>NC_092331.1:52206719-53461719 GCF_036785885.1 Coffea arabica | reverse complement strand
CCTTTTCGATAAGATTAGGCAGCTTTTCCAAAATCAGCTCCACGAGTTCTGCAATCAGCAGATATTTAGTTAAAGATATTGTAGTTCATTAAACCATAAGAATCAATTACAAATTACAAATGCTCCACGAGTTCTGATTAGAAAAATATTCTTTTCTCTTCATATTTCTTATTTTCATATCTAATGCTTAAGAGGAGTCAAAAGTGAAATGACTGAAGTTTATTTCCATTGAAGATGATGGATTAAATCATAAGAAAGAATATACCATTTCATGATCGGAAGTCAGAAGAAAGAATGTACCAATTTATCTTATAAAAGGGATTCTTGTAGCATTTAGTTCCAATTTATCTTATAAAAGAATGTACCATTCTCAAATGGACTTGGGAAAAATACCTTTGTTAATGTTGAATGTGTTGCTTTCTTTTAATTGGTCCTAAAAAAAGAAAAAGTTGGATGTTAATCTTTCAGGTAAAATATACTTTATCCCTTGTGATTTAGCATTTTTAATACCTTATAGTTTCAAAAGTTATACATAACTCCTTCATGAGTTGGACTAAAATGTTAAAATAATGAAATTTGTATTCCATAATATCATTAATTAAAATGTCAAAAGTATTCATATGTAAAGTTGAAAATTATTTATTAATCACAGAGAAATTATGTATATATTTTGAAAACTATAAGAAAGTTATGTAGTAAAATACTAAGTAATAAAAAAGTTATATGATAAAATATAGAACCATAAGAGGTTAAAGTATCATACATGTTATGTTTATATAATTTAATCATTTCAACCATCTTAGTTTTTAAATAAGAGTAATCTCGACATTTCTATAAATTCAGTTGCAAAAGATCATTTCTATTACTTTGATATTTTAATTCAAATCACGATGAAATTATATATTATTTTTGAAACTAAAGAGATTATGCAAAAAATCGTTAAATCACATGAGGATAAAGTATATTTTAGTCTAATTTTTATGAAAGAGACTTCTCATTTATGACTCGTCTCATTCAGAGCTGGCTGTATCAGCCTGTCCCATTTGAGTTGAAAATTAAAAGCACCGTCTTGAGCCACCATTTTATTTTTTCCTTTTTGGGTTTCCTCTAATCATTGGTTGGTCGATTGTTGTCCTCGAAAATTTTTGAAGAACGCAGATAATGCCCTCTCCAACGTGTGAAAAAAGAAAAACATCAAATAAAAAAAAAAAAAAGCTCAAAAGATTTCCTTTCTTTTGGTGATTATATTCATTGACTGATACAAATTAGGGTTAATTACATTTACCTCCCATGAGGTTTGACCATATTACCAATCAATCCCTGTAATTTATCCAAATAACGGTCTCACCCTTTGAATGATCAAACATTTAACAAAAACCCCCTTAATGCCGAAAATGCCCTTTTTGAGGCCATATTGCATTAAAAAAAGAACATATTTTTATTTATTAACCTTCAAGTAATCCAAAAAAATCATCAAAAAGTTTTTGCTTATTATTTTATAAAAATCATATCTTTGCTTCCATAAATAGTTTTGAATCAATAATTATTTTAAACCTTAAAAATGAATATTAAAAATTAGATAAATTGAAAGAAAAATAAAAAAGAAGCAATTATTTTAAATGCTCAACTATGGTTCGAATTTGTGGTTCAAGGCATGTTGCGGAGAGCACAAGGCATGTTTTTCTCAATTTGAACCATACTTCAGGAATGGAAGCAAAGATATGACTTTTATAAAATAATAAGCAAAAACTTTTTTCTATTTTTTTGGATTGCTTCAGGGTTAATAAAATAAAAATATGTTCTTTTTTTAATGCAACATGGCCTCAATAAGGGCATTTTCGGCATTAAGGGGGTTTTTGTTAAATGTTTGATCATTCAAAGGGTGAGACCGTTATTTGGACAAATTACAGGGATTGATTGGTAATATGGTCAAACCTCAGGGGAGGTAAATGTAATTAATCCTACAAATTATGTACCTGGCAAATTCCATATTGCTGCAGCGTGAAGGGCGGTTTTGTGACCGGGGCCAAGATAAGCTGGTGACTTGCAAGTCGTCAAAATCAGATCCGCAATATCCCGATATCCCTTCTCAACTGCGAGATATAGAGGAGTCTCCATAGCGTGATTGGGGCGATATCGGAACTCAGGATCTTCTTGAACCAACAACTTAGCAACCTCATAGAAGTTGTTCTTAACTGCCTCGTGTAAAACTGTGTTTCCATCCACATTAGTCAACCTCAGCATCCTCTTGCATCTGTCGACAAAACAGGCACAAAACCAACATCCTTTGTTCTGTTTACTGTAATCAATAAGTGCTCGAACAATGCCAGAATGCCCTTTTCTTGCGGCCAAATGAAGTGCAGTCTCACCACGAGCATTCTTTGCTGTTAGCAAACAGCAATTTCGTGCAAGGATACTTTGAACTACATCTGCAGAGTCACAGGACTGGGCTAATACGTGAAGGACAGTGTTTCCTATTGGAGTCCTCTGAGCCAGGAACTTGCCTGAGAATCTTCTAATTACAGCCCAATCACCTAACTGTGCAGCTGCGTACAATTCAGGATTCATTCCTTTTTGTGCAAGTTTACGCAATTCAGGATCCATTGCTTTCTGCAACTGATTATCTAGTCAGTATCAGAACTGGTTGAACCTACTGTCTGTTTTGGAGCTCAAATATGCATGAGAACCATAGCAGTTATAGACTGTGGGGTTTATGTAATTTGTTGAGCTACAAGAGTTGAGACAGCTCAAATACGGAAGGCATTGATTTGTTATGTGCTACGAAATGATTACCAGAAGAAGCGGGTTTGAGGCCTGTTTTGACGGATGAAAGGAGATAGGAGAGGAAGGAGAGAAAGCATCCAGCAGTCGACAAGAACGAATAAGAGTGGAAAAAGGTAATTAAAATATCGGTTTCTCTAATGGATGTCCAGCACTCTTTAATACACATAAATTCACTTTTTTTTTTTTTTTTTTGTCAAACATCATAATTTCATTTCATATCATGAACTTGATATTACAAGATTGGATACATCAGTAGTTCATCTTTTGTAATCATTTTGTGCACTCTCATGGAGCCACATGGGAAAGCACTCTTCCCATTCAAAATTTTTAGTTAGCTTTACCGCAAACTTTGCTAAGCTATGTGCACAACTGTTACCACCTCTATGAACAAAAGAGAAAGTATATTTTTCAAACAAACATCTCATATTTGCAATGTCCTCAAGGATGGTATCTACTCAATGCACTTACTCTATCATATATATATATATATATATATATATATATATATATATATATATATTAATAATTATTACTAATTTTATATTTATATACTTTCTCTATTTAATCTCACCTATATTTTCTTGTATTTATTTAATTTATTTAATTAATTTTACCTTTTAAAAAATATGACACTTAAAATATATTGGACACCCCATGTGCCGCTTTTGGGAAAAAAAATATATATATATTGGACACCCATTAAACAGATCCTTGAAATATATAAAGAGCATGAATTGACACAGAATTATAAACAATGTACAAACTGTTATCAAACCTTAAATAATTCGAATGCAAAAATAAGGCCAAGCCGATGAGCATCCACTGTTTAAAATTCTAAGCACCATTGCGCATTGGTGCCCGTCTTTTGCATTTCAAGATTTTGTTGCTAATATTTTGGACAAGGGACAAAAATTATGCCGACATTATTAACCTTTGCATGTCTGGTCTAAGTGGGTCGATTTTAGCTGAAACAAGGAGATCCAGACTCGGATCCGATTGACATACTAGATTTGGATCTGGATTATGGACTTAGGCTTGTACGTACGAGTCGATTTATATCAGAATCCAGATGCAAATTCGAGTTTTGGTGTCAATTTTGTTGTATAGAGATCTTTGCAGTAGTTGTATTTGCAGAATATAAGCTATATCAGTAATTTACAAATCATATATGTGCACACAAAATATTTAAGTACATTTACTTGTCATGCTTCGTTTGCTAACAAAAGGGGGGTGATGTCACATTTTTTTTTATCATCACATGCAAAAATAATTTCTTTGTTATTTACCAGTGAGGATAGGCGTTTTGGCTGCTTTCGTTGGTTAATGATTTAGGGCTTTTTGTAGTATAGTTCTTAGCATTATTTTTTGTGCCATTTAAGTTCTTCCGTTACTCCATTTTTAGTTGTTGTTACATAATTCAAAAACTATCCTTGTTTTCAACCATTGGAATTTTCAAAGAAAAAAATAATTATTTGCTGCTCCAACGTTCATCCATCCCTCTCCCCCCTCTGATTTAACTTCAATATTGATATCTCTGACAAATTTTTTTTTCTTTTGTAAAATGTTCACTTCATTAGTCTCAATAAAAGTACAGTGGCCGGTGTGGTTATTTTTATTTTTTTATATTTTATTATTTTGAGATGTTAGAGTCACAATATTTTATTTTCCAGCATCTTCATAGGCTTTCTTTTGCTCTCCCTTTTTTGGGGGGAGGGGGGACCCCAGTCTTTGAGATGTTTCGTAAGGCAGACATGATACATAAAAAAAAAAAAAAAAATATATATATATATATATATATATATATATATATATTCGAGGCATTCTTCCAAGTTCTTTTTTCTGCTTTCATGATATATACTGAAAATTGACCACTAAAATATATTATTCTTTTTAACCAAGAGATCAACCCAATTGGAAATGGGACTTGTTCAAGTCCGGAACCAGGCAGAGAAAGACTAGAAAAGTAAGTCTTCTCACTTAAGGAAAAAAAAAAAGGTAACATATTGACTTGACCTGTAAAGTTCCATCATTTTGTGGAGAAAGACCCTTAGTCGATGCTAAGAAATTCCAGTGGAATAATTTACCCATAAACAAAAGGGATAATTTCAGAAACCTTCCCCTTAGGTTTTTGATAATCTTAAATGGCTCCCTTAAAGTTTTAAAAATTACACCTACCTCCTTTATCCATTTAAAATGACAATGCTAACCTTAATATTTTAATAAAACTCTCTTGTTGCCATGTTTATACAAAAGATGGATTTTATAATTTTTTTTCTTTTTCCTTCTTATTTATTTCTCTTATATTTCATTAGAAGTATAGAACTATCAATATTGTCGCCAATATCTATCTAGATCAAACGTTAAATTAGTAATTTTTTTTATGACTTTTAATGTCATCCAATGTTTTTGTAACTCTTTTTTTTTTGTATCAAAATCAACAATAATTAAAATAAATTGCCCAAAACACTACCAATCTATGGTAGTTCCATCACTAAACTAGTCCATAAACTTTTATTTTTTAAAAAAAAATAGTCCATAAACTTAAAAACACAAGGTATCACTTTCTTCTCTATTGTAAAATGAATCTATACTCCCAATATAAAAAATAGCTTATCATAGCAAAAGATTTATTGTTATAGTTGATTATTAAATAATAAATATTGGCATGAAATAGTCAATTTTTTTCTTTATTGTTACAGTTCCTGCTGCTCATACTCGTAGTCAAGAACACGTTTCTTGCCCACTTCTTTTAAGGTTGTTTTTCGGAGAAAATTTATATCAGCTTTTTTTTTTTAAAGTTCGAATGTCCATTGTTAAACGGATTTACTTTCCAATTTTATTACTATTGATACAGTTGCATGGTTGATTCCATTTAATTGGCAACTGGGGAAAGAAAAATTCTTAGGATTTACTTTGATAATTGATTGTAGCCTGTGCCTTTTACCGAACACATCTTTTTGTCTGATCAGTATATAAATTATTCTTTTGTTAGTTAGAGCATAGAACCAATGGGAACAGAAAGAAGAACACGGATTGACGCGGAAGGGTGTTCTCTTGATAGAATCTCAAGCCTTTCGGACAATGTTATAGATCATATTTAGGTACACATTCCTACTCGAGATGCAGCAAGAACTAGTATTTTGTGCGGAAAGTGGAGATATATATGGGCTGGACATCCGAACATTGTGCTTAACAAGCAATTTTCAGAAGATATTAGAGGCAATAGATCAGCCATCGAATTTCAACAATACCATGTAAAGACAGTCGGCAAAATACTCTTTCAACACCTTGGTCCTATCCTCCAATTTGATCTTTGACAGGTGCCGAACCTGTGCAATAATAATAAATAAAACCTAACTACCACTTTAAGCAGTCAATAATCAATTCGAGTACTGGAGCAGGGACTCTAGGTGTGCAATGGGTTACTTGATTCACCCTGTTCCCGAAGAATTTGCTTAATCCGATATACCTGAATTAATTATTTAACTGTATACACTAACTAATAGACAGTGGTAAGCAGGGTCGTCTCCTCAGGGACTGGAGAGAAATTTTGTTTCTTTTCAAATCAAGATTAATGGGGGGTTTTGGGATTAAATGCCAACTAAACAAATTAAATGCAGAAAATAATTAATTAAAAGAAATAATTGGGGAAACTCTAGCCAAGGGCACACTTCAGAAATGGTTCATGTACTGATCATCGATTCACAGATAATTCCAACTTTTATTAATAGATTGGTTATAGTTGTCATGCACGCGATAAACAACCAACCCTTCCTTAATTTATCGATAGCTAAGGTACGACCGTTGCTATTTCTCTAACCCAAAAACAACCCTAGGTACGACCGCAGGATTTAATTTTTAGGTTTCATTATTAATTAGAAAGGTCCAATCCTAGCTAACAAACACGCTACGAGGGTTTATTTAAGCTAGATCATATGTTCTCCTGATATAAACCCAATTACGCCTGTTGCTACAAAGACAGAGATAACGAATACTTACGGATTCAATTACCTCTATTTAGCAAAATAGCCTATATGAATAATTAATTATTGCGCACTAACCAATCATACACAAGACTATAGCGATTAAAAGCAAGGAACATGTAAATATCAATAAATGAAGAAAACAATTAACAATGATTTAGATCTCACAGTATTAGTTGAACCAATTCATCAGTTGCTCTCTTGACTAGAAATAGGGGTTTAGTTCCCCATAATTGATGTACAGTCCATGCGGATAAAGTTGGAAGAAACCATCGATTCCTTAATCAAAGCGAACAGAAGAAATTGCCCTTGCTGATTTCGGTCAACCGAGGAAAAGGAAGGAAACAATTGATTATGGCGGTTTTCAATTGTTCTCCTAAGCTAACCGTATAGAGAGTACACACTTTCAATTTCTTCGGTCAAGACCAGAGTGAAAAACAATGGCAAAAGTCCACAATTGCGGCTCTTTTAAGCTTTCTTTCTTTTCCCACACAAGAAACATACGAGAGATTGGATTCAAATTGTTTGATTTCTCAATTTGGTCAAGACTAATGAAAAACTCACAAGCATCCCAAAGTCAACAAAAGTGGCTGTTGTCTGCTGCCTCTCTTTCTACAAAGCTGCGGCCCCCATCCCTCTATTCAGCCGAGGAGCAAAGAACGAGCGGGGCAAAAACCTAAACTAAGCGAAGCGCTCACTCCTCCCTCTATTGTCCGAAGTTCAAGGGAGAGATTTTCCCTTATCGGAAATTGTTATTATCTTTCTTTTTTTTTTTCAAAATTAAAACAAGACTCTCCAAAAATATAAAATAGACTCAAGCCTATTACAATTTAGTTTCTTCAGCTTCTCACGCGGGCCCCACGAATGATGAATCTTCCAAAATTTGAATTTAAACACTTTTCAGCATCCAGTCCTGCAATTTGTACCAAAACAAAATATCAGTAAAATCCACTCAATTGCTGGAAATATTTAGTCGAATAAAAGTGCATTAATGCCCAAAATACCCCACTAAAATGCACCCTATCAATCTTCAAGTGCCAGATTTACCTTAAGAAGAGTAATCCGTTATTGATCAATGGCTGCTCCTCATCAAGGGAGGGCCCCCGAAGAACTGATTCTTAATAATTCAAATCCAATTCCTTATAATGTCCCTTGTATTTTCTCTTGTCCGAAACTTACCAAAGTGCACCTCTCAAAGTGTATTTGCAAGACATTACCCACAGCCTTGGAAGGCTTCAAGATGCTCAGAGAACTCAGACTATTTGAAATCATCTTTGAGTCGCCCGTCCAAATTACCATGCCTAAACTTGCCATTTTGTTCATAATTAGGTGTCGGGGTATCCAACATTTTAATGTGTCTGATTTGACGCTGAAAATATTGAATTTTTGCCAGAATGATGATCTCGACTTTGAGCCAGTATATTAATTGCTCTGAGTTAGACCACGCATATATTTGGTCATTAAATGGAGTGGTTGAATTGAAAATCATAAACAGAATTGGAGGATCCTATTGACCAAACTTCTCAGCTCCTGGCCTTTACTCAAGTGCCTTGGGCTGAATGGAGATTATCTTAAGGTGACTAGAGATTCATTTACGGAGTGGTACGATTTGTTTCTTAAAATGTATGCCTGGATAGTTGAGGTTGATGAACATATAGATATATATATGAGGTCTACTTTACAGTATATGCTTCCAGGTTGTACCAGTCATGAGAGGCTTCCAACAGCAACATTGAAAGGCTTGACAATTCTTGTAAAGCGTCAAACCATAAGGAGTTAAAGTATGATATGTACTACATTTATGTACCTTTGAATTTCAGTCATTTTTATTTCTAAACGAGAATAATCTTGATATTTTAATTTAAATCATGATCGGTTATTTATAGTTTTTAAAATCATAAGAGGGTTATATGGAAAAGCAATAATTCAGAGGAGGTTAAAGTGTAACTTACTTAGAATTATTTTGTCCAATAATTTATGTTTATAACGTAAAACTATTAAAAGATTTTAGAAGATTTTCTTGAACAAGTTGCATAAATTAAGTCCCTTGATGTAAGCAATGATTAAAGTATATTTTATGTGTTTGCAAATAAAAGATATTGGGGGTGGGTTGGCTTGGGTGGTTAGGGGGAAGGATTGTAAATAGAAGGTTCTCCCACTTGCTTAAAAGAAGAAGAAGAAGAAATTATATATTATTTGTAAAAAAAAAAAAAAAAACTGTTCTCATAAAATTTGGTTTTACACTAGCAAAATTAATTTGCTAGAGAGCTTTTTGAAAATCCAAATGTGTAGATGAGCAGGTCCAATAAACCCCCCCCCCCCCCCCCCCCCCCCCGCCGCCAAAAAAAACAAAAAAAAAAAGAGTTCTTTTTTTTTTCAATATGGTTGGACTCATTTAGGCATTATCATATGGATAAAATATACTTCAATAAGTAACAAAAAAAATTAACACATAAACCTCCTCAAGCATACATAATTTGTTTGGGAAAAATTTCCTCGAATAGGAAAAGAAAAGAAAAGAAAGGTGGAAAAAACTAATTTTTTTTCAATTGTATTTAGCTTTTTTTTTCTGTCCTCTGATTTAAAGCACACTTTGTCGACTTATATCGCAGTGATCAGCATTATAAAGCAAAAACGCTCCACCTTCCAAAAGTCGAAGCAAGGAATTTCTCCAGTAGACAAGGAAAAGCCTGATATTTCATCTTCGGTTTCTTATACAATATTTAGTACACAACTGAATTCCCAGGTAATTTTAAAAGTCGTATCTTCTTGCTTCTGATGCTTGAGAAATATGAGTAAATTAATTCTCTCTCTGTCTTGCTTTCCTAGGTCGTATGTTTTTGTCCGAGCATAATCTGTGTTCCTAACTTGTAACTTTGATTTCGCATGAACAAACAAGTTAAAAAACAAAAAAATACTTTCTTGTAATTCTCAACTGAGGTTTTACCTTGTTTTTATTGTTTACTTGTATTTGTCCTTTTCTTATTTTTAACAGATGAGAGGTGGAATTTAAGAAGCGGAGAAGGAAGGGATTTGAATCCAAAACCTCTAATTTCTGGAATTTTGTTCATTTATCATCTCACCAATTAATTGGAATCATCTTCCATGCCTGCATAATTGGAATCTCTAATTTTTATTTAATTTTCTTTTTTTTCCTTTGCAATATTGAACTTGATTGTTGAAGTTCAAAGTTCAAACTTGGCCAAGTTGTGAAAAGCTTCATATGATAAGCTAAAAATATGAATTAGCCAAAACTTGCATGTAGACCTGATTGAAGTAACTTATTCAAAAAGAAGTTGCTCCATAATTCGAAGTTGCTCTTATTAATTTCTCCCTCTCATAACCATCATATTCTTTACCTTAGACTGACACAATTAGCAAGAGAATAAAAGAACATATTAAAATTAGGAAGGTTTAACGTAGCAATTGTGAGTTAGTCTCATCTGTCAGTTCTTCATTTTGTTCATGTCAACTATCTGAAGTCTACAATGATTAGCGATTCAAATCATCTAGCAAAATAAAACCTCAAATTAATTCATCCACATTATGATCTATAAGGCGTTGCACATAAGTTGGTCAATGCTTAGCCACATTGCTCAAGCACGTACATATGTTCGCCTTCTTGAATCTATCCAACACCAAAAAAAAAAAAAAAAAAAAAAAAAGCGAACTTCTATCCATCAATGTTTTCTTGCCTGGTAAAAGCACTGAATCATCACCGCAAATGACAAAAGACACCACCAGACCGGGGAACCCAAAAATTAAAAAAAAAAAAATCATTAAAAAGGTGAAAGTCTCAACACGTGGGCAAGTAGATATATTTATATTTATTTAATGGTTGCAAGGGATGAATTACTAAAAAACAATCTTCATCAAGTATCCTAAATTGGATATCTACCTCTTCTTCCCATATGGCTTTAATAAAAACAACATAACCACATGGTGTCATCTGTCCGCTAAAAAAGAATAGCTCGGAAATATCCGAGAGCATGGATGCCAAAACCCAACTTCCACCATCCCAACAACCTCTGGAAGTTTTTAACAAAAACCAACTCCTAGAATATACAATTTACACTTATGCTAAGAGGCTCGGCTAACGCCGAGATTGCTGTATAATGAACCTCAACTAAAGCACAAAAACCCAAAAGACTCAAAGTTGTAGTTGGCCTGGACCTCTTCGCAAAGACCTTGAAGGAGGCCGGCTCAGCTCCTGTGCTGCTGAAGGTCTCTTTGGCTCTTCCAGTCTTTGAACCTCCTGAACCAACTAACATTTGTACAGTTACTAACTTTAAACCATTAAAGAACTTCAGAAGCCAAAATTTGTCCAAATTGACCACATTTTGAAACTTGCATCAAGTAAAACCAACCTTTGTTGAAGAAGTGGAGCTGTATCGTGACTGGGTCTGTGTCTTGGCATGCATGCGATGCTGCTGCTGGATTTGGTCAAACTGTTGAAGTCTGGAAGCAAAATTTATTCCATTGTGCGGATTTTGTAGATCATCATGCATATCACCGTCCTCAGAAATTTGTGACCCACTCCCTGTATAATTCATTAGTGAATAGGGGATCCCAGATGACGCCATCCTTAGTTGTTCACCGCTGAATGAGTACGGAGGTACGGTTTTCAATCTGGTCCGCAGAATCTTAAATGATGCACTTTGCTGCATCAACAAATAAATACTAGTCATTGACATTTTGAGATTGATAAACATCACTGTAACAATACCAGCCACAAGTAAATTCAAACTCCCCAAGAAACCCATAGATCCTGCTGCCATCAAGGCTGAAACGTTTAAACCAACCAAACCAAAAAACAATAAAAACAAGAAAGCGATCTGCTAGTGAGACAATCTAACTACACAAGATACTATGCATAAGCAGGCCCAATCAATCAAACCATCCATGGTTGTAACAAGCTCTCAGTATCATCATGCTATTACAGCAGAGTACTTGAGACCTTAGAGATGGTCGCAACCAAGTAAACCAATCAGTGTTTGTGCAAGTTAGAAAAACCACTTAAACCAACTGAAGTCCGGTACAATTTGCTTGATGACTTACTTCTGAGGGCTTACCACAAAAATACATCTTTCATTTGTGTGGTTCTTGGAAATTCGTGACATTAGAGACTAGAAGCATTATCTAAAGATGGAAACCACTTTAAAGTTTCAGATGCCGCAGCTAATTCAGAAAAACAATTGACGAATAATCTAATTCCCCCAAAAAAAGAAAAATGACAGAAAGCAGTTCCCAATATCATGAAACACTGCAAGTCTTAGTGCAACAGTATCTCTTCAAGGACATCACATGCTCATTTGATAACCAGATCCAGGACAATAGAGGCAATTACTCATAGCATAACAAGTCCCGGGAGCCCTAGGTTTATAAATGAAGTTGAAAAATCAGAAATGTAAACTATGCAACTAGTCTCCACCCAAGCTTAAAGTTGGGCAACAAGCACATTGACATTCCTGTGAGAAAAAAATAAAAATATGACATACCTGGGGAAGCAGCATCAGAAGACCATACAAAGCTTTCAAAAGCCAAATATATTTTCCAGGTTCAAGAAGCTGCAGAAGAGAAAGTACTTCAAATATTAATTCAGGTTAACATGGGTTGTAGCATACATTATTGCCGTTAGGATGAGAAGAGGTATCAAAATATGCATTGTAGTCATCAACATACTGCTCTGTTCCAAATATTGGAAGAAAACAATTTTGTTCTCTCTCCTCAATATAGGTGCCACCAATTTTCTTGGATGTGATCCAAAGACAATCAATCATCTCTGATGTGAGCCACATGGATCACATAAAAGCAGAGGCAAAATTAATAGCCATCACTACTTGAGAGAGAGAGAGAGAGAGAGAGAGAGAGAGAGAGAGGAATATGAATCTGATGATACGGTTTCAGGAAGTTGATGTGACACCAAATTTTACAGCAAGAGAAGGTTGGGAATGAGACAAATTGACTAATGAGGGACCCAGTTACAACCAAACGAACAACACAGAATTCAGAGTCACTGATAATATTTAAAATAGATATAATCTCTTACATGTGTCTCAGAATTCAATTACAACAAAAAAGACGTAATCACATAAACCTTATAACTGAATTGCACTACAGCATGTCTTTATACTGTCAATTGATGTCCCTCTTGGCTCTTGCTCATCTTCTCATTCATACATTGGTATAAGATATACGTTCAATTAAATTGAGTCTATTGCTTCTCTGCCAGAGTATTAATGTATGATCTAGTAACCATGAGGTTTCTGCTTCCTCTGCCAAACTATTGCACATCTTCAGCTATTACCAAGTCCCAGTGGTCAATGAAAGTATGAAATTCAATCTTACGCTATCTATTATTTACTTTAGAAAGGATTTAATGAAAAAGAGTCTGCACTGATTTTATGACTAGGGTTAGCATATTAGCCTCAACTGAAAATTAACTTCACCAAGGGTCCGTTTGTTTCGGGTGAAAATGTTTTCCAGGAAAATATTTTCCTAATTTCCCGTGTTTGGTTGCACAAAAGTTACTGAAAACATTTTCCTATGTAAAATATTTTCACTCATCTTATGGAAAACAACTTCCCTTCCAAACTTACTGAAGTTGTTTTCCGAAATGCATGCATCCCGCCTGTCGTATGTTCCAAACTTACTGAAAACATCTTGTAGTATGTTCTTTTTTTTTTTTAGTGTAAACAGGAGGATTCGAACCCAAGACCTCTTCCTTACACTCCCTCCCCCGTACCACCCAACCCAACCCTCCCCCTAGTATATTCAAAATAAAAAAAAAAACCTCATCCTGCTCATCCTATGCTAGTAATTAATTATGTATAATAGGAACATTCTTTTCTAGAGAAACTTTCAGCAGTGAGAGTGCAAGATATATGTCACAATAAGCATTGCATATGATTGATTTTTGACACTAAATGGCCAGCAATTTGTTTATTGCTTAAGGAGATATTTTTTATTCATATATACATTTCTCCAAGATTTTTTAAAGTTAAACAATGAGATAAATTTTCTTATTTTGCATGGGAAGAAGTATGTAGTTATAATGTGTAGAAAGTAAAGATAGAGATAAAAGTGAAAATATTTCAAAAGTTAAACAAACACCAGAAAAATGAAGTAAGAAAATATTTTCAATAAACTAACCAAACACCTGAAAATGATGAAAGGGAAATGATTTTCATGGAAAATTACTTCCACGGAAAATATTTTCCCAAGGAAAACATTTTACTTCCAACCAAACAGACCCCAAGAATCCCTTCAACTATCATTTCAACAAATATACTGACCTACCCAAAAAACTTTTATCCACTGATAAAGAGTACCTCTACTAAATTTTGCCATATTTCTTAATTCTAATTAGCTACCCTCTCCATGTCTCTATCAATATCAATCCAGAAAAAAAAATTGAAACAAATTGGATTAGTTCACTAAATTCTGTTAATATAAAACACAAAGTTTAACCATGAAGGACATTCATGAAATAATGACCTAAGGAGGTGACATTGAGATTTAGGATATACCAAAATAAGTTCCTATAATTCTTGAAACACCGTCATCGGGTAGCAGTTGGGTTAACCTTATGATTAGAACCCTAAAGTTATGCACTCTCTATAATGCTAATATTAATTAGCCTTGCTCCCACAGTGTGCACAATCACAAAAAAGAGAAAAAAAAAAAAAGGAGAAAAGAAACACAAATGTTGCAAAGAAAGTACATTGCAAACCCTAATACACTAGCAAAAATTCATCACCTGCAGTCTGAGGTAAGCAAAGGTGGGAGTCTCCAATAGATGGATCAATTTGTCCAGTTGGACCAAGAACTTAACATTAATATCTTCCTCAACTAGGGATTGGACGACAGAACTAGCATGTTGATACGTCTGTGAAGTAATCCAAGCAAGATAGTCAACTTATAAGAATCAATTAAAATGACCACAGTTGCCATATCCCACAAAAGAGCTGAGAGCGATTATAAAGCAAAGGAGGTAGAAACCCAAATAGTAACAAGTCAAAACCAGAAAGCAGCAGAGTCCCACCTGAGCTAATAAGCAAAGGCTTATTATTGCCATTGGCGAATGGCACCATGAGGCATATAAAGAAAGAAACAAGTCTTTTCCAGCAGCAGTAACCAATGATTGTTTCAAAAGGTCTCGAAGACCAGACAACTCAGATGATGTAAGCAAAATTAAATTCAAAGCCTGCAAGAAAACAAATGAGCATACATAAAGTTGGACAACCACATCTAGGGTCTAAATCCATCTTCTGAATTTATCTCGATTAAAAAAAAACAAATCAAGAAAATCTTTTTGAATAATTACATCCCGTAAAAGCAGCCAATAAAACAACCATCCAGTTTTGCACCAGAGACAGCCAGGGGATGGGTGGTAAAGAGATGTTTATACCACAAACCTGAACCATAATAGACGCAAAATCCAGATCAGATTCTCCTTCAAGAATTGTAGATAGCTCCCGGTAAACTCTTTCAGCATCTAAAAGAACACACAGCCGGCGGATTATCAAAGCACCACGTCTGAATTGAAGAAAAGATTAAGCTAACAACTAGCACCACAATACATTCTTCAAACAAAAATCATATCTTAAAAACAGTGTAGTTGCTCAAGGAGAAAGACTAGCCTCTCTAGGAGAGAATTGTCAACCCGAAAGTTATGAACTAAAAACACGACGAGCTGATGGAAATGATGTGGATCCTTAGCTATGCATGCATGCACTTCAAGCACCAGAAGGACTACCTGGAAGAACACCAGATAAGGAATATGCATTACACATGCAACTGAATAGTGCTGATTTGAATGACTTTCGAACAATATTTGTTCAGTGCAAACTCATCTGGATTTTAGATATAAAACATCTGAGAACAGAAGGTAATGACACTTCTCACATCTCCTGATGTTTCATAACGAGAATCGGTACTTTCTTGACCATTGTTTACAGTATATGCGATGATCAATAGTCTTTCAACAGAATGAATTCACATAGAAATTGTGACAAATAGGACATCATTTCTTCTTTCGTCTAATCTTTAAGCAATATCTTAAAAGTCATGGGTCAACAAAGTAAAAAGATTCTTGAATAAGAAATAAGCTTATTATAAATGAAGAGAGTTTTCAAGCAATTAAGACGGTAAGTTGGAAAAGCTGTCCAGTCATTGTTTTCAAGGGAGAAAAAAAGACATCTAACTGCAGATAAATTTAAAAATATGCTAACAAAATGAGCTACAGAATTTAGACAAAAGAAATCCTCAGGCACCAATTACAATCAACAGCAACTAAACTTCACTTTTAGTTAAGGAAGATAGCCCTCCAAGAAGAAAGAAGAGAAAATACCTAACAATAGCGTGAACTGCAAAAAGTAAAGGAGGCAATTGGAGGATAAGGACGTGAAGGAAATAGGTAAAGGAGATGAGGGAAGGGCAGATGAGTGTAAGAAGGGTATAACCAAAAGTCTGAGAACTAAATATCCCATAATTAAATGAAACTCACAAAGAGGAAAAATAGGTCCTCGGATAACGAGAAGCACCCTCCGCAAGCATACCTGCTCTGCCAAAAGCCTACACAGGACCCCTTATCTTTCTATTAGTTATATGTTCACACTGGAACACATTTTCTAGATCAGAGATTCATCCATGAATTCACCAGAAAAATTGTCCAAACCATCCCCCAAACGGACCTAATTTAGTATAAAAACCCACAATCTTTGGACTTTGCTCTCTCTCGCCTCAACACAAAGAACAAAAAAGAAAAACTAATATCTCTCATCGATCAATTTCAAGGTAGTTAGAATGAAACGAGCTTCAAATCCTTATTGCAGCGCGTATGGTGATTTGGTCAAATAATCCAAAAAATGAAAAGCAATACAAGATGCGCCTTAAAAAACAGACAACACCTTAACCTAAAAAAGAACATAAAAGAAAATACCTCATCGGATGGATCTGATAATGCCTTGAGAAGTGTATCAAAAACATCATTCAGGAATGCCAGAACCTGTTCCATGTAAAAAGGAAAATTAACAGCCTAATCACCTTATCAAGGTAATTGGTAGAAATGTCAAGGTAGATATAGAGCATGACCAATAGTAAAGACAAAAGGATCTTAATCCTGTTATAAAAGACCTGGACATATGATTTCAAACTTTATAGCATCAAAACTAACAATTGCAAAAGATTTGCCATCTTTCATGATGGCTGTGAAATCAATAGACATAAATGTGCAAAATAAAATTTCCCATGTAATTCATGAAAGTCAAGGTCTACAGGATACTTAGACAACTCCCTCCTTACTCACTCCAGTAATCATTTTCGCCAGCTAGAAGTTATAGTTATTTTTCATTTCTTAGAAGAACTCTCTAAGTTATTAAAAAAAAAAAAAAAAATCCCCTTCGTGAAAAAAATAAGAGGCAGAAAAAAAAAGGAAATTGATTTTAGCAAGTAACAGCTTCAGCTTCAGGCAACAAAAAATCAGAACCATTCAGAAAGCATGAAATTTTACTACCATTTAAGAACACATAAAAGGGTCCACATTTAAAAGGAATAATAAGACAATCCGAATCACCTCTGTACGGTGTCTATTTAAGAGGGTATAAATCCAATGCAATGCTTCAATACGTGTTGCCTCCCATTCAGTAGACAAGTGCCTGATAAGAAGGAAACACAAGTTTACCATTACACACAGATTATAAGGAAATGTCGATTATAATACCAGAACAGAGGACAAAATCCAATTTATGAATTGCTCTATAACATCTAGTAAACAAAGTGGCATCCACAGTAGCCAACAAGAAGCTACTCCAAAACCCAGGATCCACTAGCTATACCTCCTTGCAACCGAGAGGATTGCTCCCACATCAAATCCTTCAGCAGGATCAGCCTTAATTGCTCGAAGTTCTTCATTTGTTTCACGAGCAACCTTTAATTCAGATAATACAAAAATGAAAAAGTGAGAGATACTGGAAAGGAAAACTAAGGGAGGTGAAAATACCAAATGGAAGATACAAACAGAAGATTCATCGTAAACAAACTTACAACTCTTATTTTCTCTTCTTTATCAGATATGCATGGAAGAATAGCTCCCAGAATATCAGCATAGTAAGGAACAAGCTGATCCCCACCAAGCTTTACAAACTCATTTATCTGCACAGTAAAGCAGTTGATTGATACTGATTTCAACAAATATAGACACATTAGTATATGGTATTCCCATTTGATAATGTATAAGAAGCAAAGCAGCGGCAGCAGCACTAAGCATCAACGCTTACCCAAGTAATAGCAGTCAACCGAGTAAACTCATCCTGGGAAGCAGCTCTCTGTACCAATATCTCAGCCATGCGACCATAATCTACAGACTTCAAGAGTAGCACTGCCAAGTCAGGATTTTACAACAACAATATTCCTAGTATAAGAGAATATACAGGATTTTTCCTTTCATGTCAATACATAATCCAAAAACATCCAAAAGACAGATCTATGCAACCCCATCCTAAAATTCTTCAAGAAAGGTCAAAAAAGCTGCTAATGCATTTTGTGGCATTACCAAAGAGCAATACAAGATATGTTGAATAGAACATAATCAATCTCACTAGATGAACTTATTAAACAGTAAAGTTCTATCTCAATATTAGGGATCCCTTCCAACCACTGTATGCACAGAAAGGAAGATGCTTCCAGTCCAACAAGATTTGAGGAGCAGGAAACAACGCATGTAACAAAGACTTCATTCAATCAAGAAAAGCAACCATGTAATAAATCACTAACTATATACAAAGTTGACTACTCCCCAAGGTCTTACTGGAGAATTCTTGATTTCTGTAAGAAATTCTGAAAGTGCAGAATCAGCTTGTTGGCGTATCTCATGGCTAGAATCACTTAGCATATTGAATAGTCCTGCAAATGCATTCAACCAGGTTAGATAAAAGATAACACCAATAATTGCACTCAGCTTCTAAGATCCATTTTGTTTAGTTGGACCATCCACCTTCTCAACCCACCCCCCAAAAAACCACCCAAACCTGGACAAGCACATTCAATCCCAGAAACTTCCCTTCCCCTCCAAGAATTTATGTTGCTACGATACCATATCAATATCAGACGCATTGGAAATCATACTCTATATGTCCAAATATTCAAATAACAAAGACAGTATTTTATGCAAGTCTCCTAGTATCAAATGTAAATTCTAATAAAGAAAGAAAAAGTAAAGCGGCATAGCAAGACTTTATTAACCTTCACAATGTAAAAGCTTACCATCAAGAAAATCAGGGAGGAAACCCAACATATCTATATCAGGAACACTGTCCAATACGGTGATCCATCCCACCAAGAATTGGCGGACATAGGGATTGAGGACATTCATTCGTTCCCTTAGCAATGGGATAAATTCTTCAATGCTGAGAAAGCCAAAGAGAATGAAGTATTGATACGAGTGCAATAAATTGATTCACTCTGGCAGTAAAACTGATATTGATTAACATGAAAGGGACAGAACAGTATAAAGCAAACCTGAATTGATCACTCTCTGTGACTATGTCCTGCAATCAAAGAAAGCAAATCATACAGCAACTCATCATTTGGAAAGATCTAATGCCAATGAAAAGATGGGGAAATAGAAATGCTCAGTTTATTTACCTTCACTAGTCTGTCTAAAAGATGGGCAGCACTCTGTACATTGGCATCTGAATCTGCGGAAAGCTTACATAATGCGTCAAAAATTTGATTAAAGAACACAATAAAATCTCCCCTTACAACCTGCAAAATGAGATTAGAAAGGCTGAAGCTCAACATACATAGAAGACATCATATATGAACAAAATCTCTGCGTATTACACCTTTGCTATGTTATATAGAGCTTCACAAGCATAATAACGAACTCTGCTATCTTGATCAGAAAAGGAGTTTAGCACTGGTGGTACAATTTGCTGCAAAATTAAATCCAAAGATAAGTAAAGGCACCAATAAAAGATTATTGACTTATAACTACAACTGTTCATCAAATGATAATTTAGAATATCTGCAAATAACAAGATATATAGACCAGGAGAAGCGAAACAGGAAAGGATACAACAGTAGTCATATTCTCAAGTAGAACTTGATGTCTCGGTAAACAAAAATTGCTTACAAATATTTTCTCTCAAGGCCAACATGGGAAATTATACAAAAATATAAGATGAAGGCTGTACTGTATACTTGAAGTACCAATAGCATGCAGAACAGTAGCAAAAATCCAGAGAAATATAATGCACACCAAGCACATAACAACTCATTATCAACCTAGTTTTCTTAACTAGAACAGTAAAAAGGTTTTTGGAAAAAAACAGTTTAAATTACTCAAAGCAAGTGCCTAGAATAGAACGAGATCTCACAACCCTCAATAGAGCATCAACATTGCTGGCAGGTAAATGGCATTCGTTATTCTTTGACCTGTTCAGTGAAAATCTGGAGGTATGGTGCACTTAGGAATTGGAACTTTATTGTGATACCAAGTTTGAATTGTATTGCTTTTATCATTAATCTTCATATTGGCAATCTTCAAGCATATAGAGAAACTTGACTGTGTCTTATACTTCAACCTTCAAGCAAAAGAAACTATTTTGTACCAAAAAACTTAAATAAAAACAATAAAACCACCACATTCCTTGCCAGCTCTCCAACCCCTAGATGCTATCTCTGCAAATTGTTATAAGCATACAAGCTCTACATATTTCTGATCCATTTGTAGGTAAATAATTGAAAATACCGGCCAAAAATTCAGTTCCATAGACAACTCAGGAAAGATGCACCTCATAGACAAAATACACATATTAACAAGAAAAGCCCAAAGATAGATGCAAATCTTTTGCCTTTTCTGATAATGTGAGTCACCGAAATGAGCCAAAACAATAGCCACCAGTTTTCAATTGCCATCGTACTAAGCAGCTATAAAAAGGAATATACAACAGGACTCTTTGTTCCCTACAACTTCAGATGCAAGCATCTAAATTAATTAAGTCCTCCAAAACACTTCAAATGACAAACTTTGTATTCAAAGACATAACATCGAGCAACTGTTAGAAGCATATTCCACAGCATCATAAACACACCAAGCTTCCAAAAGGATACACAAAAAATCTTCTACCAAAAATAACTTAACATCATCCTCCTACTGTTAATCTACAAAAAGGCACATGAAGGAATCAACTTTTATGGTACTACTACAATTAACCAACTTCTCAAGGTAGAAAACTATTGACAAACTTCTACCATCTAAAGAACAGTTATAAACAAAACAAGATTAAATAAAATGAACGCATTCAATAAACAAGAGCCATACCTCAAGATGCTGGGCCGCTTCAGAAGTCAAACCCACAGTAGCAGCTGCCAATCCTATCAAACCTCCCTGCATGTCCCCCCAAAAAAAAAATCAAGAGGAGAAGAACCAAAAAATAATAACAATAATCACGCCAAAAGATCCATTCCCATTCAATTTCCCCCAATTCAACAATTTATCAACAAAACTAGGCACTATTAGGAAAAAAAGATCCCACCTTTCGGTGATTAGCCTGCGGGGAGTTTGTGAACTCATTAACCAACAAATTAATCACCGCCGCAATCTTATCATGCTCCCCGGCCACTGCCAATTGTTTCACTATCCCTTCCACCTACACAAATACACACATTCATCATCATCCTTAGATCCCTTCAATAAACCCTAAAATAAAATTATCCCCAAAAAAATAGAAATTAAAAACCTCAAGCGCCGCATTCTTCCGTTTCTCATAAAGCTTATCCGACAAATTACGCAAAACCGCCGCCGGAATAATAGAAAACACATCGGCCATAGGAAAACAGAAGTACACACAACACCAAAATCCAAAAACCCTAAATACAGAAAAAAATGAAACGGTTTCTCTGCCCTTTGTATCCACTATAAATTCTTCCACGGCAATTGCAAAATTGACAAGAAAAAATCAAAATTAACTGAAGTGTCAAAATCTTTTTCTGATCTTTTCTCGCTGCAATCGGAACATTTTCCAAAATTAACACAAAAATAGTGTAAGTTTGAATTGTAAGTATAGGTAGATGGATGGATACAGCTGGTTGGGACGATAGGTACTAGTACTGGAGAAGAAGGAGATCGAAATTGAGGGGGAAATTTTTGGGGGAATTAATTGAGGGAAAGGACTTGGTATAATTGAAATTTAATTTGAAAACCGAAATCCTCTGCCTTGGATTTATAGGGGAAGAAGAAAGAAGAAGATGAGAGGGAAATTAAAAAAGGTAGAAAAGAAATGAGAATTTAGACGAGTTGAATTTTTATTTTGTTTCATTTAATTTAATCTGATTTAATTTTGTGTTTTATTTTGGGTTTTGTTTAGGTTTAGTGTTTTTCTTTTTCTTTTTTTTGTTTTTCTTGTTTCGGTGAATTGCAAACTGCCTCGTGAAAATGTGCTGTTGTTTCAAATTACCCCTCAAAGACTCACACTAACAATGTGCTCCTTAAATGTTTAACTTTTTAATCACTCTTTTTCTTTCTTTTAATTGTCAGGATTGCATCAAAGCTAGATTGCATTTGAATCTATACAAGTATCAGTTCAATCAATATGTAACTTGAGCTTTAATTTGATTTAATACCTAAAGTAAGTTCAATTTCAAGCTTGATTTAAAAATTAAGTTCAAGATTAAGTTTGGCAAGTTTTTTTTATAAATTTCAGGATGATTGGAGTAGACTTGATAACAACTCGAACATAACTAACCTCGAGTTTGGATTTGGTAATGAAATGAGTTTGGAGTATTGTCGTGATTAGTATTGTAAATCTTGCTATTCCAACAATTTTTTTTTAAAAAAAATAACTCAATTAAAATTCAAATATTGAATCTACTATTTTTCATATCAAGTTGTTCTGCTCAGCAGATGTGAAGTTGGATCCAACTCCAAGTCAAGCTGTCCAGCATAAACATATTCTCTTTACGTTGTGATTGCAATTTTAGAAGGATCAAAAAGTGCAGACACACGTGTCATAATAATAGAATCACGTTGCAAGACGATAGATAAAATTTTAAATTATTGACCTTTACGAGATATTCAATTATTTAACTTAATAGGCAAATACTATTCTCATGATCAAAATACTAAATTAGTCATATGCTTATGATGTATGTATGACTTAAATGATAGGAAATATTAAATTTGCCCAATAAACATATTGTTATATAGTATATATCTTAATTTGATGCATTGTGTTGATAGAGATTGTAAGGTGTTACTTACCATTGCATAGGGTAATTGATGAAACAAATAATTTTCAGGGTGCAACCAGAGATAAGTTCATAGTTCAAGGGGTAAATTGTACTTGACCCTTTTATTAATTTTTCCTTATTGTTGGAGGAGAAAACAAAATAGGAACTGTTTGGCTGCTGGGTTTGGACTTTGGATAAGCAAGCTGGCATTGCGTTTAACGGTTGGGTGGGAAGTGGAAAAAGCATGGCCCAAAGGCGCCTGAGTTAGGTGTAAAATCGTTAAACTTATTCTTCTCTTAAACAAAAATTATTGACTTAAACATTACACCTTGTTCTTTAACAATTTTCTTTGCAAAAAAAAACAAAAAAAAAAACTTCGGAATGATTTTTCTTTTTATTGATTTCCTGTGACATTTGGGACTTTACTAATCACTGCACATAATCAGTTCAACAAAATATTATAAACTGATTTTGGCTTTTAGTAATTGTTCTTATTGTTTTCTATGCTTTTTCTTTTCTACAAGGTATTTTAAATTTTTAAATAAAAAAAAAAAATAAGTGTCTTTGAGAGTCAAGATTTTAGTCAATTTTTGCTTCGAAAAAGTTTCCAATGCACCTTCATAAATTACTGAAATCCATTTTCGAAAAACTGCATCCCTAACTAACTTCAGAAAAAGTTAAAACCATCTATATCAGATACATGTCATGGAAATAAATTATTAATAAATACAAGGAAATGTGTATCACCTTTTTTCTTTGCTATGATTAAATCTTGAATACATGATGATAGTTTTTCTTCTTTGTGGCTTCAAGAGGCGTGGGTCAGTAAAGGAGGACTTTTAACTCATGAGATTTGATGATGGGCTGATGTATTCAAGTGAAAGATGAGACTGACTTCTTTCTGTTTTCTTTTTTCTCTTTTTTTATAGGATAACTCTATACCGTGTAAGCTTGCATATTTTCCTGTTTGACAAGATTTACGACAAAGCCCATGCCTTTTTTATCCAGTCCTTAGTCAACGATTAGGTATATCATTTTTCCACATCGCATTTCTTTGAAATTTTTGGATACCAAAAGCAAAAAATGAGTAAGTTACTTGGAAGAACAGGAAACTTTTCCAAGTTGTTATATTCTGTCTATGAGATTTTAGCTTATCTGGTCAAAGTCATATGTCATTTTTGTTAAGTCAAAGTAGTCATCCTAGGAATATGTGTTACCTTTTCTTTTGCAATTAAAATTTTAGATGAGTTCGCATCCAGATTTTCAGTCATTATTACGAGTCGAAATATATACCTTCGAAATTATAGGTAACTTACAAAAATTTTTATAAATCACATACTAACACAACACAGTCCTTATATTATCAGCGGAATTCAACACAGTCCAAATTTTCAGTCGCTATTACGGGTCAGAATATACCTTCGAAATCATAGATAATTTGCAGAAATTTTTATAAATCACATACTAATACAGTTCTTATATTAACAGTGAGATTCAATCACGTTAGCTTGAACCATGTGTGTTAGTCATTCGTTTACAATACTGTGAAATTCTCACATTGGACATAGAAATGCCAGCCAATGTTGCATTGGTTTTCTCAACTTCAGTTCACTTATGTTCCACGTTATCTCTCGAGATCCATAAACAAAGGGTCTTGTTTATATATATAGTCATCCTCTACGAGGGAAGACAAAATCCTCAATTGGATAGTTAGAGAAATTAAGCATAGGCTAAGTAGGGTTGAGTCGAACATAAGTTTGATAAAACAATAATACAGGTTGGTTTGCTTGGATGAATATCAGAAAAAATATTCCTTGTGTGCACTTGAAGAAAACTTTTCAACCATCTTGAGGAACAGAAGTCTAATGCACCTCTAAATATGGGAGGTCTTGAAGCTTTCTTTGTGTATTAGTCCAACTCAAATTGATAATGGGGTACAATGACATTGGATTGTCAAAGATAACACGTTAGCATAAAAGCTACTTTATGATAATTTGGGAAACAATTAGCAAAGATTCCAGTCTTAATTGAACATATCACTGGAGGGTTAAATCAGTGATCCTTTCCCTTAAGGTGCTTTGACTTAATTTCCATGTGGTTTCCTAGACGGCTAGTAAAATAAGATAAAAGTTTTTCAGTGATTAAAGTTTGAATACCTCTAGCAGCTGGAGTCTAAGAGGCAGAACAACACTTTTGGTTGCTTTTAGTAAAGGTCATTGAGCTGAAGGAACTGGTGAATGGTTGGATGTTTGTTTGAACTGTAGGGTCGTAGGCTCACTTTTGAGAACTTTAAACTTAACCAGCCAATAACATCTACTTGAATTTCTTTTCATCATTGCCTTGTTTTACCTACTTTAACAAAGTAAATATTGCAAAATTATGAAGCAAGATTTGACAGGGTGTGAAAAGTGGATAACTAAACATTTTGAAAAGGACAATGGGAGAAGGTAAAGTACTCGGGATTAAGTATGAAGATTCAACAGTTAGGTGTTAAGTTTGAAGATTCAACTATTAGGTCTTTGCAAATGTTAAGTATAACACTTTCAAAGTTTTTTTTTTTTTCAAAAATCATTCGCTCACTACATTTTACATCCTTCTTATTTTCAACTGTCAGGTATAAGATTTGAATCCTAAATTTGGCGGCAGAAAAGACTCTCCTTCTATGACACTTCAAATATTGTCCAAACATATTTATGTGAGGCCAATGTTTTTTTAATTGCTTACAATACTTACATACTGGTCTATAAAGCCATAGATGATAGAACACGTTCTAGTAATTTAGCTAATGCTTCCCTCCTTTAATTGTCAAATCATGGAAAAATAGACACAGTAGGAATCATCTGTCAATTTAGATAGGACTTATCATTAAAGTATGTTTAAACCAAAATCAACCGTGGAAAGAATTGAGAGCTAAGGTTTATAATGTGGTATATAACTTGGTTGATTTATCAAGTCTTTTTAAATAATCCTAATTACAATGGAGATTGGAGCAACTGAATATATTTACCATTTGTCAAATAAAACACCATTCAAAAAAGTCATAATTTTCAAAGATAAGGTTAACTCGAGTTTTTGTTGTGCAAAATTTCGACTTTTATCTTCTCTTCAAAACAAAAAAAAAATGCAATACTATCACAAAATAGATGGAAGTTTCTACAATTATGATAAACATCAGAGGAGGAAGTATAATTTTGCCCAACTTAAAAAGAAGGGAAAATGGTAATCGGCAAGTCAAACCGGAACAATTTTTTTCTCTTCTTTGACCGGTAAAAGTAAACACCTCATAAAGTTAATAATGACTCTCGCCGGCGGCATCAAATCCGCCGTCAATTCGACGTCTCTAATCTCCTGGAAAACGGTAATTTCCTTCCCCCCAAAAAAAAAAAACCATTTTATGAAAAAAAAGTCAAAATTGATCGGAACCCAATCGCTTATTTTCGCTTTTTTTGCTTGAATTGCAGACTGGAAAGTTACAGAAAACAGTGACCAACTATATACAGAAAACCGGGCTGGGAGTCCACTCCGGCAAGCTATCCACGGTGAAAATACACCCTGAGCTGGCCGGAAGAGGCAGGTACTTCGAATTTAAGTCAAATGTCATCAGGGCTTCGATTGATTACGTAAAAGAGTCACCTTTATGCACTACACTTTGTAAAGATGGGTATAGTGTAAGAACGATCGAGCATTTGCTCTCTGCTCTGGAGGCCTCCGGTGTCGATAATTGCCGTATCGAAATTCAGAGCTGTGATTCTGATGATGATTCTTCTGTTGAGGTTGTTATTCTGTTGATATTGATTTGCTCCATTTTTTTAAAAAAAATTTATACTTACATGTTGGATTGAGCGTTTGCTTCTGGCTGAATGCAAATGAGCGAATTGTAATGCTGTTTAATGAGTAAACAATTCCTTACGTGAAGAAAATAAGGTTATGCATGACAAATGTAGGTTAAATTGATGCAAAAGCAATGGTTTTTGATAGGTAAAACTAATAAAGGCCTTTATTTTTGATGGATGGATTAATGTGCTTTCATGTCTATTCATGAATGCAATGCTTGATTGTTTGTATTGAGCTAAAAATGCTTCATTACCATCAAGATATGGCTGTAGATAATATTTGTTGGTAAGTTTGACAGAAAAAAAAAGGTTTTTACTGTACTATCAAAAGCTCCTATTCTTAATGGATGAATTCATAAGTACTTGTGCCCACAGATGTATGCAATGGATGTGATTGAGTGTAAATGATTTGTTAAGTTAAGGAGATTAGGTTAAAAATGATTGTGGTTCGCAGTTTTGGTGGACGGATTTACATGTACTTGTGCTTATTAATGTGCTTAATCTGAATTACATGGTACATAACTCAGGAACAGAGAAAGGTTTGCATTTTTGAGAAGTTACTAATATGCACTGAATGTATATTAGTATCGGAGGTGTGATATGAAAGGAATATGATTCATTACTTGAAAAAGATAGGGATATGTTAAATATGTGCTGTTGTGTTTGATAAAAAACCTTGGTTTGATAACTGAAAATCTGACACAGGTTCCTATTTTTGATGGGTCAGCAAGGGAATGGATGGAGGCAATTCGACAAGTTGGGCTAACGGTGGCCAAAGATAGTGGCGGTAAAAGCTGTGAAAAGTTGGTACCTTTTCTTAATGAACCTGTTTTTGTGTCAAAGAATGATTCTTTTGTAGCGGCATTCCCTTCTCAGAAGACCAAAATCAGATATGGGATTGATTTTTCAAAGGTACATCTCTTCTTCGTTAATTAGTAACTTGTGCGGTAATATCAACTAATAGGGACCTTCATATGTGCTTCTTTCTGTTAGCTTTCTAATAGAACTAGTTTTGATGAAGCTTAATTGTGTCTTCTTGATGTTAAGCACCTTCTAGAAACTTTCCACTTAAAGCGATTGCAGTAAGATGAGACAGTTGCATTTATAGAAACTGCTTGCTATTATGTCTGCATTCAGCAGGACAGCTTATAATTATTGTGAAATTAGACTCAGTGTTCATTGTTTTTGTGAACTCTTTTCACTCTTTGTACATCTTGCAGTCTGAGATAAACTCAATGGCCTTTAAAAAGTATGTGATGGTCATCTGCATTGAAGTACAATTGACTGCTAAAGTTATTTACAGTTCATTCTTCAGCCTTAGATGATACTCTAGCAAGAAACTTATTGCCATTAGTGGAATCGGTTTTAATACTTAGAACAAGCAGCGCACACACCAATCAAAAGTTTTACTCCTCAAGTTAGATAAGATGTGGATATTAAGCCAGAAATTGAAGGTGACAACCATAGGCATTTGTTATTAAAATTCATCAAAATTATGTTGTAGCCTAGTCTTTTCATAGTCTGATATCCACAATGATGATAATTAAAAATTGTCCTTATTGATACTGGGCTTGGTTGTCATTGAATATCTTGGACAAACTATTGATTAATGGAAGTTAAAGAGATGTAAACATTCTAACAAGGTTGCTAAAGGGACTGGTGGTAGATATTTCCCTGACATAGGGAAGAACCTTGCAAAGACTGGTGATAGGAGGATCACGTGGAACTTTGCTGGGGTAAGGGAAATTTGAAAAAGCTGCTGATACATCTATGGAGAAGATAAAGGGTGGAACAATTTTACGAAAATGGTGCATATGTAGTAATACAGGGGATGACAACCAGTTTTCAGGAACATAAATTTTTGTGTGATTCTGGATTCAATATCCATGCTCAAGTTGTACATAATCTTTGTGCTGTGCACCTTTCTTTTTATCCTTTTTGGTTCTTAATGAATAAATTCTCTTTCGCAAAGGTCAAGACTGTATCAATGTTTTCTTGTTTTTGGAGGAATAATTCTTTCTTCTGGCAAAATATAAGCCAATTTGCTGATTTTATGTATGGTAAGTAAGTTCTCAAAGTATTTTGCAATTTGAAATGTGGACTTGTGATGCTTTCTTTATTGCAGATACCTGCTATTGG
This sequence comes from Coffea arabica, assembly GCF_036785885.1. Taxonomy (NCBI): domain Eukaryota; kingdom Viridiplantae; phylum Streptophyta; class Magnoliopsida; order Gentianales; family Rubiaceae; genus Coffea; species Coffea arabica. Next base: position 53,432,747 of record NC_092331.1, on the reverse strand, counting down.
CTGTCAATGGTTTTGTTCTACCTTTGCTGATGACTGCATATATGACAATCTGATTGCTTCTTCAAGAACCTTTTGTATATATGAAGAGGTTGGTCCTAAGTCTTGTTTCTCACGGTTTGGTTTCTATGATTATCTGGCTCTATATTCTTGTGAATACAAGACTACTGATGATGATTGCGATTTTCTATTTTCATTGGGTGTATGAAATTTCTGGGATGTGTGCCATGAGTGGTTTGGATTTTTAAGTGCTTAGTCCTGTTCCTGTGCATCATGATATTTTGATGAGCATGCTAAGCCCATACTCTGCAGTTCGAGTAACAGGCAAAGCAACTCTTTGATGCATTTTTACTTCTTTAAGGGATGATGTATTTCCTAATCCTAGACACAGGACAGATTTTGAGAATTTTTATACCTGTCATGGCTTAATTCTAGAAGCAACATAATGCCCCATGGCATTCAGCCCCTTCCCCACCCACTCTCTCTCTCTCTCTCTCTGAGTTGTGTTTAGATGTTTCGAAACATGTAAATTTGATCAACACTATGATGTATTTTAGTTGATCATAATTTTAAGTTTTCAATATGTGTTTCTGCCTGGAGTATAGACAGCAGATATTGTACTCTTATAACTTTAATTGTATTATATTAGGGACTTCAAAGAGCAACAAAGGCATTATGTTGGAGCAGGTTTAAATATGGCTTCAAATTTTCTTTTTGATTGGTTAGCATAAGCATGGGGTTGATTTTTTTTTATGTCAAATTTAATTCTTTGGACATTAGTACTTGAAAACCTCTTCTGCTAAAAATGTCCAATCTAGGGGCTCCTGAATTGGTTATTCAAGTATATCAACTGTTTCTTTCAAGTTAATACAGTAGGTGCCCAACAAGCATCATTTTTTTTTTTGGTACTCTTACCATTAGGTTATGGTTCTTCTAATGGGATCCATACCAAACTATTTGATCAGGTTGAAAATTTGCGAAATGCTGGACTTATCAGTGGAGGGTCAGCAGAAAATGCCATTATTTGCAGGTGAGAGAGAATCTACGTTGTAAATATGCAGACAGTGCCTGATTGCTGATAACCATGATATCTGCACTTCAAATTGTTTGATTGCTTGCTGATAATGGGATATACTTCCGTGCTTGAAAGAGAGACCTGAGTTATTACACATATATGATTTTCTTCATTTTAACTTATTTATCTACTTGCAATAATAGAATGTTTCATTTCTTGGATCCTATGGTCTTCTTCTTCTTCCATTTTTTGCTATATCTGCTTATTTTAGTTTCTTTTGCTTAATCGTTTGGTTTGTTTCATTGCTAATCAGTTTCTTTAATCTTCTTCCTTGTTGATTCCTTTTGGAGCTTTGCCTGCTGTGGCAAGTAGGTTGTGGTACCTAAACAGTAATGAGTGGTCATATTTTTTAATGAACTATTGCTAGTCATAGTTGGCTTACCTGGTTACTGCAGTTTTTGGAGCCATGTTCCATATTAGTCAGTCAAACTGTGTAATTTTTTTTCCTATTAAAGAGGCTATTTTCAGTAACTTTAAATTGAGGATTTTTGGAAACCTTTGTTGGAATTTATTTGGTTTTTTTTTGGTCATTGTTATTATGTTTTATTAAGTAGTTGTGATTTTTTTGCCCTTTTAACTCTTTTAACCAGGGAAGTTGATTTTTCTCCACTCCCTTTTTCTGCCAAAGTCCCTTTCCTTCAGGATATCGACTTCTCTATTTTGTGAAGATGAATAAAATTAGTTATTTATTTTTTGAACTTAGATTGATGAGTGCAATATTGTGGTAAATACTTTGTTGGAGGGTGTTGTTTGTTACTTATTGAAAATGGCTAATTTCTAGGGTGCTTTTAGCTAATGGTTGAGCTTAATCATGTTGGATTCTGACTCCACTTCATCCATTTAGTGCAAGTAGAGGCTGGTTAAATCCACCATTGCGTTTTGATGACGAGCCCTGCAGACACAAGGTGTTAGATCTTATCGGTGATGTATCCCTCCTTGCTGGCTCTGGCAGTCAAGGGCTTCCAGTGGCTCATATATTTGCTTATAAGGTATCCTTTTCCTTCAGATAATAGGTTGCTCACCTTTTATTTATAATTATTATTAGATTACACTCAAAGGCAGTTTTAGGCACCAAACTTTTAAAAAGTTTGAAGATTGTTAAAAAAAGCATTAGGAAAATGTTTGGTCATGGATTGTTGCTTAAGAACATTAATTGTACTGTTTTTCTTTTCCCGAAAATGGAGACAATAGATGAATAAGTCTTCCAGTGTGTAGTAAGTAGGATCTTTCTATGTTCTAGATACTACTATTGTAATTTGGAAGTAATGTGTGATTTGCCTCCAGCTTTTGCCATAAAGGAAGAAAGAGGTTTTTGAAAATGAATTTATATGGTGTAGGATCTGATCTTTGCTGCTGTCATATGTTGTATACACTTATATGCACATTAGAGAGATTCATAAAACTTATTGTTAATGAGGAGACGACAAAATGAGTTCAATAAAATCTAAAGATAAGGCAGAGTAGTGGATTATTGTCACTAAGAAGAAATTTAATTCCTGATAAGCGTACACTGCTATTGATCTGCTGATGAATTTATTGGACGTTTGGTGGCACAGGGTGGACATTCGCTGCATGCTGAGTTTGTTCGACAACTGAAGAGAACAGAGTAAACTATTCTCTGCACTGTGGGTATAGGGGCATCTTGTTCAGGACCAAATGCTTATTGGAAGATCACCCCCATCAAATCCGTTTTGCGAGATAGCAGTATTCTCTTATAGTGGTTTGAGACATGATCTTATGAGTGAAACAAGTAAAGCTGATTTCAGGAAATGGATGAACTTTGTAACATGTATAGTTACAGATGAAGTAGTGTTCGCTTGATTTGTTGCCATCAGATCTTTATTGTTCCAGACTTTTAGACACTTTGTAGAATTTCCATCGATGGAATTCAGCTTATTATTTCATTTCATTTTTAAACGTATTTTTGGACGTGAGCTATGAAAGATGGCAGATGCATGACTATCTGATGAAACCCTCCTGGCACGTCCAACCAAGATAGTAGACTGCTAATTTTCAGAGGATTGATTGTTTGATTAGAAATAAGGACAAACTGAGGGAAAAAAATAAGGTTTGTTCTTTCATTCGACAACTGAAAACTTAAGTTTGCAGCTGAAGCAATTTGGTCTTGACTTGTTTGTAGTCTTTTCAAAGAACGACAAATCATTCAGCTTTGAATAAACCTTGTATCCATGGTGAGGATAATTCTAGCATAATCAAAAACATTAGAATACTCCTGTTTGCAAGTTTTTATAATAGAGGGGACGAGCGAGAAATTTCAACTCTCCCTCCCAAATGCAGAAAAAAAAAAATTGATTGGAATGTGAAGCTTCAGAAGTCATTCCTTTATATAAACTCCCCGTATTTACCACCACGTCATGGAGTGATACTAATGAACAATGTTGACAAATCAACAGCAGAGAAATATTATATTTAATAGAGCGCGAGCTTTTGTTCATAGTTCTTACAAATCATGAATGTTGCAGGTGGTTTTACTTCATTATATAGCCTTTTTCATCTATGCAGATGGAGGACAATGATCCCTCACTCTATTTTACAGCTTTACTAATCCTTTCTCTGGAAATCTTTTGGATGCCTTTGAGCAGGGGAATGACTAGCCCAGCTGCTACAATTGATGGCCAATAGCAGTGTTTTTCATCTCCTAGAAATTCTAGCCTTAGCAAAGAAATCCACAACCTAACAACCCCCAATCCGCCCGTTAATGTTAAAGGATAGATTGGGTCAGTTAGGTTATGAGTTTAGTTGGTTGGGTAAGAACAACCCAACTTATTCATTAAGCGGATTAAATTTTTTATTTGAACACCTAATATCCAACCTGTTTAAATATAGTTCAGAACAATAAATACAAGATTTAATATACATATACCCAACCACTTGCATTTGGACATGTGTTAACAAATTCTCATATATATGTTTTAATCAATTTTTTAAATTTTTTTATTTAAAAAGAAAAAAGAAACTTGAAATAAAAACTCATGCTTATTTTGCTTTACAACAATAATTATACTTGCTCAACTTTTATAATAATTTATTATAACTTTAAGAGTATGCTGTTTTCCTCTCATTTTTTTCTTTTTTTTTTTTGGTTGTTGATCTCCGATTGCTACTTGCTTCTGTTTATTAATATTTTTGTATATCAAGAATAGAGTTTTAAATTTGTTCTAATTGCATTCTTTTACTTTTCTCTAACTTGTTTTATTTCATTATTAATAATAATTCCTTATCAATATTATAATACAACAAATTATATGTCTCTTAATTACCATTTCAAGTATAATATAAGCTAGCATTCAATAATTTAAATACATTGATTATTACAACTTACAATAAAGCATATATGAATAGTAAAAGTGTTAAATAAGTTGTGACAAAAATAAGTTTCAATCAATTAGTAGAATTAAAAAGTATAAAGTAAACAAATTTTTTTAACTAATCTATTTAAATGTACAATTGATTATGTAAAATTCACAATACAAGCAATATAAAAGTGAGTGTTTGTATATTATTCTATTTATACTGTGTTTCCAAGGAGTTTAAGAAGTGAGTGTGTGTTTGTGTGTGTGAAAGTGTGTTAGTGTGTGAAAAACTGAAAATATATCTTACTACTAGAAGGTTTTCGGCTGTGCTAAGCACAGTCTAGGCCCCCTATAATCTGTTGTCATATATTTTTGTATAAGATAAGATTAACAGTAATGTTTGTGAAATAGCATTCTTAAAATCATAAATTACCAATCAAACATGTGGCTAACAATATAAGACTAAACAAAATCAGAAAACCATCAACATTGCAAAAGATAAGAGAAGATGACAAAAGATTGGCAAGTAGTTTTACAAATAACTTGATATCTTCAAGTGTAAGTTAGTCTTACACAGACGGAAGAAGACATGCTGAATACTTAATATAAAGTGCAATGATAAGCTGCAATTACAAAATATCAAATATTGAGATCCATTAAGTTGCACAAAAGAACAATTTCTTAATGGATGTCAATATTGTGTCAAAAGATGCAAGATTAGCAATTCAACTGTAAAGTGCTTCAAGATTAGCAAGATTAGCAATTCAAAAGGCTTCAAGTAAGTTTAGAGTTCATTATCACACTGCTTCTTCAAGGGACTTCTTGGTGCAAGATTAGTTGGAGCGAAAGCTGAGAGTGCATTGGTGGGCAGTGAAGCAGGTGTAATAGCTTCAGCAGAATTTGATCCAATTTTAGGAGGTACAATTCCAAAAACCAAGGCTCTCTTTGCTGTGGTCACTGGAGGCTGCACTTTGTTTGCAGTAGCAGAAGTTTCAGCGATGGTATCAAGCAGTTTTTTGGTTGATGGACTGAAAAATTAATTTTTGTTATCAGACTGCAGCACAGTAGCATGAAGGTCTGGAATTTTTTCATTCATTTCTGCAGCCGTGATTGCCGTTGGAATGTGAGTTGATTCCTCAGTAGTGTATGCCTTGACAATATTATACTTGTCTTCCTTCTAGCCTTGATAATCTGCCTCATAGTAGCGGATGAAACATACAATCGAATGTTTTCCGATTGCAGATGCTAGTTCAACAGAAAAGTTAAGCTCCTGCAATTTTTTTGTTTTAAAGTATAAATAATTATCAAGTGTATCCTGGAATATTAGCTATTTGTTTGGAAGTAGAAGTTCTTATTGTATATTTTGCTCCTATACACTCTGCTGATATATATGAGTAGATCTATACAATATGCCAATATATATATGAGCTCTTTGTCTGTTTTAATAACATTTGACCACTACTAACTTCGTCAAAGAGACCATCTATTAAATTTGAGTGTTGGTTTATCTTTCTTTTTCGCATTCCATAGCATAGCACAGAGGTCTGACTAATGATTAACTAACACAATAGCAACTAAAAGTGCATATACATAGTCAGTTTTAACCCGAGCCAAACATGTCATGTATAGATACCAAGATAATAACCAAGAACTCAAGCACATACAATAAACAAAACTTACTATCAGATTTTATGGAGAAGAACATATTTTATGTTTCTTAATGGTTATTAATGTTAATAAAGGTAAAACTTTCCAACAGAAAACATGCGGCCTCTAATTTAATCAGTAACATAACAGTTTCAAAACTCTAAATACATAAAAAAAAAGTGCAAATCAAAAGCATAAAGCTTAAATTTGATATTGAGTTTTTTAGACAAACCTCATAGCAACGTATGCAGACTTGCAAGAACAAAGCACAAATAGCCTACAACAGAGGCAACTTCAATTTAAATGAAAATTTTGGTTTTGCAATTAAAACAAAAAAAAAAAGAATAAAATTCAATGCAGATAAGGGGGAAAAGTTCAAAATTTAAAAAAAATATTAATAAATCAATATAAATAAGCAAGAGAGAAAAGATAATTTATTGTTTTTTATCAGGTGAAAGATGAAAAAAAAAAGATAGAAAAAAAATAAACCATACCACGTGGGGAAAGTGAAGCAACAAGAGCAAAACACCAATTGTTTTTTTTTTCTTATCTTTCTTAAACCAAATAAATGATCATGATTACTTGTGAAAAAGGCTTAAAGGAAGCATCAAATCTATCAATGATCTCTAGGTTGATCAATGGTTTAAAATTGAGAAGGTACAATAAAGGTTAGAGAAAGATGGTGTTTTCTCTAAAAGCTTTTCATGCCCTAGACAAGTCTAGACTCAACGAAACAGAAAACAAGGCACACACTAAGTTGCTTAATCAATAGTCACTTAGATGACTAAACAAGTTTTGCCAATAACAGCCTTTCTGCATTGACCTTAAAGTTCTCTGAAAAATAGTTAATCACTCCTATTTCTCATTTAGAACAACAACAGGTCACATATCTCATATGAGATATTATAACTATAATTCATTCTAAGAAAAACTATCTTAGGTTCAGTACAACTTCTTATTTTTATGTGTTACCAAATTGTCCATTGTGATTAAAGAGAAAAGCACTAGTAGCAGGAGGTTGAAATTAGTTAAAAAGGAACTTGTCATGTAATAATAACTTTAGCATAGCAGCCACAACCCCAAAAACAGCACAAGCAAAAGTTTGTCTCACAAAATATATTGTGCTAATGACTTTGGCTCACAAAATCTGTTATTGATGTCCATTACTACAATTTTTTTTCTAGTGTATATAGCAATTTGACTGTTTGATAGTACATTGATTATATACAAACCAGTAGGACAGCTCAATTGGCCAGAATCACATCAGCAAATGGATCTCTCTTTTTTGTAGGTATTCCACTAATAATATATATATATATATATATATATATATATATATATATATATATATATATATTCAAGAATTCACCAAATTTCAAAATAAGGATTATTGAACTGGGAGCTGGATTCGTATCTTCATTTTTGGCTTGTTTTTTCAGGTGAATGGGTTGCAGCAGCACAATTGGATTGAGAAAATATTAACACAATCACCTACTCAAATAAACTACCATTTGTTTCACAAAGGATCACACAAAACAAATAGCACCAGCAAACTGAAAATAAATGAAGCAGAAACTGAAGAAAAACTACTAAAAAAAATAGGGAACGGTGAAATTTCACTTTTGAAAATATAGTCACATAAATGAAGAAAAGCAGCTCATAGATTCAAGAAAGACAACAAGCTGACCTTCAAGTTAAAGGATTCCTTGACTGATGATATGAACTACAGCAGAAGGAACCTATCAATTGAAGCATATGTGTATATTAGAATTTATTAATCTGTCTATTACTCATACGGGGAAAATTTGACAAAAAATAGGGAAAGACTTTTTCTCACCAAAGAGACCCCAAAGAGAAAGTGTAAAGATCAAGATGCTTCTTCTTGCAGTTTATAAGACAGAGGAGCCAACACCATGCACTAATAAATACCTCTATTCCATTTTTTGATTTTGTAATTCACTGGAAAGGTTACAGGCTAAATGAATAGGAAACCTATTTCTTATCATAATTGGAATAAGAGAAAAATCACATCTGAAAAGATATTTCTCATCATAATCGTACGGCTGATGAGAATTGAAAAGAAAGCATGATTTGAGCAGAAAATTGAATGGCAAAGCTAATGAGAATAGAATGTCATACCTAATCTAACAAAAAGTTCCCAATTTCGCTCATTTGAAGTACAATTATCATGTGAGTGTCCAACAATTCTTGCAACATGAAATCAATAGAAAGAGAAATGGGTTAACATGAAATCAATTCTTGCAACATGAAATAGGTTAATTTGCTATTAGAGAAAGAGGAAACCACGGCAAGTGTAGACAAGAGCAGTTCACCTGCTCCTAACTTTCCTCCTTTGAAGTACAAACACCATGTGAGTGACCAGCAATCTCTGCAACATGAAATCAAGTGTCTGCAGGAGTAGCAGTTGACCTACTGGCTTGAAGAAGGAACTCACAAAATCCATCTCCCAAATCATGTAAAATTCCCAACTTTTTGACTAGAATAGTCATTTCGAATTGGGTTTGGTAGAATAGCCGTTTGGAATTGGATTTGTTCAGAATAGGCACACCGAATTTTGGCTCAGAATAGCCATCTAGTAGAGAGAAAGGAAGAAAAGGCTTCAACAGCAATTCGAGAAAGAAACCGTTCAATGCCAAAAGAAAGAACAGGTTTCGGATAATTTGGAAGGAATATTTGACTTTTCCATGTGGCAAAAGAAAAAGGAAAGCACTAATGAGAAAGAAACAGTTCAATGCCAAAAGAAAGAGAAGGCTTCAGACAATTTGAAAGAAATATTAAGAGAAGGCTTCAGACAATTTGCAAGAAAAATTTGACTTTGCCACTTGTCAAATAATTAAGAAGCCACTTGACAAAAGAAAAGGAAAGCACTAAACCTTAATCTTTTCTTATATACAAGGTAGATATTATAAGAACAAGTTGGTTCTTGCTGTAGTTGCTTATTGTGTTGCCACGTGATAGTTGAGAGGAGAAGCTGGTGTCTTGCATTTGTTGTGCTGCATTGACTTTTGTGATGGTTTTATAAGAAGCTAAATGGGCTACAAATTTTGGCCCATGAAATAACGATATGATATGTAGTATTATTTGGGAAAGGACAGTGCACCTGCTTGTTTGGGTTTTACCACAACAATCCTACATTGAAAATAATTTGTTGCTATCATATATATATATATATATATATAAATGCTAGCAACAAATGTAAAGGTTTTTTGGGCTACCTTAAAAAAATTTAGTGCCAACAATAAATGTTAAATAAATTAATGATTATCCTAACATTATAATTCAAAATGAATAACATTTTTCTTTATTGTTTATTATTTCTTTGCTCAAGAATAAACAATTAATTGAGAAGTATTTGATACCATATATATTATGTGAGTGATAAATTTATGAATCATTACTTCAGATAAATGTGTGAGCATAACAGATTTAAGTATAAATATAAGGTTGGATATTCAAAATCCAATCTTATTTATTTGGTATAGATTTTGGAAATTATTTCAATTTTTAGTGAAATTAAAATACAAAATTTGATTTTTTTTCAATGAGAGTGGAAACATCACAAGGAGCAGTTTAAATAGTTGTTTAAATGAGAGTGAAAACATCGAAAGAGCATTATAAATATAAGGAATGAATTTTACATTTATAAGTTTATAAGTTTGAATATTGACTTTCGTAGGGAAAATTTTATATGGAATGAAAACACCTACGAACTATTTATATGGTGTAGGAAAACCTTATAAAACATGGTCATTATGTACATGACTATAATTTCTTACATCACGTTATGTGCTTGCAACATGAGATTTTACAAATGCAATAAGGTTCTAAGGATGAGGTTGAGTGTTACATGCCAATAAGAATTATCAATGAATTGGGCAGTAGCGGAATCATGATCTATACTTAGCGGGAGCATCATTATACATCTAAAATGATGCTGTTATTATGTAAAGAAAATTTTGATTAAAAATACAATTTTTATTATGAGTTTTCTACATTTCAAAAGGAACGAGGTTACTCCCTATTTAAGTAGTAATTAGTTTTGTGTTTTAATAACTTTCAAAAATTTGTACGATAGGAGAGATGTCCAAAAAAAATTGATTATTTAAGGAGGTAATATAAAAAAAATGGGAATTTCTCATAATGTAGGGGGCAATATAAAGGGAAAAAGATATTTTCTATAATTGAGGGGGAGCAATTATAATAAAAATATAAAAATGCATAGAAATTTCAAGACTTGTACTTGTACTTGTCTCGTTTCAAAGACTTGTCTTCAAAAATGCATTTTTATAACGGTTAAAATATAAAAGGATGACTTGTACTTGTCTGTGTGCATAGAAGGATGACTTGTACTTGTCTGTTTGTAGAGTACAAAGATTTGTTTTTACTCTCGTATATTTAATTTTTGTTAAATACAAAACCTACTAGTTTCCTTTCCGTAAAAATATTAATGTAACATTTTTTCAATTTTAGTTACAAACATTTATGTATTTAACATAAATTAAATGATTCAGAATAAAATGCCCATAAAGAGCCAATACTTTACTCATCTAATGGATGAAAGCCATAAAGAATTAATACTTTATGGGCCATTTCTTTTTTTTTTAAAAAAATTATTTAATTTATATTAAATAGATAACCTACCGATTTCCTTTTTGTAAGAATATTACTGTAACACTTTTTGAATTTTACTTACAAACATTGATATATTTATCATAAATTAAATGTTTGAAAGTAAAATATCCATAAAGAGCCGGTACTTTAAATGGGTAATGCGTATTTGCCTATAAACTACACCGCTTAAAGTTTATTAATTGTTAATTGATTTGTAATATTTTGTCATTCATTGGACATGTAGCACAAAGGGCAAATCTGGTACAAAATTCTAATTTCACTCCCTAAAACAATATTTTAATCGTTTGGACTAAATTTGTAAAGGATTAATAAGTTCAGGGGAGGTCAGTGCAATTTTTCAAATCACAGAGAAGGTCAGTGCAAGTGTTAGAAACCTCAGGGGAGGTTTCTGCAATTATCCCTTGAAAAAATGGACGAATTCCTGTTTGAACTAGTAGGTCAATGGGTTTGATCAGGTCAATTCTTTGTCCAATCAAACTAGAAACCCAACCCAGCTTGATGCTCAGTTCACCAGGCCAACCGATTCAATTATTAAGTCAGGTTAGGTTTAATAACTACTGTAGCAGTATATATGAAAAACTTTTACTGTAAATATTTTTTGTGATGTTTTTTGGAGGGATTTTTTGAATATATTTTAGAGCACCTTTTAATTAAAATATTTTAGGATACTTTTTAAAAATTAATACTACGATCTACAACCACAACCACCACCAACACCACCCCCACCTACCATTGCCACACCCCCTCCCTTTTCCTCCTCCCCTCCCCTTCCCCTCCACCTCCTGGCCTTTCCCTCCCCTCCCCCCCCCCCCCCCCCCCCCCCCCCTCAATTTGGTTGAGGCCTCCGGTCATGACCAAAGGCCGTGACTAGATCGCAACCAGAAGGTTGTGATCTGGTCGTGACTAGATCAAGGGAGAGAAGGAAGGGTCAGGGGATGTCGAGGAAGGGGAAGAGGGAGGAGGAGGAGGAGGAAGAGGAAGGGGGAGGAGAAAGAAGGAGGGAAGGGTGGTGGTGATAGGTGAAAAATGTTGTAAAATTTATTTTTTTTTTGTGTATATTTGTGAATTGTTTTTGATATATTATATGAATGAGATGTTTTTTGAGTTATTTTTGTATGTATTACTATAGTATCGTATTTAAAAACTTATTTTTGAAAAATAAGCCAATCCAAATGGAGCCCTAGTTATCTGAAAGGATTACATATACTCAATAAGATAATTTTTCTAGCTGCTTTTCTTCTAATGCAAGAGCACAGTAATTCGGTAATGAAGCTTGTGTTTGCGTTATAGACATGTCATTCAAAAGACAGCTTGCTGCTATTATGAAAAAAAAAATCATCTTTTCAGAAAAACCTATTTTTGGTTACACTTTCTTTCACGTAAAATTTCATGATGTAGAGATCATGGATTGTAGCTTAATCTCCATTAAAGGCAAGTGAAGAATTTTTAGGAAATCCTTTTGTTTAAAGTTTAAACTAATATATATCTTCCACATCGAAAATGGATCTAACCAACAAATTTGTTTAGCGCGATAAGGAATAAGCTTCTAAGAATTTGACCACTTCACTTGTTTTCCTCTCTGATCAAATCTAGCTAGGTAGATCTAAAGAAAAAGAAAAAGAAAAAAAGAAACCCATCAAATTGTTTTATAGATTGATACCATAAAAAAAAAATTCACTTTGCTCTCCTAAATTTTGGGAGTAGTCACACTTTACAAATCTAAAACTTTGAAAGTATACTTGTCCCCACTCCATCGATACTTTGTGAGGGAAAAAAAAGATTGAGTTTAATAATGTTATTACCCTTTTATTGCTGAAATTATGTACGATAAGTATTATTGCCCTTTATTATATATATATTTATATATATCTTCTCTATAGTATTTACTATAGCAAAAATTAAAATAATAAAAGAAGTTGCTAAAATCTTTCTTATTCATGTTGAATTAACCTATGAACTTGGGCGATTTGATAAGTGGGTAGTTAATGCCAACAGGAAATCGCAAGTTCGAAACCTACATGTGGTGCATTGAAGAGTTTTGGACAGACCTTCACCCCTTAGTAAGAATCGGACTCTGTGGGCACTCATTTGGTCGAATCCGGATTAGTCTCACTGAGGTGGAGATACCGGATGCTCAAAGCCAAAAATAATAATAATAATAATTTATTCTTTATATATTTTTTCAACAGATTAGACTTTTAAGTCGAATAATAACATGACACATAACACGGTAAGCATTGTCTCAAGCGGGTTGCCAATCCCTCAACCTGTCCAGGAAAGGTTTTAAACTCTAAACACACTATAAGCATCAGGGGCAAGCCTTGTAGACTAGTCCCTTCCATTTCCTTTTTTTCCCCCTTAATTCTTCTTCTTTGGACATTCTTATATTAGGGAAGGACGAATTAAAGAGGAAATGAACAAATGAAGATTGAAATTCAACTTTTTTTAAATTTTTATTTTTCTTTTTCTCCGTGAAAGGAAGATTGGAAGTAAGCAGCCCACAGAGCTTGTGTTTATGTAGTTTAGTTAATATTTAAAAGGCTATGATAAACTAGCGTTGTAGGAATTGTATGCAAGCCAGCTAGCTGCCAATCAATCAAAAAACAAACCAAGAAACACAGAAGAACAATTCCAGTTCACCTAAAGCCCACAGCATCAGAGTCAACCACTACATACTACATGCATCTCCAACCACCTTTGTATCTGAAGGATCAACTGCAGAGTAGCAACTTTTAACTGAATATTTACAAGGCTGGAAGCTTTTTAATTCATACCTACTACCAAGGAAACTTTAAACAACATCAACTGCAAAGTAACTTTGACTGAATATTTACATGGCTGGAAACTTCTTAATTCATATCTACTACCAATGAGCTTTAAATAACTCAATTGGAAGGGAACACAAATTGCCAAAAGAAATCTAAGAGGCCGAATACATGACAGAAACTCAACAAACAAATGATGCATCTTATTCTCCTAAAAGGTATTTGAAAGCTGTTTCTTCCAGCCTTCATATCGCTGTACATATAAACACTGACTGACAGCAGATAGAAGAACCTATATCAACTTGTCTATTCTGCCTCGTTCTAAACCTGCTCAGTACCCTTCAGAATGTTGTACTTGCAGAGAGGACATGTTGCATTCATCTTAAGCCATTTCACTATACAAGGTTCGTGGAAATGATGGTTGCAAGGAAGAGCTTGGAGATCTGCCCCATCATCGTATGCAGTAAGACAGATACAGCATTCCTAGGAACAAACAGAAGGAAACCAAAAGGTCAAGACCAAAAGCAATCAAGGTGAAACTGCAATGCATTGAGAGTATGAGCGCAGTTATGGAGCAAGATTTATTTTTAATATTTATCTTATTTTATTCATACAGCATTTTTTATTAGCATATTGTATTGTGATGCCCATAGCCACAAGCTGCTTTAACAAACTCAGAGCATAGAGGCCTCATAAAACCATAAGATTTGGTAAATCTAGGTCAAGATAATAGATAGGTCTATGGATGGATGGAAATTTCATAATATGTATGCTGACTTTCCAATCTGCTTTTTTATGGTTCAGGGCAGTAAAATAGAACATTCCAATTTCATTGGACTTCTACAATGGGATTTACAGACAAAAACTTCAGGCAACCACGACAGGTTTATGCATTAGGAAGAGAACCAGCTTTAGCATTTCCACAAGAGTGGTAACTTACTGCATCCTCAGGTAAAAGATTACGTTCAAGAGCCAAATATCCACCGCTCGATTGAATAGGGACCATTTTACCAGATCCAATAGGCTTATCCTCATCCATAGATATTTCAAACCTGTACTTAGGAAGCATACTTAGATCAGCATCAGATGCACCTTCCTGTGTGTTTGAACAAAAGTTGAAGTTAGCAATCTATTATCAACAGGCTTACCATCAAACTGAGTGTGTCTACATTGCCTGTGGTGACTGCATTGAGATTTTTGAGGCTTACCTGCCCAGCAACTGCATAAAGAATTGCTATGATGCAAGGCAAGCAGCAACACAGGGCAAGTCCTATCAGGCATGCCAAAACCACACAAAAGATGGCAAAGAACACATCAAATGCCAGAAATACGACCGCCAACCTGCAATGCTCAAAACCAGAATTCTCATGATCTATATCTGCCAGTTTTAATTGAAATCGTTTCTCAATGCTGAGTTGAAGAAGAAAAATGAAAGATAAAAAATTTTTACCGGCTGTAGATGCAAGCTTTAATTGACATAAAAAGAAACAGTTTGTAGTAGCCAACAAACTTTCGAATACAGCTAGTGACAGGAGCCGTAATATAGGGAGGGTGAGCTTTAAAAAAATTGATTTCTGACCTTATACTCAACAAATTAGCAGCATTATACTCAGAATCTAACAAATGCTTTTAGCAGAAAAAATTCATTTGAAGAAAACAGAGAATAAAGAACAAAATGCTTTTAGCAGAAAACATTCGTTTGAAGAAAAAAGACAATAAAGAACCATATGTCAAAAAATTTCTAGACATTGACAAAGCTGATATAGAAAATACAGTAACTGATGCCCCATGAGTAACATGAAAACATACAGCTGGTCAATGGTAAGGCTTTGTCTAGGAAAATAATAATTAATCTAATTTTAGGAGACCAAAGTAAATTTGTCCGAATTCATTTTTTAAATGTTGTCAGCAAGTGCCATTTCAATCCAAAACTAGCTGTTTAGCGATTTTTGGTTTTTTCTTCTGTTCTTTTCTAATCTTTTTTATTTGTTTTTTCTGTGGGCAGAAGGGGGAGGGGGTAATTTTCTTTAGTAACCATTATTATGGAAAACACTCCAAACAATATTGTCTGTAGAAGGAAGTTATGAATATTTTATATTTTCTTTCAATTTTAATCAGGACAAGAAAAAATGGATATAACAATTCAGTAATGACAAGAAAAGGAAATCATCAAACATATAATTCAACATGCAGAGATGGCAATCTTGTCACCACAATCTAGACTCACAAGCATGTTATATAAACAAGCAAAATAACTGTATCATAAGGCAAAAATGAGAAGCTTAATTTACATTTATAAACTATATCAACAACCTTGAGCAGTTATCTAGATAAAATAAACAAAAAGAAAATCTGAAATGCAATTGGATAAAGGCATACCAGTACAGACGGGGGGCCCCCTGCATAAGAACTTCGCCACCAGAGACTACCCAGTAAAAGCCAATTATCCACCATAGAAAGGATGCCATTGTGTTTACAGATTCACATCGTTTAATGCAACTGGATTATGCACAAAAAAACAAGCAGTCAAGAAGGCATCTTCGCTTTTCTCCAATAGTGATAAAACAAACTTTCCAATAAAGAAGACAGCCCAAACCAACAAAAATGACAAACAATAGTCAGTCTAAGGCATAAAATCACCCTTAGAAACTTCCAAGACAATTTAGAGTTTCATTAGAGCCAAAAGTTTGTGCTTCTAGGGCATATGGCAAAACTTCTTGGCAAGTCAAGGCGGGAAAATACACACTCTGGAAACAACAGAAGTAGGTTGTGGCATCATGACAACATAAACCAAGAGTTCCTATGCATCACTAAAATATTTCAACAATTAGTCACTTAAGCTTTTATATTTATCAATAACCTCAATCCACTATATTCCAAAACTCCCATGCACTAGAATCTAAAGCAACAAACTTTATATCCAACTACCAAAAAAGAGAACAAGTCAGCATGTAGTATGAGTTAAATGGAACTATAATCTCTCGCAAAAGATAACATAATGTCCAGAGATACACACATGCATAATTGCATATGCCAAGTTACAAACTTCCATTCTCCCATTCAATCACAATGTAATGGGCATAAGTGACTCAATTATTTCTGACTTCCAAATCCTACAAACACAAAGCTAAAGCTCCAAAGTCCACACAATTCAGCTTTTAACACAAGTCATAAGCAACTAGAGTTTCCCATAAAACGTCAAGGTATAAACTATTCCACTTGACACCTAGACATGGAAAAATAAAGCTACAACCCGAAAAAACACATCCTTCAAGCTTTCATACCTCGAAGTTGAACTTAACAAATAGACTAAAACATGCGCATTGTCAAGCATATCAAACTATAAATTGCAACATTGCAATTCTAACCAATAGCATAAAGTACAACAAAACCTCATACAGAAACAAAATGTTACAGCTCCATTCTTGGAATCTGTGTTAACTAAGCCGTGTACCGAATTATCCCTTTCAAGCTATCTATCATGATACTCCAACTTTTAACACACAAAATAAAGCTACAGCCTTTTGGACAACAGACAAACACGCACACTCTCACATACA
The DNA here is from genome assembly GCF_036785885.1 of Coffea arabica. Taxonomy (NCBI): domain Eukaryota; kingdom Viridiplantae; phylum Streptophyta; class Magnoliopsida; order Gentianales; family Rubiaceae; genus Coffea; species Coffea arabica. The sequence continues at coordinate 53,415,736 of NC_092331.1, read as the reverse complement.
CACGTACAAAATTTAAGGATATAAGTTCCAATTTTATTAACTTTGCCGCGCGCAATTATCCATTTCAAGCTATGAATTTTATAGTCCAAACTCATCAACCAGAAACAATTAAACAGAGAGACATAATGTGGAGGCTTCATACTTCATAATCCACTTATTCATATAAACCTGTAAATATAACATTTCCAACCTTAAAAAACAACCGCATGTTAAAGTTCCAAACTTTAAAATCCAATCCAGCTAAAAAGAAAAACCAGTAAAACTTAACTTAAATGAAAAAAAAACTTACGTTGACCGGTTCGATTGCCCCAAAGCTCCACCACCATTTCCCTCCTCATCCTCCTCAATTTCCCCATTTCCCCCATCCCCTCCACCACCATTCTCCGAATACCCTCTCCACCTACTGTTCCCCCAATTTCCCCTCCTATTCCTCCGCCTATACTCAATCCAAACTAACGCCACATGGACCAAACACTGCAGAGCATATCCACATATCCAAACCCTAATGGGCACATTCTCCCTCTCCTTCACAGTACATAAAACCATAACTATCGAAACAAACACAAACGCCAAATTCCACATTATATCCAACGCCACCACCGGTTTCGAGTAGCCCCAGTCGGCGCGGCGCTCCTCCAGCTGCCGAGCTGCCGTTTCCCGGACCAGCATGGAAGCTCCACGTCGACCCGTGACCCGACCGAGTAGAACAGCCAGTGGAGCTGTTCCGGGTCGACCATGGTTCGCCTCCGCCTGACGCGGGCGGAGCAGCGGAGTGGTCATGGAAGTATCCGTATCCGGGTTCAGGACATGGGTGACAGCGGTGGAAGCCATTTCAATAACTTGAAATGAATGAATGGTTCTATTTATTCCACAAAATGTTTGGGAAAATTTGTAGGATTTAGAAGAAAAGGTTGAATTTGGAGGTGAAGAGAGGCATGAGTAGTGTGTGTTGTGTGTTGTGTGTTGTGTGTGTCAATTTCCGGAGAGTGAAAGAAGCTTTGGTGTGCCTTTTTGTGTTTTTTTTGAATGTGTAGTAGAGAGTTGAAAGGTTGGTGAGGGAGAGAGTGGCTGGGAGGTGACGATCGGTTGGGGTGTTTTTGGTAATTTCACATTAGTTAATTTTAATGATATTTATTTTGAAAGGAAATCTTAATGACATTTAACAAATAATTATGAGGAAAATTGCTAAGTTCTATAATCTATAAAAAAACAAAAACCTAAAAGAATCTCATAGTATAAAACTAAAAGTTTTTTTTCTTCTTTTGACTGTTTTGTATTAATTTGTTGGTCGTTTCTTGGTCTAATAACATGAACAACAAAGTTACACTAGATTCCAATCAGAATGACTATACATTTGCAAATCTAAACTTCATTTGGATTTAACAGTTTTTTGAAATTCTACAGTAATAAATTCTAAAACAATTCAAAATTACAATACATTTCAATTACAGGCAATACATCTCAAATACATTAAAAAAAATAAAAAATTCCCCTCTTTCTTCTTCCACATATTGCCCACCACCACCACCATCCATCACTCTCCATTATCACCGCCACTACCACCACCACCAGGAGGAGGAAAGTGGGGAGGGAGAGAGAGAGGGAGGGGGGAGAAAGAGGGAGAGAGAGGGGTGGTGTAAAATTTTTTTAAAAAAATTTCAAAAAAGTTGTAAATTATTAAAATACTCCAAAATATATTTTAAAACCCAAAATACCTCTAAAAATACCCCCAGAAACATCTACAGTAATTATATATATATATATATATATATATATATATATATATATATATATATAAATATACAGCTACAATAATGGTTTTGAAAAGCACTCCCAAAAACATTTACTCCAAACGGAGCAACATCGAGGCAACTAGAAATATTTATTTATGACATCGGAAAATCTAAGGTCAAATTAGCTCTTTTTCAGAATCAAAACATTGTCATGCACATTTACTAATTATTTGAATTGTCATTTTTCTGCCAAAATTATTTACGTTTTCGTAAACATATTTTTCAATCATTTTTTTATTTCACATGTATTAAATCGCTACAGTACATTTCTCTATAAAAACTCCAAAAAAATAGTAATCCAAATGGGACTTAAATTCATTTGACACAATGTTTTTACCTTTTTCAGAACATGAGCTCAAGTTGGTTTATCGTTTGCATGGTGTTTTTACCTACTTACATATCTTTTTTTTAACCACCTTTTATTTTTATGTTCCTTTTCCTCTCTCTATCCTTTTTTTTTTGGGTTAGAACTAGTATATTCTGAAGAAATTTTGGCAGTCATGTCTGCAGTACTTCAAAAAATTAGGTACCATGCTTGTGAGGAAAAATCATCTTCTTCCTATATGTTAGGTCAAATAGCCAAACTTCTTTTGTCTGCATTTCAACATGAAATCGCACATTCTCATCAAGGAATTTGACCACTGGCTGCGTTTTTTAGCTTAAACTTGTATGCATAATTGCCAAATATCTTACGTCAAGTCTTGGTAACCTGGCAGCTAAGAAGGACTGTGTCTATTTCCATTGTCTTTTTGTTTTAGATGTTAGAGAGTTTTGGAGCATTGTTCCATCTCAGTGCTGTGATGTGGACTGCACAAGCAAAACATGCTTTCTTTGGTGGTTTTCGTCCCCTTGTGCTTATCAAGGTTTGCTTTTTCCTTTTTTGGGATAATTTCAGAAACCTCCCTTGAGGTTTTTGACTATTTCATTGGCCGCCCACTAAGTTTCGAAAATTATACTAACCTCCGTTGAAATTAATTATCTTGTAACATTTAGACCCAATCAATAATTAAAAAGTGATGTTAGGAGAGAGAAAATAGTATATTTTTATCATTGTCCCTCATCTACTGCATTATTTAATTAATTTAATATCAACCCACACATTAAAGAAAAATACTAAAATTTGTTGTTTATCATTACGGATCAAATCACATATAACATCAAATATATATATATATATATATATTTATATCATTTTATATTTTTCACTTAATATAAGATCTAAATTACTCTTTTCAGTTATATACACATTGCCAAATATGATCAACAACAAAAAATCAAAAAATTTGCAACCAAAATATTACAGAAAACAAACTTTAACATCATAGATGTTCTTGTCAATATATTAAGGATAGTTGTTGAGATTTTTATGGTATTAAAGTTCGATCTTTGTAATATTTTGGTTATACATTTTTTTGATTATTTATTGTTGATCATGTTTGACAATGAGTTTGTAATTGAAAAGAACAATTTGGATCTTATATTAAGTGAAATATATAGAATGATATACTATTTTTTATACCATATGTGATTTAATCCCTGATGATAAACAACAAATTTTAATATTTTCTTTAATGTTTGGGTTGGTTTTAAATTAATTAAACAATTCAGTAAATGAGAGGCAATGGTGGAATCATGTTATCTTCTCCCTCCTAATATCACTTTTTAATTATTGGTTGGACCTAAATGTTCCAAGATAATAAACTTCAAGATAGGTTAGTGTAATTTTCAAAATTTGGAGGGAGGCCAGTTAAATAGTCACAAACCTCAGGGGAGGTTTCTAAAGTTATCCCTTTTTAAAAAAAAAAAAAAAATTCTACTTCTTTAATCATATAGAACATGTTATTTAGACTTGATGTTTGTTACATGTTAATAGCTCAACTAGACCCTTTAATATAGCAACAGGTTGTGGGCATATACGGTCTTGTTAAAAGTGGTGGAGGCTCTCTTGGAGGGATTAGAGCAATTTGCAAACGTCCCTGATTGAAACTATAGCTAGTGGTGCTCTCAATGATGGGGTGCATCACATGCTTGTATTCTGGGCAATTGCTTTATTGTCTCTTCATCAATAAAGTCTTCTATTATGGGGAGGGTTATCACAAGCATGCATGTATATAGATTTTTTTTTTCTTTGTTTCTTTCTTGTATTTTGGGATGTCTTGTTCATTATTACTCTATGATCATCACTTAATTGTATTTTCAGGACAACTTTATAACATAATTGTAACGTTAATATTTGACAAATTCTTATCATTTATGATTGGAAATTAATGATAAGCCAACTATAATATTTGACTAATAGAGTAAGGTTGTCCTATTTGCCTCCTTACAATAAAAAAAATTACACGCGACACTTCTAGTTTTTTATTTCTTTAATTCTCTGCATAAAATATTAGACTCGTAGATTTACAAAACTCGAAATTCTTGATTTCTAATTAATGACTATATTAAGATGATAGAACTTTGGAGCCATCTAAGTAATGTAAAAATACGAAACTATTGTCACCAGTCCAACTCTATGTGAATTCAAATATTATGTAATTTCTAACAATTCAACCAAAGAATTTGGAGCTCCAAATGAATTCTTTATCAATTCTATGCATTTTTCAAATGAAAGAATTCTATTGCTACGGAATTACAATTCAAAGAACTGCAATTCTATTGAATTCTAATTCTAATTCAATTCTAGTTTATCTGGGGCAGTTGCTCAGCACTAGTGGCTGATGTACAATCCTTCTATATGATACAGGTTGATGTTTTTGAAAAATTTGGTAGTTTTCATGGGTTTTTTTTTCTTACCCTCACTGTTTGTCAGCTTCTTTTGGTGTTTGCTTGGATAACGTTGGCAAATCTTTCAGTTTTGAAAATTTTTTACTCTCGTCTAGTATCAGTTTCCTTCACCTGCCCTTTCGCTTGATCTTCTTGGTGCTTATTTGATGGGAATGACAAAGTCAAGGAAAAAAAGGTGAAGTTATACAAGTTCTATCACAAATTTTCCTATTACAGTTTTGTTGGCAAAAATGTTCACTAATTATGGGCATATACTCTTCTGTTCGAGTTGAATTAATAAGCCATTCATAAAAACATCATTTCTACATTATAAGTGAACTAATCAAAAGATAGCTTGAACATGTTCTCATGTTCTGTGTATTCTAATTCGTGATTCAAAATTTTTTTTTCCGGGGCCAGGATTTACAAACTTAATCTTAAATCATATTTTTGTGTATTTTAAGTTGTTGGCACAAGCTTAATCCCAGTTAAATAGGCAACAAAAATCGCCATATACATCTAAAAGAATATAATCAAGTTACCTAAGTGGGCTTGGTTTGATACAGAGTCGTCAAGGCTTTACTAGAAAAAAAGGTAACACAAATTTCACAAATGAATTTCAGGACTTCTAAAACATCGAACAATTATAGAATGGTGCCAAATGAATCTTGCTGATAATTCATGGCTAAGAAATTTGCAAAACAAAGGCCCCTCATTATTGCATCGTTGTGCCTGTTTTGCTTGCCTTAATCGACAAGTCATGGTTTATAGCACTAGAAACCTTTAGCCGATGGCCCCTCCTCCCTTCTCAATTAATCTCGTAATTTTGATAAGATGGTGATAGTAGATCCATAAAAGATCTATAAAGTGTTTTCATCATTATGCAAGTGAATTGGCCATTTTTCAAGAGATGTTGTATAACATGATTCTAGGATAATTTTTTTTAAGAACCAAAATCCTAAAAAAAAAAAGTTATTTCTTTGACTTAAAAATCCCTTCGAGACAATTATGTGACAATTTTGACAGCAAAAATAACCAATGTTAATGTCTACAAAAAGTAGAGCCTGTTTCCAGCTAATTATGCTCTCAATCAATGATGACAGAAACATCATTTGCGCTTTGCATCAACATATGTAATTATTTAGGCATCCACTCTCTTGAAACGACCGTGTATAATATGTAACTAATAAATGTTAAACTAAGTTTATATCCAGATGCAATTATGCAGAGATTGAATACAAAAGTGAGGCTAGCTAAGAATTTGGCGGCTAAACTTGTCTTGTGAGGAGTATGATGAAACATTGGAACATCTCTTTTTTTGCATGTGACTTTTCTTGTAGTGGAGGAGGAAAATTCAACAGTTGTACTTGATGTATAGAGGGAATTTGGCGTGGCAGGATGAAAGTGCTCTGGTGGAGTAAGCTTTGGATCTTTGCTTCCTTTTGTCATAACCTGAGAAGGCTAGCTTTTTAGCAACAATTCATCATCTGTGGCAGGCAAGGAATAGACTTCTATTTCGCCAGGTTAAGCTCTCTAGACTACTACAGTTGCAGGTAATGACTGTTGTTTAATGGGATAAGATGCCAAGGAGAATGGAGATGTCTGGTTATAGAGTGGCGCTTTGATAAAAAATAATTTGCTAGTTAGGTCATGTTTTCTTGCTGAGAGTACTAGTTTTCTCCTTTCAGTTTTGATTGATGGAAAGTAGTAATGTTGCTATTAAAAAAAAAAGTTTATCTCTTGATAGTTTTTTCTATTCTTCAGCCTGTAACCATCGTGCTTTCATGTTCTACAATTTTGAGATTATAGTGGACAGGACAGGACTAGTTTTATTTTATTTGACATAAATAAGCATGTAAAGATTCAGAGGCAAGTAATGAGAAGGTTTAATTTGCCCAAGAAAATGAAGCTAAACAGATATAGGTTGAAAGCATTGATATCAAGATGGTCCTGACAAGGTCTTTTGAGTATAGCCTCTAATATAAACATGCTACATTAGCAAAATCCCACTTAATTAACCTTTCTCTCATATAGTCCTTCTAAGACCCACTTTCTTGCTCTATTTTTGCTCTCTAACTTTCTAACCCTCTGCTCCTTGTGAGTAGAAAAAAGGATTGAATTTGAATGGGAAGATAGGCATGAGTAGTGTTTGTTGTGTGTGTGTGTGAATTTCTGGAGAGTGAAAGAACTTTTAAGTGTTTTTTGTAGTGACAGTTGAAGGGTGGGTGAGGTAGAATGTGAGTAGTGAGGGAAGTTTTTTTTTTTTTTGTAATTTTATCATAGTCCATATAATGATACTTATTTGACAAATGTAATTATGAGGAAAATTAAGTTCTATAATCTATGTAGGCCACATTTGTTATCTATCTTGAAAGCCTAATATACTCTCATTTGTAGGCCACATTAATTTTGATCAGGGCTTAGTGATAATTGATAAATCGTATGTAATCACAAATAATTGCTTAATCAAGTTTAATTCTAGATAAAAAATTAAGCGTTTGATTCAACCACCTAGCTTGTAATGCTTCAAGTTGGTATTAGTGTTCTATCAGAATTTGATCCACAATATTTTGATAGTATCTCTTTAAGTAAGTATTTATTTGCAATCATCATCAATTCACATTGGACAAGTCAATATTGCATATTTTCCTTCAACAATAATGACTTTTATTGCTTGATGACCTTTTCTTTCCAAAATGCAAGATGCCCCACAAGTTTGATTGACAAATCCTATCTACAATTTTCAAAGAAACGACAAACAGGAATGATTGATCAAATGCTACAAAGTTTCTTTTCTAAAAGACAAAAACATATATTTGACAAAGAAGTAATGAAATCAAGATTCAAGAGCCTGCAACTTCTCACTTAAGCAGAGGACAATTCTTGGCATTCTTGATTGGCAGTCCTTCATGCAAGTCCCTGCAATGAACATACAGAACCACAGTTGCAACACAATTCCCAAGGAGAATGAAACTTTGACAAATCGAAACAAGTATCGCACACAAGAAGAACCCCCATCTCGACCAACCAGTACCATATAAACACCAGAAAAACGCTCCACTTGCAAGTCCAAAATACATCATTATTGACAAGGCCACTCCTCTATTTCCCTTGATCAAAGAAACGCTTCTCTGCAGTGGCTCATAACCCCATTTGGACTCAACCACATAAGCCAAGATCCAATTCACTTGTAAATAGATTAGCACCGCAACAAACACCAAGCTGATCAATATGATGACAATCAAGAAGTAAGAGCTCAAGCTGGAAATGTTCTCAACTCCAGAAAGATGAAACCGTTTATAAACCAAGAGCACCAAAACCATAAAAGGGATAAATATGGATGCAAAAATGAGCTCTAAAACAATGATTGTCGAAACGATGGGCCAAAAGGAGTTGTAAATGGATTTTATAGATTCGACGAGGTTGAGAGGTTCTTTATAAATAGCTCGGTACGTGCTGTATGAAATACTGGCAACAGCACATAAGGAGAATAGGGTGACAGAGATTGTATAGAGGAGAGTGAAGAGAAGGTACAGGATTGGATTGTAGGTTGTGTATGTGGAGTTGGATTGAGTGTGTGGGGAAAAGGTTGGTTGGATGGTTACATAGATGATGGAGCAGAGAGAAAGAGGGAAAAGAAATAGGATTGTGAGTACCCGGAAATGATGTGGATGCTCTCTGATTATGCTTCTTGACTCGGAGAGGATTTTGCAGAGGCTAATGGATTCAGAAGAAGAAGAAGCCATGGTGGATGAGACTAGAGCTGGGAGAAAATCACAGCCAATAAATACAACAATTTAAAAGCTTGAGTCAATGCTACATTAGGTTTGTGAATACAGTGATTAGTAATTTTTTAAGACTAGGAAGATGGAATTTCTGATATGACAAGCAACTAATTTGACTAAAGAAACATGACAGCTTACCAAGCACGCTTTCTTATTGACCATTTCTGGATGAAAATGAGATGTAGGCCAATTGGTTTATAGCTTGGAATTTTTCATCTTTGGTGACTCAACTGCATGAATTACAAACTAATGCATTTCCTACTCTCTAATATGACAATTTCTTCTGCAAAAAATTGTCAGTTACACTGCAAAAAGTAGACACTTCTTTTTTTTCAACTAATTATACTCCAAATCAATGATCAAAGAAATTTTGTTTGCAGTTGCATCAGTAGGTAACTATTAAGGCATCCAGTCTCTTGGTTAATTTTGATCAGGACTTATTTATGATTTAATAATTGTTCAACTAAGTTTATTTCTTGATAAAAAAAAAACCAATATTTAATACCACATTTATCTGATTCAACCAGCTTGCTTGAATGCTATAAGGTGGACAAGAAAGGATGTACAACGTTTTTGGCTATCTTAAGATGAGCTTTTATTCGTAATCAGCAGTTCATATTTGGACAAGTTAAGATTGGCTAACTCCCTCCCTCAACAATAATAGGATTCCTAACGTTGAATGGCTTTTATTGCTTGATGACCTTTTTCTCCCAAAATACACTCATACAAAAAATAATAGATGTCCCAAAACTATGGTTGATATTTCTATCAACAATTTCTAAATTAAAACAAAATAAAAGGGAAATCAAAATCGAGTGCTACACAATTTCATTTCAAAAGGAAAAAAAATTGGCAAAGAGGAAAAGTTGGCTCATCAAAAGTTTACAGCTTCTCAGTTGAGCAGAGGAAAATTCTTGTTATTCTTGAATTGCAGTCCTTCATGCAAGTCCTTGCAACATACATACAGGACCCCAGTTGCAACCATTTGGCCAAGAAGAATTTTCTTTTTTCTTTTTTTTTTTTCATTTTTGAAGAAGCATTGGCCAAGAAGATTTAAACTACGATAAATGGATGATATATGAAATAAAACAAAACCCCCCGGCTCCACCAATAGGTAACATATAAACACCAGCAAATCCCTCCAATTGTAAGTCCAATATATAACAGCATTGACAAAGTCACTCCTCTATTTCCCTTATTCAAATAAACACTTCTCTTCAATGCCTCGTAACCCCATTTGGACTCAACCACATAGGCCAGCATCCAATTCACTTGAAAATATGTCACTGACACAATATACACCAAGCTGATGAATATACCAAAAATCAAGAAGTGAGAGTTCACGTTGGAAATATTTTCAACTCTATGAGAATGAAGCCATTTGTAAACCAAAATCGCCAAAAGAATAGAAGGGATAGATATCAAAGTCACAATGGAACCTACAATAAGCTCTGTATAAATGACGGGCAAGAGTAAAAAATGGACTTTTTAGATTCAATGATAACAAGAGGTTCTTCAGAGAGTGCACGGTAAATGCCGTATGAAATATAATGGCAACAGCACATAAGGAGAAGAGGATGACAGAGATTGTATGGAGGAGACTGAAGAGAAGGTACAGGACTGGATTTTCAGTGAAATGTGTGAAGTTGGATAGAGATTGAGAGAAAAATATTGTTTGGATAGTTGGAAAGATGATGAGGCAGAGAGAAAGAGGAAAACAAAAGAGAACAGCCAGGGCCTGGAAGTGATTTAGGTTGGCTCTGATTATGTTTCTCGACTCGGAGACAATTTTCAGAGGCTGATGGTTTCAGAAGAAGCAGCCATGGAAGATTAGATCAGAGCTCTAGAAAATCACAGCCAAGAAACACACTATAAAGTAAAAAGCGATAATAGTTGAGTTCATTGCTACTGTTAGAAAGATTTGTCAGGTTTCTGTAGATTAGTAATATTCAACACTTTTACTAAAGAAACTGGTTTCATACCAAGCAGGGTCTTCTCCTTTGTGGAAGAAAATGAGATGTAGCCTCAATTCGTTGATAGCTTCAAATTTTCGTCTCTGGCACGTCCACTGAATCAATTACAAATTAATGCATTTCCCACTTTCGGGTTTGACAATTTCTTCAGTGCTTGCTACTATAATTAGAGCACATACAAACCGCAATAATACTTGTCTAGTACTCTACCCAGGGCACCAGAATAAGTTGTCAGTATTGTGCCTTCAGAATTCGAGTTCCCTGCCATGTTTAATGTGATAGGTGTAGCTAACTGAAATTAGCTGAAGATTGTCCACTGATTATCCTCAGCAGTCACTCGTACCATTAAAATCTTAAATTCAACCAAAATGCGAAAGAGTTTACTACACTTCTGTCATCTCAATATTATGTAGGATAAGCATAGTCTCTAAGCTAGGAGAAATCCTTCGGAAGGGATGATAATACCACATAGTAGCACAGCTACGGAACAACTGCAGGATTAGTGTTGCAAGATTCTTGATATGATACAATAGCTGATGAATCCATTAAATTCTTGAAGAGTGAACTAGCATCTTTAGAGCTTTGTTCAATATTAGCATATGCCTTTTCTTATTCTTATCCTACTGACAGGGGAATGGGGATAAGCACACAAAAAGGAATGCCCATCATAAAAATTTTGATTTTAGTGCCACCCCTCAATTGTGCTCAATTTCGCATTGTAAATTTAAACTTTTCAAAAATAAGAATACATGGATACCATCTTTTATCCGGTGCTTTAAAAAGAAAAGGACCCTGAGGGGTCGGGGCGTCTCTATTTGAGGTTCTGTTCAGTTCCGTCTAATTATATAAATTGGTACAATTTCAATGTAAACTGGCACAATTTCAATGTAAACTAATATATTTTTTGTATAGGGGTGAGTTCTACACCAATTTTTTATACCAAAATTGCATCTGGAGAGCCCCGTTTAGAAAAAGAACCCTTCGTATTATTAGCACTTGACTTGCAAAGGAGAAAAAAGAAAACTGAAGGAAAAGGCCAAAAAAGAATAAGTCAAGCCAGAAAACAGTCAACCATGGTGCTAAGGATCAAGAATTATATAAGCCATTTTTTCACCAAAAAAAAAAAGAATTATACAGGCTATTGAATAGTTCAAGTCAACAGCAACATATCCCTGAATGTGTTTTCTTTTTAACATTTAAAAAGAATCCAAAACTGAAACTTCCAATAAGACTTTATGTCAGCAACTTTGATTTGCAGTACATGTTTTCCAAAGCTTTAGTCAGCACAAACTAATCAGTGGTAAGAGCTGTGCAAATGATTCATTTGTTTATTAAGAAAAGGGCAGAGAAAAAGCAGGAATGGCAGGGACTTGATCTCATCATGTCTGTTGTATCTGTAGGCCTGTGTCAACGGGTCGGGTCTAGACCCGGATCCGGACCGAATCCGTGAAATTATTGCGGGTATGGGTAGGGATTTAATTCCATTTTCCGGATCCGGATCCGGATCCGTTTTGTCAAACAAAAAAACGGGTCGGATACGGAATATAGTATTCCGGCCCGTATTAGACCCGGATCCGGATATAAATGAATTAATAATTTAAAATATATATATTTATCAATATAATTTGATTAGGGTGATGTATTTGAATAAAATCAATTTGATTTCTTTTCTTATTTGGTTTTTTCTTTGCATTAGTTAGAAATTAGTTTACAAATATATTTTTTTCTCATTTTTATTAGAAATTATAAATTTTGCTAAATTTGTTCGGGTACATCCGACCCGGATCCGGGACCCGCCGGATCCGGATCATAGAATAAAAGACCTGTCGGGTAAACGGGTCGGATCCGGGTCCGGTATAGTAATCCGGGTCCGGAATAATGAATTCCGGCCCGAACCCGGCCCGTTGATAGCCCTATGTATCTGTATGATTTTGCAAATTTTGAAAAAAAGAAATGGTAATTCAATATTTTGCCCCCAAGTCAGCAAAAATGGTCTCATTTCTACCATCTCATGCAAATTGATAATTATGTTCGATTGATAGAGAAAATAAATTACTAAACGATCAATAAGCAACCAGCTAGAGTTCTATTATTTTACTAATTTATTGTGAGTTAAATTGATGAAGTCTGAGAAAAATTTAAAATAGAACCAAAAGTAAAGTTGGTGTTTGGATTCAAGAGTTTTTCAAATACTATTAAAATTTTTAAAAAGTACTCTAAAAAGTAGTCTAATTTTTTTTTATGCTTAAAAAATATCCTAAAATGTATTCTAAAAACTCTTCTACTCTTAAATATTTCAAAATATTTTCTAAAATATATTATAAAAACTCTATTACAGTAAAATTTTTTAAAAACACCCCAAAAAACAACTAATCCAAACGGATTGCTTTTTAAATTGGAAATGCTACTTGACTTGTTTGATGTTTTGACAAGTTATATCATAGCCGTTCTTGTCATGGCAAATGGTCTTTATTATCTAAGTTAACCTAGAATTTTAAAGGCATTTGGACGACTAGAATATGAAAACAGTTCACCCCTGATTGAGGAACCAGTCATATTTAAATCCTAATGACAGAACAGATTGAAATGCAGCTATCAGAATTTGATTCACAATGTTTTGGTACCTTAAGCTTTTATTGAAATCAGCAGTTCATATTGGACAAGTCAATATTGAATAATCTCCTTCAACAACAGTTATTGCTTTATGACCTTTGCTTTCCAAAATGCAAGATGTCCGACAAGTTAGACTGACAAATCTATCAACAATTTCCCGAGAAATGGCAAACAAAAATGAATGATCAAACTTTTCTGAAAGACAAAACATTGATCAAAGAAAGTAGAATTTTTGTGCAAAAAATTGTCACTTTCTAATATGACAAGTTCTTGTGCAAAAAATTGTCAGTTATACTGCAAAAAGTAGACTTTTTTTTTTTTTTTGCAACTAATTATACCCCAAATCAATGATCAAAGAAATTTTGTTTGCAGTTGCATCAATAGGTAACTATTTAGGCATCCAGTCTCTTGGTTAATTTTGATCAGTGACTTATTCATAATTTAATAATTGTTCAACTAAGTTTATATCTTGATAAATCAGACCGCATTTAATACTACAGTTATCTGATGCAACTAGCTTGCTTGTAATGCGATAAGGTGGACTAGAAAATGAAGTACAACGTTTTTGGCTATCTTAAGATAAGCCTTTCTTCGTAATCAACAGTTCATATTATGACAAGTCAGGATTGACCAATTTCCTTCAACAATAATAGGATTCCCAATGTTGAATGGCTTTTATTGTTTGATGACCTCTTTCTCCCAAAAACCACTCATACATACAACACAAGATGTCCTAAAAGTTTGGCTAACATTTCCAAATAAAAAGGAGAATAAATCTAATATACACTATCACCATTAGATACATGATACATGTGCAAAAATTAGAATTCAAATTTAAATTTTGTATAGCTTTTTTTCATTCAAAACTTTAGATAATCCCAAAAGTTTAAATTTAAATTCAAATTTAAATTTTGTATAGATGTCCCAAAAGTTTGGCTGACATTTCCAAATAAAAAGGGAGAATAAATCTAATATACACTGTCACCGTTAGATACATGATACATGTACAAAAATTAGAATTCAAATTAAATTTTTTATAGTTGTTTTTCATTCAAAACTGACAGTATATATACTGTCAATGTATAGAACATTAATTGAAAAAAAGCAGAAAATCAATTATCAAATACTACGCAGTTTCATTTCTAAAGGACAAAACATTAGCCAATAAGTAAAGGAAGTTGGCTTATCAAGAATCTATAACTTCTCAGTTGAGCAGAGGACAATTGTTGGTATTCTTGAACGGCAGTCCTCCATGCAAGTCGCTGCACTGCACATATAGAACCACACTTGCAACCAAGTAGCCGAGGAGATTGCAAAAACTTACATAGATTGAAGCACATATCACATAAAAGAAAACCCCCCAACTCCACCAATAAGTAGCATATGAACACAAGAAAATTCCTACATCTATAAGTCCCAAAAATAACTGCATTGACAAGGCCACTCCTCTATTTCTTTTAATCAAGTAAACACTTATGTTCATTGCCTTATAACCACATTTGGACCCAATAACAGCAACCACATAGGCCAGCATCCAATTCACTCGCAAATATGTCACCAGCGCAGTAAACACCAAGCTGATGAATATAACAAAAATTGAGAAGTAAGAATGAAGCCATTTGTAAGCCAAAAGCACCAAAGCAAAATCCCAGTGTCTTGCAAACGAAGCACTGTGACGGAAGGGAGAGGGGGGACATGGACTGCATGGCCAAGGTCCAGGATCGGAGTTCTCTTCCAAGAACCTTCCACCCCGTAGTCAAGCATCTGCCAAATATCGATACTATCCTCTGAAACCACACAAATAGAAAGAAAATCATCAAGGACTATTACACTCATCTCGATGGATGCTGGTATTGGCAGTGGTGGTATGGGAAAAATCCGTTCCTCTGCAATATCAAAACAATATAAAAAATCCTCCATGTTCGGCTGTGTGAGCCAATGCAAATGATTCCGATACGACAACGGGCACATCTCGGCCCGATTCATCCGGCCATCAAAATATCAACGATATCTAGGAAAAGGAAATTGGATGCTTGAACTAGAAACCACTTATATTCTTCAAATCATCAAGGACTATTACACTCATCTCGATGGATGCTGGTATTGGCAGCGGCGGTATGGGAAAAATTCGTTCCTCTGCAATATCAAAACAATATAAAAAATCCTCCCTGTTCGGCTGTGTGAGCCAATACAAATGATTCCGATACGACAACGAGCACATCTCGGCCCGATTCATCCGGCCATCAAAATATCAACGATATCTAGGAAAAGGAGAATTGGATGCTTGAACTAGAAACCACTTATATTCTTCAAATCTAAAGACTTCCCCTCTGCACCTATCTCATAAGCCATCGGTATCATAAAAAAAATATGATAATTGTAAGATTTTGAATTCAACACTTGACTAAAGAAACTGGTTCCATACAAGCAGGATCTTCTTATATGTGGAAAGAAATAAGTATGTAGGCCCAATTATTTGATAGCTTCAAATTTTCATCTCTGGCAGGTATGCTGAATCAATTACAAATTAATGCATTTCCCACTTTCTAATTTGACAATTTCTTCAGTGCTTGCTACTCTGATTAGAGCACATATAAGCCACAATAATAATACTTGTCTAGCAATCTACCTGGGGCACCAGAATAAGTTGTCAGTAGGCAGAGTCAACTACAGAAAGCTTCATCGTAAAGATTTAATATCTATTTTTTCTATTCCCCCCATAATATTGCAGTTGATGTTTGAAGAGGTTGTTTCTGGATAGGTGGCCGAGCTGACCTAATGGAGTCTCTTCTTTAGCGAGGTGACCTTGAGTAATATCTCACCTGGCCGAAATGAGAGGAGGGGCTTTTTCCTCTGGGATACATCCGACGATCAAGTCAGTTTGGTAGGAAATACTAATAATAATGAATTTGAAGCTAACAGGATTCTTACCTGTCTTGGAGGAGGAATACGATATTTATAAGATACCGGATGGAGGGAAGGACAGTGGATTCAAATCCCTAGGGCCTCATAATCTGCACATACTGTCTTGTACTGACAAGAAGCAGTGGTCTACTTTCTCTGTCATGCAGGCACGTGGTTTTCCAATAAAAAGTAACCGTGTGACTTCCTGATAAAGCGATAGTTATTGATAACCCATTACTCGCAGTATTAAGGGATGAACTGACTCTGACAACATCCGCGTAGCGGTGAGGTGGGATGATTAATAGTGTATGGGAGTTCGGAATTGCGTTAGGAACCCGAATCGACATCACCTCGGGCCGATGTGATGGAAACCACCGTAGGCTCAGGTTTTTAGTTTAGAGTTGCCGAGTCGAGGTAACCGTTCTCAATAAGCCTCCCAAACCTCGGGAATGAGGAACCTAACTGTCTTCACATTTCGAGGCTTCTTTGGCGAGTAACCGTAAGTCACGTTCGGCCATAATGACGTGTCAAACTTGGGCCCATAAATCGGAGGAACGTGGGTTGATAGGATGGGTACCAGAGTGATTGACATGATGTGAGATCGTGGGGGAAAAGTGTGGAGCAGTCTATCAGAAAAATAGCTGTGCATTAATGAGGAGAGAGGGACACGTTTTTTTGAAATTTAAAGTTGCAGCCCTTCCGTCTTCCTTTACACCCTATAAATAGGAAATTTTTTTCATCATTCACCATTCACCATTCTAGTAGTAAAAGGTTAAAACAGATACAAGAGCAGTCATCCGAGATCTTTTTTGTGCCAGTCGACGTCAATCCTTTTTAGAAAAAAGTAAGTCATCTCTCTCGTTCTTGTTTATACATGGCTCGAGTAACGGACACGCACAAAGAGACGGTGAGGCCAGACTACCACGAAACAGAGAGGCTCGACCCGTCCGAGGAGGAAGAGGGCACCTCGTCCAGTCCCAGAGAGGAGGCAGTCGAGGTGTCCTAAGAATCCGAAGCGTCACAAGAAACAAGTCGAGGGGAGTCCGAGGTGTTATATGACAACTCCCTTAGAACCGAAGTGCCTTTAGATGAGAAAGTGTTAGAGCCAGCTGCCTCACCAGACCTGACCGTCATAGACTTCGGTCCACTTCCTGCATTCAAGAGTGGAATAAACTTGGCTGAGGCGAATGCGATAATCCGAAAGTACTCGTTCAGACGAGGATATAGCATCTACCTACCCGGACCGACTCAACCAGCTGAACTGCCAGGGCAGGCAGGGTTGCAATTTATGTGGAGCACTTGGAGGCCAGATTGAGGATGCCCACTATGAGATTCTTTCGAGATAACCTCATGTGTTGGGGGACAAGGGTCACCTAACTGGTCCCAAATGCTATCTGAATTCTTATTAGATTCGAGATGTTGTGCCAAGAATAAGGAGTGATCCAACCGTCAACCTCTTCCGTCGATGCTACACTATCAAGAACAGCGGAAGTGACAAGGATTGGTTTTATTTTGCCAACCGAAATAAAAGCATCCCCAAACTGGTGGTAGATGCTCCTTCTTCAATAAAGAGTTGGAAGCATAATTTCATTTTTGTCTCGATTCGAGACTTTTCCCGAGATTTTTGGTAGAGGCCTCATGACGCTCCAAACGACCCTTCTCCAAGCGAAGTAGAGGAGATGAATTTTCAAAAGATTATGGGATCGGACTTCAGGATCAACAGTTGATTCTATCCCGAAGTAGTATTAGTTAACGGAGGAATCAGCCGAACTCTAATTAATCCGACAGAATTCCCTACTTTTCTTCTAGACTTAAGAAGTATTGTAATTTTTTCTTCATAACTTTTATATTCAGTCTCGACTATTTTAAATAGTAATGTATCTCTCTTGTGCAATGGTGAAAGTATCCGACTTGATCACCACGGGATCAATAACTGTGGCTAAGAGGGCGAAGAGAAAGGCAACAAGAGAGATATCTGGGATGTCCAAGAAGAAGAGTGCCCCGGGTCCTATCGTTGGTATTTCGACAGTGGTCGGTACTTCAGTCATTACTGTGACTGGGGAGGTTTCTAAAAGCTCAACTGTCCCAGAAGGGATTGCTACTCGAGGTGTAACTATTGTCTCATTTCCTCTTGGTCGAGACAGACCACCTCAGTCTTCCGAAACACCAGTTTTAGGATCTTTCTTGTGGAATTATCACTTTATTTTCTTCTGATCCACTGAAGACGATACTAGACACCCCGGCGGGGACTGATGTCTTGACTGGGATCTCAACGTCAACGACAGATGTTTGGATCCCCGCGTGGCTCATGAACTTCTGGTGCATTCCACCTTGCCCCGGAACGTGGACTATGTCAAGAAACTGACTCCTATTGAGTTGCCACATAGTTCGATGGTAGCGTGGGTCTGCACTTCGAATTTTACTGTCGAGCTGCATCGGTGATATGCTTATTTACTCGAGAAGTAACCATCCGTCGAGCTGCAAGACAAGATCTCCTTGCTGGAGAAAAAGTTGGCATTAACTGAGCATGATCAGACTCGGCTTCGCGAGAAATGCGACCAAGCCGTATCCGAGAAAGATAAGACCGAGACCACCATCAATTCTCTTAAATCGGCCTTGGAAGAAGAATAAAAGAGACGTCGTGATGATGAGTAATCATATCACGAAGTGCTTGAGAAGGTAGGTATTTCTGCAGTGGAGGTCTTTAGGAAGTCCGAAACCTTCACCAAAGACTTGGGCGAGCTGACTTTACCCAACTTCATGTTCGAGTACACTTCAGCAGTGAACGAGATGGGGCACTTCTGTCTCAGGAGAATCTGGATTCTTTTAAGAACAAGAATAGCTACAATAAGAATGCCAAAGAACTTTGTGACTGGATTACTGAGAACATCCAAGTTGAACGGGACCTAGCCAAGGTGCGGGGAGAATTCAACTAATGACTCTCCGAGTTCGAGTTGAATCCAGAAGGTGGTGAACTAGACACAATTGATGTAAGAGGAACTATAGGAGAAGTAGAGAGTGTTAGGGCCACCGAGGTGGGAGATGCTTAGAAGCATCCCTGACCTCAGGCCCTTGTTTTTTTAGAAATTTTTCTTTTCAATTCCTTTGTAATACTTAACCATCAATGACAATTATTCTTTTCTACCTTCTTCTTTTCCCTACTCTGTCCCTTTATTTTTTAATAGCACATAGTAACGCTCTTTTAAAAAATAACTAAATGAGATTGGGGATGAAGATGAAGAAGTCACCTTAGATGTTCTGAAACCAGATCAAGTTGTCCGAGTTGGGACGAACTTACCTATGCATCTCAAAGAAAAGATGACCAATCTTCTCAAAAAGCACCGAGATGTTTTCGCGTGGACCGCCGATGAGGTTGTGGGAGTGCCTCCTGAGCTCATGATACACAAGTTTAACGTCGATCCACTTGCCCATCCTGTTAAGCAAAAAAGGAGACACTTCGATCTAGAGCGTAGTAAAGTCATCTCAGAGAAAGTTGATAAACTTTTACCGGCCAGGATGATCAAAGAAGTCCAATATCCGATTTGACTATCCAATCCTGTAATGGTTAAGAAAGATACAGGTGAGTGGAGAATGTGTGTAGATTTCACTGATCTCAACAAAATTTGCCTCAAAAACTACTATCCATTGCACAGGATTGACGCTCTGGTCGACTCGACAATGGGATATAAGATCGTCTATTTGCTTAATGCCTTCAAAGGGTATCAGCAGATAGGGATGAGTAAGGAGGATCAGAAAAAAAATGACATTTTACACCGATCAAGGAATCTATTGCTACACTCCCATGCCCTTCGGGTTGAAGAATGCCAGGGCGACATACTAACGGCTGGTAAACCAAATCTTCAATAACCAAATAGGCCGAAATATTGAAACTTATGTTGATGATATCCTCCTCAAAAACGAAACTACATCTTTCCTTCTGATATGAGAAAGGTCTTTGGGATTCTCCGAGGTAACAGGATCATGTTAAATCCAAAAAAATGCATTTTTGACTATACCTCGGGAAAGTTCATCAGATACTTGGTATCCCGCCGAGGCATAGAGGTTATCTCCTATAAAGTGAAAGCTATCCAAGACATGTCACCTCCTCGGAATCCCCGTGAAGTTCAGAGATTAATTGGTTGCCTGGCAGGTATGAACCGATTATTGTCTCAATCCGTCAGAACGGTGTTACCTTTTTTAAAGGTACTAAAGGAGGTGAACCAATTCTCCTGGACTAAAGAATGCCAACAAATTTTTGACCAAATGAAAGAATACTTACATCATTTTCCTACCATCACTTCACCACGAGCCGGAGAAAAGTTGTATTTTTACCTGTCTGCAGCAGATGAAGCAGTAAGCGCCGTATTAATCCGAGATGAAGGTACTCAGATTCCTGTCTACTATATCAACAGGGTTCTACATAAATCGAAAATTCGGTACACTCAAGTGGAGAAGTTTGTATTGGGCATAATACATGCAGCCCGGCAACTAGAACCCTACTTTTTGGCTCATGCCATATTTATAAGGATGGATCAACCAATTCAACAGATCTTATTACGTCTCGAGATTTCAGAGCATCTTACCACATGGGCTGTCGAGTTGGGAGAGTACGATCTCTCATATGAGTCTCGGACAGCTATCAAAACCCAAGTTTTGACAGATTTCTTGATCGAGCTCACATTCTCGGTGAGCCAAGACGTCACATCTGATTCTTCCGAACCATTTCGATGGACATTATATGTAAACGGGTCTTCTAACAGCGATGGCAGCGGAGCAGGTTTGCTCCTTGAAGATCCTCATAGAGAGATTTGCTCGTATGCCCTCCGCTTCAACTTTTCTGTATCTAATAATGAAGCCGATTAAGAAACTTTGATCGCGAGCTTACAATTACCCATTAGACTCGGTGCTCGGTGCATTCAGGTTAACAGTGATTCCCAATTCGTGGTACACTAAGTTCTTAGTGAATATGATGCCAGAGAGGAGACCATGCAACGGTACCTCTCTAAATCTCACCAATTCACTGCTTACTTTGACTTATTCAAAATTCAAAGAATATTTCGGTCACAGAACATGCGAGCTGATTCTTGGTCCGGGTTGGCCTCCACTTCATTTTTAACACTTAATAAAACGGTTCTTATGGATGTCCTTACCGAGTCGGGGTATTTGGAAGAAGAGGTCTATCATGTGCACTCAAGAGATACATGGATGAATCCCCTCATTAAGTTCCTAGACCAGGGAATCCTTCCCAAGGATCGAGTTGAAGCGAGGAAGATTCAACGCAAGCCTGCTCGGTATGCATTTCGGGAAAGCAAATTGTATAAACGGTCTTATCTCTAACCATGGCTACAGTGCGTCACAACTAAGAAATGAGAACGCCTCCTCCGTGAAATATATGAGAGATTATGCGGGGCCCACGTCGGCCATTGGATGTTGACTAAAAAACATCTGCTCCTCGGATATTTTTAGCCTACAATTCAGCAAGATACCCAGATCCTAGTTCTTAGCTGCTCCTCATGTCAGCACCATGCCCCTGAACATCATCAGCCTACCAATTTCATTGTCCCCATCACCTCGCCTTGGTCTTTCGAGTAATAAAGGACAGATATTATCGGTCATTTCCCTAAGATCGTGAGAAATTATGTTAGTAGCAGCTGTTGATTACTTCACAAAGTAGGTCGAAACCGAGCCACTAAAAAGTATAACTGACCTTGCTATTCAAAAATTCTTTTGAAAATATATAATTTTCCTTTTCGAAATATCACAGGTAATCATCTCGGATAACGGAAAATAGTTCGTTGAAAATCCATTCAAAGGGTGGTGTGAAAACCTTGGAATCAATCAGCGCTTCACTTCGGTAGGTCATCCCCAAGCCAATAGACAAGTTGAGAACTTCAACCGAACACTCTTACATGGCCTCAAGACCCGGTTACACCAAATTGGATCATCCTGGGTAGACGAGCTCCCTAGTGTGCTTTGGTCTTATCGAACTACGCCGAGATCGGTAATGCAAGAAACCCCGTTCTCCTTTACTTATGGGTCTGAGACGATAATTCCTGTCGAGATCCTTATTCCAAACCCTCGGATGACAGCATATGCTGCCGACGCAAATGAAGAAGAAAGGAGGATGGACATCGACTTGATTGAAAAAAAAAAAGACGTTGCAGCAGCTCAGATAGTTTTGTACCCGAATATCTTAGCCAGCTATTACAATGCCGGTGTTAAACATCTTCCATTCAACCCATGAGATTTAGTTCTAAGAAAAAACTGGGTTAGTCGAGCTGAACCTCAAGGTAAGCTACCTCCGAAGTAGGAGAGGCCTTACCGAATTATTGAATCTAGCCGAAGCGGCTATTGCAAATTGGCATTACCGAAATGGCACTCTTGTGCTCAGAACTTGGCATGCCAAGAATCTTAAATTGTATTATTCATGAAAATGCCAATGACTCTAAAATGTTTCAGTACCTTTTAGTCTCGACAACAAGACTGGAGCAGTCTTTGGCGAGAGGAGATTGGGTATTGATTATGGGCACGGGTCTCGCTTATTTTTTTGATAAAAAAAAGCAGGTATGGATTTTAATGAATATGAAAACAGACTCTTGGAGAGGGAATCTGAGGACAGAACAGATCTCAATGCTCGCATAAATTTGTTGTTCGAGAAGAGATCTGAACCTCATACCCATCCCACGAAAGAGGTGGCTAAAACAAAAGGTTTAAGAGATCTTTTTGAAGATCTTGTGACAAATGCGAAAATATGTGAGGATGGACTTTATAAGCCGTACTGTGATCAACTTCTAAATCTCAGTACTCATATGCTAAATAAATCTGCAAAAGGTATAGAAACCTACGTGACTGTAGAAACTTATACTAATCTCAGCTACAACCCGTGGCTGTCTTAAAGGTCTCAGGAGACATGCAAGAATCCTTGTCTGGGTAATGGTTAGGCATATCTGTAAGATTACCAGAAAAAGTGTATAATCAAGGGGATTATCCCTTGGAAGGCTCCATTTGAGGTAGCCGTTATTGGCGTTGGGCATTTTACTGTTAGGGTTTAAGTCGCAGGCTTACAAGATTGACAAGGTGCTTGAGGACGGTTACCTCGGCTCGGTAATTCTGAACTAAAACCCCAAGCCTTCGGTGGTTTCCATCACCTCGGCCCGAGGTGATGTCGACTCAGGTCCCTAACGCAATACCGAACTCCCGTACATTATTAATCATCCCACCTCACCCGTTGCGCAGATGTTATCAAAGCCAGTTCATCCCTCAATATTGCGAGTGACGAGTTATCAATAACTATCAGTTAATGGGAAGCCACATGGTTACTTTTTATTGAAAAACCACGTGCCTACATGACAGAGAAAGTAGACCACTGCTACCTGTTAGTACAAAATAGTATGTGCAGATTGTGGGGCCCTGGGAACTTGAATCCACTGTCCTTCCCTCCATCCGGTATCTTATAAATACCGTATTCCTCCTCAAAGACAAATAAGAACTCAGTTACATTCAGATTCATTATTATTACTATTTCCTACCAAACTGACTTGATCGTCGAAGATATCATAGGGAAAAACTCCCTTCTCTCATTTCGGCCAGGTGAGATATTACCTAAGATCACCTCGCTAAAGAAGAGATTTCATTAGGTCAGCTTGACCACCTATCCAGAAACAACCTCTTTAATGTTCAAAGCTGAAAATCTTTTATTATATATACTAGAATTCTACACCTTCTTTTGACTGCATCAATGAAAATTAAGCAGTGGAAAAATGACAAATACTCTATGTGTGTGTGTGTGTGTGTATTTTTGTGCCATCAGAATTCGGGTCTAGGCCATATTTATTGTGATAAGTGTAGCTAACTGAAATCAGGAGTGACTGAAGATTATCCACTGATAATCCTCAACAGTCACCCGTACCACTAAAATGTTAAAATCAATCAAAATGCAATAGTTCCAAATTTCACTACAGTTCTATCATGACCGTATGAGGCTGGATAGCCTAGTCTAAATGACGAGAAACCTTTCGAAAGGGATGATAATATCCCATAGTAGCATAACTACAACGGAACAACTGCAAGATTAGCGTTGCATGGTTCTTGATATCCTACAAAAGCTGATGATGAATCCATTAAATTCTTGAAGAGTGAAATAGCATCTTTGGAGCTTTGTTCAATACTAGCATGGTTTCTTCTATGTTGTGCCTTACAAGAGGTGGGTCAAGTTTTTAGTTGTCGCGAAAAGTTAAATTTTAAAAGCAAAAATTTTCTCAATTCATGGATGAATGATAATATTTGAACATTATTGATAACCATTTGCCTAGCTATTGAAAATCAAGGAAAAAAAGGACAGATGGGAATAGGCATTGTTGCAATGAAGGAAAATGATCAACTGCTAGCTAAGTGGGCAGTAAAGGTATACAGCACAGGGAACAATCTAATGGATAATGCAGCTGCCATCAAATTAGCAATGATAAAGGCAAGGGAGCAACAATAGAGGAGAATTCAAGTAGCAATCACACAACGACAGCTTTTGAAGTTGATAGAAGCCAAAAAGGCTACTGATATTCGACTTTATCCTCATCTAGAGGACATTCATGATCTAAGTTCAATGTTTGTGGAATGCTCATTTGTATTAGTTAGGGAGGAAGTTAGGAATAGCATAGGTAATCTCAGTCTTTATGCGCTAAGTATATCTTTTGATGAGGAATGGTTAAATCCTCAGTGTCGCAAACACTTGTATAGTTCAACTTGACCCTTTACTCATTAAGTGTATATTTCTTACACAAGCTAATATAATCAATTATCGTTTCTGGACAAAAAAAAAAAAAAAGATAGGTCCACCCCTCTATTTTATGTGTTCATCACGCGTCTTTAGGGTACCAAATAGAAAATTTTTTTTAAAAAAACCCTCCTTATGTAAGCATCCAAGTATCCTTAAGGTACAGAATAGACTCCCTCAGGCCTCAATCAGAAAGAAAACAATCAACCATAGTGCTGAATTGTATAGGCTTTTGTATAGTTCAAGTCGACTGCAAGCGGTTCCTGATTGTGCTTTCTTTTAAACACTTAATTTCTGTAATGAAACAAAATATCTCTCATTTTCTCCTCGAATAGATTCTTTTTTCTTTTTTTTGGGTTTTCAAGAGAGCCTTGTTATGTTGTTTTGAAGGCTTCACTAATCCTTTGAATCCGATCCCAACGGGTATCATTCCCTCCAAAACTACATTCTCTTTCATATCCTTCAACCAATCGATAGAAATTTCCAATAAGACTCGACGTTAGCAACCTCGATTAGCAGTTCATGTTTATTAAAGCTTTAGTCAAAGCACAAACTGAATGGAAATTCTTCTATTCTGAAACGTGTGTTAACACGTATGACATAGCCGCTGAATGTTTCACCAGTGGATTGAGCATGATAGGCTTGATCTTACACTATCAACCAACTATACAAGGTGTAACATCTGGACTGATGAAGCCAGATCCAAAGCCGTCCTTGGAGATGGTATTAAAACTTAGCACCTTCAGCACTTGTTCAACACCAGGTTCTTCATAAATGAAATAACATTCCGAGCAAGCTTCTCATCTGCTCCTGACCACGTGCAACAAAAATGAACTGCTTCATATGTAGAATCAGGACCATCATTCATCCTGTGAGGGCATTTTTCCTTGGAACACACGGAGACAATAAATGATTCAATTTGAAGATTCTGGTCCGATTCCTGGATGGTTGCTTCAGAAAAATTGTTACTAAGCTTCAGAAATAGTTGGTGCAGAAAAGGCAGAGATTCTTGTGACACAGGATTCAGTTGTTGTTGCTCATCCATTTTGGTGATTCGCACTGGAAAACAAAGGGCAAACTGGACATCATGAGTTTCCAGTCCTGATGTATGTACAAGCTCTTTCAGGTGTACAATCTTTGGGTTCTGGTGTTTCCCCGTGGTTAGTATGCCTTCAGCTACTCTGTCATCACGTACCCGTAGCACAGGCTTAGAAATCATGTCCATATCATCTGTAATAAGATTCCCTCTTGATCTTTCTGTGACAAACTTGAAGTTTGGACTCCATGTGCTTTTAAGGAAAGCGCTTGATGCATCAGCTTTCACATAGTGAGTAGAAGGGATGCTCACAGTCTCGTTATTTGCAGGAACATGGCATTGCATATCAAAGTCAGACTCAATTTTACCTTTGAGGGATTCCATCTTTGGCTTTTCACCATGTACAAGAATCACATGCTTTGGTGACAGAAATTTGATGAGATCCATAATTCCCTTGGCATCAGTATGAGGACTGAAAGACAACTGATGAATCTGGAAATTGCAGCAAAGACGTTGGTTATCTTGTATACAGAAATTGCTTTATCTATACAATATTAACAAAGAAACATCTTGTGCTAAAACATTCATGCTTCTTTGAAAACTTGAGCACTGGTCTCTATCATTTGATTCATTAACTTTCTGATGCACGTAAGATGTGATTGATACATTGTGCTGTTCATGGTTTCTGAACAACAACCAAAATGCTTTCAACAGAGCTCAATGCAACTATTGGACAAAGAAGCTCATTTCCTTGGCTGGCTGTCCCTAGAATAATGGATGAAGTTCGGTGAAGAAAATTACGGTTAATATTTTCTAAAGTATCTTCAGACAGAAGATAATCAGGAGTCAAACTTTGGGATGACTGGTATACTAGGTGGCGAAGACACAGGGACCAACATAAAGCAACAAGGTTACAAACATTTTCATATTTAGATGTTTGAAAAGCACCAAGTTTAATTGGCAAAGAAAATAAATTGCTAAATCAATGACCAGTTATGTCTGATTCTTCTAAGTTTGTGGGTCTTTCGTTGGTTGGAACATAGATAATTAAGAAACATAAACTTCACCCTTAAATTTCACATACACAATGGAGCACGAAATCCCACAAGTGCATTCAGATTTAATAAACTTCTACGGAAACTCACAATGGAATGTAGCAGATTGAGCTTAATTGACATCAAAATCAAAATGATTTATCTATTCAAAACCAGTAATCAATCTCAGCAGAAAAGGATCCACTCATTAAAGTATTGAAAGAGAACCTTGTCATATATATGTTATCAAAAGAAGAGCAAGCATCAAAAAGGGGATAATAACCTGGCATCGCACATCAATTTGGGTGTTTTGATCTATATTAACTTGGGTTGGTGTTTTAGCTGACATCAACCGGTGTCCAACTGTCCCAGCCACACAATACCTGGCAACAATCCAACAAAAGAAAATGCATCACAATGGTTCTTACAAAATAAAAGCACCACATATACTGGGTATGATTAAGTTGAGACATTGTATCACTCTAAGCATCGCTTTTTGTCGGTCAAAGTTAATATTTTGTTCAACATGCATCCAGGCCACTCTCTCTCCTCTCTGTCCATCCTTGTACTTGCCTGTGTTTATAATCTCAAAAATACGGTGGCATTATTAAGAAAGTAATGCTACAACACCTAAAATAAATAAAGAAAGGGAAAGGGGCACTTGGTTGTTCGAAATTGACTTACAAGTAACTAAGTCTATTCTTCAAAAATATGAAGCATCTTAAATATTTATACTACATAAATATTTCTTTGCACTTTGCCCTCCACTTTGCTAAACTGAAAAGATCTTAACTTCTCAAATTATGCCAGAGTTCAAGTCAAAGTGCAAATGTTACTGTTTAAAATTTGTCTTTGTAAAATGCAACATCTAATGCAAGCAAGAAAAAGCCAAGGATACTTTAAAATGCCTTGAGAATAATACAGGACAGAATTCAAAGTCAATCCATTGCATTTTGATGAAAACAATGAAACAACACAGAACTCGATAGAAGTGATTTAAAAGGTTAAATGGATAGTGATTAGAAACAATACTGCTCTTAATCTAGGATTTTAAAAAAGGAACATTTGCTCACTCTACAGGAGCTTTCTAAAGTTGTGAACATTATTCTTATAATCATTTATGCCAGCCTTCCCAATCATTTAAAATAGCAACAAGCAGCTGTGTATTAGTTTTGATATGGGGGGAACAGAGCATACCCTGGCAGTGTGACGAGATTCACTTCATCTGGAGCCCATTGCTTGAAAACTTCAAGTGAAAATCCACCACTTATCATTCCTGGAGTAGCAAAGAGGACACAAGGCCCGGGAGCATTTATCAAGGAGCGCTCAAACTTGCAGACTGTAAAATCCAAATTCAAGAAAATAATCAACACCTTCAGTAGGATCAATGCATATATGAGATGCTAGTGCAGTGCAATTAATATGGGCAAAATTTGGAGAGCTAAAAATAATTACAAAAATCGAATTGATTGAGCAGCTATTTTTAGAGACTACGCCACCAGAAGTCCTCCTTTACTGGACAAATACACCTCAGAAGCATGAAGTAGGAGCAATCAGAATGGCTCAGCAAGCCAAATATCTTCTAAGATAATAAAATTGCAGAACAATTGAGAATTATGTTGACCATATTTCTTTGAGATAAAATAAAAGCTTAGCTATTCAATTAACCTAAATTATTCCCTGAGGGTAATTAGTAATCCAAATGAAACCCTACACCTTTTAAATATCAAACTGCAACAAAACCCTTTATTACTAAATTTGACATCACAAACACTACTAAATTTATAGATATGAGCATTAAATCATATTCAGCAAAGCATTATAATTTATGGGTCCAAGTCTTTGAAACAAAGAGAGGGACCATTATTCTACATCCCCAAAACTGAAGTCTAGAAAAGACTACAAAGAAAGATTCACTGCCTAGAAACTGTTTGGAAATAATAATTTTCTCTTTCCAAAATGAATCACAAGCAGTAGCGGAAGTACCATTTCTAAAATTGAAAGGATTGCGTGTAGCATACGAATCTTTCACCTTTTGGCTTGTCCAGTTGATCAGAGTTTTATAGTATACATTGGCTTGAATAGTCAAACCTGAAAATAAACGTTCTTTGTAATCAGAAAAAGAGGGGTGGAGGGATACCATAAAAGATGATTTCTTAGCCACAAACATTAACTACAAAGATGCCCGCCCAAACAAATTAACAAGGTATAGTTTATACATTGATTTAATCCCTCTTCCTGAGAAAAATACTTCATTAAGGAAAAACCTTTTACATGCAATTGCTACATAATTGAAGTAAAAAGTAGAAATAAATAAATGGCTCATACACTAGCTTCCTAAGACAGTAAAGGGAAATTGCACAAGAAGGCAAAAGATCATAGACAACAGAGACTAACATTGTGTCACTGGCTGTTTCATTTTGCTAGAAAACATGCCAAATGATTGAGCTCTGAAGGAGGAATTCCTAATTAGGTTAAGCAACAACTTAGGAAAATCTTCAACTTCAACTTTAAGGAGAGCAACTAACTTGAAGTGCCCAGGTCTTAACGTGGAAAAGATAGAAAACTATTCCATTATGAGAATTTCATGTTCAATTAAGTTGGATGAAGAAGGAAAATCATCACATGCAACTAATAAATATCTCAATACTTTTAACATCCTGGAGGCATTGTGGAAATCTTATGTCTTATTATATTAAATTCGCAAGTGCACATGTGACACAAACACACACATAATATACTGACACAGCTATGTCAATATGCACCTTCCTTTTCTTTTGTTTTTGTCCTAGCTCCTTTTTCCTAACACTAAATTTAACTGGAAGTAATCCTATCAGTTTGGCATTTTCAGGACTCATTCCCGAATGACTAGCTTTTGTTGGATTGATATCTTCATTCCTTTTGAATGGCACATCCTTGGAGGCATTGTGGAAATCTTATGTCTTATTATATTAAATTCGTAAGTACACATGTGACACAAACACACACATAATATACTAACACAGCTATGTCAATATGCACCTTCCTTTTCTTTTGTTTTTGTCCTAGCTCCTCTTTGATAACATTAAATTTAACTGGAAGGAAAATCATCACATGCAACCAATAAATATCTCAATACTTTTAACATCCTTGGAGGCATTATGGAAATCATATGTCTTATTAAATTAAATTCGTAAGTACACGTGTGACACAAACACACACATAATACACTGACACAGCTATGTCAATATGCACCTTCCTTTTCTTTTGTTTTTGTCCTAGCTCCTCTTTCATAATAATAAATTTAACTGGAAGTAATCCTATTAACATGGAAGAAAGATAAAAACCCCACATACATCCTTGGTCATATCAACAAGAACAAGAATATCTGTAGATAAGGAAACCAACCATACGTGTGCCATCGTGTGTGACAATGATTGTAGAACTTCTAAATCATCTCATCCAGAAGTTTGACAGAATTAGCTTCTACTAATTTCTCTGGGTTGACTAGTGTATGGATGATGGTGAGTAGAAGAATGTCAATATGAACACTTTCCTCTTCAATGAACCACAACATAAAAAAGATCACATAACAGCCAGAAATTAACAAAATCCAATGCCCACTTAGCCTGTTACTGTATCAATATGTGATATAATCTCTAGTTATTTTGTTCTATTCTCGAGTTAATGCATACATTTATGGATGATATCTAGAGGATATCAATTCATCTTTTTAACATTTGCACCTGTACAAAGATATTGGTATTTCAAATAACTAATTTAAATATCAATCATTGAGCATAACCTGGCACTTCTAGTTTCCTACTCTTGCTCACTAGAGAGTAAAATGGAGAAATGGACCACAATGCATGAAAATAGTCAAATTTACCATTCCTTATGAACGGATTGTGCTTTGTTCTATTTACCCAAACATTTAGGTAGCATACCACTGGCTTTTGTCTATATGTTTTTTAATTGTTCTTTTTTTTCTTTCCTTTTTTCCTCTCCCTGCATATACTACAGGCTTTGGCATGGCATCTTTCCTTCAGCCACAAGCAAAATCTTCGAGGTCAAGAGAAACTCACAACCAATTACTACTCCTAAGATCATAAGTTTGTATTCAGTCTCAAGATTTCCAAGATTTTCGAATCAAAAGTAGATCTAAATTGAAACTAGAAATTCAAAATGTTAGAATGTTCATCATCTTATGTGATTCAAGAATGGGTAAAGTCCATGGTTTTGTAGTCAAAATCAATCCCAATCTCATCGTCACTCAATGGTTGCTAATTGCTGTTTCTAAATAGGATTTCTTAAAATCTCTTCCCTGTTGATTTGTTGAACCAGAAAAAGAACCAGAGTTTGACTTAAGGAGAAGCTGAGCAAGAAAGGAGGTCAGACCTTGGGGGCAAGGAAGGATGCACTGTTAGGGATCGATGGAGGCAGAGAAGCAGTTGTGGCAGGGGAAGAGAAGTATGGGAAGGGTGATAAAGGAAAGGGAAGAGACTAAAGAAGACAGAAAATTATCACCTTTTTGGATTTTTCTATTTTTAGGATTCAAATTGGTAATCAAACAAAACCTCCCTATGCAGTCAGGATTGGAGAACCAACAAAATTTCCAAAATTTTAGATTTCTCCAGTTTTCAAAATCCATACCTATTAATAAATATGGTAATGATTCCAAATCCTAATTCCCAAACCCTCTTATCAAGTGGCTCCTGAGTTGTCAAGCATGAGGTAGTCTGTCAACTACTCACAGATTTTTTCCCCCTTTTTGGGTCAATATAGAGTGCAAAGACAACTGGCAGACCAAATATAACTAGCTTAAATCAGTTTTGGCAAGCATAAGCTCAGACAATCTTGAGAAACAAATTCCATGTATGTTCTGTAGACATCCAGTCCAAGAGAGATATTAAAAGCCACAAGTTAAATGCCCCAGTATCAACACAAAGAACTTCATTTAAGCAAACCTGCGGAGAAATAGATAGGAATCTTAAGATTCATGCGCTCCCAATAGTCATCCAATAGCATACACAGCTCCTATTTAGCAATGGCAAATTTGTAAGAAGAAAGGTTGGCAGTTGGTAAGTCAGAATAAAGTAATTCAAAACATGTTCCAAGAACAAAAGCTTTGCAGTGATGAAACAAAGGAAAGCATCCAAAATAAACATATACACTTCAAACCAAATACAACATTGTACAGGTCATACAATTTGCTCAGTTCCATGGAGCAGCTTCTAGAATGCTAAGAGAAGGCAATTCAACAAGTAAACTTCCAGTGGGTAAGAAAAATTGAAACCTATGAGGGATGCCAGAGTTTCTAATTAATTGATGCAGGAAGTGATAATTAATGTGAAACTTGGTCTGCTAAATGCATGTTGTTAGGCAAAATCAAATTGAGAGCAATCTTGGATTTTGCTTTCCCAACCTTCAACCTACTAGGACAACAGCCAAATCATGCAACCCCTATAGGCACAAACCTTCCCTATATTGCATTGCCAAGAAAGGAGAGACCATATGTCAAAGTAGCTGCATAGCATAAAATGATATCAAAGCTGAAATTTTGGTTAAATGTCTCAAAGCAGTACTGATGCGCATCCTGGCACTTTGGAAAACACAAAGCTTAACAGAACAAGAATGACTCTTTCATAAATCAGGATAATACAAAGCTTAACAGATTCCATAAATCACAACCTACAAAGGAGTTAGCCTTCAAAAAGTCCTTTATGGCTTCTGATCATAACAGTAATGGTATCACAGTCAGTACTTGAGTTTGTCAGTTCACAAGGAATAAAGCAACCACAAACGGGTGTCCCTTTCCCAACACATCTTAAGCCATCAGTTGCTATCAGCTTTCAATATTGTTGATTCATCAATTGGGACAGTTTAAGATCCTTTATGTCAATGTGATTTTTATCAGACTTGCAAGTTCCTGTTGAGATCAAAAGGCATATCTATCCATGTCATCCATCATATGTAGGAGGGCTACATGCTGGACACTCCTACCATGACTTATTATTGTGAATGCATTCAGCAGTTTAGAAGTTTTCAGGAGAGTAGTCTCAGCAGTTGTTATTCCTTAGAAAGTGCCATTAGTTGATAGATTCCTCGACTCTGCTTGCTACATGTTCAGTGTCTTATTTTGCATCTCTGTTTTATAGTTTTATTTCACTTTATTCATTAAATGATGAAGATATTCCAACATGATCTGGGACTAAATCAATATCCCTATTCAAAATAATCTACCCAAATAGAAATTATGGGCCTCAAGTGTTAACACAAGTAGGGTGATTCTAGAATTAGATGTTAATATGTTGAGACTTGGGCGAGTTTAAGCAAATTGAATCTTTAACATCCATGTCCAGGCATGTGCCAATCAAAGAATGCTACAAGCTGAGGAATAATTTTTACTCCAAAGCATGAGAGATGAATGATCTCAGCCTAAAATGTTTTACCAACCTGTGCTCTTCCTAAAGCAAATGAAGGAATCAGCACCTTTCCTCCACAAGCAACACAGTTGTGAACCTGTTAAAATCAAAATAGACATAGTTGAAGATTAGACCAGAAAATGATTGCGTTGCATGTCTATTTCTAGGGAATGAAACATCAGATAATACGTGAATTGTACATAATGCAAATTGTTTTTCATGTACATTTGAAGTAGTATTTACAACACAGTTAAATACAGTTTCCTCATCCAGGCAATTTTTAACTTCCTCTTTTCTGATTCCATAGGAAGAGTAAGACATGCAAATTTGATTTACAGTGATCTTAATTTAATTACTTGAATTATGTGCCCAAATCAAGGTTCCTATCACCAGAAAAGAAGTTGCCGAGACAGGATCAAGAATAACAATCTTTTTCAATTATGTTAAAGAAAAAAGTTTCAAAACAAATAACCATTAGATTCATCATTCAAGAAACCATCTTCATTGACAGAAAAAAATCTACAGCAGTAGAAATTGCATGCATGAACAAGGGTTGCCACATTCCACCACTGCCTCTTGTAAAAAGTGGTCAACAATTTTTCCAAAATCCGTGGCAACCAAGACAAGTTTTTTTCTCCCAGACTCTGCAGAGTTGAAACCAAAAATATTATTCCCATAGGAGGAGCTGAATCAGTATTGTAGGTGAAAATAAAAAATATTTAGAGGTGAA
This sequence comes from Coffea arabica, assembly GCF_036785885.1. Taxonomy (NCBI): domain Eukaryota; kingdom Viridiplantae; phylum Streptophyta; class Magnoliopsida; order Gentianales; family Rubiaceae; genus Coffea; species Coffea arabica. The sequence continues at coordinate 53,381,928 of NC_092331.1, read as the reverse complement.
AGTTAATAGCTGAAGTATAAATTGTCAAAACTGAAACACTGAACTTCTGCCAGCATAATTCTATACTTAGTAGCATGTCAATAAGGAACAGACATACGTAATAGTAAAAATGTGACTGAACATCAATGGTGAAACAAAGAAACACAATTTAAGAAAGAATGAAACTGCAGCATACAGGAAATTCAAGTGACAAATAGAATTACAAAGTGGAGGGTCATACAGCTTTTAGAAACTCCCGCTCCCGAACATACTTTGATTCCCGGAGTGTTGTTGCATAAGTTGACCTGCAAGAACTTTAGCCCATAAGGCACTAGCTAATAAATTTTATTAACCTTTGTCAGATTCAGAAAATAACTCGTTTTCACCAAGAGAATGCACATCCTTATACCAGCTTGAACATCTCAAATTGTTAATAGAAGTGCTATTCAAGTATTGACAAACAACAAAGGTCACTAAAAGTAATGAGGCAAAATCATAGAAAGAAAATCATTAGCACAAGTTTGAATAACAGGGTCAGTGATCATCCTAGTAAATAACAAATCTGTTACCCATAGAGTCAGCTTAAAGAACTCAAAGCTCTATGCAAATTTATGTGATTAATACTCATCAACTAGTCAAATTAAGGAACTCAAAACAAGAGTAAATTCTTCCGTCTAAATGTCAAATGCAATCCAACTAAAAACCTATGAATTAACAATCTCTTATAAATATCTCTTATAAATATTGAAACTGTAGGGAAATTGCTCCATTGTGCATTTTTCGTAAATTAACATCTCCAATGTTTAAAAGATGAAAGTGGTCTTTGAAAATCTAATGACATGCATGCAACCATACTCCCTAGTCTTGAAAAATTCAATTGCATACGTACCATGATTTTGGTCCCACAGTCCATGTGATTAACAGCAAAAATATGTTTATACAGTTTCCTATAAATTCCATTTAACATAGGTAGCATATTTTTCCTCAGTCAAAATCTTCTAAAATACCATTAGGAACTGTTCTCTCCATCTTGTATTCCAGTTCAAGATTTCACCTCCTGATGCAGGATGAAACAGATGCAAGTAATTTCTACCATCTTGAACGTCCAACCTGGCCTCTATGAGTAAAGCTAGCAAGTCATATTCACTATCGTTTCAATTTTTAAAATTATGCAGAAAAAAGTCCAAAAACGAAAACATGAAATTTTAGGTCCATTGACTTAATGACATAATGATAGTACTTGCATTAAGTGTAACAAAGAATGAACCATTTTACTCCATTTATTCTAAGATAAAATAAAAAATCTATTTATCTTTGGTTCTAGAATTTGTTGTTCCCTTTTCTACCATTTATTGGTTGTATGTATCAAATTTGCATGAAAGCGTAAAATCACAAGAAACACTTCCACTTTTGAAGTGGTCGTTCAGGATAAAGACACCTCGGAAGGGAAACTGACACAAAAAAAATGGGTCTAAGGGAGTAAATTTTCTGCCTCTCACAATCAGAGATTAAAACAGCAGACTGTACTTCCAGTGACACTCTTGAACCCGACCTAAGAACAAATAATGTGTAAATACATTTAAAGAGAAATTATTAATGAATATCTCTAACATGATGAATTATGTATATGCAAGCATATATGCACACATAAGAAAGAATGGCTCCCTTACTCTGTTATGACAAGGTCCAAATGCAGTCGATCAATTTGAGCAGCTCCAAGATGTCTATCTGCTGTCATATTATAATCCCCAGTGTACACCATGGCAGCATCTCCAACCTTTGCATAGAACATTGCAGCTCCAAGAACCTAGAGCATCTAGACTATTATACAAACAATTTACTGTAGCAAACGACAAAGCATCAAAAATAATTCTACACTGACTATTGAGCAGTCATAATCACTATGCAAGAAAGACAATCTACTAAATTTAGAAACATACATGCATCCATGTACCAAAATAGTGAAACAATCATTTTGCATTCTATTAGTTAAGAAAATTCATGACAGCTGGAAATACAATAAAATTGATATAAGCATTAACAAGCACACTTAGAAAAGAAAAAAAATGAGAACAGACTTAGAACCATGAAAGACAAAGCAAAATTTGTAAAAAATACAGGCATTTTTGAATGGGATTAGAAAGTTGTATAACAGAAATAAAAACTACATAAAGTGTTGTATACAAGCCAAGAATAATGAGAACCTTACATGTCCTGCATAATATGCACGAATCTGAAGGTCCTTATCAACTTGCACAGTCTGCTTCAAATCGACGGCAGTTACTGCAGAAGGCAACAAGAAACTAATCATTTTTCATGCGTTTGCATTTGCACAAGACCTCCTTGTTTAGCTTTGACAATTAGCAAATGCATTTGAAAAATTGGCTGGACTACAGTTACAGGACCTCTAACTATCCACAAAAATTAGAGAACAAAACCATTATTGAAGGACTGATGGAGTGGAAGAGGAAAGCTGAATACTTTTCAATCAAGTATTGTAGCTGACAACAATCACAAGTTCTCTTAGCAATCAATCTCTCAAATGTCACACATGAAGTTTACCAACAAGGATTGGATCAAGAAGACAGAACCACATGCACAATAACGATTACCAGAAAGAAAATGTACTTTTATTGGCACTCTGTAGACACATAAGAATGTTGCTGCTTCCACTTATTAACCACTTCCAATGACCGTATGAATTAAAAGCATACAAGATAAGAAGAATCGCAAGAAAAGAGGAAGACATCCACCTCTCTTCATGCACTCCACAATATCCTTGGAGCTAAACTGTTCTTCCTCTCCCCTTCTGTCAACCATCACTTTACGATAGTCCTCCAGCATCAGCGGAGCCAAAGCTTTTGTAGGATACTGAAAATTATCCCAAGAAATCTAAAAATCCAGACTTGATATCCAATGCCACAAATATCGACGTAATAACATTCCTCGCATCAAAATGGTTCTAAAAAAACCCCTGGTTCATTAACTTTAAAAAGAACCACATAACCAGTAAACTCTTTTCTTGTTTTACACAAAGTTTGAACTCTAATAATTACTTCATTGGTTTCAATAAGGATTCCCAAAAAGAATGAGAAAATTACCGTCATGTAAATGGGTCCCTTATATCCACATACTTCAGTGAAATAAGGAAGTGCACCAATATGATCCAAGTGGCTGCATAACCCAAATTCAGTTACTCACTAACCAGCAACTCACACACAAAAACGCAGGACTAATCAAGTAAATTATACAAATGTGTGATAATGATGCAACTGAGGGAGCTAGTAAAATCTTCAGCAGCATTGCGAGGGATCAGTGAGAAGTCAGGATATCGACGATCATCCAGATATCCCATATGCATCCCACAATCAAACATTATTCTCTTGCCGTTTATAGTCACCACCACGCAGCTTTTTCCCACCTCTTGCCCTGCCCCTGATCATCATCACAAAAACCAAATTCAGACTATATAAACCCACAAAACTTCATAACATCAACAACCATTAAGGGTCAGTTTTTTCCTCATTGGCATTTTATCAAACGAGTTCTGTACAAAACTATAACAGCGCCTGGAACCATTATACTAACGGTCATTCACATGACTGCAGGTTGAGTCAGAAAAGTACCTAAAACGAGGCATTCAATCGCCATTCTAGGTGGGTTTATTCTTGCTCTTGCGACACCAGCAGAGTTCTGCAAAACTTAGAAGCAAAAGGCCAAAACCAACTGAAGTTCGACTTAACCACCTATTGGAAAACCAGGATGAATTTGAAACAGCTAAAATTCATGAACCATACTGCCATGCACCCAATCACAAAACCAAGCAAAAGAAATTGTAGGCGAATTGGTTTTAGATTTGTGATTCTAGTACTTTGCATCAACGTATTCTGTTCCACTTTATATTGATCTTGCAACTGTTTTAGATTGTGATTCGAATACATAGCAGGTGAAAACTAAACTTTTATTGTCCTAATCTATTAATATAATTGGAAAAGTTACGAGTAATCTAATTGATTTTTTATTTTAGTGTAGTAGTATTTTAATTAAAGTCAATTTCCCGCTTCAAAATTGCTCTTCTCCACTTGTGAAAATATCTCCAATAAATATTGCTCTTTAACATTGAAAAATAAGCTCATAGCTCATAATATTAATTATACTGGATAACTACGCACTCACCATATAGGAGTTCTAATTAAAACCAATATAATTGGAAAAATTTACAAGTTGACTAATTGTTTAATGCAGTAATATACTGGTACTTTTTAGTGAAAATTAATTTTCCACTTAGAATAATTATTGATCGAAAAAAGTCTACAAGTCGACAAACTGTTCTAAGTTGCAATTTGATTGTTTTAAATTGAAGTTTTTTCCCATAATCAAGTCGCCAAAAAATGGCCATATATTTTCATTCATTGTAAAGAATGATTTCTACTAGTCTAATGTACAGAAACAATCCACTAGTACTCCAATTGCTTTGGATGCGCTCCTAGTATTTGCAACCCACTGATTTACACTCTCTCATCTTGAATGAGCAGCAAACATGCTTCAAGCTAGCAAGCACCGTCAAAACAAAGTCTCAAGCATTACAGGCTTTGTAGGTGGTTCAGCACAATATTTGGCCCAAGATTATACCTTTCTTGACAGAATTCCAATCAACTGCTATCTGCAATCATGTAACATGTACTTCTGATTGCATTCATCATCTGAGAGCAGTCCTTTGATTCTCATCTCATCAATTAAACATGAAATAGCAGGTTGATTGCCCTCTTTAACATATCATCTAATTAATATATCATAAACTACATGATCACGACTTGTTCCCTTTTTCAACATGTCATCAAACACTTGTTTTGCTTCAATCATGAATCCTTTGTTGGTTAATCCAAAAATCAAGGAACTATATGCAAACAAATTAGGCGGAATACCCTCTTTAACCATCTGTTTTTGAAGCCTGAATTCTTGTACAAGGTTTTCTTGCTTGCAAAGCCCTGCAATCCAAGTAGTGTAAAAGTGTTTGTTAGGAACAAATCCAGCATCTGTCATTTCTCTATAGACCATCTATAGACCATCTCAACTTGACTCAATTCCCCCTCCTTGCACATGCCATCAATTAGGACAGTGTATGAGATTTCATTAGCATTTTCTTTGCTAAAATGCAATTTTGCTTCGTCAAGACGCCCATTCTTGCAGAGGCCGTCTATTAAGGATGTAAGAGTAACAACATCAGGCCGAAAACATCAGGTGCCACTTTCATTCATTGCTGCTTCCACATTTCCAGCCTTGAAATAAGCATGCATAAGAGTAGCAAATATGACACCATCAGGTGCCACTCCGTAATCCATCATAACTTTTTTAACTTCAACTGCACTATCCAGCCTATTCATATTGCATAGCCCAGACACAATAACCCCATAAGCCATAAGCAGTGACATCAAGCCTAATACCCTGATCATGCATTCTGCTCAAGTACTTCAGAGCATTATCTACATTCTTTTTCTTGAATTCCCCATCAATCATGCTAGTATATACAACAATATTAGGTTCAACCCCATCTTCCAACATCCTCGAAAACAAATAAGCTGTCTTTTCCAGCATCCCCCGTTTACAAAAACCATCAATTAGAGCTGAATAAGTAACCACATTTGGAAAAACTGAATTCCTGCGCATATCCAAGTATAATCCCAGTGCAACTTCCAATTCACCAGCCTTACAATATCCATCAATCAAAGAAGTAAAGATTTGTAAATTTGGGAAAACCCCACTACTCTTCATATCCTTAAACACCCTATAGGCCATATTAACGTTATTCATTTTACAATACGTGTCAACAAGTATACCATAAGTTACAACATTTGGTACACAAACTTTCCACATCAAACTCATATACACAAGCAACTCTTCAACCGTTCCAACCTTACAAAACCCATTAAACATTGCGTTAAAAGTAACCAAATCAGGCCTAACATTCATCAGCCCACTACAAACTTTCCTCATCATAAAACAAGCATCACCAACATCAGCATTTCTCAAGTACCCATCAATCAGAGAATTGTAACTAACTATATCAGGCAAACAACCAAGTTTTGGCATCAAATTTATCAACTTTTGAGCAGAACCAGGAAATCCCAGATTGCAGAAGTATGAAATGACAGAGTTAAAGGCTGAGACATGAGGAAAGTAGACTTTTGAAATAAAGGCGACGAGGAGTTTCAATGAAAGGTCGCCGTAGTTGGACCGTGTGAGGCTGTGGAGAAACTTGTTGAAGTCATGGCGGTCCGCAAACTTTCTTGAGGCTTTGAATCTTTGAAGACTATAAGCGAAGAATTTCAAAGCCTCTTTAGTCATGAAAATAAGATAAAGTTTCGGAATTTCGTCGGACATGTTGTGAGCATTATCTGCACAGTTCATTCGCTTGACCGCAGAGGAAAGGCCCTTCCGCGCACTTTTTAAAAGCTTACGGCAATTAAAGCTGGGTTTAATATGCCTATATTATTGCCCTTGAAGACGAGAATCAAACAGCATTATATCAATCACGCCCTCAGGTGGCCCCACCCCAACCATGTAAAGCAAGTTTAGTGACTGAAGAGTCTACATCAATCAGGCCTTCAGTTTCCAATCAGTTAACCTGCCTCCCAAACAACCCAAAAATCATGACTGGTGCAGCCCATTTCGGTGATGATCTAAAATTAAAAAAACAATTAGAAAAAGAAACAAAAATAGACAGTTTAATCCTTAAGGTATTGCTTCCAGGATTGCCCTATTCAGTTTGAATCTTGATTTAGCAGATACTGTAAAATCATCCATAACTCTCTGAAGATTAAATAAAACGATAAAAATATACAGAATAGCAGGACAAAGAAATGGAACGAAATTTCTAATAAACACATGTTCGACATTCAAGAGAAATACAGAAAGCTTTATATGCCACTACAGGGATTTGTTCACATATCTGCAAGACAAAACATGGCAAAACAAAGCCGCAACATAAAACAGAAGAATAAAAAGGCATTACGCTTCCACTTGACATAAAACAGAGATGACTGTAAACATAAGATTTTACCTTGTTCTTGTCCATATCTATATGTGCCATGCCAAAGCCTTAAAAAGATAATATTTAAAAAAAAAATAGGAAAATTCCCCCTCCTATATAATCTACAATGGAGAGTTCATTTAAATGCAGTGAGGATGGGAACTTCTCTTCTTCTCTTTTGCAAACAAATGAGATGTGCTCAGGGTAGGAAGTACTTGTTTCTCTTTTGCACAAAACCTAAACACTCGTGACACCTCTTAACTGAAATCCAGCTTTCCTTGTAAACTATGGCGACTACAGAGTCGTCATACTCACCATACCCATCAAACGTTCGGAATTTATGGCCTGCTGCAAGTGAAATCAAAGTCAAAATCAACTGTCCTCCAACACACCTCTGCAGAAGGAGTTCATCCTTCCAAAAGCACAGACAGAACACGTTGTCAAATCCAGGTCCGATTGAATACATTTTTGCCCAAGTCTCCTTAACACCATACTCTTTCATCACCCATACATCAATACGATCTTCCAGTCCAACATACCGACGATAGATTAGAGCAAGGGATTCTCTCAGAACACCAAGACGAGGAGGACGAATGTTTTCGCCCCTGAAAGAATCAGGCAGTGCAATCTCTTTGACTACTTCAGTGCTCATGTCGAACGAAAAGAGCACTACCCTTCTCCTCCTCCTTGCCACTCTAGGACTTGCAGGATCGAATTCGACTGTGCATGCACTCCAGTGCATGCATCCATTGAAGTATACAGGGAAAATTCGCTCGTCTAGCACACAAGTTGGAAATGCAGCGACTATCTCTCTCCATGAGTCGCTATTCAGGCTGTACACGTTCGCCATCTGTGCAGTTTGATTCTCACCCAATATAACAACTTTGTAATCATTGGCGTTAGAATCATAACCAAGTCCAAGGTAACATCCAATGAAAGACGACCTTGGCAGGGGAGGAAGAATCCTGACTTCCTGAAGTGCTGGATTTAGCAAGTACATGCCATTATCATCTTCTAGGAAAATTAGACCGTTGCAATCACAGATAAGCATAACAGTGTCACCAAAAAAATTAGCGTGACGTGAGAATGGCATGTGCTGCAGATCAGGCTTGGTGGCATCACGAACCGGTTCCAGATTGGAATGGATATAGTAAGAAGCAGAGCGATTGGTATTCTTCAGGGGCGGTCGCTTGAGGAGAAGAGCATAGTTTTTAGCACGGCTAAGGTAAATAGCTTTGAATTGAGGGCTGTCGATCAAAGCACACCATGATTTACAGACGGATTTCAATTGCAGGAGGGATTTCACCGGCAAGTGCAGTAGAATATCTAACCACATTTCACCAGGTAAATCCATCGTGCTTGATGAACAGACTGGATAATCTAAAAAAAGACAGACGTAAGAATCAGCTAAAGGAGAGGAAACAAGAAACAGAAATAAATGGTGGCCAATGCCTGGCCGGGTGTAAGCTTTTGTAGAAAACTCCAATCCACAGATGGAGCAAATCCAATGCCGAAAAGGAAACTCAAAACCAGGTAGGATCTGGAAATTTTCCCTTTTTTTTTTGGTGGGTGTAGGCCAAATTTTATTTTTATTTTTATGTATTTATTTTGCAGAAGGATCGGGAATCAATTGAAAGCAAAGCAAGCAAGCAAACATACAAATCCAAATCCAAATTTATACCGTTTCTGGAAATTTAAAAAAAAAACTATCAAACAAAACTACAAAAATTGAACTCAAATTTATGGTTCGAGGCAGGGATACCCACACAAACCAAGATTTGCACAGACACAGTTACATCCTCTAAAACGTTTTGGTTAGATACTTTTTAACACATCAATTGAAGTGAGTAGAGAGTAGATCAACTAGAATTTGTACCCAAGAGAGTAGATCAACCAGGATTTGTACCCCAAAGATTGCAACTATGGAAGCAGATCAGGAAGGATAAAATTACCCCATAAATAAATCGAAAATCCGAAATTTAGAACCGATGCATGGGTAGAGTGTGGTTGCTGCAAGGATGTCTTGGCTAAAATTTCGTTCAAGCGGGGCTTCGATTCGCCGTCTCTTTGATGGCTCCAAAAGTTGCAGCTTTTTGTTTCTCTCTTCAACAGTCTTCCTTCCCCGCAGCGCTGTCCTCATCTTTTCGCTAGTTTGGATGGGCCCAAAAGTAAATGGTCAGAGTAATCCTCAAGCTGGCAATGGAATCAAAGAGATGGACCCCACGCACTGGTTTTCAGGTATTCATAGATTAACTCCAATCCACAAACAATAACAAGTTCGAGCCCAAAAACAAAAAGGAACTCGAAACCCATATGGAATCCATCCACTGCAAATTACGGAAAAAATCAAATTTGAAACCTATTTGGAAATGTCAAAGCGAAAATTGGCCAATCTTGTAATTCAACTTCTTTTTTTTTTCTTTGAAAAAAAATCCACCCTCAACTTTTATTTTGACAAATTTAGTCCTAAACTCAAATTTTATGATTGGCGCCATCAATTATATCATTTCCCCTGCCAAAAAAAAAAATCACCAACAAAGGGCAATTTTGTAACTACTTCCAGCCCTATTTTAAAACAAAGGAAAAAAAAAAGTTCTGTTAGAAAGGCTAGAGAACAAAATGTTTCATTAACTTTTTTTAAAAATTTTATTAAAAAAAAAGAAAGCACTTTTTGTGATGCTAGTGATTTTGTCCCAAAAATGTTTTGATTGGCATTGCAACCGTAAAAGAATAAAATATGATACAATAATAAAAGCTATAATTTCAAAAACTTCCCCTGAGGTTGGAGGTTTGTCATAATATCACTCAACGTTTCTTAAATTTTTAAAATCTCACTTACCTCCTTTGTCAATTTTACAAGACTAAATATTTCTATTAAAGTTCATAAATTGACAATATCACCCTTGCTCTTAATAACTATTTAACCAAAAAGTCAAAACAAAATAAAATTTTAAAAGCAAAAAATGTAAATTAAAAAATAAATTGCTAACTGATAATGGTCCATATTTCTTTATATTGGGCTCATGGTGGGATAGCAAAGGACGTAAATAAATTAAATCTAATCAAGATCAATCACTTAGGACGATTTTGGAGAGTAATTAACACCTTAAAAAAATTTCGTGCAACAATTAATTTTAGGAAGTCAATATATTTTTTGGAGAAATATGTTTTAATTCATGGTGTAGTTTAAGTTGTAATGAAAACTCAAATAATCTTTTCATGTGTGTGAATTTTTCTTTGTTCCAATATAGCTAAAATAAATAATTTATGTTAAGAAATTTATACCTTATAAAAATTTAACTTTATATTATTTTTTATTTTGTTATAAATTCCATAAGTAAAATAACATAAGGGTAGTATTGGAACAAAAGTTTTATCTTTCTTGTATTTCCTCCAAAGGGGTTAAAATATTACAAGAATGTTAATCCAAAGTAAGTGAGATTTTAAAAACCTCAGATTAGCTGAGTGATATTATGAAAAACTTGGAGGAGGTTTCTAAAATTATCACATATTAAAATTAAGGACTAATTTGGCCAAAATAAAAGTTGAGAGTCAAAATTAGGTTTAACAGAAAAGTTGAAGGACAAACTTGGAAATTTGATATATTTTGTTCATATTTGAAGTTGAATTGCAGTGACATACACTTTGTTCTTGAAGTTTGATAGAATTTTAGCATGGCTATTGTGTTACACTGAAACTTTTTGCTTGTTTACAACATAACGAAATCCTTATATAGTTCCAATTACGAATCTACGAGGTAAACAATTTGCATATATAAAGTCTATTACTGGGAGGGACAAGAGTCCACTACAGTTACAAAATTTATTCATGAGAAGTTTAGTGTAGGTTACGTTCAGGAAAGGAAGTTCATGTCATGTATGGAATAACCCATACCTATACTGTAACTTGTTGAGATAAAATAGAGATTTTTTTGTTCTATATCCATTGGCATAATTCGTTTTACTGATCTAAAAAGATGGTAAATTGGGAAGAAAAATAGAATTTCAACAAGAAGAAAGTTTTTAAAAAATTATTTATAGGCGTGTGGGTAGCCAGACGCCTCGGGAGCCCTGCAAGCCTCCTATAGGTGACCTTACACCAGACTAACTGACTGCTTTCGAGCCAATGGACGCGGGGCTGGAGCGGTTGTTCTGACAACCGCTCCGGAAGGTGTAACATCATTTGTACATGATGTAATATCATCTGTACAAGGTGTAACAATAGAACAACAGCGAGTAACATTAGAACAATATTTTTGTGGGTCCCACACGACGTGAAAATCGAGACAACCGTCCAGGCCCCTCGTCCCCAGCGAACCTATTATCCCTCTTGAGTAGGGGTGGGCAAAATTATCCGCTGATCCGAAAATCCACACATATCTGATCCGACCTAATGCAAAAATTAGGATACCTGATTTATATTATTTGATTAGGTCAAAAGGGAGTCGAGTATCCGCTAAAATGCGGGGCAGATTAGGGTCACATAATTAAAAAAATTTGCAGGTACCCGACCTGCCCTGTATATATATAATTTTTATTTTTTTATATACATACTATAAAATAATAATTTATGGCTAAATATGTAATTTCATTGAACAAATTGCATTACAAATATGAGATACTATAGTTTATTTACAAGATTCATTTGTAGAGATCATGATATTATATTTTATAGAAAAGAGTTTAATTAATATGGAACATATATTTACAAACATGTGCTACTTATTTCAAATTTTTATTGATTTTGAATTCTTTTAATTTTTTTCGTTTATTTTGTATTCTCTTCACATACTTGGTTCTTAGTGGGAGACATATTTTGAAAAAAAATATTTATTAAATTTTAGATGAATGTGTAAAATATAAAATTAAATTAGTATAAATTATTTTTAAAAAAAAATTAAATGATAAGTGGGATGGAACGAGTACCCGTTGACCCCACTCTATCTCAACGCGTACCCGCTGATATGCGGGGCAGGTAAGAGTCAGAAAATAACTTATCCGCATAGTGTGAGTCGAGTTAGCAAAATGGTGGATTGGGCGAGTACTCGACCTGCGCCCGCCCCTACTCTCGAGACTATTAAGCATTCTAGCTATATGAGTTATTCTTAATAGACTTTTTGAAGTATTAGTGTTCTATTTACGAGTCATTGTAGTTGTACTGAATCTATTGTCATTCTCGAAGCTTGGGATTTATTTATTTATTACTTATTTTTTGGCTTGGAGTTTGGAATCTGTTGATATCCAAACGTTCACGTGACCACATACAAGGACCACTTGAAATGAAGCAATGAGAACTGGATTTCGACCCTGTGAAAAGTAATCTATGGACAGAGATTAGAGAATTGACCCTTTAATTTGTTCTCTAATTCGTAATAAAAAGTAAGACGCTGCTTCCATTGCTCATGTGGGATCAGGAGCCAGAGCGGCTGCAAAGCAACCCTTCCTGAAGGTTATGTATATTTTGCACACAACATAATTCTGTTTACACATAGTGTAACTTACTTTTAATAACGTATAATTTTAGAACAAAATTTTGTGAGTCCCACACATGTTGTTAAGAATGAGGTACAAGATAAAATCTGGATCGTACAATTTTTTTGGCAAAATCTTGACCGTGAACTGTTGGGTATGGTTGCTTCCTACCCCTCTTCCGCTGATGTGGTGTGACCTACAATTTATAAATTCGAGTTCAGTTGGGCCCTGACAATGAGAAAATTTGAGCATACAACAATGCTACAACAAAGCGAAGCAGAGCCAATACCATCCTGATTGATGTCATAATACACTATCTCAATCGTTACCTGGGAATGTTAATCATGTTGCCTTCGGTTGGCTGTAAAAGTTTGGGATAAGACTTGATTATTCAGATACCTTTGTATTGCATTATTGTGTGGAGATAATGTCATACTGAATTATGAAAAAAAAGAAGAGTAATTAAAAAAAAAAAAAGGAACACAGATTGGAATTTTTAGACGCATTTCAAAGTATGGGTAACTAAAATTTTCTAGTGTCCCAATTATCTTTTCTTTGATTCTGTGTAATCACAGATAAATGTTTTGTATTTTTCTGAAATCTTGATTTTTTTTCCCCAGCTCATTTGTCTTCCATACTAGTATTTTTTTTTATATATATATAATAAAACTCCCTCTTTTTTTTAATGTTTTTCTTCAAATATTGGATTTTATGATTAAAAAAACAGTTCTTTCGTCCCCTACTACTGGCTAATTTCTCAAAATATACGTATAAAAAAAAAATATCCATCAAATGAAGCTCTGACATGAGGTGCTTCTCAAACTATACCGGCCGTGTTGATTCAGCACGGGCAGCAAAATAAATTTCCCACTCCCAATCTGACAGATAAAAATCAGTCAGCGGCTGCAAAAAATGTTAGTGGGGCTCAGAAGATGTCAGTCGCGGCCGTGCTGATTGTGCACGGCCCGACTGACATCTTCTGAGGCGTGGCAGAAGTTTTGCAGCCGCTGCACATCTTCTAAAAAATTTGCAGCCGCTCCACCAATTGTTTCAATCATGATGGCATGAGCTACAAGCCTGCAGCTGCACTATTACTGAGTCTACTGGATTTCTCGGGCTCTTGGACCATTTCAAAGCCACCAAAAACATTTGTTTAAAATTGATTGAAGTCTGGACATGGATGGAGGAAGGAAATGGAAGTCTGGAACCATGTCCTTTAAGTAGAGAAAGTATTTTAAACAAAATATTTATATTTATATATAAATATATATTTATTTCAATTGATATAATATATATAATATACATAATTTAAATATACATATTAATATTAATATAATTTAGATATATATAATATAATATACATAATTGAAATATACATATTATAAAACAAAATTGAAATAAATATATTTATATATTTATATAAATATATTTAAATAAATATAAACTTGTATGATATTTATAAATAAATACATTTATACATTTATATAAATATATATATTATAAATATATATAAATATATTTTGAACAAAATATTATTATTTATATATAAATATATAATATTTATTTCAATTGATATAATATATATAATATACATATTAATATACATAATTGAAATATAAATATTAATATTACTACAATTTATATATATATAATATAATATACATAATTAAAATATACATATTAATATACATATTATAAAACAAAATTGAAATAAGTATATTTATAAATTTATATAAATATATATAGATAAATATATAATTGAGTGGATTTTTTTCCGCCAACAACCTTGACTAAGGCGTATAATTAACTTAATAACTGGTTTGTATCCGATTCTCGTTTTTAAATTATATTAATATTAATATGTATATTTAAATTATGTATATTATATATATTATATCAATTGAAATAAATATATATATTTATATATAAATATAAATATTTTGTTTAAAATACTTTCTCTCCTTAAAGGACATGGTTCCAGACTTCCATTTCCTCCCTCCATCCATGTCCAGACTTCAATCAATTTTAAACAAATGTTTTTGGTGGCTTTGAAACGGTCCAAGAGCCCGAGAAAGCCAGTAGACTTAGTAACAGTGCAGCTGCAGGCTTGCAGCTCATGCCATCATGATTGAAACAATTGGTGGAGCGGCTGCAAATTTTGAGAAGATTTCAGCCGCAGCACGGCAGCGGCTGCAAAGTTCTGCCACGCCTCAGAAGATGTCAGTCGCGGCCGTGCACAGTCAGCACGGCCGCGACTGACATCTTCTGAGCCCCACTAAAATTTTTGCAGCCGCTGACTGAGGGCCTGTTTGGAACCTGAGTTTTTTGGGAGTTTGTCTAAAACTTTACTGTAGTGCACTGTAGAAGTTTTTGAAAAAATTTTGTAGAAATTTTTGTAAGGTGAAAAATTTTGTAGAAGTTTTTATAAGGTGAAAAATTTCTTTTTTCTTTTTTTTTTTCCTTTTCTATTTTTTTTCTCTTTCCCTTTCTTTTTCTTTTTCTTTTTCTTTTTCTTTCCTCTTTCTTTTCTTTCTTCTCTTTTTCTTTTTTTTTCTTTCCTCTCTCTTTTCTTTCTTCTCTTTTTCTTCTTCTTCTTCTTCTTCTTCTTCTTCCCCGTTACCTCCGCCACCCCCAGCAGCCTGCCAGCAACCGCCACCCCTCTCCTCCCTTTCCCCTTCTCCTCCCCTCCCCCCGCCGCCCCCTCTGCCCCGCCTTCCCCCTCCCCCCGCAGCCCCCCTCTGCCCCTTCCCCCTCCCCCCGCCTTCCGCCTTCCCCCTGCCCCTGCCCCTGCCCCCCTCTGCCCCATCCCCCTCCCCCCTCCTTCCCTCTCCCCCCGCCGCCCCCTCTGCCCCTCCCCACTCCCCCCGCCTTCCCCCTCCCCCTGCCGCCCCCCTCTGCCCCTTCCCGCTCCCCCCGCCGCCCCCCTCTGCCCCTTCCCCCTCCCCCCGCGCCCCCTCTGCCCCGCCTTCCCCCTCCCCCTGCAGCCCCCCTCTCCCCGCCTTCCGCCTTCCCCCTGCCCCTGCCCCCCTCTGCCCCTTCCCACTCCCCCCGCCTTCCCCCTCCCCCTGCCGCCCCCCTCTGCACCTTCCTGCTCCCCCCGCCGCCCCCCTCTGCCCCGCCACCCCCGCCTTCCCTGTCCCCTTCCCGCTTCTCATCCTCTTTCTTTTCTTTCTTTTTTTTTCCCACAGAGAGGTGGGAATGGTGCCGGACGTTGAGAGAAAAAAAAAAGACAAGAGAGGATGATGGCAGGGGAGGAAGAGGGGGAGAGGGAAAAAAGGGGGAAAAAAAAAGAAGACCGGCACCGGCACCGGAAATTGACGCGGGAACCGGCGACAGAGCCGGCAATGGAGGTGGTGGTGGGAGAGGAATAAGAAGAAAAGGGGAAGGAAAATTTTTTTTTTTGTTGTGTTTTGGATATTTTAAGTGTGTAGGTTAAAAATTTTGGTAAGTTTTTTGGGGTTCCTGTAGCACAAGTTGTTAAAAAACTAGTTTTATACAAACTTGGTAAAAAACCAAGCTTCCAAACAGAACTTTGGAGGAACAAAAATTTATTTTGCTGCCGTGCTGAGTCAGTACGGCCGGTATAGTTTGAGAAACATCCTATGTCAGAGCTTCATTTGGTGGATAATTTTTTTTTTTTACGTATATTCTGAGAAATTAGCCCTACTATTTTGGATGATTAAAAGAGTTTACCTTTGGTTCCTTTTCCATTACCATACTAGTATTTTCTTGAACCATCACCAGGCATGATTAAATTTGGGTTTTACATTCCTGCAACACCTTATTCATAGCGGTTGGTGGAGGAACAAAAACTGCAAGTGCTTGTACCATCCGAACTCGATGACAAATTCCATGCTCTCGAGAAAGATTCTAATTCCAAGGGTGGTGCCAAAAAAAAAAATCCAAAGGTGGTGCTAGCCTCTGATACACAAGCCTCTTTAGGCTCCCTCATCCTCCTGGAGATTATGATAAAATAGGTTATATAATTATTATCGTTGTCGAAAAAAAAAAAAGAAGAAAGATTTTAATTCCAATGGAGAAGAACTCAAGGGCATCATTGTCAACATCAATATGTTAGCAAAGTTGAGAACTTTGGCTTATACCTAACAGTCATTATGCAATAATTCACCATGCATACCGATACCCTGAGTTACTTTTAAATCTGAAAATTTTGAAGGAATTCGTAGATAGAAGAAAAAGGGTCACGACAGAGATTAATTTTTCAGATGAGCAATATACCCTAAAAAAAAAGATAGCAGAAAGAATTCAAGTAGATTTCCTCGACCGTATATACATTTTTAAAGAAAAATCAATGCAGAAGATAGGGTAAAAGAACAAATTATAAACTACCGTAAAAGAGACGCTAGATTAAAGGGAATGAGGTGCCGAAAGTTACCCGACCATCCAAAGTTTTTACGTGCAAAACTGGAAACCCAAGTCCACAGATATTCTCATCAAATATGTCCACCATATTGAGGCCGCAGAAACACAAAAATTACACAAGTCGATATGGAGTATCCGTAGAGTGGAGCATTATTGACTCATAACAGCAGTTATACCATTTATTTGTGCTGTTAAGACATACAAATCTGTTAAACTGCGTAACAGCATGTTCTTATGTGATGGTTGTGGGGGCAGATCTGCCAGTGAATGCTTCCATCTTAGAGAGCTTAATAGCAACTTCAACCTGAGGCGACAAAAACCAGTTTCAGAGACGAGGAGCCTGAAATAGATTCATGTTAAATAGGTATGAAAACATGCGCTGCAGTATCTCACCAAAGGAGCAAGTGCTTCTTGAGAATCTCTGCCAGTTTTTGAAGAATCCTTCTCATAGTGCTCAATATAAACACGAATAGTAGCAACCTCTGATCCAGTTCCAGAAAGACAGAAAACCTGATGCAAGAGGAAGGTGCGGTGAAGAGAGAAAGACAGATACATCTACCGTATGAAATAGTCAGCAAGGCTCATATCCTGATTAATCGTTCCTTCTGTGTTCATTGTACTCTACTTGAAACATAATAAGAAATACTACCCCGTTGCAGTAAAGCATTTAATTATTAGGAACAAAATTAGACATTTTTTTAAGCTTCAAGGGCTAGGACTTTACCAATCGCGAACCATCTTCAAACAGATATCGGATACCCTGATGCTTAGAGATGGAACCATCCACTGGATCTTTATACTCAAAAAACTCATCAGCACGAACAACATTTGAAACGTCTGAATGTATCCCTTTTATTATTCTGCATTACATGGACAGGCAAGGTTTTCAGAAAAAAAAAAAAAAAAAAAAGCTACCTCAAACCAACACAAGCAATTGAATATCATCTGGCAGAAGTTCCCTCAACACTGACATTCAAGTTTCAAGCATTCATGCAAATCATCAGAATGCAAGGTATCAAACAAAAGTGCAGCTCAAGCACTTGTGCCATAGAAACAAATCATTTGGGCATGTATTTAACTGACAAGTCCCACATCTTTTCTCTTTTTTATTAAACATTAGACATGTATCGCAAGCCTGTGAAAAAGTCAGGCCAACCGGTGACATTCTTGGATTAGAGAACTTCATTTTTTTTTTGTCAAAAGATTAGAGAGCTTCATTTAAGTCATTAAAATTAGCATCCAACACTCATCCATTTTTGACAGTCTTCCTTTGATGAGAAATTCCTACAGGGTGACGTAGGAGTAGTCATGAAAACAACTTTGTCCAACAATCTCATTTGCCTTCATCAAAGATAGGTGGAATTTCCTTAAAACCTGAGAACATATTCACTGGAAAGCTACAGAATCTTCAAATAAAACGCCAGAGAGGACTTACCTTTGTCTTTAGCATAACTGCAGAATATATGCATATAAACAAACTTTTTGACACAAGCAGGGCAAGCAGAAAATACTGTAGAGCATTACCTTCTTACAACCTCACACAGAGCTATCTTTAGATTCCAATCACAGATAGCCCTAGTCAAACTCTTAAAAAACAGTTGATATAGAAGGATGACATATTTTCTCAACTAGAGAATATCTGCCTATCAACGGACTCTTTTACTTGATTTAGAAGACAGAGTTGAGAGAAATGTAGGTTGTTTACTGTATTCATACTATTTACTCATGCAAACGAGTATTTGAGTTTTGCATCTCATCCTCAGACAAGAAAGTAAACACATGAACTCCTATTAACAACAAATGATGCCCGAGATGAAATGGAGAAAACAGAGCAATTGGTTACTTAGATTAAACGTGTTCAAATTCAGTAGCCATCCACCGTCACAGTAAAAGATATCTTATGTCAGAAAGTTGTTACACAAGACTGCAACCCACTTACATTAAGCCTAAGAAACTTGTCATTTTCCAAATTAGTGTTCTGAAAAGAAGCAGAACAAATGCAACTTAGAGAGAGAAAGAGAGAAGCATTACTCATTCACTTCATTGAGGGATGATTGCAGCTTGACCAAATGGGCCATCAACTCCTTTGCACCACCTGCATCAACATTCTTTGAAGAAACGAAGACACATTGTTTTAGCCACAATATATTACCATTATGTTGTTCAACTTACTAAGTCAGAATCAACAAATACCATATATGCAGGTTGCAAGAAATGACGAATCAGCATTTCTACATACTGCATGTACCTCGTAATCATATCGAGTGTAATAGTGGCGGCCATAAACAGACCAATGATCAGAAACAATGTCTTCAATGGTCACAAGCCTCCCTCCACACAAGTTATCTTTGTTTTTGTCTGCCAGAATGGCTAGCCAAGCCAAAACGGCACAAATTCCATCTCTTTCACGTATACAATCACAGCCTATTTGTGAATCAATTAAATAGTTAAAAATTAGAAATGGTTCTTTAGTTGTTTTACAGCTGATGACTCTATCAAAAATTCAATTCTAAGAATATGACCAAGAGCTTACACATCCTGCAACTCTCTTCACCCCATATTGAACATAGTCCAGCATCCATTAAATTTCCCCGGAACTCCAAGCCAACAGGAACCTTACATTTCAGGTGAACAGCAGGATCGAAGCAATATTAATACAAAAATTCATTGCCATGGAAGGCAAGCACACTCAAATCATAATCTCTCCCCTCCAACACCCCCCCAAAAAAAAAAGAAAAACACCTAACCTAACACCCCAGGCCAACACAAAACATGGAAAAATAAAAGAAGGGAATGCGCTAAGCACCTCAAACAAGGGAAGCTTGAGACGCTTAGCCACAACATCAAGAGCAGAAGATGTGGGCATACTCCTGCAACGAAATCTTAAACATGAGCAAAACTTTTTTATAAAAGATGTCACCTAAGGATGATGTATGGCTGTTTACATACATAGTGTGTTCTGTGTGTGAGTGTGGGCATGGGATGGGTGTGTGTGGGTGCGCACACCTGCACACTGACACCAAAAAGACGTGCATGCACCAGACAAAAACATCTATAACACAAAGTAGGATTCTAATAAATTCTTGCATGCATGCATATAAACAAAGATCCAACAATCAAGCAGGTCCAAGCAAAACCTGGCAACTCCTTTAAGACCACCAGAAAAGTAAGGGATGGCCTCAACAGCATTTGCAGCAATAACAGCAACAGCATCAGATGCGGTAACATAAAACCTGACACCAAAATAATAAGTCAAATGCAATTTTGAGCAACATTACAGTTGTTATGAGCATAAAGTTCAAAGCTACCTTTTGCCAAAAACCATGTTACAGCTAGCATCCCAATCAACAACAGCACCAAAGTCTGGTGGCTCACTGCCAGCGTTGGTCTTACCCAACCTCATTCGAGCAACTGATTCTGCATTGGTAAAATTATACCCTCCGATGAAGTCCTCCTGCCCAGATAAAAGTTGATGTACAAAGTATGAAATTCAATCAAAGGTTATACAACAAAATCAATGGCTGAACATTTCCACTTAATGCACACTACCAGGGAAAGAAGCTAAAGACCTTAAAAGCACAATTTCTCAGAGAGCTTTCTTCAGCACCAAGCTCTTCAACAAAGATACGTCTTGCAAGTGCTCCAGCCAACCCATTAAGTGCATCAAAACTGCATAGATGACTAGGCATTAAGAGAAGAAGACATTAAATTTATACATATGAAAATAAGATGACAAGCATACCAGAAAGTAAAGTTTGGTAATGAAATAAGCTTCCGAATTGGGCCAAAATCAAAGGTGGACCTGTGATATAGAAAAGCAGTACATAAATGTATTTCAAATGAAAAAAAATAAAATTGTAGGCTTCTACTAGTCTAAGAAAGATACATACTTCATCACTTCTACATAGTCACTGGCTAAATCTAAGACTTCAACCTCAAATTGTCCCCTTGAAAGAGGCAATCTTGTCAAACCTATTGTATTGAGATCCACCTAATTGAATTAGAGATCACGTTAGAATTGGAAATGAGAAGTAACTTGAGTCCAACGAAAAGACAAAAGGTTTAAAGAGCACTTCATACATCTGGCAATCCTACTGCAAACCCATGCTCCACAATGGTTTTTGTCGCTTCATGGATCTTATGAGTAACAGATTCTGGAGCAAGTCCCCCATTTCCCATCATGTATTTAACTCCAAAATCCTGCAGTCGAAATGGTACACAAATGAAGATATGAACACGTTATCATTAAACTGTTTCAGAGATGCAGTACAACGATGTGCCTTCGCTAGTACTCTAACTACAACCCCAATAAAATAGACCCATCAGGAAACAAGGGAATTGTAAGAAAAAGATAGTAAAGTAAGGGCTTGATTCCCAGGTCATGTTGTCTACTCCTCAGGATCATGTTTGTTAGGCATTGATGTTCACCCAGGCAACAAATATCCTGGTAACCATGAAATGTTATGCAAATGAGAACGATGGTTTAAAAAGATTTTCTTACCAACAGAAACAGAAAAATTTCACATGGAAGCTCACAAAAAGTAGAAAAAATTCACATGAAAGTTGACCAAATCTCTGTTGAAACAGTTTTCCTAACAAAATCCGCTACATAATACTGGTAAAAGTAAAGCAAAAAAGAACAACAGAAGTATAGTTAGACTTATGGCGAAGTGCATTTTTTAGCAAGGAAAACAGAGAATATGAATGCATCAATATATTATAGCAAAATCTAACCTCACAAGGGCTACCAGGGTTGTGGCTACCAGTCAATATGAATGCTCCAGAAGCCTTAGAACCCTATATTCAGTAGCAAAAAGATTAAGTCTCACATTGCAATAAAACACCATTTTTTCTGAAAAAAAAAATCAGAAAAAAGGTCATAAGAAAAGTATAAAGGAGATACTTACATCAATGCCAACTCTTTTACGTATAACAGCTGATACAGCAGGAGTAGACAACAAGCCGTTCTTACCAACCCAAATTCGTCTTACTCCATTTGCAGCTGCCATTTTAATAATGATCTGCACGTGATAAACCAAAGAATATAAATACACAACAGCCGTTTAATACAGTTCAAAAAAAAAAGAATGCATGCTACAAGTTGAGCATGGTTCGCACTTCAGCACAATCTACAGACAAACCAGAAAATGCCCATACTTTCCCATGCAAGAGCAAGTTATATTCTGCAATTTAAATTTGTTTGTTACTTATTCTATCATATAAATCCTAAGGCTTGTTTAATATTATAAGATTAACTTCAAAAAATTGACTAGAATACACCTCCAGTGGGAGACTCCTCTCATGACAACATCTAAATCAAAGTATAAGGAAACAAGACATGTTGAACATCAACATGTAACATCAGACATCTAGAATAATTCAAGGTTTGAACAAATAAAGGTTTTAGCCAATTCAAAACTAAACTACAATAAAAGAAGTAAAAAAAACTAAACATTTGCCAACTTAAAAGTATCAACATTGTTCACAATTTACCTGAATGGCATCTTTGGGGGCAAAAGGACTATCACCGGAAACCACAATTGTAGCCCCTTCTCCATTGATCGTGTTAAGCGTGGCTTGTATAAAGTTGTGAAGGTTACACCTTCGTAGGTATTTGTAGTTGGTCTTATCCGCACGGTTCACCAATTGAGTCACAGACTCAAGGCGGGGGATATAGGAAACAGCAGTGACATCTTGTGACTGGGTTCCAGCGGTTATATTGACCGCAGACATTTCCCCCTCTATCACTTTTTTGAGCGTTTCATAGCTTTGGTGACAAAGCAAAATCCCAGTGTCTTGCAAACGAAGCACTGGGACGGAAGGGAGAGGGGGGACACGGACTGCTAGGCCAAGGTCTAGGATTCGAGTTCTCTTCCAAGAACCTTCCACCTCGTACTCAAGCATCTGCCAAATATCGATACTATCCTCCGAAACAACACAAATAGAAAGAAAATCATCAAGGACTGTTATACTCATCTCGGCGGATGCTTGTACCGGCGGCGGCGGTATGGGAAAAATCCGTTCCTCTGCAATATCAAAACAATATAAAAAATCCTCCCTGTTCGGCTGTGTGAGCCAATGCAAACGATTTCGGTACGACAACGGGCACATCTCGGCCCGATTCATCCGGCCATCAAAATATCGACGATATCTAGGAAAAGGAGGATTGGGTCCTTGAACTGAAACCCACCGATATTCTTCAAATCTAAAGACTTCTCCTCTGCACCCATCTCCTTCGCCATCGGTATCATAAAAAGAACACGATAATCGCAGGATTTTGAACTCCTTTGTTTTCTCAACCATTCCAAAACCAAAACCTTCCACCGATCCGTCATCCCCCATCATTGTCGACGGCGGTGGCGGCAGAGTGATGAATTCCCCAATAATTGGATTTGATACATGAAGAGTTGACAAATACCCGTGCTTTGGCATTCTTTTAATGAATAACGAATTGACACGAAAGCAGATATAGCCGTGGGAAGATCCCACGATGGTAGCCACATCCCCCGATTGGAAGGGCGTCCGGACAAGGGACGCAAGAAGAGGTGCCGTTGGATCCTCCTCCAATTGGAGGAGAGAGAAGCTTGGGACGGTAGCAGAGGAAACAGACCTATGCGATACAATAACGGTGGTATATGGGGAAAACTTGAGATAAGATTCAAGAAAATTTCTTCTGGAGATTAATTGACGGAGGTATTTGTTGACACGTCCGAGGCTTGAAATTCCACACAATGGGAGGCGTGGGAAAATGCGGGTGACCAGAAGGTTTTCTGGCAAGTCAAGCAAGCAAGTTTCTTCCATTTCTGGAAGGGGGACGGGAGAATGACGAAGAATATACGATGAAACCAAATAGATCTGACTAATACAGGAAAGACGAAATAGACTGACTGATACAGGAAAGACGTCATCCCCAACTTTTCTATAAGAACCAGTTCTTACTGTAACTATTCCAGCTGACACATGGCCCATCCTTTTTGTCAGAGCCAATTCTGACCGTAAGTATTCCAGCTGCTGCCACATGGCCCGATCTTTTGCTGCCATATCTAATTATTGGTTTTTACGGTAGCTACTGTAGCTACTCCAGCTGCTGCTACATGACTGATCTTTTTCTGCTACATCTAACTATTGGTTCTTAAGGCAGCAACTCGAGTGGGTATTTGATTGGTGCACTTTCTTTCGGTTGAGTTTGAGAATCTTTGTTCTTGGTTGTTTCTTCTTCCAATGTGATATCTGCCACGAGTGGTTAACTGACGAACTAATTTTTTATCTTTGATTTCTCAATTTATTCCAATTCCAATATGCTAAGAGCCTATTGAAAAGTCATAGCATCATTCAGGATAAGTTCTATGTGAAGAATTGTTTAAATTCACAGCTTGTTTGTTTTGGATTTTTGTCAATCTGATGCTTTTAAATGATTTTTTCCCTTGGCTTTGTTGTCTAAGGTATAATTTTTTTATATTGCAGGTCCAAAATTTGGAATTTTTCTTCGGTCCTTTCTGAGAACTACTCCAGATTTTAGCAGCAGGACCCAACACCGTATCCAGCCTACTTTGCGTAAAATTAATGAGTAGTTTGATTGTGTCTTCTTCTGTTCATGTGTATTTTATTACGGTTTGTATTCTAAATGCTATACCCCTTTTCCTTTGTTCTTTGCAGAAGAGGTTCCCTCGGACTTTACCACTTTTTTCTTTCCTATTATTACAGGTTCTTTGCTTTCTTTTTCTTTTCAAAATTTCAATTGTTATTCCTTAAATTGTTCATTTGTGGTGACTAAGAGTAGAGTTTCAGTGAGCAGAGTGCTACTTGTTTTCCTAAAATTGTGGCATTCAAACAAATTAATATTTTATGTACTGCATTTATGGCATGTAGTCATTGAGACAAATCGTATTTACTCATTAGTGATGTTGGTATCTTCTTGATTTTGAATGCGAGTGAATATGGCGTAGTTTGATGGTTTCTTGACAATGAATACTGAATTTTCTCAACTCCTTTTCAGTTGCCTGAGCTCCTATTTTGTTCCCTTTACGTTTCAGTTAGTTTTGAAACGATTAACCTTCTTCGTTCTTGATCTGGCTTTCAATTGTTAAACTATTGTGTGATCCTTTTTTCTTTCAACCTTTTTTATCATTCTTCCCCCATAATGGCTACTAAAGCACTTACGAGCGAGGCAATTTTTCTCACAGAAAAGAAAATGGATATGACTTTAAGTTGTGCATGTTAGCAATTCTACCCCGCATTGTCATGTAGTTGTTTGATCAAACGTATACAAGGGATTCGAATGTTATTAACCTTCATATCTTATATGTAAAATTTAGTACTAGAAAATTGCAATTTATACTCCTTTATTTCCTCACTAAACAATTTATATCAGGTTAGACGAAAAATGTAAAATGGAACTTAATTGGCCAATGGAATGAGACGAATCTTAACATGAGAAAGAACACGCATATAAGGCATGTTGATGATTGCAAATTGATAGAGCAACTTTGTATCTTCAACCAGATGTTACCAAAGGTACCTTTAAATTTGGTAATATAACACTTCCTAGCGTTTGTCTGGTTGTAAGACTTATTTTGGCTTTCTTGATTCTCATTGTATGATCCTAGTAATTAACTCTACGACACAATTCTTTGGAAGTTGTTGCTAAGGTTAAATTTGTTTATTCTTTCATTTACCAATCACCCAATAGCCTGAGACATTGGACCTTTCCCATCAGTCAATGCAGACATGACAAGTCTGGGGTCTTCGGAGTTATTCACTTTTTCTTGTTTTATTTGACTTTATTCCATATTGGTGTAAAACTTTTTTGGTAGTGAAAATATATTGAAATTGTGAGGTTGCTTGCACAAAAGACCAAAAAAGTTCTGGGAATGAATATTGATTTATTTCAAGGGAGGCAACTTGTCAAAATTTTATGCGTCTATTCATCTTCAAACAAATGGTTGGCCTTGCTTTAGCTGAAATAGAGATTGTCAGTGATAATTTGTTGCAAAATCGCAATGTAAAATGTTATTCAAAAAAGATGTTGTTACGATGATGTTGGATTGCACGAGGCCCCTGCAAAAAAATAAAAAATTAAGAAGGTTATTTTGAAGATGACGTTACTAGATTTGGGATATTTGCGAGGATTGGTCATCCCTTGAGAGAAATTTTATTGCTATATTCTTGTCTTTAGCAACATTTTTCTCTCTGTACTATGAAAACACTGCCATCTCATTCACTTATATTTTAATGGAAGATATTTGCCGTTATTGACCTTTTGAGGACAGAAAAGTTTAGAAGATGTATAATCAATGTTTTAAAAACCGGACCGTTAATCGAACCGGTGAAGTGAAAGGGTCGAGGTTCAACCGGTCGGACCGGTTCAACCTCGGTTCAATGAATTTTTTAAAAAATAATTTATATAAATATATATGTGCACAAAATAAGACATGTAATGGATAATTTAATACTTTATATGATGAAAAGTTTACTATTTTTGAATAACTTGGATTTTTAAAAATAAGTTTTTTAAATTATACGTTAAAACAAATAAATTTCATCTCAATTTCAATTATATCTACCAAAAAAATCTTAAATATAATCCAAAAATCACAATATTTGAAATTATAAAAAATTCACGTCTATGAGAATTTAGACATTGTGAACTTAAATTTTAATTTACATTTTGGAATTTAAATTTACAATTTAAAAAAGGAAGTCTGGAGTTCGAAGAAAATCAAGAGAATTGAAAATAGAAATGCAAATTTGATAAGAAACAAAAAATGAGATAAAAGTGAGTGGTTGTGGTATTAAATAAATTGGGTTAAAGAAAAATAATTCTTTTTTAACTTTTTTAAATTTAATGGACAAAAACAAAATTAAAATATGGAAGAAAACATCAATAAATTAAAAATAAAGAGGTTTGATTAAAAATGAGTGGCAAAAGAAAAGATGATAGAGAGAGAGTGTGTGTGTGTGTGTATTGAAGATTAAAAAGAAAGAGTCATGAAAGGATGATATTTTGTAAAAAAAATGGAACAAAAGAAATATGAGTGTTTGTTTTATATAAATAAGTTATCAAAACAAACTAATAAGATGTGATAGTGCAACGGTTACTACATTGGTCTTCTATTACAAAGGTCTTGAGTTCGAATCTTGGTAACTACATTTTGCAAAAAAAAAAAAAAAAAAAAAAAAAGGAAAACTCAAGAACCGGAAATAACCGGTTCACATCCGGTTCAGCGGTTTGGCGGTCCGACCGGTTTTTGACCGGTTTCTTGACAAAGTCAAACCTGGCATTGAACCGGACCGGAGCCATGGCCGGTTCGCGGTTCAACCGGTCGAACCGGCCGGTCCGGTCCGGTTTTCAAAACACTGTGTATAATCGTCTGTCTTTCTATATAAGAAAGGTATATTCCTCTAATTTCCATGTTTCTTTTAATTATTATTTTATGGTGATTGTATTTTTTTCAATCCACTTTTCTTCCCCATTGTGTACTTGACTCAGCAAAAAAAAAAAAAAAAAAAAATTAAATTCTAATTTAATTTGCATTATATGCCATGCAAAGTTTCTTTGCTTGCTATCCTTACAGCCAGATGGGTTTGTTTGGATTGTAAGTTATTTGAGATATTTTTACTGTAGCACTTTTTGTAATGTGATGTATGTGAGATGAAAAAATAATTGAGAAAGTAAAAAGGTGTATTGGAAATTGTAATGATGATGTAAGCAAATATACTTGGGGAAATAAAGATCAATCCAAACAAACATGAATTCAAATAATATTTCGCTTGCATCATAAACACATTTTTCAATTCACCTTTTTTTTATTCTCAATCAACTTTTTATCTTACATACATCACATCACAAAAAGTGCTACAGTAATTATTCCAAATAATATTTCAAATAACACTCTATCCAAACAAATGTGACAAAAGAGCTGTTTCTGTTCCCACTGAGGTTGCTATGTCTGCTTTGTATTTCATTTTTCATTTTTCTGCTACGAACAGAAACAAGTTATAGTAGTATATTTCAAACTGATCGTGACTTTTCATAGTTGATTTACGTTTTCCAAAGGTTGGCTTTTCGTAGTTAATAAGCATGCAACACAATTATGGGTATAATTATCGTTAACCTTCAACTGATTATCTTATGAATGGTTATATACACTTATTCATACAGCACCCCAACCAAAAAGGAAAAAAAAAAAAAGGACTTTGTGCAGGATATTTTTATTTCAACGTCTCATAGGCATTGTTTATCAGATTTTTTGAAAGTGCCCTGTCTAAGGTCATCTTAAAAACTATCTCAATGGTTCTTATTCTTGGAACCTTGAACCCTGATTCCAAAAGGGTTGTTGATGAGGATTGATCGTATATAAGTAACTGGATAATTTTTTTTTTTTAATTTTAACAAACTTGCGTGATGATGAAGCAAAACAAAAATCACAGGCGTTCTGTTTATCCATAGCCATCAATGTGCATGTATGAACCATATTGCAGCTTTAATTGAAACTCTAAGTTCTATGCCAAACACAATAGCTATGGCTAAAGAACTCTATTTTAACCATAATGGCTCAGCATTGGAGGAGTTTTTGGTTTACATCTATTACTTATTTCTTGTATAATATTTTTAAGTGGCGAATGATCAGTAAAGTTTTCTTGTTAATTGTGCAGGCCTGTGTAGACTTCGTGGCAGAGGTAGTTGGAGTAACTTCGGGGCCAAAAGGAAGAATTTTGGTGTTGCTGATTAAATTACCTCCCAAGATTGTTAATGGTATTGAAAGTGTTTTAAAAAGGTAACAAGTCTTACATGGTATGTCAGCCTATCTGCTATGTACAAGCAATATTAGTGCTGAAATTGCTAGCAAGTTTGTTGTTTTTTTTACTAAGAAACAATCAAAGCATTTGCACACAGCATCACAAATATCGACGTAATAACATTCCTCGCGTCAAAAGGGTTCTAAAAAAAACACCTGGTTCATTAACTTTAAAAAGAACCACAGAACCAGTAAACTCTGTTCTTGTTTTACACGAAGTTTGAACTTCAATAATTACTTCAGTGGTTTCAATAAGGATTCCCAAAAAGAATGAGAAAATTACCGTCATGTAAATGGGTCCCTTATATCCACATACTTCAGTGAAATAAGGAAGTGCACCAATATGATCCAAGTGGCTGCATAACCCAAATTCAGTTACTCACTAACCAGCAACTCACACACAAAAACACCCCCAGGACTAACAAAGTAAATCATACAAATGTGTGATAATGATGCAACTGAGGGAGCTAGTAAAATCTTCAGCAGCATTGCGAGGGGTCAGTGAGAAGTCAGGATATCGATGGTGATCCAGATATCCCATATGCATCCCACAATCAAACATTATTCTCTTGCTGATTATAGTCACCACCACGCAGCTTTTTCCCACCTCTTGCCCTGCCCCTGATCATCATCACAAAAACCAAATTCAGACTATATAAACCCACAAAACTTCATAACATCAACAACCATTAAGGGTCACTTTTTTCCTCATTGGCATTTTATCAAATGAGCTCTGTACAAAACAATATAACAGCGCCAGGAACCATTATACTAACGGTCATTCACATGACTGCAGGTTGAGTCAGAAAAGTACCTAAAACGAGGCATTCAATCGCCATTCTAGGTGGGTTTATTCTTGCTCTTGCAACACCAGCAGAGTTCTGCAAAACTTATAAGCAAAATGCCAAAACCAACTGAAGTTCGACTTAACCGGAAAACCAGGATGAATTTGAAACAGCTAAAATTCATGAACCATACTGCCATGCACCCAATCACAAAACCAAGTAAAAGAAATTGTTGGCGAATTGGTTTTACATTTGTGATTCTAGTACTTTGCATCAACGTATTCTGTTCCACTTTGTATCGATCATGCAACTGTTTTAGATTGTGATTCGACTATCTTAAATTTAAAAGTAATTTTCTCCATTTAATATATAGCAGGTGAAAACTAAAAAAATATCCTCCATATTCGCTTTATAGGACTTTTGTTGTTCTAATCTTCTATTAATATAAGGATTAATCTTTCCTACACTGACAGTATATACACCATCAGATTGAATGAATGACAATTATACAAAATTTGAATTTAAAATTCAATTTTGGTACATGTATCATAAATCCAATAATGATAGTATATACAATATGTATATAAAATTTACTCTTGATATAATTGAAAAAGTTACGAGTAATCTAATTGTTTTATATTTTAGAGTAGTAGTATTTTAATTAAAGTCATTTTCCCATTTAAAAATTGCTCTTCTCCACTTATGAAAATATCTCCAATAAATATTGCTCTTTAACATTGAAAAGTAACTTAAAATCAATATAATTGGAAAAAATTTACGAGTACACTAATTGTTTTATGCAGTATTTTAAATCAAATTAATTTTTCACTTAGAATAATTATTGATCGGAAAAGGTCCACAAGTAGACCAACTGTTCTAAGTTGCAATTTGATTGTTTTAAATTGAAGTTCTTTCCCATAATCAAGTCGCCAAAAACTGGCCATATGTTTTCATTCATTGTAAAAAGAAGGATTTCTACTAGTCTAATGTACTGAAATAATCCACTTGTACTCCAATTGTTTTAGATGCGGTCCCAGTATTTGCAACCCACTGATTTACGCTCTCTCGTCTTGAATGAGCAGCAAACAGCAATTAATTGCACCGTCAAAACAGAGTCTCAAGCATTACAGGCTTTGCAGGCAGTTCAGCACAAACATTTGGCGCAAGATTATACCTTTCTTGACAGAATTCCAATCAACTGCTATCTGCAATCATGTAACATGTACTTCTGATTGCATCCATCATCTGAGAGTAGGCCTCTCATTCTCATCTCATCAATTAAACATGAAATAGCAGGTTGATTGCCCTCCTTAGCATATCCTCTAATTAATATATCATAAACTACATGATTAGGCCTCATTCCCTTTTTCAACATGTCATCAAACACTTGTTTTGCTTCAATCATGAATCCTTTGTTGGTTAATCCAAAAATCAAGGAACTGTATGCAAACAAATTAGGCGGAATACCCTCTTTAACCATCTGTTTCTGAAGCCTGAATGCTTCTACAAGGTTTCCTTGCTTGCAAAGCCCTGCAATCCAAGTAGTGTAAAAATACTTGTTAGGAACAAATCCAGCGTCGGTCATTTCTCTATAGACCATCTCAACTTGGCTCAATTCCCCCTCCTTGCACATGCCATGAATTAGGACATTGTATGAAATTTCATCAGCATTTTCTTTACTAAAATGCAGTTTTGCTTCGTCAAGACGCCCATTCTTGCAGAGGCCATCTATTAAGGATGTAAGAGTAACAACATCGGGTTGAAAACCTCGAGCCAGCGATTCCTCGTATTCATTCATTGCTGCTTCCACATTTCCAGCCTTGAAATAAGCATGCATAAGAGTAGCAAATATGACTCCATCAGGTGCCACTCCGTGATCCGTCATAACTTTTTTAACTTCAACTGCACTATCCAGCCTATTCATATTGCATAGCCCGGATATAATAACCCCATAAGTAGTGACATCAAGCCTAATACCCTGATCATGCATTCTGCTCAAGTACTTCAGAGAATTATCTACATTCTTTTTCTTGAATTCCCCATCAATCATACTAGTATATACAACAGTATTAGGTTCAACCCCACCTTCCGACATCCTCGAAAACAAGTAAGTAGCCTTTTCCAGCATCCCCCATTTACAAAAACCATCAATTAGAGCTGAATCAGTAACCACATTTGGAAAAACTGAATTCCTGCGCATATCCATGTATAATCCCAGTGCAACTTCCAATTCACCAGCCTTACAATATCCATCAATCAAAGAAGTAAAGATTTGTAAATTTGGGAAAACCCCACTACTCTTCATATCCTTAAACACCCTATAAGCCATATTAACGTTATTCATTTTACAATACATGTCAACAAGTATACCATAAGTTACAACATTTGGTACACAAACTTTCCACATCAAACTCATATACACAAGCAACCCTTCAACCTTTCCAACCTTACAAAACCCATTAAACATTGCGTTAAAAGTAGCCAAATCAGGCCTAACATTCATCAGCCCACTACAAACTTTCCTCATCATAAAACAAGCATCACCAACATCAGCATTTCTCAAGTACCCATCAATCAGAGAATTGTAACTAACTATATCAGGCAAACAACCAAGTTTTGGCATCAAATTTATCAACTTTTGAGCAGAACCAGGAAATCCTAGATTGCAGAAGTATGAAATGACGGAGTTAAAAGCTGAGACATGAGGAAAGTAGCCTTTTGAAATAAAGGTAACAAGGAGTTTCAATGAGAGGTCGCCGCAGTTGGACCGTGTGAGGCTGTGGAGAGACTTGTTGAAGTCATGGCGGTCCGGAAACTTTCTTGAGGCTTTGAATCTTTGAAGACTATAAGCGAAGAATTTCAAAGCCTCTTTAGTCATGAGAATAAGATAAAATCTCGCTTCGGAATTTTGTCGAACATGTTGTGAGTACTATATGCACAGTTCATTCGCTTCACTGCAGACGAAAGGCCCTTCCGTGCTCCTTATTATAAGTTTACCGCGGCGGCAAAAGTTGGGTATAATATGCCAATATTATTGCCCTTGAAGACGAGAATCCAACAGCATTATACCAATCACGCCTTCAGGTGCCCCAACCCCAACCGTTTCGTTCACATCAATTAGGCCTTCAGTTTCCATTTAGTAAACGTATCCACTTAAAGAACCCATTTAGTAAGGCCCATTTCGGTGATGATCAAAAATTTAAAAACAATTTTAAAAAAAAAAGAAATAAAAATAGACAGTTTAATCTTTAAGGTATTGCTTCCAGAATTGCAGTGATTTCTACACTTGCCCTATTCAGTTTGAATCTTGATTTAGCGGATTGCAATTGGCAAGTGCATACGGGTTAAATTTGGAATGATCATCACTTAAAAGTCAAGTCTGAAATCTGGTTTGTGGATGTATCATGTATGAAAAGCAAATGGATGCGCATGGCTAAAGCAATAAACTATAACAACATAACATTCACTTATAGTTCCATAATACTTTAAAGAAGACAAGATAATACTTTTTTGTATCTTAAAAAGAATCTATATCCACAATAAATCACAATGAAAAGTATCCTATCATAGCAAAAGATTTATTATTGATTATAAAATAACAAATATTGGTATGAAAAACTTAACACTCGTTCCCTTTATAATTGTGCCAAATTACTTTACAATTGTTTAGAAAAATAAATTAAATTTTATAAGATAAGATCATTTTAGGGTATTCATTAAAATTTTGACCCTATTTTAAGGTTTAGTTACCGAACTGTCAAATTAAGGGAAATGAGTGTAATTTTCAGAACTTTGGGGAACTGAGTGAAATGGTTAAAAACTTCAAGAGAGTTTTCTGAAATTATTCCTAATACATATCCTAGAACCTGCCGACATGGCTCTAACTGTTAATTGAACTAGCAAGATTTCATAAACTAGCATTATATTCTAGCTCAAAGGGGTCTTGATGGAAGGTTTCGAAATCCACTAAATCGACTTAACATCTGAGTCACCAATCACCATTGTGTATTTGATGTCGAGCAGTGCACCGCATTAGCTTTTCATCATGATTCTTCCTAAGTCATATGACCGAGAAAATGATTGCCAAACATATAACCAAACAAAAATATTTAGTTCTTAAAGTGAAAACTTATAGCATAAATACTTCTTATATATATATAAATACAACAAACCTATTAGTGGAATATGTCAGATACATACAGTTTAATCCAAACACACACTGCTAAAATTGAGACCTCAAAATTTAAGGAATTTTGGTTCAAATCTCCCTTCTCATGCTCTGCTCCTTAAATCCAACACCTCTCTTGATAAGAAAAATTTTTTGAAAAAAAAAAAAAAGTGCGCACACGAACACACATCTGGTGTATACTTGGTCGTTTCAGTAAACCTAGCATTTGATTTAATGTCTTGCTTAAGAAATTAACACTTTTAGAGTAGAGTCTCTTTAAACCTGATCAACAAAGGCTACAAACTTACTTTAAATAAATATACTTGCATCAGGCAAGAAGCATGAGTGAAGATACTCAAGCTGCTTGAAACTAGTGCTCTAAACAAATGGAGTTTTGCACCAGTTTTGTTGATAGGTCCAAGTTTGGGATAACCATAAATCTTATAACTGTGCATGCAAATTTGAGCTACTTCAACTGAACTTGAGAAATTCATTCGACCAAGCTAATATTAGCCAAATTAAGATAAAATATCTAACATCAGTCAAGAAATCAAGTCATTTGCCTCTTTGTTTTTTTAATCTTTTTTCCTTCTTTTCAGCCTAATATAAAGAGACTACTTCCAACAAGACAGCAAGTTTTGTTATTTATTTTTAAAAAATAATATTTTATACGAACACAACTTTATTCAACAGAAGTAAAGTAAAAAGATTGTCCATCTCTCTCATTTTTTAACTATTCCTATGTGTTTTTGGCATGGACATCTCGAGCTTATTCAACCAGCTTTTCATAGCTGCACTGCTTTGCTGCACCTTTTTTGGTAATGTTGCAAGTTTGCAGCCTACCCAAGATCATATTAAGCACTTATCCACAATTCCTGGATGTCATAAAACTTCAAACAGAAACCAGTTTCTGTTGTTCTTCTAGAACAAAAATACAAATGTTAAATAGAAAATTTAATAGTAGTTATAACAATAACTATAACAATTATAAAATTAACTATAATAAAATAGTTAAAATGATAATATAATAATGCTCAAATGTGGAGGGTTGAAATACAGATATCTCATTTTCTTTAAAGTGATTCAATACTTTGCGAAAGAACCAATTTCGGTGTAGTAGAATCTCCGACTTGTCACTCTCAAGATACAACCGTCCAACCACACTTACTGTTATTCTCATTAATCTACACAACTAAGAGAGTATAATTCCATTAACACTAATTTTGCTTGTCAAACTATGACATAGAAAAATAATAGAAGAGTAGATAGTTTTTCTTTTATTAATTGTAGCTCACAAAACGTAAGTTGTTATGCTCTTTTTTCTATCTCAACTACACATATTTCTAGGAGAAGAAAAATTAATCAAATATAACCCACACTAATTAATATCCTCAGTAAATGCTGAAAATTATTTGCTATTCAAGGCACATTCTAGTTTGAATTGTAGGTTACAAAATTTATTATAATTGAAAAGCCATAATTTCATATAATAAATCTTTAGTCAAAAATCAATCAAATGCCAATAAATTTCAAAAACATTTACCAATTTATTCTCCAATTTATTATAATTGAAAAGCCATAATTTCATATAATAAATCTTTAGTAAAAAATCATGCAAACACCAATAAATTTCAAAAACTTTTACCAATTTATTCTCCTTGAAACTTACACATTTAATTAAGAATTTTACTATTTTATTGAAATATTGCAACAATCCCCCACTTATTTTAATAAAATAAAATAGTATAATATTATTAGCAAGAAAAAACTAGCATGCATGATATAGGTTGCAATGTCTTGTACTTATATTTAGTATAATAATTTTTTTCCAATAACAGAGCTAGTAGTGAATTGTGGTCTCGATTTGAGTTATTGGATATTATCTTACACACATAATAGTCTAGATATTCTCATGAGCTTATAACTCTAGTACTCTACAGCCTCTACGTTCAATCCCAATTTTTTCATGAGCGCATAAGAGAACAAGTCCCAATTCTCTTTAGAACTGCCCTACCCTTAACACTCATATAGGCGAAATCCACCAAGGGTGCTCTAGTAACTCAAACACCTCACTCATAAGAGTTATAGATTTCATTAAGAGCAATGTAGCAGCGCAACCTTTCTTCCATTACAGGATGTATGTAAATATATCATAGGGATGGACCATAATTATTAACAGTTGTGTATGCTTCTTTTCAAATCACCATGTAATTAGTTTTTCCCTTTTGTAAGGATCCAAGACAACCTAAGAGGGGGGTGAATTAGGTTGATTAAAAAGCTAATCAAGTTATGGGCACTTTTTGTTCAAAATGAAATTTACCCTCTTTTCTAAGTGACCACACAATGTAGCAATTAGTAAGAAAGCACGATTGTTTGGGAGTAGAAGAGATAAGCAATTAAAAAATCACAATATAAAAATAAGTAAATAAGAAGGGAAGAATTGCAAACCAATTGACTATCAAACTCCTTTTGAGCTTGTAGATCAATTTATAGAACAAGCTTCTTCAAGTTGATGAAGTACAACCAATCTTGTGTACAAAGGAAGGTTCACTTCCTCCTTACCCCAAACTCCACTCGGTCAAGCAAGGAAGTTTTACTATCCCTCAGTACAACCCTCACAGAGCTACACTATTGAAGTATTCACTCACAAATGAAAATGTTAAAATGAACTTTTGCACATTGAAGATACAAAAGATCTAGAGTAGTTTTATTGAGAAAACACTCTCCAAAGAAGATTTGTAGTCTTGGTGGTATGAAATTCGAACCTAACTCTTGGGATTTCTAATCATTAAATTGGGTATCCTTGCACGTGATTTAGAATTTATGGACTTTAGTCACATCCCTCTCATGATTTATCATATCTTTGCCTCAATTTTGAGTTATTCACAATCATCACAAAACATAAACAAAGATATGATTTATTGACACTCGAGTTCAATTATTTCATCAAGTACCACAATAATGCTATGATAATACTAATATTTTGTGAGAATATTTCTCACATAATTGACATACAAGCAATTATATTTATTTCAAGTTAAGACTCAATGTTTTCAATTTTTTTGATTCTAGTAGCCAATAGTCTCACTAGAAATCATCAACATAAATGACCATTAGTTTACTACTAGGAGTTACTTTACTTCTCAAAAATTCTCAATTTCCTCTAGTAGATCAGTAGTTCATAGACCTATTAGGAACAATTTTTGCCAGTTTCATGAAATTTTCATAGAGCTTCTTTTCGCAAGAATATGAAATACTTATTTCAAGTGCCTTCACATTATATTCACACTTTTGAATGCATATCTATCTGCACAAACTCAAAGAAAGAATTAAAAAATCCAAAACCATGATACTCAATGTTATTTAACATTGCACTTAATTGCAAATTTAAAATTCATACTCGCAAGTTGCAAAAATAACATAGTATCACATGAGATTTGTAATTTTTTTTTGTTATTCACAATAAACATTAATGTTATTGAGAATCTTCAATAATATATTAGATTCTTTGCATTAATTTTTAGCAAAGAAAAAAAAATTCCCACTATTTTAGTACTTTAATAATATGCAAAAATAAAATCCTTTGCATATTAGTATAGAAAATTATTATGAAACCCCACTATTTGTCACAACTTTATAACATGCAATGGAGTATATATCGATTGCAATTAAAGTAAAACCCAATTAATCATACCCACTGGAAATTCACTTTTACTTGTTAAGAAGGCATCTTTAAAATTTCTTCTAAAATGCATGGTGGCAACTTGTCTAGTGGAGTAACAAGTTATAATTGTTCAGCAATTTAAACTTCTTCGCATCTACATCTCTGATACTATATTTTCCCTATACATCCTTTCATATTGTTGACAATAGGATACGAAATTTCATAAAAGTTATGAACTTCATTAGAAAGATTATACAATTAATAATTCAAGCAATGGAATCAACAACTTCCCTTTTTGCTGAATTTTTCTTCACAAGCATTCCTTAATGCTTCATATATCTCATTGGTTAAGATCTTCTTATATTTTTCTGTCCATAGGTAGACTATATTGAAGTCTTCTAAGTTTGATAGTAAGGACTTGTAAGTTGAACTCCATCTTGATCTGAATCAATTTAAAATTGTCGTTTCACTAGAACAAAAATATAAAAGTCAAATAGAAAAATTAACAGCAGTTATAACAATAACTATAACAATTACAAAATTAACTATAATAAAATAGTTAAAATGATAATATAATAATGCACAAATATGGAGGGTTGAGGCACGGATATCTCACTTTCTTTAAAGTAATTCAATCCTTTTTGGAAGAACCAATTTCGGTATAGTAGAATCTCCAACTTGTCACCCCCAAACTACAACAATCTAGTCACACTTGTTATCACTCTCATTAGTCTGTACAACTAAAAGAGTATAATTCCATTAACACCGGTTTTACTTATCAAACTATGACATAGAAAAATAATAGAATAGTAGGTAGTTTTTCTTTTATGAATTATAGTTCACAAAACATAAGTTATTATACCCTTTTTTCAATCTCAACTACTCATATTTATAGGTGAAGAAAAATTAATCAAACATAACCTACATTAATTAACATGTTAAGTAAATGTTGAAAATTATTGGTTATTCAAGACACATTCTAATTTGAATTGTAAGTTACAAAATTTATTGTAATTGAAAAGTTATAATTTCATATAATAGGAGACCTCTACCACAGTGTATTTGATAAAATTTTAGAATCTGTTCCCAAACTGTTTTAGTAAATATAATTTCAAACTCTATTCCTATGAATTCAGGAACCTCTACCATAGTGATGATCACCTAGTATTGGTAGAAAGTTTAAACATGTTGGATTATTTCATTGGTCTATACTAGTGGGCATGGTAACTGTTTACTACTCTTCGGGTATCAATGCTGAAAGTGATGTTTAGGTGGTATGTTTTGTATACATTTTGTATCAATTAGTTTTATTATATTCTAATTTGGACATGAAAGTGCTTTTATTTTTTATGTGTATGTGTACCTTTCTCGTAAGTTGATCCTATTTTGTAGTTGATATTTGGCACAAAATGTTCTATTTAAATTCAACAAATTTTACAAAACTGTGAGACCAAAAAGTATAATTATCTCTTGGCAGCATATTGATAGGTTTAGTTGCTACATCCTGGCTGTTAGAATAGGAAATGCTTCTGATGGCACCAATAGCAGTACATGAAGATATTAACTTCTGCAGTAGTAGTCCATATCACTAAGGACCATAGAAAATCATGAAAAGTTGAAGCAAGTAGAGTTTTGACTTTCCTTTATTTTGTTGTCTACTCTTGTTAAATAATAATCAAGTATCACTTCTTCATGTGTGGCTCTCCATGTCTCCCATTTCTCTGTTGCTTTTTGTCTGGCCTATTTCCATTTTTCGAATAATTTGTGTAGAAAACCGATACATGTTGCCATGGTCAACCTTGATGCTATGAAATGTTTATTATAGTGTCTTTCGACAATTCTAGTAACAACTCATGTGCATGGCAAAAGTACTCTGAAATTCTGTCAAATGATACCTTCATTTTTTTTTTTTTTGCCTTTCAGGGTGCCTAGAGGTTAGGAATCGTCGGGCTCTTACATGCTCAGCAATTTTCCAGTAATATCAAAGAAGAAATCTTGCAGTTTTATGCATGGTTTATGTCGTTAAAACTAAATGGCTTGAAGCTTGTGATTGTTAAAAGACCAAAGTTCCTGTACTTAAGGGGCACATGGCTTATGACTCAATTCTCTCAAGAGGTTTGTGTCAGGCTCCGAGCTAGCACCGCCACAATGGCTTCAATAGTCACCGGAAAGGATAACAGAAAGAGAGGAAAGAGAGAAAGGTAGGTAGACGAAGAGAGAAAGGGAATTAACAGAAAGAGGGAAATATTGGAATTTGTTGATTTCAGACAAATAAGATCCTAACTGCCTATTACAATCATTCGGTGGGTTATTTATGCAATTAAGCTTTAACCGCCTTTATTAACTACTAACTGTCACTTAGTTGAACGACACCGTTTCTGGTGTCTGTGCCCTGAGCCTACCAAACGCTAAGCAATGTGAATAAAACGACAATAGCTAACTTTTGAGTTCCTGACAATTCCTCCCCCTTAGGCAAAGCTTGTCCTCAAGCTTGGAATGCTGGAAACTGTTTGTCGATGAAGTCCTTGTCTTCCCAAGAGGACTCTGATTCTGGTAGCTGATCCCACTTCACTAAGTACTGGATGACCACTTGAGAGTTACGCCTGATAGCTCTACGTCTCAAGATTGCCTCAGGTTGAAGTAAGCATTGGTCAGAGGAGTCCCATGCAGGCAACATAGGTTCAGTGCCCTGAGCATCTCCAATCCTTTTCTTTAACAGCGAAACATGAAACACTGGATGAACCTTAGCTCCAGCAGGTAACCGCAACCTATAGGCTACCGCCCCTACCTTGGCAATGATCTGGAAAGGTCCATAGTATTTTGCTGTGAGTTTCAAACTCCTTCGAATAGCCACCGTTTGTTGTCTATAAGGTTGTAGTTTAAGAAACACCCAATCCCCCACTTGAAGTGTACGTTCAAACCTATGTCTGTCAGCAAAGAGTTTCATGCGGTTCTGTGCCTTTGCCAAATTCTCCTTGATGAGTGAGATGACCTGGAGCCTATCCTGCACCAGGTCAGTTGCAGCTGGAATAACACTGTCGTGAAAGGGCCCCAAAGGAATGTGGTTGGGCTTGTATCCATACAATGCCTCAAATGGAGTAATTTGTAAGCTGGTGTGGAAGTTGGTGTTGTACCAAAGCTCAGCTGTGGGTAGCCATCTACTCCATTGAGAGGGGTGTTCACTGCACATACACCTAAGATAGTTTTCCAAGCATTGGTTCACTCGCTCACTCTAACCATCAGACTGGGGATGGTAGGATGAGCTATAATGCAGGCCAACTCCCAACAGATGGAACAACTCTTGCCAAAACCTGCTAATAAAAATTCTATCCCTATCTGAAATCATAGATTCTGGTAATCCATGAAACCTATAAATCTGGTCAAGGAAGACCTGAGCTATCTGTTGCGCAGTGAAAGGATGTGTGAGACGTATGAAGTGACTGAATTTTGTCAGTCGATCCACCACTACCAAGATAGTGTCAAAACCATGAGATAGGGGCAGCTGCTCAATGAAATCCATGGATATGTGAAACCATGCCTGTTGTGGAACTGGAATAGGTTGCAAAAGTCCAGGATAGGGAACATTCTCATGCTTGTTCCTTTGGCATACATCACAAGACCTGACAAAAGTGACAACATCCTGCTTGATTCCCGGCCAATAAAATAGAGTTTGTATCCTGTGTAGACATCCCCTTTGGCCAGAATGCCCCCCTACTGCTGAGTCATGTAGAGCCTGGATCACCTTGCCACGAATACTATTAGCAGATCCCACATATAGTCGATCTTTAAACTTGAGCATTCCCCTATCCAAGTGATAGTCTGAGACTGCATTGGGGTCTAACAGGAGCTGAGCTATCTTCTGCTGAGCCTCATTATCCCCCTCATAGCTTGCAACCAACTCCTGCATCCATGTTGGTTGGACTGAGGAAATTGCACACATGGTACAATTTACTGCTATGTCCCCATGAGGGTCTTCAAACCTCCTCTTGGATAGCGCATCTGCCACCCCATTGTCAGCTCCTTTTTTGTACTGGATTTCGTAGTCCAGCCCAAGTAATTTGGTGAGCCATTTATGTTGCAGGGGATGCGTGAGCTTCTGCTCCAGCAAGTGTTTGAGAGCTTGGTGATCAGTTTTGATGACAAAATGATGGCCCAGCAAGTAGTGTTTCCACTTGGTCACGGCTAGCACCAGAGCAAATAGCTCCTTCTCATAAACAGATAACCCCAAGTTCTGGCTAGATAGAGCTTTGCTGAGGAATGCTATAGGATGTCCATGTTGCATTAACACTGCTCCAATCCCTACTCCGCAAGCATCAGTCTCTATAACAAAAGGAATTTCAAAATCTGGCATACTGAGTACTGGAGCTGTGGTCATGGCTCTTTTGAGGTCTTCAAAAGCCATCTGAGCATGATGGTTCCACCCAAAACTCTCTTTCTTAAGTAGCTGAGTTAAAGGCTTGCAAATTACACCATACCCCTTTATAAATCTTCTGTAATATCCAGTCAGCCCCAAGAATCCCCTTAATTCTTTAACTGAGTTAGGAGTGGGCCAAGACAGGATACATCCCACCTTATCTGGGTCCATGTTGACCCCAACCTCAGAAATCACATGCCCCAAATATTCCATGGATGTCTGAGCAAAAGAGCATTTTGACTTCTTACAATATAACTGGTTATCCGCTAAGACCTAGAGTACAATTTTTAGGTGTTGTGCATGTGACTCTAGAGTGGGACTGTAAACCAAGATGTCATCAAAAAATACCAATACGAATTTTCTCAGGAATGGCTGAAAAATCCTATTCATCAAAGCCTGAAATGTGGTTGGTGCGTTTGTTAGGCCAAAAGGCATTACTAGAAATTCAAAGTGCCCATGGTGTGTTTGGAAAGCAGTCTTGGGGGTGTCTGCTACCTTGACCCTCAACTGATGGTACCCAGCCCTGAGGTCCAACTTAGACATATACTTGGTGCCATGTAACTCATCTAGCAATTCATCAATATTGGGGATGAGAAATCTATCCTTGACAGTCACCTCATTTAGCTTCCTGTAATCTATACATAGTCTCCAAGTACTGTCTTTTTTTTTAACCAACAAGACAGGGGAAGCAAAAGGACTAGTACTGTGTTTAACAATCCCATTCGTAAGCATTTCTGCAACCTGCTTCTCAATTTCTGCTTTATGGGAGTGGGGGTACCTGTAAGGCTTGAGTTTAAATGGTTCTGCCCCTGGTTTGAGAGGGATTTGGTGATCCAGCTCCCTTTCTGGAGGTAGTCCCATTGGAGTAGCAAATATCTGTGGAAACTGCTGTAAAACCTGTTCCACCAGCTCTGGGATGTCTTTCTGAAGGTCTTTGGTGGAGTTCGCCTGCAGGTGTGCACACCTCTTCTTTTTTTCTTGGATGAAGGATCTGAGATCCCTTCCTCTCACAAGCTCCATCGTAGGTTGATTTATGAACCCTTGGAGGTGAAGTAATTGCCCTCGATCACTGAGTGCGATACTGAGAGTGTGGAAGTCAAAGGTGATTGGACTGAACTGACACATCCAATCAACCCCCAGAATGATATCCCAACTTCCTAGTTCCATTATCTTCATGTCAAACTGAAATTGGTAGTCTTGTATCCTCCAAGCTACCTTAGGACAAGCTGTCCCACTGGTGATGTCTGTCCCATTTGCTAAAGTCACAGTAAAAGGATTCACAGATTGATAAGGTAAGTGCAGTAAGATAACAAGTCTATGGTTGATAAAACTGTCAGAACTCCCGGTGTCCACTAGTATTTTGATTGGTAAGCCACCTATACTGCCAATCAGCATGATGGACTTCCTCTGAATAGCACCAGACAAGGCATTCAATGATACCTCAGCCATCTCCCCAACTTTACCAGTAAACTCATCCTGTTCCCCCACTGCATCCTCAAAATCAGTCTCCTCTTCTTCTTCCACACTAAGGCAGTTCAGACCTTTTGTCCTACACTGATGCCCCAACCCAAACTTTTCTCCACACCTGTAGCACAGGTTGTTTTTGCGCCTGTACTGCAGCTCTTCTGCTGAAAGTCTTCCTACCTCTTTGTGTGCAACTTTAGTCCTCCTAGTGTTAGGAGTTATCGCAGGAAGCCTGTAAGAACTAGGTAGGTTCTGTCCACCAAATTGGCCCTTGTACATCCCAAACTTAGGCTTCATGGCAATCTTGCCAGAATTTTTGGTCTGCTTACATTGCACCTCCAGTGCATACTCTTGCAACTCTGCTACTTCAAATGCTTGGTCAATGTCTGTGGTCTAAACATCTTTACCATGGGCTTGATCTCCTCTTTCAACCCACTGATAAAGCTGGAAACAAAATAGGACTCATCTAATCTGGGGTTCTTGGTCAACATCAGAGTTTTTAATTCCTCAAATTTTTCCTCATACTCCTCCACTGTCCCCACTTGTTGCAGTTTGTTAAATTCTTCTACTATGTCAAGTGATCCCTTTCCAGAGAAACGCTCACATAGCAACTCGCTAAACTCTTCCCAATTTAGCCCAGGTTTAGCTAATTTCACCCCTTGGAACCAATTATCGGCTTTGCCTTCTAAGAACATCTCCACTAAATCTACTTTCTGGCAAGCAGGTATTTGGTAGTTCAAAAAATATTTATGACATTTCCTAAGCCATTCCCTTGGATTTCCTGTCGTAAACATCGGCAAATCTAATCTAGGCAAATTGGGAGTGAACATCCTACCTCTGGATTCCTGCTGATGGCCTGCCATTTCAGCCTGAGCCGCCAGTCGAAAATGCGAGGGTGGTGTAGGTAGAAGAGGTTCGGAAGATCCTCCTTCGTTCTCCTGGACTCCCTTGTCCTTCATCATCACTTTCATTAACACACTGAACTTTTGCTCCAACTTGCAGAATTTCTGGTCCAGATTTCCCACCATCGTCTCCAGTCTCGAGTTGCTCTTCTCCATTTCCTCCTGGAGTCTCTGCCGTAACTCATTT
Organism: Coffea arabica; assembly: GCF_036785885.1. Classification (NCBI taxonomy): domain Eukaryota; kingdom Viridiplantae; phylum Streptophyta; class Magnoliopsida; order Gentianales; family Rubiaceae; genus Coffea; species Coffea arabica. The sequence continues at coordinate 53,337,683 of NC_092331.1, read as the reverse complement.
GCCCGGACGTATGCAGAGCGGCCATGGATTCGGCTAATTCCTGGAGCTTACTCTCCTGTTTCTTCAGCTGATCTTCCAAGGATCGGTATCTTGTGCCTTCCGCCATGGCAGTCCTTCTTCCTCAGCAGCCAAGGATCGGCTGCTCTGATACCAACTGTCAGGCTCCGAGCTAGCACCGCCACAATGGCTTCAATAGTCACCGGAAAGGATAACAGAAAGAGAGAAATGTAGGTAGAGGAAGAGAGAGGGGGAATTAACAGAAAGAGGGAAATATTGGAATTTGTTGATTTCAGACAAATAAGATCCTAACTGCCTATTACAATCATTCGGTGGGTTATTTATGCAATTAAGCTTTAACCGCCTTTATTAACTACTAACTGTCACTTAGTTGAACGACACCGTTTCTGGTGTCTGTGCCCTGAGCCTACCAAACGCTAAGCAATATGAATAAAACGACAATAGCTAACTTCTGAGTTCCTGACAGTTTGCCACTAGTATCTGAAAGTTATTGTATAAGTTTTCTTGTTTTCTTCATTGAATCTAATTTTGGACCTTTGTGACATAATTTCTCATTTTAGGGTGTCTAAACTTCCATGTTTGTTTATCTGTTCAGCTTATTCTATCAGATGATGACATCAAAAAATATACAAATGCACGGCCTGGTATGTCATTTAAGAAGAGTAAAAAAATGGACAGTATTATAAATGAGGAAACGTCCCGGGTGACTAGAGGGAACATTGCTAAACGTTAGCAATCTACATAAAAGAGTGCCATTCATGACACAGACAACAAAATGTCATCTAATGTATTTTCTGTGAAACTGTTTTGCTTTTCTAGATCATTTCAGGTAGTCTATTCTGCTCTTAAATGTACACAAACCACCTAAATTTTTCATCTGCAGAAAAACTTCTTTTATTATTGGTTCTTTTGACACAAAAGAATGTTTGAGTAAATTATTTGGATATTTGTGAACTAATAAATTGCTTTTTCAATGAGGAAGTCTAGCAAGGTTCTAGAATTTTAATTGTCGACTGTTAATTGTTAGAGACTAAGTCCCTGTAAGTGTTGTATTGAAAATTTTTCAATTTATTTGGGACTTTAGAGTAGTTAATCTTCCACATAAAAGAGCTCAAAAGGACAACATATTGCTATTTTAAACAAAATTTGAAAATTGTAAATAGCAACATTTAGAATATTAGAGCACTATTTTTAGTATTTTATCTTTTTTGGCTCAATTTGGCAAAAAATTTTTGTTTTAATGTACTAAAAAGTTAGATACCACTTTTACCACTAAATCTTTAGTAAAACACTATCAACTAAGTATATTGATGGACGAGCTCATTTCAAACAAAATTTCTATTTTGGAGGGCTTAATTGAGTTTTATTCACTATATATATGTATGTGTCTGTAACATAGGGCTAGATCCATCTATTGACCTACATTGGAGGAGCAAATTGAATTTCACCCAAAGTTCAATTCGGACATCTCAATTCTATGATGTGATTGTAGTAAAGGGAGAAGTAGAGGATCATTTGTGCAAGACTACCTTAACTAGTTAATTAGTTAGTGCTAAGACAGTGGGTAGTTAATTTGTCAGCCAGGTTAATGGCGGTGAGAGCTAGTTAATCAATTTCTTTTCTATAAGTTCTTCTTTCTCGTAATTGTATTTTATTCTCTAATCATTCATCAATTTTCTTTTTTGTAAACTATTCTTTCTCGTAATTATATTTTCTTCTCTAATCAATCATATGATACACATAAAATGACTTAGTCAAACTTAATATTAGTTTCCCAATTTCTACCTTGCATATAAGAGGGAAGAGAGGTTTAGGGTTTTGCCTCCCTTCTCAATACATGGCTTTCTAATAATTTGACAAGTGACATACTTCTAGCTATAATATTCCTTGCAAATTGCTGTTGATGCTTTTTTTTGTCTACCGAACCACAAATTTACGCATTTTATAAAAGTTTGGGCCTTTTTCCTGTTCTTCTAATAAGCCCTGTGGGTTTCATTAGAGTTGATTATTTTATTAAATTGGTGCGCTATCTGACCCATTACCGTTAGATTAGTCTTACTAGACTAATATTACATTTACATCCTTAAATTCATTTCCATCAAGTTCTAAATGTAATTATTTAGATATGCAAATGGCAACTAATTAATGGAGCTCTCTATTTTATCGGCTATTCCAGTAACTGTACCAACTTTTTCACCAAGCTATCCTCTAATTTTTATGCCCAAGAACAGCTTTCTTTCTTTCCTTTAATGCAATGTTATGAGGATCGGTTTACTATGTTGAAGAAAGTTGGGACAATGGCATACAAAATGGAGCTACCAAGGGACTATTTCAACTTCATCCGGTCTTTCATATGAGTCTACTCAAGCCTTACAACAAAAATCCCAACGGCTCTTCACAAAACGTGTTGTCAAGAGCAGCTGCTATGATAAAGGAACGAGCACGACAAGGTAGCTGATGAGAATCTATCAGATCATATCATTTGTCACAAAAATCATGTACCATCAAAAGAGTAGTTGGTGAAATGCGAGACCTACCAATGTCAGAGACTAGCTAGGAGCTATTCGAGAAATTGTGACAATTCACCAAGCTATTATAGGAATATGACATGACAAAGGCATTAGGAATATCGCCTAACTCAATTGGGAAAGAATGGCGCACTCCATATGTGTCCAATTCCATCAAATATCAATCACGTATTACCTCTAACATGATTGCTGGGAAATATTTTAGTAGTAAGCATGTCTAGCTTATCGAGAGAACTATGACTAGATGGCCATAGTGGTTTCGTAGAATATTTCAGATCACTGTAGGCTACTCTAGTATGTTGAGCAATAGTTACACTTGTATATAAGAGGTTTAGACTAGGGTACAATGTTCTAGAGGTTTAATTTTATAACTAAGTTTGTAGAATTTCTAGAATTCTCTAGGGCATATTGTCTTGTCTATAAATAGGTCAAGCCCTCATTTGTAATCATCCAACTTGTGAATATAATTTTTAAAAGTTCCCTATAAAGCTTTCCTTCTTTAGCCTCCAACCATAACCATAAGTGAATTAAGTAGAGCTCCATAGCAGAAAAACATTTATTTCCTCTATTCAATCTTCGTTTTCTCATCTCCGTCCCCTATCCCCTTCCGAAAATGGCTAAAACGTCTTTACTTGATTTATCGGAAGATATTCTAGTCATCCACATTTCCTACAATTGCCACTATCTACAATTTCTTCACTCCAATGTGTGAACAGATATTTTTGGCCTTTAATCTCTACAAGAAAATTTCTTCCTTTTATCTCAAATTCTCCCTACCAGCAACCATTATTGTCTCGCACAACTTCATTCCATTTGTCATTTGGATTATGAAATGTTCCTGAAAGAATCAATGCTTACAATGAGCTTTATATGGAGCGAAAAGAGATTGAAATTGAAATCCAATGAGTGACTAAAATATATTGTTTTAATAGGAAATCTTACCATTGATACAAGATTATTTTTATTTTTATTACATTTTGGATTTGAGTAATGTTGTGACAAATGCATGCAAAGCAAGCACTTTAGACCACAATTGCACTTACCATTGATGCAAGATTTCATAAACTAGCATTATGTTCTAGCTCAAAGGTGTTCCAATGAAAGGTTTCCAAATCCACTAAATTGACATAATATCTGAGTCACCAATCGCCATTGTGTATTTGATACCAAGTGGTGCACCGCATAAGCTTTTCATCATGATTCTTCCTAAGAATACGACAATCGTAGGATCTTGAACTCCTTTGTTTCCACAACCATTCCAAAATCGAAGGCTTCCACCAACCCGTCAACCCCCATCAATGTCGACGGTAGCTACGACAGAGTGATGAATTCCCCAAGAATTGGGTTTGATACATAAAGAGTTGACAAAAGCCTTTTTCTTTGCTTTGCTTTTTTGAACAGTGAATTGATACGGAAGCAAACATAGCCATGGCAATATCCCACGATAGTGATTGTGTAGATACCAAATTTTTGTCAATTTTAACATTTTCTTAGATTTTATCTATTTAATGAGCCATTTATTTTCTTGTATTTTAATTTTATTTTATTTTTCTTTTCTCTCATTTTTGTAGGTTTATGTTAAGAAAAGAAAAATAGAAGAAAAATCACCCCTAATCATTTCTCTTTTACCAAATACACTATTAACCTATTGTTACACTCAATTTTGTTTCATTGATCTTTCTTGTCATTTGGTAAAAAAAAAAACCATCATTTTATCAACCTAATCTATCACCAACTCTGCTCTCTCTTGGTCTCTTTTTTCTGGTCAAGACAAGACACAACTCTCTTTTTTGCTTTGTCTCAGCTTTTTCTTTTTTAATTAGTTATATTAAAAACATGTTTAGTTGCTAGTTTGTGTCTTTCTCTTGCTGGTTTTGTTACTGTTGTATTGTTGGGCAAGACATAAACCAGATTAAAGAAAAGGAAATAATTTTTTGTGTACACATGACAAGTGTGTGAAAAAATGCTTAAATAGAAAGCTGAATTAAAATGCTAAATTTTGTGCATATATTGTTGTTATGATGGGTATTTGTGACTAGTTAATGGCTTGGAAAGGTTGCTTAATTAAGTTTTTTTTTTTTTAGTCTAAAAGGCAATGAAAAATGGATTTTTTAAGGGCTGTTTTGCTTTAATTTGTCCTTTCATTGTTGTTTTCTTATCAAACTAAGATCATAATTGTATTGGAGAAGTTATAAGGAGTGTTGTAATATAAATTTTATGATTTTTGATGAAGTTTTGAGGGTTTTAAAAAAATAAAAACTGGGCTGTCTTTTTGCAATTTCGTTACTTTTGGTTCATTTTTTGTAAAAATTAAGTCTAAAAATAGATTCTACGCGAAAAATCGAGTAGCGGCATATTTTGGTGAAATTTCGAGACGGCGACTGACGGCCAACAGCGGCGCTAGTGGCTGAAGTTTCGGCACCATTGGAGAAGAAGATTAAGAAGAGGGGAGAAGAAGAAAAGCGAAGAAAAGAAAGAAAGAAAGAAAAAAGTAGGAAAAAGAAGGGAAAAATTGTGTTGGGCTTGTTATTTTTATTTCTGGTGGGCTTGTGTTTTTTTTAGTGTTTGCAACATTGGGCTTTAATATTCAAGCCCAGTTTTTTTTGTCAAATTTGATTTAGTAGAAATAATTGGGCCAGGCCATTTTCTTTTAACAAAAATATTTGGTTTTTTCCTTGGGTTGAAGGGATTTATAGCCCGAAATCAATATAAAAATGGCCCTTCTTTTGCACTTTAGCCCCTTACTTTTTGAGTAATTTCTTTATAACCCTAAAAACTTTGAATTTCTTTCAATTAAGTCCTTAATTTATTTGTAATTTGATCCCTAAACTTTATTTTTTATTTAATTTTGACCCTTAAATTTTTAAAAATTATATTTTTGACCCAAAAATTTTCTAACTTTTGCATTTTAGTCCCTAGTGACTTTTTGATTCTCTATTATGATTGTTGCTTTTCTTTAATAGCTAATTATGTTACTCTTAAGTGTATTCCACTTGTAATTTTTATATGTTCTTAAGTTTCTTTATGTTTGACATGTTAATGTGAATTTAGTACTTTTTATTATTATTATTATTATTTCCAATTAAATTGGTGTCATAATCTTTTTGTTCATTTTGAGTATAAATAGGACAATTTGATTCCATTTAGTTACTACTTCAAAAGGGAGGTACCCCTATTATCATTTAAATTTCAATTACGCGCTCTTATGTACTCCTACGTGCTCCTATGTATTTATATATTTTTACATGTTTTGTTATTTATTTAATTCAAGTGTTCATTCAAAATTTCTTATGTTTGTTTAGTTAATTTTATAATTATTTGGGAGGTATTTAAATACCTCAAAATATAATAGATAGTTAATATTTTTGAAAAATTGTAATTAAATAGACAAAATGTAATAGATAAGTTAAATAAGTTTGTTTCATTATATTTTTCCCTTTTAGATTGTAATTAGGTCCCCTATTGTAATAGATAGAAGAGATAGTTTATTTTATTATATTTTTTCATTTTAAATTGTAATTAGACTCCCCGCTATAATAGATAGGTTTTGTGTGTTTATATGCCTTGTGTGTTTATATGTTTTATCCGTTTTTCTTAGGATTTTTGCATCTAAATATTATGTTTATATGTTACGTGCTACGTGCTCTTGCGTGTTTAGTTGTTTTAATTTATGCCTTATTCGTTTTACTATGTATTAATGCATGACGTCACCATACTAGTCCAATACTAGTTATGGCTTCTCCCTCCACTTGCTTGCTAGTCCAATGTTAGTAAGAACTTTTAGAAATGGGTTAGTCCAACGCTAGACTCTTAGATCATTCATGCATTAGATTCATCTTTTGCTTGACATTCATTACATTTTCATGCATATTTTTTATTTTATGATCTTTTCTCATTTGCATGATATTTCCTATTATATTATTCTATACTCTCTATATGTCATTTAGAATTGCATCTCATTTAAGAAATGGTAAAATAAGTTTGTTCATTTGCTTGTTTAGATTAGGAGAATTATTCTTTGAACATGGGAAATAGATGATTATAACTTTTTTAGTTTAAATACCCTGTTAATTCCTGTATAAGAAAATCATGTCACGAGTTTTTGTTTCCCATACCCATTATATTGCATCCATTTTTTCTTGATCACTTATTTCTATATATAATTTAATTCTCTTTTCTTTTGAATTTTATTTTTGCATACTCGTAACCCTTTTAAGGGATTATTTTGGTCTTCTTTATTAATGCGACTAATATCAATTAAACCCTTGAATGGACATTTTGCTCCTTTCGATTTTTTCTATAAATTTAGAGTTGCATTCATGTAGGAAACATCTAAACGTGGTAAATTTATGGGTTAGATTAGAAAATTTTTTTATTAAATTTCGTAACTAATTTAAAATAGGTTAAAAAGGTACCTTAGATTTGAGTTAATCGAATCTTTACCTTCTCTTTCTTCAACCATGACTCCCAAACTTATTTTCTTTTGTTTTCAAAGATTTGGAGTTCTCAAAAAGGGTTTATTTCTTTTTTATTTAAATTTTGTTAAAAATACTTGATACATTGAAATTCAATACTAAGTGATGATTCCTATTTTTTTTTAAAACTCTTTTTAGACTAAATTTTGGACCCAAACCGTCGCATTCTTTAAAGTCCTATTTTAGGCCATTTTAACTTATTTTTAAATAAAAATCACATATCTATTGTAAACATCCTTTTCATCACGAAAAATGCGACGCGACATACTATTTCGCCGGATTCTAAGGGCGTCCGGATTAGGGACGCAGGAAACGGTGGATTCTCCTCTAATTGGAGGAGGGAGAAAAAGGGGATCGTAGTACCGGGAAAAAATGGTATGAGACACAATTATCGCGGCAGGTAGTGAAAATTTAAGATGGAATGCAAAAAAATTTCTTATGGACACTAACCGGCAAAGATACCGATTGACCTACCGGAGGAAAGAGATGGCACATAACGGCAACCATCACAAAATGTGGGTAATGAGTAAATCTTCTTGCAACTCAACCAGTTTAACAGTTGCTGAGAGACGGACAGAGAACGACGGGAAAGAAGAATCCAAGAAATGAAATAGTGATCATTCTATGGTACACACACTTTGACCGTGCCTACTGTAGGAACCGGCTCAAAAATGGACACGTAACTGTGTTAGGAATTTTAGAGATTAAGGGGAATTGCAGAGATTGAGTCAGAATTGGGATGAGGAGGACGAAGACTTGGAGAGAGAGAAATGCGAGGGAGAAGAAAAGAGAAGGAAAGTGAGGATTTTATTCATAACCACCAGATGCCTTTTCACAATGTGGGCCCCCCTTTTATGGTTTAGGGTTAACTAATTCTAACTCAACAAACTGCTAAACGGTATCGTATCACAAACTTCTTAAAGAATCAATTACAGAAATTAATTCCAGTAAATGGAAATTTAACAGAAAACCTTTATTTTGAAATAAGCAGCTCAAGTAGAGCAAGAAGCTTCCTATATTCTGAGGCTGTGAAGGCCGACGATGAAGGAAGCACTTCTATTGATACTGCATTAAGGACAAGCCTGGCACCCTGCTGTCCAAACAAACTGATCGTTAATTAAATAGACCCGTGAGGGAAAACGGGCATTAGAAGCCACTCGCACCTGAATTAAGCATTGGGACGAAAAGATTTTCGGGAATGTGTTAGAATTCTTTGCCAATTGAAAATTTTGTGAATTTTTGTTGAATTCTTTATAATTTGGAAAGACAACTTATATGGTATATACAAGATTTTAAAGGACTTAAAATAATTGTAAACTCTGTAATATTACTTAGGAAAGCTTCTAGAAGTTTTGAACTAGCGAATGGTATATAGTATAGATATGTAAATATTAATGCTTAATTTGTGTAAGTATTTTTTACACTAATTACTTTTGTAGAGTCGGAAGTAATCAATTTGAAAACATACTAATTTTGCATGAAAAGATCAGATATACACAATATATTTGCAAATAATGAAAGTGATTGTTTTTGGATAATTTAAAAGCATTATATCCTTGCTCAAACCCTTTATAACTAATATTTTGACTCGTGCTATGCATATGTTTATATTTTAACCCATAACATTAAAATTAAAATCAAAAAAGTTTTTATGAAGAAATATTTTTGTCTCCAAATTTATGAAAATGAGTTGTATATTAAAAAAGATATAAATTAAGGTTTAATAGGGCGTGTGAGACTCCGAAATTTTACTTGTCTTTATAACCCTTATGTGAACTCACTTACATTTGATTATTGGTTGCTTTAATGGTTGAATTTGAGTCAAGGGAGTGAATTTTGTTAAGAAAAGTTTCATAATCTCAAGTTGTTAGAAAATCTAGAAATTTTCGCAGGAGGCTCTGTGCAGCTTTGGGAAATTGGCTATGACTTCTCTGAAATGAGATTGTGATCTTTCCTCGGCTTTGGAAGATAAGGTTTCTAAACTCTAAGACATCTCTTTTTTTCCTGTTTCTTTCCCCGCATATATAGATGTACTTTTTTAGATTTTTATATAATGTATTGTTTTTTGTAGAAAGTAGAAATAGGATTATTGAGAGTGAATCTCATTTCTATACGCAATTTCTTAAGATTGCTATTTCCAAGAGAGGGCCTTCTCCCAAGAATTGAAGAAAGTTAGAATTGAGTTTCGTTTGTTGCATTTGAAACTAGACTCATAGAGCTTCCTATGGTGTAAAATTCAGAATTTGATTCAATCTCTGTAAATTCCAAAAAATTAGCAAAGTTGACTGAAAATTCTGCCATGCACAAGTAAACATAGGAATGTTGTAGTAGCTTATGGCTCAATTTGGACCAACTTATGAGCTGAATTTCTTTGAGGTATTTTCTAAAGATTATTAGTATTTGAAATCTAGTTTTTAACATGCAAGTTGTATGAATTTTTTATATCTATAATTCAAGTTATGATTTTTCTAAAGGAATGACATAAGTTAGGGGGTTTTGCGCATACTAGGGTTTTTGATGTGTTTTTGGTGCATTTTGGCCGTGTGATCACTTGGTGAGGTGTGTGTACTAAATTTTGGTGGTTAAGAGTGAGTTTTAGATAAGAAAAAGTGTATGATTAGAAGTGATAATAATAACTTAGTGAACCATAAGTAAAAACACAAGTACGTGCGAGTTAAGGAAAATAGTCTTGAATCGACGTGCACCGTTTGCTACCGAGTGAGTACACCACTTGAACACTACTTTATTACCTTAATTTTCTTGTTTTTAATTGAGCTAATTAGCCCTTAATTAACCCATAAGTCAGCCACCATTATTGACTAAGGAAAAGGAAGAAAAGAAAACAAAAACAAAGAAAGATCTTGAGCAACAAGTGTCGGCAATCCAACGGTTGTTTGACTAAGACACGTTTCTTTCTTCTTGGCCAATTTTGCTTCATTTTTTACTAGCATGGCCGAAATTTTGGAGAGGGAAAGAGAGAAAACAAACTTCAACTCCAACCTTAGATTTTGCCTTGTTTGAGTGAAATCAACCGAACTAAACCGATTAAACTTCTCTTTTGGCGGTTGGAAAGTTTTGTGTGGTAAAAGTTTAGGAAAAAATGGGTGTGATTTTCACTTACAAGCAATTATTGGAAGGTATCATGATTTTCTTTCCTTTTCTCTTCCTTAATCTTGTTTAAATTTGGATAGAAACTTATGTTCTTGGCTTATTATGGTTAATGATTCAGTTTTGGATGATATAATGGAAGGGTTAGCTAGGGTTTACATTTTCCGCCTTGATTATGGTTTTCTACCTAGTAATTGATAGTATTGAGCTAGTAATTGATGGTTTTGATGATATAGGACTTGATAGTGTTGAGCTAGGATATAAATTTTTAGAGTAGAAGTGAATTTTCAGTTTTGATGATGAATCTGCCCTGTTTCTGACCTATATATTCGTCCATGAGAGAGGCTGAATGAGATCTTTCTCAAACCATGAAAGTTGTAGGGAATGGAGTTAAATATCTTCTTGTAAAATTTCAGCTCAATTTGAGCACTGTAGCATGTGAAATGACTAAAATACCTCTGATTGTCAAAAGTCCTATTTCACAGGCAACTTTCTATTTTCTATGACATTTCACATTTTGGCCTTGAAAATGCATGAACTGAGTGTTGATGTCTTCATAAAAAATGTAACTCTCTGTCTTAGTTTCGAAACGCCATAAAATTTACCCCAATCTGATAAGCGTAGCTTCAGTTGTGACCAAAACGCCAGAAGGTGTCAAGCCTGCTACTTAGTTATTCTTCTTTAATACTAGTTTCCAACTTTGATTTTTGGATTGCATTGCTAGAATTGCTTTGTATTTGGATGACATTGAGTCTAGTTGAAGGGCTATTGTATTAAGATTGTTTATGTATGAATTTGGGTTAAGTTGAGGAAAATAATGAAGTCATAAATGACTGAAAAATAACTAAATACAAAGGGCATGCCGCCCAAATTTTCACTCGAGGGTTAGGATTGAGTACTCGCGAATTGAGCGAAAATTTGAGGTCAAATTGAACTTGAATTGTCTAGGGTATTCGAATCTTCTTTCGTAGAGGTAAATAAGCTGAAATTTGGCCGAAACTCGTACTGTTGGAAAAATGAAAGTAGTGACCACTCGGGATATGTTTTCCTCGTCTTTTGGACTTAAATACGAATTCCAAAGTTTTAGTTGCTTCTTTAGCAACACCAAAAGAGCGAGTATGAATTTTCTAGAGTTTGAAAAATAACTTGAATACTACTTAAACGAGTTTCATGTACTTGATTTTCTTGAGGCGAAACTCCTGTGTTTCGAACCCTAATTGATTTTAAACTCTTGCCTAATATTTTATCGCAGATTTGAACTCTAACTAAGGAGTTACACCTGAACGTGATTTTGACAAGCACTAAATCTTTGGTGAGTGTTTCCAAATACATGATTGAACTTGATACTTGATTAAATTCTTTACCAACGTGATCAGATAAGATTTACTTGGTTTGGTCATGCAAGTGTGTACCAACGTGATTAAATTCGTTACCAACGTGATCGGATAAAATTCTTGATTAAATTCTTGATAAGATTTACTTGATTAAATTCTTTACCAACGTGATCGGATAAAATTTACTTGGTTTGGTCGGACAAATGTGTATTTTATCGCACTTGGCCTAACTCAACTAAACACTTGATTTCTCATTCATGCTTGTACAAGTGACTTGATTTGCATTGACCTGTACTTGTATTTGTACATGTGCTTGACTTGTAAGTATTGAGCGGCAGTATGTACCACACTCGATACGAGTGGGAGGTACCTCTCATTCCCGTCTCCGTACTTTTCTCTTGACTAAGTCAATTGGTCATCGACTATAGTGACTATTTGGGAACCCAAACCCCACTGGCTAGTTAACCGAGTCAAGTCGGCAAGGGTTTGGTCGATTAAATAACGAACCATGGGTATCTAGTGTTGTCAAGTGGAGTATTATGTTCTCGACTAATCGGTATGCTCGAGTATTACCACCAGTGTTCAGTTGGTGTTCGAGCCCGGTAAGGGGGTTGAATGGTGGACGGATTGGTATTAAACGAAGCACTACTGGATTGGTTACTTTACTTGAAGGTTGACGGAGTGTCAACTAATACTTGATTAAGCTCTGGTGAAGCAACGAGAAATTGGCTCCTGAGAGCCATCTGTGTCATTGTACTTTGATTGTTATTCGTAGTGTTATTGTTTCTTTTAGAAAAAGAATTTTACACTCGCTCATTTTGAGATTTGTTACTTGAAGTGTTATTGCTCACTTTTATGGACTGGTTATACTCGCTACTTTGATACGTGAACTTTTCAATAATGGTCAACTTACTATTTGGAACCTCAATGGGCTTTTAACTCATTCCACGTCATTTGTTTTTCTTACAGGGGGCACGAGCGAGGCGTGAGATTGGTACAGGCTAGCGTAGTCTAGTTTTTGAAAATTTTGCGATTGTACTTGCACTAGTCACTCAATTAGGGTTGAATGTATTGAGAACTTAAATCTTGTGATATATTTGGGATTGTACGAATGCTTTGAATAGAAATGAATGTACATGTACGTTCCAAGTTGGGAACTGTTATTTCCTTTACTCTTGAGGTTGTAACTTATTTTATTTGGAGTGAGTGAGTGAGTCCTGGTGAGAGTTGGGTAAGCGGTTCGCTAAACCCTGGGGTACGTCCTAGAGGGAGGTAGGGTCGTCACAGGGCGTGTCACAGGACGTGTCACAGGGCGTGTTAATTATTTTCAATATCAGGTTAATTTTTAACTATAGTTGCATGCTCCCATTCCCCAAAATAGAAAAATACTATGGATCATAAGAAAAATTTATGTAGATTTACTTATATGGATAATTTCAAATCTAACTTTATTTTTCTATTATAGGTCAATATTTGAGTCATATATTTGTGATTGCGTGCCTCATTTGAGAGTAGTCCTCTTATTCTCATCTTATCAAGTAAACACGAAATAGAAGCTTGATTAATTAATATATCATAAACTGCTTGATCAGGAGTTATTCCCTTTTTAACATGTCATCAAATACTTGTTTTGCTTCAATCATGAATCCTTTGTCGGTTAATCCAAAAATCAAGGAGCTATATGCAAACAAATTAGGCGAAATATGACCATCTGTTTCTGAAGCCTGAATGCTTCTACAAGGTTTCTTTGCTTGCATTGCAAAGCCCTACAATCCAAGTAGTGTAAAAATGCCTGTCAGGAACAATTCCAGCATCTGTCACTTCTTTGCATACCACTTGAACTTGGCTCAATTCCCCTTCCTTGTGCATGCCATAGGACAGTGTACAAAATTTCATTAGCATTTTCTTTGGTAAAATGCAATTTCATTTTATTGCTAAAGTAGAATGGAGGGAAAACAAAGACAAAATTAAAATTTTTTCTTTTGTTCAAAATAACAAGAATTATAGCCAATATCATGTCAAAAGAGATGACTAGTCTGTTTTGCTAAATCTTATGATCATTTGTATAGTTTTGTTGTTTATTTCTGTTGTCTAATTTATTGAATGTGAACTTTTTGAAATATGAAATGTGTGTATTAATTATTTCTAAATTTTAATTATTTTCATTCTTTTATTAATATAATTTATATATATATATACATATATGAGAGGTATTTATGAAATAAAAGTTTCATTTCTCTCCTTAAAGTACTTCTCTCCTTAATGTTACTTTTTTTAATTGGACTAATTTTATTATCAAAACCTTAACCATAAGGTAGGTTTGTATAATTTTATAAACTTTAGGGGAGGCTAGCGAAATTATTAGAAACCTTAGGGGAGATTTCTAAAATTATCCCTAAGTTTAGTGACTGAAGAATCTATATCAATCAGACCTTCAGTTCCATTTAGTTAGCATGCCTCCTAAACAGCCCAAAAATCATGATCCACTTTAACAACCCATTTGGTCAGGCCCATTTCGATGATGATAAAAAATTAAAAAACAATTAAAAAAAGAAATAAAGATAGACAGTTTAATCTTTAAGGTATTGCTTCCAGAATTGCAGTGATTTCTACACTTGCCCTATTCAGTTTGAATCTTGATTTAGCGGATTGCAATTGGCAAGTGCATATGGGTTAAATTTGGAATGATAATCACTTAAAAGTCAAGTCTGAAATCTGGTTTGTGGATGTATCATGGATGAAAAGCAAATGGATGCGCATAGCCAAAGCAATAAATTATAACAATATAACATTCACTTATAGTTCCATTTCAAAATAATAACAAGTATTCTGGGACGCACGTTTATAGACACAATTTATACACCAATCTGCCATTTGCAGTCTGCACACATTTATATTTATTGTTCTTCTCGTATTAAGTCATTCTTTAATTTCATTTTACTTTTTTTTCAAAAGAATAACCTTTAAAACAATGTAAGGAATGCTCAGAGAACTTGTTACATCGACAATTATTTATAAAGGGTCTGTCTAACATGTATCTATTGGATACTCGTTAAAATGTACTATTGATGTGAGATTTTTGAAAAGGTAAAGTTAATTATGGAGAACATATAAATACAAGTGAAGGTATTGATTATTAGTGTGTGCACTAGTTTAGGTGAGATTTAGGTGTGTTAATGAGTGGCTAATGGGCACACCGTTAAAAAAAAACTCATTTAGAGGAAAAATTACTTACAATTAATATATAGGGGTAATTCTAGAAACCTCCCTTGAGGTTTCTAAGAATTTGATTAACTCCCCTAAGGTTTCAAAAAACCCCTTGCTCAATTAAAATAACAATACTAACCTTAATATTTTAATAAAATTTCCTTGTTACCATGTTTACACAGTGAATGGATTTTATATATTTTTTCTTTCTTATTTATATTTCATTAGAAATATAGAAAACTATCAATGTTGTTCCTGACCTCTATCCTAATCAAATGTTAAACTAGTAATATTTTTTGATAACTTTTAATATTATTCAATTTTTTTGTAACTCATTTTTTGGTATCAAAATCAAGAATAAATTAACAATAATTAAAAAAAATGGCCCAAAATCACTAACAAACTATGGTAGTTTCATTGCTAAACTAATCCATAAACTTTTTTTCAAAAAAAGAAGAAAAACTAGCCCATAAACTTTAAAAAAGACAAGATAACACTTTCTCCTATATCTTAAAAAGAATTTATGTCCCCAGTAAATCACAATGAAACATAGCCTATCATAGCAAAACATTTATTGTTATTATTGATTATCAAATAATAAATATGGGCATGAAAACTTAACACTCATTCCTTTTATAATTATTTAGAAGAATAAATTAAAATTTATGAGAGAATGGCATTTTAGTGTATTCATTAAATTTTTGACCCTATTTTAAAGTTTAGTTTCCAAAGTGTCAAATCAAAGAAGATAAGTGTAATTTTTAAAACTTTGGTGGAACTAAGTGAAATGGTTAGAAACTTCAAAGGAGGCTTCTGAAATTATTCCTAATACATGTCCTAGAACCTGCCGACATGGTCCCAACTGTTAATTGAAGAATTCATAAAGTAATTTTGTTCTAGCTCAAAGGTGCAAATCCACTAAATCGACTTAACATCTGAATAACCATTCTGTATTGATATCGAGCAGTACACCACATTAGCTTTTGATTATGATTCTTCAGAAGTCATATGATTGAGAAAATGATTGCCAAACATAGAACCAAACAAATATATTTAGTTCTTAAAATGAAAACGTCTAGCATTAATACTTCTTCTATAATATATAAATATAGCAAACCAATTAGTGGAATATATCAGATACATGCAGTTTAACCCAAAAACACACCACTGAGATTGAGATCTCAAAATTTAGAGATTTTGGATTCAAATATCCCTTTTTCCTCTCCGTTTCTTAATTGTAACACCTGTCTTGCTAAAAAAAATAATCTAAGAAAAAAAAAGTGCTCGCACACACACATTTAGTGTATACTTGGTCTTTTTCTTAAGCCTAGCATTTGATTTAATGTCTTGTTTAAGAAATTAACATCTGAGAGAGTGAGAGTTGAGACTCTTTAAACCTGATCAACAAAGGCTACAAACTCACTTTATATAAATATACTTGCATCAGGCAAGAAGCATGAGTGAAGATACTCAAGCACCTTGAAGCTAGTGCTCTAAACAAATGGAGTTTTGGACCAGTTTTGTTGATTGTTCCAAGTTCGTGATAACCATAAATCTTGTAACCATGCATGAAAATTTGAACTACTTCAACTGATCATGAGAAATTCATTCCTTTTTTTTTTCTGTCGAAACGAGAAATTCATTCGGCCTAGCTAATAGTAGCCAAATTAAGATAAAATCTCTAACGTCAGTCAAGAAATCAATCAAGTCATTTGGCTCTCTTTTTTAAAAATTTTTTCCCTTTTTTTTCAGCCTAATATAAAGAGACTACTTCCAACAAGACAGCAGGTTTTGCTATTTATTTTATAAAAAAAAAAAATTTTATTCGACACACAACCCTATTCAATGGAAATAAAGTAAAAAGATTGTCCATCTCTCTCATTTTTTAACTATTCCCATGTGTTTTTAACATGGGCATCTAGACCTTATTCAATCAGCTTTTCTAGCTGAGCTGCTTTGCTGCATTATTTTTGCTAATGTTGCAGGCTTGCAGCCAACCCAAGATCATGTTAACCACTTATCCACAATTCCTGGATGTCATAAAACTCCAAACAGAAACCAGTTTCTAGTCTTGAAACAAAGTTGAGCAAAAATCCTGAATTTCTGTTCATGGTCTTGACATAGCCCAACCCCAAACTAAACCTCTAAAGACTGTTTGTCCAGCCATTAGCAAAAGTGCAGGAGATGGGAGGTGGGCCCAGTGGAGTCATACTGAAAAGGGGTCCCATCCCTCAAACCACTGTAGCTTTATATACAGTTAGAAGAAGAATTAGGTGTAATGTCACCATGACTTGTCATTGAGCATCTGAGCAGCAAATGTCTACATCTGTTTGTGTGTATTAAGAGAGAATGAGAGTTTTTAAACATTGAAGGGTTACATGTTTGGAAGGAAACAAAAAGGCAAAAGCTCTATCAAGGGTTTTGAGGTTAGTTGGGGGAACAAAACCCTGTGTTTCCATTAAAATCACCTCTTAACTGTTGAACATGACATGTTAATACACTTTGATTAAGCATTAATGTCTGGGAGTACAACTTACTAGAAAGGTGCTGGCATGCATCAAATATCCCTGTCTTTTCTCTCTTAGAAACACATGCAATGGCTGGTGGAAATCTCTGTGTGTGGATGCTTTAAGGAATAGTTAGGTTGCCTGCAGGCCAAGAATGCAGCTTTTTGCCCTTTTCTTTATCTCCTTCTTCATTTCTTTTTAATTATTTTCTTTTTTTTTTCCCTTACACATGTCTAGACCTCTATGGATGTATACTTTCATTTTGGGACATAGGTTTTTCCTATATATATATATTTTTTTGTAAGTCTACTAGAGTTGGATCTATAGTTGACACATGACTAGTTAACTCTCATCTGAAATAAATTCTTTTTGAAAACGCAAAAGCAACAAATTGCCAAAAAAGTAGACCATATTTGATACTCTAGAGCAGTATTTTACCTATATTTCAACTTTGAACAACAATCTAAAGTTAAATTTGATCAAAGATTAATAGCTTGAGACATAGAATTTTGTTTACAAAAATGAAAGTGTAGAAAGGAAGTCACAGGTTCAAATAAGAATTGCATTTTGTCTTACAATTTAGTTGTCCTAATACAACAAACTGTAGACAGAACAAAATTAGTTTGAAATGAGATTAATTTCATATTTGGAGAAGTAACAATCGAGTTGTCTCAATTAAATCATTTCGTATTTGGACAAGTAAAAAGCCATAACTACTAGGGTGGATCCAATGGTCATAAAAAACACTCTAGATTTTTAGAATTCTCTTTGCTGTTAGATTCGAAATATGAATCCTATATCTACTAGTTGCAAGTTGAGTGTAGGGAGGGGTGGGAGTTTTTTTTTTTTTTTTTTTTTTTAAAAAAAAAAAGTAAGAAGTCAAACACCTTATTAATTTCATAATAAGCACCAAGTACACTCATAAAAGACGGAAAAAAATTATGTGGAAATAATTACTACAATCTAGAATTAGTTTAAAATATAGGAGAGGAAATCTGTACACTTCATCTGTATATTATTCTTATCCTTAGAAAAAGGAAAACAGTATTTAAGTCTAAAAATCTCTTGTGTTCTAAGAGTTTCCATGGCCGGCCAAAGCCTATGCTATAACTGAAACTTGAAGAGAAGGTTTGTTCATTCTTGGATACTTGGCACCATATTTGTCTACCAGCAACCTCTTTTGTTAGCTAGATTGCTTTACAAACTTATCCACAAAAAAAAAAAAAAAATACATGTTTAGTGCTCTAGTTGTAGGATCTTGTCCATTTATTCTCCTATGGTTCGTAATCAACTGAGGTTTCCTTCAAGAATTGTTGTCAAATTCAGCTTATAATACATATTATTAATTCATTCCACCTAGTATGTATGACTATATAATTTGGTCTGGATTGTATAGACCATGTACTCGGGCCAATATGATTTTGACTCGTGGAGGTTGTACGAGGAACAATGATAAAAAAAAAATTAGCAAAAGAAATGTATGTGTTCTACGTCAAAATTCCCCAGATAAAAACACGAAAAATGTTTTCATATATATATAGAGCTGTAAGAGATATTATAATCAATCCCACAATGTTGCTGTCACACATAATAAGAGATAATAGTGAATGGATACATAATGACCATATTCTTGTGCAATTGAATAACTTCTGTATACAATTGACTAGAGCATGATCAAGGAGTTTATAATTTGTACAAAAACCCATTTAACTACAAGGTCAACATAAGCATAGTTGTGAAACTATAACGTGATCGAACACAAGATAAGGAGAATGACTAAATCCACACCTTTATGTTTTGAATCACATACTACTATGCAACATTTTATACTAGACGTCTGATTTAATGTAATAAAGGTTTAAGTTTAAGATGAAAAGTCAACATAAGTTGGTTCAATTAGTAAGAACGGATCAGTTTCTCACAAAGAAAGATCGTGTGTTTCAATTCCGCTGTTGATATGAGAGGTATGTTAGTAGGCGATTTGTAAAAAATTATATAAACAACCTATGGTTCAAAAGACATGTCTTGATTGGTGGTAGTAACTGGAGTCGAATCCATCCAAACTTTTATTTACCAAAAAAAAAAAAGTTCAAGATGAAAAAGCATAGATCTAAGCCCCAGTTGCCAGCTTATAAGGTTAAAAAATTCGTAGACTCCAATATTGATGTTCTTAGTTAAAAAGTAGAATAAATCAGTTATACTAATGAGTTCTAAACCGAGATGTACAAGCATACAATTATTCTGTAGACAAAAATGTTAATCTATGTTATCTCCAGTCACTAATGACACTTAACCAAAACAACAATAAAATAACAGGGCTGATTAAGCAACCTCTTCAAAGTTGGAAGTAAAGATAACATAAACAAACGTTAATAACATCAAAGATTACTAGATCACCAGACACATTGGCTGTTGTCCCTCTCCATTCTGACACGAAAAATAGGAGGCGCTCAGTAGAGTCGGAACAGAAAAGCCCACTAAAACGCGCCGGAGTGGGCGCTGCGCACCACCAACCTTTCCTTTTACGTGTTGTGTGTGCATTACGCATACCCTCACAATCTTTCACTTCTTCGGTGCTGTATAGCCCAAGTGCGCAAACAGCTCACTTTTGAAGCTAATAAATACAAAAAGAGGTTCAATTAATTATTTTAAGTGTTAAAGTGTTGTTAATCTTACACTTTTTAATCAAGTAATATATTATATCATATTTGTACATGGATTAAAAAAATTTCTGAAGTTAAACTAAACGATTATATAATTCTAAAATGTTGCCATAAAGATAAAATTCATTCATTATGTTTAATGCGAGCAACCTTTTTGATACGTTGATGATGCTTTTAACAAAATTAAATGACAGATCGTTAATTGATACGATCGTTAAATTTTATCCTACAATTCAAATGACAGATTTTGAAATCAACACAAGTTATTGTACGCAGTTTCTTTATCAGTTGCTTAATTGTCGAGTATTGAGTAGGTTGAATCAAAATTGGTTCGACGAGGGATCATGGAAATTCGCGTTTGTTATGTGAAAAAGAAAAGATTTGAGTGTATTAGGGAATTCATAAACTGCTGTTTATCTTTAAGATAGACCATTAATAATCTGATTAGTTTACGAATGCATTCCTTACCCTCTATTAATAGGGCTACATCTCCTGCTCACCACCTGTAGTGCGAGATGTCGCTGGCTCTGTACTTAACAGCAAGGCTTCTCTGCAAAAATGCAGTATTTTATGTTCTCATATCTCACACTCCGCACACTGCACCATCCGCTTCACCAATTATCTTACTTGACAAAAATGTCCACAAAATTCTTAAAAATTACATAGTACCTTTTAAAAGAAAAAAAATAATATAATAAAATTTTAAAAATAACATAGCAAGTTCCAAAGAAAGAAGATAATTTTGATAGCATGTGAAACTTTTCCTTTACTGCTGTGTTGTGCCGAACTATGCACCTCTTGTTATCTCTTAATCTCGTTCCTTCTTAACAGTACAACTTAAGTAGAATATAAATTTATGACTTTGTAAGCATTATATGTATCCATTGGACACTAGCAAAAAAAAAAAAAAAAGAGGGTCATGAAAATAAGAAAATAAGAACAAACAAAATTTTCTACAATTAAGAAACTTGCTACATTTAACAAGATATCAGTATTATTTGAATTGTGATTTTTCGCAGAAAAATTTTTACGTTTTGTGTGAATACATTTTTAAATTATTTTTTGTTTCACATACATCAAATCATTATAATAGATTTATCTAAAAAACTCCTACAATTCACATACATTAACTGGTTATTATGAAGTTGATGGAAGATAGATAATTAATCATACAACAACAAAAATACCACTTGTGATGATCTACTTTGCCTGTTTGACGAGATGTATCAATTAAATACTAAAAGTTTTATATAAAAAGGTACTCGAATTATGTAATTTGGTTGTCCACTTACAACTCTTTAAGCATAGAGTATAACCTAAGTAAAACTTGATGGCCAAATCTTTATTTACTGGAAGCATGAGGGTGTCAAAGTCAAATTCCCCATCTACGTTGTCAAGCCCCACCGTCAAATATCAGGTGTCCCCTAGCACTCTTACCATATTAATCTCTACCGTCTCATTCTTCTGGCTTGAACGCAATTTTCCATTCTCAAAACAAAAAATAATTAATTTTCAAAAGAGAAAAAAGAGAGGATGAGGATAAAAATAAAAAAATGCCCTCCAAAAAACTATCAATAAAATTTTCTAACATTTAGAAATGCACAAGTTTCTCTTATTATCAAGAAAGTACACAGCACGGCCTTATTTGAATTGTAATTTTTCATCTAAAAATTTTTACGTTTTTTATGAACACATTTTTACCTTGTATATATTAAGTTGTTATAATATTATTTTAATGAAAATTCTAAAAAATAACAATTCAAACGGACTCAATATATACTGTAATTTTCTTTTTTTTTTTATGTAAAAAACATAAGGCTGTTACAGTCAAATATTTGTGTAAATTTGTGAACACCTTTTTTTTTTAGAAAAATAATATAGATGCTTGTGTATATATGTAAGCACAAAAACAGGGTGCATTTGGAGAATGCAATTATTTGAAATACGTATATATAACTGATTTTTTTATCCTTTTACTCATAATTTTAATAACATTTATCGTATAAAAAATTATTGCAGTGAAATAACAAAAAAATTATTCCCAACTTTTTATACAAATAATTAGTGTAAATAAGCAAAATTCATGATTAATAAATTCTACCATTATGCACTAATTTCCTTCCATTTTTCTCGAAATACAACGACCCAACACCTTCACTATACGTGCCCGTAGTTATACAGGCAATTTTTTCAGACGAGCCAATAATTAAAAAAAAAAGAAAAAAACCAAAAGATTCAAAAAGAAAAAAAAAAAAAAATTACTACTCCCTTCCACTACTCTACTAGTACTCACACTACTGTTTACTTCTATTTGAACTCTCCATCACAATCTCTCTCTCTCTTCTCTTTCTCTCTCACACACTAACACACCTCCACTCTCTCACACTTTGATTCACATTCGAACCCTACACTTCTTCACAGCTAAGATTCCTCTGCATTTTCAGCTCTTTCAGTTTACCTTTCTCTATTTATACATAAAATTTAGGTTTTTTCCGTGGATTTGATGTGAGAGTGAAGAGAGGGGGGAGAGAGAGAGAGAGGAGAGGATAAATAGATCGGAGATGGCGGAGGTGACCGGAGACGGAGGAGTGACGGCTGAGCTCAGTGCCGGCGAGAACTACGGCAATGCGAGAGTTACGAGCGAAGTGAATGTGACGCCGTTGACGGTGTCGGCGTCGTTTAAGGAAGGGAAAGGTTCGACGTCGAGGAGAAGAGCGTCGGTTAGGCCGAGTCTCGATGCAGATGAGTTCATAAATCTGCTTCACGGTTCGGATCCGGTGAAGCTGGAGCTTAATCGGCTTGAGAATGAAGTCAGAGGTGTGTAATGCCAGCTGGATCCGACTTGATTTGGCTTCAAATGCCGTTGTTTGGATGTGCATATTTTTTTTGAAAAATTTGTTTTGTTTTTTTATGTGGGGAAATTTGAATGCGGTGGCGTTTTTCTGTTTGGATTTTTGCAGATAAGGACAGAGAATTGGGGGAAGCGCAAGCGGAGATCAAGGCTTTGAGGTTCTCTGAGAGACTGAGAGAAAAAGCAGTTGAAGAGGTTTTAATTTCAGTTTTCCTTTCGTTTTGGGTTTTAATTTTTCTGTTTTGATTTTATTCCTATTGGTTAGCCTGAAATAGAAATGGATTTAAAATGTGGGACTGGGAAGTATTGTGATATTTGATAATGATGTCATTTGCTAATAATGGATATTTTACAGGTTTGCTCCCTCGTAGGCTAATGCTAAATTTAGAACCGTTTTTTGTTCCCCTCTTTTTGGCTATCGTGAATTGTAGGCTGGATTTGGTTAATGGAATTAGTGAGTTGAGAGCAGGATTAAATGAATAAAAGGTACGGAACAATACATTTAAATGTCACACTCCTAGTGAATTGGAAGGATGGATTTAGGTTTGTATACATGGTTGACATGGCGGATAGCAGTAGGGAAAATTATGGGATAATTAGGGGTTCATACATTGCCATGGGGTATATAGAGAGGTGTTAGATGATTTCATTTACGTTTTCCACTTGTATTCTCCTTTCTGCATCATCAAGATAAAACTTTGTACATTGATTGTTAGATACTGGATTCAATTGTGGTGTCTCAAAACCTGTTTAACCATTGACCAAAAAATCATTTTTTTACTTTTATGGTTGTTGCTAATTATTTAGCGACGGAATAGAAAATGAGACGCTCTTATAAGCTTGTGTAGTTGCCTTCATGAATTGTAGCAACTATGTTGCAAAGAATATCGTTAACTCTGCTTGACATGGTGGAAAAAGGAATACAAAGCAATAGCTACCACAGAAAGGTCAACGTCCAACAACTTCTCTGGGAACTGTGAGAGGCTGCAAGTATTTTTCTTTACTTTGATGTTATGTGGGCCTATAATTTGGAAACTCTGTTGAATTAAACTCCGATCAGAATAATGAAGCACAAAGGAGATTTAAGAAAGTACTTATTCTGAATTTTTGATGTAAGCTTGTATGTTTTTGGAATTTCTTACAGAACTTATATGATGTTTTGTAAAGAATGAAATTAAGTAGGAAACTTGGAACTGTGTTGGGATGCTTTAAGTATATTGTTCTAGAATATTAGCTATACTTAAATTTTGCTTCTATTTTTGTTGTTTTGTTTGTTATGTATGTAAGTAGGATGTAACTGGGGGGAGGGGGGGAGGGGGGGAGGTTTTGGTTGGGTGGTAAGGTGGGAAGGATTGTAAGCAAGAGGTGTTGGGTTCAAGCCGTCCCACTTACCAAAAAAAATGGTATTTGGTTTGTTATGGATGTAATAACTTCCATAATCCTTTTGATTTATGGGTAAAAAGTTATTGAAACAAATTAAAATTTCTTGAATTGCTATTATTTTAGTACTAGCGATTTATCCCTTTTGAAGAGTGAGTCGCTTCAATTCTTGTCGGGCAAGGCAGGACTCTTACTATTTTATTTATGATTCTGTTAGTTAAAATGCATTTTTAATCTAGAGATAGCGTGAGAAATAAGTAAACACTTTTGATAGGTAAATGGATGTGCATTTGGTAAAGTAAGATCAGATAATTATATACTTATCCTTGTTACAATGGTCAAAAGTGTTGGTGGGCATATTTGGTAGTGCAGAGACGTGTTCATAGAAGGATTTTATGTCAAGCATTTCCCATATGTTGGCCTCTTGTCCCACCTTCTCTTTCTTTCCTGCTATAGATATCTTAATATATGCCAGGGAGAGAAAAAAAAAAGTTGTGAATTTCACTTTCGCTTGCAAATTTTCTGTTTTATGCAAAATACAGAACGAACTATGAAGGTTTTTGGTTGTGCAATCAACATTTCAGAGCCAATATTAGGACTGTACTTTAAGTACTCATATTGTGATCTTCTAAATAATTATTTGGCTGTAAAGGTAACATTTCCTGTTATTTGCATCTTTAGATAAAGTGCAAAATACTCACTTTGAGGGGTGCACATTGTTAAGTTACAGGTGTATGCCTTGGGTGGCATATCATTTCCTTCTGATTTTGTTGAACGAAAATTTTATCCACAGTGCCTCAGGGTGCCACCTGAGAAATGCCTTGTAAATCTTGCCTGTTACCATATCTGCAACCTGTAGATGCAGTGTTCTTTATGTACATTCAACAACTCTGTCAAACTATCAAGGCAATTTTTCATATTTGATGGATCTTCAGTCCATTAATTTGAATAACTGAGTGCCACAGTATTTTGCTTCTGGCCTTGAAGGATCTCATCTTTATTAAAGTATGTAAATTAAAGATCTAATTTGTTTTTTTTTCCTGTGCAGCTTACTGACGAATTGGCACGGGTGGAGGAGAAGCTAAAGTTAACAGAATCACTTCTAGAGAGCAGAGTACAAACTAAAGCCTTGAATTTCCTATTCCGTTCTTTTCATCTGGAGATCTCTTATTGACAGGATGAGACGTCTCTCTACAGAATCTTGAAATTAAGAAAATCAATGATGAGAAGAAGGCCTCCATGGCAGCTCAGTTTGCTGCTGAAGCAACCCTTCGGAGGGTGCACAATGCTCAAAAGGATGATGATATGCCTCCCATTGAAGCCATTCTTGCACCCTTGGAAGCTGAGCTCAAGCTTGCTCGACAGGAGGTATTCCCTGGAGTCTTATATTTGGTTGTCTAGCCCTATTTGTAATAAAAATGCTCCAATGTGAGAAGGTATTGCTCCATGGTTTGTTGCTGCTGTTTTTTCTAGATTGCGAAGCTGCAAGATGATAATAAAGCATTAGATCGCCTAACCAAGTCAAAAGAAGCTGCTTTACTGGAGGCTGAGAGAACTGTGCAAGTGGCATTGGCGAAGGCATCTATGGTGGATGATCTCCAGAATAAAAACCAGGAGTTGATGAAGCAGATAGAAATTTGCCAGGTTCTGATCAGTAATGCTATATCCTTTTTGAGGCTTTTTCCAATAGTTTGCTGAGCTGCACTTGATCTTACCATTTACATTTACTTGTCAAAACACATTAATGACAGGAGGAAAATAAAATTTTGGATAAATTACACCGTCAAAAAGTTGCCGAGGTTGAAAAACTAACCCAGACTGTGCGTGAACTTGAGGAAGCGGTTCTGGCTGGTGGGGCAGCTGCTAACGCTGTGCGGGATTACCAGCGGAAAGTTCAAGAGATGAATGTAATGTCATAATTCGATTTGCCAGTGAATATCCTCAAATTGAAGGTCTGTGTGCGACCATTTGATCAATTATTTATACATTTGGTTCTCTAGGAGGAGAGGAAAACTCTGGACCGGGAGCTGGCCCGTGCAAAGGTAACAGCAAACAGGGTTGCAACAGTGGTTGCTAATGAGTGGAAAGATGCTAATGACAAGGTTATGCCTGTAAAGCAATGGCTTGAAGAAAGAAGGTTCTTGCAGGTATAATTCATTTCCATTTCCAGTTGATTGCCAAAAAAAAGCACTTTTTAAAGCTGATTTTCATGTATCTCTTTTATTTTCACTGCCTTTCCTGCCTCTGCACTCTATTGCTCTTCCACTTAAGTGTTTTGCTTTGCCATTTCTGCCAGTTTGTAGTAATAACCATATTTGTTGTCACAGGGTGAGATGCAGCAATTGCGAGACAAACTTGCCATTTCTGAGAGAACAGCGAAATCTGAAGCTCAATTGAAGGTTATAGTTGGTTTATGGAGAAAATGCCTAATAAGCTTTCAACTCCTTATTAATTTGACTTTTCTCACTGTCTCTTGTATCCAGGAAAAATATCAACTGCGGCTAAAAGTTCTAGAGGAAACTTTGCGATCACCAAACTCAAGCGTTCGCAACACACCAGATGGAAGAAGTTCAAGCAATGGTCTTTCACGCCGTCAATCACTTGGTGGAGCCGAAAATATATCTAAGCTGACTTCCAATGGTTTTTTGCCCAAGAGGTCACCATCCTTTCAGATGAGATCTTCTGGTAGCAGTACGGTGTTGAAGCACGCAAAAGGGACATCGAAGTCCTTTGATGGAGGCTCACGGTCATTAGATAGGAGTAAAATTCTTTTAAATGGAACTGGTCCCAACTTCAAAATGAGCCAATCTTGTGATGGGACCAAGGATAGTGAGCCTCAAAAGAGTACCTGGAAAGAAAATCAAGATGAAAAACCTAGTGATGTACAAGTAACAGAAACAGATGATACCGTGCCAGGTTTACTATATGATTTGCTGCAGAAAGAGGTGGTTGCTTTGAGGAAAGCTGGTCATGAAAAGGATCAAAGCCTCAAAGATAAAGATGATGCAATTGAGGTAGATTTTATTATCCTGCGATCTTACAATTGCAATGAAAATTAGGTTTCCTAAGTACTAATTCTTCTTGTTCAGATGTTGGCAAAAAAAGTAGAAACTTTAACAAAGGCAATGGAAGTTGAGGCTAAGAAGATGAGAAGAGAAGTAGCTGCCATGGAGAAAGAGGTGGCTGCCATGCGTGTTGAGAAAGAGCACGAAAATAGAGCAAAAAGATTTGCTAATCCCAAGGGTCCAGTGAACAGTTCTCAGTTGATACCTGGAAGGTATGCTGCATGCCTTATCCTAATGTTACTGCTTAGTATAGTGATACTCTAATTACCAAACATGATTATAGATTTTGTGCTGCTGTCTGGGTTTTGTGATTTCTGTTATTTTTTCTGCCTGGAAATGTGATTGATTATGTCCTTGTATAATGATTGGCATTCGCAGTTTGGAATAGAATTGCTTTTATACCTGTTGTACACTGGATACTCAGTGTCTACAAGGAATTTATGCCACATCTCCATGGCTCGATGTCTTTCTTTTTTTGGTGCTTCCCAAGTACATGGGTACCTTCTTTTTTTTTTTTTTGAGAGAACAGAGACGTGAACAAGAATCTTTTTTGAAGCTGAAGTTTTGCTTGTGATTTATGTTGAATGCATTCGGTCTGTGCTTTAACTGCTTAATGACTTGTAGACTGCATTTCAAAGCATGAAGAGACACTTTTTTGCTGCGAAGTTTTGTGAAACACATGGTTTTATTGTCTGCTAAGAGTTTGATCTCATCCTGTTGCTACTTTTGAGGGAGAATACCATTCTCAATTTGAAGTTTGTTGATTTTGGATAATCAGTTTTACTGATACCTTTTGAATAATCAAGAACTTGGAAGCAACTGCGGCTAATTTCTTTCAAGTTCATAGTTTGGACGGACAAAAGTATAGAGCCTAAGAAATTTGTAGAGACATACAGATAAGACTTCAGAACCTTAGAAGGTAAAAGGGTGTTCAGTTCATAGTGTAGGTGTAATTCAAAGCTGATGAAGCACTTTATTCTTTGAGTTTGGTTATTGTCTTCAGTCTCAACCAAGGTGTTACAGGAATTTATCTGCAAAAGTTGTCCACAGGTTGAAATGTTGTTAAATGCATCCATTGGTAGTGTGCTAAATGGCAGTTGGAGTTCTGTTGAAATGGTGGTGGCATCTGTGGTGCAAGTATGTAGAAGTATGTAGTGCAAGTGGCTTTTCATGCCTGTTTTTAATGATTTTTACTTTGTGGCTTTTACCATGTTTACAAAAGAAAAACCCAGGAATTTTCCCTTTCAATCTTGATCAAGTTCCGAAAGTGAAACGTTTGGGGAATGACATAAGCGATTCTAATTTCATATGATTATTTGGAGAAAGACATGGTATAATAATCTGATCTTTGGGTCCCTCCTAATCATGTTATGGAAGTCTTAGGTCCCCAAACTCTGGATTTATGCCAGCAGATGCTTCAATTTTATTTGCTTAATTTTGCTTGAACAAGCTTTTCTGTTGAAGATAGAGAAATTCTCCATGGACCTTGGTATTGCATTTATTCTCGCTTCTTAATGACGATCAATGAAGATGCAAATACTTCAAGTACCGAAATGTTTGGCTTCATTTTCTGATTTCCATCATCTTAGAAATTTGAACTGATGCACTGTGTTTTCTACAGACATGCAGCCCGAAGTGGTTTAACTCGCAACACACAATAACAAGAAGCCCAGCCAAGGACTAAGGGGCAGTTCTGGACAGAATTTGTATTGGTCCTCCTTTTTTGGTTTCCGTATCTTTACACTTATGGTTGTTTGTAAAATTGTAACAAGCATACCAATGGCCCTCTGCTGTTTCCCTTGGCAAGAGAGATTACATGTAATGGTGCAAATGCGGTGGAGGAACAAGTTGGTATGTTCTGACCTAGACTATGATCCCTCTTGCTTAGAAACCACGAAGAAACCGAGGAGATTGAAGTTGAGCTAACCTTTTGGCAGGAATTATTTGAGTGGCAGTGGTTGTGTGGTTGTATAGTTAGAATATTGGCATTTCCTTTGCCTTTACTCTTTTCAAGTTGTTTGCAGTCTATATTTGTAATCTGCAGTTAGTGTGAATTGCTATTGGTTCAGGTTTGTCAATATTCTTGTAATCAGATGAAGATCATATTTCCCCTGCTGTATTTTCGTATCATGAAATAGTTAAATGCGTTCGTCCATACTTCTAATGGTTTAATCAGCAAGGATTACTTCTAACGTGTTCGTCCAAACCGGCTTCTCTTTACATATGCATTTAATTTTCTTCCGACTATAATTCAGCAAGGATTACTTTCAGTTTCACGGTGCTATAATTTGGTGTTTAGATGATGCAAAAATATTTTTTAACTGCAAAGTTTAATTCCATAAAATTCATGTTCCATTTAAATTTGTCGTCTCCAATTTATATCTGTTTTTAGTTACAATCTATTATTTTTGTATATTAACCTTCTCACTTCATATTAATCTTCGCGTCTGAACGTTGGTTTTAACTTTGTGAGCACTTACTCTCTTTAGTTGTCACTTTTGTGAATGTCAATAACATTCGAATTAGATGCGGATTTTGACCTTAAGGACACTTTTTTTTTTTTCTTTTTTTGACATGGTACCATTTGTCAATTGGCTCCAACTCCTACTCCTTCATTAAGGGGCTGGATTCAAAGGGAACCTAGAGTGGATTAGTCTCCTCTAGTCTAGAAAATGCATTCATGCACTATTGAAATCAACTGTAAATCGAGGGTTTTGATCAAGTTGGTTTTTTTGTTTATATATATATATATATATTTGGTATATGTATATTGGTCTATGTCATATTCTTTATTCATTTCTTTTATATTCTTCAGTTCTCACTTTGACATTAACCTTCAAATTTCGAGCTTTTTCGCAGCATAAAATTTTGCCCACGTGTTCCTCTGCAAGGAATTATGCTTGTGTGAATGGTGATGTGATGTCAGTACTTGATCTATACAGACAGGGCCATGATCATTTGGATATGAATACGAATATGGGCTGTCTCCACCAAAGAGGAAAATCATTTGGATCCAAATATGCTCTTCATCTCCTCCAGGGTTGTCCACGTGCTGCGCCTGCTTGGTCAAAATATTCTGGGTCACTTTGGCCTTTATGTTTCCTTTCTGTCAGATAATCTTGCTCTCAAGCACGCGGCTTCACGTGCACACGAGTTCCTTTCATAAGCAAGACAAGATGCTCTGATGCTACGATTTCTCTGTTGCTTGAACAGAAAATTAACAACGTTACTGGGGAGCTTGTTTTTAGTTCTATCCACTTTGTAATTTGGATCAGTGTACTTTTGCCCATGTCCTGAAGTTGTGTTCAATTAGTTGGACAGGTTCTCATTACCTAACCAGAGGCCTTGCAATATTTGCTTTCATTTTTTTTTTATTTGCAACTATAACTATTTAACCTCTCTTACTCCTACTTTGTTGAGGCGAGCCTTAGGCCTTGTAATATTTGCTGTCATTTTTTATTTATCTATAATGATAATTATTTAATCTGCTCCTACTCCTACCTTGTTGTCATTTTTTTGATCTGCAATGACAACTATTTAATTTACTTCTATTCTTACTCTATTGAGGGGAATTTAAAGAAGCTTGCATGGGGTTAGGAGTGAACCATTAGATAGAACAAGAAGTACTAGAGTACTATACTTTAAAGTACTTCTTGTGTGATGCAGTGGATAGGGGATCCACTAAATGGGGATTTGAGCCTTCGATCTAGTGCACGGGAGGGTTTGGACCAAGGCACTATTCAATGTTTGCTTTCATGAAGATGGGATTTTGCTACTACTATCAAATGTGCAGAAGTTTGGAAAATAAACATGTTGGTATTTATGATTAATATGAATAAACATCACCCAAATAGTTTTAGCATGCAATATACAAAAATGTTTACATTCACGTCTGAAAACATTAATTCAAAGGATTTATTATTCATACATGATTAGTGCATATACTAATCCGTCTAAATGCGAAATATTTTCTTCACATATTTTCACTTTGATAGAATGTTCAGTTGACTTTGATAGAATGTTCAGTTGAGATAATGTATATTTTGGGGGAAAAAACAAAAGAAGAAGAAACAAAAAAAAAACAAAAAAAAAAGAAGAAGAAACAAATGGTGCAAGTTGAGTCACTAGCTGGCCCAATTTTAGCCATTGGATTGAAAGTGTACACCATTAGCCAAATCCAATCCGTCAACCGTACAGAAGAATGGCGCTTGACAAAAATTGGGCCGTAATGGTCTACGAGTACCAACTACCAACCGTATTTGGCATTCTTGGTTTAACCTGTGCACTTGCGGTTTGTAGATTTGTGCAGAACTCTTGAAATAGTAGTTAGCAAAAACTCGTATCATACATGCGTAGCACACCCTTTTTTTATGTATAAATTTTTTTAAAAAAACTTTCATATTTCATATATTTTAAAAATAATTTAAGTATTTTTTAATTTATTGTATAAAATATGTAAAAAAAATTTTGACGTATATTATACTGCAAACTAAACAAAATTTAAAGTTTTGTGTAGAGTAGTAACAATATATATCATAATTTACTATAGATTTTTATTCATGTCAAACAATAAGGTGATAAAATTTGAATAGATTTAATCTAGTCTCATATACAAAGATAAGAGTTAAAATATATGCATTGAAAATTATAGTAATTCTATCCGTATTTTTTTTCCGGTTGTGTAACTTTTGAATATATTGTACCAGGACAAATTTATATGCGTAGTCTTGCCAAACTCATATTTTTGACACTAATACTTTAAGATTAATCCATACTTTAATCATACTTTTGAAAAGAAATACTCACATGTGATAGCCACAATTGTATCTCTCTCTGCTTGAAACTTCTATATCTTGTTGATATGGGAGTAACTTTTCCGCGTTTGCATACGCTTGAATATAATGCATTGATAGAAATATTATGAATTGAGTCCCCACTTTTTTCTTCTACTGCCATTTGATTGCTGATGGAACCACTACTAATGATCAAACAATGCCTCGTCGGTAAGCCTTGAACTATAATGTAAAAAAAAAAAAGGGACAAACAGAAAATAATCTTCAAAAAATTTCATTCCTATTTGTGATAGAAAAATCTTACATAAGTGAGGTACGATTTAAACGATAGAAATAAACTAAATAATAAGTTACTTTCTTGATTTCAGAGATTTTTATATTTTTATTTATTGTTTAATAATGTCGTGAATTACAATCGCCTTTTGTAAGTGCATTCTTTGTGGCAATGATTAAACGGGGTTTTGGGCTTTGTTCGTGGACCAAAATATCTGCAATGTTCAAGAGTATCCAGAGAAGAAACAAGAAGCGCAAACACGCTTCTTTCTAGGGACTCCACATTTGTGGTTTCACTCTGTAATTTATCTTTGGTCTGAATTTCTTTTTTCTTGATTTGGTCTGAATTTCTTCTTAGGAGTTACATTTTCATAAAGCAAATAGAGTAAGATAATCAACAAAAGCGATGGCCCTACTGGTCAAATACTTGAAAATCCGCCCAACAATATTGTATTTCTTCCTAGATGCACTACCCTGATAAATAATTTTCTACAGCCCCTTTTGGGTTTTCTACCATGTTAAAATTGAACGTTGAATGATAAAATGAAAAAGTACATGACACTTCAATTGTAGCAGTTTCAATTATTTAAAATGTAGACTAATACTATCATAAATAATGTGTCAATTAATTAATGGATATAAATTGAGGGAATGATTCCTTAAAGGAACAATAAAACTTTCATATATATATATGTGGGCGCGCGCGCGCGAGCTCAATGAAATTGATCGGAATTTCCAAGTCTAAAATGTATCAGTAGGTTAAGTCATTGTGAACTTCCAACTTAATTGGGTTCTCTCAAGTATATATTGATGACTTTGTAAGTTGTTCTACCATCAAATATTTGATGTTATGCTGAAAAGTATAGTTATGTAGTTAACATCTTGCTTAGCTCAAATAATTTCGCAAAAATTCTCGAACAACTTTTTCTAACCTATAACAACTTGATGTTTCCTTTGAAAAATTTAAATAATTTCTCTCTTCCCTTGATCTAATTAGCTTTTGATTCGCCTTACTCTAACATTTCAGCAAAAGTTACGTATAGATTGTGCTGAGTACAATATTTAGGTAGAGAGGCGTAATTAACTAACTTCATAAACTCTTCTTGCCTGTGAAACTCTTAAATGCAATCTCATATTAGCAAAGTTTAAGCATTTTTTCCCCAGATTCTTGTCTAACCTAACTCATAAACTCACTTGAGTACTCCTTCCAATATTTGGCATCATCTCTTAATATGATAACTTTCGAAAAAGGAGCAAAAAAGAAGAGAATCTTGTACAATATTGTCCCATATACTCATGCATGGAGAAGCCAAAAAAGCAAACAAATCATCATTGATGATGGATCAAAAAAGATGACAAAAGAAAGATAAAAATGGCCAGAGTGTGGCTAAGCATGCAAACAATAATATCCATTACCGTTTTGTAACGCAAATAAAGAAGCTTTGAGCAGGTATAATCTAGTATGATTTAACCATAAAAAAGCATGGAATCTATAGTAGATAAGATTGTGATTTCTCCATTACGCATGGATTGATTGCAATTTATGCGCTTTATGAATGAGTGGATAGAAGAGATAAGAGCTTTGAGTGAAGGCAATTGAAGGAGGGACCAACCAAAGGCTTCATGACTTTTTTTTTTTATCTGTACTGTGGCATGCGAATGGGATCAAAAGTAAATAATTAGGCACACCATTATTGGCAGCAGAAATGATTACTAGCACCCTAAGCATGGGCTCATCTATAATTTATAGCGTTGATTGATATGCCTTAACATGGCACATCAAATGATTCGTGCAGTTTTATTAGAGAGCGCAAATTGCAACTTTGGTCCCTCAAGCATGGTATTAGTTTCAGTTCAGTACTTCTGTTTTTTTAAAAATGTATTTGGTTTGCTAAGTTTTTGATGGATGGTTAATTTTTATTTAAAATGACAAATTTACCTTTTCAAAGTGAACCAAACCTTTGGCTTGTAGAGTGTATATTTGTCATTAAAGAAAAAAAAAAAGAATTGTCCTGACATAATAAAATATCAGCTATGACATTATCGTTGTTGATTTTGATTCGTTTCAAAAGTGTACACTATTAATATCAAAACTGACTGGCTTGCTACCATTGCTGAATGGATTGAAATGGAAAAATGGGCACAATTTGGTGTCAACAAATGAAACAAAAAGGCATAGTCTGGTGCAAATGAAATCATGGGGACTAAACTGCAGTATTTCATGTTTCCACTGGACGTTCATTTGAGTTTGCACTTTGCAGGGGACTACGAGGACATATCCCGGAGATAATGCTCCAGTTTGTAGTAGCTTCAGGCTCTTTTGTGCTCTTCATAGTCAGGCCGGATTCGATTCTCATAATTATACTCTTTCCCACCTTTTCTATTTTTTTCTAGGAGCCCTTTTGCCAACTTTGAAAAGAACTTGTATACAAAAGTATGGTGCAACTCAGACAAAATTTAACCCACAATAAAAAAAAGGAAACAATAAAAATACATCCAATTTTATCATTGATGGACCTTCTTAGTGATTATTGGAATTCTTTTTCTTTTGCTTTGGCAATCATATTACTTATCTAATTTCTGAATCTCCAGGAAAGTGAGTTAAAAAGTAAAAAATCTCCAAATACAAGTAATAATAAGTGAGACTTTTATAATTTTCAAATGAAAATTTTCTTCCGCCCCTTTCCAAAAAAAAAAAGATAGATTCCAAATTCACCTTGAGACTTAAGGGATCTAATTGAAAAGAGTGATAATTGTCACGACATTTTCGAGTAAAGGTCTTAAAATTGCGTTTGAATTGTCACGTTGGATTCATTTTATATTTTTATTCCAAAAAAGTTGTTAAGTTTCTTGTTTCAGTAGTAAAACTACTGAAATATATCAAGTAAATAGGTATTTCTTCTATTACCAACACAAAACTCAACCAATCATGATTTATTCTAGTTAATGCGCTATGAAAACTTATCTAGTACTCGAGAAGTCTAATTCTTCCCACGTACAGGATGGATAACTCTAATGTTGGTGTATGAAATCTATTCTAGTAACACTAAATTACTCTAAATCTTGTCTACAATCTGAAGTGTGATATGTGAAACCACTACTGTTTATCCGTTTTAGTTTTTGCTCTCTGACATGGGTGGAAGTCTCTCAAGAGTAAAAATCGGATGGTAATTTTCACTTAGCAATAAGCCACTTTCAAAAAGCAGTGTGAAGTGAGCCCAATATTTCATTGCCTGTGATGGGCAAGAACAATTTTTGATCAGGATTGATTTGTGCAATGTGTAGAGTATTGAACACGTACTCTTCTATTACGCACCGTTTGGATTGAAGGAAAGGAAAGGACAGAACTCTAGTGCAAAAGAAAAGAAAGGAGAGCAGAGGAAATCTGAATATATCTATCTTGTTTGGACTATGAATGGAAAGGAAAGAAAATTATCATTAGTTACATTTTTATTCATAATTTTAAACACATGATAGGTTGTTTTAGAAAATTTTAAAATTTTCATTAGTTTTGGTATTCTTTTTCTCCGTTTTTGCCTGCTTTTAGAGGGAAAGTGGGCTAATAAAATAAAGTTAATTACAAAAACTCTTCACAAGGTTTAACTAGTTTGCACTTTACCTTCTCTCACTAAACTGTTAGTCAACTCTAACATTGTGTAGCGAAAAAACAAATAGAAATTGATATCCCTAAGGATTAATTATAGTAAAAACCCTTAAGGTATAGCCATTTTACATTTTACCCTCTAATATCATTTTTCTCTTAATTTGTCTATTTGTCCTTAAAACCATTAGTCAACTCTAATATTTTGTACCACTCAACACAAATAATGTTTAAAAAATTAATATCCCAAACATAATAATGAAATTATTATATATTTATGGATAAATGTCTTGTTAAATTTATCTCCATAATTACAGGTTTTTTTAGATAAAAGAAAGTATCTTGCTCATCTCATGTGATAAAGGAAAAAATTTTAGTGCAAAAGCAACTAAACTATGAAAATGTTATTAAAGGTCTATAGATGTGTTTGTTTGGATTGGAGATTATTTGAATTCTTTTTAGAATAATAGCACTATTTGCAATTTGATTTTTTGAGATAAAAGGTAGTTGTAATAATAAAAAGATAATTAAAAAACATGTTTAGATGTAATAAAAAAATTTTAAGAAAAATTTAGCAATCTAAATAAACTTTGATAGCATCTAAGTATGGTATACTAAAGGAATAGCCTTAAAAATTTTGAACTCCAAATCAACCATGTTTCTCTTTTTCCATTATTAAGTCAAATTAACAAGATATTCTCCTCAATCTAAAAAAAAGTGCAATTATGGAGTCAAATTTAACTACAACCATATATATAAAAGTATTATTCTTTTATTATTATATTAAAAATATTGATTTTTTAAATATTGTTTGTCCTCGGTATTATCAAACATTGGAGTTCACTAATGATTTTAATAACAGACACACAAATTGATAAAAAATGATATTTGGAAATAAAGTGCAAACCAAACTATACTTTAAAGAGATTTATCGTGGTTAGCTCCTAGGGGTATAAATATCCTTTTGACATCACCATTACACAACTAGAGTTGACTAATAGTTTAGGGGATATAGTGAGAACAAAATAACGTTAAAGGACAAAGTGCAAAAGTGGTTATACCTTAGGAGGAGTTTTTGTGATTAACCCTAAAAAATAACTGAATTTTCCCTCCTCAAAAACCAATCCAAATATCAAAATCCTTATCCCTCCCTTTTCTTTCCTTTCCTTTCCTTCCCATTCTCCAAAAAACAAACAGTGCCAAAGGAAATTAGTTGTCATGAATTTCTTCATTTTGAAATCTTACTTATACATTGGACATTGAACACATCATTTAAACTTGAGAGACCTAGGCTATTTGGACACTTCATTTCGTCTTATCTTACTCGTGTTGAAACTCTTCATCTTTTACTAAAGTACTTCCATAGACAATCTCAATAACACAGAAAAAGACTCGGAAGAGAATACATCATAAACGAGGGCGGAAGTTAAAGAATTATCTTGTTTGGATTGCAAATTTTTAAGTTTTTGTAAAGAAATATATTTTAATGATGTGATAAATGTGAGTTAAATAAGTAATTGAAAAATGTGTCAAGAAAATTTTTTACGAAACTCAAAGGCCAAACAAGGCTACCCTACTTTGGGCTATCCCCATAAGATCTGCACAAAGGAATGGCTTTTGAATCATTAGGTGGATCCGGGAGTAATGTAGTCTCAAATTGACATTGACAATTGCTAAAATCTTGAATCCACGTAACACATATGTAGTAAATTACCAACAATATTTGTGAACCTTAATACTAGAGGTGGCAATAAATTGAATCGAACTCAAACTGTATTATCTAAGCTCTGGTCTGATGAATCTTCGCTTTCAAAATCGAGCTTGACTCGTGTAAAATATACTCAGTTTGAGTTTGAGTTCGAGTTTGAACTCGTTGGAGAAGCAAATTGAGATCGATGTCATACTTGAGTTTGTGAGTTCAAGTGATGAGACATGTAAGTTGT
This sequence comes from Coffea arabica, assembly GCF_036785885.1. NCBI lineage: Eukaryota > Viridiplantae > Streptophyta > Magnoliopsida > Gentianales > Rubiaceae > Coffea > Coffea arabica. The sequence continues at coordinate 53,299,937 of NC_092331.1, read as the reverse complement.
TAGATAATTTAATATTTCTTAAGAATAAAATATATATATATATATATATATATATATATATAACTCAAAAAGCTCGATTAACTTTGAAGTAAAATACTTAAAGGCTCGAGTTTAATTCGATAACTGTACTCGAGCAGCTCGAACTTGATTTGGATTGAGTGGAGCTTTAACCCAATTTGAGTGTGGGCAGCTAGATTTGTTTGCCACCCGGCCCACCCCTGCATACACCATGTTGGCTTATGCACTATTAAATCACATCCAGACGCTTTGCAACATTTAAAAATTTGGCCAAATTTTGGTAGCGCCTCATCCCCATTCGCCAACTCTGAAAAATTGCCTATCTTTTCTTTTTCATGAAAAAAAAATTAATTGCAATTAAAGAACGGTGAGCAAATCATTTGGATAATCACTTTTCCAAAAGGAAGATTTGCACCGCCGTCTGCGGTGAGACCTTTAGCTACACTACCCATCAATCAAAGGAATCCAACAATTTTCTGCAGCTAGGTTGACTCTCCACACTCCACAGCCGAAGTTATATAAAAAGGGCCTCCCAGACTCCAAAATCCAGAGTCCTAGGCCGCCAATACCAACCCAAAAATAGTAAAATAGTATGGGTGGTAGCAATACTAGTCACAGTAACCTCAAGAATGCAGTCCTAGCATTTCTAGTTCCCCTGCCCTCCATCCTCTTCTACCTCACTTTCCTCTACCACTACCAGGATGATGATCCCAATTTGCTTTCCCCTGTATGGAAATGGTGCTATAACCACCCTATCCTGCTAGCCAACATCTTCTTTTTCTTCAATGTCAATGTTCTCTTTTGGCTCATTGGCCTCATCCAATCTAGCCATTGGGTAAATTTTTGTTTGGCCCATTTTCTTTCATTGGAGTTGACTTTTTTTTTCTTTTTTCTTTTTACTGTTTATGGAAGTTTTGATTTAGCTCAAAATTCTTGCAAGATTCACAGAATATGAATGTTTTAGATGGAGGGACTGTGATAGTTTTCTTCGCTTTTGTTGTTTTGCAGATGATTGATCCGTATTGGACGGTGATACCTGTTTTATTGGTGCACTACTATGCAAACCATCCATTGGCAGTAGAGAATAAGTACAATGTTTGGAGATCAAGAATTGTAACATGTTTGACGTGGGTCTGGAGTATTAGGCTCAGTCATAACTACTTTCGCCGCGAAAATTGGCAATGGGGTGTTAGAGAGGATTGGAGGTTTACAGATATGAAGCATCAGTATGGCAAATGCTGGTGGTGGGTTTCTTTCTTTGCTGTTTACTTGTCCCAACAGGTAATGGTTTATCTCCTTAGAATGATTTTTTTTTTTTTTTGTGTGATCTTTTAGGAGTTTGGTAAGAGCCCTTTTGAGTTAAATGTATAAAATTAGTAGAATTAGCTTTTCTTGTACTCATTGCTTTTTGTTAGCTTTAAAATTGATGGAAATAGTAGGACAGAATTGAATGATGTTTATGTGGTGCAACTTCTCTATAAATTGTTTCAACGAAATTTTTGACATAATTATGATAAAGACATGAGCTTTATTCAATAATGAAGTTTTTGGTGCTGAGCTTAGATTGGTTTGTCAGTCATATTTTAGGCGTTTTTCTTCACAAGGTAGATAAATGAAGATTTTTTTTAATTCCAGGATTAGTTAAAATGGAGCTCAAAGGATGTGATGGACACAAGGAAACTACAGATCAGGCTTTATTAGCATCGACTTGTTTAGAGCTTGTGCTTAGTTGGTTTTTATTTAAGATTTTGACAAGTCTATAATTATGATTATACCCTTTGAAGTTGTTTTCTTGTAGAATGATCTGTGGCCCATCATAACTGAATTTAGATTGATAAAGAAATACACAAACACTATCATTTAAAATGGTTCAGAGGAAGTCACAGCATTTTTAACTGAGTATGCTATGAAATGGACGAAATTTGTATGCTATAACATCTATTGTTCACGTGTTGGATCACTAGAAGATTGTGCATGTTGTCTACACTGCAGCAAGTCGTTCTTAACTTACTAGGAATGTACAGTATCTCTTTTTTAAGTGAGTTTCCTAGGATACTCAACAATTTGTACATCTCAACAATAATTACTTATTTTATGAAAAATAAGCAATTGATCGGCGTGAACAGTTGGCATGGCTTCATTTGGAAGGTTTAAGCGGTAATGATTAATGACAACAATCCAAACTTTTGCACAAAGTCTCGAAATTGCTAGACCCAGATCTATCATAGTGACATAGATTTAACTCTTTTTTGCATATAACATCTCACTGGATTATTTTAAATTTCTATGATGCGTTTTATTCTACTGTAGCAGGATGCTAATTTATTTGGGAAATCTCTCAGAATAAGATTTACTTTGGCATAGTCAGTCCCCATATTGGGCCTGTACCCTGCACAATTAAGTGATGATTTGCTCCTAATGCCTTTTCCACTTGTTTGGCAGGTCTTTCTCATGGGCATATGCATGCCTATGTATGTGATCCATTTAGAGAACAAGCAACTAGATATCTTGGACTTTGTTGGAATAGCAATATGTTTGTCTGGAATTGCAATTGCTTATTTTGCCGATACACAACTTCATGATTTTGTGAGTAGAAATAAGAAGCTAAAAGAGCTTGGCAAGCCAGTTGTTCCCAACCTTGACAAAGGGCTGTGGCAATACTCAAGACATCCAAACTATTTTGGGGAGCAGTTGTGGTGGTGGGGACTAGTCATTCTTGCATGGAACCTGGGTTATGGCTGGACTTTTGTTGGTTCACTCATCAATAGCCTGTGTTTAGCTTATGTAACTGTGCTTGTGGAGAAGAGGATGTTGAAGCAAGATTACAGGGCTGAAGCATACCAATTGTACCAGAAGACAACTTCAGTGTGGATACCTTGGTTCAGGTCACCGTTGATAGGAAAATCAAAGAACACTTGACTCAAGAATGGTACATGTAATGTGTTTTAGAATTATGCTTTGGATAAGTATTGTCAATTAGGGATCTTTCTTGTATCTTTTGGGATTAATAGAAGTGAGATATCCTCTCTCTATCCCTTTACTCGAAATTTCATTATTGGGACTTCTCACTCTATTCGATAGGTGTATGGCTCAAACCACAGAAACAGCACATATGCTAATGGTTTCTCATGAACATGGTACCAGTGATGTGCATTCTTGGTGTAGCCAGATGGTTTGGTAATGAAGTTTCAATTGTATCATGGTTCTTTGGGTATGGTTGTATGAAAAGTTGGAATTTAGAAATGGTTTGCTCAGTTTAGTTAGTTCATCAGGGAAAACATCAACTCGTAGAGTTCAGTTTTTGAAGATCAAATCCTGTATAAATTAGAAACTTTGAACAGAAGCTCAGGTTAATGTCATATCAAAGCCACTTCAACTAGAACCTTGACTTTCAGCCCTGGCGCAAGTGTGAATCTCTCAAAATGATAATATTAGTAATTATCTGAAAGAATTTAAGAGAGGAGCAAAATATTCTATGGTTAGGACAGGTTGCATGGCTACCTACCTTTTCAGTTTTGCCTAAGAAACAAACAATTAGAGAATAAATGATAACAAATCAATAGAAATATTGGTGTGGGTGTCTGCAGTGGGGACTTTTACGGCTTTACCTTCACCATCCATCAGGATCCAGCTTTCTGCAGAAAAGTTCATCCAACAAAATTAATAGGGTCCCTTATGGGAGTTATTGGCAGGCAAGACTAGACTATGCCATAGCCGGTAGTAGTAATAGCAGCCACAATAACCTCGAATGCACTAACAGAAATTCTTTTTCCCTTTCCCTCAGTATTCTTGTACCTAATTTTCCTCATTCACTACCACAATGATTATTTTAGTACCTTATGCTCTCTAGGGAAGTTGTGCTTTGACCACCCTTTTCTCCTGGCCAACATTCTCTTTTTCCTTAATGTTAATGTTCTTTTCTGGCTTGTTGGCCTCGTGCAGTCTAAGTATCAGGAAAACTTTACTTTTATTCCATCTGGTTGAGTTTTTCTGATCAAAGTTTCCAATCCTCAGTTCTGAATTTGTTGCGAGACTCAAAATGTAATGACATTTTAGGAGGGATTATGATGTTTTGTTTCTTTGTTTGCAGATGTTGGATATGCACTGGTTAGGGATACCAGTTTTGTCAGTGCGCTGCAAATCAACTCATCCATTAACAGACGATTACGAGTTTAATATTTGGAGATCAAGAATTGTGATACTTTTGACATGGGTTTGGAGTAATAGCTTCTCTGACAGCTACTTATGCCACGAAAATTGGCAATTGGGTCTTAGAGAGGACAGGAGATTTAATCAGCTGCAGCGTGTAGTATGACAAACACTGGTTATGGATTGCAGCATGCAGTATGACAAACACTGGTTGTGGATTTTTTCTTTGCCATATACCTATCTCAACAGGTGCTTTTCCCCTTCTGAGCTATTTTTGAATTCTTTCTGTCGTTTGTACTAGTTTGTTATCTTAAAAATGGTAAAAGATGCAGGACTGAGAGGTTAAGTGATGCTTGTCATTTTGCCACTCCATCAATGTTTCAATGGACTTCTATGCATACCTAAGGTAAAGGATTGGAACATCTAATTTCTTGGTGGTGAGCTTTTGATCAGTTTGTCAACCATATCCTGGGGAAGTTTTGCTCATAAGTTCCACAAGTTTAAATTCTTTTGAATTCTAGGAATGGTCAAGTGAGGCTTGTAAGATTGTAGATATGAGGACCTTATAGATCATGAGCCTTCAGTAGGATTGACTAAGAAGTTCTTAGGATATACAAGTCTATAATGTCAATATTACTTTTGAGCTTTTTAGTTTTTCAATTGTTATAGCTTTTGAGAACTTGATTTATGTCATGGATTGCGAGGGCTTGGCTTTGTGGAAATCTGGAAGCAGCTCGGGTTTAAACATATAGTTGGATTTGTGGAAATCTGGAAGCAGTTCTGGTTTAAATATATAGTTAGCATCACTTCAAACAATTCACATGTAGTCGCAATTATTTTTTTGACAAGTTGTGTGAGGTATTGAACTAAATTGGCACATCATCAAAAAGGTTTTGCAAGCAATGAATTATTCTTGCACATTTAGACTAAGTGCTTGTATACCTATTCTGTCATAATGTACAGAAAATAAATCCTTCAGAATGACAAATCGAGAATGTTAAATTTCTTGTGGCTTCATCTGGTCAGTTGAACATGGTACTAGTTGCCTTGTTTAGATCACAATGGCCAAAGCTTTTTCACAATCTGAGGCACCATAGTGTGGTTTGGCCTCAGATCTCCTAAAGTGATATAGGTGTAAAGCTTTAATACAGGCTTTATTGATGTTTCATCCATCTGTCGCGGGACTAATTAATCACTTGCTTTTTCTGCTTAATTCTCTCCACTAAATGTTGTTTTGCTTCTTATCTTGTTTGTCTGCCAGGTCCTTTTGGTGTGCGGTCAAATCAAAGAGAGTGCAACTTAATATATGCGACTCAGCTGCAATAGCTGTATGTTTGGCTGGTGAAATCTTTGCTTATCATGCCAACAAACAACTCCATGATTTTGTCAGTAGAAATAACAAACTAAAAGAGCTTGGCAAAGGAGTGGTGCTCATACTTGAAGGTTTGTGGCAATACTCGCAACATCCCAACCATATTGGGAGCAGTTGTGGTGGAGACTATTCATCTTCGCAAGGAACCTGGGTTATGGCTGGACGTTTGGTGGTGCACTCTCTAATAGATTCTGTTTAGCTTGTTTGTATGCACATGCGGAGAATCGACCGTTTAAAGCATGATTACAGGGCTGAAGTTTACAAGTTATACCAGAAGAGAACGTCAATTTGGATACCTTGGTTCAGGTCAGCATCGAGGAAAAGACAAGAACACTTGACTCAAAAATGGTCCACATATCTATATTACAGTTATGGCCTTACATTACCACAATTCAATTGTTATCTTTCTTGTGATGTGTTGGGCATAATAAAAATGAAAGAAATCCACCCAGTATCATTCTGCTGTAAAATTCAATATTACCAATTTGCTCCCTAAACGTAAAGATGTGCAACATATGGAAAGCTCTGAGAACCCTGAAGATACAAGAATGGTTTTCTCATAAACTTGGGAACAGCAATGTGTTTGATATAATTGCGTGTAAAGCTTCCAAATCACTGCAATGTATTTGTTGTAGAAAATGCACTTAATGAAATCTATTCTGCAATTTTTTCAACTCATGAATACAAACTGGTCTATGCATAGGCTTACTGGCATTTTGAGTGTAGAGTATGGTATTGATTCTCATCCTCTCATGGCTGTCTAGGAAGCAGGGAAAAAAATGAGAAAGAAGAAGAAGAAAAAAATCGTAAAATCAAGGTAAAAACTCAACATGGTTTTTTCTTAATACTAATGAATGTCCTGCTCATAGCATTGCAGCCTGTGTATTCCATGTTGTTTTCTCTTTCAGTATTCGTTCATTTGGTGCTTTTCATTAGGTCTTGAAGTATCATTCAATGTCTAAATCTTTGAAAATAGTCATGGCTTAAGATAGATTCTTGCAGGGCAAGGAAACTAGATTAAATAACAATAAAATGAGTACCAAATATTCGGCTTAAAAAATGAGGATATTGTAGAACTTTACGGAATTGCATTAATAAAAGTTCTTGAAAACTTCAGTAGCTGTTCTTCATCTACATTGCTTAAGAACATTCATAAATAATAATCTATATATTTATTCCCTTCGACTACATCCAATGAATTGTCCCGTTTCACAGTGATTACTGACCATTGAGCTAGCTCTATCCTTGGAAATGGGGTTGGAAATGTTCTTTTCTTATGCCTTTTCCTATGATGAATAACAACTATAAGACACATTCAAGCATACTATGCTTTGTTTTGCCAAATTTCGAAAGGTTTCTAGAACAACTTCTCTTAAAGGCTCAAATCGAGGTCAAATTGTCGGAAGGAATATTAATAAAGACGGACAATGTAATAACTATTGTCTGAGTGAAGCCTTGATTAAGGACTTCAATAAGTAGCACTTAAACATTAGGCAAATGTTGGTTATCCGGAAAAACAACATATGTTCCATTCAGACTAAGAACCTGCAATGGCTTTGTCTAGAATGTTTGAAACTATTATGTGGTAACCTAAAGAACTCCCACAACATTTGTAGCACCATATTAAGTTGTTTGCTTAGTTGCCTTGTCTGGTAAGGATACTTGTGTAATCAGGCTTAAAGTGACATCTACCGAGAAATCTTATAGCTCCTCTTAGATATTTTCCCAATTTTATAAATAGAAAGGAATATCTCAGTATGGAATACAATGAGAGAGAGAGAGAGAGAGGAGTTAAAATTATGAAAGTTTTCTGATTGGCCTAAATACACCTACTGAACTTCCTTTGAAGCTTTGAAGTCTTCAATGCAATTGCCAGCCACAGTCTGTTGTAGACATTTTCCATGAATTGAAAATAAGCATATCTCCACGATTTCTTGAAAGTGAGGATGCCACAAACTGCCGAGAATCCAACTGCAAAACCAGGTCCAATCCCAGCAAAGAACCATGAGAAATAAGACTCTTCGCCAGCTTCATGTCTACCACTAGACTTATTCCCATCAGGTGATTTGTCGTCAGGGCAAGTTTTCAAGAGTGGTTTACCACAAAGTCCACTGTTGCCTTCAAAACTAGATGGATCATTCAAGGTTTGGAGCTGATTTCCAGTTGGTATTCGCCCTGATAGATTATTAAATGATAGATTTAGGTAACTCAGAGTGTCTATAGTGGACAAACTTAGAGGGATTGAACCAGAGAGTTCATTTCTTGATAAATCAAGAGACTCTAGTTGTTTCAAATTGCCAATTTTGTCTGGGATTCTTCCACTTAGATGATTATTGGACAAAGTCAAACTTTGCAACCCAACAAGATCCATTAGTTCTTCAGGGACCTCTCCAACTAAATTATTTCCTGAAAGCTCCAGGGATCTTAGATAAGGAAGGTTTGTGGAGTACTCGAGCTCTCTTCCTTTCATAAAGTTTGAAAGCTTTTGAGGATGGCGAGTTAGATAAAATGCAAATGGTGTAATGTCTGATTCAGTAGATACCATTGCACTCAAGTTACCAAAACAGGTAGGAATTTTTCCTTCCAGTTTGTTGTGAGCCAAGTTTAGTACCTGAAGATCTTTAAGGTGGCAGAATTGCATTGAAATATTACCTTCAAGGTTATTGGATTGAAGTCTGAGAATTCTTAGATTTGATAACCCATTGCAAATCCAGGCAGGTAAAATGCCTGATAGTCCATTTTCTCCAAGATCAAGAACTTGTAGATTTTTCATGTTCTGCATTTTCCAGGGGAGCTCCCCGTGAAACTTATTTTTGCTCAAGAGTAAATATACCAGAGGTTCCATGTAGCCTAATGAATTTGGGATATGACCAGACAGGCTGTTGTTTCTCAAGTTCAGTGTCTTCAACTGCTGCAGCTTCCCCAGGCATAGAGGGACTCTTCCTGTTAACTGATTGTTGGAGAGATCTAAGGTGAACAAAGACTGTATGTTGCATATACAATCAGGGATGCTTCCAGTCAATTGGTTATCATTCAGATGGAGATATCTCAATATCAGTGGAATTTCCGAGTTCCCATCAAGGGGAGGAATATTTCCAGTTAGCAAATTTCTTGAAGCATCAAATGCAACAGCATTTGGTGGAAACGATACCAAGGAGCCCTCAAATTTGTTGGAATAAAAAATTATGAGTCGATCAAACGTGTTAATTTCTTTGAACACTGGTGGCTTGCCTGTTATGTTGTTGGTGCTAAGATCCAAGTAATGAATCTGCGAATACACCTTTTCAAACCAATCAGGGATGGTATCTGAGATGCTTGCATTTGACATGATCAATGTATTAACCTCCCTTTGTGTTTGAAGCCATGAAGGAAATGGAGGTCCTAATTTGGTGGAACCCATGTGAATATATTGTAGTTGAAATGGAGGAATCCACATGGAGCTTACATTCCAACTCAGCAAGGTTGAAGAAATATCCAGAATTTTGAGTTCCCTGAGATTGGCAAAGTGGAAATCAGACAGCATACCAGTAAATGGGTTGTCTGCAAGACGTAACCTTTGCAGTTTAGTGAGCTGCCCAAGACTTGTAGGAATGGTACCAGAAAACTCATTAGAATGAACATGGAGTATAGTAAGAGAAGATAGTTTCCCCAGGCAAACTGGAAGTGATCCCTGAAAGTGATTAAAACTCAAATCGACATAAGCAAGGCTACTCAAATTACACAGTGAATCTGGTAATGAAGTTCTGAAGCTATTGGAAGAAAGATGAAGCAAAGTAAGAGAGGTCAGTTGCAAAAGGGAGTCAGGAATTGGACCAAAGAAGTAGTTACCTTCAAGGTGAAGGTTCATGAGTGAAGTCATATTAGAGAACCAGAGAGGAATTGGAGAACTAAAGCCATTCCCTTTGAGGTCAAGGGAAGTAAGAGAAGTGAAATTAATGTGTGAAACAGGAGGAATAGTTTTAAGATCACAACCTGCCAAAGTTAATGATAACAAAGATGGGAGCATGTTAACAGCATGCAACCAATCTCCTTTGTTCACAATCTGTACGCCAGACAAGTCTAAGCTTTCTAGAGAAGAAAGCTTAGCTATCCACCAAAGATCTTTTGCAGTCAATGTGAAGTCTGAGCCAAAACTCCAGCCTTGAGGTGTATCTCCAAGATGGAGGTACTTTAACCTTGAGAGGTTTCCTAGATCATCAGGAACCATTCCTTCAAAACCGGCACTAGACAGGTCGAGATATCTCAAATTCCTTAAGGATCCCAAGAATGTTGGGATTGGAATGCCTGAGAAGTTGTTCATGCTAAGGTCCAAATATTGCAAATGCTCCAACTCGAGTAAAGATGGACTTATCTCACCTCCCAAGCAGGTTGTGCTGTAACTGTTAGCGTAGATTACATCATAAAAGTACCTAGAAGGATCGAATGGAAATTGGTTATGGAGGTCAAGCTTGACAACATGGCCATTACTCTTGCTACAACCAATTCCTTCCCATGAACAACAGTTTTCTCCACACCAGGATGACAGATGGTGTGATTCATCTATTAGGCTTTCCCTAAACTTGAGAAGAGCTTTTCGCTCTCTCTCAATGCAGCTTGTGTTTGAGTAGATTTTTTGTGTATGACAAAGCTGAAATTGCACAATGAGAAGCCAAAAATTAAAGGAAAGTAAAGTCGCAACATGGAGATTTCCCATTGCTTTTCTCATGTTGATAAAGGAAATTAGGTGTTTATGGAAATATTGTTTTATGATGGTTTCATGTGAACTCTGGTAGCTAATATAGAAAATGATCCTGCTTGATCTATACTGAGGTCTTCATCATGCTTGACCTGTGGATTTCCACTACTTGAAGTGCTTGTGGACGTCAACTGAATCTTCAATGAGCATGCATTCTAGGAGACCTTGACAAAGTCTCCAACATGCGCAGGGCAGGTCATTCCAACTATCAGTTCTTGGGGACTCGGGAGAATTGAAACTTTTTTGATTGCTTCTTGTTAATTAAGGAAAATTGTAAAAAGGGCTATTCAATTGCTTGATTAAGAAAAAGGTGCGTGCATAAATTTGAGTTTTTTTTAAAACTATTTTATTGCAAGGGAAATTCTCGTACAAAATGTTCTTTTTCTTTTTTTTTTTTGGTGCAGATTAAGTAGCAAATTTTGATTGGAAAAAAAAAAACAGAGAGCATAAACGTCCTTGAGAGTAACTAACCTAGAACTACATCTATTTTATTAATCATCTGACTGAACGAGTATTTTCACTCAATTTCTCAATTATTTCTCTTTCAATTTTGTGCTGACTTGGTCCACCACTCTAATTTTGACTCACTGAACTGAAAATTTTGAGAAACAGTTATCCAGGCATGGCTCTGAAATTGTTTCTTCACTGCAGCTTCATCATAGACTTTTTTCACCAGGGTAGTCTTGCCGAGTCCCCCCATTCCCACAACAGAAACTACTTACAATTGGGAATGGTCATCAAGGATTTTTGAGATGAGCTCTGCTTTTGGCTTATCAATCCCAACAAGTCGAGCTTCTTCAATGAAGAGTGATTGAGCACGAATGTCAAAATCTGCATTTGCCTGTCGGGAAGAGCTGAAGCCTCTTTCTTGAGTACCATATAGGGCTTGGTACCTCTGATGCCTTGCTGAAATCTCTCCAACTCTGGCCTTGATGTCTTTTATCTCCAAAGAAATTTGATGGCGAGCTTTCAGATTCTTTATTGAGTTATAGATCTTTCCAGCCTTGCCACAGAATCCGTCCTTGTAGCCACGAGCAAAGCGGAAGGTAAAATCATCGAGAACATCCTCTGTATCATAAGCAACTTCTCGAATGCTGAGATATGCCAACTTTTCTACAGATTTTATCAGATTGAGTTTGATATCAAAATAATTTAGTTATTAGAAAATAAGGATATTTGTTAACCAAAGATCATGTTGGTTTGTTAACAAATATTTTAGATAAGATTTGCTAGTAGTAGAAGATTATATTTTGTTGAGATTTTTAGGATAATTGTTAGTTGGATATTTTGCTAGTTTGTTTCATGTAATCACTATAAATAGTGAGTTGATGAATGTAGAACAAAAACTCATTTTCTACCTTCAATACAAGTCTCTTATAAGCTTTTTTTGCAACACTAAGGTGTTGTTTCTTAGTTTATGCCCCAAAAAACCAACAAAATGGTATCAGAGCCTATATCTTAAGGGCTTGAGTCTTCTTTTTTTGAGAGTGATGCATTGGTGAGGATCCTTTATAAGTTCAAAACCATGACAGGAAAGAACTTTTTGTCAAATGTTTCAACTTTTAGTGGTGAAACTTACCAAATTTGGGCCATAAAATTTTGGACTTATTTGGTAGTCAATGATCTACGGGATATGGTGGAGACGAATTTTGTTTCATCAGCATTTGAAGAGCTGATGGATACACAAATTAGAGACCACAGAGTTGTAATCAGACAGAGATCCAAGGCCAGCATTCACATATCAGTTTTTGATGCCGTTTTCACAAAGATAATGGCTAATGATTTGATTGAGAATAAATTATTCTCAATTAAAATAAAAAGGAGAAGTTTCACTATGAATTGGTCAGATTTTGACAACTCTAAAGTGGAACATGATGATGAAATCAAGAATTCAGATCCTGAAAAAATTCAGGAGGAGATCATTGATAAGTCAGGAAGTATCAAATTGATTCCTGATATTTATCAAGATTATAACATTTCTATTTTTGAGTCTACAGATTTTGATGATGATGACAAAATGAAGAATCATGCAGAATTTCATATTTTCTGTATAGGTTCAAATATTGTCAAAGAATGTTCCACTTTAAACCTATGAGAAGGTTATTTGGAAACATTAAAAAAAATCATCTTTTATGTGGAGTTTGGCATGAGAAGACAAAAGAAGTGGTTTGTTGCAAGACTAATATTTAGCTTGCATAAAAATCCAAAGGAAGAAGTTCATTGCAAGGCTAATCATCAATTGCAGAATCTCTTACAAAAGTCTCTCCAAAACAAGGTTCAAAGATTTGAGAAGACAATTGAAAATCTACAGCAAAAGTGGCAAGGAGGAGTGTTGAGATATGCCAACTTTTCTACAGATTTTATCAGATTGAGTTTGATATCAAAATAATTTAGTTATTAGAAAATAAGGATATTTGTTAACCAAAGATCATGTTGGTTTGTTAACAAATATTTTAGATAAGATTTGCTAGTAGTAGAAGATTATATTTTGTTGAGATTTTTAGGATAATTGTTAGTTGGATATTTTGCTAGTTTGTTTCATGTAATCACTATAAATAGTGAGTTGATGAATGTAGAACAAAAGTTCATTTTCTACCTTCAATACAAGTCTCTTATAAGCTTTTTTTGTAACACTAAGGTGTTGTTTCTTAGTTTATGCCCCAAAAAACCAACATCGAACCTGCTTTAGCCATTCTTGGAGTTGAGAATCATTGTCTTCCTTTGCTTCAGCTTCTTTGAGGAAAGACTTCATGCTCCCGAGTTCATCTTTGATGAATTGAACATCTGATTTAAGCCCCCCCAAAAGTGTGATCTCTTGGGAAAGCAAGGTTGAGAGCTGGTTAATCAAAAAACCTACAACACTCTCTGCCATAATGCCAAGTCAAATTTCTCAAGAATCAGTTTTCTTATCAAAAAAATTTTGAGAGTTGTTCCAAATTTCAGAAACTATGCTGTTTTTCTTTTTCTTTCTTTCTTTTGTAGTATAGAGGATGCGGTTTATATGAGCTAGCAAATTCTAGAATTATATGAATTTGAAAGAATTGCTGTTCAAGAATGATATGAATTTGAGAACGTATGCTTTTTTTTCCCTTTGTGGTATAAACAAGGAGTTTTATTTGGCATTTTGGTAGTACATATCAAAAGTTATTGTGGTCAAAAAGTGAAATGTCAGTCTACTCAAAAGAAAAGGTATAGAGAGCATAACCTAAAAAAATAGGTAAAGAATAACTATTCTCTTGGGCTAAGAAAGGCATAGAGAAAATTTTGGATTTCTTTTGATTGTTTAAATTGGAAAGGAAGGCATTTGTCATGTGGAATCTAACAATCTTCAGATAATGTTCAGCTCCCTTCTAATGTTTTCTTAATTTGCTCCAAAAAGAAATGGCTAGCTATGATTCTAAGTAAAACTAATAGATAGGAAAAAAAAATATGTTGTCCCTAAGATCCAACTTACTTTGGTAGGGATGATAATCACGTAAAGGTAAAGTCCTTGATTTGTCTCTTGTGCTTGAAGATCGTTCTTGAAATTGGCACTTTGGTAATACTTGCAAAGTAACATAAATTCATTGTAACGAAACAAAGAAAGATTTGCCTACCTGCAACGAAAAGCATATTGGGCATAACCTAAGAAATGGGCAAAGCATATTAGAATACATATATTCTCATGCTAAGAAAGGCAACGATAAAATTTTGATTAGTTAAGTTGGAAAGCAAGGTATTTGTCATAGTCAATCTAACAATATTCTTGAGAAATGTTCAACTCCGCTTCTAAGTTGTTTTTGATTCGCTTCCAAATGTGTAGCTAAGATTCTAAATAAAACCAGCTGAAAAGAAAAAGTTGACTAGGAAAAGACGATCTACAAATTATAAGGATTTTAGCATGATAATAACCACATCATATTTCATTTCAAATGCCAATGGAGATTGGAAACTGAAATATTTGGAGTGTATTTAGTAAAACATCTATAGGCAGTTGCAGAAAAACTTGTATACAAGAACGTGCTTTTTTGCAGAAAGTCCAATCACATAACCATATAAATCTATATAGTTTTATATAAAATGGAAATTGAGAAGAAAATAACTCCAATCATAACAAATGACCTAAATGCGCTCCAGGAACGCGTGTCATGGGTTAGTTATGCCTGTCAATGGATTAAACCAATTTAATTTTGCCCGTCAATTATTGAAATGTTTCCTCAATTGTTCTATATTTGCCTAAAATCACAAATTTTATGGAGAAAATTTTTTTTTTGTCAAAATATTAAGGATCGTTTTGGTGAGCAAGCTAAACATTAGGAATCAAAACTGCGTTTCTTCCTTATTTCACTATCTCTTCTTTGATTTTCTCAAAAGAATAAACCTTTTGAATTGATTTTTTAAACAATCGTAAACATACCTCTTGAACTTATTTTTTCTTTCTTTACATGCGAAGAAAGAACTTCATTTAAAAAATGGAAAGAAGAGAATATGTTTGAATAACTTCCATTCATGTCAGGCTTAAATTCTTTTCATCAATTTTTTGAACTACCAATCTCAATTAAAAAGAAAATGTTTCTTCATTAAACCCTACTAAAACTTGCGTACCTATAGCCTCAAAAGTAATCGAACTAAATCTTTTTAGCAGAATCATGACTTATGATGCACAGAAAGAAACCCAATAATCAAGAACGCATGAACACATTGTAAATCCCAACTAATCAAAATCTAGTAAAGTTTTAACTACAGGTTCAATACTTACAACGCAAACAATAAGACGAACCTAAAAACAACCCTTCATATTGTGTAACAAAGCGGTGCCTATTGGAGTTCTCTTAATAGCAACAAATGAGAGAAGGAAAGTTCTTTTCCAAATTTTGGAGTTTTCAAAAGGCAAATAATATTACCATTCGTGAAAAAAAAAGGCCTCACACACTCTTTCTCTTCTTTTTATTGTGTAAAAAGGCAATGTAGCCCATTTATCATTGTGCCTATTTGTTAACTACTGTAATTGTCCTAAGGCTTCACAGTTGCTATAAAAGAGTTCCTTTGCCTCTTTCTTCACGACCAAAACCGTTCTTTCTCTACCATTGTACATTTTCTAGCAATGGCAAAAGATTAAAATTGCAAGGGCCTACTAGATCACATGAAACTGGAGGAAATCAATGATATTTGAAAACCACAAGTCTGGAAGAATTCTTGAATTTTGTCAATTGCTTTTATCTTCCATAGGTAATATTTTTAAAGATTGATCTTTTTCATTATTTTGTTTGTTTTATTAGAAACATGATGTTACAAGTTTGAACATAACAATTCAATATTTTGATTAGAGATTTTTTTTTTGGATAGTTTAAGTTATCAAAAATAATATATTTGCAAAAAAGAGGTCAATTTGCAGTAGTATGCCAATATACTGGCTTTTTTTGGATTGCCATTCTCTGGACAAAATTTTCATGTTTTTTGGGAATATTTCCTTGATACATTTTTCAATGAACTTTTTATTTTATATATATCATATCTAAAAAAGTATTACAATATACCCTTCCAAAAAATGCAATCCAAACAATATACTTCCATGATCAATCATAGTAGTATTGCGATTAGAACCTTTTTTTTTTTTTACAATTAGAATAAAAAACTAAAAAAGAAAAATAGAACCTAGACAACAAAATCGATTATGTGACTTGACTTTCAAGATTACTTGAAATAATTCTAATCTAGGTGAAGATAACTTGTAGTATTTTGGGTAATTTTTTTCAAAGGTCAAAAGGCTGTTTGGGTACAAAGGAATATGAGTACTATTAATTTCATTTAAATCAAAAGAAGGGAAGGACTTAGGCCTGTCAATTGGGCCATTTGAATTAGTACCACTTTTGGATTTCGAATTATGAGTTTTGGATTGATAAATATGAAACTCGTACTTGACTCACAAAATATTCAAATTGTGAGTTTAATTCGGACTTAACTCAAACTCACTTATAACTCCTTAATTTCCTTAGGGTACGTTTGGTTCTACAGAATTGGAATTGAATTAGAATTGAAATTCTATAGAATTTGAATTCTATGAATTGGAAATCCAAATCCTTGCAATTCTTTCGTTTGGAAAATACATAGAATTGATACAGAATTTATTTGGAATTCCAAATTCTTTGTTTGGATGAGAGAAGAATTCATTAGGAATTAGAATTGTTTTCATGAAACATTTGCTTACATAAAATTTTTCTTTTTTTATATAATAATTTCTTTTTTTTCTTACATTTAGCTAATTTTTACTAAAAATTTAAAGGAAGAAACCAATTTGTACCTTTAATAATTTATTTTTTCTTGCATTTAGCTAATTGTTACTCAAGCTTTAATGAAAAATGCAAATTACTTCCTTTTTGGCAATATATCAGCCAAAACCCCGAAACTAGCTAGGACATTCTGGCAAAATTACAACAAACAATGACAATATAAATAGAAAATATTGCAACAATGATAATATAAATAGACACCTGCATATCAAGAACAGAATACTTGTGCTAAATTGCTTGCTTAAACAACCATCATAGAGATAGAGGTTATATACACTGTAGTGGAAAAGTAGCCCTCATTTCTGGCTACTTTAACATTGAAATGGTTTGTTAGCAATCGAAACTTTTGGCCTCTGGAAGCAACACCAGTCCTAGCCATTAGTAGTCTCTTGGCGTCTGAAAAAAGCAAACATTGATACAGCCAAATATTGATATAATCCATGAATACTATAATGAAAAAAGCAAATTACTTCCTTTTTTGCAAAATACCAGCCAAAACCTTGATAAGCCCCAAGAGCAACAACCAGCTGAGACATTCAGGCAAAACCACAACCAACAATGACAATATAAATAGAAAATATTACAAAACAAATTCATGATTCTTTAGAAGAATGCATTCTCACTAAAAGTTTAATAAATGTATTCTCGCTAAAAGAAATAGAAAAATGTATTCTCGCTAAAAGCCTAAAACAAGCCAAAGAGAAAGGTAGCCCTTTTGAATTGTAATAGTCCTTTCTAGTTTCAAAGGTAAGACAAGACTTCAACCAATTGTGGATTTCAAAAACACAAAACAAAGGAACCAAGCCATCAGCTTCAACATTGAAACACCAAGGCACCACCACTTTCCTCCTCCTTGCAGACCTACACAGGCCATCACAATGTTTCCATGTCAGGTAAGGGTGACTGTAAAACTGCATAAGCTCAATGCTAAATTAAGACCATTTTCCTTTGACAAATAATACTTGAATAAGGACACAACGACCATTTTGCTTTAGCTGTAGGGCAAATGTACCATTTTCACAAGAAATGAAGCACCTGCCTCTAGCTTTTCCTCTTGCTTCTTAATATCATTCTCATCTAATATTCAGCGCCTTCCAAGAAATTTGACAGGGTCACTAATTTGCTACAACAAGTATACAATAATCTCACCTCCTTTAAAGAACAAGACACTGCACCTAGTGTGAAAAGTTAACAAAATAAGGAAGTAGAATTAATAGGCTTAATCAAGGGAAATTGCAGTTATATCCAAGGCTTACTTACAGATGTTACTCTACAAGCAGTTAGTTTAAGTTCTTGTTCAAGTAGACCAGGCTCTGCTTCATTTAATTGGTGAAAACCTCTCTCCACTACCCTGTAATAAATTCAATCGTGGGATTATTTGTAAAAGTCATTACCGTTTATAACATACCTCGTCGCTAATTTTATCATACACCAAGTGCTACACAGCTATTGTTACAGGACTTTTATCAGATTTTGCATGGACATCCGACTGCAATAATGCTCTCTGCACTTTCTGCACAGAGTTCCAAGTGCTACACAGGTCTCAGACAAAACTTAGTGGAGAAGTGTAAAAATACATAAAACTTTGACTGATGAAGATGCATATAACTGAAAATTTGATAATGCAAAACTCGGGAGTTTCTGCTCATGTAAGTTTCTGATGTTGCCGTATTGAAAACAGAGGAGGAAATCAAACACATAGCCTACTTTCATACGTCATACAATGTAACGAGTTACTTTTAAACAGTGAAAAGAATTATTTTCCTGGTACAAGTCAGTCTAAGAAATTAGAAAGGAGAAGTGAGTTCTCCAACATACCAGAAATTAATTTGCAGAAAATGCAATACAGAATATATTAAATGAGCTATCTGTGCTATTTCATCCCTAAAAAATGATAGGATATGAGACATTAATCTTATCTAGATGATGGAGAAATAATTTACTAGAATATTGATAATTTACTAGAACACTGCTTGCACAAAATACAGGATATGAAGCAGACATGAACCACAACAAAGCTAAATATCTCATCTTTCAGTGTAGAATCCAAATGCAGTATCAATTTGTGGTTCCACAATGCAAAAGCTTCTAATAGATCTCAAAAACCATTTTAAGGAAGACATACGAGATTACCCCTTTCATCTTCATCACCAATATGATTTTAAACTAACATTATATATTCCAACAAGCTAAAACTTGGACTTGATTTAACTAATTGAACTCAAACCCAAAATAAGAAAAAGGAAACAAACGATCAACTTGTGCTTTTTTTTTTAATCCTTATTAACAGCATAAATCTAGAAGCCAAAAATACTAGAGCAAAATATCAGAAAATACAAAAAAAAAAAAAAAAAAAATTGCTGTTTGATTGGCAAAAATTTAGACAAATTCACCTTCACAAAACAAAACAAACCATTGCAATGTATCCAATGAAAAAAAAAGCTATGTAATAAAGCCCATAACCAATGATTAATTGAAAAAATTTCAAAGATCGAATTACCTTTCACAAGCCCTAAATGTGTCTGAAATTTGGGGAAAGCGGGAGAGCTGAAGGAGAGAGCCCAGAAAATAAGGATGAGAGGAATAAAAATGATTACAGCAGCAATGGAGGCGCGGCAGAGGCTACCAAACTGATTGAGCCGTATCCTTGTGAACTTGGTACTGGCTATGGTCAGCCTTGTTTATCTACGAAATTCGCATGGCGCAGCCCATATCACTTATAGCCACTGGATTTGAGCCAATTTACAGAAAGAAACCCTATAATTTCACTCTTAACATGCGTAAATGAAAGTAGATGTTCAATGCTGGGAAAAGGCAGAGGAGGAAGATGAGTAAGAGGAGAGACAAGGCGTCAGCAATGGAAGTATAGGTGGAGGCAGAGGAGGAAGTATGGGAGGAGGCGGAGAAGGAAGATGTGGAGGAGAAAGAGCTGCAAAAGAAACGGTGGTTGGTCTGTGACAAGAGACAGAGAGAGGACTTTCATTTTCAGTTATGTTTTTGTTGATTATATAGAGACCCGTTTCACTGATTTAATCCATCTAGGATCCGCGTACTAACCCGGATAGGAGGTGAAATTATGGAATTGGAATTGTAATTCTTAGGTCCTACCAAAGAATTGAATTTGTGGAATTGATAGTCCGTAGAATTCGAATTGAATTCTAATTCTCTGGCATTGATAGTGTCCCAACCGAAGATTTGGAATTGGGGCTTCAATTCTAATTCCAAGCCTCCAATTCTACGGGAACCAAACGTACCCTTAATGTAATTACTATAATTATTAAGTTTTAAACTAATTTAATATCCATAGGACCACAACATTAAAACTATACAAGAATCGGTAACAATTCATTAAAAAGTATATAAACCAAGAATTTTTCAACAATAATATATCCAATTAATTCAATGTACATGGAAAATAGAAATAAAACATGATCAATAGTTAATATACCTTCAAAGGTCCTCAATTTGCTCATACTAAGATTCGTCCTTCTAAATCTTTTGACATAATTTTGTATATGTAATATTACGTATATATATATAATTATATATATATTAATATATTTTGACAAATAACTCATAAGAATTAGTATTATATATTTAGATATATAATTATATATATCAAAATATGAATATTATATATATATATATATATATATATGTATGCATATTAAAGGGTCGAGCCTATATCGGGTTTGACCCTAATAAGGCCCAAACTCTGCTCACATTTAATTTGGAGCTAATATTTAGATCCAATTTCAATCCAACTCAATGAAGGTTAGACTCATTAGACTTTTTCTCGGAGCCGAGTTCAAACTGACTCAGCCCCATTGATAGTCCTAAAAGGATTGCCTCAAATTTTCATGCTAGTTCGTTTCCCTCTCAAAATGAGTAAGAAAGGGATAAAACAATAATTACATATATAATACTAAGTTTGAGACCAAGTATACCAAAGGGAAGAAGTATATGAGACATTAGTGGCATGAATAAATGAAGTAAAAAATAAAAAAGTTTAATTAGAATTGCTAGTACCAATTTAAGACAATTGCGTTGTGATTCACGTCTTATTTTGTCCTAATACCCTCAATATCACTATGTGAAAACTTAAGCAACTAAAATGATTAAAATTTCAATCCAAAAGTACAAAGTCAAAATTGTTAAATAACAATAATTAAATTTTGACTATTAGTCATTGTTGAGTTTTCGTCATTGTAGAATGTACCTACTACCAAAAACTTTGAAAACCAAATTTATTTTGATCGGAACATTAAAGACTAATTTAGCACTTAATCTAAAAATTGGAGACTAAAACTACAATTCTCCCTTTTCCAAAAGAAAAATCTACACCTTTTTTTGGTTTTATTTTTGTGCACACATGTGATTTTTTTCACCTTTGATATCACATAATGGTCCAAACTGACTGACATCGGTTAATAGATTCAATTGTTAAAATGACTTTGTAAATTGTGGGGGTGGTAATATGTAGAAAGATCCTGTTTGGTAGAATTTGGGTAAAAGGAGAGTGCATTTGATAAAATTAAAGTTTGAAAATTGAAGTTTGAAGTCTGAATTCCATTAAATTAAGTTGTTGAATTGTTAAGTATTAACCCTTATTTGATAACTCAATTTAGTACTTAAAGTTAATGGATTTAGATATTAACATGTTCAAACGCATTTGATAACCAAAAAATTGTACATCTGAATTAATTAAATGACACTGAATTTTCTAGGCAAAATTGGCTTTGAAAAATAAAATGACACTAAATTTCCCAAGTAAAACTTGCTCCAAAAAATAGGTGATAAGTTATTCATTTATCACTTAATGTGATGTACACTCAAATGTATTACATTTAGTACTTAACAATTCAATAAATTAATGGATTCAGACTTTAAATTTAATATTTCATTTTGATATACACTCAAATGTGTCACATTTAGTATTTAGCAATTTAATAGCTTAACCGATTCAGACTTCAAGTTTAATATTTCAAGTTTTGCATAAAAAATTCAATGTCACTTAGTTAATTTAGACATTCTATTTTTGGTTATCAAATGCATCTGAAAATGTTCAGATCTGAATCCATTAAGTTTAAGTGTTAAATTAGATTATCAAATAAGGCCTAAATCATTTAGTATAAATCATATTTTATCAGTAAAGTAAGTGGAAGAACTAGGGTATAAATCCTCATTTGCCAAACAAAAGAGGGGCGAAATATAAATATAAATATCATTTGCCATCCATTAACTCACTAATACTGGGAATGAAACACCGATAGACTCAATAGAGTGGCTGAAAAATTTGGGACAGCAAAAACAGAAGAAAAAGCAAGAATTGGAACTGAAAACCAAGGAGCAGCTGAAGCCCTGGGAGCAGCACTCTGTTGTGATCACCATTCCTCGTTTTGACTACAACGCCTCTTCTTCTCTCCTCAGTCATTCCCACTCCGGATTCCTCATCACCTGCCCCATCAGTAAGGCCTCTCATCCCATCTCAGTAAGGCCTCTCATCCCATCCCATCTCTCATCCCATCTCTTCTGTCCAGAAAGTTTTTTTTTTTTTTGTTATTTTTGTACTTTATTGGCATTTATTTATGTAATTTGCTTCTGGGTTTTTTGAAAATTTTCAATTTGATTGTTTGGGATAGTCCGGGCAGTGTGGTGATTGATAAAAATGCTTCCTTTGTTATGTAGAGAGGGAGAAGAGTGCAACAAAAGAAGTCATGTCAATTTTTGAAAAGGTAATGAATTCTGCTGGTTTTGTCTCTTGTCAGTTCTTTGGACAATAAGGAAATTTTAGACATAAAGAAAATTCATGCTGACTTCAGAATCAGGACAGTTAAATTGGTTTAGTGAACTTGGTTTTATGGGATTCTTAAATTCTGGGCAAGGTTGGGAACTTGGGGTTTTTGTAAGTGAATAAGACTGTAGCGGGTTTGAATTACCGGTGTAATGTTTTTGCAGCTGTAATTGTTTTGGTTTAAGATGAAGAGTAGCAATTTTATGGAATAGATGTTTGAATGATTAAGCATAAGTAAACAGCAAATGGGATGGCAACAAATTGATAAAACTGATGAAGTTTGGAGAACTGGGTGAGCTATGCAGAAGGTAGTCACAGGCATGTTGTGTTGTTCAAATGCAACAGGTGTTGATGGGGGAAAAACAAACTCACTAAAGTTGTTTACCGTTTTAAACGTGATAACTTTTTGTAAATGAAGTGTGTTACAGATTGTAGGCTGATTTGTAGGGATTAGATAGCTGATTTGTGGGGATTAGATAGTTACAGATGTAGGCTGATTTGTAGGGATTAGATAGCTGATTTGTAGGGATTAGATAAGTTACAGATTGTAGGCTGATCTGTAGGCTAAATAATAGGAACTAGATATGTCTATACTTGTATATATACCGTTATGATTGATGAATAAAAGGTAAGGAAAATTCATTCCCTTTTTCTGAGTTTAACATGGTATCAGAGCAGTTCTGTGTAGAGCAGTTCTGTTCATAAGTTTTTTTTGAGAAAAAAAAAAAAAATTTTCTGGGCTGTTGGGCGTGAGGGAGGCTGCTGCCATATTCAAGGTGCAGGCGTTAAAGGTTCCTCTAAAGACACCGCCAACTCAGGGAGGTACGTTTTTGGGTCAACATCGATCTAGGTGTGGGACCTGGCTACGACAGGTTCTCTTGTGGGTAATCTGTTATCTTGTTGAATTTTCTTAGCAATTATGTCTGACAAAAAGACTGGAGTTTCTGATATAGTTCCGTTGGTTTCAAAAATCACGGAACACAAATTAAATGGAATTAATTTTCTTGATTGGAACCATACTATTGAATTATATCTACTCAGTATTTCTATGGATGGTCATCTGACCGATGATCCACCTACGGATGACTCTAGACTGTCTTGGGTGAGAGAAGATGCTCGCTTGTATATACAAATTCGTAATTCTATTGATAGTGAGGTGGTGGGCCTGGTTACCCATTGTAAGACAGTGAAACAGTTAATGAACTATTTGCAGTTCTTATATTCGGGAAAAGGAAACTTCTCTCGTATCTATGATGTTTGCAAGGATTTTTACAGGGCAGATAAAGGAGATAAGTCTCTCACCAGTTATTTTATGGACTTCAAGAAAACATATGAAGAGCTCAATATGCTGCTTCCCTTCAGTATCAATGTGGAGGAACAACGGAATCAGCGAGAGAAGATGGCTGTTATGAGTTTTCTCGCCGGTCTTCCGTCTGAATTTGAGACTGCCAAATCTCAAATTCTTTCCGGATCAGAAATTTCCTGTCTAGAAGATGCTTTTCGAAGGATTCTTCGTACAGAGAATACGTTACCTGTTCTATCCACTCAGCCTAACAGTGTTCTTATTAGCCGTACTACCACATTTGATTCAGGAAGACAACACTACAAGAGTAGTGGCAACAGTAAGAGCATGGGGTCGGGGTCCAACAACTCTGATAAAATTACTGAAAATCGTGGAAAGGAGCAAGGAGAAATTGTATGTCACTACTGTCATAAACCAGGACATATCAAGCGGGACTGTCGAAAGCTACAGTATAAGAAAGCTCAATTTGCACATGTTGCATCTAGTTCTGAGACCTCTGAAAAGTCTGTTACAATCTCTGCAGATGAGTATGCCAGATTGACTCAGTTTCACGAAACAGTGAAACAGCCATCCGGTCGTGTTACTGCACTTGTTGAGACAGGTAAACCCAATACATGCCTTGTTTCCTCTTCTCCAAAATGGGTCATTGATTCTGGTGCTACAGATCACATGACAGGTAATCCCAATTTACTTTCTAACTTTCAGCCACATAAATCTATCACTCCTGTTACTTTAGCCGATGGTTCAACATCCAGTGTTATTGGGTCTGGAACCACTAAACCTACATCATCTCTCCATTTGTCATCTGTTCTGAGTCTACCACGACTATCGTTTAATCTGATTTCTGTCAGCAAACTTACTCGTGCCCTTAATTGTTGTGTCTCATTTTTTCCTGGTTCTTGTGTATTTCAGGATCTCATGACGAAGAAGATTATTGGTAAGGGACATGAGTCTGACGGTCTCTACATTCTTGATACACAGAAACCAGGGTCTATAGCCTGTGCTGGAACAGTCTCTCCTCTTGAAGAACACTGTCGATTGGGTCATCCCTCGCTTTCTATGTTAAAGCAACTTTGTCCTCAGCTTTCGAACATTACTTCATTAGATTGTGAGTCGTGTCAGTTTGCTAAACACCATCGTCTTAGTTCTAGTCCTAGAATCAATAAACGAGCTACTGCTCCCTTTGAGTTAGTCCATTCCGATGTTTGGGGTCCTTGTCCGGTGACTTCTAAAACTGGTTTCAGATATTTTGTTACCTTTGTTGATGATTATTCTAGAATGACATGGCTTTATTTGATGAAAAATCGCTCAGAATTATTCTTTCACTTTTCTTCCTTTTGTGCTGAAATACGAACCCAATTTGGTAAACCAGTACAAATTTTAAGAAGTGATAATGCAAAAGAATATGTTTCAGGAAATTTTCAGAAATACATGCTTGAGCAGGGTATTCTCCATCAAACTTCTTGCGTTGACACCCCTTCTCAAAATGGGGTTGCTGAGAGAAAGAATAGACATCTTCTTGAAACTTCTCGAGCCTTGTTATTTCAAATGAAGGTTTCTAAATGCTTCTGGGCTGATGCTGTCTCTACTGCTTGTTTTCTAATCAATCGTATGCCTTCCTCTGTTTTATCTGGTAATACTCCTTTACACACTCTATTCCCGAATAGACAATTGTTTCCTATAGAACCAAAGATATTCGGGTGTACTTGTTTTGTTCGGGATGTTCGTCCTCAAGTTACAAAACTTGATCCTAAGTCCTTAAAGTGTATATTCCTGGGTTATTCCCGTGTACAAAAAGGGTATCGTTGTTATTGTCCTAGTCTTGGTAAGTATCTTGTGTCTGCCGATGTCACTTTTTTGGAACAAACACCTTTCTCCTCATCTTCAGGTTCTGTGAGTCCGGGGGAGGATGATGATTTGTTAATCTATAGTGTCATACCAAATTTGGATTCGCCTCCCTCTACACCAGTTAAGCCTCCCATCAAATACACCTACTCGCGTCGCCCACATCTGCCCAGTTCTGACTTGGTCCTGGAGTCTCCAACATCATGTCCTGATGAACCAGTATCTTCGTCATCAGATCCGACTACCAATGATGATCTTGATCTCCCTATTGCTCAAAGAAAAGGTAAACGTGCATGTACTTATCCAATCTCTTCAGTTGTTTCCTACAATCATTTGTCTTCCTCTTCTCGTGCTTTTCTTACATCCCTAGACACTATTTCTGTACCCAAAACTGTTCAAGAGGCATTAGCTCATTCCGGATGGCGGAATGCTATGATTGAGGAAATGAATGCTCTAGATGTCAATGGTACGTGGACTTTAGTTACCCTACCTGCAGGTAAACGAGCTATTGGATGTAAATGGGTGTTTACGGTCAAAATGAATCCTGATGGTTCCATTTCTCGATTGAAAGCTAGACTTGTTGCTAAAGGATATGCTCAGACTTATGGCGTGAACTATCATGATACTTTTTCTCCTGTAGCTAAACTTGCTTCTATCAGGTTATTTATCTCCCTTGCAGCAGCTTATGACTGGCCTCTGCATCAATTAGACATCAAGAATGCCTTTCTTCATGGTGATCTTCAGGAGGAGGTCTATATGGAGCAACCACCAGGTTTTGTTGCTCCAGGGGAGTATGGGAAAGTCTGTCGTCTGAACAAATCTCTATATGGTTTGAAACAGAGTCCTCGGGCTTGGTTTGGAAAATTTAGCCAAGCTCTTGAAAAGTTTGGGATGCAAAAGAGCAAGTCCGATCATTCTGTTTTCTATAAACAATCTCATGGGGGTATTATTCTGTTAGTTGTATATGTGGATGATATTGTCATCACAGGTAGTGACCCTAGAGGAATTTCGTCTCTGAAGTCCTTTCTTACTACTCAGTTCCATACCCAAGACTTGGGGATGTTAAAGTATTTCTTGGGAGTTGAAGTTAGCAGGAGTAAGAAAGGAATCTTCCTATCTCAGAGGAAGTATGTGCTTGATTTACTGATGGAGTCGGGAAAATTGGGTGCTAAACCATGTAGTACCCCAATGGTTCCTAATTTACAGTTAACCAAAGAAGGTGAGTTGTTTGCAGATCCTGAGAGGTATAGAAGACTTATTGGAAAGTTGAATTATCTTACTGTGACACGTCCTGATATTGCTTATTCAGTGAGTGTGCTGAGCCAGTACATGTCATCACCAACTATTGACCATTGGAAAGCAGCAGAACAAGTTTTACACTATTTAAAAGGTGCTCCTGGACGTGGTATCCTATATGGCAATTATGGTCATACTAGGATCGAATGTTTCTCAGATTCTGATTGGGCAGGGTGTAAGGAAGATAGGAGATCTACTTCAGGATATTGTGTTTTTGTTGGGGGAAATTTGGTTTCATGGAAGAGTAAGAAACAGAATGTAGTCTCACGATCAAGTGCAGAAGCTGAATACAGAGCTATGGCAAAGTCTGTGTGTGAAATCATATGGGTATATCAGCTCCTGAGTGAAGTAGGAATTAAGGTCTCAGTACCTGCAAAGCTACGATGTGATAATCAAGCTGCACTTCACATTGCTTCTAATCCAGTCTTTCATGAACGAACGAAACATATTGAGATTGATTGTCACTTCATTCGTGAAAAGATCCAACAGGGTTTGATCACTACAGGTTATGTGAAGACTGGGGAACAATTAGGTGATATATTCACAAAATCTCTTAACAGGGTCCGTACTGATTATCTATGTAACAAGTTGGGCATGATTGATATCTATGCTCCAACTTGAGGGGGAGTGTTACAGATTGTAGGCTGATTTGTAGGGATTAGATAGCTGATTTGTGGGGATTAGATAGTTACAGATGTAGGCTGATTTGTAGGGATTAGATAGCTGATTTGTAGGGATTAGATAAGTTACAGATTGTAGGCTGATCTGTAGGCTAAATAATAGGAACTAGATATGTCTATACTTGTATATATACCGTTATGATTGATGAATAAAAGGTAAGGAAAATTCATTCCCTTTTTCTGAGTTTAACAAAGTGTAACACTAATGGTCTTCATTTGTGAGAATAATGGCAAAATTATGCACGCAACACTATTTCCATCTGTTGAACTTAGTCTAGGAAAAACGTTGATGATTTTTGGGTTCTAAACTTGATTAAGATTTCAGTTTGCAGACAAACAGAAGGATAAGATGTCAATTATCCTGCCGATAGGTTATTAACATCTGAGTCTAGTAGCTGGCTTCAAATTTTTTTTCCTATGATCTTCCACTTCATCCATTTATTTGTAGCCTGTGCATTTTTGGGTCACAGATTAGTATGGTTTAGTCCTTGTTTACAAGTCTTATTCAACATGTTTTGCTTACACACTGTCATTTGTCACTTGGTTCAATCAAGTGACTGCTTAAGTCTGCTGTGCCTTCTTGAGTAAATGACATGATCCGACATCCAAAATGCAGCACTGGTTAATCACTCACAGCTTTCCAGTATATATATATATATATATATATATAACTGACTTACCAATTTCCAGTATAACTGACTTACCAATTTCCTTGAATTTGAAGAGGCTTATGGATACATAGTAACCTTAGCTTAAGCTTGAGCACATAACTGATACAGGTTAAGCACAAATTCACCTTACTAATACGGAACCTTTGCATTGTTTTCTTTGAAAATAAATCATAAACAATAGATAGAAGATATGCAATATTTTCTGCCGTAAGAAAAATTTTTTAAATATAAAAGCAATTTAATAAGTGTATCATTATATTTCTCTGAAGAATGACATGGTCTTAAGTGATCATATTTCTGGAAGGAGAAGATCATTAGTCCAATTTTGTTCGGCATTTGAGACATCAGATATTATATGCATGAAATATATAGCTGATTGCCAATCACCTATTTTGAGTTCTCAAGAAATAGATATATAAGCTTCAGTTTGCTTTTACTATCAAAAAGGCATTCTCCATTGCAGCAGCTTTAGATAATTGTCTTTCATTCATACCTAAAGGGACTTGTATAGGCATGAGATGTTGCACTCTTCTAGGGCCCAAATAATAAGTGGACAATTTAGAGTTACCTTAAAATCTTGTGGCAGACAACTTGTTTGGAATTGTTTTTGGATATATTGACACCAGGGGCCAAGCGTTGCTGAGGCTTATCACTATGTGAAAGAAATGAATGAGTTTCAGTTATATTTGAAGTCCTCTACAAAGCCTGTATCGTTTTTATTTCTTGGACCTCTCTCGTTGCAAAGGGAAGACAAATGATAAACCAACTTGGAGAATGGGGAGGTGTGCATCTGGTGCTTCCAAGATTCTATTCTTTTGACTTCACGGAGTTTTTATAAAAGCTGTGTGTGCTGAATGTTTTCTTAGGGCTTCAAACTGATGTTGATATATTGATACATTATGCGTTCCATTCGTTTTTTATGAATGCCATCAATATTCACAACTGATGCAACCAATGAAGAGTTTAAGGGAAGAGTAAATTTT
The DNA here is from genome assembly GCF_036785885.1 of Coffea arabica. Lineage (NCBI taxonomy): Eukaryota > Viridiplantae > Streptophyta > Magnoliopsida > Gentianales > Rubiaceae > Coffea > Coffea arabica. The sequence continues at coordinate 53,270,822 of NC_092331.1, read as the reverse complement.
AATATTCTTGGGAACTTGGCTGAAGATCCAATTTCCCCACTTTGAAGAATGGGTAATCTTTTTAGGATCTCGATTATTTATTAAAAATTTAAATTCTACATATTTCAGTAGACTTAAAATTTATGGTCCTTTAGTAGCTTATGGGTATTGGGTAAACTGACAGGGGAGGACACTTCGGCCATTGTTTGAGACCATAGGCTTATTCGTTGACTTTGTTGGAAGGGCTTTTAATTGGAATGTTGGGATTCATCACCTCAATTTCCTGTCATAAGATATTCTGGTCCCCAGGGCTGAGCTGAAGCCCAGTACATGTTGCATGTACTATTGTACACACACCCCACAGACCCAGGTTTGTTAGGCCATCCATGAAGGAGTTATTTAAGTTATTCACTGGTGAATTTTTTATGCATCTTTGTCTTGGAAATGATGTCCTAAACCTTTGTGTCATATGTGGCTTTCTTCCTGACATTTTACTCTCATCTTCCATTGCATGTGGTAGTTTCTTTTCCCGTCCTTGAATATACACCAATGTGAAAGTAAGAGTTCAACCTGTCTTCCCCACTGTCAAATAATATTCAGTGTTAAAAGCTTGTGTTCAAATTTTGTGTGAATGAGTTTGCTGCTTTGAGGACTATTAGTTAAAAGAGTTCAGGACAGTTTTACTGATCAGCAGCTTGTGTAAGTCAGAAGCTATTTTAGTGTACTTCTAATGGATTTCAAAAGCTGGGGAAGTGCTTTGTTATCTGGATATGGGTCTTAAGCTTGAAGCATGCTCTATGTTGTTGGAATATTGAGTTGCTGAATTTGTGCACTAAATAGGGCTCTAGGATACAATCGGTGCAGAAAATTAGAACAGAAGTAGGGAAGAAGAAATTTAGAAACCGTTGCGTCCATGGGGATACTATTTGTACCAGTTCTCCTTTTCAAACTGCCAAAATAGAGATCTGATACATCACTCCTACAGTGGACAACCTTGCATATTCTCCCAATCTGATGTTATTTTCATATGCATCAATAACTATCTGTATTCTTCTACTTCCATCAGTTGCAGCTATAGAAGACTTTTATATCCTGATTGCTGATTGAAACCTGAAGAATTCCATGAGAACAGAAATATCTGCTACCAAATCGAACTATTGACTTTTAAAGATGAGAATCCCTCTGAATCCTCCTATGGAGACAATAGAATTATGTGTCAAATATAGATAATCTTTTCTTACTGGCTATTCTATGTAAACTGTTTCCTCTTGTAAAATAGTGGAGAAATGAAGTGAGTCTGGCTAGCAGGTGGTGATCTATTGTCATTCTTTACTTTTTCTTTTCATTAATTTTTTTTCAAAATTTGATTGACTTTTAGCACTTCTGATCTTAGAACAATGCTTCTTTCTACAACTTTTTTGCTAACCCGGTTCTATCTTGATAGCTGTATTAATTTATGAAATCTTGGTTAAAAGAGTGACAATTAGCACAAGGATAATCAGAAATTTATTGTACAACAGATGGTCCAGGGGCAGAATACTCGAGTTTGGGAGCAATTCTGACATAATTGTTCGATATGATTATTAGTAGAGAAATTGCAGTTTAATGAAATGTAATTCTTGAAGATAATAGCCTATGGCTTTTATATACTTATGCTACTGAACTTGTGCAGAATCAGCATGCATGATATTTCTTCACCATCTTTTCTTTTTTCTTTTTCTTTTTTTTTATAGATGATCTGATTGATTCATCCAATTTCATATATCTGAACTATCTCAATGGGAAACCTGCTTGCATCTAAAAGGTGTAAAGTGTAGAAATCAGCTTGGTGTCTTGTTACCTGTAATTGCAGTACATTTTCTTACATACCTTCTTGTGTATGTAAAACTAAATAAGTTAATTCAAGTTGCGTTTATGTTCTGTGAGATGTTGACCAGTTGTACGATTAAATATGCTTTGCAGTATGTCAGATCTTTGAGTATTCTAAATGCTGAAGGTTCTGAAAGTTTGGATGAGAATATGTTAGCTAAGAAGAGGAGAATATCTGTAAGTACAGAGGAGGAACTTGGCAACAGTTTGGAGAGGAAAGATGCGGCCGATGACTTTGGAGAACCTGGTAATAGTTTAAGTCTGGTATTTTAGTTTATACACATGCTCGTACAGATAAATTAACGTGTATGACGACCTGCAAATCTACAAAAAAAATGAAAAGGGTGGGGATTTGTCTGTAAGAACAGGTAATACGACTTGTATGCATGAAAAAATAAGAACAAGTTTATTAAAACAACTAGAGCCAGAATCTAATGGAAGATTCTGAGGTTTTTTTGTCAGTGGCTGTTTGGCTTCTTTACCTTTTGGTTCTGAGCCAGAGACTCCACAATTAGAGCAAATTTTGCACCATGGCATGTCCTGCTTGGCATGGTTATATTTTTCATGGCAATATTGAGTGCTGTGACCGGCTTAATTGAGAAATTCATCTTCACGGGCTTAAGAAGAGGGCAACAAGCATTGATGGTCAACTCTCAGTGCAGGTTTGAAAATCTCATAATGTTTGGTTATATATAGTTTGGCCCAATATTGCAGCTAGACTAAAACATTGTTTAATCTTTTATTTGTTCACTTGGATCGGATCGCTCTAGCTAGAGTAATGATTCCCATGTTTGTTACAAGTGTTCTGAGTATTTGAATAGTTTATTTGGTCAAATAGTTCTTTTAAAACCTGCATTTTATGCATGAGATTTGTGACATTGGCATATGAACTTTTTTGGGACTATTGGAGCAGGAAAATGGCCATCATTTGTGTGTCCTAGTACTAAAAAGGGGCTCAGTTTTGGACTGAACGAAAACTCTCAGTGCAGGTTTGAAAATAAGCTACTAGCTAGTAGATCAAGTTGATGGTTTGAACAACAAAATCTTGCCCCCTTCAATCTGCAATTTGGCTATGTCAAATCAGTAAACTGTCAAGTTAATTCTGAAAATTTCTTAAAGCTCGCAAAGAACTATATGGAGATTTTGATGCAGTTGTAACCACGTCTGCAGGCTATCACCAACAAGCCAGGAAACCCCGCCACAAATTCCAAAATCAATAACATTGCCAGAAAGACATACTTTCCACTCACAGAGTTTCTAATCTACACACAGGACTTCAAATCCATATGTGAGTCCACGAGTTCTATAAAAGCTTGTTCATTTAATTAAACTGTAACAATACAAAATTGCATTAGACTGATCCCATAGAATTATCCCTGCCAAGAATTGCAAAATTAGAAAGTAATCAGCATCACTTCGCTCTACACATCTGTTCTGACTAAAATGGTGCTGCAAATCTACCTATAGCACACGAATTAGGGAAAGAAATTCAAGATATGAAAGCCACTCTACCATCAGACTTCGGCCACACCAAATAGTACAACTTGTGTCTGAAATATCAGTAGCGTAACCTTTTTTCCGTATCATAATTTGCCGATATAAACTATACATGTATGAAAGATCAGCATGAGATAAAACAAAGTTCATTACCTTTGCAACAGCAAGTGAGCTTAAGAACATATTACAACACAATTCAGGTGACTGAATGAACAGAAGAGAATCAGGTTAAAAGTTCCTGTCAATTACCAATGCCAAACGTACTAGTGCATGTTGATTACTCACAGTAAACTAGTTCATTGGCAGCTCTAACACACAACAGATTTACGTGAACAAGTATACAAACTCTGAAAAAGTAAAGTGCGGTTGTAAAACAAAGCAAAGTAAAAGAATGAAAGATATGTGATTGGATCATAACCCGGGATAGATGCTAAAATCCAGATCAACTATGAAATGAAGACCAGAAATTCAGCACTACCAAGAAGAATGAAACGAAAAAACTCGCATTCACCAACCTTTCATATATAATCTGCACAGAAGGATTTTGAGAACGTATGCTAAGAGCTGCCTTCTAAAACATAAAAAAAAATCCCTCCTCCTTCATCCGGACTTGGGACCGGCTGTGTGATGTATTGTGTCAACACAGGTGGAGTTAAAAAACTTCATGTCTCTAGTGCCAAGCATGATAAGCCATCTCTTCACGATCATAGACAAGTCACCTTGGACAATGAATACCCCCTATGCCATTGAATGCGAGGAAAAATTGACGATACTCCCACTCAAAAACATGTAGAGCAGGCTGTATCAAATAGCAATAATTGGTTAATTCCCAGTCTTCAGCATGTGTGAGGGATGAAATGTCATCTAGCCTAGTAAAGGAAATTTGTTCGAGCATAACAATTTGATATGAATTCAACACTAATTGGCCCATATGACAATTATATTAAAGAAAGATGGCGTGCTCACAGGAGTTGGGTTAAAAACGTCCACAAGACTCGTCTTAACTTTCCATCCACAACCAAGTTTTTTGGTTTAAAATCCCAATATACCTAAAAGTCGAAGGTCCAAGTGAGATCTAGGATTGCTCACCAGAACCAGGGCGTTAACAATGGTAACGACAGTGGTTGGCCTGCACTATAGTTGCGGTGGGGTTCCCCCCATTGTCCCTTGATGTGTGAGTGCAAGGACTTGGCTGCAGCTTGTTAATAGATTTTGTTTTTCGACTGCAAAGCTGTCCCTCTTGTGGCAATTGCAATCCCAATTTTTTTCAGAAGCACCTTTTTTTTTGTGCTATTTTGTGCTCTTTTTGCACTTATTCATTTTTAGGTCTCCTGAGAATCCAACTGGCTCACTCAGGAGATGTTTGGCATGGGAACCACAAGTGCACCCTCACTTATTATTTGGTATAGCGAGACTCCCGACTTGGCTTACTCTGCAATAACCGAACAGGGAACCACAACAGATACATGGCACTAACCTGCCCCTAATTGCTTTATCGCCTCACCAACTTATTAAGTATATTAAGATGTCAACTCCAATCACTAGGCGCAGACTTCAAGTTTTAACTCATACTTCTTTCAGTTTCTAAGCCAAGGTAGAAATGGAAAGAGGCCAATTAGGATTTCATTCACATCAAAAGCTACACCGTCGCATTATCACACAATTACAGGGCTAGTTGCTATACGTGCAAAGGTGTGTGAAGTAGCCTTAGACAGATTCCCAAGTATAGCTAACTTTGATGCCTGAAAGTGGAAGTACCTATCATTTTCACCTCTGCTATTTAGGCACATTTATAGGGAACTCACTTAGACACACTAATAGGAACTCAACTGATCATCAGTAGCTATTAAAATGCACACAAACAGTTAAAAAGTTAAGAACATAGCATTTATAGGCAGGCTAAATGGGGCAAAAAAGAATCAAGTGCTATTTAATTAACTAAAGGACAGATTTAATTATTGATCGTGTAGAGTATTTATGAGACATTAGAGTGGCAGATTTAAAATTATGCATTACCCTTTTTTTCTTTTGAAAACAATAACACCTCATGCATAGTTGATAGATACGTGTTAGGTAGAGCTAAGCGAATTTTCTATTTTTGGGGAAAAATAAGACATTCAATGCCTTTTTTTCATTTTTTAAATTTTTTCTTTTTTTTTAAAAAAATTCTTTCCCTACTAATAAAAAAGTAAAGGAATAAAGAAACCAAAATCCTTTAGTTTTTTGGATTTTTTTTTCAATTTTTCGTTCTTTACTTGCAAATAAAAAAGTAAAAAGGAAACCATAATCATTTTTCAATTTTTTCTTTTTTTAAAAAAATGCTTTTTCTACTAAAAAAGTAAACAAAAAAAAAAGAAACCAAAATATTTTTGTGCTTTTTTGGATTTTTTGATGTTTTTGGTCTTTTTTGTTTTTGTCAATGTTTTTTGTTCTTTGCTTGCAAATAAAAAAGGAAAAAAGAAACGAAAATCTTTTTTCGCTTTTTTTGATTTTTCAAGTTTTTTTAAAATTCTTTTCCTACCAAAGAAAAGTAAACGAAAAAAAAAAGAAACCAAAATATTTTTGTGCTTTTTTGGATTTTTTTTGTCTTTTTTTTCAATGTTTTTTGTTCTTTGCTTGCAAATAAAAAAGAAAAAAAAAGAGACGAAAATCTTTTTTCACTTTTTTGATTTTTCAATTTTTTTGAAAATTCTTTTCCTACCAAAGAAAAGTAAACCAAAAAAAAGAAGCCAAAATATTTTTGTGCTTTTTTGGATTTTTGGATTTTTTTGTCTTTTTTTCAATGTTTTTTGTTCTTTGCTTGCAAATAAAAAAGAAAAAAAAGAGACGAAAATCTTTTTTTCACTTTTTGATTTTTCAATTTTTTTTGAAAATTCTTTTCCTACCAAAGAAAAGTAAACGAAAAAGATGAAGCCAAATCTTTTTTGCTTTTTTGGATTTTTGGATTTTTTCAATTTTTTTTAGCAAATAAAAAAGAAAAAAAGAGGAAACCAAAATCTTTTTTTCTTAATTTTTAAAATTTTTTTGTCTTTTTGGTTTTTTCATTGTTTTTTGAAATTTATCTCTTCCTAGCTACTACCAGGCTAATTACTTAGCTAATAATCAGATAAACCAGTGAAAGAAATTGAGATTTTCAAACCTGTTGTTGCGCTTTGCCCGCCAAATCCTCAGCAACTCTGGACAGGGTCCGCAAATTCAGTTTCACGATCGTATCCACAAAGGCACACGTCTCTTCTTTCGTGTTGGCCTCGGCCGCATCAATCACGTAAGTCTCCACAACCGCCGTCTCATTGCTGCCATTGGGGTATAGGCTCATGATCGAGCGATAGTTCGACAACCGGTGGTCGCCGCTGACAATGCTGAACCCGCAGATGCGCTGATCATGATCAAGAATCTCCAGCCGCTCGATGCTATAGGAGGCTGGAAGTCCTGACGCGACATCCACACGGCGTAAGCATCCGACTTGGTTCGCCTGGCCATCTATGATTCTGCAGGATCTCACGAACGGCTTGTAGCGTTGAGGATTTTCAAAGTCGGAAACCAGAGCCCAAACGACGGAGGCAGGAGCTGCGATAGTTTGGAACAAAGTAGATGAACATTCGTTCGGCTGCAAAACAGGGTTGTGGTCGCTGGAAACGGTTGGGGGAGGCTGAAAAACCATGGTTGTGGAAGGGGGCGTGGGAGGAAATTTTTTAACAATTTCTTCAATGAAAACTATGAAGGAGTTTCTCTTCTGTGAGGAAGTTAGAAGAATAGTGACTGTGTATTTATAGGCGTAGGAGAAATTGCTCCAATTCCTAAGAGGAGAAGGACTATTACCAAACTAAGGAAGGATTAGGATTATGATTTCCTATGTGGAAAAGAATTGGATATCAGGTGGAAGTGGCAGGCTGGCTGGCGAACCATCCGTTCTGCTAAATTTGGGTTGATCGAATTACGCCATTAACAATCGGATAAAATATAGAAAAGCCCCTTAAGGTTAAGTGAACATACAAAAAAACCCCCTATAGTTTCTAAGCATACACTCCGGTAACTTATGGTTTGAACTAATTTAAAAAAGTGATGGAAATCGTTTGAATTAACGAGTTTGAAATACACGCGCTTCTTTTGCGAGTATTTATACTGAAAATAAATAAATTTTCAATTGATATACATATTATACTCCTAGAGTTATAATATAGAAAAGCCCCCCTCCCCTTCCCCCACCATGATTAATCAAACCTACAAAAAAAACCCTTATAGTTTCAAATCATACAATCCAAATCTCATGGTTTAAATTAATGTGAAAATCGGCAAAAATCATTTGAATTAATGAGTTTGAGGTTGCTTGACATGAAAAATAATTTTTTAAATTCAAATTTTTAATTGATATACCTATTAAACACCTTAGAACTCATAAAATTTTCAAAAAAACTCCCAATATAACTCATCTTTATTTCTATATATAAAATAAATAAATAAAATTCTCAAATAAAACTCATCTTATTTCTATCCATAAATAAATAACTAGAAACTTCCAAATACAGCTTATCTTATTCCTATGCACAAAATAAATAAATCAAAATTACATGTAACCATGGGGTTTTTTCCACATATTGGTTTAATCACAAGAAGCTTTTCCGTGAGTTTGTTTAATAGGATGGTTGTTAGAAGTTAGAACTGGCCGTGGCGCAGGCTGGCTGGAGAACCATCTAAATTTGGGTTAATTAATTGAATTACGCCATTAACTATTGGGTAAAATATAGAAATGCCCCTTGAGATCAAGTAAACACATAGAAAAACCCCCTATAGTTTTTAAACATATACTCCGGTACCTCAAGGTTAGAAGTTATTTTAAAAAGCGATGGGAATTGTTTGGATTAACGCGTTTGAAATACACGTGTTTCTTTGCGAGTATTTGTACTGGAAACAAACAGATTTTTAATTGATATACCTATTATACTCTTAGAATTATAATACAAAAAAGTCCCCTGTGATTAATCAAACCTACAAAAAAAGCCCTTATGGTTTCAAATCATACAATACAATATCTCGTGATTTTGAATTAATGTGAAAATCGGCAAAAGTCATTTAAATTAATGAGTTTGAGATTCCTTGACTCGAAAAATAATTTTTTTAATTCAAAATTTTAGTTGACATACCTATTAAATACCTTAGAACTCATAAAATTTTGAAAAACAACCCAAAACTCCCAATACAACTCACATTTATTTCTATGTATAAAATAAATAAATAAAAATTCTTAAATAAAACTCACCTTATTTCTATACATAAAATAAATAAATAAAACTTCCAAATACAGCTTATCTTATTCCTATGCACAAAATAAATAAATAAATAAAAACTATATGTAACCATAAGGGGCTTTTTCCATAGATTGGCTTAATCACAAGGGATTTTTCCGCAAGTTTACTTAATAGGATGGTTGTTAAAAGGTCTTTTATTGCTTATATATATTAGGGTAATTATGTCATTTCGTCTACCTCAGCTAGTTTTGACGATTTCCGTTGCTGTTTCAAATTATTTCAAACTATGAGAGGTCGAAATGTATGATTTGAAATCATAATGGACTTTTCCGTAGGTTAGCTTAACCACGAGGGACTTTTTTGTATTTTACCCTACTTTTAAAGATTGAACATTTTCATTTTTTTTCTTGTTTTGTTAGAAGCATATATGTTACAAGTTTGAACATAACAATTCAATATTTTGATTAGAGATCTTTTTTTTGGATAGTTTAAGTTATAAAAAATAATATATTTGTAGAAAAGAAGTCAATTTGCACTAGTATGCCAATATACTGGCTTTTTTGGATTGCCATTCTCTGGCCAAAAATCTCATGTTTTTTGGGAATATTTCCTTGATACATTTTTCAATGATCTTTTTACTTCATATAAATTACATCTAAAAAAGTGTTACAATATACCCTTCCAGAAAATGCAATCCAAACAATATACTTCCATGATCAATCATAGTAGTTATATTGCGATTAGGAACCTTTTTTTGCAGTTAGAATAACAAAAACTAAAAAAGAAAAATAGAACCTAGACAACAAAATCGATTATGTGACTTGACTCTCATGATTACTTGACATAATTCTAATCAAGGTGAAGATAACTTGTAGTATTTTGGGTAATTTTTTTCAAAGGTCAAAAGGTTGTTTGGGTACAAAAGAATATGAGTACTAAACTATAGGTTTAAATTTAATTTCATTTAAATCAAAAAAGGGAAGGATTTAGGCTTGTCATTGGGCCATGTGAAGTGAGGTTTAACAAACTCAGATTTGGCTCATATAGTTAGTACCATTTTTGGGTTTCGAATTATGAGATTTGAAGTGATAAATATGAAACTTATACTTGACTTACAAAATATTCAGATTATAAGTTTAATTTTGACTTAACTCAAGCTCACTTATAACTCCTTAACTTCCTTAATATAATTACTATAATTATTAAGTTTTAAACTAATTTGATATCTGCAGAACCACAACATTAAAACTATATAGAAACCAGTAACAGTTCATTAAAAAGTATATAATACCAAGAATTTTTCAACAATAATATATCCAATTAATTCTATGTACATAGAAAATAATAATAAAACACAATCAACAGTCAATACATCTTCAAAGGTCCTCAATTTGCTCATACTGAGATTTGTCCTACTAAATCTTTGACATAATTTTGTATATTTAATATTCCTATATATATATATCAAAATATAAATATATTATATATAATTAATATATATGCATATTAAAGGGTCAAGCCTATATCGGGTTTGACCCTAATAAGATCCAAACTCTGCTCACATTTAATTCGGGACTAATATTTAGACCCAATTTTAACCCAACTCAATGAAAGGTCAGGCTCATTAGACTTTTTCTTGGAGCCGAGTTCAAACTGACTCGGCCCCAGGCCCCAGTAATAGTCCTAGAAGGATTGCCACAGATTTTGATGCTAATTCATTTCCCTCTCAAAATGGGTAAGAAAGGGAATTTGGGGATCAGATGATTAGAGTGGGGGCTTGCTTGGTTGGATAGGTTAATTTGGTAATTTCGGTTATGACATGTGTTTTATTAGATATTAGGAATATGTGAATTTGCCAAAACTTATATGTCTTTAAGAATTTAAATCTTTCTATTACTGCTTCTCAAAATTTTCCAAAGGGAGAAACGCAAATTTGATTCTCAATGTTTGACTTGTAGATCAAACTGGTCTCTAATGTATTAGCAAAACAAATATGGTCTCTAAATTTTCTGATTTTAACTTTACATTTTTAGTCCCTAATTTTTGAAGTTTCAATCAATATGGTCTCTTAAGTTTCTAGTTATTGTTAGGAGTTTTAAAAAGAAAAAAAAAGGTGTGAATTGATTTAAAGATTTGACAAATGTCATCCTAAATCCCTATAAATTTCATAAAAACACTTTATATCGAGATAATAACATCGTTGAACTTAAAGAGTTTTATTGCTATTTTTTGAATAAGTTACAATCAAATGACAATATATACATAATATATAAAATAAAAAAGGAAAATTCTAGTATTAATATAAAATTTATTATCTTTCATGCCAGTTCTTGCATGGTTTGTGCATATAGGCCTTAAATTGTTATAGTTAGGAATTGTTATAAAAACTAGCAATCATAGATACTAATATGAAGTGCTTTTACTCATTATGGGTTAATTATCAGTTAATTACTAATAGTATAAAACAATAATTACATATATAATACTAAATTTGAGACCAATTATACCAAAGGGAAGAAGTATATGAGACATTAGTGGCATGAATAAATGAAGTAAAAAATAAAAAATTTTAATTAGAATTGCTAGTACCCATTTAAGACAATTGCGGTGTAATTCTTATCTTATTTTATTCTAATATCCTCAATATCACTATTGAAAACTTAAGCGACTAAAATGATTAAAATTTCAAACATTAGGGTTCAAAAGTACAAAGTCAAAAATTGTTAAATAACAGTAATTAAATTTTGACCACTAGTCATTATTGAGTTTTCATCATTGTTGAATGTACCTACTACCAAAAACTTTGAGAACCAAATTTATTTTGGTGGAAACATTAGAGACTAATTTAGCACATATGCTAAAAATTAGAGACTAAAACTACAATTCTCCCTTTTTCCAAAAGAAAAAATCTACACTTTTTTTTGTTTTATTTTTGTGCACACATGTGATTTTTTTTTTCACCTTTGATATCACACAACGGTCCAAACGGACTGACATCAGTTAATAGATTCAATTGTTAAAATGACTTTGTGAATTGTGAGGGTGGTAATTTGTAGAAAAATTCTGTTTGGTAGAATTTGGATAAAAGAAGGGTGTGTTTGATAAAATTAAAATTTGAAAACTGAAGCCTGAAGTTCGAATTCCATTAAGTTAAGTGGTTGAATTGTTATTAGGCCCTATTTGATAATCCAATTCAACACTTAAAGTTAATGGATTTAGATATTAACATGTTCAGACGTATTTGATAACCAAAAATTGCACATCCGAATTAATTAAATGATACTAAATTTTCTAGGCAAAATTTGCTTCAAAAAATAATATGATACTGAATTTTCTAGGCAAAACTTACTCTAAAAAATAAGTGATAAGTTATTCACTTATCACTTAATGTGATATACATTTAAATGTATCACATTAGTACTTAACAATTCAATAATTTAATAGATTCATATTTCAAATTTCGGATTAAAATTTCAAATTTCAATTTTATCAAACGCACGCTAAATCCAATATATTTGAGTGTATTTTAGAGTAAATGAATAACTTATTACTTATATTTGAGAGTAAGTTTTGTCTAGAAAATTCAACGTTACTTAATTAATTTGGGCATTCTATTTTTGGTTGTCAAATGTGTCTCAAGATGTACAGATCTGAACTTATTAAATTTAATTGCTGAATTGGATTATTAAAGAGGGACTAAATCATTTAGTATAAATCACATTTTATTAGTAAAGTAAGTGGAAGAACTAGGGTATAATACCTCATTTGCCATACAAAAGAGGGGGCGAAATATAAATATAAATCTCATTTGCCATACAAAAGATGATCAATAATACTGGGAATGAACACCGATAGACTCAGAAAAGAATGGCTGAAAAACTTATGACAGCAAAAACAGAAGAAAAAGCAAAAGAATTGGAAGAAGAAGCAATGAAAGTGGAACTGAAAACCAAGGAGGAGCTGAAGCCCTGGGAGCAGCACTCTGCTGTGATCACCATTCCTCGTTTTGACTACAACGCCCCTTCTTCTCTCCTCAGTCATTCCCACTCCGGATTCCTCATCACCTGCCCCATCAGTAAGGCCTCTCATCCCATCTCTTCTGTCCAGAAAGTTATGCTCTTTTTTTGTTATTTTTGTACTTTATTGGCATTTATTTATGTAATTTGCATCTGGGTTTTTGAAAATTTTCAATTTGATTGTTTGGGATAGCCTGGGCAGTGTGGTGATTGATAAAAATGCTTCCTTTGTTATGTAGAGAGGGAGAAGAGTGCAACAAAAGAAGCCATGTCAATTCTTGAAAAGGTAATGAATTCTGCTGGTTTTGTCTCTTGTCAGTTCTCTGGAATAATGTCAAAATAAGGAAATTTTAGATATAAAGAAAATTCATGCTGACTTGAGAATCAGGACGGTTAAATTGGTTTAGTGAACTTGGTTTTATGGGATTCTTAAATTCTGGGCAAGTTTGGGAACTTGGGGTATTTGTAAGTGAATAAGACTGTAGCGGACTTGAATTACTGGTATAATGTGTTCGCTGCTGTAATTGTTTTGGTTTAAGATGAAGAGTAGCAATGTTACGGAATTGGTTTCTAAAGAAAGAGATGTTTGAATGATTAAGCATAAGTAAACGGCGAATGGGATGGCGACTAATTGATAAAACTGATGAAGTTTGGAGAACTGGGTGAGCCATGCAAAAGGTAGGCACAGGCATGTTGTGTTGTTCAAATGCATTAGGTATTGAGGGGGGAAAAACAAACAAACTAAAGTTGTTTACTGTTTTAACGCGATAAATTTTTGGAAATGAAGTGTAATGCTAATGGTCTTCATTTGTGAGAATAATGGCAAAATTATGCACGCAACACTGTTTCCATCTGTTGAACTTAGTCTAGGAAAAACGTTTATGATTTTTTGGTTCTAAACTTGATTAAGATTTCTGTTTGCAGACAAACAGAAGGATAAGATGTCAATTATCCTGCCAATAGGTTATTAACTTCTGAGTCTAGTAGCTGGCTTCCAATTTTTTTGCTTATGATCTTCCACTTCATCCATTTATTTGTAGCCGGTGCATTTTTAGGTCACAGATTAGTATGGTTTAGTCCTTGTTTACAAGTCTTATTCAACTTGTTTTGCTTACACTGTCATTTGTCACTTGGTTCAATCGAGTGACTGCTTAAGTCTGCTGTGCCTTCTTGAGTAAATGACATGATTCGACATCCAAAATGCAACACTGCTTAAATTCTTTATCACTCAGCTTTCCAGTATATATATATATATATATATATATATATATATATATATATATATATATATATATATATATATATGAGTTACCAATTTCCTTGAATTTGAAGTTTCTTATGGATACATATTAACCTTATCTTAAGCTTGAGCACATAACTCATACAGGTTAAGCACAAATTCACCTTACTAATATGGAACCTTTGCATTGTTTTCTTTGAAAATAAATCAGAAACAATAGATAGAAGATATGCAATATTTTCTGCCGTAAGAAAAAGTTTTTAAACATAAAAGCAATTTAATAAGTGCATGGTTATATTTCTCTAAAGAATGACATGGTCTTAAGTGATCATATTTCTGGAAGGAGAAGACCATTAGTCTAATTTTGTTAGGCATTTGAGACATCAGATATTATATGCATGAAATATATAGCTGATTGCCAATCATCTATTTTGAGTTCTCAAGAAATAGATATATAAGCTTCAGTTTTGCTTTTAACATTAAAAAGGCATTCTTCATTGCAGCAGCTTTGGATAATTGTTTTTTATTCATACCTAAAGGGACTGTATAGGCATGAGATGTTGCACTCTTCTAGGGCCCAAATAATAAGTGGACAATTTAGAGTTAGCTTAAAATCTTGTGGCAGACAACTTGTTTGGAATTGTTTTTGGATATATTTACACCAGAAGCCAAGCGTTGCTGAGGCTTATCACTATGTGAAAGAAATGAATGAGTTTCAGTTGTATTTGAAGTCCTCTCCAAAGCCTGTATCATTTTTATTTCTTGGACCTCTCTTGTTGCAAAAGGAAGACAAGTAATGAACCAACTTGGAGAATGGGGAGGAGTGCATCTGGTGCTTGCAAGATTCTATTCTTTTGACTTCATGGAGTTTTTATAAAAGCTGTGTGTGCTGAATGTTTTCTTAGGGCTTCAAACTGATGTTGATATATTGACACATTATGCGTTCTATTCTTTTTTATGCATGCCATCAATATTCACGACTGATGCAACCAATGAAGAGTTTAAGGGAAGAGTAAATTTAAATATTCTTGGGAACTTGGCTGAAGATCCAATTTACCCACTTTGAAGAATGGGTAATCTTTTTAGGATCTCGAGTTATTTATTAGAAGTTTAAATTCTACATATTTCAGTAGACTTAAAATTTGTGGTGCTTTAGCAGCTTATGGGTATTTTATGTGTTATGGGTATTGGGTAAACTGACAGTGGATGACACTTCGGCTGTTGTTTGAGACCATAGGCTTATTCATTGACTTTGATGGAAGGGCTTTTAATTGAAATGTTGGGATTCGTCACCTCAATTTCCTGTCATAAGATATTCTGGTCCCCAGGGCTGAGCTGAAGCCCGGTACATATTGCATGTACTACTGTACACGCACCCACAGACCCAGTTTTGTTAGGCCATCCATGAAGGAGTTATTTAAGTTATTCATTGGTGAATTTTTTATGCATCTTTGTCTTGGAAGTGATGTCCTAAACCTTTTTGTCATATGTGGCTTTCTTCCTGACTTTTTACTCTCATCTTCCATTGCATGTGGTAGTTTCTTTTCCTGTCCTTGAATATACACCAATGAGAAAGTTAGAGTTCAACCTATCTTCCCCACTGTCAAATAACATTCAGTGTTAAAAGCTTGTGTTCAAATTTTGTATAAATGAGTTTGCTGCTTTTAAGACTATCAGTTAAAAGAGTTCAGGACATTTTTACTTATCAGCAGCCTGTGTAAGTCAGAAGCTATGTTAGTGTACTTCTAATGGATTTCAAAAGCTGGGGAAGTGCTTTGTTATCTGGGCATGGGTCTTAAGCTTGAAGCATGCTCTATATTGTTGGAATAGTGAGTTGCTGAAGTTGTGCACTAAATAGAGCTCTAGGATACAACAACTATCTGTATTCTTCTACTTCCATCAGTTGCAAGTATAGAAGACTTTTATATCCTGATTCGTGATTGAAACCTGAAGAATTCCATGAGAACAGAAATATCTGTGACCAATCGAACTATTGACTTTTAAAGATGAGAGTCCCTCTGAAGTGAGTCTCATGGAAACTTTCTTGCTGGCTATTCTATGTAAACTGTTTTCTCATGGAAACTGGTGGAGAAATGAAGTGAGTCTGGCTAGCTGGTGGTGATCTATCGTCATTCTTTACTTTTTCTTTTCATTAATTTTTTACAAAATTTGATTGACTTTTAGCACTTTTGATCTTAGAAGAATGATTCTTTCTACAACTTTTTTGCTAACCAGGTTCTATCTTGATAGCTGTGTTAGTTTATGAAATCTTGGTTAAAAGAGTGACAACTAGCACAAGGATAATCAGAAATTGATTGTACAACAGATGGTCTTGGGGCAGAATACTCAAGTTTGGGAGCAATTCTGACATAATTGTTTGATATGATTATTAGCAGAGAAATTGCAGTTTAATGAAATGTAATCCTTGAAGACAATAGCCTATGTCTTTTATATACTTATGCTACTGAAGTTGTGCAGAATCAGCATGCATGATATTTCTTCACCATCTTTTCTTTTTTTTTTTTAAATTTTTTTATTGATGATCTGATTGATTCATCCAATTTCATATATCTGAACTATCTCAATGGGAAATCTGCTTGCATCTAGAGGGTGTAAAGTGTGGAAATCAGCTTGGTGTCTTGTTACCTGCAATTGCAGTACATTTTCTTACATACCTTGTTGTGTATGTAAACTAAATAAGTTAATTCAAGTCGCGTTTATGTTCTGTGAGATGTTGACCAGTTGTACGATTAATATGCTTTGCAGTATGTCAGATCTTTGAGTATTCTAAATGCTGAAGGTTCTGAAAGTTTGGATGTGAATATGTCAGCTAAGAAGAGGAGAATATCTGTAAGTACAGAGGAGGAACTTGGCAACAGTTTGGAGAGGAAAGATGCGGCCGATGACTTTGGAGAACCTGGTAATAGTTTAAGTCTGGTATTTTAGTTTATACACTTGCTCATACAGATAATGCAAATTAACATGTATAACTACCTGCAATCTACAAAGAAAATGAAGAGGGTGCGGATTTGTCTGTAAGAACAGGTAATATGACTTGTATGCATGAAAAAATAAGAACAAGTTTATTAAAACAATATGTGACTATAAAAACAGGGAATGAGAAGTAAATAGAAGGAGAAGAGTAAAGAAAATACCTTATGATAGCTGCATCCCTGAAACATACTTATTTAGCCTTGTTTGACTTTGTAAAAGGCTCTAATACTGCCCATATGCTTAAACACCAACCCCCTCCCCCCCACTGAGCCTTTAGCAAAAATTTTCTGTGTACCCAGTTTGCTACAAATAGTTTATGTGAGAGGTACGTATCTGTGAAGGTTTTGGCTTCTTAGTACAAGAGTAAAGTTCAAGGCAAGATTTGGTGGATTGCAAGCAACAAAGAATTGCTGAAGAAAACTTGTGCAATTAAAATTATTAGCAGGTAGAGAATAGATGAAATGGAACTTCCCTCCCAAAAATTAATGAATGAATGAACAGAGTGTACTCTAAAAAAGTCGTACAAGAATTTGTGTTATTTCCATTGTCTATTCTTTCTTTCAACAGCCCCATATTGTTGTATGGTCTGAGAACTGGAGCAGAACAATCTATCATTCTTTTCTTTTTCACAGAAGTGATGAGAGAATCAGAAAGAGATTGTAATTTGGTACTTACAATAAAAACTTGTAGGTGTTATGGTGTCTTAATTTCCCCATTAAGGTAGATAGTGGAGCCAAATATCTTGGAACCATTCAATATTAGTTATCTATGCTATCAAAATTACAGAAATCATGTTTACAAAATAAGTAACAAAATGCACCAAGACTAGAGGACATATTGTTAACTTGAAAAGCAAACAAAATATGATTGTGCTATGTACCGATTTTTTTTTTTTAACTTCTCATTTAAAGACATGTATGACCAGTATAATTGTAAATGGAGAAACTCAGGCATGTAATCAGGGATAAAGATCTATTAATGCGGTCAAGATCTCTATATTTCATGTAATCTTCCGATCATCTTATTTGGCTATAGAATCCCAGACGGATGATACCAAGCAATTTAAAGAGCAAGTCTGTTGACACACAAGACTGAAAGGAAAATAGTGGAGATGGAGGATAGAAGATAGTGATGAAAAGGGTCTGGAGTTGTGAAGGACTAAACATGCTTCACAAGTGATTTTAGTCCTATCTGCTTGTAATAAAGAACAACGTATTAAGTTAAAGAGAATACTCAGATATGCCTAATAATATTATGAATAGCTTCATTGTCAATAACCCTAGATGTAGGATGGCATGTGCTTAGACAAAAAACACAGAGGCCTTGCATTTTGGGAAAAATGATACTACTGAAGTGCAAACTTGTTTGACTACTTGATAATATACTTTTTCTTCATGCATTATTTCAAGTTTTCTAGTCGTTATTAGCTAGAGAAACAACAGTTCAAGTACCTTAGAAGCCTTAGAAATGGCTGTATTAGCATACCTTGGTAGTCTACCAAAGCCATCCTAAAGAGCCACTAGTTTGACCACCCTAGTTGCTGTGTTTATGCTTTCCGCTTCTCTACCACAAGTACCATTCTACCACCTAGATTTTGACGTGCAAGTTTTCCTGTACCAGCACTCTAAACCATAACTACACCAGTGTAACTGATAAGATTGGAAAGCAAGGGATAAACAGTGTGTCAAGTACTGGATTAACTGATGAGAAAGTAATGCTGTAAGAGTAGGACTCTTTGCCCTTGAGTGTGCGTCAAGTGTGTTGGAAGGTTCAATGTCTGATCTTAAGCCAAGCTAAACACTTTTTATTGGCTCGTACTCTCGCTGTTTTGCATCTTTTGCATAACAAATCGGTACCATGGATTTCCACTACCCATAAGTCTTTTTGAAATATGGTAAATCATTCTCTCATTCTCTGTCTTTTTGCAACTTAAAGTTATTCTGGAAGTTAAACATGCACGAAAAGTTAGTGTTCAAGAAAGAATATGACTGTTTTGACGTAATCCAAACTTCTTTGAAGTATTGCAAGGACTGCAACTACTAAACATCAGGCTCTATAAAATTTTTCGTTGCTGTAATAAATGGTAACTCCTCTTGTATTCATTTAGGGGTAATACTATGCATAGAAGTGCATGAGAGAGATTGTTTGCTTTTCACCTAGATGTTACTAATAATTTCCATAGCCATTGACAATTACAAATAGTTACTTCTCTTTAGTCAACCATGTAGTATTCTGAGGCAGCAACAATTAACTAATGCTTGATTTTTTCTCTATTCAACCAAAAGCATAACTCAATTCTTCCTATGCTTATTAAAAATTAAAAGTGACTCATTATCCAAGAAAATTAATGATGGAAAAAATTAAGATAAACTGAAAGCAATTAGAATGTCCTGCTATTGACCTCATAATCACCATTTTTGAGGTGCCAAATAACACACAAAAAAATAAAAATTGAGTCCTTTTATTTTAATTCAATGTCAAGAAACAAAGTAAACATCTGCATAATTTTCAATTTGGAAAGTTCATAACTCTGGGTCCTAAACTGTCATTATAAATAGAAATGCCCAATGAAATGACCTTCACTGAAGGCATTGGAAAGTTCATACCTCTGGGTCTCAACAGTCAACAGAAATATCCAATGAAATGACCTTCCCTGATGTTAGGCACCATTGAAATGCATTATTAGAAAATAAATCCTGCCATCTTTTTTCAGTAGACCGAAATGCAATCTTCTGGATAATAAATAGCAAGTCTAACAATTACTTCAGCTTACTGACATTGGTATGAGAAACTTCTGTAGTCTTCCTTGCTGTTTCTTTAAGTTCAAAAGAAGTTTGAAAAATTTTTCCTGGATTTGGATGCATCAAGTTCTCTTTGCTTTAGTAACATGAGAAATAAGATAAGGTTTTATGGATAAAAGACTGGAAGGAACAAGGACAAAAGGGGGAAATTCCTATAGGATCCTGACATCCCACTTACATATCATATAAAGTACAAATATTTGAAAGCACATTTGTCGTCCATAAGCTTAGAAGTTCAACTTTAGTGCAAAATTCCTCAAACTTTACAATGACTATAGTAATTCTAACTCTTTTACTTTTATGTCTTCTGAAATAACTGACCACAACCTGTAAATGTCAGGTAAATGCACAGAAAACTCTTACTCGCTCCTTCCAGATTCAGTTAAAGATAATATAAGTCACACTGAAACAAGTAATACACTTTCGCTAGTCAAGTTGACCAGGAGTGGTTTACTCCTCTTCATCTTTCCTAAGGGGGAGCACCCTGCCATTGTTGATATTGTGCAAAACATCATTCAGTTGCGGGAAAGTGGGAGCCTAAAGTCAGCACAGTAAGATTCTTACTTCTTACCTTGAATGTTCTTAGCTTTATCCGGATCTCTGTACTTAAAGCTTGTTTTATTAGCAAGAGATTGTAAGGCATGCATTACAAAATTTGTTTTAAATAGTTGTTACATATATTTTGATTTTGGGGGATATTTTGACAAATCCTTCTTATGTTTGCTCTTTTTCCTCTATGTCAATTGACGTCTTCTAATTGGTATGGGGTTTGTGGTAACATGGTTATATTGTTCGAGAAAAAGTGCTTATTTGATGGCAAGAGAACCAAGTGAAAATGTGGTAAAAATGTAAAAGAAATAACAAAGTGGAGATATTGCTAGAAGGTTATGGTAGTAAACGAACATACAAGAAGTTCACAGCAATTTCTGGTATATTGTTGTTGCAGCATCAAATCTACTATCTTAAGAAGCTTTAAAATAAAATATAAATAATATATCATAGGGGAAAGTCACAGATGCAGTTTTCAAGGGTTGCTTCAAATGCACGTTTTTCTTATTTCTTCTTTTACTTGCAATATTCCCAGATTAATTTCAGCATAGAGTATGGTGTTTTGCTTTCAAAATTACTTGCTGTTGTATTAGACTTATTTGCTTTCTGATATTGCCGGCTGAAAGTCTTTAGACTGAGGTCCTTGGAGGATACAAATGCATCATTGCAATGAAGTTAGGCAGCAGGTAACCAAAAAATGGTTGCAGCATTCTAAATCAGCCTTTTTCCCCTACCAAACCCTGATTGATGAGGCTAGATGAAGTCTCTAATTTTTCATTTTTTTAAGGCAAAGAATCTTGTGCATTGGACAGCCAACCCCTCTCTCTCTCCACCACCTCCATTCCCAGTAGAAGGGTGATCATACATTACATCATATACGGAAAACAAAATTATTGTGAAGGTGTTGACTTTGCTGGTGATTTCTGTTTAAATTATTATTGATTTTCTTTTCACAATCCGCTGTTTCCAAGGACCATTTCTTCTTGTTTGGCAACAATTTATCTTTTGGGATCCAACTGTCTGGCTTGTTGTACTACATTTTTGCAGAGTTTTTTTTTGTTTTGACAAAAGCATTAGTCATTTAGGTATATCTAAACTTCAGATCCATAGTTTGATTAAGAACGGGAAAACAAAGATTCAACAAAAGATAAAAGCCATGAATCTAAAGAGAAAGCAGGAAAAGTTAGACAGTATGTGCTTGTTTAAATGGATTTGATATTATAACATATGAGCTTACAGCATTTTGAGTCACTCTATTTGATATCTGCTTTCCATATTAAGCTATTCTAGGATTATCAAGGAAATTGCTTGTTGGTCTCAGTCTCTTGCAGTAGCATTTTATTACCGGAGTCCCATATGATGCTTAATTTTCAAAGGTTAGTAGTGATATCTTGCCAGGGAATTACATAATGCTAAACATTAGGACTCCATTTTGTGCAAAGAATTCAAGTTCTGATTGTCAACATATTTTTTCCTTTTAATGTTGTTTCTTCGATTGGATGGTGAGTTTCTTTGTAGGTGGAGAAATTTGTTGTCAACATGCATAAACAACTGACTCAACGTTACATCTCAAGAAAACCACTCTCTGATTTGGCTCCACCTATCCTCTTTTGCAGTCTATTATAGCATAGTTAGCACATTCATTTGCTATTGGAGTTTATCTTCTGCAAGCTTCCTCTTGATAAGCAAAAACATGTTACAGAAACCTATGGAAATTTTATGGCTTTCTTTGTTTCTATAAGTTCATGTTGTCTGATAGTTGATGCATTACTCAGAAGAGTTTGTATGGCTATACATTTGTAATTCTTTCTCACAATACATGAGAGCAGTAGATAGTGTACCCAGCAAAACATGAGCCTCATCAGAATCGTAAACTTATTACAAAGCAACTGCATGCTAGAAAAAAGTTCTGGCAAAGAAAGAGAAAATTAGTGTTAGGTTGGGGGGGGGGGGGGGCGGATGGGCTTTATTTCTTTTGCCATACTCAACTGTTCTCTGCATGAAAACTCTCCCATAGCCTTTCTTGGGATCAAAGAGGAAAGTAAAAGGAGAGAATAAAGAAAATAGTGCCCAAAGCAGGCAAAAAACATAAAAGGAAAAAAAAAAAGAAGAAGAAACAGACACAGGAGATAGTACATAGGACTAATCAATGTAGTGTTATTCCCAAACTAATTGTCTTCCATAAGAGTGTACATTCTCACACAGAGCACTCACACAAAGAGAGCTACACGTTTGACTTTCTTTGTGATAGCCCATTCTTTTACCTCGCATTCAAACAGACACAGAAGAGATAGTACATAGGACTAATCAATGTAGTGGTGGTATTCCCAAACTAATTGTCTTCCATAAGAGTGTACATTCTCACACAGAGCACTCACACAAAGAGAGCTCATTTGAGGACTTTCTTTGTGATAGCCCATTCTTTTACCTCGCATAGAAACAGACACAGAAGATATAGTACATAGGACTATTCAATGTAGGTGGTAACTTTCTTTGTGATAGCCAATTCTTTTACCTGGCATTTATTTGGTTCTCTGTTCATTCAACATTTACTTTTTTCAGAATATCTTTGGTTGTGATGCATTTGGTTATTAATTGCATCTTTAATCATCTGATGCAGATGGTGCCACCGTATATTCCCTATCCAAGCCACTTGTAGGTTAGATGAGAAGGAAGTACACTCTATAGTGTCAAAGCT
This sequence comes from Coffea arabica, assembly GCF_036785885.1. Classification (NCBI taxonomy): domain Eukaryota; kingdom Viridiplantae; phylum Streptophyta; class Magnoliopsida; order Gentianales; family Rubiaceae; genus Coffea; species Coffea arabica. The sequence continues at coordinate 53,247,933 of NC_092331.1, read as the reverse complement.
AGTCAATCAGTATCTGAAAGATGAAAAGAACAAAGTTACGCAGCCAGTAAAGGTATGCCCTGAAGTTTATTTTTGTGCTGGTTGATCATTAATTCTGTCGCATGAGCATCTGCAATTTCTAAGATGTTGGGGCCATGGGGAAGGGGGTGGTGGAATAGGCATATGAATGCCTATGAGAGAGATCTTTCACTTTATGCTGTATAAATGTCTGTGGTCTCATGACTATCCAGTTTGCAGTTGGGTACAATAGAAGAGGAATTGAGGAAACTGAGATGAAGGATGTGAGAGTAACTTCAAATGGTTCCAAAATATCTGCTCTCTTAGACCGTGGCAAATGTTTTAGCATTGTGGCAGCTGCTGTTAAAGATGCTGTTCCAGATTCAATTGTAGATCTGAAGTGCCCTGAGGTAAAAGCTAAAATACCAGCATAAAGAAACATAATTCCTTTACTTTTCCTGGCTGTTGTAGTTTCATGTGCTTATTCTATCAACCTTTTTGCAGCTTGCTGTGCTGCTTGAGGTTCTGCCACTCTCTGGGATTCCTAATGAGAGTGTGGTGGTTGGTGTGTCAGTTCTTCCACAAATGCTTTTTAGTTCAAAACCACGTCTGTGTGTCAAGGCCTTGGTAAAAGGATGCTAGGTCCAATGCTGGGAAGAGAGGTTAATGATGATAACCTTGTTTGTGATGATAATCTCCACAAGCAAAGGTGAAGTGAGCATTCTGTGTTACTCAGAAAGATGGTGATGCGTTTGCTACTGCAGAAATTAATGTGATGACGGATCAAAATGTATAGCTACTTGAAGATGGATAGTGCATATCCCAGCAACTCAAGCTTCCCTGTAAACAGACCATCCCACAGAAACATAAAAGAGAGTAGCTCTTTTCTTACGAATTGCTCTTAACTGGAAACTCCTGGTGGTTATACTTGGATATAATCAGGATGCTCTAATATAGCTAACTGTTGGGAGCTATGATACAATTAACATAAATTGTATTAGTTATGTTAGCACCTTGTTGGAGAATCGGGTAACAGTGATCAAGTTATCTTTGTTAAATTAGAATAAGGATTCAGTTAGAACAAATCTTCAATTTGCTGCTCTATCAGCGATAGATGTTCCTTGCCAGCTGCTCATCCTAGCATACAAGTTCTTGCTGCTGAAACCATGATGTTAGCACATAAGAAATATTCACTATCATATTCATATAGGTCTTTGTTCAGGTAGGAGAATGAGATGAATCAGAAATTTTGGTCTTTCCTTTGTGAGAGCCTGCCACTCAAGAGAGGCCTCAAAACGATCGAAGCTTTCTGGTAAATACTGCATGCTCTTCATTCGTGCGTCCTTCCTTCTAGTCTGTGTGGATTGTCTCGACATTCACCTCTATCCACCTCTCTTCTCCGAGCCATTTGAACAGACAAACAGAGAAGTTATATGGACAATGGTTTAATCATTCTTACAGTTGGAGTTAGTTCATTAACCAGCGTTTAACTGTCTGAAATAAACTTCTGTTCATTCTAGTGATCCTGAAAAAATGATAAATCCTTTAATCATTTCGTTTAGTGGAATAGCTTCAACACGTAAATTAGTGAATGCTATATTGTGATTCAGCTAAACTTAGACCAGAAGTGAATCTAGTTTAGTATGGATGAACTAAGCATGAGCAGTTTCCACTTTGGAGTTGTCAAAAATGTGAAAGAAATGTCTAACGAGGACTACTTGTTAATGAGCATATAGGAGGGGTATCTAGAGTAATTGGGGGAAGATAAGCAAAAGAATTAACTCAATGACCTTAATTAGAATTAACTATATCTACACTTTTTTTTTCGGACACTGATAAATTCTATTCTACATCTACTCCTACTTTACACTAAGAGAAAGGGGTGGATCCAAAAAAGTCAAAGTGAAATACGGAGGAGATTGAATCACTATCGGACCAAATCAGTGCATATGCACGTGATGGTGAAATTTTCAAAAAAAATCCTGAACAAGAATGCAAGTCAAGAAATTTGATTCCTTAACTTGCATCCAAGGAAAGCTACCCAAAGGGCTCAAGGTGAGATCGGGAGGAGATTGAACCACCATCGGATCAAACGGATGCCTATGCACACACAGGTGAAATTTTTAGAAAATCCTAAACAAAAATGCAAACCAAGGGATTCAATCCTTTAACTTACAAGGAAAGCTTCTCTCCCTGATGACCAACTACTCTAGGAGTAGTTGATTAGCTTATATCTACATGGGCCGGTACCATTTTCGGGACTAATATTGGTATTACCAAAAACTAAAGATCATTGAAATATCTAGAATTTGACTAGAAACTAGATTTAGAACTCGTACATTTTCAATTGAAATCAAAATCAACATATCAAACGTATCTTCCTCGTAAATGTTAAGTGGCCTTTAAGAAATTTTTATTTGAGAATTGGGACCAAGGTTTTAAAATATAATTGTCAACCAAAAAAAAAAGAAATAAAGAAATGACCAAAGAAAGGAAACCTATTCTTTGACTGATGAGTAGAAACTTGAAACAACTGAATGATCTTTAACCAATAATTTGAGGTATGACGAAAGACCTATTGTGCGGCTTATTGGTTAGGACATTTGTTGATCTCTGTACTTATGCTTTATCAATAGGTTTGTATAGCATCATGGATCACCTATATTTGGTTCCAGTGGGGGTAACTATTGAACGTGGCCCCTGTGGGGTTTCTGTCCCACATCGACTTTCGGGGGTTTGGGGTTTGGGTAGTTAAGTCCCTGGGAGCAATCCAAAAGTTGCCGGCTTTTGGGTTGACTTCTGGGATTAAGGTTTAGTTAGTCAAATTCCGTTTCCGGAAGAAGAAGGGGTAACTATTGAACTGGATACTTATAGGTGGACCAATTTTTGACTTCGTCACGGGCTTGTACTGTCTTGTATTAATTATTATGCCATCCTTCAGTTAATAAACGTTCAGGGTTAATTGCAAAATACCTCCTGAACACTCTTTGAGTTGCAAAGTGCCTCCCAAACTATCCGTTTCAGCACTTACATCCTTTTTTTTTGTAGCACTTACATCCTTGAACTATCAAATTTTCATGACATACGACCAACTACTCGCCGGTAGAATTTAATGAGTAAAAAGTCATTAGTATCCCTAGATATAATTACGTGGCCAAAATGTACTTTTCCTCTGTAATTGTCTTATATACTTAAATTTTTTTTTGTATTTTTCTCATATAAACTCAAAATCTCTCTCTTTCTCTCTCTCTCTCTCACTGTGCATATTTAAGAAGTGACTCTCTATCTCTTGTATTGCTAAGGTGAGTTGTGAAGGACCCCTCTCCTTCCTCTAATGATGTTCAATTCATGATTGGTGGTGGTATAAGATGCACTTTTATGGATTATATCTTGATTTTGGTTGAATTGGTGAAGTTTTATAATTTTTGGGGATTTTTCTGTTTTAATATGAACATGATTGTGTGGCTATCTATGATGATTGGAAATGGTATATAATGAATCTAGAAGGTGGAAAAAGTGGATAATTGCAAACAATTTCTGTTTTGGAAGAAATTTCAGAAAATTAGGTTTTGTGAATGAACAAGTTCAGAATTTGTTTTCTTCTTAAGAAGCTCCAGATTACTAGTGATTCTCGTCATTTCAATAAAAGACTTGATTTTCTTGAGCTCGACACGTCGATAGTGAACCATAAGGGAAAGCATTATGTATCAGGATATGCTCCTTCGTTTACGATGGTTAAGACTTAGAAAATAAGCCAGTTGACTGACATTGTGAGTTCCAAGTAGCATTTGATGAATGCAGAAGCAATGGGTTGAAAAATTTGGAAAAATTACTAATAACTCTACTGTAATTTTGGATATCGCCACATAATTCCTTTAACATTTCAAATATCTACATAACCCCTATATGATTTTACATGAAGTAGAAAATGGATTGATAAGCCTACTTGTAAACTTTTCATGTCTTGATAATTTGCCTAATTAACTCAGGCTTACCATATCCCAATTGATAATTCTAGCGGGTTGGTCTGTAATTTTTAGCATAGATTACTTCATAAAAATACCTAGATATTGAAATTGGTTATTAGATCAAGATTGAAAACATGATCGTTACTCTTGCCACAGCCAATTCTTTCCCACAAACAACAATCTTCTTCTCCAGACCAAGATGACAAACTACTAGATTTATCTACTATGCTTTCCTTGAACTTGAGAAGAGATTTTGCCTCACTCTTAATGCAGCTTATGTTTGAATAACTTTTTGTGGTGCAGCCAATTGAATTTGCAGAATAAGAAGACAAAAATGAAAGAGAAGTAATGCTCTCAAAATGTTTGAATTTGTAGAGAAGGAAGAAGCAAACTAAAATCTTACCATTCAATGCTTTATTTATGTAGGTACATTGGTTTTCATATGCTTTGTAGTCAGCACATGCACCTAACTCTGAAATTTTCTTTAAGGTTGTGTGGCAGACTAATACTAATTATAACTAAGCTCATACTTATTTGATCAACCAATAGAAGTAATTTCTTTTTCCAACTGTCCACTCTGCATTTCTTACTACCTTTTAGAAGCAGTAGTCATTCTTTAATAGTAGAAGAATAATTTAATTCACAAAAATTCCTTCATTCAATTATTTCATCATCAAAATTACAAGGGTTGATAGAGCTTGTTTGAATTCTCCTTAATTTAACTAATTGATGACTAAGAAAATCAACCAATGAAGGTACAAGCAAAGTGTAACTCTCCAATCTAATTTGTTTCTTTGCATTTCATTTTAAATTTTAATTTTAATTTAAAATTCTTGACTACTCACAATCTAATTGAATTTCTAAATCGTCAAAAATATTGCTATCTGAAACCAAAAGAAGGTGTTTTAGGGCAATGGAGTTTTTGTCATTTGTGCTTTATAGATTTTGCACAAAAATAGTAAAAAAAAATTAAAAAACTCGATTATCTCAACCAATGAAAATTTTCATTTGTCAAAAATGAACGGTCAAAATCAAAATATTTTATATGTGGCGATTCATTCACACTTCATCATTAATAGAAATAACACAAATAATACAAAGACTTCAACTTCGTAGAACATACATCTTTTCAGTTTTACAAAACGGGGCACCTAACTTAATATTGAGGAATTTCATTAATATACTAACAATTCAACTCACATAACATGAAAAATAATAATGTAGGGCATGCAAATGATATTTGTGGAGACGGCTAAATTTTGCTTATGTGAAAGCTTAGGTCATCCAATTCCAAAGAAAATTGAAAATTTGTTCATATATCTAATTACAAATCAAACTATTCTAATAGTGTATTATTACAATTTTTTGTCATGGCCAAAAAAAAGAGAGAGAAGTAATTAGAAGTATTAGTGCTGTATACACCATTCATAATATTGATACTTTTGTCAATTTTTTCATATTTGGTTAAATCTTAACTTTTTTTTTGATTGTTGAATTATGTTGATTTCACTTGAAAGTCCATCACGAGTTTTACTTTTGGATTAGAAAGAGACATATTTATACTCTATACTAGTATACCAAAAGCGTACTGATAATAAATTCAAGGCTAGACAGACATTTTTGAAAACAAGCATATAACAAGTATTTGTACTTTCAATATATATACTTTCAGTATAGGAAAGATCGAAGGATCTGCAGTGATGAGATAATACAATTAATAAACTAATCACAAATACTAATATGTACAAGTTCAACTCAACAATCCAACAACTAAACCAACAAATAGTGGCAGAGAAGAAACTAGTAAGACTTGAACAAAAGACTATGAACTCCTGGAACTTCTACAAAGTCCTCATTGGCAAAGATCACTGGAAGAAACAGCCCGCTTGATTAGCAGCCTTGACGATGAGGATAAGTGCCTCGATAATGTAGAGGTAACTATGGTATATCATGAATCTTAAAATTTGCTCAATAATATAGAAGGTAAATATGATATACATCATGAATCTTAGAATTTTGGCCTAGGTTCTGCCTCCTGGCTCCACGCTAGTCCTATGAGAAAATTGATTGGTAGTTTCTAAATCCTAATTAATTTGGGTCTCATCTGGAACATTTTTTATCTCTGGACATCAGGAATTTAAGTTAAATGCATCCATCTTAGTCTTCTTTTAGAAACATTTGCTTGACTTTGTTGCCTTGTATTACCTAACCGGATTACCATCTCGGGAGACTTGGAGTCTACTTGGGATGTCGTTTGTGGAGACTGAAGTTAATGAAAGCAAAAATTTCTTCGCTCTTGAGTCAAGTCGTTGCCCCGCGATGTTGGTTATTCAGCGAGATTGAGGGAGCGATACAAGTTTGGCAATTTGGTCCAAAATCATTGGATGGTTCCTTTCATTTTCTGTCAGTATACAGCGTTAAGTGTTGAAGATTCAAAGAAGATTGGTGAATGGTGATTCATATTTTACTGTGTTCATATCTTTGCGATTTTTAGTTGATATTTGGTTACACCAACACTTTCTTCGACATGTGAATCAATTTGTCACTATTGATTCGCTTGACGTGGATACGTCAAAGTGTTTGATGCATGGGTACAATAATATTTGTGCAATTTTATTCATAGTTTTTTTTTTGGTCATGCCCTAAATGCTTGAAAATACTTAAATAGACTTAATTTATGAGTTTACTTTTATACTATATGGCATATGCAATTCTCACATAGATTTTCCTATGCCATCATAAGTCGTTCATAATCATTTTTTCACTGTTTTCTTACACTATTATATATCAATAAATGATGTGGATATAAATGTGACATATTTCCCGAAATCTAAGCATGTTATTACTTGAAAGTATCTGAAAAGCATTGCTACTTATGAATTCGCTCAAAATGGGCTGAAGAGAAATTCCTTTTTTTTTAAACCAGTTTTGCTGTTATTTTTTTGTTTCGCTAAGATTTGTGTTATAGAATTTTCTTCTTATGACTTTGTCGCCTTGAGTTGTCTACCCTTTTACGTTTTAGAAAAAGTAGATTTTATGCTTCTTAGGGATCAACAAAGTTACATTTTGCTGCTTATCTTGATTGAATAATTCAGTTTAAAAAACTTGTAGCAAATAATTCTATTAGCATAAAACCATAAAGACACATGATTTTTTGTCAAAGACCAAAAGGAACCAAAACCACAAAATAAAACATTAGAGAAATGCCTTTACAGATGTCATTGCTGCCTTCTCCTGCTAAAGAGATTATCTAGGAACAGAAACAATGCATTGCTCCAGGACCTTTTGAAAGCTAGAGTGCAACAAACAACCAGGAATCCAAAGCCAAAACCAGGTCCTAAACCAGCATAAAACCATAAGGACTCGAGCTGCATGTCACTCTCACTATCCAGCAATGGCTCAACTCCATTTGATGATTTTTCTTCAGAACAGCTATTTGACAGTGGTGCTCCACAAAGTCCACTATTACCTTCATAAATGGATTCATTATTCAAGGTTTGGAGTTGTTTCCCAGTAGGAATTGGCCCTGATAAGCTATTAAACGACAGGTTTAGGTGGCTCAGTGAATATATGATGGATAAACTTGTAGGAATTGGACCTGAAAGCTCATTTCTTGATAAATCAAGAGTTTCAAGGTTTTTCAAGTTGCCAATCGTCTCAGGAATTGTTCCCTGAAGATGATTGTGCGAAAGATTAAGATTCTTCAATATTAGGAGATCCATTAGCTCTTCAGGGATCTCTCCCGATATATTGTTGTGTGAAAGCTGCATTGATAAAAGAAAAGGCAAGGTTGTAGAATACTTCTGTTCCATACCTTGCGCAGATTCTAAAATTCTCCGCTCAAAATAAATTAAGAACCGCATGTGAAAGGATAACATTGGATCATCTGAAATCATGGCACTGAAGTTATTAACACAATGAGGGATGCTTCCAGATAAATTGTTCTTTGCCAAGTCCAACAGCCTGAGAAGCTTCAGTTGACAGAGTTGCAATGGAATACCACTGTAAAAGTTATTTGAGTGAAGTCTGAGATATACAAGGCCTTGTAACTCTTCTCCTATCCAGGAAGGAATGATGTCCTTCAGTACATTATCCCCGAGATCTAGAATGTGCAATCCTTTCAGGTTTCTGACTGACGATGGAATTTTTCCATCCAATTTGTTCTGCTGCAGGTGCAAAGAATGAAGTTCCTCAGAAAAAACCCAAGAATCTGGAATTTGACCGCTGAGACTATTATTAGAGAGATCAAGCACTTGCAAGTTCTGAAGATTGGCCAGGCATGAGGGGATTGTTCCTGAAAATTGATTCGCTGATAGATCAATTCGTATCAAACTCTGTATGACACACAAGGACAGCGGAATTTCACCAGGCAAGTGGTTACCAGAGAGTATGAGATGGTTAAGTGACCTACTGGTGTGATTGTTCACCAGAGGTACTAAAGGTCGTGACAACAAATTTTCTGAAAGATCCAATAGATACATTTCTAATGGAACTGATTCTATTGGCCCTTCAAATTTGTTGGAGTTGAGCTTTATCACTCGGAGAGAACCACGAGATTCCTCAAACTTTGGTAATTGTCCGCTTATGTTGTTGTGTGACAAATCCAAGTCGTCAATTTGTGAATATAAATTCTCAAACCAAGCAGGTATGGTATCAGAAATGCTTGCATTTGACATGATTAACTGCTTGACACTTTTCTGAGTTTGCAGCCATGGAGGAAAACGGGGACCAACAATTATTGATGCTAGCTGAATAGTGTGGAGCTGAAAAGGAGGAAGCCATTCAGGGCTCACATTCAGATGCAAAGGATTCAAGGATACAGACAAATCTCTTAGTTCTGTCAGCTTCTCAAAGTGGATTTCAGATAGCGCACCGGTGAATGAGTTACTAGAAATATCCAACTTCACTAACTTTGAGAGTTGCCCAATACCTGGGGAAACATTTCCACTGAATTTATTGTTGCTCAAATCCAGCTCCCTCAAATGCGACAGTCTACCAAGCTCAGATGGTATTGGTCCAGAAAATGAGTTAAAAGAAACATGCAGGACCTCCAAATTCGTGTACATTTGCAGCTGACTAGGTAAGTAACCATAAATGTTACTTGATACTAAATAAAGCTCCTTCAAACTATTAAGGAGGCAACAAGAGGGATCTCTTAGTATATTTGGCAGCGATGAATGAAACTGGTTGAGGGACAAATCAAGGACCTGCAAACTGCAGAGATTACAGATGGAATCTGGAATCGAACCCTGAAAATTATTTGCTTCCAGATTAAGGATTGCAAGTGAAGTCAGGTTCTCGAGGCAATCGGGGACTGTGCCATTTAAGTAATTGCCACTAAGATCCAAGTGGACAAGATTTTTCAATCTACACAGAGAATTTGGTAGCGGAATTGAAAAGAAGTTGGAAGACAGATCAAGAAGAGTGAGAGAAGTCAGTTGCTCAATACTGTCAGGTATCAAGCCATCAAAGCTGTTATGGTCAAGATGTAGTTGCTGAAGGCTAGTAATGTTGGACAGCCAGAGAGGGATGTTGGAGTCGAAATTGTTCCATTGGAGATTGAGAGAAGCAAGAGATGTGAAATTAATATGTGCAATTGGAGGAAATGTAGTAAGTCCACAGCCTGCTACGTTCAGTGAAATCAGAGAAGTCAGCATGCTGACTGAATCTAACCAGTCATTAGCCTTCCAAAGTTGTATCCCTGATAAGTCCAAGCTCTTCAAAGAAGAAAATTGAGATAGCCAGCTGAGACTATCTACATTCAATCCATAGTCATTGATGAACAAATGGAATGAATATGAGACACTAGGTGCATATCCAAGATGAAGATGCTTCAAGCTTAAAAGATGGCTAAGATCTTGAGGAACTTCTCCCCCAAAACCAGCACTGGAGAGGTTTAAATACTCTAATCTTTTAAGAGATCCCAAAAATGGTGGAATTTGTATGCCTGAAAAGTTATTCATGCTCAAATCTAAAGACTGCAAGTAGTTAAGATTGAGCAAAGATGGACTGATCTCACCTCTCAAGCAGTTATGGCTGAAATTTGCAAAATAATCTTTGTCATCAAAGTATCTCTCACTATCAAAAGATACAGGGTTGCTCAAATCAAGCTTTATGACATGGCCGGTTCTCTCGTCACACCCAACTCCATCCCAGGCACAACAGTTGTCGCCTTTCCATGAAGACAGACGGTCTGCTTTATCGATTAGGCCTCTCTTGAGATCGAAAAGAGCTTCCTTCTCAATCAAAATGCAGCTTAATTTTGAGTAAGCAAAATCAAGTTTAACAACCAATACAAGAGCCAAATATAGCAGAATCACACCCCTAGAAAATGCCATCTTGTTGCTAAGAATATATTAGCTTTGTATGTTGTTTCAGTGCAATTGTTGCAGTATCTGGGTGCTTATGTAGGGAAAAACGATAACTATTGGAAATGTTGATTGATGGAATGGTTTGATAAACTGATAATGCCGTGCGCTACTCTTTTATTGACTTTTTAACCTGTTTGAATTCTCTCTCGTAGAGCTTAGTGATTGTTGTCTTCTCGTTCAAGTGTTGTCAATTTTTTTTGTCAGTCATTTGAAGGACAAAATAGTTGACAAGTTACTTGGCTTTCTTTCTGACACCTAGTTGAGAAATTTGAGGTATTAGAGGATGAGCATCTATATCGGGTGGAAGAATGGTGTGAATGTGATGGATATACTCCTTATAGTATGACAATTAATTGAAAATTTGCATAAATATTTCTATCTTAAAAACTTTGGAAAGTACAAAAACTGTTCTTGAAAGCACATCAAAAAATCTAGAACTATAATACTGTTCCAGTTTACATTAAGTTGAAAGAACATGATAATTCCTCTGAACTTTTTTCTTTTCCGTCCTAAAGGTTAAAATAAATTTCAGCAATCAAGAACGTACAAGTACACAGGACAAGCTTAATGTATGGGCATATTTGTGAAAATAATTTTTGAAAAAATATGACAAATTGTTGCACTTTTTGATATGATGTATATGAGATAAAAAAATGGTTGAAAAATGTGTTTATAATATGAGCAAATAAATTTGTGTATATAATTTGCTATCTAAACACACTCGAGAACACTTGGAAAATATTTGTTTGGATAGAGTACTAGTATTATTTGAAATAATTACTGTAGCACTTTTTTTTGATATGATGTATGTGAGATAAAAAGGTGGTTGGGAATATAAAAAGGTAAGTTGGGAAATGTATTTATGATGTAAACGAAATATTATTTGGGCTAATTTTACTATCCAAACTATGAAAAATTATTTCAATTTTCTAAGAATAATAGAATTAGACTGTTTAAGAAAAATAAAAAGAATCAACAGCAACAGAAAACAAATGAATCGAGGCCCTTGGGCAAGTAAATTGATTGAGCCCTTAGCTTATTGCATTACATGATACACGGGGGGTAATTTACATGTGAGATTATACATATCCCTCAGTCCATTTGCTACCTTTAGCTGTTAAAAACGACCCTGCATAAACTGAAATAGTGCAGCCCGCCATGGCTTCTTGAAAACTAGAATGCAACAAACAATCATGAATCCAAAAACAAATCCAGGTCCTAATCCAGCATAAAACCATGAGAGCTCAAGCTCAATTTCACAATTATTCTCGAGCATAGATTTGGTGCCATTAGATGATTTTTCATCAGGACAGGTCCTCAAGAGTGGTGCACCACTAAGTCCACCAGTGCCTACATATATGGATGGATCATTAAGGGTCTGGAGCTGATTTCCTGTTGGTATTTGTCCTGATAACTCATTAAAAGACAGGTTCTGAGCTCAAAGAATTCAAGGTTGATAAGCTTGGAGGTATTGGACCTGAAAGTTTATTTCTAGACAAATCAAGAGATTCAATTTGTTTCAAGTTGCCAATCCTGTCAGGGATTCGTCCTTGAAGACAATTTCCAGAAAGGTTCAAATTTTGCAATCCAATGAGCTTCATTATCTCTTCAGGAATCTGCCCTGGGATACTATTTTCTGAAAGCTCAATTGTTTTAAGAAACTGCAAGGATCTGGAGTACTTGAGCTCCCGACCTTTCATGGATTCCAACATTCTTCTTTCAAAATAGAGCATAAATTTGATGTAATAGCTCATTTGTGGATCCTCTGAGATCAAAGGAATGAAGTTGTTGAAACAATGAGGGATGCTTCCAGACAAATTGTTCTTGGACAGGATTAATACCTTCAGGCTATTGAGTTGGCAGAGTTGCAAAGGAATTGTACTATGAAAGTAATTTGAATGAAACCTGAGAAACATCAGATCCCACAAATTTCCTATCCATGGATGGATGATGTCATTCAATCCATTATCGCCTATATCAAGAATGCGCAAATTCTTTAGGTCCGAAAGGATGATGGAAGCTTTCCGTGTAGATTGTTCTGCTGCAAGTGCAAAGCACGGATTCCCTCGATAAAACCCAAAGAATTTGGAATTTTCCCATGGAAACTGTTATTTGAGAGGTCAAGCACATGCAAGTTTTGGAGGTTCGCCAAGCATGAAGGGATCTTTCCTGATAACTGGTTGCTTGACAGATCAATGATTATCAAACTCTGAATTTCACATAAAGAGGGGGAGATTTCACCCGTGAAATGGTTATCAAAGAGTGAGAGATGACTCAGTGACAGATTCAAATAACTGTCAAACAGAGGTAGCTGGCCTTCCAAGGAATTTTCGGAAAGATCAACCAAATAAGCTCCCAAAGGAGCATATGTTACCGTACCCTTGAATTTGTTGGACTTCAGCTTTATTACTCGGAAAGAATCATTTATATTCTTCAAATTTTGGCAATCTTCCACTTATGCTGTTGTGTGACAAATCCAGATCGTCAATTCGAGAATACATATTCTCAAACCAACCGGGTATGGCATCTGAGATGCTCGCATTTGACATGATCAACCTTTTCACTCCCTTTTGAGTTTGCAGCCAAGGAGGAAATTGGGGGCCTACATCAATCGATTCTAACTCAATCATTTGCAGTTGAAAAGGTGGAATCCATAGAGGACTCGCTTTGAATAAGAATGAATTTGAAGAGACTAACGAATTCTTTAATTTCGCGAGCTGTTCAAAGTGGACTTCAGATACCACACCACTCAATGAATTATTTGAAATTTCCAACTTTACCAACTCTAAAAGTTGTCCAATACTCGAGGGAACACTACCATTGAACTTATTGTTGCTAATATCCAGCTCCCTTAAGTGTGACAGGCTGCCAAGCTCAGAAGGAATTGTGCCAGAGAGTGAATTAAAAGAAAGATGGAGTACCTCCGGATTCCTGTACATTTCCAGCTGACTGGGTAAGTAACCAAAGAAGTCATTGGATAATGGATATAAAATATAGCTCCTTCAGACTATTAAGCAGGCAGTCAGATGGATCTCTAATCAGAGTCGGTAATGGTGAATTGAACTGGTTTAGGGACAAATCAGGCACTTTCAAACTGCACATTTGACTAATTGAATCTGGAATCGGACCCTCAAGATAATTTGCTTCCAAATTAAGAATGGCAAGTGAAGTCAGGTTCTTAAAGCAATAGGGGATTGTGCCTTGGAAATTGTTGCCATTGAGATCCATGTGAACAAGACTAGTTAACTTACAGAAAGAATTCGGCAGTTGAATTCCAAAAAAGTTTGAAGAAAGATCATGAACAGCAAGAGAGGTGAACTTTTCAAGATTGTCGGGAATTGAAACATTAAAGCTGTTATGATCAAGTTGGAGTTGCTTAAGGCTAGTGGCATTGGACAACCAGAGAGGGATGGTGGAGTTGAAATTGTTCCACTGAAGATTAAGAGAAGTAAGAGATGTGAAATTGATATGTAAAAGAGGAGGAAATGTATGAAGTCCGCAGCCAGCAAAATTCAAAGAAACTAAAGGAAGGAAGGAAGGAAGTTAACTGAATATAACCAGTCATTAGCCATCCAAAAGTTGTACCCCGGACAAGTCTAAGCTTTTCAAGGAAGAAAATCCATCTACCCACCTGAGGCTATCTACAGTCAATCCATAGTCCTTCACAAGGAAATGGGATGAGTATAATACATGGGGTTGTGCCAGGAGTGAATTTGCAATTGCTGGCTTCAGTTTGACTCCTACATTTTTGTTCCAGCAAATTAGTTGAACATATTGTGAGAAGCGGATTCCATCCCGTGTACATATGTAAGTATTGTATATATAGAAATATAAATTGTAGTCGAAATTTTGGACAGCAGGCAGGAACGGTTGCAGGTTCCTGGTGGTTTTGATCATTTTATATTGCGCGTAACTTTGGTTGTACACGGCGTAACTTTGTTTGCATAACGTGTAACTTTAATACAAAAATTTACGGATTCCACATACGTTATGAAAATCGATGTACAACTTGTGATCTGAATCGCACATTTTTTTTTTGGCCAAAATCTGACCGTTGACTGTTCAGGAACGGTCATCAGAATGACCGTTCCTGCCCCTTGTCCCGAAATTTTGTGGTGTAGGTCAAGAAGGAAATTATGGTTTCACTATTATCAATCAACTATGATTAGTTATCAGGAAACTTTCAGAAAAGTCCCTAGATTCTGCAATGAAAACTTTGTGGGAAAACGGAAACCATATCAGGTCAAAAGGTTAAAACATTTAGCGACCCAAGAAAAAGAAAATGAGGGAGGGACGTCTGTCAGACAACTGCAAGACCACCCTAGCCTGTGCTGAAGCAAGGACTAGGAACGATCCTCTACCGCAGTTGCGGCCCGACAAGTGAGCTGCAAGAGCAGTCAATCACGCTCTGGTCAAGCAGTCATATTTCATCCACCAGACTTGGTTTCCTGTCTCCTTAGAACTCAAGGACACAGAGGTACGAGCCTATAGAACAGATCCTGTTCAAGTAAGGTCGTGACCTCTGTGCTCCAATCTCAGACATATTAAGGGTGCATGGCTCAACTAATTCATCGATGTGGGATATAAGACAGAGGATACCATACATTCTCCCAATCTGGCATTTGGTGGAAATGGAATAGTCCTTCACAATCCACATATGATGTTTGCATCTCTGTTCATTGGGTTGCACAAGGGTTGGCAGTCAAATGCTCAACCACTAAGCTATGGATAAGGATGGCAATGGGGCGTCCGCGGCCCCCGCCCCGCTTCCCCCGCGGGATAAATAAAAATTTATTATATAATTTTATTATAGTTAAATTTCAACAAATAATCAAGTACTAAAATATCAACACATCACCAAATTATTATTCATTGTAATTTTACAATTGAAACTTATAAAAATAAGGGCTAATCACATTTTATCCCCTTAAAAGATACCCCATTTCTCAGTTTACCCCCTAACCTTTAATTTTGCTCACTTAACCCCCTTTAGGACAAAATTGCCCTTGCATTATTTTGACTTTTCATTTACCTTGTTTTCCTTTCTTTTATTTCTTTTTCTCTTTCTTCTTTATTTAATTCTTCCTCTTTCCCACAAAAATCTTTACCTTAATGATTGAAATTAAAAAAGAGGAATTGCAGAGATCTATCTTCTCCTTAAAAAATTAAAAAAAATATTCAAATCACTTTCCTAAAATATAATTTTTTTAGCCTTTCAATTCTTTTAATTTTGGGTTTTCCTCTTTCCTTTATAGTTTTTTATTTTATTCTCAAGAAAATATCTTAAGATGAAATTGTGACCTGATTAATAATCATCAATTGAAATTTGTGACACGTGGCATCATACAAAAAATCAAAATTAGTTTTTGATGTCTTTTAAACCTTCACCCAGAAATATGCAATTATAAACTCAAAACAAAAATTTTCGTTGAAATGGAATTTTTATTGGGAAGGATGAAAGAGAGAAGAAAGAGAAAAAGAAATAAAAGAAAGGAAAACAATTTCATCTTATGATATTTTCTTGAAAATAAAATGAGAAACTAGAAAGGAAGGAGGAAAACCCAAAATTAAAAGAATTGAAAGGCTAAAAAAATTGTATTTTAGGAAAGTGATTTGAATATTTTTTAATCATTTAAGAAGAAAATAGATCTTTGCAATTCCTCTTTTTTAATTTCAATCATTAAGGTGAAATTTTTTGTGGGAAAGAGGAAGAATTAAATAAAGAAGAAAGAGAAAAAGAAACAAAAGAAAGGAAAACAAGGTAAATAAAAAGTCAAAGTAATACAAGGGCAATTTTGTCCTAAAGGGGGTTAAGTGAGCAAAATTAAAGGTTAGTGGATAAACTGAGAAATGGGGTATTCTTTAAGGGGATAAAATGTGATTAACCCTAAAAATAATCAAACAAACATTATTTGAATACAATCCAACGTGATGAAATAAATACAACTAAAGTAGTCAAGTTTTACTTTTGGCACAAATACAATCACTAATTCATTATTGTACTTGTGTTTTTTTTTTTTGAGAATAAAATGTTTTGTATTAAGTGTAATTAGGGATTTAGTATAAATGTATTAGTAAATTTAGTATAACTAATTAATAATTTCTATTATTAGTCATATATAATTATTAGTATAATTGATAATATCAATTATATTACATATATTAATATACATTATATAATACATATAACTAATAAAATCATTATCATAAGTTTGTAACAAATTAAATTAAATATTATATATATAATTATATACGTATATATATTTATTTTTATATATACTTTAAACGGGTGGCGGGACGGGGGATGGAGCGGGGGTACACTCCCCAGCCCCATTAGCCCCCCGCGGGGCGGGTGCCCGTCCCCCGCCCCGTTTCTAAACCGGGAGGAAAAAATCCCCCCCCATCCCCCGCTGCATTAGCCCCCGCGGCCACCCCCCCCCAATGCCATCCTTAGCTAGGGACCCATCATTGTCAATGTAGAATGATATTCCAATTCATATATAACCCAGTGGATGAAATAAAAGCATTATAATTCATTGATGGACAATTCTATCAGAGTTTTTGACACAAATAAATCCATTTTCCTAGTTTAATCTAGTCGATTTTCCCCTTTTGTTCTTCTGCTTGTTAATTTCTCAATTTACGGTTGAATGAATATCAAAATCATCCATGGTACTAGTGACCAGCGAAGCAAAAGTTTAGGCAGAAATGGAAATCATTAAAGTTGATAGAATGCAGAAGGGAGTTTTCTTTCGGAAAAAAAAAAGATTATTTAAAAAAAATTAATGTTTGAAGTTATAAATTGATAATTTCTTTTTCCATGTATTGAAAAAATTATTCATGCAGTTTTTGTGCATGTTCCTAGTGTATGTCTAAGTAGAGAAGAACAGAGTGTCCAGCTTGTTCCAAAGGATAAAAAATTTCGAATGCACGAGAAGATGTGATATTTTTCAAATTTACACAAATAAATTCAACTGAGCACTAGAAAAGAACAGTTTCTCATAAATTACTTCCCACAAGTTCTCATCAAAATGTTGTAAACTTTACTACGGGGCAATTCCACAAGACTTTGAGAGACGGTGAAGCTTCAATACTCAGCAAAAATTGTAACTCAATTTGCAAAAGTGTAATTATGTAAAGACTTTTTCTTTTTTCTTTTTTCGTTGAAAAAACTTCGCCACTGAGCACATTGTTCCGTTTGGTATTTCACCTTCTAGTAGAATTTTGGCTCGACCATTATCTTATGTTATGCTAGCTCGTTTAATTCAAGAGCTTCTCCTTAGAATTTAAATTTTTTTTAGAATTTAGATTTTAATATCTCCTATAATAAAGATACATTATACTTGATTATAGATAAAAAGTTTGAATAAAATCCATTGTTTCCCAGAATGGCAACATGTACTCTATTCAGTTTTACCAAGGAGTACGCAATCGAAGACAAAAACTAATAGATATCTAATTAATAGAAGTGTTTCAAGGTAAGAAAATTATAGTAGAACTGAAGAATAATTTAGTGGAGGATTATTCGTCAAGACGAAAGTATTAAACTTTGCCGACATTAAGGTTTATTTGAATTTTCTCACGTGAAAGTTGTCTAATTATGATTTTGCCCTGAAAATAATTTACTTACATCAATTAGCTACCCTTCCTTGCATTTTTTACGTGTAGTAGACACTAGGCATGGAAGAACATGTGCTGCACATTTCCACCCTTCCACCGGTGCAAGTCTTCTTTGAAGTAAAAGAACTGAGGCCACCTTTGTCCCATAAAGGGAGTTTAGTTTGGAGTAGGGTTGCAAACGAATTGAGTCGAGTCAAGTTTTGGTCTAATCGAGTCAAATCTTGACTTAATATTATTGAATTCGAATTCGAGCTCGAACTCGACGAGCTAACAATTTAAAGTTCAAACTCAAACTCGAGCTTGAAAAAAATAAAAAATAATTATTTTATTTTTTAAAAACAAATAACTCAGTGAATTTAGCGATATTGATCATATCTTTACCAGCATACCTACTAACAAGCTCAATTAGAGAGATTTTTATTTTCTATTAATGTTTTCACACAAGATTCATGAAAAGGTTTGAGTGCATTATGGATTTCAATGTTTGAATGGGAACATAGAATTATGGATTTCAAAAGTTGCAAAAATGTCTTGTAGTTACTGTAGGCGGCTAGAAATTTTTCCTTCTTCCTGGAAATTGTTCTCTCTTTTCTCCTTCTATGCTAAAAATTTCTTCAGTTGCATGGCAAAGAAGAATGCAAGTCTTTTGTGCAGTACCGAGTACCTCATACGAGATTCTCTGTAGAAGGATTAAAAAATTTTCATTCTCATCTTAAAGTGCAAAATACGAGGGCAAAAATTCATGTAAAACTAACTACATGAATTGGTTTTTAAGTGTTCTTCATATAACTATTCTATATTGACAAAGTCTCAGACCTTTGAGTTCTTTGCAGATAACGTTAGCAGAATTCAACAAGAACAAATAAATCTAGATATATATGCAGGTCTGCATTATCAGAGATCGAATATACTGACTCTAATGCATGATAAATTTCTCTCAAGGAACAAAAAACATTCTATATAACGTATATGTCCCGAAATTCCGGCATTAAGGATCGTGATTACTACTTTTGCGTTTGTTTTGACCCCAAATTTTTTTAAAAATTTTTCGATTTATAGGATGCCATAGATTGGTAATAGGATGGTAAGTTTTATATCGGGGGTTTAACTTAAAACAAATCAAAAGATTGACATTGAACAATTCCACTACACATTAACGGCATTCTCATTCTTATTTTGATACGTTATTGTTTTATTTTTCTGTGCATTATTTCTTAGTTTTGGCAACAATTGAAAACAGTTGTAGTTAAAAATCATGAAAAATTAGTAAGGTTTCTCCTAATATCACTTAACACCCCTGATGTTTTAAAAATAATCACTTAGCTCCCCTAGCAATTGCAAAAATATTATATTAACCCTCACTTGATACATAATTCACATACACTAGGCATGGGGTAACATGTGCTGCACATTTCCACCGATGCTACAACTTTTTCCACCCTTCCACCGGTTCAAGTCTTCTTTGAATTGAAGTAAACGAACTGAGGCCACCTTTGTCCCATAAAGGGAGTTTAGTTTGGAGAGATTTGCACCCCAAATGAGAATTTTCTGTTGTTGCATTAGTATTTCAATTAGAATTTTGGAATCATTTCCATGTACTCTTAAGACGCTATACTATTTGAATCTTAGATATTTTTTTTATTCTTTGGTTTTAGATGGCAAAATCAAGTGAAAAAAAAATAAATATGGATATATTCTAGCATCGAAGATCAAACTTATTAATACATGATAACTTTCTTCTAGAATATGAAAAACATACACGATAATTGGAATGCTGGAAAAATACAAATATTTAGGGCGATAATGAAAATCAACATTTGCTTCAAGTTTAAATATGGAAAAATTTGTCCTTGAATGTTTTAACGTATTGCGCTGAATCATTAATTAAGTATTCGTCCAATGACCCAGGAGAGTTTGTATACTATGTCGAGGATTCAAACCTCTACAGTCTCCGTACAAAATCTCTTTAGGCTTCTCATTATTCGTAGTGTAGGAGTAGTATAGATTATTACTATTGTTGAAAAAAGAAGAGCGCTGAAAATCTGGAATTGAAAGAAATGTTTTCTTTTACCACCTAATCCCATGCCAAAGTGGTTAATTTTAACTCTACCATCCCAAAAGACAAAAAAAAAAAAAAATCTCTACCATCCCAGCTAAAATGACATCTGTATCCATATAGCCAAAGCAAACACGGGCAAAACAAAATTTCTTAGTGAAGGGCACTACCGGGCCTTGATTCTCATAATGCATCGGCAATACACCTAACCCACACAAAAAGCCTGATAACAAAAGTACACATCATATGGGCTATTGGCCCACCACTATTGTCAAATAGGCTAATAAAGCAATCCTCGCATAGCCAGCCTAACACCCACACAAATTTGACCGTAAACGGTCCAAAGCCAAAGTCCATAGAACTGAACAGACAAGATAGTAAAAGGGTCGTTGGAAAAGGGTAAATCAGTAATCTAAACTAAAATAACCCGCTTTAAAGGTTGTACTCTCAGCTGCATGAATGATTTACTTGGCATTCGAAATTACTAAAAGACTCACCCACTAGGAGACGGACCAAAGTAAAACTGCCCAAAGCCCTTTTTTTTGTTATATATGTAGGAAAAACCCTAGCAGGAGTATTCCCTTCCGTTTCTGCCACCCGCCGCTGAAGCTGGAAAGATGGTTCGCCCGCCCCTCTCCTCCTCTCACAGCTTCTTCCTGCTTTTTTGCCTTATAACAATTTGCGTAATTGTTGGTTTCGTCTTTGGTTTTGATTTTTCATGTCGAATATGCTCGAATTATAACAATATTTTTGGTACTTTGGGGTGCTTTTCCAGGTGAAGTACTCAAGGGAGCCCGATAACCCTACCAAGTGTAATTGCTCTTTTCCTCCCTCCCTTTTTTTTTGTTTATTTGTTTTAAGCTAGATTTTGACTTGGTTTTACATT
This sequence comes from Coffea arabica, assembly GCF_036785885.1. Classification (NCBI taxonomy): domain Eukaryota; kingdom Viridiplantae; phylum Streptophyta; class Magnoliopsida; order Gentianales; family Rubiaceae; genus Coffea; species Coffea arabica. Next base: position 53,227,035 of record NC_092331.1, on the reverse strand, counting down.
TTTAGATTTGTTTTAAAAGATTTTATCATCGATTTTTAGGCTTTTGTGCTAATTTTGTTTAATTTTTTTTAAATGCAGCCTGCAAAGCCAGGGGATCTGATCTTCGTGTTCATTTCAAGGTATGGATTGTTCTCTCACTCTCTCTCTGGAATCACTTGAAAAAATGGATGCTTTGATCTAATTATTTAAAGGCCATTTAGTTCTTTTCCTGCTCCATATGTTTTTTTTTGGCTATTTATTGGTCCTGTAGGTTCTTCTGGGGTTTTTTTATGGGACTTGTGGGTAGTATAACCTGATGAAAAAAGCAGGGGCCTGTTGCCGTTTAATATGAATAGGTCTCTCGTAAACTTCAGGGAAATAAAACTTGGCATTGTTATTGGGTGAACCTCTTGAGCTTCATGATCCACGGTTCAGTAAACGATGGCACATTTTGATTATATAGTCGTCTTTCTTTGATTATTAGAACAAACCGAGGAAAACTTGTGTTTTCAACTGGCATTTGGTAGGCTTCAGACTAGCTTGTTTGTCATGGATGTTTTAGTATTAATTTCTTAAATTGATGAACGGTTGTAACCTTGTTTTCAGCTCTCAAAAAATTAATTTTGAAGTAAAGAAAAGCTGGCAGAATGGGAATGTTCTGTCCCTTGGTATGTGGGGAAGATAATTGTTTAGTAAATGACAAGTCCCCGTACCTTTCAACCTAACATACTTTTATGATTCATTTTGATGTGGGTTGGGGTTTTAGTATCCACATCTCGGTGTTATAGAAAGCAGGGATTGTGTGTATCGACGTTGTGCTAATTTGTCATTGCACTTTGCTCGAAAGAATTCTCTGCGATATGAATTTTTTTGGGAAGATTGGCAGTTGTATTTCGTTATCTTGTTGAAAACCTTCAACAATCATCTTCCTGACATTATTATATGTCCATCTTGCTAATCAGACTGGCATATGATGACAAGAAGTAAGCTTCATGTCTTGATGAGCTTTTTCGATCCTTAGCGAACGTCAGTTGCCTTCAGAATTTCCTGGGAGAGTGGGATATCGTTGATTTAGTTTTTGATTGAATACTAGTGGGAATGATTAATAAGTTCTAGTGGGCATTTCAAAGTTGCAACAAAATCTGTTGGATCCACTGTTATGCCCTATGTTCCTTTTTCTACAACTTTATTTGTGCTTTGATGTTGGTTCTTTTTTGGGGCATAGAGATGCAAATCTTAGTTCTTGTGGTATTAGAGTTGTTACCTTGCTAGAGTAGTATGTGTCTTTTGTTTTCTTTGGAACAGTACATAATTCATGATGTAAAATCTGCTATATCCCTCAATGGTGCTACTTTGTTGTTTGGTCTGAATCCTTAGCTAGTTCTTATCCAAGTATACAATCTGAAAGACCGTCTGTACTCCTGTTCTTTAACAGAACACAAGGGAAACAGCGCATGCCATCAGGAAGCTGCCTTTAGCGAAGGCTAAGAGGTACTTGGAGGATGTTTTGGCCCATAAGCAGGCGATTCCGTTTACGCGTTTCTGTGGAGGTGTTGGGCGTACTGCTCAGGCCAAGAATAGGCATTCAAATGGACAGGGTCGCTGGCCTGTTAAATCTGCTAGCTTCATTTTGGATTTGCTCAAGAATGCTGAAAGCAATGCAGAGGTTTGTCCATGCATCCAGAAGTTGTAATCTAAATTTCTTTGTTTTGTACAACTTTGGCAGCGGTTATTTTATCCTGTAGGTGAAAGGCTTGGATGTGGATTCACTTTTCATTTCTCACATTCAAGTGAATCAAGCACAGAAACAAAGACGCCGCACATATCGTGCCCATGGAAGAATAAACCGTATGTCCGATAGATGACTTTTTTTCAGTTTTCTGTTCTGTCCATTATGTCTATTAACCTCAATGTATGATCTTTTTGGCCAGCCTACATGTCCTCCCCCTGCCATATTGAGTTGATTTTGTCCGAGAAGGAAGAGTCTGTCAAAAAGGAGGTAATACATACGTAGTTATATCTTCTTCTTGTCTGGAATTTCCGGAGTGTTTCTCTTCATGTCTAAATTTTTTTCCTTATATTTTACAGCCTGAATCACAGTTGGCCACCAGCAAATCTAGGAAGGCTTGAGCCGTATTTAATGGTGCTTTCATTGGCAATGGCTTTAGGGGATTCTACAAATTTTGAGGCATATTGTTACTTGATGCTATTGGAGGTTGCAAGACAAGTTTTGCTAGTGTTTAAATTCAAAGAGTTCATTCAAACACATACTTTGACTTGTAGAGACAGCTTTTTGTTCTTCATGATTGTCGTCTGGCTTTGTTTGGGTTGGATGTTATGGTAGTGTTGGACTATTTATCAAGGTGCACTTACTGGCTGTCTCTATTATGCTGTCACACCCCTAGGACATGGCAATTTGTTAGGTGCTGGAAGAACTTTTGCAAGCATGATTGAGTGATCGAATTGCTACAGCAAGTACTTAATACATAGTGCAAGTAGTTATAGCCCAGCATGGCTGTTATAGGCGTGGCGTAAAATTTAATTGCCTGGTTTATCCTGATTCATAGAACAAAATATGAATTTAGCCAAAAGGGTCAGTGTTCTACAAAATCTTTAAACTGGTGGTTCGTTTATGATGCCATTCTAGAGGTAGAAGAGTAACATTTGAGGGGGAAAAAATTGCTAAAATATGCTTTTAATATTTTGAATTTACTTTAATCTCAATTTAATATTATTGTTGAACAATTTAATATTGTAACATGTAAAACATTGGCATCCTTCTTTCTTGAAAAAGGGGAAAAAAAGGGCATGGGTTAACTCTGATTATGTGATAATTCATACGTCTTCTCTTCAAAACAATGAGACATTTTTTCATCTCTATTGAATTTGAATGTTTTATGACTCTAATTAGACTGCATGCATATTTTTAATTGTACGAAGAGACTGCATTGTCCCTTCTTGACCTCCGATTATTTTAACAGATTGATGAGTTAATTAATATATCTTTGCTAGTTAAAAACTACATTTGTATTATAAGATTAAACGTCTTCCAAAGCTAATGCTCTATGTGTTGCGTTGCTTGGTCGTCCCTGTATCTTATAAGAAATTTTTGTCGTTTGGCTGCAAGCCAAAAAGGAAGTGGAAATGCCTTATTTATACTTTATTATTTTACAATAAGATGAAGCATACATCCTGGTTTTCAATAATTCATGATGCATGTAAAATCAATCAACCAAACTTCCTTTTTAGCAATGCAATTTCTACCCAAGCTTTATTCAACAAGCTCTCCAGAAATCCGAAGTATGCATAGCGCCATGACTTTTTGAAACATAGGACACTGAAGAATCCCAAGAGTCCAACAGCAAAACCAGGTCCCAAACCAGCATAAAACCAATCAAAATAAGACTCCTTGCCATCCTCATGATCACCATCAGATTCTTCGGCATTTGATTCACCATCAGATTCATCGGGGCAGCTTTTGTTCAGCGGTTCACCACAAAGTCCACTGTTTCCCATGTAAATGGTTGTTGGGTCGTCTAATGTCCGCAGTTGACGTCCGGATGGAATTCGACCAGTTAGCTTGTTGAACGACAAGTTCAGGCAGCTCAGAAAATTTAAGTTCGACAAACTTTGAGGAATTGGACCGGAAAGGTCATTTTTGGATAAATCTAGAGACTCAAGATGGCTCAAGTTCCCAATGTTTTCTGGGATTCTTCCACTTAGATGGTTTCTAGATAAATCCAAACCCTGCAATCCAACTAGAGACATTAACTCGACAGGTATTTCCCCACTTAGTTTGTTTCCTGAGAGCCCCATGAATCTAACATATGGAACAATGCTTGAGGTGTAGTTCAACATTCGTCCTTTGATGAAAACTGAAAGTTCTTCACTATAGGTACCTGACAGAGTCATTAGAGGCGTGACATAAATGCCGACATAAATATTGTCATTGCTGTCCAATTCTGTCACTGTCATTGCTGTAAAGTTGTTGAAACAGCGAGGTATATGTCCAGTTAAGTTGTTGTCTTTCAAATTTAAAACCTGAAGGGATGATAATTTGCAGAGGCTCACGGAAATGTCACCGTGGAAATTATTAGATTCAAGCACAAGGATCCTCAGACGAGATAGTTCATCCCCAATCCAAGATGGTATAATGCCTTCCAGTCCATTATTTCCAAGATCCAGGTACTCCAATTTTTTCAGATGTCTGAGAGAGAATGGGAGCATCCCCGTAAAATTGTTTCGGTTCAAGTGCAAAGACTGGAGAACATTGAGATGTCCCAGTGAAATTGGAATGTGCCCGTAGAGATTGTTGTTTGCCAGAAGTAGCGCACCCAACGTTTTAAGCTTACCAATGCATGAGGGGATCCTTCCAGAGAGCTGGTTGTTAGAAAGATCCAGGACAACAAGCATTTGTAAGCTGCACAACGAATCAGGGATGCTGCCGATGAAGTGGTTATCACTGAGATCTAGTACTCGAAGAATATCCAATGTCATGTTAATGTCGGGGTGTGGAATAATCCCTTGCAGTGAGTTATTTTTAAGATACAATCGAGAAATGTCTGTTGGTAACAATTGCAAAGGCCCCTCGAATTTGTTGGACTCCAAAAAAAATATTTTGCGAAATTCATGACCACTGTTGCCTTTGCACACGGGTGGTTTTCCCATCATGTGATTGTTGGAGAAATACAAAGATTTTATACCATGACACTGTCTCTCAAACCAATCTGGGATAGTATCTGAGATGCTTGCATTTGACATGTCCAGACTTTCGACTCTTTTCTGAGTTTGAAGCCAGAGAGGAAATTTGGGCCCTATCTTCATGGAACTCATATCTATAGTGTGAAGCTGGAATGATGGGACCCACGAGGAACTCACATTCAGAGCGAGTAGAGTGGAGGATAAGCTTAATTCTTTCAGTTGTGCGAGTTGGGCAAAGTGAATGTCACGCAACTCCCCACTCAATGGATTGTCAGATAGAAACAAGGATTTCAACTCACTCAGCCTCCAAAGAGAGGATGGAATGGTACCATTGAACCCATTGGAACTGAGATCGAGTTCGGTGAGTTCTCGAAGTTGCCCAATCGCACTTGGGATTGGGCCTTCAAAGCTGTTATCTCCCATGTGCAGTACGGAAAGAGAAGTTAGGTTGCCTAGGCTGAAGGGGAGCGGGCCTTGGATTTGGTTATTACTCCAGTCCAGATGGACGAGATTTTTGAAAGTGAAAAGCGGATCGAGCAGTGAGGTATTGAATCGATTGCCGCTAAGATCGAGGTAGCTTAGTGAAGTCCAGTGCTGAAGGCTGTGAGGAACTATTGGACCGAAAAAACTGTTGCCGCTAAGGTCGAGATGAACGAGTGAAGTTAAATTAAACAACCAGAGAGGGATTGTGGAATTAAATTCATTGCCTCCGAGATCAAGTGAGGTAAGAGATGTGAAATTAAGGTGTGCAATATAAGGAAAGGAATAAATACCACAATATTCTAATGTTAAAGAAGATAAGAAATGAAGTTTATTAAGTGCTTGTAACCAGTCCTGAGCCTTTCCTAAGTCCGCTCCCGAGAGGTCCAAATGTTTCAAGGAAGAAAGACTAGTGGCCCACCAGAGACTCTTAGTGGACAATTGATAACCACCTATATCGTAACTAAAAGTTAAAAGTTTTTTACCAAGATCGAGATATTCTAAGGCTGAGAGATTTCCTAATTGGGGAGGAATTGTCCCACCGAAACCTGCATTAGAGAAGTTCAAATATCTCAAATTTTTCAAGGATCCTATAAATGTCGGGATTCGAATTCCTGCAAAATAATTCGAACTTAAATCCAAGTAATGCAAATGCTGCAAGTTCACTAACGAAGGACTTATCTGGCCTCCCAAGCAAGTTTCACCATAGATAGAGACATAATTGAGTGTGTTCCCAAAGATCAATCGAGCACGATCAAAAACAACGTTATTACGCAAATCAAGTTTCACCACATGCCCAGTGTTCCTGCTGCATCCAACTCCTTCCCATGAGCAACAATCTTGTCCGGTCCAAAATGCCAAACGATTTGAGTTGTCAATTAAACCTTTCTTAAACTCGAGGAGAGCTTGTCGCTCGTTCTCAAAACAGCTAACATTTGAATATGCTCCTGCGTGAAGACTAAGAACAATCTTACTTGCCAAAAAGACAAACCATAACACAATGAATGGAGTGAATTTGATCATATTGTTACAAGTTAACAGACTCGATCTTTAGAGATGGTTTTTTTTTTTTTTGGCTACTAATCAATGCTTTCACACAATATTCATGAGGTGTTTTGAGTGCGTCGAGCAAAAATCAGAAAGCCCCTACTTATAGGTCGAAAGGGTGCATGACTAATTAATGTTACTGTTGTATGTCACTATTAGCCGTTGTAACAACTTTTTCCACACTTCCAACGAAGTACTTTCTCCGTGTTTTTCCTTAGGCTTAAATTTGTCAAAAAAAAAAAAAAAACTGAAAGACTTTGGTTTGGAGAAATTTGCATTAGTATTTCAATTAGAAGTTTCGAATTTTTGCGTGTGCTCTTTAGATACTAAAAATCATTTGAATCTTAGACCTTTTCATTATCTGCTTTTAAATGACAAAATCAAGTGGAAAAAAAAATGAAGAATAATATACATGATAACTTTCTTCCAAACTATGAAAAACATACTGAAAAAAACTCATGTTTAGGACGATAAACAAAATTAAAAACAACTTGGCTTCAAGTTTAAATCTGGAGAATTGTCCTTCCTTTAACAAGTCGGCTGTCTTAGTTTTGAAGATGGACTGTCAAAGTTCTTTATTCGCAAAATTGAAAATTGAAAAGTTCTTCACTTCTTCCTCTTTTTATTTTCAGTTTTTATCGTTTGCTTCTTTTTTCTTTTTCTTTTTTTTTTCACATCCACTAAGAGATTCATTAAAATAGTCATACAAATACAATTGTATATCAATTTTTAGACGTATTAGCTACTCATCAATGGTAACCCTAGCTTTAGGACGGCCAAAAGAGTAGCCAATGCCAGCATAATCGCACCAAGTTGCCCTGTATACCTGTCTGGACTGTCATCTCCGAAGACTTGGGAGTCTACTTGGGATGTCTTTTGTTGAAGATAAGGAGAATATACATTTGTTTTTTGAAGAAAGAAAGCACAACTACTCAATTATGTACATAAGTTGTCCATAACTACTTAATTATATGACACTTCTACTACCAACAAAATAGTAGGCTGAACAAAAGGTTGGTAATAAAAGCTACTGCCGCTTCTGGTAGTGTTGGAATCGTCAAAGCATGCTTAGACAATTCATTACTTGAGGAGAATAGAGTTCATAAGAACAGAAATTTCATGACTCTCGAATCAAGACCAAGTCGTCGTTGGCTATCCAGTCAGATTCAGCCAGGTTTCATGAAGTAACAATAAGGAGAAGCGACGGCTACCAAGCAAGACTGACGATTATATATATATATATATATATATATATTTTGAAGAAAGAAAGCATAACTACTTAATTATGCACATAACTTGTCCATAACTACTTAGTCCAAGTCGTCGTTGGATGGTTTCATGAAGTAAAGAGTGGTTTCTTGACTCTTGAGTCAAGTCTAAGCTTTCGTTGGCTATTACATTCAGCCAGGTTTCATGAAGTAACAACTGGGAGAAGCAACGACTACGTACCAAGCAATAATATCATGACTCGCGAGTCAAGTCGTTGTTCTACAATGTAACTCTTTGAGATTGAGCCAATTTCATGAATGAAGTGACAACTCATAGAAGCAAGATTGGCAACTTGGTCCAAACCAATTGGATGGTTCCTCTTATTTTCCATTACTTTAAGTGTTGAAGATTTTGGAAAGATTAATAGATGGTGATTTATATTTTATTAGGTCCATACGTTTTAAGATTTCTAATTGACATTTGGCTACATTGACATTTTCATTACAAAATGTGAATGGTCTTGAAATAATTAATATGCTTGAAAAGTATAGGATTAAATGCAGAAAACCTCCATAAACTATTACAAGCACGCCATTGGCTATCCAGTCAAATTTAGCCAGGTTTCATGAAGTAACAATTGGGTGAAGCGACAGATACCAAGCAAGATTGACAATTTGATCCAGGGCACCCAAACTCATTGGGTGGTCCTATTATGCCAGTGTTGAAGATTCTGAGAAGATTGGTGAATGATGATTCATACTTTATTACGTCCATAAGTTTGCGATTTCTAGTTGATATTTGGCTACATTGACATTTTTCTGTAAATTGTGAATCAACTTGTAATTATTGATTTGCTTGAAAAAGATATGCCTAAGTATTCTATATATGAGCACAATAATGTTGGTGCAATTTTATTCCATAGTTCTTTTATGCCCTAAATGCTTGCAAATATTTAGGCAGGCATGATTTATGAGTTTATTTTTAAACTATGTGACATATGCAATACACAAATAGATTTTCTTATGTCATCATACGTCATTCATCATCTTTTTTTTTCAGCATTTTCTTACATTTGTACATCTCAATAAATAATATAGATATAAAACTTAAAATCTAAACAAGTTATCACTTGGATAGGAGGCCAATGCGATTGTATTTTCATTTGGTTTGATACGATTATTATACTTGTTATATTATTTGGTATATGAAAATATTATAGTGTTGTACTCTTAAAAAAGTTGATGTATATAAAAAAAATATTTCACATATATTCTATACAACAATTAATATAATTATGTACTAAAAATCATAACACGTACAAAAGTTAGACAGAACCAGACAATTCCTCACTCAAGAGTGTCCAAAAATGGATCAACAAAGTTACATTTTGCTACTTGTCTTGATTGACTAATTCAGTTTCATAGCTGGTTCTTGAAAAGATCTAAAATACGAAGAACATGTATGTTGCAGAAAAAATCGGGGATGCTATCATTTCAAGTGGTTATCGCCAAGTTGAAGCGTGTGGAGAGCATCAAATGTCGGTGAGTTGCTTTCGAAACTTTTTTATTCATGATTGCTTTTGTTTTGCGTTATGTTTTCTCCATGCAACTTGGCTTCCTGGGATCCAGGCCTTTTCAGTCCAGTTCTGTCCAATTATATAATCTGACAATTATTCGGTGTGTGAATTTTGTCACTTAAACCGCAAAACTTCTTTGAATTGTTCTTTTGTACGTTAACGTCAAGGAAGTTCACTCGCATTTTCCATTTTGGGCTTCTTTTTTCCAGACTTTTTTTTTTAATCTGCAGATCTACTATGGTTTCCATTCCGCTTTTGGTGGTGTGTACTGTGTACATAGTCCATAGATTAACTAAACAAACAATTCATAACAAACAAAATAGTAATTGAGGGTGATTACTGAAAAAAAATATATATATATATATAATGGGTTAAATTACATGGAGAAAATTCATAAAAACAATCTCATTTTTATGTATATTTTGAATTTTTGAGTTTGTTAAATTTTGTGTATTACTCAGTTATAGTTACTGAACCTAAGGAAACAAAAGAGAATTAAAATATGATATTTATGAAGGAGAAAATATATAATATAATAAAAAGTGTGACAGAAAGTTGAATAATGAGTGAAATAGAAGATCGGTTTAAATTTTTTTTTTATTTTTTACTGTGTTAGTAGTTATTTGATAGTAAGGGGAAAAAATTAAAATATAATATTTATAAATGAGAAATAGTAATATAATAAAAAATGGGACCGATAGTAAAACAAGAAGTAGGACAAAAGTTCCATTTCGAGAGTAAAGCAAGTACATTAGATTGTTGGTAAAAGTCCAAAGGCCTATAATTTCTTCTTGCTCTGAACCATTGCTAAAATCCTATAGGGCTAGAATATAAGTAGTTAAACTTTTGTAACACACCCTGTTAGATATTAGGTTAATTAAATTGAACTCTCTTGAGGTTTCGCCAATTTACCAATCAATGCTTGAGATTAGGTCAAATTACATTCACCCCTCATAACTAATGTCATCTTGATTTTACCGTTAGATTCTGGAGAATGACAAAATAATCCTTTACCCAAATGCGTTGACAACTAGCCAAGTTTCATTGGACGAACCGGAGAAGAAAATGAGGAGTCAAAGGAAATAAAAAAATGTAACAAAAAAAAAGAAGAATATTAATAAAGAAAAAACCTATATGCTTCTTCTGCAAAAATAAAGGAAAGAATAATGCCTTCCCACTTTATATCTTTGTTGGTAAACGGAAAAAGAAAGAGAAAACAAAACAACTAAAGGAACAAATACATTACCAATGACCTTCTTAATATATTTTCTAGTTCGACTTAGTAAAATATTATCGGTTACCAATCAATCTAAAATTGCTAGAACTACATCTGGATAATGATCTCAAGCATGCATGTCTTGGTGCATAGTTGTCTCCTCAATTATTGTACGAGGCATGCGAGAAAATGTGCTACACGGTTGGCTGTTAAACGACAGAATTTAATAATTCCAAATGCTGCAGGTGTGAGTCCTGGAAGATGGACAATTTGGTCCGAATACGTCGTTGGATGGTTCCTTTTAATTTCTCAAAAGAAAAATTTCATGACTCGTGAGTCAAGTCGTTGCCCTGTGATGTAACTGATGGTTGGTTATTCTTTGAGTCAAGTCGTTGCCAATTTCAGGAGGTGACAACTCATAGAAGCTATAGCTACCAAGGAAGATTGGCAATTTGGTCCAAGTACATTGGGTGGTCCTTTTATTTTCCATCACGCTCTGATTCTGAGAAGATTGATAGATGGTGATTTATATTTCATTGCATCGATACGTTTGCGATTTTTAGTTGATAGTTGGTTGCATTGACACTTTTCTACGAAGTGTGAATCGACTTGAAATAATTGATTTGCTTGAAAAGGATACGGTTAAATGCAAAAAATTTCCACGAATTATTACACTAATTGCACTTTACAGCCTAAAATATTTTAATAAGCACTTTACACCCTCAGTGAACTTAAAAATAACATGAAAATTAATTTCATCTAAGTAATTGATGAAATGACCAATTTATCCTTCGTCAAAAACTTAAGTGGCAATAATACTATATTGGTGGGAAGGATTACTACTTTAAATAGACTAATTTTTACTTTATAACAAAAGTCTAATTATTAATGTATAAAAAAAATATAGTACTGCTTCACATTGACTGAGAATTAAAACTATTGGGGTCTAAAGGGGCAAAATATGAAAATATTGAAGTGCATATGTTGCGTGTTAGATATAAAGTTTGTAGATATTGGATTTAATATTACCATTTTGCTAGAATAGATGCACAAAAAAATAATTTACGTTATTGCTGCACGTCTATTATATAATATCTTGTGAGATGCTACAAATTTTGCACATTTTCACGAAAGTGCTTTCTCCGCACTGTTCCTCAGTGATTAAATTCATTCACCAAAAAGTTGCATGACCAGATAAAACGCAAATCTTCTTTGAAGTTCATCAACTGAGCCCACCTCTGTCAATGAGATTTTTCTGCAAATGCATTATTTTTTCGATTGGAAGTTTCCAATCATTTCCACTTGCTCTTGAGACAAAAAAAAAATCATTTGAATCTTAGATTTTTTTATTATTATTTTGCTCTAGATCTTTTATAAAATCAAATGAAAACAAATAAACTTGGATATATGCACGGTGTGGAGAATCGAAATCACCAATACATGATAACTGTCTTCCAAAATATGGAATAACATTCAAGATAATTGAACTAAAAGAATGCAACAATTTAGGACGATTAATGTCTACAACATTTGCTTCAAGTTTAATTTTGGAAATATTCTCCATTTTAACATTTGGGAACTCTTTGTTTCGGGGAAACAATTGTAAAGTTCTATTTTGGTTAGCTGTTATCATGTACATCATGTCCTTTTTTTTTATCAGCAACGATACATTTGTATAACCTACTTTATCCTAATCTAGGGGAGGGGGAGTCTAAGGAGGCTGTTGTAGAGGCTAGTGAGTATACAGACCCAACTAGACCAAGGGAGTGCTATGATACAATTCTTAGATTTTTTTCGTTGCTGGTGAGGTTTGAACCCTCAGCAACAGCCCAATGAGGGACTTAAGTCCCTCCCTGGTGGCCATTGAGCCATTGGCCCAGTGGTTATGTACATCATGTCCTAATGATGCAAAAATTGGGTTGGCATGTCTTCTCTTCTGAGGCCTGTGATAGCGTCAGTTTAGATGGGCCTATTATGAGCAAGGATGAGGGGCAGGAGCGGTCATTAGATGGACCGCTCTTGAGCTGTTCACGGTCAAAATTTGGCTAAAAAAAATTATACAGTCCAAATCACTTTTTGTACCCCATTTTTAACAATGTGTGTGTGGTCCACAAAATTTTGTTCTAAAGTTACACGTTGTGCAAATAAAGTTACGCCGTATGCAAATAAAGTTACCCAATGTGCAAAATGCACAAAATCGCTAGAAACAGTTGCACCTGCCATGGTCCTATGAGCAACGTTCTGAATTTAAAATCTAGGTCTATCTGGGCTTTGTATTGTACAGTTATGAGGCCCAAAAAAATTATTTACTGTTTAATTGTTATCATGACATGTTTTAAGAAAAGTTATTAAAATTCCTTTTTTTTCTCTAGCAGGAAGAGTGGAATATAAAAAGTAGGGTAGAAGAATGGAAGTAAAACTTAGGACCTCTAGTGTTCAGGTTTCAACTTTAACTACTAAATCAAGATTTCATTGGCAAAAGTAATCAAATACTTATATATTAATGTTGTCAACTATTTGGTGATGTATCCAAATTGTTATCGTTTATATGGTGGAACCCAAAATAAACAATTTAGTACGAAACATTTATGCAAAAGAGAAATTTAATAATGCTACACCACTGGCTCCTTGTTCTTTGAAATATATATATAGACACACACATATATATATATATAAAGATGATGGAGTGTCGTTAAGAAATGTTGGTACACCATTAATTATTATTCACTATAGATTTGCAATATATAAAGGATATGCAAATAAATACAAATACGCAGTCTAAATTCACAATTCCTATGAAATGCTAATGCGCACTGCTTAAAAATGAACGAAATGTTTGCTTACGTAGTCCAAATCATCACTTCGCCTTTAACGGTGCATGATTGTCCAAGTATTCATCCACTTTTAAGTGATTCTGCCTTTCTTGTTTTCATTTTTTAAGATTTTTTTTCCCAAGCAACATGTCTTCTTTGGAATTTTTTTTTTAAATCCTAATGTTTGGCCTTTCATTTTTGTTTTTCCTGTTCAGGCTTTTTACCATACTAAATCTTGATATTAAATTTTTATCGTTTTAAACATAATTTCTTTCCAATTGTTCGATCCTTTTAGACATTTCGTTGAAATCACAACCTCAAAATTTTCATTTAGAACATGGCTGAATATTACTTATCTGACTAGCCCCAGGACCCCCAAATGGGCAAAAAAGTGTCTATCCTGAATGAATGCAGTTGTGAAAAGAACTCCTAGAAATGACATTTGATGCTGCTAGCATTCCAACTATTTTATTCATGATTGCTGCCGGTGTTAATTTCATGTTTCTCCTTTTTGCATAAGTTTGAGTAGTTGACTGAGTATAACTTTCCCTCTAATGACAATAATAAAAGTAGTGCCAAATATACATAAGATCCAATGCTTGATACAGAGTATCAAATTCTCTATTTTGTTCCTTACAAAATAAATTCTCTTTTTTGTCCCTTTACTTCCTAGTTCCAAATCAAATTATCTATTTCATTCCTTACAACATAACATTTTGGGTTTTATGTGGCATCGAATTGTGATTTTATCTTGTAATGTTTCAGTAGTTTGTGCTGATTTCTTGCTATATCTATCTTCTTCTCATCCTAAGCATCAAATTCCGTATAAATTTCATAAGATTGGTTGCTATTTGAGTGATATGAGAAGCAGCAACCACTGTTTTCAATTTATATCACCGTTCTCCAACTTGATTGTACCTTTGATTGTAAAGGAGGTGGACATTGGTACCTTGGGTGGCCGCCTTTAACCTGCCAGCTACCATGACTGGTGCCCTTAAAAGCTCGTGAAGAAGGCAAAAAATAAAAGGAAGACGGAATAGGAAATTAAATTAAAAAAAAGATGGGAAATGAAAGATGAAATACTGGTTTTTAAGAGTGGGTATTTTGGGGCTTGCATGACATATTTTTGGTTGACATCATCAAGACTAGCAGTCAAAATTTTGTTGACTAATGGTGAGGGGATGTTTTTTTTATAATTTTTTGAGTTTGAAGGTTCATTTTTTTATTTGGCAAAATCTCAGGGATTGACCGGTAGCTTGGCCAAACCTCAAAGGAAGTAAATGTTATTAACCCTAGCATTTTTTTGTGATGCATTACTATAAAGTAAGTAAAATAATATTTGAAATAATATTTATATCCAAACACACCCCTTGTTATTTTGGTTCTTTTCCTCTACAATTTGATTTCAGATTATAAGACATTCTATGTTTTCTTTTGTCCTAAGGAATTGAGCTACAAGTCTCTGTTATATAAAATAACAATTGTAATGCAGCGAATTTTTTGGTCCCATTTTCTGTGCCACTAACTGCCTCATTTTTTATAAAGTTGCATGATTGCTTCCGGGAAATTGCTCTCTCTCTTTTCTTGTTCTGTGCTGAAATTCCTCCAATTGCATGAAAATAAAGTATCTTTAAAACAGGAAAATCTTGCATAAGATTTTACTGTAAAAATGATTAACATAGTGCCTAAACTTTTTTTTTTTCTAACCAAGTGATAAAAACCTTAAGGTCATAGTTCCATTCAGTTAATATCCAAACTCCATTTTTTGATTTAATTAGACAACAAGGGAACAATCAGTTGAGAGTTAATTGTTGAAAAGGTTTGTAATCAGTTACCAATGATCTCTCACTTACATTTAAAAAATAGTTAAGGGTAGAAAAAATAATTATAATTGAAATTAATAATTAAAGTTAGGGATGGATTGAATGATATAAAGGAAACAAGTGTAAATGAGATATTTCGATTTCGAAACCTCCCACTCATATTAAAAAATTAATGGAATCACGCTCTTTCTTTTTTCTTTTTTTGTTGGAAAAAAAATTCGCATGCATGTACGTCCTGGTGCATAGTTGTCTCCTCAATTATTGTACTCGACATGGGAGAAAATGTGCTACACGATTGGCTTTTAAACGCAAGAATTTAATATTCCAAATTCACTGGGTGTGAATCCCGGAAGATAGACTAAAATTACTTTTGACTAATTATGCTACAACTTTTTCCACGCTTCCAACGAGGTACTTTCTCTGTGTTTTTCCTTAGGCTTAAATCTGTCAAAAAGTGGTATGGCCAGAGGCAAAAACTGAAAGACCTTTGAGTCTATTTAGTAAGGCCAGCATTCTCATGTCATATATGTTTGGATTGAGCATTATTTCTTCAATTTTATTTATTTACATTATCATTATAATTTTCAATACATCTTTTTATCTTTTCAATTATTTTTTTATCTCATATACATCACATCACAAAAAGTATTACAGTAAAAATATCTCAAATAACTTACAATCCAAACATTAGTTTGGAGAGATTTGCAACCTAAATGAGAATTTTGTGTGAATGCATTAGTATTTCAATTAGAAGTTTCGAATTATTTCCGTGTGCTCTTTAGACACTAAAAATCATTTGAATCTTAGACCTTTTCATTCTCTGGTTTTACATGGCAAAATCAAGTGGAAAAAAAATAATGAATAGATATCTTATTAATATATACATGATAATTTTCTTCCAAACTATGAAAAACATACAAGATAATTACAATACTGAAAAATACTCATGTTTAGGATGATAAATAAAATTAAAAACAAATTGGCTTCAAGTTTGAATCTGGAGAATTGTCCTCCTTTTAACATGTGGGATGTCTTAGTTTTGGAGATGAACTGTAAAAGGTCTTTCTTTGGTTAATTTTTGGTAGGAGAATCATATGTCATGCGCTGATTATACACATAATTGAAGATTGGAGTTTCTCGTTTTGTGCCCACAGGCCGCCAGTCTAAGAGTAATTTTAGGGAAAATGGCCAATTTCGTCCCTAAACTTTTTTTCTGTGTCAATTTAGTCCATGTATATTTTTTTTGGTCAATTTGATCCTTATACTTATTTAACGGTTCTAATTGAGGAACTCCGCGGCGGCGCCACCGTATAAATTCAATCAAATCACTAATTGAACAATTAAGTAAGGGTATTTTGGATAGTTCACTGGGACAATAACAAAAGAAGTAAAATCCTTGAAGGATCCAATTCTAAACCTTGGATTCTTGACTAACAAAGTCTCCAAAGGCTGTCCGAACTCCTCTCCCATTGCTTAAAAATTGCCCAGTTTTGCTTTGTTTCTTTTCAACTGCGTCAGAGAGATCACAATTTGCGACGTCCAATTCTAGGACTAGTCCGGCCTCCGAATCCACCGCCCGCGCCAACTCCTCCACCCTTACCAAATCCCCTATGCCCTCCACCAAAACCTCCTCCAGCCCCAAAACCACCACCTGCACCACCTCCTATACCTCCACCTTTCCCAAAGCCACCATCTGCTCCACCCCTTTTTCCGCCACCGGCCCCACCTCCAGCACCTTTGCCAACGCCTCCTCGGGCTCCTCCTCCTACACCTCCACCTGCTCCACCTCCGGCACCCCACTAATGCCTCCAACGACCCCTCCTACTTCCCCGCTTGCTCCACCCCCAACTCCACTACCAATCTCTACCAGCCCCACCACCTACACCACCACCTACTCCTCCACCAGCTCCACCCCCTGCACCTCCTCCAATGCCACCTCCAGCACCACCACCTGCACTGCCTCCAACTCCACCACCACCACCTGCTCCTCCAACACTAGCTCCAGCCCCAGCACCACCACCTACACCTCCTCCAGCGCCACCTCTAGCGGCACCACCACCACCTGCACCTCCTCCAACTCCAGCTCCTCCATTAGCACCTCCAACGCCGCCTCCAGCAGCACCACCACTACCTGCACCTCCTCCAATTCCAGCACCACCATCGGCACCTCCTTCAATACCCAGAAAATCCTCAAGAATGTGTTTGTATCCCGCAACATAATTAAACAAAAATCAGCTACCCAAGATAATTTAAATTCTTCCAAAAAAATAAAAGAAAAAGGGGTGTATATCAGGTATAAGGCGCTCTGAAGAACAAAAAAAGTGATAAAAATCGGTCCCCAAAACACTCAACTCTGTTGGTCCTCAAACGTATCGAAACAGTTGGGAAAAGAAGGGAAAAGCTCTGCTGGTTTGTAGTGGAAAGGGATTTTCGAGTGGTGATAATCAGTAGCCGAATAGCAGAGGAAACCGAAATCCAGTGGAGCTTCTTCAATAAAGACTCAATATTCTCAAAACTCGATTGGAATCTTGCCAACATAAATCTCAGCACCCAATTCTAAGTTTAGAATAGAATTGGGTCTTTTGCCGGATTATTGCAATTATAAAAAGCTAATTGGGTCCTTTTGCCGGATTTTACTTCTTTTGTTACTGTTCCAACAATGAACTACCCAAAATACCCTTGCTTAATTGTTCAATTAGTGATTTGATTGAATTTATACGGTGGCGCCGCCGCGGAGTTCCTCAATTGGAACCGTTAAATAAGTATAAGGATCAAATTGGCTAAAAAAAATATACATGGACTAAATTGACACGAAAAAAAAGTTTAGGGACGAAATTGGCCATTTTCCCGTAATTTTATCTTGATCCACATTAATTACTTGACAAGTTTGGATCTTTGGCCAATTAAAAAGCTCGATAAATAAAATTATGGAGTTCTAAACTCACTAATTTTATATTAAATACAATTTATTTAAGGTTGAGTATTTGTAAATTACTTGGATGTGTACCCATATTTTTTTTATATATTATATGATAGTATTGAAATGCCTATGTCATCGCCTTCTGAAAATCTAGGGATTTGGAATATATAAAGAATTTGCAAATAAATACCAACACATAATCAGTTTCTATAAATATTAACGGTGCACTGTAAAAAATTTAATGAACAAAATGTTTGCTTATTGAGAGACAAATTAGAAAAACACAAATAGTATAAAAAAGGAAATAACCAGCATATCCTTTAGTCCCAAATTTTTTGTTATATTTTTCCAACTTTTTAATAATAGTGGCTTGACGGTGATGTTTATGGATTTGTTTTCAAAATTGCTCTAAAAAGTTCAAATTTGATAGCATTGAAAAAAAAGATAAAAATTTTTTTTGACTTTAGTAAGATGACAAATATTTTAAGGCATCGTAAAATGAAAAGTATAACACCTTCAGTGGATGGAGGGTTGAATATGACTAGTCTAAGTTATCACTTTGCTTTATTTCTTATATGTTAATTGCCCAAGTATCCATCAATTTTTTAGTGGTTGAGCTTTTTTTTTTTTTGGATGTTTTGTCTTTATATTTTATTCACACAAAGGAAAAACATGGAATTTTCTTATTTTTTTTCTTCTGTCTCTTCGCTTGTCATATCCTCCTTTGTGATTGTTTCCTTCTTTCTTTCAATTTGATTTTAGATCTTAAGATATTCTTTTCTTTTTCCTTTTCTTTTTTTTTTTTTTTGACATCCACTAAGAGATTAATTAAAATAGTCATAGTAATACAATTGTACAGAGCTCAATGGTAACCATATAGCTTTAGGACGGTCAAAAAGTAGCCAATATGAGCATAATTGCACCAAGTTGCCTTTACTTTGTTGCCATATATACCTATCTCGGAAGACTTGGAGTCCACATGGGACGTCGTTTGTGGAGAATAAAGTTCATGAGAACGGCAATTTCATGATTCTTGAGTCAAGTCCAAGTCGTCGTAGCCCTATGATGTTCGTTATTCATTGAGATCCAGCCAGGTTTCATGAAGTAACAAGTTCTAACAACCGACAAAAGCGACAGCACGATTGACAATTTGGTCCAAATTCGTTGTTGGATGGTTCCTTCTAATTTCTCAAAAGAAAAATTTCATAGCTCGCGAGTCAAGTCGTTGCCCTGTGATGTAACTGGTGGTTGGTTTTTCTTTGAGATTGAGTGAATTTCATGAAGTGACAACTCAGAGAAGCGAGAGCTATCAAGCAAGATTGGCAATTTCCTTACATTTTCCATTAGTTAAGTGTTGAAAATTCCGAGAAGGTTGGTGGCCGATGATTTTTTATTACGTTTATTCGTTTGCGATTTCTAGTTGATATTTGATTACATTGACACTTTCTTGTAAAATGTGAATCGACTTAGAATAATTGATTTGCTTGAAAATAATATGGTTAAATGTAGAAAATTTCCATGAACTATTAAGCTAGTTACACTTTATAGTATTTTAATAAGCATTTACACCCTTGGTGAATTTAAAAATAACTTGAAAATTAATTTCATTCGAGTAATTGATGAAATGATCAATTTATCTGTCATTAAAAATTTAAGTGGCAAAAATACATTTTGGTGGTGGAGACTGCTACTTTAAATAGAGTAATTTTCACTTTATAACAAAAAGTCTAAGTGTTAACACATAAAAAAAAAAAAAGATATTGCTTCACTTTGAATGAGAATTAAAACCATTGGGATCCAAATGGGGGCAAAATATGAAATTGGACGACTACTGTTGCAATTTTAAAATCTCATAATTTTATTCAACGCAGCATAATGCCATAATTTCATATAATCGGCAAAATTTCACTTGAAATCTTCACAAGAATAAAATTGGATAGAATCCAAAAATTTTCATATGAATTTAGCACAATAATTGCAGCAAAGATTCAATAACTAACCAAAATTAAAACCCACATATTAGTAAACAAAATATTGGACTTAAAAGTTTCAATAAAAACACCTATATTATTTACTTTTCCTTGATAAGAATCTTTTCTTACCTAGGCTAACTTGAAATATGTGGTAAAATAGAGTTGCTGTGATTCTCGAATTGAATATATTCCCTTTCTTCTTCTTCTTCTTTTTTTCCCTACTTCTTTTGTTTTAATTGTCATTCAAAGTGATCATATGTTTTATTGTTATATGTTTTCAATTAGAATTTTATTATGAACTGAAAATTAATCCATTTAAAGTGACAATTTTTTCTATCAGTAAGGTATTTTTGTCACTTATGACCTTGTAATGGAGGATAAATTAGTCATTTGATCAATTAGTTGGATGGAGTTAATTTTCTTATTATTTTCTAGTTAACTAAGGGTGTAAAATGCCTATCAAAATAATATAGGGTGTAAAGTGTAACTAGTGTAATAGTTCATGGGAGTTTTCTCATTTAACCCTTTAATTAATTCGTCAAAGACTCAAAAGACAAACCAATTATCACAATGTTTGAAATGCTAAATAAGAAGACAGGTAATGCAAGTTTTTAGGTTGTCAAGCAAACAACCAAGTCACTGCATTGGTTTATTTCAAATTTTGCCAATATACCTTTTTACTAGACACTCTTTTAAGAGTTATTTGAAGTTGATTTCCACTCAATTTGCTGCCATATGGTAAGAGCACTCTTCCTATTTTACAACCACAGCCTTACTAACAATTCATGAATTTGGTGCCTCAACCCAAGACATCATCTCCACCATTAGCCCTTGTATCAAAGGTGTTTGCCTGTTAACTGAAAGGCAGGCATGCACTCTTCCCCGGGGGCAAAAAATTAGGATTTATTTTAACTTTCTCTCCTAAAAATAGTCTGATTAATATCTTGCTCTACAAATGGTTTACTTCCATCAATTAGTTACCCTCCTTTGCTCTAGACATGGGAAAAGTGCATTTGCTGCACGTTAGATGTAAAGTTTGTAGATATTGGATTAAAACTACTATTAGTGTTTATTATATACACACATATATAATTTACGTTATTGCTGTACATCTATTATATTATACCTTGTGAGATGCTACAAAATTTTCACATTTCTACGGAAGTGGTTTCCCTGTGTTGCTCCACAGTGCTTAAATTCATTCATCAAAAAAGTTGCAAGACCAGATAATACGCGAGTCTTCTTTGAAGTATATCAACTGAGGCCACCTTTGTCACCTGAAGAGATTTGCACCCTAACGAGATTTTTCTGCAAATGCATTATTTTTTCGATTAGAAGTTTCCTATCATTTCCACGTACTCTTGAGACAGAAAAAAAAATCATTTGAATCTTAGACGTTTTTATTATTTTGCCCTCAATCCTTCATAAAATCAAATGAAATCAAATAAACTTGGATACATGCACCGTGTGGAGAATCAAAATTACCAATACCTGATAACTGTCTTCCAAAATATGAAAAACATTCAAGATAATTGAACTAAAAGAATGCAACAATTTAGGACGATTAATGACAACAACATTTGCTTCAAGTTTAATTCTGGAAATATTTGTCCTTTTTAACATTTGGGAACTTGGGGAAACAATTGTAAAGTTCTCTTTTGGTAAGTTTCTTGCTATCATGTACGTCATGCACTAATGATACAAGTTGGCATGTTGTCTTTTCTTTTCCAAGGCCTGTGATATCGTCAGTATAGATGGGCCTAGTCTGAGAAACATTCTGATCTTAAGATGAGGTTTATCTGGGCTTCGTATAGTACAATCATGAGGCCCAAAAAAATGTATTGTTTAATTGTTATTGTTGACATGTATTGAGAAAAGTGATTAAAATTCTTTTTTTTTACTAACACGAGGAGAAGAGAGGGGAATTTAAGAAGTGGAGTGAGAGAAGAGAGATTAAAACTTAAGACCTCTAGTTTTCAGATTTCAACTTTAGTTACTGGATCAAGATCTCATTAGCAAAAGTAATCAAATACTTATATATTAACATTGTCAACTATTTGGTGGTTTATTCAAATTGTTATCTTTTAATACGAAACGTTTATGCAAAAGAGAAATTTAGTGCTACTCCACTGGTTCCTTGTTCTTTGAAAAAAACATATATATATATATATATATATATATATATATATATATATATATATATATATATATATATATATATATATATATAGATGATGGAGTGTTGTTAAGAAATGTTGGTACACCATTAATTATTATTAACAATATTGAAATGCCTATGTCATCATGGAAACTAAAGATTTGCGATATATAAAGATTATGCAAATAAATACAGATACGTAGTCTAAATTCACAGTTCCTATGAAATGCCAATGCACACTGCCTAAAAATGAACGAAATGTTTGCTTACTAAGAGAAGAAATAGAAAAAACACAAATAGAAGGGGAACAAAAAAGGATTAACTATTATTTGATATTTGATATTTGAAAAAACACAAATCATCACTTCGCCTTTAATGGTGATTGCCTTTATGTTTTTTCCAGCCAACACGTCTTCTTTGGAAATTTTTTTTTTTGTATCCTAATGTTAGGCCTGTTCATTTTTTTTTTCCTGTTCAGGCTTTTTACTATACTAAATCTTGATATTAAATATTTATTGTTTTAAACATTATTTCTTTCCAATTGTTTGATCCCGTTAGACATTTCATTGACATCACAACCTCAAATTTTTAACTTAGAACATGGCTGAATATTACTTATCTAACTAGCCTCAGGACCCCCACATGCCATTGAAGTTTGAAGAAATAGCATACTCATTAGAAATTTCAGAGAGCGGGAGAAAAAAAAAAGTGTCTGTCCTGAATGCGATTGTGAAAAGTAACAGGTGTCGAGTTTATGCAATAATAAAAACCTACTCAACAAAAATATAAATGAATACAATGGCAAGTAAGGTCGTTTCCAAAGGGATTAGGGGGGAAATTTGTTTCCTTTCAAGTAAGAACTAAAAGGGGGTTGTGGATGATTAAAATTAAAATAAATACTCAACGGAAATAATTAGCGGAAGTAAAATAGTTAAACGAAAGAAAATTAAATTTAAATCAATAGTAAACAAGCTCTAGTCAAGGATATGATTTCAAAAGTGGTTCATACAACTACTCATTAATACAATAATTATTTCATATATTCACTAATAATTAGGTTATAGTTATCAAACACGTAATGACAACTAACTCTTTCTTACTGCTTCAATAATTAAAGTACACCCGTTATCTACTTCCCTAGGTACACTCGTAAAATTTAATTTCTTGATTGCACTAGGAATTAGAAAAACCCTGTTCTAATCAACAAATACACTATCAAGGTTTATTTAAATTAGATTATATGTCTCCTTAACATGAAACCAATTACACTAGTCGTCACTAATTTAACACAATTAAATAATTACGAATTTAACTATCGTAACTGGTATTGGTTTGTTAAGTTGAATTAAATATCGGACACCCATACTATTCAAATAACAAAGCAATCATGAGAAATTAAATTAGAAAATATACGAATACTAGCGAAAAAAATAGATAAAAATAATTATTGAACCAAATCCTTCGCTACTCGTTGAATAGAAAAGAAACTTAGCTGGGCATCATTGGGATCAAACAACGCAATTCAAATTATTCAATTGATAAAAGGCGCATGAGCGTCAGACAATAGAAAAAGCAAAAGAAAAGAAACGACGAAGAGAAAAGCTCTTCGCTTAGTTTTTTGTTTCGTACCCAACAAACTCTGCTCTCGGACCCGGCACAATCCTTTTTAAAGTCACGACAGCCAAGAAATCCTGCAACTCGCGTTTTTTGCTTTTCCTAAACTATTACTATTTACTACTACCAATACTAATCCAAATTTCTCACGGAAGAGATATTTCCCTAATTACACAAAAGGTGAGCTCCTTGTTTCCAAATGGAAAACCGAATATCTTGGAAAAGGACTTCAATTTGAATCAGGAAACTACCTCGCGCGCCAAATTCCGAGCCTTTCGAATCTGACAGCGTGTCTTAATCACGTCCACGCCAAACTGGTATAGTCTGTTATAAAATTGCCTCACTTTCCTTTATAGTCTTTTATAAAAAGGGTTAATTTCAGAAACCTTTGAGGTTTCTGACAATCTCACTTAGCTCCAACCAATTTTAAAAAATTACACTAACCTCCCTCGGTTTAATAAAATGGCTATAATACCCTCTACTTAATAGATAATTTATCACATATGTGGGATACAAAAACCAAACCAAAAGTAAAAGAAAATATAAAAACCTGCAACAACTCGTCATCATCTCTAACTCCACTTTAATTAACAGTAGTTTCTTTTCTCTTTCCCTCTTTTTTTTTTTTTTTTTTTTTATCTCTTATGATTCTCTCCTTCCTATCTATAACTCCACAGTCTCTTCTACCCGTCAACTACACCACCATGTAAATCTCACGAAATATTTATTTCTTGTCTATTTCTCTTTTTCCGTGGTACTTAACTATCAACTCCCTTGTTTATTTCTTCTCGTATTATAATTTGCATATATTAAAGAATCAAAATTTGACAAATTACAAATTGAGGAAGCAAATGAAAATTTCATGGTCAAATTAGATGGAGATGATGAAAATGGTTGTGACAGAGAGGAAAAAAAATGAAATTAATGGGCTATGGTTGGAAGAGAAAAAGGGATGACTCTGGATTATGCTATTATGTCTATTACGCACTAGAATCTAATTTCTTCATTTAGTTTCATTTTTATTTGAGTTATAAGTATTTGCGGTGGTTTGTCATAAAGATTAGTTTCTCTGTTCCTAATACCATTAGAGTATGGGGTTGCTCTTGGCATAGCTATCAATAAATTGGGATTTTAATGATACCAAAATTGATAGAATTTGGGAATTAAATTGGAGTTTGCTTGAAAGGTTGATGAGGTTTTGGGTTTACAATTATTGTGGAAGCATAGCAAATTTGGATAAAAGTGTTGTTACTTTTTTTTTGGTTAAATTGATCACTAAACCTTTTTTTTTTCACTTTCTTTTCATGTTATGATATTGCATAATGGTATTTTAGGATACGTAAGTCTAATTTTAACCTAATGGGTCTATAATGTTACTTAAATAGTAAAAGCAAGGGAGGTCAGTGTAATTTTTTAAAATTGGGGGGAGCGGGGTGAAATTGTCAGAAACCCCAAGCGAGGTTTTTGAAATCATCCCTTTATAAAATTGTCAAACTGGTATAGTCTTTCATAAAATTGTCTTAAAATTACTTTTTACTCACCTTCCTACAATTAGCACTATTAACCAAATATAAATAGAATCTATCAATTAATACATCATTTGATTAAAATCAAGGGAAGAACAATTATAAATTTAATAATAAAAATGCAACCTATCAAAAAGCACTCGGCCTAAACTCCAAGAAATGCAACTATTTTATTCATGATTGCTTTTGTTTTGCATTTACGTTTTTTCCATGCAACTTGGCTTGTTTGGATTTTTTTTTTTTTTTTTTTTTGGGTACGTTAACTTCCAAGGCGGTTCACCTGCGTAATCTTGAACCTAATATTGCATCAATATTTATTGTATGTCTCTAGCCATAAACCTAAAACTAACATGGCTAGAGACATACAACCAAGAATACGTGAATGAATGTACCCAAAAACAAAAAGAATACGTGAATGCAACATTAGCTTTATGGATTCCCGAATCGACATGCAGTATTAAGTTTATGAATTCACGTTCGAATACGCGAATCAATAAACCTAATACTGCATTCACATATTCTTAGTTTTATGTCTCTTGTTGGTTGTAAGTCTCTAGCCCAATGAATATTCTCCAAGATTTCGGCAGGCCTTGTTGATAGGGTGAAGACGCATTGTTTCCATTTTCAATTAAGCACGTATAGGATCTTAAGTGTTTTTGAGAGGCTATCACCGACTTCACCTATGAAGGATATTTAATTCCGAAGGGTTCCAAGGTAAATTCATTCCTTCACTGCACCTCCAAAAGTTCACGTTTAATTTCACTTTACCCCAGAACGTTCTTGCAATTATACTTTAGTCCTTCGAAACAGCACCACTTATATTTTCTGACTGAATAATTAAGATAATGTCAAAAAAAATTGCGACATAAACAACCCTTGTAAACACCTGTTTTTCGTTTAATTCTTGGAGTATAAAAGCTTTCCCCTTTTCCAACTTTTGCCACTCAGATAAATAAAATTTAAGAGTACGTAATTTAAATCGATTGAAGATCAATCTTTTTACAAAGAAAAGAAGGTAATCTTAAAGTCTTTTGAACAGTTTTCTTATTTTCTCTGCTTTTACTAACTATTTAAATTAAATGGCTAATTTGTTTCACTTTTTCCTCAATGCTTTTTATGTTTCGTCTAAAGCGTAAGTTAGTCTTTTTTTTTTTAATTGATTTTGCAAAAGCACGTTTGTTTAGAAATGGTTTGCCTGCTAGTTTTAATATTCCAATGGTAAAGTACAACCAATACTAATTAATTTTGGATGGGAAATCTATAATACAAATAAATGATTATGCTTTACTTGGACAGATTCACTGGACTTCTGATGCCAGGACAGATTCACTGGACTTCTGATGCCACACACAAGAACCCAAATTACTTTCCAAACCCTGAGAATTTCGATCCATCAAGATTTCTGAAGGACGGTGTAACCCCTTATGCATTTATTCCATTCGGCGGAGGGCCACGAATGTGTCCTGGACATGAGTAATACTCGTCTATATGCATAATGTGGTGACTCGTTTCAAATGGGAAATACTACTGATTCCCAATGGCAAAATAGTACGTCAATCTAGCTATAAGGCCAGCTCAAGAACTTCTTGCTATTCTCCATCCTCACAAGCTCTGAATTTGTTAAGATCTTTTTATTCCTTATCTTTCTTTCTTTCTTTCTTTCCTTTTTGGTTATGTTTTCCTAATGTTTTCTTCCCCATAAATAATGTGAAGCTAGTGAGGCGTCAAGCCCACGTCAAATATTCAGTTGATCAATTTCATCCTTATTTGGTTCAATTCTTGTTTCGCAAATATGGACAAAGGGTATTTCTAGTTGTGTTACGCGGGATTGTATTTGTTACATGTATTGATATGCACTTGCATTATGTAGTTGTACATGTAAAATTACTTATTCTTTTCGTAAAGTTTGTTTGTGTACATCAACAAATCTTAAAATTTTAAGGACTACATTGATGACAAAAAATCATTAAGGACGAAATCGATTTTAGTAAAAAGGTTTAGGAATGAAAATGGTAAAATTCCCAATTGGTTTCAAAAACCTGATTTCTTGCCTTGAAAAGGATAGGTCAAATGCTGCAACACAAAATATAAGAATTTAATAGGTCTTTAAATTGGTCAAAACTAGACAAAATGGAAGTTGAGGGGGTTAAGTGCAATTTATTCTAATAGAAAAACTTGTTCCAAATTCTTAAAGTTGCAAATTGATTTTAAACTCTATGGCTATTCTTTGTTCTCCTGTTTTTCTTCTACACGCTTTATATT
The DNA here is from genome assembly GCF_036785885.1 of Coffea arabica. Lineage (NCBI taxonomy): Eukaryota > Viridiplantae > Streptophyta > Magnoliopsida > Gentianales > Rubiaceae > Coffea > Coffea arabica. The sequence goes on along the minus strand of NC_092331.1, from coordinate 53,199,738 downwards.
ATGAAATTGACGGGTCTAATATTTTGTACAGTAATTGTGCAATCTCAACCTCATGTTGTTTAGCAATGCTAATACTGAAAGAGGGCAAAAAAAAGTATTGACTGTGTTAAAGGAGTTGATTTAATTCTTGAAGCTTCTAATATATTTATTACTCTTTTAGTTAGTACCAAAAGTTTTTGTCAAATCAATAAATTTGGTAGTCCCTCGTTCCAGCATTTGTGATGTTTTCTGGGAAACTAAACTTTTTAAGGCAACATATAACCATCGTTTCTCAATGAAAGTACACTTGAATGAATTTACAGTTGTGTACTGGCATTCAAATTCTCAAATTCTAATACTATGAGAAATGTATTGCTAAGTGGGAGGAGTTATTTTTTCCAATGACCAAATGTAAAAAATGAATAAATATTGGTTTGACTTTAAAAAAAAAAAAACTCCTTATTTTAAAGGGTTTGTCCATTCTATGACTAATAGGAGATAGGCTTGATTTTTAGTTGTATGTAAGTAAATTTTTTTTAAAAAAAATTTCTAAATTAGAAGGTGAAAGATAATGTTTGAAATTTTCGTAAGTCCACTCTCTTTTTTTTTTTTTTTTTTTTTTTGCACAGAATAGTGCTTATAAGATCAGAGAATTTAAGGGAAAAAAAAACCTATTTTAAAAAGTGAAAATATGCAAAAAGTAGAAACATGAAATTGATACCTCAATTTAGTAAAGGGAAGCTCTATACAATATTTCTTTTGCTCCAAAACTAATGTAAGACCAATAACTCAAACTCATGAACCTGTCACTACAACGGTCTCTCATCGAAATTCTTGTGTAGGCTTTTGCATTGAAAATGATTGATACATCATTAGTACCTAATTTACGTTTGGAAGAACTGAGAGCCTTGTATGGATCCGCCTTTGGGTTCCTACCTAGCCCAGTTGGAGGCCGTATTTAGATTTGAACTCCTGTGATTCGAGATTGTATATGAAATAAAGGCACTCTTTAGCTTGAAATTGATGAATAAGATCAGGTCTTACTTTCCCTTTGCTATGAGGGCTTAGCAGGGTTCTTCTTGCTCTGGTTTACCATGGTAATGCTGCTAGTCAGTCCTCAAGTAACAATAATGAGTCCATTCAGAAGGTGTGTCTTTTGGGTATTTGTATAAAATTTTACTATAATTTATTATAGAATCAATAAAAAATTTTTTGTATATTTGAGAGTTGGGAAAACAAAATTTCTTTTTCGTTTTCATTTCCTTTTCTTTTTCTTTTTCTTTTTCCTTTCCTTTTCTATTTTGCTTTCTTCTTCCTCCCTCCTTTTCCCATCCTCACTTGGGATTCTCGGTTACATGTTTTCTATGCCAATCCAATGCCACCTCTAGCATTGTGCCAAGTATCCTGTTATTATTTGCACTTTAATTTTCTAATAATTCAACTTACTTTGATTTAACACAAGTTTTTTCTACCCTCTAAAACTTTGAACCAAAATTAACTGACCGGTCTAATTCATCCACCAATACTTTCATCATTGATGTACACAGCAGCCTCTGCATTTCCATTATCCTAACACCAACTGAGCCCAATAAACATCCCCAGACACACCATTACTACGATTAACAATTTATTAACTTAGCCAGCAGGTCCAGCAGCCCCCATTATAACGAGCTACCTTCAACCCAATACACCTAGAATAGTCCCAAGAAAAGAAACTATGGAACTGGAATCAAGAGGCACTCCTCCATTAATGCCTCCAATGTAAGCTCAAGCCAAAATTGCTGCTGCCTTTTTCCAGCCGGTGTACCAAAACAAGTTCTAGCGACAAAAAACGGCAAAATGGAGGAGAACCCACAAAGCAAAAGAGACGCCTTTTGGTTATTCCACGCAAAAATGGCTAGCTGTAAAGAATTTCCAGCAGCCAGGTTGAGAATGAGAATTGCATATCTCAGTGCATTTAATAAACAATTTTTTTTGAACTAAGAAAACGTGTACTTACGAATTTTACAGAAAATTGCTCATCTTCCATCTTCAGTCTTTCATGCTTCTAAATTATCAGGCTGTTAAACGTGGATGGATAAATAGCCAAAGATGTTGGGCAATGATTTTAGGCAGTAAGGATTGGAGTGGGAGTAAGTGGAATCTCATACATTCTTCTGCAGCCTCCAAAGGCGAATACAAGAAGTAATCTGAGTACCGTAATACAGAAACCATGATGAAGCCGATGTGTCAACAAGCTTTCAGGGACTTTTTCTCTTTTTGACTTTTTCAAAGCAATCAACGATGAAAGAGTTTAGAGGCAATTTTATTTAGGGTTTTCTTTTTCTTTTTCCCAAAGTAACAGATTGTGAGTACTTGACTCAAAACCGGTCGATTAATTTTGGTTCAAAGTTTTAGAGGGTAGAGAAAACTTGTGTTAAACCAAACTAAGTTGAATTATTAGAAAATTAAAGTACAAATAATAACAAGACACTTGGCGCAATGTTAGAGGTGACATTGGGTTAACATAGAAAACATGTAACCGAGAATCCCAAGTGTCCCATCCTTCCTCCCTCCCTACTATCACCACCCCACTCCCACTGGCGCCAGAGCCTCCCTCCCACCTTTTTTGTCCTTTCTTTCCTCTCTCTCTCTTCTCCTCCCTCTTTCTTGGTCCTCCTCCCTCCCTCCCTCTTCCTTCTCTCCTCTCCTTCACCTCCTCCCCCTTTCCCACGCTACCCACCTCCCCTATTGGTCGAGCAACCAGACCTACAACTAGCTCTGATCACACAACTAGCAGGGGACGAGAAAGTGGGGAGGAGGAGGAAAGAGGAAGGAGGAGAGAGAAAGGAAGGAAAGAAAGGAAAAAAAAGTCTGTTGGTACCGATGGAGGTGTGTTTGGTGTGGTGATAGATTGAGGTGTGGGGAGAAAGAAGAAGAAAAAAGAAGGAAAAAATTTTTTCTGTGTATTTAGGTATTTGAGGTGTGTATTTAAAAAACTTTAGAGGATTTTTTGAAACTCAATACGCACCAGGGACGTGGGGGCAGGCGCAACAGTGATTTGGTACGGTTGGGTCCTGTTGTTAAGCTTCTTATACAACACGGTTTACTTTTTTTTTTTTTTGTCGACACAGGGGTGTCCGGGTCAATTCTTACGGGGCTTGACTAATCTCCTGCGGTCCGGGCCCGGCGTCCCAACCCGACCCGAACACGATAAGTGCGCGGAGGAATCCAGCAGAGCGGAGACTCGAACTTGAGACCTTAAGGGTCACCGGTGAGAGGCGCTACCGCTGGACCATTCACGCGGGGGCTATACAACACGGTTTACACTGAACACAAATTGTTGTATGATTCGTTCTAATGTAGCCATTTCATCGCTTTTATCTCTTTGCTCGCAACCACCGGCCATGGGTATTTTGGCCAATAAAAAATTAAAATTATAATATAAGAAGGGCAAAAAACTTGTGTATGTTTGGTCTATCATTAATTAATTCAATACTCAGAAAATCCTTTCTCTTTCTCTTTCAACTTTTTTCCCCGGGCCAAAACTCGGTCAATTTTTTTTTTTTTGTCAACTACGTCTAACCCTTTTGTCAAAATTTCCAAATCCCAACAATCTTTTATATTCTTTTCATTTATGTTGTTCCTTTTTTTTCTTTTATAATCTTTTTTTCCTTTTTTCTTTTATATTCTTTTCTTTTATATTCTTTTTTTTCTTTTTTTTCTTTCCAAATCCCAACTTGTGTATGTTTGGTCTATCATTAATTAATTCAATACTCAGAAAATCCTTTCTCTTTCTCTTTCAACTTTTTTCCCCGGGCCAAAACTCGGTCAATTTTTTTTTTTTTGTCAACTACGTCTAACCCTTTTGTCAAAATTTCCAAATCCCAACAATCTTTTATATTCTTTTCATTTATGTTGTTCCTTTTTTTTCTTTTTTTGGAGAGAGATGAGGGAGATTGTAGTTTTTATTTTTAGTTTCCTTTTAATTTGTTGCCTGCCAATGGACCCAACTGAAAATCTTCAAGAATGATGAACTCCTGACCTCCATCAGAGAAAATGGAGACTTGATCTAGAGTGCGCACCATCATGAGCCGCGAATCATCCTCATAAGATAGATGAAGACAACAGAGAGAGGTCAAAGATGAAGCCTTTTAGGCCATGAATCAAGAGGACACTGCTGTTGAAGTGGTCATTCCAATCTCGGTCACGAAGGCGAAGTTGCTGAGGAAAATGGGTGTTTGTCTTCCTTTCCCTATTCACGTGGCCATGACACTTGATTGTCTAATTGAGAGGTTTCGTGGCAGGAATCATTTTTTTTTTTTTTTGGTCAAATGTCAACTTGTACATATATACACGTAATAAGTTATGGTTATATCTGCACAGCAGATTTACAAAAGACCGGCAACTGCCAGGAGGTCATTGTGGACCTCTTTATTAAGCCACACAGGGAAGGATTGCTTCCACTTAATTTCTTGAATCAAGTTAATAGCTAATTTAGCTAAACCATGGCTACACATGTTCATTTCTCTCCTAATGTGAAAGAAAGTGCATTGTCAAAAGGACCGACTCAACTGTCTGATGTCTTCAATTAGCATGTCCATTGAGGTTAGGCCTTGACATCCTGTATTGATTCTATTCACAACAGCTTTGCAGTCAGAAAGAATCAATAAGGATGTCATGTTTTCCTCTATGGCCTTGCCCAAGGCTGTTCGAATGGCTGTAGCCTCCATTTCTGCAGCATCTTTAGCTCCTGGATGTGGGATGGACGATGTTACATCTTTAGCCTCCCTGGACGATGTTACAAGCATCCGTGTCAGGAATCAACTTGATTCTCCATAGATCGTGGAAGACGAAGCATCAGGGATGCGTGCTTTTAGAAAATTACTAATTTCTATTTTCACCCCAATTTAGTAATGAAGCTTTGGTTTTTTTGTCCAGTTGAATATTTTTATTTTTTTCATTTTTATAGCCCACTTATAGCTGCCCCTACTTTTTGCGTCGGAAATATGAAAATGGGTGGCGCCGCCACGAAGGGATTTGATTGAATAATAAATAAAAATTGAAGGACTGAATTGGCCAAAAAAAATTATTAAGGATGAAATTGATTTTAGTGAAAAAGTTTAGGGACTAAATTGACAAATATTCCAAACCAATTTAGTAAGTTTATCTACTAGAATTTGAAACTCCATTTTACCCCTCTAACAATGGGAGATGTTTTGCAATGATGTTTATTAACAACACTAGTTTCATTATATGGAAAATTTGTGTTTTTTTTTGGTAGATTGCAACAAAGAATGTTCTTATTTTAGTGTAAGAAGTTTATTCATAGCTTATAATAATATAACAAAGTAAATTATTAAAGCAGCTTTCAAATTATTTTAATCGTTAACTTTTGATCACTCATCTATTTAAAGATTAAAATCAGATGGGCTTAAAAAAAACTCAAATTGAATGGAATAACAATTTTATTTGTCCTTGAAGCACCATTCTTTTGTCTACTACGTTGATCAATCCAAGGTTGGTGTGTTGGTCATATGCTCAATCTTCAATGAGATGTTAATGAGGTAAACTATTTGCAAGAAAAAAGTCATAAAGGAGACATTAATAGTTTAATACCACCTAATAAGTTCGAGCAGTTGACCATAATTTTCCCTCTAATGACAATAATAAAGGTAGTGCCAAATGTAGTAGGTAAGATCCAATCCTTGACACAGAGTACTTCCTAGTTCCTAATCAAATTCTCTATTTTGTTCCTTACAAAATAAATTCTCTTTTTGTCGCTAGCCACTCGAAAAAGAAGAAGAAGAAGAAGAATTTATTCCTTTCTTTTTTTTTTTTCTTCTTTTTATGCATTTTGCAACTAACATGTTGTCCAACGGTTTTGTCCTTCCCTCCCATATTCTCTCCTCCTCTCTCTGTTTCTGTTTCCGCGTCACAGCTCTTCACATTCTCATCATTCTTCAATTTTCGATTGACCCCATTTTCTGTCTTCGATTATTTCCCACATTTCAATTTTTAAAAGCTCTCAAGAATCCAAAATCAACATTTTATCGGACCACGTTTTTTCTTGCCATACCCAAAAAATAATTAAAAAAAAACAGAATGGCAACTATGGAGAGCTTGATTGGGTTAGTGAACAATATCCAAAGAGCCTGCACTGTATTAGGTGATCATGGTGGTGGCAGTGAAGGCATGTCCCTTTGGGAAGCTCTTCCTTCTGTAGCTGTTGTTGGTGGCCAGGTCACATTCATTTTTCTCATCATTTTAATCCCATTCTTGATTCTTTTTGAGTTCTTTTGTGATGCTTTTTATTAATCGTATTGACCGAATTTGTGATTTTTTTTATCTGGGATTTGTTGGAAATGAATCAGAGTTCGGGTAAATCATCGGTACTTGAAAGTATTGTTGGGAGAGATTTTCTGCCTCGTGGATCTGGTATGCTTCTCGGCTGCTGTTTGATTTTTTTGCTAGTCCTTTTTGGTGTATAATCGTAATGATTTATTCTGCATTATGTATTTTGTTGAAATTGATATCATTGAGTCTTTGGGATCATTATTAGGATCTGTAAGCAAAATTAACATTAGCTTGAGAGAATTTGTGAAATATGGAGCTCATGGATGTCTTATATTGGTGGCCAATTGTGTTTACTTTTTTATGAAATGTACACGAAAAAATTGTATATTAACAGTACATTTTGCACTAAAATCTTACAAATCCACTCATGATAAATAACTAAAATTGGTATTTGCAATTTAGATTCCAATTTTATGCGCTATATATGAAGTATAATACTTACTTCTGAGACAGAATTTTCTTTTGGAAAAGGAGTTATGGAGTTTAATGTTAAGCCATCATCCATCTCTTCTTGATTTGCAAGTTTTGAGCCATCATCCATCTCTTTTTGATTGCAAGTTTCCGTACATTATGTGTTATCCTTTCCTAATATTTGTCCTGTTAAATTTGAAGGTATTGTCACTAGGAGGCCTTTGGTATTGCAACTTCATAAGATAGAAGGACAGTCCGAATATGCTGAATTTCTCCATGCACCAAAGAAGAGATTTAATGACTTTGGTAAACCCAAAGCTAATACCCATCTCCAGGATCTTCCAGTTTCTTTGACCAGATTGATGTTTTGTAATTTAATTGGCCATTTCCATTGTTTGGTTATCCTTGAGATGTTTATTTCCCTATATGGCTCTCTCAATAATATTGGTAAAGTTTTTTGTTATATTTAGTCTAGTGCTTCTTTGAATTCTAAAATGGTCATTCTTTTATTCCTATGTTGGGAATGGGTGCACGAAATGTGTTCAAGCATTGCAAGAAATGATCTTGATCACAGATTTATGGTGATTTTATTTGTCTAATTCTTTTTATGTTGCATGTTAGTGTCTGGTATTGTTTTGAGATTCAACATCAGATGATATTTAGAATAAAGTGATCATGTTGTTACAAATCTTTGTCATATTCTAGACATTGGAGGGGAAGGCCTAAGATATTTTTTGTCCTCCAAAAATTTGAGGGGAGAACTAATCAAAATATGTAAGGTACTTGTAGGAAGATGATACATAGTGCCAAAATCTTTGGTATATATATTCCTTGTTTTTTGTTCTATTGCATGAACTGTCGTAGTGGATGTCTAAGTGTCTTAACCTCACATTTTGCAGTATAACACCTCTCTTCTATTTGGTCATTACTGAAATTTCACTCAGGATTTGGAAGCTAAATTTGGCTAACAATGGGACCTATTCAGGATTATACAAATTTTCTTGGAGTTTTATATTTAAAGAAGACGGTAAATGTATTAGCTGGGGAATGAAAGGTAAAATTTCAGGCTTAGAACATAGATTAAAATTTGCATAGAACTAAGCACTTGACTGATTGTAGGCCATGGACAGAGTTGAATAGAAGAAGAGAATCCTTTTGATCAGACATGGGTAACGTCAATTATGTTGTCTTTACGAGAGTTAATTCAGCCTATAGATGCCTTGTGGTTGTGATAGATTGATCATCCAACTAAATGTCAAAATATATTTGTTTCATTATACGAGAATAGTAAGTTGCACACACTTATGCTTCCTGATAATCATGCAGACAATTCAAGACTGTCTTTCCCTTTTTTTTCCTTTTCAAAAGCTTTAGTTGTCACGATATCTGTATTATGAGATAGCTGCCATGTTAATGCAACCTGGGATGCTGCCTAATCTACCCTTGCATCACATCTGTCTATATGCAAGAGTGAGATACATGTCACTTATTGGTGGGCATCGTGTTCTTGTTGCAGCTGCTGTGCGCAAAGAGATTGCAGATGAGACAGACCGCATAACAGGGAAGTCTAAACAAATTTCTAACGTTCCAATTCACCTCAGCGTTTATTCTCCACAAGGTTTGTCTTCAGGCTTCTGCATTTATCCCTTCATTTTGGTCACAATCTACAGCTGCAAGAATACTGAACAAAAGCTTCCTTCATGTTGCCTTGTAACTTCTGTGATAAATTGTCAATCCCATAAAAAAGAGCTTTTTCTCTTTGTTTTTGTTGTTCCCTCTTTTGTCAAGCTTGAACCTAAAAAAAAAGGAGTGTTAATGTGTGCTTGGATAAGTTGAGAACAATTAGCAAACAAATAGCAGCAATTGTGTGGATTGTATTAAGTTTTACATGCATTTGTTGGCATTGTCCATTGAGAGGTTAGAGTGTATGTAGCACAAAATTTCACTACGAAGATGGAAGTGTTGCGCTAGAAGTAAAATCATAAGTAGTGCATATAAACATTGTAAAATCCTAGGTCCTAGGTGTAGTATCAATTATTAAGGCTAAGTTAAGCTAGTCAAATTTGATTTTAAGGAACATGCTGTATGAATTACTTTCTGACAGAACACGAGTTCCAAGACTTGATGAAGTATTTGCAATGGACCATCTTGTGTCACTAATTTTTTTTATTTTTTAAGAATCTCTTATAGTCGATGATTCCTCAGTGTCACATCGTGTAACATAGTTTGTGGTACAGTCTCTGTCTCACTCTGAAATTCTTTTACGTTTCTGTTATTCCATGATTCCTCAATGCGACATCCTATAATCTAGTTTGCAGTATGTTGTCTGTCTCGCTTTGAAATTCTTTTATTTTGCTGTTTCCTTTGCTATTTTAAAGCATACTTTTCTAAGATCCATGTTTTGTCTTACAGTTGTCGACTTAACCCTCATAGATCTTCCTGGGTTGACAAAGGTTGCTGTAGGTGAGAACCAAACACTTTTGCTTTAGGCACAGTTACGCTCTCAGACATTTGATGCACAACTTAACTGACATAATAAGTATTGACAGATTTTTGAAATCTTGCAGAGGGACAGCCAGACAGTATTGTTCAGGATATTGAAATGATGGTTCGCTCTTATGTTGAGAAGGTAAGGATGGTGTCCAACCTGCAACACCTATCAGTTTGGGCATTACAGTTGATTAAGTTTGAAATGATATTTTGGTTATTTTTTCTTAAATGATTTCAGAACTAAGAGATATTAAGATTTTATTTGGAGGATATTCTTGTGCACCATCATTAACCTGGTTGAGAGCCACTGACATTCTCACTTTGTCTCTATAAAGGTCAAAAATTTTCACTTTTTAGTTCAACTAGTGAAATATTCCTAGAGCCTGTAAAAAATGTCCAATGATGTACAAACATCCTTGTTATTTGTTTTTGGCTGTCAAACTTGAAGAAATTCGCAACCACTATCCTAACCAATAAGATAACATTCTGTAGGAAGTGAAGTGAATTTAGCAAGTGTCTACTTAGTTAGAGAAGTGTTTCTAATACTCTAGTCTAGGTGGCTCTACTGTGTTGTATGCTGCAGGAAGTGATCTACTGCTGTTGAAGTTTGAAAATTTGTATCATGCACAGCTAGTCAAAAGTTTGAATAATTTAAATTTTGTGTTCTTGACTTCAATTTTAATCTCAGCCTTTTGCTTTTCATTGATAATGAGAATAAGACTCCTAGGATTGTGCTGTGGTTGAAGGTGGACTTTATTTGAATCAACAAGAAGTAACAGCTTAATTAGCCTTGTACTTTTATGATGTATTTGAGGCTTTGAATGTTGTTCTTTTAGGACATTTGTCCAATCTATTAGTACTGCTGCATATTGGAGAGACTAGTAAGGTGTGCCAAGGTGCGGCTGGAGGGCTGTTGTGGATGAACCTTTATAATGTGTCCAGAAGTTTTGTGTTTTCCTTTCACTCAGGCTGCTAGGTTTAACGTGTACACTTTTGGTGGGATCTTTTTAGTTTGTTAAGGTGCAGATATACCTTCAACAAAGGATTCAAGGAGAATAAAGCCAAACTCCATGGCAGTCTTTTGCATTGTGATATTATGTTTGCTCCTGATTTGTATGACAGGATTATTTGGTGTGAATACTACTAAAACATGATGGTTTACATTTCAATATTTTTTCTTCCTCTTTGCTTTGTAATTTTGATGGAAACGTTTTCATCTACCACCTTGTTATCTTGATCTGGTTTTGAAAATTCAGAATCCAAGTTCTCTCATTCTTTCCTTTCTGTAACATTTTCAGCCAAACTGCATTATATTAGCTATATCTCCTGCTAATCAAGATATTGCAACTTCTGATGCCATAAAGCTCGCAAGAGAAGTGGATCCTACTGGTAATGGAAATGCTCTGTACTATTTTTCTTTTCGAGCAGTCTGCTGGATATACCAATCTTATTTCTCTTATTTTTGTACTTGTTTTTATTAAGTTTTGTTGAATATGCATTCTAGTCATTGAACTCGTCACTGAACTGGGATTGTTTCATTTTCTAGGGGAGAGAACATTTGGAGTATTGACGAAACTTGATCTAATGGACCAAGGAACCAATGCCTTAGATGTATGAATTCAAAGCATTTTTCTTCTTGGATGTTTACCACGGGTCATATCAACATCACTGGAATAAAAACTTTTGCACATATTCATAGATATATTGTTCTTTGAGTCTTTTGACTCCTTCATACTCTTTAAGATGTTTCCTCTTTGGATTCTTGTTTTTGTCAATATTGAAGGTACTTGAAGGTAGAGCATACAGGCTGGTACACCCATGGGTCGGAATTGTTAACCGCTCACAGGCTGATATTAATAAAAATGTTGACATGTCGAATGCTCGTCGGAAGGAGCAAGAATATTTTCAGTCCAGCCCAGAGTATGGACACTTGGCCCATAAGATGGGATCAGAGTACCTTGCGAAACTTCTGTCTAAGGTTTGTTCTAATTTTTGATGCTACTGCAATTGTAATTTGACAGAAGGCTATACATTCAGAAATGTTCACAAGGCTTGTTCTCTTTTTCCGTGCATCAGCATTTGGAGACTGTCATTCGGCAGAGAATACCAAGTATTATTACTTTAATCAATAAGGCCATCGATGAGCTTAATGCAGAGTTGGATCGCATTGGCAGGCCTGTAGGCGTAGATGGTGGGGTAATGAAGGACATACACTAATTTTGGTAAATTTTACATGAAATCCTTCAATAGATTATTACTAATATTTAGGTGTTCTGCTCTGTTTATCAGGCTCAGCTTTACACAATCTTGGAACTATGTCGGGCATTTGATCGAATATTCAAGGAGCATCTAGATGGAGGGTAATTTCTGTTCTTCTGAACCTCCCAAAATGTTAGGAATGTGATATTTTGTTTCTTTTTACTGTTCTTGCATATTGATAAAGCGTGAATATAGTTTTCTTAACAGTGACTCCAGGTTTAAATTGTCATTAAAAATGTTTTTGATACTCTTGGTTAAGCTTCCACAGAACTATAGTATTGGCTGCTAAAAGTGAGATCTATACAAGTAGCTGACTATGCATCTGGCCTGTAACTAAGATTCATATGCAAGTTAAGAACACCTTTCTGAGACAGTTCTCTGCTATTCAGGTGCTTGTCCTGTATGGAGCTTCACAATGATAACTTTTCCTGACTCTTGTATTTTTATTGTTAAAACTTTCTTGTCCAAGTTTTTTAGGTCAAAGTGGGCTGTGTATACAATGGATATATGGAAGGCCTGTTCCTTTTAGATATTTAGCTTCATTCTTCACTGTACTAAATCTTCTTCCTTGTCAATAGTTGCCTTCATACAAAGGTGAACCAGATGTCTAGCAAATGAAGAGCCATATGCCCTTTTCAATAAAAGCCTTTTAAATGCACTCTGACTCAATGGCCCTAAATGAAGGCTTTTCTCCTTCATTTCTTTCTTGTTTGGTAATGCATTTCTAGGAAGGATAGTTGCTTTTAGCTTACCTAATTTCAGATGCTTATCCTGTCTAAGAGCAATAAAAAAGTTGCACAAACCAATTTGTTCCTCAGGTTCTTCATGATTGGTCTAGTTGGAACCTTGTCAATAATTGAAATTTCACCAGAAAAATTGATCAATTAACATAGTGTCCATATCTCTGGAAGTTTAATACAAGTTATGGAGGCATTTTGCTAACCTTCTCCTTTCTTAAATTTAGTTTATTATAGATGAAAATCTTGTGTGACATTACACTGGCACATTAAACTTTGGGGAAGAAGATTCCTGCGTGGTCGTGTATAACTTAGGTGGTATAACATTAGTTTATGTTGATTGGATTCCTTTTCTTTTTAAGTTTCTCTACTAAGAATGTTAGAGGATAACATATGTCTTTCACAGGAGGCCAGGGGGAGATAGGATATATGCTGTCTTTGATCATCAATTACCTGCTGCAATGAAAAAGCTTCCCTTGGATCGTCATCTCTCTTTAAGTAATGTTAAAAAAGTTATCTGTGAAGCGGATGGTTATCAACCTCACTTGATAGCTCCTGAACAAGGATACAGAAGACTCATTGATGGTTCTCTTGGATATTTCAAGGGGCCTGCTGAGGCTTCTATTGATGCGGTAACATTGCATTCGCTTTAGTATTTCTTAAATTCCCATTAGGTGGTACTCATGAAAAATTTTCAGACTATGTATGTGAAACAGAGATTAAATGATAATTTCTCCTCAAATGTCTAAAGTATGCTGAGTATAATATCCTCTACAGCACCAGCAATTAGTTGTTTATAATAACCCTATGACATCAGTTTGAATTAAGACCTTTTAGAATAAAGGTATTTAGTAAATGAGGTAGGTTGTTGATGCAATGTGGACACATTTTAGTAGCCTCATTACCTTATTTGGATAAGAGACCAATAGCTTGTTCTAGTTATACATAGCTGTCCCTACTTACTGGTGATTTTTTTTGGTGTGTGTGTTTTGGCAGGTGCACTTCGTTCTGAAAGAACTTGTGAGGAAGTCGATTGCAGAAACCCAGGTAAGAACTTTTACTGACAATATTTGACCAAGTTAACAAACTTGTTTATGGTATGAAATTTTGCTTCGTCCAGGCTTCTCTTTTTTTAAACCAGAAATTTGTCTTATGCTACAATATGGAGGTTTAAGTTTGAAGACTGTGTTTTAGAAGTATTAATATAAAAGTTTGGTATCTGTCAGTTTTGCTAATCAAATTTGTTAGGATTTGGGAACTTTGGCTCTAAAATTTGGCACGAAGGCTTCCATGCAAAAGGTTTTTGATCAAATTTTGACTTTCCTTGACTGTGTCTGAATTTCTTAGTGTGAAATATGCACGTTAGCATTAGATTAATCAGAATTGTTTTCCGTCTGGTTCTTGATAGTTTCCATTTTTTCTTCTCTTCTTGGAATTTTGAGTTTAAGGAGAAGAAGAATATCAACGACATGGAAATAAGAAATATTTGAAGGGGTTTGACAAAGAAAAGGGAAGAATATTTGGCGTTTTTCCTTTCATGGAAAAGATATTACATCTTTTTCTGGATTATGTAGCTCACCCCAAATAGGTACCATATTAGGATTTATGAGCTTGATACAGTATAATCTGCTATGATTCCTGCTGATATCCATGTGACGGTGCTTGACTTTGCATCTTCAATATAAAATATTTTCTTACTTCTTTTGAAGTTCTGATTTCCTTAGCTATGTCTATCTGATAATATGCAGAGGCCTTGCTACTACACCCTCCATCTTTATTTTTCCTCCAGAGTGTAGTTGGTATTAGACTTTTGTGTGCAGCCATGTTCTTCATGCTTTTAAATATCAATACTGCATGATTCATGAGTAATATACTTAAATTGACTTCTGTTGAACTATAATGGAAAGACAATGTTCAGCTACGATTAAGAGTGTAATTTTTTCTCGAGAAGTTTATGTTTTCACTTCTAATTGATCTTCTCTGTGTACTTGCTGCTGGGAAAATGCTCTTGCACTAATAACTTACTGTATTTGCCCCTACAAGGTGATGAACATTGTTTAGTTCCTTTAATGTCACTAGGAGTTGAAACGATTCCCATCACTTCAATCTGACATTGCGGCAGCTGCCAATGATGCACTTGAAAGATTTCGTGATGAAAGTCGCAAGGCTGTATTAAGACTGGTTGAAATGGAGTCAACTTACTTGACAGTTGAGTTTTTCCGGAAGCTACAGATGGAGCCAGAGAAAAACCCAAACAATACAAATCCCCCAAATTCAAACTCAAATCAAAATGTTGATCGGTACACAGACAACCATTTAAGGAGAATTGGTATGCTTGTTACATTGTTCCTTTTTACAGTTGCCACTCACGTCTAGTGTTAATATGCAGATAGTTAGCTTACTCTGCAAAAATATTAAATCTTTAGAACGAATATTCAGTTGACTTAGAAACATGGGGCTTTACTGGAAGAGTTGTGCCTGCCAATGAGATATAAAAAGATGTTGGAAATGGAAGGAAGATCACTTCCCACTTGCCAGGGCTAAAGTACTTGAAATTTAGCAATCAGAAAAAAGTCTTTTGAGGAATTGATACAGGGAAGAATAGATAGAAGTGAGAAAGAGAAGATAGAGGAGGGGAAGAGATAGAATCTAGAAAGACGCCTTCTACGAGTATCAGTATTGCAAAATTTCATTTCTGACATCCATTAGTGTTTTACTATAGCAATTACACCATTTCATGCGGAATTCATTTAACAAATGAAAACACTTATATACCATTTACATTAGCAGTTTACTAGTATTTTTTTTTTTTTAAGTATGTGCTTGTTTTCCGAGATGTTTCTGCAATGCACCATTATGAACTGCGTAATTCATCCAAATAAAGAAGATTGGTACCTTTCAAATTGAGCATGATGACATTGGATTACAAGGGAAAAAGAAATTCCATGTATCTTAATTTATTGGTCAGCTTTGGCCTTGGAAATACCTAGGCTCACCTAATACATTTTTTATGCTTATTGGTTTCATAAAGTGTAGTTAAGACTACTATGGTATTACTTATCCATATCTTGTATTCGACAAGTATTGTTGTCTCAGCTTCTGCCTCCCCTGGACCAAAAAATAGAAAAAGGAAAGAAATTCAGTTTGAGTGCCGATGTTTTATAAATGCAATAATTTTGTATTCATCCATTCGTTTAGTTGAAAGTATACAGTCCATGGACTCATCTGGTGAAAAAGTACAGGGAATTCGTTTGAACATGTTGTTTCATCTCTACCAGGGTCAAATGTTACTGCTTACGTAAACATGGTTTGTGAGACCTTGAAGCTTACCATTCCCAAGGCTGTGGTTTATTGCCAAGTCCTACAGGCAAAGCGAGCACTGCTGAATCATTTCTATGCTCAAATAGGAAGGAGGGAGGTGAAGTACTCTGGACCTTTCACTAATTTTACTGATACACTGCAAATTCCTTTGTTGGCATGGTCTTTTTGTTGACAAGATTTCCATACTAAGGTTTGAAATAATAACTGAGTTCACTTGCGGTGCATGTATTTTCAGAAGGCACAGCTCGGTAAAATGCTGGATGAAGACCCTTCACTTATGGAAAGAAGAGAAGCTCTAAGTAGAAGGCTTGAACTTTACAAGTCAGCAAGAGATGAAATTGACTCGGTAGCGTGGAAGTGAAGATCTGCATAATCCAAGTTGGAAAACAGAGAAACAGGGTGCAGTTTCCTTCAGGTTATTCATTTCAATCAAAAATGGAAGTGATCTGTATTCTTATTCTTTTTGTCGTATAATCCATGGAGGTACATGAACTCCAGGATAATGGGCCTTATCTCAAGTTGGCAGCCATGGTTTATTTCTGCATTCTTCAATTCTTTTATTTTTTCTGCTAGGCTTTTTCTGAAAGATGACCACTCAATTGATGATGGACTATTATTCAATTAGTGGATCGTTGTGTTATATTTTTCCTGTTGCCTATTACTGTCCCTGGCAGGTGTTAGGCACATTCTTTTGCAACTTATTCAGTGCAATCTTTGTAACAACTTGTTATCGACAGTGTACACTGTAGACAATTCGACAAGGAAGGTGAACGCCTCAGGTTTTTGGGGCAGTTAACCATTGGAAATACAACTGTTCTTCAAATTCAACAATTCACAGGAATGGCTCTGTAAATTATGGATCTGGATGTTCAATGTATGAAACTTGTTCTGCACTCTCTGGAATAGTTGAAAACACCAAACTGGAGAGTCTCCTGGATTTTGATCTTACTCGAACCCCTAGAAAAGCATGAAACAGTTGCATAACTAAATTGTAGCACAAAGATTTTAAACAGCCATATTTGAAGTCTTGAAATTCTAAAGCAATGCATTAATTTTGAAATCTCAAGTGGCAAACTAGCTGTCAAATGCCAAGGACGACAAACTATCCATAACAAATTTAGGAATATTAATGCAGCCAAACGCAACTGGTATCCAAGTCAAACGCACTTAAAAAATTGATAGCTCAGAATTCAGATCTAAACACGGGTGTAAAGCTGGCAAATTTCCATTTAAAAATCATAAATCAATGAGAAGATTTATTTAGGCTGGTCATTGACAATCAAAGTCTATAACACTATAACTTTCTCCTGTCTAATTCGATATTTTTGCTTTCCATCCAAATCAGGGAAAGAAAGATACACAAACATAATTGCAGATGGCTTCGTTTGATGTTCGAGTTAAAGATGCTTTGAGTTAAAGATGAACAGGTATGGTAAAATCTGAAGAGGAAAGTTTCCCGCTACACGTATGGTAAAAATGCTAATACCCGTTGCTATTCTGCAATTCATGAAGCATATCGTTTATTCTATAATTTTAGGCTTTCGCGAGTCCTGCTCTCTATTATCTCCTACTTGGAATTCATTAACTGGTGGCCCTCGGAGATGACAAGACAACCTCTCCTTCCATATTTTGCATTTAAAGGGTTAAGCATCGTCGACTTTCTTTCAAATTCTAGACTTTTTTAGAGTGTTGGATTTGGTTCACACCAAGGAAGGAAGTGGTACTAGTGATTTTGTTATGATATCCAATCTGGTTCATCTAAGGTTCCTAGCTCTCAGGATCCACACAGAGGAAATTCCATCACATATAGGGATACCCCAGAATCTGGAAACTCTCATTCTAAATGGAAAAATGAAAGAAAGTTGTGTTTCCGAAGACCCTGCACTCAAGAATTTCTTGATGGCTCTTTCCAGCTGCACAATTTGAAAATTCTTTTGACACCCTATCTAAGGTTTGGGAGCCGTATGGAGAAGATCATACTGAGTAAGCTACCTGGTCTCCGAAAATTGAAATGCATAGTCACAAATTCATGGGATGATTCAGAGAACTGCAACCAATTTCCAGTACTTGATGTCCTAAATCATCTTGAATCGCTCAAGGTATCTTTTGCAGGCAAGGCATCATATCCCTGTAAATTCCATTTCCCTTTAAACCTCACGAAATTGACCTTATCGAATCTTCAGCTGCCATGGGATGAAATTTCAAGCATTGGGTACCAAACCTTGAGGTTCTCAAATTGCTACAGGAAGAAATTTCTTCCCTGCCTTAAGAAACTTGTTGTTCTAAGATGTAAGAATCTTGAGATTTCTCCTTCTTTAGGAGAAATTTCTACTCTGGAATTGATTGAGATGAAATGGTGCAATCCTTCTGCAACAGTATCTGTCAAGCAGATTTTGGAAGAACAACTCGAAATGGGAAATGAAGAGCTCAATGCCTCTGTTGTTGATTGATAGGGGACCTTCTTTTGTGGGGTAAGTTCTGGATGATGTGATTTTGCACCATTTTTGTTGAGGATATCCCTGAGCTATATTTCCTTTGACCATAGTCATTGTAAATATTCATCTTTATTCCTGCATGGAGTGTAACATAATTGTGATATTGTATTGTATGTTGTTGCCTTGCGGATTCTTGGAAATGGTATACAGGCATTAAAGACATTCCTTGAATTAAATATGCTTACTTATGTACAACTTACTATTGAATCCAACTTCTTTGGTGGGGCAGAAAGGAAATAAGATCAGAAAACGTATTGGTAATTCATGGTTCAAAGCCGCGGTCGCAGTCGTGTTTCAAATCGGTCTCGACATATCAGTCGCGATTTTGATGAGACACAAATTTTTGAAATATTTAATATTCTAAAAATTATTAAAAAAAATATGATAAACAATAGTAATAAAAAATTAGCAAAAATAATAAAAATTCGAGTTGACATGGGATGATTCGGGGTGATTTGGCCGTTTCTATTCCTCTCAGAGACGTCTCGGCCGAGCTCCTGATGACTCGATTGAGTTCTCGACGGTCTATTATCTCGAAGTCATTTCGTCCCGGTATCAGAACGAAAAGCCGCGACTGAGTCGTCTCGATCTCGGCCGAGTCCTTGAACCATTTGGTATACCCCATTACCACAGATAAGACCACCAGTTTTACCTACAACAGTAGAAGTCTAAATGGTATCACAGACTCCCCATTATGTCCAACATAAAAATAAGAAAAAAGTATTTCAACTCAATAACTTCTCCGAAAAGGAAAAAAAAATACAAAAAAAAAATTATAGGTTGATAGAATGCAATTAGTGCCATTGTGGAACTGGTAAAAAATCATGTCCAGTGCAACTGTCTAGGCATGGTTGAAATTTTGAGCAAATGCCAAGGAGTTTTAATCAGCAGATTCATGTCATTTTCTCAAAGCCGGCACAGTGGAACAGCTCAACAATTGGAAATGTATAATATTGAGTATTCAATAATTAATACATGCCACATCCACAAACCTGCTAAGAGAAAAGCACGTAAGAGTTGTCAATGCTGATTCAGAACTCAGAAGTCAAAATGCCTAGTGCCAATTAAAAATTAGAGGGCCTTGTCCCTGAGTTAAAACCTTGAGTTTGCAGAACTGAGGCAGGTTGTCTACTTGTAAGACTATCAAAATCTGAAGTTTTCTCCACACAAATCAAAAAGAAAAACCACCATAAAAAAGAAAGATAAAGGATAGAAAAAAACCGGCATAATTGCAGATGGCTTCTACCAGCAATTATGAAGAGCTTCCTGGCTGCCTGGGGAGGCTAGCAGAAGGTTCCAACTCCAGTCCTAGTAGCAGCGACAAGGTGCATAGGCTTAAAGTTAAAGTCATCATTAACATTCTGAGGCACTTTCTGCAGTTCTCTTTGAAGTGGCATATAGAAGACAACAATGTACGAGTTCGGTTGAACCAAATTATGGATGGTATTCACGAAGTCATTCAGGACTGTCAGCTGCATGATTCAAACACAAGTCAGGTCGCAGGAAATGAAGATTGCAGATCGTCAAGGTCAAACCATGAATCCGTGGTTTCTCATTTGAAAAAAGTGAAGGACATTAAGCCAGTTATGCTGGAAATCTGCTCAATTGCTGATGTAACCACCTTCGGAAAAAGGGACACTTTCAGATCTATTAAAACCAAAAATACGTTTTTGTCCCTCAAAAATTTTCCAAGAAGCATGATGCCGTCCCTGATCAACTCTCAGATCGCCAGAAGACTGGAGTTCTGCACTTTGAATGTGGTAAGCTTTGTTGACTCTCTCCTAGATAATCTGAAAGATATATTAAGCCACAATGCTGACCTTGTTACTCCAGTTGAGGAACAAATTGGAGGCCTTGAATGCAAGCTGAGATTTTTCAGAAATTTTCTTTGGTTTATAGCTAACCGGTGCATTAAGCAAAGGAAACTGACAGATCTCCGACTGTACGCTGAAAATTTGGCAGTATATGTGGCTTGTCTAATTTACTTCTGTTTGGTGGATGACAAAATGCATGAAAACATGGTACAAGAAATGAAAACTAAGCTTGTAGATTTGGTAGAGAAGATCAATCCGCTTAAGCCCGAGGCAAGAAAAATTTATCTAGGAGCCTTGAAAACTTCGAAAAAATCACATGATGGTAGCCCAATCATTGATCAACAATATCTGGCATTTGTTGATTATCTCATTGACAATCTAAGGGAGGTGTCCAGAAATCAGGCCCTTTTCCTTTTTGCTGAAGAGGATCAAATGGAGATCCTACTTGATGAGCTGAAATTATTGAGATTGAGTCTCATGGATCCACCACTTTATGAAGACTCAGATAACGTCAGAGCACTTACGGTTCAGATAAAAGCTGTCATGAACAAGATTGGACATTCCTTTTACTTTTTCTACTTGAGCGAGATCAACAAAGACATGGCTGGGCAGCTAAATCTTGTACTGTCAGGTATTCTCAAAGACATTGAACGCGTCAAGGGTCAAGCCGCAGATTGCTTTGATAAATTCATAATGAAATCATGGAGATCCAACTTCCCCAGAACTAATGAACCAGGCTTCATTGAGTTTCTGATGAAGAAACTTAAGGAGCAACTGCACCATGAAGAATCACAAATTCGGCCATTCAAGCATCAAATTGGTGTAGCATGTGAAGAACTAGAGTCCCTCAGAATAGATATTACTGAAATTGGCAAGCAGTTGAATCATAACGAAGAGCTGAATGTTCTCCTGGAACTTTATAAAGATATCTCATACCAGGCTGAGTATATTGTGGATTCATTAGAAGCCGAAGCAGGTTCTCTCTGGTGCCATAAGTTGGGACTATTTAATGTCATTAAGGAGATTAGGCATATTCATAAAAGGTTAAAAGCTATCAGGAAGGAGGAGATCAGCAATGACACTCCTGCTCCTGTTTTAGCACAAGCAAACTTTCCAAACATTGAGGCGATGCCAGACTATGAGAATGATGTAGGACAGAAAACAGAGGAGACTACTATACAACTAGTTGGTTTTGAAGTTGCAGCAGAAAAGATAAAGGAACAGCTTACTAGAGGATCAAATCAGCTGAATATTCTCACAATTGTTGGCATGCCAGGAATAGGTAAAACAACTCTTGCCAACTCATTGTATAAAGATCATTCAGTTTCCTTTTCTTTCCATACTCATGCCTGGTGCTGTGTTTCCCGAGTTTATCACAAGCAAACCTTGTTACTTGAAATATTGGGCCAAATCAACAGGAACTTTAACCGAAACCCTGGAGTTGCTGGCAAAGACTATGTTGAGATGCTCTACAAAAGTTTAAAGGGAAAGAGGTATCTTTTGGTGATAGATGATATATGGGACATTGAGGCATGGAATGATCTGAAGGAAGTTTTTCCTGATGACCATAATGGAAGCAGGATTTTATTTACAACGCGGAACTATAATATAGCTCTGAAAGCAAACAGTGTTCCCTATGCTCTTTCTCCTATCTCAGATGAAGAGAGTTGGCAATTATTATGCATCAAGGTTTTTGAGGAAGAAATGTGCCCATCAGAACTTTTGCAAGTCGGAAAGAGGATTGCAAAAATTTGCAAAGGATTACCACTTTCTGTGGTCTCAGTTTCTGGAACTCTAAAAGCAATAGAGAGAGAACAGGATAGATGGGAACAGGTTGCAGAAAGCCTGTGGTTGAAAGAACCTAACAACCCATTAGGCCAGCATTCTGGCATATTGGAACTTTGCTATCACCATTTACCAAATTTCTTGAAGCCGTGCTTCCTCTATTTTGGAGGATTTCGAGAGGATGCCGTGATTCCAGTGTCCAAGCTCCTTTGGTTATGGATTGCAGAAGGATTTATCCATCAAACAAACCCAAGCCAGAAAAGCTTAAAGAATGAAGCAGAGAATTTTTTGAACGATCTAATTGACAGAAACCTTGTGATGGTTGCAGAAAGAAGTTCCAGAGGTAGAGTCAAATCATGCCATGTTCATGATCTTTTACATGATTTTTGCTTGGCAAAATCTGAAGAAGAAAATTTCCTGCTTCACATGAAAAGGTATGATCAACGCTTGACTACTTCTGCAGATTCTGTAATGCATGAAGCATATCGTTTGTGCATACATTCTGACAAGTATGTTGTTCCCCCGGGGCCTTTACGTGCTCGGTCTTTGTTCTTCTGGTCGTTCTTGTCAAATGATCGTTCTTCGATGCTTACTTGTGCCTTACAATTTAGACTACTCAGGGTGTTGGACTTGAGCCATATTCACGTTGTTAGTGGAGTTGATGAGCAGGACTTTATTAAGATCACTAACTTGGTTCATTTGAGATACTTAGCAATCTGGATTGGCTGTCAATCTATTCCATCTGAGATAGAGAACCTCCAGAACCTGGAAAGTTTGATTTTAATGAAGAGTTCAACCCGTTATTTTTCTATCAAATTACCAAACACTATTTGGAACCTGGTAAATTTGAGGCATCTCAATGTGAGGAAAAACGATTATGAGTTGGTCTGCTTTTATTTACCATATTTAACAGATCATTTCTGGGACCTCCGGCTGGATAAGTTAGAATCTATATCCACTATAGAGGTTTACTCTGGCTATGTATGTGAGCATCTCATGAGTGTGACACCCAACCTTCGAAAATTATCTTGCATGCTCAGAGGCCCTTGCTTTCCTTCAATTAGTGAGTTGAATCAGGTTGAAGAACTCAATTTATGTTTTTGGTTTGAGATGGAACATCCATTGCAGTTCAATTCTGCATCAAATCTCAAGAAACTGACTCTGTCTAATATGCGCCGACCATGGGATGAAATTTCATTCATTGGGGAGCTACCAAATCTTGAGGTTCTCAAATTAAACGAAGGAGCATTTGTGGGGCGACAATGGGACATGGCAGAAGGGGGATTCCAGAAACTCAAATTCTTGAAGTTGTGTAAGCTAGACATTCAAGTATGGAATGCCTCCGCTGACGACCTTCCCTGCCTTGAGAGACTTGTATTGCATGGTTGTTTGTCTCTCTGGGAAATCCCTTCTTCAGCTTTAGCAGAAATGAGTACTCTCCAGTCAATCGAGATTATAAAGTGCATGAGTCCTGTATGGCAATCTGCCATGCAGATTCTCAATGAACAACATGAGATGGGAAATGATGAGTTCAAAGTCTCTTTCTTTCGTTAGTAATGGGATTTGGTAGAATGTTGTGGTCTACTTTCAGATTATCTTTTTCAGTTTCCTGTTGTACGAAGACAATGTTATGTAAGCAGTATTGCAATTGTTCGTTGAAACTAAATTGCTGACTAAAGTTTCTAAAATCTCACTTATCTTTCTTGTCACCTTGAAAAGGCTATATGTTATTTTCAATGCTCACAAATTGACGACATTTCCCTTGCATCCTTAATAATTATCTAACCAAAAAGAGAAATTTTAACCCAAAAAGTATAAACAAAAAATAACCTAATGACCATTCAATATTAGTCTATATTTCTCTATATCCAAGTGGAGGTGGGGCAACGAAGGAGGTAGTTAATTTAAATTTAATAATGTCAACCGCTTTAAAAGGATTTGGTAAGTAATCTATGCTTTAAAAATTTTTGCCAGATGGATTTAACAAAGTCAAGCAATTTTTTTAGGAAGAATGTTTTAATACATGATGTAATTAAAGTTGTGCTCAAAATTAAAGTAATCTTTTTTATACACGTGGTTTGCATGTGAAGCCTACTTATAGAAAAATATTATAAATAGGCCAGTATTAAAAAGATTAATCAAAAAATGATCTCATGATCAATTATCAAAATATTGCTTATGGTGTTTTTCCCCCCTATGAAAACAGCATAGACAATTTGTAGATATTTTCAACTTTATTTTTAGCCTTATTTTAATTTTTATCGTTGATGTGAGTTTCATAAATAGGATAACATAAGGGTAGTCTTAGAAGTAAAATTTTTTTTTTTATCTCTCTTGCTTTTCTCCCAAAGGACAAAAAATGTCAATCTAAGGGATATAACTGAAATTTTAAAAACTTTAGGGATACTAAGTGATATTATGAGAAGCTTTAAGAGAAGTTTCCGAAATTATTCCTTATTGCAAATCTGCAATTTTGTCTGGGATGAACTATACAGAATCTCTGATATGCCATTTTTCCTGCCAAATAAGGAACTTAATAATATTAGTTCATTCCATTCAGTTGAACCATTTAAGTGCATTTCGAACGTTCATCCTAACATATATACTCTAATGACATGCAACGCACTTTACTAGGCAAATATTGGTAACAAAAATTCAAGTAATCTTATGCTCATAAGATGACGATCAAAGATGTTGCTGTGTAGTGCTTGGGTAAGTGGACATTTGACATCATCAATTAGTACAATTTTGTGAATGTTTTCTTTTAAAATGATTACTCTAATGAAATGGGATTGATTACAACTCCAACTCCCAACAATCCTCAGGACCTGTTTGGTTGAAATACACAACTTACATGTAAAGTTACTACCAACATTTCCAA
This sequence comes from Coffea arabica, assembly GCF_036785885.1. Classification (NCBI taxonomy): domain Eukaryota; kingdom Viridiplantae; phylum Streptophyta; class Magnoliopsida; order Gentianales; family Rubiaceae; genus Coffea; species Coffea arabica. The sequence goes on along the minus strand of NC_092331.1, from coordinate 53,175,230 downwards.
ACTTGGAATGGACAATTTTCAAATGGAATTGTCCAAGGCTGAAGTGGAATTGGTCCTAATAAAAGGCAAAAATCTTCAATGGCCATTTTATGTAGAACTAATTGGTGTAAAAATTATGAGCACTTGAGTCCACTTTGGCCATTGAAATTGCCGAAGCAGCGTCCAAGTAGCACGGGGAATTGGCCCGTTTTCATGGGTCTGGGTACAAATTTTGGTAGCTTTTAAACTGCCCTCAAGGTGCTTAACATACCGCCCTGAAAGCGGAGTGGAAATCATGCTTTTTTGGATCCAGATCATTGTCAATGGCGGTGGAGACTGGTGGCGGTGGTGGTGGGGATGGGCCATGTGGTGGCACAGCAGATTCATCTCATGTTCCGAGAGCCACCAACTGGAAATGTATAATAATGAGTATTAAATGAAATCAATGCCTCATCCATGAACCACCTTAGTCAACTGCACTGAAAAATTTGTATGTCCATTGCAATTCAGATGTAAAAATGCCTAATGCCAACTAAGAAATTATAGTTCCTTTTCTTGCGGTGGAGTTCATTGAATCTTACATCCTCAGTTCTCACCTTGAGTTATCAGAATTCAGGCAGGTTAACTAGTTCTAAAACTATTCCTGAAACTAATAAAATCCGGAGTTTTCACCCCAGAAATAAGAGAATAAGGAGAGAAAAAGACGGGCATAATTGCAGATGGCTTCCTCTAGCAACATTCCACATCCTCTTGGCTACCAGAAGCTAGAAGAAAGTTTATACTCCCGTCCTGGTAGCGGAAAGGAGTAGCGTAGGCTTTCGGTCTCAATACATGTCAACAATAACAATTAAACAGTTCGTAATTTTTTTTTCCGAGGCCGATTACAGACCCAAATCGGATATCAAAAATATGAAATCTAAATCCAAGGGCTATTCCAGCAGGCTGTCAATTGAGCCATATGATTGTACTTTACAAAGTCCAGATAAAACAGATATTAAAATCAGAACTTTAGTCGTAATCTGTCCATCCAGATTCTAAACTGACGAAATCACGGGCCTTGGAATAGGAAACATACCAACCCAATTTGCGTGTTATATATTAGTGCATGACATTCAGGACATGACAACAAAAACTAGCCCAAATAGAACTTTACAATTTGTTTCCAGCAAAACTAAGAGGAGAACCCATATGTTGAAAGGACAAAATATTTCCAGATTTAAACTGGAAGCAAATTTTGTTGTCATAAATCGTCCTATATTTTTTAACTGCTGTAATTATCTTGAACGTTTTTCCATATTTTGGAAGGCAGTTATTCTGTATTGGTAAGTTTGATTCTCTACACTGTGCATGTATCTTGGTTTGTTTGTTTTCAGTGGATTTTATAATGATTTACAGTAGAATAATAAGAGGTCTAAGTTTCAAATGATTTTTTTTTTTTTGGGTCTCAAGAGTACATGGAAATAATAGGAAACTTCTAATCGAAAAAAAAAAAAAGCATTTGCAGAAAAATCTCATTAGGCTGCAAATCTCTCCAAACTAATGATACAAATCTTTTGCAGAAAAAAGATCTTATCGAAAATTTGCAGAAAATTGGCAAAAAAAATCTTATCGAAACAAACAAATGACAGCAAAACTGGCAAAAAGAATAAGGCCCATTTTGAGTGAATTCAATAGGGCAGGAGCGGTCCTCAGAAGGACCGCTCCTGAACGGTCCCCTCACAGAAAGAAAGGAATGGAGCAAAATAAGCCACGTCAACTGGTTGTGTTGAAGGAAAAAAACGTCACCGTTTGACGAAAGAAAAAAAATAAGATTGACGGACTCCGTTTCCTCTAAACGGAAGATTTGAAATTTTGAAAATGAAGTTGAAAATTTGAATTAGCCGCACAAAACAAAATCGAGAGAAGAAAGCAAGCTGGGTATGTCATTGTTGCTTGGCTGACGTGAAATTAGGTGGAGAGAGTTGGGTTATGGCATCAGAAGAAGAAGGAAGAAGGCAAACAGTTAGAATGCTGTAAAAGAAGGCCAACGATCTCTTCAGAAATTGTATGAGCAATGCGGGCAAGACAGTCGGCAAGGTAGAAGCGAATTAAAGAGGAAATTCATTATCTGACGTTGCCCACCATTTTTTGTGCAACTTAATAGCAGAAGCAACTGTGCATAAGGGCATTCGGTGAAACAAAAAGCTCTCAACGGGCCAAGGTAACGTGATTCAACCATATCAACAACTTTGTGAATCTTATACCAGCAACTTTTCTGAATGTTAGATTCAGTAAAGACATAATATGAAGATAATAGAACAATAGTCAATGTGTACTGTATGTGTGTGTGTGAGCGTGCAGTTTTGCAGTGATGAACTATTTAACAAGTGAATGAATGTACATGCTGTTGTAGATAAGTTACAGGTTATAACCACCCTATTACAATCTTTGTGCATCCACTAGTATTGGTCCATGGTCATCACGCAATCTTAGTTTGCCCCTCTGTTGAGTATGCAGTGTGTATAAAATGGAGGTCTGGGGTTTGACCTAGGAAAAGCAGAGGAAAAGATATATGTGAATAATAAATAGATGTACCTAGTTTTGTAAGTAAATTACATGATGTAAGAAATGTATTAGAATGAGTAAAAAATGCTTGTTTGGCCCTGAAAATGTAGAAATAGTAGAAAATGCACAGGAATTGGCTTAGGCGATTGTCAGTAACGAATTACATAACGTCCAATGAAACAAAGTACCTAGAACCTAAATATAATCACCAGAGTGGATGTACATATAGTTAAAATAGACTTACATGGAGTGAAAAATACATTACAGTCCGTATAACTTAGTATACATGGAGTTATATTTGTACATAGATAATGCCATTGTACTAGAGTAAAAGTAAAGTGATGTGAATCATTAATCATATCAATGGGAGTATTAATAGAATTTGGTTTACGAGTAATGTGTGTAACATAACATATTGTAAACGGTAATACACACTTATGTTGTCGTTTACATACATACTATTCATGAACTATTGTAAATTATGGTGTTGGATGCATAATTGGTAGGAGCAGAAGTAATGAATTGTAGAGAAATTGGCAGAAGATGGGACTCATGAGTTAGGAATGGAGTTCAACATGGAAGAGGATGCGTACAAGTTTTACAACAAATATGCCTTTAAAATGGGATTTAGTGTACGCAAAGACTATTTAAATAAAGACAAAGACTATTTAGTCTATTTTATGCGGTTGTCATTAACGAATGACATAAGGTCCAGTGAGCTAAAGAATTTAGAATCAAAATATAATCACCAGCGTGGATGTACATACAGTTAAAATAGACTTACATCGTGTGACCAATACATTACAATCCGTATAAGTTAGTGTACATGGAGTTGTATTTGTACACAGATTGTCTTAGAGTAAAAGTAAGGTGATGTGAATCATTAATCATATTGATAGCGTAATAATAGAATTTGGTATATGAGTAATGTATGATTCATAACACAATATGAATGGTAATATACATATATGTTGTCGTTTATGTACATACTGTTCATGAAGTGTTACAAATTAGGGTGTTTGATGCATAATTGACAGGATCAGAAGTAATGGATTGCAGCAAATTGGCAGAAGATGGGACCCCTGAATTAGGAATGGAGTTCAACAGCGAAGAGGATGCGTACCAGTTTTACAACAAATATGCCTTTAAAATGGGTTTTAGTGTACGTAAAGACTATCTGAATAAAGACAAAGACGGCGTGACCACGTCTAGGAGATATAGTTGCTGCAAGGAAGGTGTAAAGCGCAAGTACGAAGGTGATGTGATGCCAAAGAGGACACGAGCGCCGACGAAAACAGGGTGTGGAGCTAAAATGGTTATCGTGTTGTTTAGAGGAACAATGAAGTACCGTGTGCATGACATTGTCTTAGAGCATAACCATGAGTTGCACATTGTTCAATGTGCGCACATGATGCCATCACAAAGAAAAGTGAGCGAGGCTCAAGGATTCCAAGCTGAAATAAGCGAGGACGCTGGGCTTTCATTGAAACAGAGTCATGAACTTATGGGAAAGGAGGCAGGTGGGATGGGAAATGTGGGATATACTCGGGAAGACCTGAAACGATATCTTCGTACTCGACGGGAAAGGAGTTTGAAATATGGAGAAGCAGGTAGCATGCTGAATTATTTTCAAGAGCAAACACTCGAGAATCCATCATTTTTTCATGCCGTACAGTTGGACTGTGAAGAGCAGATAACGAATATCTTTTGGGCTGATGCAGGAATGTTAATTGACTACAAATTTTTTGGAGACGTAGTCACATTCGATACAACCTACAAAACAAATAAAGAATACCGGCCACTTGGAGTGTTTGTGGGTTTTAACCAACATAGGCAAATTGTGATATTCGGTGCTGCCCTTATGTATGATGAGACTATAGATTCTTTCAAATGGGTGTTTGGTACATTTCTAGAAGCAATGTGCGGAAAGCGTCCAAGTACCATACTAACCGACCAAGATCATGCCATGGCAGCCGCTCTTTCAGTTGTTATGCCTGAAACATTTCACGGTCTATGTACGTTTCACATAAGGCGTAATTTTATGAAACATCTTGGCAATCACTACAAGGAAAATAGTGATCTTCCATACATGTTTGGTGCATGCATGTATGAGTTTGAAGAAGTGGAACAATTCAATAGGGTGTGGGAGGCGATGGTGAAGAAACACGATCTTGAAAATAATGAATGGCTCTCCGGATTGTATAGAATTCGTGATAAATGGGCAAGGTGCATGATGAAAGAAAGATGGACCGCTGGAATGCGAAGCACCCAACTCAGCGAAAGCCTAAATGCAGCAATTAAAAATCATTTGAAACTGGATCATGACCTTGTGCAGTTCTTTAGACATTTCAATCGGGTGGTTGATGAAAAGAGACATAATGAACTGATCGCAGAATATGAAATGAGGCAAAAGCTCCCCATGGTCGGGTTAAGGCAAACACCTATGCTCGTGCATGCATCAGAGACGTATTCACCAACCGTATTTGTTGCATTCCAAAATGAATATGGCGAGTCAACAGCTATGGTTATATTGAGACAGCAAGATGCAGCGATGATTGTGGAGTTTGCGGTCATGAGGTATGATGGAGGACCTGAAAGAATAGTGGTATTCAATCGGAATGATCTAAGTGTACGTTGTAGTTGCAAAAAATACGAGAATGAAGGCATTTTATGTGGGCACGCGTTGAAGGTGTTTGATACTGTGGGCATAAAAATAATTCCTCCTGAATACATTAAGAGGCGATGGACAAAAAGAGCTCGGGCTGGAGACTGTTTTGATCGGCGAAGACGGGAAGTTGTGGCTGATCCTAAAATAATGATTTCAACTCGTTATCGGGAGCTCGCTCCAGCCATGATTAAGGTCGCAACTCGAGCAGCAATGTCGGAGGACACCAGCAAAGTAGCAATCACTGTCATATCCGATTTGGCAAAGAGAGTTGAGCTCCTCCTCTCAGAAAGTGAAGAACAACCTTTGCAAAATCAAAAAAATCTGAATATGGAGGAACGGGATAAAATTGAAATTGTGAATGAAATGGGGGAGGCAGTAGTCGCAAGAGGCATTAAAAAACGAGGTGGTGGGAAGAAAAGTAGAGTGATGCGAAGTTGGATCGATAAATTTGACAGAGTAAAAAGAAAATCTAGATTATCAAGGACTACACAGACTACGGTATGGATCAAATTTTGGTACTCGGGGAACATTTATGCTAAAACTAAGTTATCGTTATGCTATTAACTAAAGTTTAGGTATCATTCATGATGAAATAATATTATTGCCGTGTCAATACTGTAGGCCTCAGAATCGGAGCCGACATCGGTTTCAATTGAGGAATACATGTTTATGGGATGTCGTTCATCTACTGACTCTGTTTCGGTTAGTATAAAACGGACATGACCGTTGCTTTTATTTGGATGTTTCTAACAGCATCAATAGTTACATTGATCTTACATTGTGTGATAATGTTGTTACGGCTGTCATCCCTCCTGATATACCTATTTTGACTGTCTTATACAATGATTTGGTCCATACGAAACTCGTAGACGCATTCAATGAGCCAGACAGTGAATGGCCCTCCAAACGCTATTGCTCCGAATATCGATGAAAGTGAAACGGTATGTATATATTTAGTAGTTAAAATAAAGACCTTCTTATTCGTGTAGTAGAGCTACCTTTTTTTTAGGGTTAGTATCAGAAACCTCCCTTGAGGTTTCTTCTAATCACACCTAGAACCCCTCATGTTTTCGAAATCACACTTAGCACCCCTGAAATGACAACTTTGGTATCATTATCAGCCCCTCATTATTTTTGTTCCACTTTTACCCTCCTTGTGAACTCTATTTATGTAACTCACATCCCTCCAACTTTTGTAACACTACAAAATCGTTCTTAAGCAGTGTAACATGTTTTGAACATTTTGTAATTTTATGTAAGCTTGTTGTACATCTTTATAATAGATTGTGTTTCTGTTATTAAGTTTTACAAATAATTCACATAAAGTTACACATTGTTTAAAAAATGTTACATTGATCTGAACGGTGATAAAAAAAATGTGACTATGGATTCTAATAATGGCAGCAATAGTTTCAATATGTGATTGTAGTTGTAAATAAACTTGCTCTTCCATTTTTATGAAAATGGAATCGTATAAATAGCTTTTTGTGCATCCTAATCGAATGGAGTTTGTAAGTTATTAATATTGCGATGCCCTATTATCAAGTAAAAATGGATTGCTAATGCTATATACTCATGAATTCCCATCATCTTTAAACATCTTTTAGATTATGTTATTATTCACTTAGAAATTGCAATTTTGACAATGGCACTATGCCCATTGCCAAAAGTCAACATCACTGGAAACTCTATAGCTATTTAATATTAGGGAGTGGGATAGGAACAATTGTTAGATCAACCATCCCTAAATCGTGTAACATTTTTTGAACATTTTGTAATTTTATGTAAATTTCTTGTACATCGTTACAATAGAAGTCTGATAAGTTGTTAGTGTACATATGAGTCCAATATGTAATAATCGTATTTGTGTTGATAAATTTTACACATAGTTCAATTAGAATTACACTTTGTACAAAAAATATTACATAATTACATAATAATTTTACATAATTTAGGGAAAACCTCAAGGGAGGTTTCCGAAATTAAGTCTACATAAATAGAGTTCACCATTGCGGGTAACAGTGGAACAAAAATAATGACTCGGCGGACAATGATACCAAAGTTGTCATTCCAGGGGTGCTAAATGTGATTTCGAAAATATGAAGGATTCTAGGTGTGATTAGAAGAAATCTCAAGGGAGGTTTCTGATATTAACCCTTTTTTTATAGTATTGTAATGGTGGGCACCTGAAAGCTGTCAAATCATGCAAATTATGTAGTTAACGTATGCTCGCTTTAATAACATATTATTTTTTATTATTCGAAGGGTCACCGTTTGGCTAATCAGGGGCCTCCTAGAAGTGTCCCTACAGAATGGATGCATCCCAGATTTTCTATTTTTTCCAAGTATAACTCTGTAAGAGATGTCTTAATGGTCTGATATATCATTTTTATTATAATGTCTAGTCCAATTTAACTTTTTAAGTGAGCAATATAGGGATTGGTAATGATTTGTTGACAGTCGATTACTTATACTATGTAATGTAGGAGGAGCGTGCAGCACTTTTAACACACTGTGATGTTGATGCATATCATGTATTTGCACCTTCACCCCAGGTGATAAACTTTTATCGTTACAGCACATATTTGTGTACTGTTGTTAATTGGAGACTTGGATATCGTATATCATTAATCGTATGGTTCATTAATAATATTGCTGATTTACCATCGTTACGCATTTCAGGGAAGAAATAACACCCAGGGATTGCAACTTCGCGCTGACGTCGCCGCCCCCGAGAATGAGATTGATGAATGATGTGTAACTATATTTTGCGAACGAGACATTAGAGTGGTTATCCCAACTTAGGAATACTGCATATGTACGTGTTACAAGCAGTTAGTAGGGTGTTACAACTTATTGACGAGGTTGTACAGGCAGCATTGATATTTCACTCTTTTCAAATTTAGACAAGTGGATTACAATTGTAATCACATCTAGTGGTAGTAATCATCAATAGTTTGTATTGGGTTATATAAAATTGTTAGGAAATTATAAAGTTGGTAGAAAATTGAAGTAACAATTTTACAATAGAATTGAACGTGTTTTTTGTGATCGGATATTTTTCACTAAATCGACCATAACAGTTGAATGGCTGGCGTGATATGTATACCATTCTACTACATTCAATTGCATACCTTAATGGCCATAATTATTGGCATAGATCGCACCGGCAAAGGTACGATGTATAAGATAACACAGTCTAAAGTATAAATTGTCTTGATTTTGTTACGATGCTAAATTCGAATTATTATTGGGCTATTTTTATTAAAACATTATCATTTAGGCCATTTGTTTTGTATCGATTGACGAATTTAGCGCCCCATTGACATGATGTATCACAGACACATCAATTGGTATTACAAGTTTTTAGGTTAATTGAATTATGGTCAAACCAGGTCACGACCACATGTTGGTAATAGGTGCGCATAAGAAAATGATTCCTTGGAGAATTAATTTGTAACGTTAAAACGAAAGTTTACAATGTCACAAAAAGGAAGAACGAACAGTACAAAATGGGTTACAACCAGTAAGGGATATGTTACTGTTACGTTACAACTAGTTACGACTGTTTAACAGGCATGATTAATATCCAAATATGTTAAGCAATTTGTTTGAGTAGAGATTATAATGAGTATAGTTTTATCGCTACCCCGATGAACATTGGACTACATCCCTTGTTATCAGTTATATCCCATACAACACCTGGGAACGCCGTCATGCATTAAACAGTGGGGTATGTACCTTTGAAAGTCATCGTCGCTTGATTCAGTAAAGTCAGATAGGTCCGGGTCCGATATAAGCATGGGATCTGCTAAAATGTGTTGAACCATACCATGTCTTTTTACGGCCTGGATCTCGTGGAACCTGTGAAGCCTACGTTCCATCTGCATAACTTCTCGCTGTAGTCTGTGTAATACACTTGCATCATTGGCTTGTGGTTCTATAACAAGATCCGCTGACCTTGTTCTGGGGATTCGGATGCCATGCCAGCGACAAAATACCTCTAATTCCATTCTTCGCTCACGAACTGGCTCCCATATGGGTTCATGGTCAATAACGAAATGGCCAGACGGTAGATGATCGCTGACGGTATTTTTAAAAATGTGACCAGCTAGTCCCAGAGAATTGTTGGTGTTAAGTGGAGCGTTCCTGAACTCGCGTTTGGTACCATATAAAATCCTCCCATCTGGTGTTTCATACTTGCTTATGGCATTCGTTGGATCCAATGATACTTTCCGTCTTTTTTGCCGAACATTTGATGGTGAGCTTGTATGAGACCCTTCGTTTGTGGATTGCATGACTACGCTAATACCTACTGCTTTTTGGTTGGATGAAAGGAAGGATCTACTGATAAAGAATTAGGTGGGAGAAAAAAAGAGGTAGAAATTTTAACAGAGCACCTATTTAAGACCATGCATAGTAAATGGTTTCTTCTGACAACACGACCAACTGCTTGCTATGTCATTTCATGTTGTTCTCCACGGGATAGTACTCATGGGTGAGTAGATGAAGGCATGGCAACCACCTATTAACGAGACGATAGACTCAACGTTTAGTCAAATGTATAGTGTGTGGATGAAATAATTGTTTAATTTGATTCGATCATGACCTGTACTCCAACAACAATTTGGGTCAGGTGAATACCCAATTATTCGAAGTCACCTTACTTTTCAAGTGTAACAATAAGTTACCACCAGTATTTACGTAAATTACAGGACGTTAATAAGCTGTTACCGCTTATTGATGTTCTTGTACAGGCACCTTGTCATTTGCCTATATGTTAAAATTTAGACAATTTGTTTACAATTGTATTAACGATAAGTATTACAGATAGTATTACAGGCACTTCAATAGGTATTACTCTTTCAGTACAGAAATGAACTTACAATTGGCGGCTTGGCTTGGTTCCACATGACCACATAATAAGTACCAGTTTCGCAGAAGAACATGATACTTCGTTGGGACAAGTAATTTGAAAGTAGGGTAACTATTATTTAAAATGCAACAAATTTTGATTACTCCATGTACATGTCGAGTTACAACCAATTATGTATATGTTACAATTGGTATTACAACTAATGAATATGCAAACGGCAGTTTTTCTGTGCATCTAGTTAGAACTACTGATATTACAGCTAGTGATACTACAACTAGTTAATATCCGATGAACTTTTCCTCTTCTCTCGTTTGCGCAATTGCGCTTGGCACAAACAATAAGTCCGGCCCTCTAACACATATAATTTCTTAGACACTTTAGTAAGTGTCCATTGAGAACATAGAGATGGTCGATTCGAACCCCAAAATAATTGATGTAGCGAGGCCTTCTCGAACATCTCATTAAATTAGCGAGATCTTCTCGAACATCATGCAACCTACTGGCTGCTATTTGGCACCCAAGAGCTTGATTTCTGTGTGAACCCTCTATTGATGACACTGCAATTGAGGTTAGAGGAGGGTTGAAAAATACTAATAATAAATTTCGTGCACGGGTTCATTGCCACCCTTCAGTAGAATGAAATAGGAAGTGTGAAGTTATTGAAAATGAAAAATGTTTGTGTAGTAATGAAAGGTGGACGAAAAAATGTTTGTTGTTGAGGGATATACAACTGCCACCGCGCCCTTTTATAGTCCGCAGGACCCTGACAATGTAGTAAAATATCACTGGACAACGCATTCCAGACCAAACAATTTTGTCGTGGCAGTGGAAGCTGTAGAGTTCGATGCAATTAATTGAATTGTGTCAAATCTGTTCACACAATAAAACAAATTAATAGGACAGCTGGCTCATGAAATGACCTATACACCAATATTAAGGGTCATGTGGATAAACAGTTACACATCAGTGACCTGTACGTTTCACTATGTACGGATTGCGTTACAACCAGTTAGGTGTATGTTACAATTTATTATAACTAATGAATTTGCAATCAGCAGCTTTTCGTTTGCTCTATTTAAAACTGAATAATATTCCAACTAGATATTCCCTGATATTACAACTAGTGATAATACAACTAGTTAATATTCGATGAAACTTTTATATTCTTTTGTTTGTGCTATTGCCCTTGACATAAACGATAATTCCTCCCACTGACACATTAAATTTCTTAGACACTTTATTAAGTGTCTATTGAGAATAGTTACAATGATCGTTTCGAACCCCAAAACATTGCACTTGCGAGGCCTTCTCGATGAAACTCATTAAAATAGTGAGATCGACATTTTTGCATATGAAGCCAACTAGTATATCACGGGAGAAGAGAATGTACACTCACATGCAGTGCTTGAACCATATCAGATAAGTTTCGTTACATACAAAGCGTCAGATTTGTAGTACCGACAGTGAATATACGTGTTACGTGCTGTTTCTAATCGTTTACAGGACTTCCACCCCTCTCAAATATGGAAGCATCATGATGGGTCACATGCTGCTAGTGAACTATTTCAAATCAATTCAGACAATAAAATAAATTTTGCAGCTGTCTTCTTGTTCTGGTCCTGTACACCAACTTTGAGAGGGGTGGAAGACAACTAATAATAAATTTTATATTCGGGTTCATTGCCACCCTTCAGTAGTATGAAATGGGTTGTGTGAAGTTGATTACAATGGAAAGTGTAAACGATAATGAAAGGGGATGAACAAACTTTTGTTGTTGTGGGATATAAAACTACAACCGCGCCCTTTAATAGTCCGCATGACCCTCACAATGTCCTAAAACATCAAGGGCCAACGTATTTCAGACCAACAATTTCGTCACGACAGATTTAACTGTAGAGTCACATGCAGCTGGTGAACTATGTCATGATTCATTTTGGACAATAAAATAAATTTGACAGCTTTTATCATGGAATGACCTGTACACCAACATTAACGGTCACGTGCATACAGGGTTACATATCAGTGACCTTACATTTCACTACGTGCATACACAGTTACAGTCTACAGGTCAGTTACAAATCTTCGACAACATTTTTTTGGCCCAAGTCAGATGTGTAACACTCTATGGCCTTGCAAAGTTTATGACCTAAATTTACTATCTCTGTGTGCGATTCGTACCTCCTCAACCGGAATAATAGTGTATTATTTCTTTTTATGTTATATAGTAAAAAAATTGACTTTTACGGTGTTATCATTTTGAGAGGGGTGGTGCATTATCAACATTGACCCTGTGACTCGACGAGATCAACAATAATATTATTTTTAGGTATAAAACCTTGTTTGGTTACCACTTGCACAGCTACAACACCTGCTGCGCCTAAACTATGCCAATTCAGAATATTTAGGTACAAAGCGTGAAATTTGTAGTACCGCCACTGTTGATAAGTGTTACGTCGCGTGGGTAATCAGTTACAGACAATAACACAAATTTTACAGCGTTTATCGTGAAATAACCTGTACGCCTACATCGTGGGTCACGTGGATACAGGGTTACACATCGTTGAAGTTAAATTTCACTATGTCCATACACAGTTGCATTATTTTTCACGACAACTTGCAAGGTTATGTAAGATAAATTATTGAATTAGTACACGGCATCTATGGTTTACTACAGCTTGCTCATCAACTGACAAAATGAGAAGCCAACAGTTGTTAGAAGCACCTACTTTGCGTTAATACCATACAGGTAATGTAAAACTATCCGCCAAACCGCTCGCGAATACGGGTCCAATCTTATACCACAGAGTCAGCGAAAAATTGCTATTAGTAGCAACAGAAGGGCGACCGCTACCGAAATCCTCATGAAGGTTTTCATTTGTCGAATATCGTGTTCGATGCCGTGCATATGGTGCGAGAACGAGGTTGAATCATGGAACACTCTTCCGGGACTGTCGAAGGAGCTTTCTCTGCTTATAGCCTGTCGATTAGGTGAGGTGGGACAGTAGTTAGTCTGAATTTGTTCGTCATCCCTCCCTATTGGACGGCACCAAGCAAAGAAAGTACATGCTTTTGTTTCACACACGAAGTACAGCAACCCCTTCGTTGGTTTCTGTGACTCGACGATCTTCAGGGCTGCCCTTCTTCCACAACTACAGTAGCGATATTGGTACCTTAGGTCAGTAGATCCGCCTCCAGTATTGCTAGATGAAGACATTAGAAAGATGTAAACCTCCCTTGGAGCAGATGTTAGGAATTGATGTTTGTAATAAGGGATGATGTAAAGGTAATGTGTGTTGAACGGGATAAGTCACAAAGCTTCAGATTTAGGTGTGTGGGAAGAGACGATATAGGAAAAAATACATTTTTCATCCCCAACGTTTAAGGTGTTCACTAATTTCGTCACTAAATTTTCACACAAAACACATTTCATCCTCATAATTTTGTAATTATGAACAATTTTGTCCCTAAAATTTATGTATAACACATTTCATCTTCATAATTTTATAATTACTACCAATTAAAGGATTGTTAACCATTTTAGACATAATATCATCACATGTCCCATTCATAATTGTATTATTAATACTTAATTCAATTATTGATTAAATTATAGAAATAACAACAAGTGTTTTTTTGATACGAGACTATATCTATTTTTTTCCTTTAAATGGTGATATGATATATTTGAGACTAAATAAATAGATTGAAAGATAAATAGATGATTGAAAAACATGTATATGATACAACAAAACAAAATCTTGCAAATAAATGACAATCTAAACCATTCATTCTTTTGTATTAATATTTTTCTCACATTTTCGTGTACCTCATTGTGATTAAGAAGAAAGTAATGGTGGCTAAAAATTTCTTAGTCTTTTTTGTACTAAAATGAGAAAGTGAATAAAGAAAAGATTTTTGAGGTTTTAGTTAATCCATTTTTTTTCCTAATGGCCATGTTGTGATTAAGTGACGCTATCCCATTCAAATTGATTGACAATCTACCAATTGTCCATATGAAGCCAAATTTAGGACATTATGAGGATGGAATGTGTTTTTATGAACTTGAAGGATGAAATTAATCAAAATTATAAAATTACAAGGATAAAATGTGTTGTGCATGAAACTTTAGGGATGAAATTGATTAACACCTTAAACATTAGGGGTGAAAAATATATTTTTGTCGACGATATAAACTAGCAAAGATGCTTCTCAGAAATTAGCAAGTATGAAATAAGTAACATGTTGACTTGGATCTAACACAAAAACATCTCAGACATCAAACGACACGTTTGCGAGCTGTTCATGGTTAATATTCGGCCAAACAAAATTAGTCCAGTTTAGATATCATCTTATACCACATTTTTTAACAATATGTCTGGAACCCTTCTAATTTTGTACGAGACTATTACACGTTGTCGAACGGGAGTTACACCATATGCAAACAGAGTTATGGAGTATACAAAATGCACACACCTTCAGCAACGATTGCACTTGGAACCTTTCCTGTGTATGTAGGCAAATTTTGCATTACTGCACCTATGAAATAGGTGCAGGTGCAACCGTCCCTGGCAATTGTGGTCATTATCAACTGTGCGTAACTTTATTTGTACATCGTGTAACTTTGTTTTCACAGGATGTATTTTCCGAACAGATAGTGATGGGCCCCACACTTGGCGCGGAAATCGAGTTACATGGTGTAATCTCAGCCGCACAAAATTTTGAGGGCAAATCTTGGCCCTTAAATCCATGAAATAGGCATGCCAGGAAGTAGGGATTGAAATCTATAGAGTAACATCCTTTCTTGGGAATCATGTTCATTTGATTTCACACCCACTTTGAGTACAAGGCGTACAGGAGATATTATCGAGACGTTTGATGAGTGTTACGGCGAGTTACTAAACAGTTACAGAAAATTGCAGCTTTTATCATGAAAGGAACTTAACAAAAACTCAGCAGGTCATGTGCGCTGGTTGAGGGTTCCGACCTTCCGTATACCGTTTATATGTGTATAAAGTTTTTTCATGCAGTATTTGTTAAAAACAAGAATTTTTTCATGCTTTATGCCTTACCTGTATATTATTTCATCACACACTTTATCATCTTGACCCCATATTTAATATTTGATGCACAAGTACTTGACGTGGCTTTACACCTTGTTCAAAGAAGTCATCCTTTTGAGCAAGTGTGGTAGTTACTGACAATAAATGGATACAGATAATAAAACCTCCAAACTTTAATGCCTGTGGTCGGTATTACAAGTTCTTGGCCAAGAGTCAGATGTGTAACACTCTATGGCCTTGGTCAGTGTATGAACCAAAATTTTGTACTAAAGTTACACGTGGTGCAAACAAAGTTACGCCGTGTGCAACCAAAGTTACGCGCTGTTGAAAATGGCCAAAACTAGTATCTCTAATATTTGATGCAATTTATTACCAGTCTGACTAATATAAAGTGCGATCAGGTGAAAGTTATAAACTTGCGCAAGATTCAAGATGTCTTATACAACAACAGTATGTGTAACTTTTTACGTGCTCTATGTAACACACTTTCAACTACGAAAGCATATATATACCAATCCATGTCAATTAATAATCCTTGCGTACAAAGCGTGAAGGCGATAAGAATGAGCAATGGCACTATCAGTGTCATAACGTGTTTCTAATAAGTCATGAATTTTGCCACTACTCTTCATTGTCCATAATCTTCGTAGTGCCGGTATTACAAGTAGTTAGCAAAAAGTCACAGACAGATTTAAAACAATTAATGTTCGGCTAATGTTATTACTGACAATATTCTAGTGACAACTCAAAACCTAACTTAAATTACAAGTAGGTGCAAATATTGGCGCTAATGTGTCCAGAAAAACAAAATCAGTAACTGTTTCAAAAAATATCCTTTGCTATTATGCATAGCAGAAACAACAAATTACATCCCTGTTGAAGATGCTCTTGCAACCATTTACTATTTACTCCCAAGCATGGCGGAAATAGTGTCTACAAACTTTGTATTATGCTCCGAACTACAAAGCCGCGCGGTGTACAGCATTCGATACTTCGTAATATTTTCCTGCCACAATTTCACCTCTGATAATCAGCACCACGATTAAGTCCAATTTATTAACCATTTTATTGCCACAAGTACGTACAAAGATAGTTACAAAATGTGACCACACCTTTGTAATTCGCATAGCCAATCTTCCAC
The DNA here is from genome assembly GCF_036785885.1 of Coffea arabica. Lineage (NCBI taxonomy): Eukaryota > Viridiplantae > Streptophyta > Magnoliopsida > Gentianales > Rubiaceae > Coffea > Coffea arabica. The sequence continues at coordinate 53,158,962 of NC_092331.1, read as the reverse complement.
TCCAGTGTTCAAGAAAGGTCATCGTGAAAACTCCACTATCGAACCTGGTCAGATCAACATGAATCTTCTCAGGAATAAGGATAATATAGTAAAGTGATGGTAGTACACCATTGCAGTGATAAGCTATCGGGAAAAAGGACATGGAAGATCCGATATTATACCAGCTATCGGGTGACTGATGAGGGACATCAGCAACTTCGAGTTTGAAACTTGCAAAGTCTATTTTCATCCCAAATTTAGCTGCCATTATCAGTCCGAGGCCACGTTGCTGCACGAAACACGGTCAAGTAACTCAACATATGATAAAAATCAATGAACAATTCCCATAAACAATCATACCAAGCGCTTTAGAACTGTAATATCTTTGCTTTTTGCTTGTTGTGGGTCAGGGTCTAGCAGATGGACTACGTGATGCGTGACATGGAAGGAGTACACGAACCAGTAACTATCTACGCAGACAGGGACAAGAATCTGATGCAGAGCAAAAACCATTTCAATGGTAAACTACCATAATTTTCATGTTTACTAATAATTTGCCAATAAATACAAATTCAGCAATAGTTACGATAAGACATAATTGTCCATACCAACTGACACTTGGAAGGATTAGCCGAATTATCCGGGCCGCGGATCTTGAACAACTTTATAAGCTTAGCAGTTAGGATGTCATCCGACTGTGCATCGAATTTTCGAAGATTCAGGATGCCATCCTGTTAATAATCAGTACAAGGGAATATAAGTGTTAACGGTGATTTTCAGAATTAGTATAAGATTATAACATGCATTTGTGCGAAATTTTCATAATAGTTTAATGAATAACTTGCCATTAGCCAACAACAAATTTAATGCTTACAACTGCTATAGGCTCGACAATATAGCGTTTGACTCTACTGGTTGTGCTAGTCGCCCCGCCCCAGTTGATATGCCGGGCAAACATGTCGATGACCTGTTTATTCACAACACAGTGACAGAATTGATTTAGTTACTGCCATTTCAAAAACCTATCACTTTACCTTACCAAACCAACACAATGTATTATTTGTCGTATGTGTCAAATATGCCTAACCCGAGTCGAGACATGCATGCCATCACAAAGAGTCCTGAGGTCATCTCGTGTGAGAGAAAGTTGAAACATTTGAATGAGAGTCTCCCTGCCATTACGCGAGACAAAAGGAGGCGCTATTTAAATTTGCCAGTTCTTATCAACCATGAGTTACAAAAATGTAAATGCTTTATCAAGTTGTTACACTCAGTTTCAGCCAACAAATAGTAGCACTAATAAACCATGCATCCCCTAGGATGGAGAAATTTTACTACCTTCTGCTACTTCTTCATTATAATCAAGTAGTAAAAGATACGTAATTTGGGAGAAATTTTACAACCGTCTTCTAAGAAGAAGTGATGCCACTGCAAACCAACTTTAATTCTAACTGGGAGAGCATAAAAATTCAAAGGCAACATGCAAGAAATGACTGACTATTTATAAAAGGGATAATTTCAGATACCCCTATTCAGCTTTTGACAGTCTCACTCTCCTCCTTTACGAATTCAAAAAATTTCAGAAAAAGTCTTACACACCCTCCTTATCATAACTTCAGGTCCTATTTCTTACATCCTCGTGGCTAAAACGACTCAAACCCACTCACGACTTTGCTATTTTTTCGTGATTATGGGTTCAAGAATCCGTCTAACATTCTCAAAAGTAACATTTGAGTATTCTATATCTAATCTCCATTCCACATGTACAAATAATCAAGTAACTAACACCTAACAGGAAGTACATTTTGCTAGTCTTAACTTGGTGACTAACAAATAATTAAATCGAAGAAGAGGGACATTGAGTTAACCTCAAAACATGCATGAATTCATTAGGAATGGACTGGAGAGATGCACTTAACAAATAGTGGCAACTATAAATTCTTAAGTGGCTGTAGCATAACCTTATAATCGTATTATAAACACATTGGAACCTTACTTGGGATTCTGATCTACCTCCCACGCGAATGCAGCGATCCTTTTATCGTACGTGCTGACTGTTACGTGTGAAGGCAGAAGGTACTCGGCTGACCGTAGCATGCTGCTTTTCTTCGTTGCCCGAGTTGGTCTCCCCTCATTCTCATCTTCAACAGCTGCTGAAGATATCAATACATCAGAAAACATAATTCAATAATTAGTTCACACTGACAGAATAATGCTTAGGTATGCGTGTTATACAAAAAATTAATAAGTCAGCAGCAGGGCAGTAAAGTTTAACCGATTAACCGATCAGCCAAGTACTCTTCAATTGATATGCAAAACTAAAATGCATTACGCAATAATTCAGCTTCAACGGTATCAGGGTTTACAGTCGACAGAACATAATACAATAAATTCATGGAAATTCGTATATCAAATTCTTGACAGCCACCAAGTTTACTAACCTTTCCTTTTGCGACTATAAGACCGCAACCTTCTCGGTGTGTTTGGCCCATCCAAAGGATGCTCAATTTGTATGGGACCTGTTGAGCAATCATGCTGCATATGTTGTGTGGCTTCATCCGTAATGCGGTCAGAAATGCTTGTTATATGGTCAGTATGTACTTCAACGTCTCGCGAATCAGGTTGGCCAATTGGTGGGGTATCATTTGCCTTGTTTCCACTGAATGAAATATCCTTTCCATCACCTGTGATGCCATCATTTTTTGCCTCCTTTCCATCACTAGTTCTCCCACTTTGCTCTTTTTCAACCGTCTTCTGCCCTATTGCTTGCCGATTTGTTGGTTCAGTCTCATCTATTGATCTGATTGACGTCACAATGTCATCGGCAGTACCACCGGCATCTTGTTCTTTTTCACTATCACCGTCATCGAGATCTTTGGAGTCCTTTCCATCCTCAGCCGATTGATATTCTGAATAATCTTCGCTTTCCATATCAAGATGTATGTGCTCTGAATCAGGCAGCCTCTGTTTCTGCTTTTCCTTTGAAACGACCTCTGTTGCTGCTGCTTTGGCCCTAGGATGAGAACACAATATTTCTGCAATCTTTAATATCCTTCTTTGACAATTCACTGTCATACTGTACACTTCTGAAAGCTCAGCCTGCTTATACATTAACAAACTATAATGAATAGCTCGTTTCGACTTAATCCAGAACAGATGAATAGGAAATTATGCATTGATGTGTATTACTTCCTTGTGGATCTCACTAAATCTGCCTTTTCACTTTCAATTGGTGAAATATTTTTCATGACTAAGTTATGAATATCCAGTTATATGTGAAAATGCCTTCAGCTGTATTTGCCACTCGAATCGAATGAGGTTATGATAGTTACTTTTATATTTTGCATGAATAATATGCGAGAATTTTTTTCACTGCTCTTTTCTGTCATAGAATATGGAAAATACGACACGATCTGTTCTATGCAAGAAATGTACCTAGCTTAGATCACAACAATAGTGTTATTTGTGACCGGTATTTGAAAAATGTTGCCACCTTTTACAAAGCTTAACAAACGATTGGGTGTACTTATTTGTCCCAAACTCCACTTACAACAAACTTTCCTATTTTTGTATGTTATGCATAGCAAACGCAAAATGATTGTATGCGGTCATGGAAGATTTATCATGATTGTATCGGACAAGATAACTTTCCCCAGTTATGAAGATTTGGCTGCTTACAAAAACATCAGTATAAATGCATAACATTTGCTCTTAAGCAACAACATTACACAATGAACTTTCTTCTAAGAAAAGTTAGGCAGCTTACAGCAATGTCATGATGACCGCTGTCCATCATTATTCCAACTAGCTCAGGGGGTAGTTCATTTATCTGTGCACCTGATTCAGCCTCTTCCTCTTCATGCGCCCCAATCTACGAAAATAAAGTCAAACCATCATTTCATAAGTACATGGTATGTGTGTCTTATACATATGAACTAGTAAGTTACAATCCTTATCCAAGCAAAAAAATAATTATCTCTCTTACTAGTTTTCCTTTTCCATAACCTCCGAGATTATCGATCTCCAATGCATCCCGCTGTGAAATTAAAGCATCTGTCCATGCCTTTGCTCTTGGTGTAACTCGAGCCACTCTATGCTTTAGTATTGTCACTCGATCGAGGTAATGCACCTGCAAGCCAATTGGCGACTGACTCATCATTTATATCATTTGCAAACAATATATATATCACGAATTTCAAAATTTTATTTATATCTAATGTTCAACAATCCTCTTTCCCGTCCTTCATACTCACTTATCATATCATAATATGTACGTTGCATAAACAACCTTCATGTGCCTAATTAAAATTTCAAAATCGTTGCATCCCCTACTAGTTAAATGACTTACTAACTTTCAATAACGTGTAATTAAACTTACCAGTAGAACAAAGATGCAGCCCCCAACATATTGGTGCTGCTTTCCGCTTTTCTTCTGTACTTCTAATATCCTATTGCATAGTACATTTCTAATGTACTGGGCCCAGTTTAATGAGGCCACCTCAGTAACCACCTTCGTGCAACCCCATAGCCGGATTTTATGCTCAGCCCGTGTAGTTGGAGCCAATAGACATCCACAAGCAAATGCAACAAATAGTCGCTTGAACTCGTCCCCACTGCTCATGGATACTAACTCCTCCGGCAGCTCTTTCCATTTGTATGTTCGGCGACTTGGTCCAGAATCTCCACCCTCACTGCTATCAGCATCTTCAACTGGTAAGGGGCCATCATTTGGGATTCCAAGGATGAAACCGATGTCTTTTGCTGTTAGGGGTAGCACACCATCTCCATGTAATTGAAAGCTGCTTAGTGTAGGATTAAAATTGTCGACCAGCCAGGTTCCTATGCCGTTCGGAATGGAGCGACACTGTATTTCCAGCAGCCCTCCAAACCCCATATCTCTGATTTGCTGTTTTTTTGTTTCATCAATGTTCGATGCTAACCAAACCATCTGATTTGGTGAACAACGAATGGTGTACTTCGGATTCTATAATCAAATTCAAGCGAAAAACTTAGTTAGTCATACACAGATTATTACATACAAACCTAAACTTCATCCATACTTTGTGCTTACCTTATACTGCTTTATTGGCGGTATAGTCTTTCCAAGTCGCGTCATTTCTCTCTTATACTCCTCTTTTTCTTTCCAATAGTTCTCTTTTCGCTTCTGTACTTCTTCCTCGCTTAATTTATCATATGCTGCTTTGACCATTTTATTATACTGCATTCGATGCATATAATCGTTAATCATTCCTAATGTCATCATCATTTTCTAATGGGTTAATAGTATAATTCCTCCCCTGACTTTTGTTCTAATCACATCTGACACCTCTCAAATTAATATTATCACACCTAGCACCCCTGGCAGTGGGATGTGACAAATTATCCTAATCAAAAGATAACAAATTATTCAAAAATCACCAACATCTACCCCATGCCACAAATAACCTTAACTCATTCAGAGGCAAAAAAAAATCTGGATAAATAATGTTATACCACAACTAAAGTTGAATGCCCATAATTTAAAAATAATCTATGCAGTATACGGAGACCAATACTCCACTACAAAACTAAGAACAAAACTGTATACCAAAACAGATAAAAAAAATCAGAAAATTCTTTTAAGAATTTTTTGATAACTATTCTGAATTATGTTATATTTTTTTACAAATTGTAACTCTAATTGAACTATCCGTAAAACCTATTATAAGAGATACGATTATTACGTATTGTACCCATATGTACACTAATGTGTTACACAAAATTACAAAATTTTCAAAACGTGTTACCCTATTCAAGGATGATTGATCTAACAACCTTATTTACCTCGCATCTCTCCAAACGATACATATCGTCGTACTCCATGGTCTACAAAATAACAAATTCGGTTACAGTTTCATACAAATCCTATTACAACCCTGATGCTATCCTATTATTTATTATATGATCATTTACGTATACTAAAAATCAAGATTTATACCTGTTTTGCTCCTACGAAGTATACTCATTTTGGGTTATGGATAAAAGAGGAACAAAAATAGAGTCTTTCTCCTATACTTCATTTTTTACTACTATTTTCAAATAGAGGGGCTGACAATGACATCAAAGTTGTCATTCTAGTGGTGTTAAGTGTGATTTTGATAACATGGAGGGTGCTAGGTGCGATTCTAAGAAACCAAGAGGGAGGTTTCTGATATTAACCCTTTTCTGATTGTGTTGATTACTTTTACCGCGCCCCAACTTTCCAAATTAATGTTTTATTTAGTTCTTATGCGTACCTCTGTTATCTTAATGCCTTTCGCTGGAACGGTGCTTTGATACTCCTTCCTACACACATTCAATATTAACCAATTAACTGTGCATTCTACTCATCATTATTATTTTTAATAAACACCAACATTACCTAAACTTCATCCACGGATTCAGCGGTGGAACTGGTTGTCTAACTTCACTTGTCCCCGCTGCCTCTATTCCTTCATTTTCGTCTAAACTCTTGTTCCGTCTTTTGCTTCTTATCCGTGCCATCCTGTTTATACATAGCAATGAATATAATAAACATACACCAACGAAGTCTCAAATACGACATACCAATTACGCACTAACTTTTCTACTCTATTTTTTCTCTGTACTTATTCATCCACACCATGTAACACTTATCCAACACAACCGTGAACATGCACAAGAACTAATACAATTAACATACATTAATGCAGTTTCAAATGGAAGCAAATTTGAATTTCAATCTAACATTTCTCTTCACTTTCTGGCCTGTGCCTGTTAATCCACACCATGTAACACTTTTCCAACACTTTGTTGATGCAAAAGAACCAATACAATTAACATAGATCAATGCAGTTTCAAATGGAAGCAAATTTCAATTTCAATCTAACATTTCTCCTCTTTCTGGCCTGTGCCTGTTAATCCATACCATGTAACAGTTATCCAACACCATGTAACACTTTTCCAACACTTTGTTCATACACAAGAACTAATATAATAAACATACATCAATGTAGTCCCACATACGACATTCCAATTTCAATCTAACCTTTTCTCTTTTCTTTCTGTTCTATTCCTGTTAATCCACACCATGTAACAGTTATCCAACAACATGTAAGACTTATCCAACATTGTGTTCATACACGTGAACTAATAGAATAGACATACACTAATGAATATCCAGAAAAGACATACCAATTTGACACTAAAATTTCTACTCTGTTTCTTCTCTGTGCCTATTAATCTACAACAAGTAACACTTATGGAACACTGTGTTCATGCACATAAACTAATACAATAAACATATACCAATGATGACCCAAATATGACATATAAAATTCAAACGATCAATTCTATTCTATTTGTGTCCTATTCCTGTTAATCCACAACATGTAACAGTTATCTAACATTGTGTTTATGCATAGCAACGAATACAATAAACATACACCAACGAAGTCTCAAATATGACATACCAATTATACACTAACATTTCTACTCTGTTTCTTCTCTGTACTTGTTAATCCACACCATGTAACACTTATCCAACATTTTGTTCATGCACAACACCTATTACAATAAACATACATCAATGCAGTCCCAAATACCATATTCCATTTTCAATCTAACATTTATGTTCTCTTTCTGTCCTGTACCTGTTAATCCAAACCATGTAACAGTTAAAGGACAACATGTATGACTTATCTAACATTGTATTCATGCACTTGAACTAATATAATAGACATACAGTAATGACGATCAAAATACGACATACCAATTTTACACTAATATTTGTGCTCTATTTCTTCTCTGTGCCTGTTAGTCCGCAAAAAGTAAGACTTAGCCAACATTGTGTTCATACACACCAACTGCTACACTAGACATACAGATCTGAAATATCAAATACAACATACCCATCCCAAACTAACGTTTCTTATGTTAATACTTTACACTTAACACACCATATCAATGTTTCTCCATGTCACTTTTTTCTCACATACCATAACATTATTTTTAGCCAGCATGCTGTATGATCCATCCTTCACTGAATTATCTTGTGACTATTTGATAACGCAGTGTATCACACACTCAACATATTGTACATCTACTCAGCATATAGTAATTTGAACGTACACCAATTTTTTACACCTACGAACTCCCTCCCAAATCCATGCACACATTTTCTCAAGCGGTTGTATTTTCCCCTCCTTTCCCACTATCCTGTTTCGACGATCAAAGGCTAACACGTAATGCTCCTATCACGCTGCACTTATCAATTACTATACACAAAATTTTGCATGTGTGCCATCCCTCTGTACAATCATCATAGTGTACACCAACAACATCCAGAAAGTAAGGTTTTTCCACTTTTTGGTCAAATTACATGCATTACTATATCATTCTAGGCTTCCTCATGTTTTACCTGACTGATTTGTGGTCGTTCACTACTTTCGAATCCCACGATCTTCCACTTTCAAACTTGGGTTCAACTTTCTTCTTCTTTTATTAAACCCCAATCACCAAAAACTTTTACTTCCGCCACCACTTCTTCCTTCTCTTTGCTCTTATTTTCCTTCAACGATGCCGCTGTTCCACAACTTTTGCCAATGTCGCACTTTGTTGCCCGTCTTCTAGTTTCCTCTTTTAGTTCCTCCACTCCAATCTTGCCCTATTTTTTTACATTTGTTAATTTCAGCAACCGCTTCATTTGGGAGGGAGTGTAAGTGGGGCTCTTCTTGGGGAACGTTTCATTTTAGGCGGGACTTTGCTTGCCATTGGTGCTGACGGTCCGTTACGGTCAACACCGTCATCTATTTTTTTTCCCTTCATTTATATTGAAACGACGTCGTTTTGGAAGTCTGCTAAAGGCTGCTGACGTGGTTCATTTCTTGCCATTCCTTTCTGCTTGTGAGGAGACCGCTTGGGAACGGTCAATCTGATGACCGTTCCCGCCCCGTATCCACTAATTTATTAATATTTGCTGGAATTATATTTGAATCGATGATCAGTTGCATGAACCATTTCTGAAGTGTATCCTTGGCTAGAGTTTCCCTGATTATTTCTCCCAATTAATTATTTTGCACATTTAATTTATTTAGTTAGCAATTCATTAGCATTTAATCCTAAAACCCCCCATACTTTGAACTCTAGAAGAAACGAATTATCCCTAGTCCCTGTGGATTTGACCCTACTCACCGCTGTATACAAAATCTGTATTTCTCTTGAGTAGGTAATTATTATTGCACAGGTTCGGCACCTGCTACACTACAATATTATCGTGCGCCAAATAATATAACAAGTATAATAATCGTATCAAACCAAATGAAAATACAATCGCATTGGCCTCCTATCCAAGTGATAACTTTTTTAGATTTTAGGTTTTATATCTATATTATTTATTGAGATGTACAAATGTAAGAAAATATTGAACAAAAAAAATGATGGATGACCTATGATGACATAAGAAAAACTATTTGAGTATTGCATATGCCACATAGTTTAAAAATAAACTCATAAATCATGCCTGCCTAAATATTTGCAAGCATTTAGGGCATAAAAGAACTATGGAATAAAATTGCACCAACATTATTATGCTCATATATAGAATACTTAAGCATATCCTTTTCAAGCAAATCAATACTTACAAGTCGATTCACAATTTACAGGAAAGTGTCAATGTAGCCAAATATCAACTAGAAATCGCAAACTTATGGACATAATAAAGTATGAATTATCATTCACCAATCTTCTAAGAATCTTCAACACTTGCACAATAGGACCACCCAATGGGTTTGGGTGCCCTGGATCAAATTGTCAATCTTGCTTGGTAGCCGTCGCTTCACCCAATTGTTACTTCATGAAACCTGGCTAAATCTAACTGGCTAGCCAACGACGACTTGCTTGTAAATAGTTTATGGAGGTTTTCTGCATTTAATCCTATCCTTTTCAAGCAAATTAATTATTCCAAATCCATTGACATTTTGTAGGTAGGAAAATGTCAATGTAGTCAAATATCAATCAGAAATCGCAAACATATGGACATAATAAAATATAAATCACCATCTACTAATCTATCCAAAATCTTCAACATTTGTGTAATGGAAAATAAGAGGAACCATTCAATAGGTTTGGACCAAATTGCCAATATTGCTTCTATGAGTTGTCACTTCATTCATGAAATTGGCTCCATGTCAAAGAATAACCAAGATCAGTTACATCATAAAACAACGACTTGACTCGCGAGTCATGATATTATTGCTTCTCCCAGTTGTTACTTCATGAAACCTGGCTGAATGTAATAGCCAACGACAGCTTAGACTTGACTCAAGAGTCAAGAAACCACTTTTTACTTCATGAAACCATCCAACGACGACTTGGACTAAGTCGTTATGGACAAGTTATGTACATAATTAAGTAGTTGTGCTTTCTTTCTTCAAAAAAAAAAAAAAATATTCTCCTTATCTTCCACAAAAGACATCCCAAGTAGACTCCCAAGTCTTCGGAGATGACAGTCCAGACAGGTATACATGGCAACAAAGTCAAGGCAATTTGAGATCAATTATGCTGACACTGGCTACCCTTTTGGCTGCCCTAAAGCTATGGTTACTATTGATGCGTAGCTAATGCGTATAAAAGTTGATATACAATTGTATTAGTATGACTATTCTAATTAATTTCTTAGCAGATGTTAAAAAAAAAGAAAAGAAAAAGAAAAGAATGTCTTAAGATCTAAAATCAAATTGAAAGAAAGAAGGAAACAATCACAAAGGAGGATGTGACCAGTGAAGAGAAAGAAAAACAAAAATAAGAAGATTCCATGTTTTTTATTTGTGTGAATAAAGAAAAAGGAAGCAAACAATAAAAACTAAAAATGAAAAGAGGATGAAGTGAAGAACGAGAGAAATTAGAAAAAGGAGACGAAGAAGATAAAAAAAGAGGAGGAACTCTATGCAAATAGCATAAAAGGAGGAATTGAACGCTGATACTCTTAACTTTTGTGATATTTCATTTTGACCCTTGGACATATTGGGCAATAAAAAATGCCCTTATGCATTTTCCAAAACTTTAATCGTAGCCTTAAATTTTACATTTCCATAAATAGTTCATGGCGGATTTAACACTAGGCTCATCAATTGCAGGGGTTTCGAATTGTAGAAAATAAAGAGCAAAAATGAAGAGACAATATTTATGATGATATTAGTAACATATCTACAGATATTATTGCATGTCAACTAAATAATTTATAATCAACAGATTTATTCCATCGGGGTTTATGGCATCCTCTGACCCCTAAACTTGGCAACCGTTAACTTTTGCAATCAAAGAAGTACTAATAGATCATAGTAATATCATGAATTTAACGATGATAGTTTATACACGGTCAATAAGATTTACTCGATAGATATTGTGAGCACAAAAATAAATTCGTAGCAGCAATTGGGTATCGTGTATAATAAACATATAAAGATTATGCATGTTTGCTTGACCTATGCTCTGGAGACTACCGTTTTCAGCTCTGCTGATAAAAACTAGTACATCTTAATTTCAACATGTTTAAGGAAATTCGCTGCTACAAAGAAACTAGAGACTAGAAACCATACCCACCTGTTAGTCCGCTTAATTTTATTTCAGCATCTTTCGTGTAATTAAAAAAAAAAAAAAAGAAAGAAAGAAAGAAAAAAGAAACCAAACCCATGTATGTAAGCCGGGGGGGTTCATATTAGCAATTATGACTTGAAAATCTTGTAGCGGATTAGGCAAGATCCAGACAGAGTTGAAAAATATTATGGGTTTCGCCAATTCTGGAAGTATTGCAAGGGGTTCAGATGGTGCCTCGAGTGGAATATTATTATTGTCTCCCCATGATTATAGCAAATGAAATTTGTTTTATGGGCAAAGGAATAAAATAAGTGGGAATTGGATGATACTCTAGTTCTTCTAGCCAAGCAATTTGTAATGGAATCTCTGTTGTCCACCACGCAAGCCCAACTCCGCCTCGGGTACAAAACCAGAAGGAAGCTGACATATCAATGCTTAAAAAACAGAACTTTGAGATCATGGATTGGTCGATGATTAGGTTGCGGTTGTTAGGTGCTGAAAGGCAATTGCCCAGATCTTTAATGCTCGAGATGCATTGTAGAAACTCTCCGGGAAAAAAAGCAAATAAAAATTGACTTGTACTAGAATGCTGCTACTATTGTATAGTTTAAAGATTTTGTGGATAATTAGTTGCATAGAGAAAAGTGTAGGAATTGAACTTGGGAAAGCGGGTAACAGCTCCTGGCCGTTTCGGGTTGCGGTGGTTACTAAACACCCTAAAAGTATTTCTAGCAATTAAAAGCATTTTTTTTTGTAAACGTATCGCAAACTCAAACTGGTCTTAACCAAGAACAATGGCCATTTTCGTCCATTTATTTTTTACCCAAACGTTTATTTAAGAGATAAATAATACACCATTTCTATACAAAAATATGTATTTCGTTGAATCAAATACACCATTTCAACATTGAGTCAACCGTTGTTTCCCCTCTCAATCTTTAGATTTATAACTTGCTTTTCAGTAAGATTTTGCCTTTAAGAAGCTTCTCACTCTTGTGCTTAACTAAAGAAAGAAATATTCTGAATGATTAATTTACTTTGTTTTGAAAGGTCTGTCTAATGGATACTTATTGAGCATTGTTAAGATGTACTTGAAGCAATAAAAAATTAGAGGAAGTGATTTTTGAAATAATTTTTGAAACAACAAAGAATTCTATATAATGAATTAATATAGTAGAAAACCTAAATTGGAAAAGAAAATAGAGAGAGAGAGAGAGAGAGATCTGCCCTAACATCAGTATACAAAATTTTTTTTAAAAAAAATCCAAACAAGCTATTCAACCCTTCCAAAAAAAAGCTCAACCACTAAAGAATTGATGGATACTTGGACAATTAACATATAAGAAATAAAAAAAAAATATTCAACCCTTCCATTGAAGGTATGATACTCTCCATTTTCGGATTTTCCAAAATTTTGTCATCTTACCAAAGTCAAAGTTATATTTGATCTCTCTTTCCAATGCTATTAATTTTGAATTTTTGAAGGCAATTTTAAAAATAAATCCACAAACATCACCGTCAAACTACTATTGTTAAAAAGTTGGAAAAAAATGAGACAAACAACTTGGGATGGAGGGAATATAATAGTTATTCCTTTTTATACTATTTGTGTTTCTCTAATTTATCTCTCAATAAGCAAACATTTTTTTCATTGAATTTTTGGCAGTGCACCGGTAATATCTATAGAAACTGAACCTAGATTACGTGTTGGTATTTATTTGCAAATTCTTTAGATATTGCAAATCCCTAGATTTTTAGATGGCGATGACATTATAGGCATTTCAATTTTACTAAATGCTAATTGTATATCTCAATATTCCATATAATCGTTATAGTTTTTGTCAAAGAGCAAGGAACCTGTGGAGTGGCATTTACAAAAACTAGTGCTGTTTCTCTTTGCATAAACATTTCTGAACAGATGATTTAATAGTACTATTATATAATATTAGTGTTTTCTTTGTGGTACTTCTCCAACTGTAATCTTCGATGTCGGTACAGATACTGTTAGCTTCAGTAGAAAAGCTGGGATGTCAAGGTTAGGGGCTGTAAGTGCAGTGTACAATTCAATATCACTGAGGCAAATTTATTTTTTTTCAGATATAATTAACAATAGTACACAATGTTAAAGATATGTATATGTTACGCCGAAAAGGCATTGATCCAGTGATTAAAATTAAGGTCCCAAGATTTAAATGTTCTAGGCTCAAATTTTTCTTTCCCCTCCTGGTTCTTAAATTCATATATATTTCCCCTCCTACAAAAAAATTTAAAAAATAAATTATAAAGAGTATCAAGGACAATAATAATGTTCAAGCAATATATGATTCCAGTTTTTAATGCACTGTAGGTCTTAAAAATTAGATTCAAATAAAAATCATTCATTCATTTGTTTTTACGTGGAAAAAGTTTGAAGATTCTTATTTTGTTTTTAAATAATATTATTGAATTTTAATTTTGGATGTCTTCATGTTTAAAATAAGTGATAAATCTAGTTACTTCATAAATTTAGGGGGCAACATAAGCGACAGAAGGAAATATAAAAAATTTCAAGTGGTGGTAATGCAAGACGAAATAAAAGTTTTAAAGTTTTTCAAGCCATCTTTAAAGACTCGTCAAAGATGAGGGGAGCAATTGCCGATCCCCAACTCAACATGGCTCCGCCCATGGCTACCATCGACAAGCTTCTTTTTCTATTTTTATTTTTTTCCTTCTTTTGGTTAAAAGAAAAGAAAAATCCATTACACACGTAACTCTCTCTGCGACCACTATAAAGCACTGCAGCGTGCAAAAGAACCTTCATCCCCAGAGCTCTGCCGGGTTTATCCATTCAGTTTTTCTTTGTTGACCTAATCTTCAATACCCATATTATACTTTAAAAGAAAAAAGCCCCAATTCCTCTGACATGCTGATGGATTTCTTACAATTTCTGCTGCTTCTTCTATCTCTAATTCCTGCAGCATATCTATGCCTGCACAAGCTTGCTATGAGAAAGAAGTCCCACAATGTAACAACCGAGTCTGGGACTCGACAGCCAATGCTTCCACCAGGCACTCTGGGTTGGCCCCTAATTGGTGAGACTTATGATTATTACTCGAAACGTCGAGAAAATCTGACATATAAGTTTTTAACAGAAAGGTGGAATAAGTATTCGGCCAGCATTTTCAGGACTTCATTGATCGGAAAGACCATGGTGATATTTTCCAAAGTTGAGGGGAACAAGTTTCTGTTCTCAAATGAGAAAAAGTTGGTCCAAGTATGGTGGCCGACTACACTGGACACAATTTTCCCCAAGACCGATAAGAAGCCTAGCGCAGAGCAATCACACACTCTACGTAATCTCCTTCGCTGGATTCTAAAGATAGATGGACTTCGAGAATATATTTCAATCATAGATGAGGTAACCAGACAGCATTTGCAAACAGACTGGAATTGCAAACAAGTGAGCGTTTGTGATGTGACAAAGAGGTACTTGTTCACCTTGTCCAGTAATATATTCTTGGGCATCAATGATCCAGGAAAAATTGAGAGATTGGCGAAAAACATGAAGGACATAGAAGAAGGTTTTTTTTCAATGCCAATAAATTTGCCAGGAACGGCTTTGAATCGAGCCATCAAAGCGGCCAAGCTTATTAGTAAAGAACTTATGGCAACAATTAGACAAAGAAGGATTGATCTTCAAGGGCATGATTTGTCTTCAAGGAAGGATTTCATGTCAACCATGCTTCTGGCAAAAGATGAAAATGGTCAGGCATTTTGTGACGAAGACGTTGCTAGCCATTTGGCTGGCTTGTTACTGGCAAGTTTCTCAACCATGCATAGCACAATTACTAGCATGATGAAGTATCTTGCAGAGCTTCCGGATGTGTACGATTCTGTCTTTAGAGGTAAGTTCGATAGTTAGTTGGGTTATTATCACTTTACCTCCTTAACGTTTGGTGTCACTGTCAATTTCCCCCTTAACGTTATCTTTTAGTCACTTTACCCCTAAAACTAACGATCAAACTTAACAGAGTTTGTTAATTAAAATGAAAAGACAAGTTTAACCCTTAAAATTATTATCATTTTATCCCCATAAACTATAGTCTCGTTATCAATTTACCCCCTAGAGTTATTTTTTAGGCAATTTATCCTACAATTAAACCAACTTAGCAAGTTAAAAAACTTTAGAAGAAAATACCCTTCTCTTTGCATAATAAAAATAATAAAAAATTTAGAGTGGCTCTTCTCTTTTTTAGTATTAAGAAAAAAAGTCAAAGTATTAATTTCTTTCTTCTTAGCAATCTTTTTAATATCAAAAAAGAATAGAAAGATGGAGAGGAGGAGAGGGAGAGAGGAAGAGAGCTCAAATCTTTTTTTAAAAATTGCAAATAAGAAAGAATTAAATACTTTTATTATTTTAAAATTATTTCAATTTTCTGTTTACAACTAAATTTCAATCATAATCCCGACAACCTTAATGTAATACAATAATGTTAGACTTTTCTTTATTTTCCTTCTTTGCAAAATCTAATTTTTTTCCTTCTTCTTTTCTATCTCTTTTTCTTTTCCTAGTATTAATAAGTGTGAAAAAAAGAAATTTGAGAAAACCCTCTTATTTTTATATTATTTATTTCTTATAGTGAAAAAAATGAAGAATAACCATTCCAATTTTTTTATTTTTAATTATATATAAAAAAGGGTAAATATATTTAAAATTTTCTGACCATACTAGCTAGATTAATGATGAAGTAAAATGCCTAGAAAATAATGTTAGGAGCTAAAATGATTGTATCACTATAATCTAAATGAATAAAGTGATAATAACAATGTAGCAATGCTATAAAATAAAAGGGTATTTTTGTCCAAAATTTCTTAACATGTGAGTTGAATTACTTATGAGGGTAAAGTAATTAAAAGATAACGTTAGGGAGGTAAACTGATAGTAGTGATATAGTTTAAGGGGGTAAAGTGATAATAACCCTAGTTAGTTATTCCAGTAATCTTGTATGCATTATTCCACGGAGCCTTGCTAATAGACTCTGTTTAGTCACATATATAATTTACACTCAATTTGCCATTTGCTCGTACACGTTAACATTTAGAACCCCTTCTATTTAGACATTTTCTTGATTTGAATTCACTTTCATACTAAATTAAAATCTGAAACCCGTCTTCATTAGAATGCCAGACTTTCATAATGAATCAACACTGAGACCTATCGGCCAGTGCTCATCGGCACATGTTACCCGAAACCATGTTTAGTTTAGGGTAAATTACGTATGCTTCCACTGAAGTTTTGCATAATGTTAGATGAACCCCCTATAGTTTAAAAACAGCAATGGTTCTATGTAAAGTGAAAAAATGGACGGAATATATAATTAGTTATAGTGATTAGACCACACACGCTCTAAAAATGTTTGTGATGAGATCCTAATATCCACTTAATCCCCTATAATTTGCATAAATATCCAATTTACCCCCTGTAATTTTTGCATTTATCCACATCATCTCCCTACGATTTTATACAAGATGGTTAAGTCGTCATTTGATTTAGAAATTAAGTAAGGGCAATTTCTAGTTTACATGAAATCATAGGGGGTGAAAACATTAGGGGGATTATGTGGCAATAAATGAAACCATAGAGGGGTTATTAGTAATTTACCCTTTATTTTATTTTAATCTCAATTTGGCATTCTTTGCTTAGCAGGATGGCTGTATATACTTAAAAGATGACGAAATACAAAATTATAGAAGTCGAATGAAGGTCATCAAACTAGACCTGACCAGCCAAGACCCCCCATTTTATGCTGGGAAATTCATAAAATTCTGGCCATCCTGCAAAATAGTTTTAAGCTACAGAAGGAAAGGATATGGCAACATGAATATGTAGTAAAGTTATTGAACCCGCAACTGATGCTCTTTATTGATATGCCTATGTAACTTTTGGTTATTCGTGAGGACTTATTCAGCATAAGCATTGTAAAATCGTATTTTGTTTTGCTAAGCATTAACGTATCAAACATTATAGCAATAAATAAAGTAGATGAGCAGGAGTAATATACAAGACAAGACATTTCGGATTTTGAATATGGTTGATAAGCATGTTGGATAGTTTCCTGCTTGATAATTTCTTGTTTCATGTCAAACAAACATGTTTGATAATTTCATATACTCAAATAATTAACCCAAACTTCTTTTGTTTTATTAAATTTACTTATTTAGTGTAGAGTAGTTGTTTGACAGTGAACCAGAGGGAGTCTTGATTGTGTAAAGGCAACTCAATATTAGAAGCAGATGTGTTTTTTTCTTTATTTGATTGGTAACAATATCTTCTTCCACATATATTTATATGTGTCACATATCCTTCCTCTATGCTTGGTACCTTCAGAACAAAATGAAATTTTAGATGTAAAGCCAAAAGGAGACCACCTTACTTGGGAGGATATACAGAAGATGAAGTACTCTTGGAGTGTTGCTAGTGAAGTCTTGAGGATATCGACACCAGGGTTTGGAGGGTTTAGAGAGGCTATCACTGATTTCACCTATGAAGGGTTCACAGTACCAAAAGGCTCCAAGGTAAACTCGATTAATTATACCTCTCGGAGTTTGTTCCACATTCGGATCTATGTAGCATAAATTTTGATTACTACACTTTACTTCAACAGATTTTCTGGACTTTTGATGCCACACACAAGAATCCAAAATACTTTCCTGATCCTGAAAAGTTTGAGCCATCAAGGTTTCAAGGAAACGGTCCAGCTCCTTATGCATTTGTGCCATTCGGGGGAGGACCACGCATGTGTCCTGGAAATGAGTATGCTCGGGTGGTGATACTTGTTTTCATGCACAATGTGGTGACAAAGTTTAGATGGGAGAAACTGATTCCGGGCGAGAATATGATATATTATCCTGCTCCAAGGCCAGCGCGAGGGCTTCCAGTCACTCTACATCCTAACAAGCCTTGAATTCTCCTATTCATTTTTGGTTCTTTGTCAATACTTAATGGAGCTACACTGCAATCTTCCTGTCCTGTAAGTCCAATAATGCAGGAAGTGCTTGGTTTATATTCCGAAATCAAAATCTGAATCATATACAAATCATCACTATATAAAAAGTATCATGAGTTTTGGTACTTTGGGAGTGTAAGTATAAGTATCATTGTGATCTTAATTTTTGTTATTTCAATTATGCCCTTATTAATTAATGACTGAAGTTTCATATTATGCTCTTTTTAATTTATTATGATGATTAAAATTCATTATATCATATCTGTTGATTTAGAAGAAAATAATGGTTCAGCATTATTATTACTACATAACAAGTACCGGGAATAGGCTTCTTCAAACCATGGTCCAACCCCATTGGTTAGCAAATAGTTAATTTTTGCTAACAGTGCAAATTTAGGTTATCCAACTCGAGAAGAAAAATAAAAAATTGTTCACATATCTAATTAAAAATCAAACATTTTCAGTGGCATTATCCTAATTTATTTGTCATAAAAAAATGAAAAAAACAAAAGAAGTAACTAGAAATATTGATATATATATATATATATATATATTTATATAGTATGACAAGGTTGTGTTCGGTTGGTGCAACGTTTATCTTTACTGGTCTGGGTATGATGCGGTTCAAAGTCGAGTTAAATATGAATTATTGTTTGTGGCCCGTGGCACGTGACTATTTGTTGTTTAGCCTTGTTGCTTTCATTGTCCTAGATTCCTGGTCTCATGTTTTAAGACAAAGTGGTCCTGGATTGTACACGTCGTTGAAGTTAAATATGAATTATTATTATTTGGGGTCCACGGCGTGTGACTACTGACTATTTGTTTAATTGCTTAGCCTGTCACTTTCATGCTCCTACTTTTTAAAGCAAAGTGGTCCTACATTATATATCTCACGTGTTTGCAACACGTAGAATTAGCTTAAAAAAAGCGTTAATTATTATTAATCCCCTTAAAGTATACCTTATTTTCACTTTACCCCCCAACTTTTAATTTTACCCACTTAACTCCTTATAGGATAAAATTACCCTTCCATTATTTTGACTTTTCATTTATCTTTGTCATCCCTTTTGTTTCTTTTTCTTTTTCTTTTTCTTCTCTCTTTCATCATTCCCAATAGAAAACTCCATCGAAAATTTTTATTTTGAGTTTTTAATTACATTTTATTTTGAATTTGTAATTGTGAAGGTTTAAAAGGTATCAAAAACTAATTTTGATTTTTTGTATGATGTCACGTGTCACACATTTCAATTGATGATTATTAATTAGGTCACAATTTCATCTTATGATATTTTCTTGAGAATAAAATGAAAAACTAGAAAGGAAAGAGGAAAAATCAAAATTAAAAGAATTGAAAGGCTAAAAAAATTGTATTTTAGGAAAGTGATTTGAATATTTTTTTAATCATTTAAGAAGAAGATAGATTTCTGCAATTCCTCTTTTTTAATTTCAATCATTAAGATGAAGAGTTTTGTGGGAAAGAGCAAGAATTAAAGAAAGAAGAAAGAAGCAAAGAAAATAAAATAGCACAAAAGGGGAAAGGAAAAAAGAAAAACGAAAAATAAGAGTTTAGAATAATAGAGGGATAATTTTGTCCAATGGGGGATAAAGTGAGACAAAAAAATGGTTAGGAGATAAAATGAAAATTGAGATATTCTTTAAAGGGATTAATTGTGATTAAGCCTAAAAAAAAGCCCATCATGGTGGGTTAGTTGTAGGGGAAAATATCAATAAATAAGTCAGTGAATTTGTTGAGAGTTTAGGTGCATGTAATGCTGAAATAATATGTGTTTAATGTTAAAAAAAAAAACATGTTACTTCATTTCTTATTTACAGGGGCTCAATTACATTACATGCATCCTTTGCAAGCTCATGAGCTGTAAAATGCCACCGGGGAGTGATTGCAAGGACTCTAATGCAGCTTCTATAGATGTTGCTGCAGAAGTTGAAGTCTAAAGGAAATTTAGTTTTGGCTAGAAGCTTCTATTGTCATTATAAATCTTTGACATGTGTTTGTGACCTTGTATAACGTATATTTTTGGTGGCTTTTAACTGAAATTGAATATAGACTTTATTTTGGTGGCATATAGATTTATATTCTGATGACCAGAATTATATGCATTGCTAAATTATATACTACTTTAGTGATGCATAAATTATATACTAAATTTGATGGCCGATGAAATTATTCTTTATTATTGTTGTTGAATATTTTAATTTAGGGATATTGTGCGTTTGGGAATGCTTGTGTTACAGGGCAAACATTGCCAAATTTCTTAAAAAATGTTGTCCCATTAAAACTTTTTTTTAATGATTTTAATGACGGCTGGAATGTAGGCTTTGTATTTTGCCCCTCTGTCCACGAAAGAATTTTGTGTCATTGGTGGCTCAAGCTAAAAAGGACTACATTGGCTAGACATATACAGTCAAGGGACTAAATTAGCCGCAGTTAAAGTTTAGGGACTATTTGCAGCTTTTGATAAATAGTTTAGAGGCAATTTTGGCCTTTGCTCAATTTTATTGTTGAAGAAGACATCTTCAGTAAGTGTTATTGGAGTGCATTTGAATTCAATAATTCTGAACTCATGTCCATATGTTTTGCCTAAATCTACAACCGGATGACGACCCAAGTGCCCAAGCGAAAAGGCAATTAGACCACCCATTAATTCAGCAATATTTCTTGACCGAAGACTCCTATAGAAATAAGACACAAAATAATTCAAAGAGTTCAACTTAAAAAAAATATATACATCTCTTCGTACTATATATACTATATAAAAGGAACCATGAGTTTGGAGTGTAAGTGAAGTGATACTAGATTTTGTTATTCCAATTGTACCCTTATTAATTGATGATTGAAGTTTCATATTA
The DNA here is from genome assembly GCF_036785885.1 of Coffea arabica. Classification (NCBI taxonomy): domain Eukaryota; kingdom Viridiplantae; phylum Streptophyta; class Magnoliopsida; order Gentianales; family Rubiaceae; genus Coffea; species Coffea arabica. The sequence goes on along the minus strand of NC_092331.1, from coordinate 53,137,537 downwards.
TGCTCTCTTTAATTTTTTATGATGATTGTTGTGATTTTAGTTTTTATTAATCTAATTATGCCCTTATTAATTGATGATTGATGTTTCATATTATACTCTTCTTAGTTTTTAATTTATTATGATGATTAAAATTCATTACGTCATGGCTATTGATTTAAAGGAAAATAATAGTTGATGACAAGACAAAATGTTAAGAAAGACTAAGCAAGATTTGGTCTTTATTTTCTATTCGTCCAAAATACCATTCTTCCTAATAATTAGATTTATTGCATTTCAATAATAGCAATAACCACAGCAATTATGAAAAAACTATAACCTTAATTAAATTTGAATTATGAAGATAATAAACAAAATATAATACTCCAAATCAATGTGTCTTTTTGCATTCTATTTTCAATTTTTTATTTCCATTAAAAATTCTTGATTAGTCACGGCCTAATTAAATTTTTAAATCTTCAAAAATATTTGTATTTGTATCAAAACAAGGTGCTCTTAGGATAACAGAATCTTTGTCATTTATGGTTTATGTCAGATTTTGTCCAAAAAATTAAAAAATTAAAAAGCAAAAGAAAAAAAAAAGAAAAACTTAACTATCCCTACCAATAAAATTTCAGTTCTCAAAAATGAACAATTAGACAAAAAAATTTATATGTGGTAGTTGATTTATACTCCATTGTTAATAGAAATAGCACACAAAATAATTCAAAGAGTTCAACTTCAAAAGATATATATACATATATCTTTATTTTTTCAAAAAATAGTTCATATAACTTCATATTGAGGAAGCATGACTATATAAAAAGTGTAAATGTAAGCATTATTGTGATATTAGTTTTGGTTATTTCAATTATGCCCTTATTAATTGTTGATTGAAGTTTCATATTATTCTCTTTTTAATTTATTATTATGATAAAAGTTCATTATATAATATCGATCTATTGATTTAGGAGAAAATAATGGTTCATTATTATTATTATTATTATTATTATTATTATTATTATTATTATTATTATTATTATTATTATTACTACTACTACTACTACTACTACTACTACTATATAAAAAGTACCATGAATTTTGGTACTTTGGAGTGTAAGTGTAAGCATTATTGTGATCTTAGTTTTTATTAATCCAATTATGCCCTTATTAATTGATGATTGAAGTTTTATATTATGAACTTTTTAGTTTTTAATTTATTATGATGGTTAAAATTCATTACGTCATAGCTAATGATTTAAGGGAAAATAATGGTTGATGACAAGACAAAATGATAAGCATTAGAGACCAAATAGGATTAGAGACCAAATAGGATCCCGTCTTTATTTTCTATTTTTCAAAATACCCTACTTCCTCATTATTAAATTTATTGCATTTCAATAATAGCAATAACTATAGGTCTATAGCAGTTATGAAAAAAATTATAACCTTAATTAAATTTGAACTATGAAGACAATAAAGAAAATGTAAACACTCCAAACTAATGTGTCTCTTTGCGTTCTATTTTTAGTTTTTCATTTCCATTAAAAATTCTTGATTAGTCATGGCCTAATACAAAGAATATATGACTTCAATTTTTCAAAAAATAGTGCATATGACTTCATATTGAGGAATTTCATCAGGCAATTGACAAATTCAACTTATGTAACATGATAAATAATAATCATAGTGCATTCAACCAATATTTTTGAAAAAAATTATTTTTTATTTTATTTTACTTTATTTTATTTTTATCCTCCCATCCTTCCCTACACTCTTTTCATCACTAATTGTTAGGCATGAGATTCAAATCCTAAATCTGACATCAGAGAGAACTATAAGCACTCTTTTGTGATCATTGGGTCAACCCCAATGGTTGGTAAACAATTAATATTTGATTAGCGTGCAAATTCAGGTCATCCTAGCTCCAAAACAAAAAATAAAAAATTGTTCGTATATCTAATTAAAAATAAAAAATAGTTGTATTATCATAATTTATTTGTCTTGGAAAAAAGAAAAAACAAAAGAAATAATTATTATTATCAATATTGTACATACCATTCAAAATATTGATACTGTTGTCAAATTATTTCATATTTGGTCAAATCATTATTTTCTCAAGTGTTAATTTTTCGTCTTCTTTAATTAATTGTACTTAAAATTGTTATTATAAATTGAAAGAGACCGAATGTATTCTCATTTGTTAAAAATTCTTTGGAGATTTTATATAAATTGATACAAAATTTAGTGAACCTTTTTTTCCTTTTAAAATAATGGTGTTAAGGAAAGTTAATTAAAGAAGATGAAAAATTAAATAAAAAAGAAAATAGGGAGAGAGTTGGATTGGGTGGTAAGATAGAAGGGATTATAAGTAGAAGGTTATGGGTTCAAAACCTCCCACTTATTAAAAAATAAAAACAGAAATAAAAAGAAAATAAAAAATATGCAAATATTAAATTTGTTTAAAAATTTTTACAAATAAATTTTAATTTATATGAAATATTATATTTTATGATATTATAATCACGTGCAAAGTGTATGACCTATTGCTAGTTATATCAAAAGTATACAAATTTACACCAAATGTGGTTGAATTATACAAACTAAATTGAATTAGACGGAACTCAACAGGTGAGGATGGAATCCGATTGTAAGTTGTCAGAGGGACATTTCGTCAATTTAGTGTAATAGTATTCATCCCGAAACAAGTGCACCAGCAAAACTTTTGGAAGTATAATAACTTTCTTGTCGGGTGTGACACCAATAATGTAACCAGCAAAAGATTTGGGGCATTTGGATGGATCCATCCAGGATTGGATAGATAACAAAATAATGTAAGATTTTATCCATCCATAATTGGATAGACCGTTCCTTTTTTGTTATCCATCCATACGAAGCAATCATTCCAGAGGTTAATGGTCAAGATTTGATATTAAAAAAAATGTAAGATTCAAATTTCATCTTATATATCGTTTTTCACACTATATCTGAATGTCATAAAAATTTGTTCTATAATTACACATTATGCAAAGTGAATTATATCATGTATAAATAGAATTACATTTTGTGCAAAATGGACAAACCGGTCTAGATGATTTTTCTATTGACTGTTCCTTCCCAAATCCAACAAGTAACTATTTTACACCTGGTGTATCTTCCATCCGAAAGTTTCCTCATTCGTTGTCGTCGTTTCTGAAAGTTAGGGACTTCTTTGCCTGTACTTGGTTGATTGCACTACCACATGGGCAATTTTTTTTTGGGCAAATGTCACTTTACCCCACGTGGTTTAGTATTTTTTTACATAATCTCTTTATGGTTTCAAAAGCTATACATAACCTTCTTATAGTTTGAATTAAAGTATTAAAGTGATGGAAATGATTATTCGTAACGGAGTCATCTAAAATATTAAAATTACCCTTATGTAAAGTTGAAAATTATTTATTAACTAAGGGGGGTTATGTGTATATTTTGAAAATGATGAGGGCGTTATATGGTACAGTATTAAATCATAAGAGGGTTATATAGTAAAATATAAAAATCATACGGGTTAATGTATCATGTATTTATAACGGTAATATCGACATTTTTAGAAGTTCCGTTACGAGTGACTATTTCCATCACTTGATACTTTAATCCAAATTATGAGAGAGTTACGTATAATTTTTAAAACCATAAGGGAGTTATGTAGAAAAATGCTAAACCACAGGAGAGTAAAATATAATTTGCCCCTTTTTTTTGGCTCTAAAGAATATCTTGAGGTCTTCTTTACGGGAAGAATCTGGATTAAAAGTTTGGTACGTACAATCTTCTATATATAGGGATTGAATAGGTTGCATTTTACCTCCAATATCCCACTTCCTTTCCCTATTAGCTAAAGAAGAAATAGAGAGGAAATATCAATAATGCCAACTATCCTCTGTTTTTTGCTAATAGCAATCGCAGTTTTTCTGGTTTGCGGCCGGGGTCACAAACCAAGAAAGCTTCCTCCGGGGCCTTGCCCATTACCAATCCTCGGTAATCTCTTCCAGCTTGGTGGAGAGAAACTGTACCACAGAGCAGTAACAAAACTCTCTAAAGTTTATGGACCTTTGATGTCAATCAAGCTGGGAAACCAAATGATATTTGTTGTGTCATCCCCAAATCTTGTTCGTGAAATATCTAAAAAATATGATCATACTTTCACTAGAAGACTCGATTTAGATGCGTCCCGAGCACTCGACCACCATAAGTTCTCCATTGCGTGGATACCATCAGGTAAAAAATGGAATAATATTCGTAAACTGTTCAAAGAACAAATTTTCTCCTCAGAACGACTCAATGCAAGCCAAGGGTTACGTGAAGAAAAGGTGAAACAACTTTGTGATCACGTGCATGAACATAGCATTAGTGGGCAACCACTGAACGTATGTGCTGCTGCTTTCACAACATCTCTCAATTTCCTGTCCAACACTTTATTTTCCATTGATTTTGCTCATTATGACTCTAATTCATGCAAAAATCTCGAAGAAATCATATGTGGTTTGACGAATACTATGGGTAGACCAAATTTGGCGGACTTCTTTCCGGGACTCAGATTCATTGATCCCCAGGGCATTAGGCACGAGACTGAGGTTTATTTTGTGAAACTGTTTGAAGCTTTTGAAGATATCATTACTCAAAGATTACAAGCAAGAGGCACATCCCCCACTTCTGGTTCGGGAAGAGGTGACCTGTTAGAAGTTTTCCTTGATCTCTGTCAGCATCGTGAAGCAGGGTGGAGTTGCAACGACGTGAAACATTTCCTTTTGGTCAGTATCTGCACTTGCATTTTCAGCAACATCACGGTATTGAATTCTTACAAGTATGCATAATTTATCTTTCCAGTAAACTAATGATTTTGATACTCCCAAAAATATTTTAGGCAATCAACTATGACTTTTGCTATAATCAAAACGACTGAAACAGCCATTTTTATGTTACAAGATTGCTCTTCTATATACAAGTTCTTTTGGTTAGTCCAAAAGAACTGACAACGGAAAGTTGACGTGAAAAAGAATGTCCATATTCCACCAAAATGGTCATATTAAATTCAAAAGGGTAGTAGGAAGCAGAAAATAAAATGTTGATTGATAGTTAGATCTTTGCTTTAGGATTTGCTTTTTGGAGCAACAGAGACAACTTCATCCACAGTGGAATGGGCAATGGTAGAATTACTAAGAAGCCCTGACAAAAAGGACAAAGCTAGAGCAGAAATCAGGGAAGTCATTGAGCAAGGCAAATCTGTTAAAGAATCAGACATCTCAAGACTCCCTTACTTGCAGGCAGTTGTTAAAGAGACTCTACGGCTGCACCCTCCTGCCCCCATAGTACCGCGCAAAGCTGATACAGATATTGAAGTTGACAGCTACATCTTGCCAAAAGATTCTCTAATAGTGTTCAACCTTTGGGGCATGGGTAGGGATTCAAACCTGTGGCTTAATCCTGATTCCTTTGTGCCCGAACGATTCCTGAACTCCGAAATTGATGATAAAGGCCAGCATTTTAAGCTCACTCCTTTTGGTACGGGAAGGAGAATTTGTGTTGGATATCCTCTGGCTCAGCGAATGCTGCATCTTATGCTTGCTTCTCTTGTTCATAACTTTGATTGGAAGCTTGAAGATGGGATTAAACCAGAAGATGTGGACATGAGCGAAAGGCCTGGATTGACAGTGCAGAAGGCAGTGCCTCTCATGGCTATTCCAATAAGAACCTCAATTTAATAATTTTACTGAAGTTGTATTTTCCATCCTCTCTTGTCTAACAATCAAGTATAATTATTTTCTATATCAGGGGAGTGATGGGATTTAAGCAATGACAATGGCAGTGAATAATAATGTTTTTCTAGAAGGAACAAAAATATTGTGCTTTCCTTCAAAACCTTGAGCAAAATACACTCTACCTTCACGTGGTTTAATATTTTTTTTACATAACCCCCTATAGTTTCAAAATATATATATAACCCCCTCATGATTTAAATTAAGTGTCAAAGTGACAGAATTTGCAATTTATAACGAAATCAACTAAAATATAAAAATACCCCTATATAAAGTTGAAAATTATTTATTAACCACGGGGGGTTGTGTAATATATTTTGAAAATCATAAGGGGGTTATATAATAAATCACTAAATCATAAAGGAGGTTATATGGTAAAACATAAAACTATATGGGTTAAAGTGTCATACATATTATGTTTATATATTTTGGTCACTTCAGCCATTTTATTTTTTAAATAAGGGTAATTTCGGCATTTTTATACGTTCCATTACGAATGATAATTTCGATCACTTTGACTCTTTAATCCAAACTATGAGGGGTTTATATATAGTTTTTAAAACTATAGGAGGGTTATATGAAAAAGAGCTATACCACAGGGGAGTAAAGTGTATTTTGCCCAATTTTTAATTTTGCTAAGTATTTTTGTATTTCTTAAAACTTTGATATAGTTTTTAAGAGGTGAAACTTGAAATATTCTGTATCTAGGGTCTAATATCCATGAATCCTTGAACAGAAGGGTTACACAATATTTGTGATATCTGAATTAAAAAAATTGTGACAATTAATACAATTTTTGAGGTTATTTTAAGAGACTTAAAAAGTCTGGGCAATAAAAAAATTAAAGAAATTTTTTATATCAAATAAAAGTGAAAAGAGTGGTAAGCCCTAATTAGTTCTTCTTGTTAGCTTTTTTTTTTTTTTTTTTTTTTGACTGAATTTAGAGAGAAGGGGAACACACACTTTACAGGAGGAAGGCTATGAGGATTTGGGAGATTCAATTGGAGATTGAATCATTTCAATTCAAGGTAAGTTCTTTTAGTTTTCAGATTCTAGGAAAAGAAGCAATACTTCTTTTATGTTGTGGTCTTTCGGTCATGTTCAACGGAGTTCTTGGTGATGACTTTCGCCAGCGTCTAAGGATTGTAATAGCAACTTTACAGTTTTTCTTCCACTCCAAATCATTAGCTAATATATTAGTAGATTATTCCCAATTTCTATGCCATTGTTTAGCATCTCTATTAGGAAATTGGCTTCATTTCTTTTAGATAGTTTTTTTAATTTGTGTAGAAGTAACTAGTTTTCTAATTGGTTTTGGTTACTTGAAATAATAGTTAAGAAATTTCCTATTTTGTTTAGGATTTAGAAGTTATTTCCTATTCTGTATAAGTCTAAGAATTAGCATTGGTTTCTTGTTATTATTTGGTTTTTCAGCCAATTAATGTTCTCTATAAATAAGTGAATTGGTATATTGCAAAGAGAACACCGGGGAGATACAAGAGCACACAAGGGTGACATATAGTCTTATACATGGAGTGTGAGAGAGGGTTCTTGAGAGATAAAAAATGGTATATAAGAGTTAGGTTTGGGTTCAAGTTGTATTCTTGTATATAATTTTTTTCTCTCATAATAAAAAGCGTTAAATATTGTGTGCCGTTTATCTTTTCATACTTGTAATTTATTTATCATTAAATTATTGTATACTTGATTTCTTAATAACAATCTCTACAATCTTATAGGTAATTGGGACCTAGAGTTTAGTAATATAAACTTATGGCTGGAATTCATCTTATATTAGTATATAGTGATAGTGGTAGTTATTTATCAGGCATTATTATAAAAGTAGTAGTGGATCATCACGTATGAATTTACAGTAGTAGTAGAGTTTGTTTTGCAGTTGCACTGGTTCATAGTAATAATGCTAGTATTCCAGCTTTGGGTGCTATATTATTAATGCACAAGAGGCTCTCATTATTCATTCCAGACGTAGGAAATTTTGAAGAATATATGTTAAGTGTAAAACATCTCTCATGCTGTAGGTCCTGGCCATGGTGGTTTTGTTCCTAAGGGTTCAATTTTCTATTGATATTGAGGTAACTACCCAAAATGTCAAAAATGTCCCTACAAAAGTAACATAGAGTGTTATAGGGCTAATATGGCATAAATTCTGCCCATTTTTACCGAGAAAATAGATAGAGTGACTCATTTAATTACTTTTAAGAGTTTAATGGATCGTTTGGAAAAATTCGGTGACTAATGGTCCAGGAGTGATGAATTTTCGTCGCATTGATTGAATTTAGCGCCGGCTAGCTCCTAGGGGTGGCAATTTCTGACACGACTCGAAAACACGACACGAACCGAACACGAAATTAATGGATTTGGGTTGAGGTTTCGGGGGTTCGGGTTAGAATCGGGTCGAACCCGATGAACCCGAAAAGAAAACAGGTCAATTTCAAGTCAACCCGTGGTGACCTGATATGATCCGATGTGACCCGTTTACGAATTAAAAATAATTTAATAAACATAAAAATTATTTTATCTAACTAAACTAAATCATTCTTTTTTTTCAAAGGCATTAATTACTTAATTCTAAATGAATTTATTTAACTTGTGTGAAGTTGAAATTATTATATTTGGACAAATAATATATTATGTTCTTTTTTACTTTTATGCTGTTTTAATTTATTTTATATTTGGTTTGGGATAAAACATTTTTACGGTGTTTAATTTATTTTAGATTTGATTTGAAATTATTTATTTAAATTTTTATTACTTGATGATGTAATTAATTTTGTGAAAATTTGATTTTATTAGAAATTACAGTGATAAATTAATAAATTAAAATTAAGTTTCGGGTCATTTCGGGTCGATCTGTCAACCCGCCAATCCGAAATTTTCGGGTTCGTGTCAGGTATCCTGACCCATTTCGAGTTGACGGGTCAGGTTCGGGCCAACGAGTTTTTTATTATATTTGGATCTCAACTCGACCCGCCAACCCGAACTCGACCCGATTGCCACCCCTACTAGCTCCTACTATAATTGATAAGTTCAGTGACTAACGGTCCAGGACGCTTTGATTGAACTTAGTGCCGGCCAGCTCCTAACGTAATTGATCATTAAGACAAAAAAATAAATGGTTGCTTGCATTCTCAAGTTTCAGTAGGTTAACAGCTGTATTGTTGGAGCCGCATTATTCTTCCTCCTAGATGACCTGCCAATTTGATTTGGCTGGTACGAGCTCAACCCGATTCGCCCCAAATATAGTGGGTTGAGCCTTATGCAATGTGAGATGAGCTGAACATGGATCAAAATATTTTGTCTAATTTAAATATAAGTTGAGTTTGGGTTGTACTGAACTCAACCTACTTAATTCTCGGGCTAAACAATACACACACACACTCTAGGGCTCATATGTGGGATTTAAGAAGATTTGTTTATCTTTAATGTTATGAAAAATTGTTCATTTTTAATCTGTTGTTGATAGATTTATGGATGTTATGGTAAACTATTTTTTTCTTAAACCCTTCCATTTCTTTCCACACCCTTCCCACTCCCCTACAAGGCACAGGATTCGACATCTGAATCTAAGAGTCTTTCCTTGACTACTGGACCAACCCCAATAAACATCTATATATTATCTTTATGTTATGGTATGGTAAACTATATTATCTTTTATCCTGAAATTCAAACTTCTTTTAGATATTATAGAACATCTATAGAGTAAATGGCTGTTTGGTTTAACTAAATTTTGTGAACGTGAAAAATATACGACATGAGTTTGGGTCTATCCGAATTAAGCCTCAATACACGATTTTATTTATTTATTTATTTTTTGTAAATGAGCATGAACTACAAAAATCTGAATCTAGTTGAGCTAAGCATGATATTTTATGTGAGTTAAACTTGAGAACATCAAAATCTAACTCATATAGCTCAATTAACTGGCCTACTCCTAGGCCCCTGGTCCATATATTTGGCTGGTTCACCTTCTTGTCTAACTATTAAAAAAATAAAAATAAAAAATTAGCGTACCATAAAATGACAAAAAATTAGCGTACCATAAAAATAAAAAATTAGCGTACCATAAAATGACAAAAAAATGCCCCTGCAAAAGTAGTACGTGGCTTACATACCATAAGTTCTGCCTCCTTTAATCAGGAAAATAGATGAAATGGGTCAATTAATTACTTTAATGAATTTAACGATTGACCACAAAAATTGGTATAAGGGTTGAGATTTTGTAAAAGTTTGATAACCAATGGTGTAGGAGTGATGGTTATTCAACGCTTTGGCTGAATTTAATTCCCGCCGCGCTGCCATAATTGATCTTTATTTTTTCTTTTGGTAAGTGAGATACCTCCTACTTATAATTTCTCTCACCTTACTACCAAACTAACTCTCCCCTTGCTGTTGCAATTGATCATTAAAACAATTAGCATAGACGGTTCTATGCTTCCTCAAGTTTCAATAGGCTAACAACTGCATTGTTGGACCTGCTAATAAATTTTGTCAACTTTTTCTGCAAAAGAATGTATTAAAATGCTGGAACTTCCAAGTTTCAACCATCAATAGATCACAACTTGATGAAACCCCCTTATCATTATTCTGCAATTGGATAGAATGTGAATATTAATTGACTCTCTAAATATAGTGCTAGATTCAAACTTCAACAAGTAACACTTCAACAACAGCATAAGTAAACACAGAAGTAAAAAGATCGACATCAATTTGTTAGAGTTTAAGAGAATTGATCACGAAATAGAAAGTACACGACACTTTTGGAAGTATAATAAATGTCTTGTTGGGTTTATAAATTGATGGGCATTATATTTTCATTTGTTGACTATTTTTTTAAGTGTGAGTGGGAGGTTTCGAATCGAAAACCTCTCTATCAGGATTGCACACATACTCTTGATCATCCTCTTCTGATTGTTCCCCTCAGTCACCCACATCACCTTCATGCTCGACCAAGCTAACCCTCCCAGGATTTGGGCAATTTGTGGATGTATGGCCTGGACTGTTGATAGTTGGTTGACATCAAAATTTTCAAAGCAAAGCATCTCACAAACAACCAAATCAGTTGGCCAGCAAAAAGTAGGGTTTTCCAGTTCTGCTGCAGTTTACAAATTGTACTATATCTCACTCCATACAAATTGGAATCGAGAATGGTTGGTGGCGTTGAAAACTAGATTCAAAAGGTTACATTTCATCAGAATAAATCATTTTCAAAATCAATTCATAAATGAGAGAAAATAGAGCCACAAATTACAGCTTCTACCATTCTCTCGGATAGGCTATCAGAACAGGGCAGCAACTTTGCCGACTCACTACGACTCACTCATTTTGAACCAGAAAGTGCATTTTATACCGTTAGAAATCTATGGATGTCTAGTTTTGAATGCCACCTACAGCACTCAATTCTGACCTCCGTACAGAGAGATATGTTCGTTCAAAGATACTCTGTCCAGACCACCTGAACACGTTTTTCCAGATTGCCTTTTATTTCGAAAATCCAACTTTTACTCAACCAAATCAATTGATTTTTAGTAAAAACTTTCTACACTCACTATATAACATATATATATCAGTTTTACAATCATTTGAGCATCAAAAATTTGAACTAAATGCACGACAAAAACAGGACAGATTTCGGCCACTACTCTCGCGCAACTTCCTTCAATCTTTCCTTCAGTTTTCTATCCATAATCATCTTAATTAACACTTAAACAACTCAAATCAAAAATTATATCATCATATCAATCCATATATCCAAGGTGGGAATTCATAGAGCCCACTCCAACCATTTAAATCCAAATAACAACAACTATAATGATGCTACAAGCTTCATAGCAACGATTAAACCCACTAAAGCTAGAATTAAGTGATTGGATGATTACCTCCCACTCCTTGAGATAAACCAGAAATTTTTACACCTCTAAAACCCAAGAAAAACTGTGAGATGATGCCTTTCCCTAAGCTCCAAGTAGTTTAGGTGTTGTGTGAAGGATTTGAGCAAAATCGAAGCAAGATTGGAGTGAAATGAGAAGAGCTTTCTTCTTCCTTCTTTTCTTTCTTGTTCAGCCGGCACTAAGGAGTGAAAAAGAAGGGTTTGGTGTGTCATGAAACTTCCTTGAGAAGCTTGAGGTTTTGTGGTTAAGATTCTTTCAAAAGCCAACTCTTAATAGTGTCGCGCACGCGTTTCGTATCTAATTTCTCTCGGGTTTGTTTCACTTGTGCACTAAACCTCTAATGTACTTCCTTTAACATTATAATTATTCACTCTTAGTCTTCTAAAATAAGTTTCTTAAATCTCCATTTAATCGTTCCGGCTCGATATACGCGAACTTCCGATTGGTGCGCGATAAAGCTTAATTAGAATTCATTCACCTCTAATCTCTCAATTAACTTTTTTTAGTCTACTATTGATCATTCTTAATTCTCCAAAATTATTATTACACTCTCGATTCAATTATTGCCTCGAAAAACGTGAACTCGTTATTCCTTATTAAACGAGCCTCCGAAAAATAAAATTTTCTAACAAAACGTTTTAAAAACATAAAGGAGACATTGTTTCGTATAAATGAATTTAAAATGGTTGAAATAAATAATTCGGAGAAAATGAGTGAATAAATATTTAAATACGCCAGTAAATAAGATAAAAATAAGAAAATTTTTCGGGTCCTCACAACATTAACAAAGTAGCACCCAAAAACTATGCAAATACAACCAAATTTTTATTTCTAATAAACTTTCTTAAGATGAACAGAAATCTCTTTCTTGTAACAACTTCGGTTCATTTTTTGTCAATGGAATCTACTTCTCTATTCTCTTACCATAACATTCAGTTTCATAAAGTTTGTGAACGATTTCATAAGTCAGAAAGGATGCAATAATTAGTAATTCACTATTGAAGTTCATGATCTCCCTATCTACTTGATATTTTAATGATGTGCATAACCGAGTTCATTACTAGTCAATAATTGGCTTTCTTCAATAATGGCTTTTGGACAAAGAATAAGCTATATGAACTCTGTTTCTGTCGTACATAGGCTTTCTTTGGAATATATTACCCCACCAATTGGGTTGGTGACCTCATGCAAGGTACGAGGCGCAGGTCGAGAGTTTGTTTTATTTTGTTTGCTAAATTATGAATATAAGATTTTTCTAACAATTTACTATTTATCATTTTTTTAATTGAGAATTTGTGATTTCTTCTCGTTTTGGTGGTGTGTATTTGATATATCAGCTTAGGGTTAATTGCAAAATACCTCTTAAATTGTTATAGGGTTGCAGAGTGTCCCAAACTATCAATTTCAGCACTATTCATTCTTGAACTACCATTTTTTGCCCTTTTTGGGTCAATTGGAGGCCTAAGCCAGGTTATTCAGCTAGATTTCTACTATGGTCCATAATACATAAGGGTTATTAACCCAAATTCCCGAATAATCCATTAAATAGCTATATTGGTTTGATGCACTTGAATTCACTAAAATCCACTATATTTACATCCTTCAAGAAGAAAACAACAAAACTAGCAGAACTTCCGATATGGTATAGTTGTTAGTCACTTCCCAACAACTCTTGCATTTTTTTTTATAGTGTAAGTGAGAGAATTCAAATCCGAAACCTCTCATTCTAATAATTAATTATTGCACATGCTAATAAATAATATATGCATTTCCTTCAAAAAGAAAAAAGATTTTAGAACAGATAATTAACAGAAATTACAATTTATTGGAAACATAAAGATTCTTAGTTCCTTCATATTAGTAATATGATTTAAGAGGAGATAGACCCTTGAAAAAAAAGACAGAAGCTGACGGCATTAGCTGACTTAATTTTGAATGATTGCAGAACATCAACAAAACAGAACCGAATAAATAAATCAAATTTTCTTCTACAGCCATTCCAATTTCCCACAATTCGAAAAATTTCCAGCTCAGCGGAAAGCAAAGCTCCTGTATAGCATAAGATACTTTAATGTTAATAAAGGAGTACAAAACAAAACAATGGTTGTTATGTCCTCACGGACTGACAGGTTGTCAGCCTGTGCAATAATAAAACCTGCTCAAACTAAAAGTAATTTCTGTAGACAGCGGTAAGCAGGGTCGAATCCACAGGGACTGGGAGTAATTGTTTCTTTTCAAATTCACAGTGACAAAGGGGGGTGTTTTTGTGGATAGGTAACTAAAAATAATTAAACAATCCAACTAAAAATAAATAATTAACTAGCACAAGTTTAGCAGGAGTTAAATCAAGAATAAATAAATTCTAGCCAAGGACGCAACTACTCTGGCACAGTCCAATCATCCGATCATTGATGCAAGAGATGTTCACTTAATGTATTAATAGGCTAGTTATAGTCTGACGACCAATTTTTCCTTAAATTATTGATAACCAAGGTACGACCGTTGATTACCCCTAATCAGCAAATACTCCTAGGTACGACCATAGGAAGTAATTTTCCAATTGCATTAATAACTAGAAAAACCTAGCCCTAATCAATAACACGCTACGAGGGCTATTTAAATTAGATCGTACGTTCCCCTAATGTGTAAACACACCAGTTGCCACTAATATTAATCAATCAAACAATTACGGATTTAATTGACTAAATTGGCACGAGATTAATAAATCACTTTGAACATCGGGCCCTTGACATCCAATTAATAAAATAATCCCATGAAAATTCAAGCAGACAACGTGCAAATATTAATAAATTAAGGAACACGTGAAAATTAATTAGATCTCACAGATTTTCGGGACTGTGCCGTCGAGTTGACCCTTGACTAGATGGAAGGCTTAGCCACGCCGCATAATGAAATCACCACACGAATTAATAAATTGCAAAGGCATTCCGTTTTCTATCAGGAAGTAAGGAATAAAAGGTGTTTTTCCCGTTGGGGAATATTGTCGAACACCTGGCGTGTGTCAGAGGCCAGTCCAAGGAAAAGAAAGGAAAACTAAAAACTGAACTAAAGCAAAAGAACTAAAAGCTGGCCGTCCGTCTTCGTACGTTAGCTCCCCATTTAAAGCCAAAGGAAAGATATCCAGTGGTCCCCACCAATTGGCCAAAAGCTGCCCCATTTCTTCTTAGTTCCCTTAGGCTTTGTACGTTGCTTTTTTTTTCTTTAAAACCAAAGGACCAAAGCCCTTTTCCTTTCCTCCGTGGTCCCCACCGAAGTCAAAGGCCCAAGCCTTCAAGTTCTCTAAGTCTCCGGTTGTAAACCTCTTGGTCAACAAGGATAAAGGGATAGGAGTCCAGTTCTTTTCAGCACTGTGGCCCTGGCCTGTGACTCGCTTGAAGACTCAATTTTCTCCAGAAAATCCCTCATGTTTGGTAGTTTTCTGTTCTATCCCTGAAATAAAGGCCACAAACCAAATATAAGTAGATATGTGCAATTAACACAATATTTATCAGGGATGAAAGGGGAAATTAATAATAAAATTACTAACAAATTATACCCTATCAATTCCCCCCACACCTAAACCATGCTTGCCCTCAAGCATAAGAAAAGTGGGCAGACCCCAAAAGTTGATAGTGGTCATCACTCTAATCTACCACATTGCCAAGAGATTCAAGAGAAAACCATATATCGGGCACTAGTAGTTAAAATCCGAGGAACATCCCCCCAGTTAGCCTCTACCGCAAACTCCTTCAATTTCCAAATTAATTAGTCTAAGGAAAAGGAATGACACGCAGCATTTATCAGCTAATGGTCCAAATATTCACACAAGTCCCCATATTGAGTCCATAAACCAGCAAGCTTCCCTATTGTGTATTCTCTCTTCTTTTTTTTTTTTTTTTTTTTTTTTTTTAAATTGCATAATAATATTTGACACACGAAGACTTAGTCTCTAGCCGCCAAAGTCTTTTGACGCGAACTCCAACATTTTTAGATGAAGGAGCCCGGTTACTCAGCTCCTACCGCTATACAACCACGTACTCATATAAAGTACCACCTTTTGACGCGAGAATCGACACTTTTAGGTGCAGATTCCCGGTTACTCGGTAGTAGCCAATAGAGGAGTACAGTCAAGCTTATTCACAGCTAATCAAAGCAGAAACGCAAAATAACAGCACTAACAACTAAACATAGGGGCAGCTTGCCTCATTATTGCCAAACATGGAGAACTGGAGTCAATATTGGACCAGTTCACATTAAAATGCCAACAGTCATTCCCAATGCCTAGAAAAGTTAACACAGAAATCAAAAGAACCAAGCAGTCCGATATTCACCAAGGAGACATCTCGAATCCAACCACACTAACCCGATACATTATATTTAAAAAGAACTCGGCAAAAGTAGAACTCGAGTCAATAAACCAAAATTTTTTTGTTTTGTTTTTTTTTGTTTTGTTTTTTGTTTTTTGTTTTTTTGTTTTGTTTTTAATAGTCACATAGGATTAAAACTAAGAATTAAAACTAGAATTAATAGTCACAGAGAAAGAAAAATAAACAACTAGAATTAAAACTAAAAACTAATAAAACTAGAAACTATTAAAAACTAAAAACCACTAAAACTACTAAAAACTAAGAACTAAAACTGAAAACTAAAAATTACTAAGAACTAAAAACTACTAAAAACGGAAAACACTAGCACCACTTTAGATCCCCCCCACACCTATAGGACACATTGTCCTCAATGTGACAAAGAAAAACCAAAAGTGAAACAAAACTGAGAGAGGAATCAACTGAACTTCCCTGAAATCGAGTCAAAGTGGGGGACAAGGTGAGGTCGGGGGTGAAAAACCCGAGTGCCGCATGAATGGTTCCAAATTCTGTGCCAAGGCAGCCACATTGTTGTCGATGTTGACCATCCAGGCCTCCAAATTCGAACAGAATTTCTAGGGGAATGAGACTGAGAAGTTCTAGGGGTCCTGGACCTAGAAGATGATTTCGGCCTCGCCATGGTTGGGCACAATCAACTTAATCAACAGAAGTTCCAACAGGTATAGACACCAGCGAAACCCACGAGCAAAAGAATCTCAGCAAAAACAACGCAAACAACTCCCAGTAGTAACCCCAACAATAACAAACAAAAAGGCCAAGGGGTAGCAAATCGCGCAAGTGAGTGAAGAAAACAAACACAGATAGAGCTAACTCAAGCACAATCCCAAAAGAAGCCTCAGTGATATCACAAGCATGTGAAACAGAATAGCGCCCAGCAATGCACAACTATTCAACCAATTTCCACAAGTAATGTCAAGTTTAAAGTTTCCCACAAATCGAACAAACAATCACAGCATTGCAGCATACTCGAAATCTCAATAAACGGCTCCAGTTGGCCAAGAAAAGTCGCAACTCAAAATCAGCAATTTGAAAGATAACAAAATAATCATTGAGCCAACCAAATAGAAATACCCAATTGAAGTCCAATTATCCCACCAGTACCACTGGTGGAGTAGACTATGGAAGAGAACACACTGCCAACACCAACTAGAGCTAAACCAGATGGCTCCAATCACAGCTGAAAAATCTGGGAGTAAGAGTGAAATACCTCCTCCGCCAATACCGTGGCAGTCGGCGGACAGGGTAGAGCTACGGACAGCAAGAGGAAAATGAGAGCTCGCACTAGGATGAGGGACTTGGCTAGCAGCAACTCGCGGCGCACAAATGGAGGTCGGCAGCGGCGTGCTGGCGTAGCGGGCCGCGCGCGCGCGGAGCTTGCTACGGCAGGGGAAAGGAGGGCGAGCTCGCGCGAGGTGGACGGCGGAGGTTGTGGGTGAGATGGGCGGCAGTGGCGTTTGGATTTCAGACAACAGAGAGGGCGCAGGGGAGAAGTAGAGGGGGCGGCGCACGGGCGGCGGACAAGTGGGCAGGGTAGTGGTGGCTGCGTGCGGCTGCTGGCGGCTGGCTGGCAGCAGTGGCCTGCTGTGGCTGGGCCTTTTGCTGACGGGCGAGCGGCGTGTGCAGGAGAGCTCGGCGTCAGCTGTGGGCTGCTGGCGGCGAAGCAGATCTGGCGGCGGACAGCAGCGGAGAGAGAGCTAGTGGGTCGGCGGCGGACAAGAGGGGCGTCGGGCTCGCCGACAAGGCGGACGGCGTCGCGCGGCGAGCTGGGTGGCAGCAGTGGCGGCGCGCGGCGTTACTTCGAGCGAGATGGAGCGAGATGGCAGCGGCTGCTGCTTCGGGCGACGCAGAGGAAAGAAAAAAAGAAAGAAAGAAAGAAGAAGAAAGAAAGAAAAGAAAGAAAAGAAAAGAAGGAAAAGAAAGAAAAGGATCTTCTTTTTTGTCTTTTTTTTAAATTAAAAACGGAAATTGCTACGGTTAAGAGGAAAAATTTCCAGCTTCTTATTTACATAAAAAAAAAATTTTTATTATTTTTTTTATTCTTTATTTTTTTTTAAATAATCTTTCTTCTTCTTTTAATGAAAGGCATAATAATAATAGTAATAATAACAATAATAATGAAATATTCTTTTCAAATCCTTACCTTTCCTGCGAACGTGACGCGGGCACGTCATGAGGGCAGGAGAGCTCCCAGAAGTTTCAGAATTTCCTGATCGTGAGCGTCCTGCACATCACCACGCGGGCACGCCATGAGGGCAGGAGAGCTCCCAGAAGTTTCAGAATTTCCTGATCGTGAGCAGCACATCACCACGCGGGCACGTCATGAGGGCAGGAGAGCTCCCAGAAGTTTCAGAATTTCCTGATCGTGAGCGTCCTGCACATCACCACGCGGGCACGCCATGACTGAAGGTCGCCTACAAACCAGCAAAAACGAAAACTAACACCCAAAATCAGTCAAATTTAAGGAAAACAGATTCAAACAATGACAGGAAACCAATAAACAATTAAAAGGAACAATTGGGTTGCCTCCCAATGAGCGCCTTTCTTTAATGTCTTCGGCTAGACATTGTCCAAAAATTTGCTTAAACTAAGCAAGTAGGGTCCTCCAAGTGCATCACCTCCACCCGTTCAGTTGGAACCCCTTCATAATACGGCTTGAGACGATGACCATTCACTACAAATTTCTTCTCAGCTTTCAAACTTTGGATCTCGACTGCACCATAATGGAAGACATTAGTCACAACAAAAGGGCCAATCCAACGAGAACGTAATTTACCTGGAAATAACTGCAATTTGGAGTGGTATAGCAGAACTTTTTGCCCACACTCGAATGTCTTCCTTGAGATCTGTTGGTCATGAAAAATTTTATTTTTCTCCTTATAAATTACCGCATTCTCATAAGCTTCATTGCGAATCTCCTCCAACTCCTGTAATTGTAACTTCCTTTGGATTCCGCCCTCCTCAATATCCATATTGCATTGCTTAACCGCCCAAAATGCTTTATGCTCGAACTCTACTGGAAGATGACACGGCTTACCAAATACCAGCCTATAAGGAGACATCCCTATAGGTGTCTTGTATGCCGTCCGATAGGCCCAGAGTGCATCTTCCAACCGTTGACTCCAATCTTTTCTATCGGGGCGCACCATTTTCTCCAAGATGGACTTTATCTCCCGATTCGACACCTCCGCTTGACCATTGGTCTGGGGGTGATACGACGTCGAGACTCTGTGGAGTACACCATACTTGCGAAATAAGGCAGCTATGGTTTTGTTGCAGAAGTGCGTTCCCCTATCACTGACAATAGCTCTTGGCATTCCAAATCGCACAAAAATATTAGATCTGATAAAATCTGTAACCACTTTCGAGTCATTAGTTCGAGTGGCCTTAGCCTCCACCCATTTAGACACATAATCAACTGCCAGCAAAATATACAGAAAACCAAATGAAGTAGGAAAAGGCCCCATGAAATCTATACCCCAAACATCAAAAATTTCTACAAAAATCATCGGGACTTGGGGCATATGATCTTTACGGGCTATATTACCTACCCTTTGACAGCGATCACATGACTTACAAAACACATAGGCATCCTTAAACAATGAAGGCCAATAAAATCCACTTTCTAAAACCTTATGAGCAGTTCTCTTGGGTCCAAAATGACCTCCACAGGCAAAAGTATGACAAAAAGCTAAAATTGATTGAAATTCCACTTCACTTACACATCTCCTCATTATTTGGTCTGCACATCTCTTCCATAGGTACGGGTCGTCCCAGATGAAGTACTTGGCGTCACTCTTCAATTTATCCTTCTTCGCTTTTGGCCAACCTGCAGGAAAATCACCCGTTACTAGATAATTGACCAAATCAGCATACCAAGGCAATTGAGAATTTAAGGAAAATAAATGCTCTTCAGGGAATGCATCCTTCAATGGCTCATTATCCTCCCCAATTGGTATGCGACTTAAATGGTCTGCTACTAGATTTTCCGAGCCTTTCTTGTCCCTTATCTCCAGGTCAAATTCCTGTAGTAGCAATATCCACCTGATGAGTCTCGGCTTTGCATCTTTCTTGGTCATTAGGTACCTTAACGCTGCATGGTCAGAAAATACAATTACTTTAGCACCTAGCAAATATGACCTAAATTTTTCCAAAGCAAAAATAACTGCAAGAAGCTCCTTCTCAGTGGTGGAATAATTCAACTGGGCTCCATTCAAGGCCCGGGATGCGTAATAGATGACATGAGCTGCCTTCCCTACTCTTTGACCCAATACAGCCCCTACGGCATGATCACTGGCATCGCACATAATCTCAAATGGTAGATTCCAGTCAGGGGGCTGGATGATTGGGGGTGAAGTCAACAATTCTTTTAATTTGTTGAAGGCTTCCTCACACTTATCATTGAATTCGAAGGTCACATCCTTTTGTAGGAGCTGAAACAACGGGGCTCCAATTTTTGAAAAGTCCCTGATGAACCTTCGATAAAAACCTGCATGTCCAAGAAAAGAACGCACCTCCCGCACACTCGCGGGGTAAGGTAATGCAGAAATAATGTCTATTTTAGCCTTGTCAACTTCTATGCCCTTAGACGATACAATATGACCCAGGACTATCCCGTGCTCAACCATAAAATGACATTTTTCCCAATTAAGCACAAGATTAGTCTCTATACACCTTATCAGGATTAATTTCAGGTTATCTAAACATGTATCAAAACTATCACCATACACACTGAAATCATCCATGAAAACTTCTATTATTTTCTCAACATACTCAGAAAAGATGCTCACCATACATCTTTGGAAAGTCGCGGGTGCATTGCACAACCCAAATGGCATTCGTCTGTAGGCAAAGGTCCCGAACGGGCACGTGAAGGTTGTCTTCTCTTGATCCTCGGGGGCAATTGCTATCTGAAAGTATCCTGAAAATCCATCCAAAAAGCAATAATAAGCTCTACCAGCTAAACGTTCAACCATCTGATCAATGAAAGGGAGAGGGAAATGGTCCTTTTTGGTGACGGCGTTCAGCCTACGGTAGTCTATACATTGCCTCCATCCAGTGGGTTTGCGCACTGGCACGAGCTCACCCGTTTGGTTGGCCTCTACCGTCACTCCTGCTTTCTTTGGGACTACCTGGATCGGACTCACCCAAGGGCTATCAGATATTGCAAAGATGATCCCCACCTCTAGCAATTTTAGAATCTCTTTCTTTACAACTTCCATCATGAGGGGATTGAGCCTTCTTTGAGCCTGCCTAACAGGTCTGGCATCGTCTTCTAGCCTAATCCGGTGCATACAGATGGCCGGGCTGATCCCCTTAATGTCTGCGATTGTCCAGCCTATCGCCTCTTTATGCTCCCGAAGGACTCGGATCAGTTTCTCTTCCTGGATTTTTGACAGTGCCGATGAGATAATCACCGGGAGTGTCTCATTATCACCTAGATATGCATATTTCAGGTGCTCTGGTAGAGGTTTCAACTCCAGTACAGGTGCCTGCACCACAGATGGCAATACCCTCTGGTGAGGCTCGGGAGTAAAAATAGGTAAGACTTCATACCTTTTCGTGGTGGTTTGCAATGAGTGTAGTGCACCTATTGTGCATTTTAGATCCTCACTCCACTCCACCTGAGGAGTTGTCTCCAACTCGAGGTGCTTTGTTAAAGCCACCTCCAACTCATCCCTGCCATCAGTTTCAAACACTTCCTGCACTACAGGGTCAATAGCACTCACAGAGAAAACTGAGCTAAAGTTGGAGTTCGAGGGGTACTTCATAGTATCAAAAATATTAAAATGCACAATTTCCCCATCAAACTCCATGGACAAGGTACCCTTATTAACATCAATTTTCGTCTGTGCAGTGCTCATAAAAGGTCTACCCAATAACAAAGGTGAGGGATCAGGGGAGTGATCATCATCCATATCCAGTACATAAAAATCAGCTGGAAACACCAAATCATTAACTTTTACCAATACATCTTCAACCAACCCATCAGGATATGCATTAGTTCGGTCAGCTAATTGAATGATAATTCCAGTTTCTTTTAATGGACCTAATTTTAGAGAAGCATAGATAGACTTAGGCATGACATTAATTGATGCTCCCAGATCCAACATGGCCCTTCTGATCACAGTATTACCTATCCTACAGGGAATAGTAAACATACCTGGGTCCCCGCACTTTGGTGGGAGCTTTCTCTGCAGGACCGCTGACACATTCTCCCCAACAATAACCCGTTCATCCCCTCTCAATCGCCTTCGGTTGACACACAAGTCCCTTAGGAACTTGGCATATTTTGGTACTTGTTTGATGGCGTCTAAGAGGGGGATATTTATCTCAACCTTGCGAAAAACCTCCAAGATTTCCCTCTCCTTATCCTGCTTCTTTGATTTTTCCAACCTGCTAGGAAAAGGAGGCGGGTTAGTCCTAACTGTAATTGTTGGGTCAGGAAGTACCTGTGGATCTGCACCATTGCTGTCCTCCCTTTCGAGCTCACTTTCGATCTTCTCTTCATCCTTGTCCTTGGGGATCACAGGCTCAGGCCCTTGAACTTCCTTGCCACTCCTCAAGGTCATGGCGCTCACATTCTTCGGGTTCAACTCAGGTTGAGATGGCAATTTACCTTGATTTTGGGCATCCAAGCGGTTGATTGTTGTGGCCAGTTGACTTATCTGATTCCTTATGTCCTGCATTTCGGAGTCCGTCCTTTGCTGATGTTGCATAATGGTTGCCTCCGTCCTTTGCTGATTTTGCATAATAGTTGCCTCTGTCCTTTGCTGATTTTGCGCCATGGTTGTCATCATTTGTTTCATCATCTCCTCCATAGATGAACCGGATTGAGGGGGCGGAGGTGGTCGGGGTTGGTATTGCTGCTGGTACCCTGGTGGCTTATTCGGCACAAAGTTAGACTGCCTGTTCGGCGTGAAGTTGGATTGCCTATTCCCTCCATAACTGAGGTTGGGATGATCTCTCCACCCAGGGTTGTAGGTGCTTGAGTAAGGGTCGTACTGCTTCCTTGGCGCGGGCGCGTGGTCAGCCATGTTCACCTGTTCCGCAGTTTCTTCCTGAATCATTGGGCACATGTCTGCAGAGTGACCTATGCCAGTGCAAATCCCGCATACCCTGGCTTGTGATGCATTTCTCACAGCCTGTTGCCTAACAAACGCAGTCAACTCATTTAGCTGCTGCTGCACAGAGGGTGTCTCTATCTCATTCACCCTACGTATTAAGTGAACATCTCTTGCATCAATGATCGGATGATTGGACTGTGCCAGAGTAGTTGCGTCCTTGGCTAGATGGAAGGCTTAGCCACGCCGCATAATGAAATCACCACACGAATTAATAAATTGCAAAGGCATTCCGTTTTCTATCAGGAAGTAAGGAATAAAAGGTGTTTTTCCCGTTGGGGAATATTGTCGAACACCTGGCGTGTGTCAGAGGCCAGTCCAAGGAAAAGAAAGGAAAACTAAAAACTGAACTAAAGCAAAAGAACTAAAAGCTGGCCGTCCGTCTTCGTACGTTAGCTCCCCATTTAAAGCCAAAGGAAAGATATCCAGTGGTCCCCACCAATTGGCCAAAAGCTGCCCCATTTCTTCTTAGTTCCCTTAGGCTTTGTACGTTGCTTTTTTTTTCTTTGAAACCAAAGGACCAAAGCCCTTTTCCTTTCCTCCGTGGTCCCCACCGAAGTCAAAGGCCCAAGCCTTCAAGTTCTCTAAGTCTCCGGTTGTAAACCTCTTGGTCAACAAGGATAAAGGGATAGGAGTCCAGTTCTTTTCAGCACTGTGGCCCTGGCCTGTGACTCGCTTGAAGACTCAATTTTCTCCAGAAAATCCCTCATGTTTGGTAGTTTTCTGTTCTATCCCTGAAATAAAGGCCACAAACCAAATATAAGTAGATATGTGCAATTAACACAATATTTATCAGGGATGAAAGGGGAAATTAATAATAAAATTACTAACAAATTATACCCTATCACGGACCTCACCCAAACTGGCCCTATAACCTCAAAAATGTGCTCATACCTGCACCTCAAGACTAGTTCTTGATGCAAAAAGAGCATCAGATCATCACAAATTCACAATGTGTCGTGTTCTCTGGTGTAATGACCCTAGATATTTTCACTAGATATTTCTGAGCAGAAATGTATCTGCCATGTTTTCCTTTTCAGATAGTTAGTTAGCATTTCCGTTAGTTAGTTAGTCAGCTAGCTGTCAAAGGCATGCATGTATGCATGCTCATTCTGTTAAGAGATTGGCTAGTTGCAGAAGGATCTAGAGGGAGCATTCTGTATAAATAAAGCCTAAAGGGGACGAAAAGGCATGTTATCAGATATAACAAATTCAGTTTACTTACCTATTGCTCTATCCTTTCCTCTCTTCTCTCTCACACTTCTCCTCCTTCTCTACGAATCTCTCTGCTACACTCTTCTACCTTCTTAGCCTATTCAGATCATAACTAGAAGTACCATTACAAGTGGTATCAGAGCTTCCGGTCCTTGGACTAGGAAGCTTAGATTGACATATCACAATGGCGGATGGAACAAGGATGAAGACGATGGAGGAACAGCTCTGCAGGCAAGAAAGCAAGATTCAAGGAATTCTGGAATCCTTGGCAGCAGACAAGCAGAGCATGGAGGATAGGTTGGATGCAGTGAGTGTTGAGCTGAGCAATAAGCTAGATGCGTTCATGTCAGCCATATCACAGCAGCTCTCCAGCTTGAACCGTGGAAATCCAGAGAAAGGCATATTAGGATCTCCAGAAGGAAGTCACTCCAGAAGTTCAGACCTGGGGAGTAGGGAACAAGGAGAACGGAATGCTAGGAGTGCCTTCTTCGCTAGCGCGCCTAAATTGGAAATTCCAGCATTTAGGGGAGACAATCCTAGGGAATGGATCAGGAAACTGCAGAAATATTGCCAGCTTCTGCACATTCCCAAGGAGCAATGGATGGAGTTGGCAGAGTTCCACTTGGAGGAGAAAGCGGCAGTGTGGTATCAAGGATTCAGATCTACTAAGGGTAACAAGGTGGATTGGATGGAGTTTTCTGGAGAACTGTGTAAGAGGTTTGGAACCTTAGGACAGATGGACCCAGTGGAGGAATTCAACAAGTTGCAACTCTCTTCCACAGTCCTAGCATATCAAGAAAAATTTGAGGAGCTGTTATCAGAGGTAATGATTCGAGCCCCACACCTTCCAGAAAACTACTATATTTCCTGTTTTTTGAGTGGACTGCCAGATGAATTGAGATCGATGGTGAAAGCTCACGACCCTAGGACATTGTCCAAAGCCTTTGAGTTGGCCAGACTACAGGAGAATGCCTTTGAAGCCTACCACAGGAAGCACAAACCTCATCAGAGGGCCATGGCCCGGGGAAACTCCACGCAGGCTGCTGCTCAGCAAAATGTGGCACCTACCAAACCTGTCATTGCCAATGCCGTCAAAAAAACACCTCAACATTTCAAGAAAATCACACCAGAAGAACTGCAGTACAGGAGGGAACATCATCTTTGCTACAAGTGTGGAGAAAAGTTTGGTCCAGGTCACCAGTGTAGGCAGAAGGAGATTCATCTGCTTGTCGCAGTAGAAGATAGGCCTGAGGATCTAGAGGAAGGGGAGGTAATTGAGTACCAAGGGGCACAGTCGGCCAAAGGAGTGGAAATGGCAATACATGCACTGACGGGGAAGATGACTTACAATACCATCAAACTGCAGGGGCTGTTCAAAGGAACCCCCCTATCAATCTTGGTAGATGGGGGAAGTACTCACAGCTTTGTCAAAAATACTGTGGCTCAACTCTTCCCAGGGATGGTTCAGTCTATCAAGCCCTTCAAGGTCAAGGTGGCTAATGGGGAGTATTTGACCTGTAGTAGGATGATTCCAAACATGAACTGGGAAATGCAAGGTAAACCATTCACTCATGACATGTTTATCATTAACTTAGAACCTTATGATATGATCATAGGTGTGGATTGGATGGCTGCACACAGCCCCATCACCTTTGACTTCAGGCAGTTGAACATGACATTTGATAAGGAAGGGGAAAGGATCTTGCTACAAGGAGAGTCTAAGGAGGCCGTCCTTAAATTTCCTAGAGACAATGCTGAGAAGGAGGGACTAAGCACCAGAATTTGGAAGCATGCCTGCGAGCTGAGGATGAGTGGAACTCAGGTACACATTGTAACTCAGTTGGATACTACTTTTCAGCAGTCCCTAGATGCTCTAATTGCAGACTACAAGGATGTATTTGGGGAGCCAAAATCCCTCCCCCCTTCCAGAAACTGTGACCACCAAATTCCTTTAGTACCAAATGCCAAACCATTCAAGTTAGCACCCTATAGGTATCCGCACAACCAGAAAAATGAAATAGAGAAACAGGTCAAAGACATGCTTAGTAGTGGCATTATCCAGCTCAGCCATAGTCCGTTTGCATCTCCAGTTCTGTTAGTTAAAAAGAAAGATGGAACTTGGCGATTCTGTGTTGATTACAGACAACTAAATGACCTGACTATCAAAGATAAATTTCCAATACCAATCATTGATGATTTACTCGATGAGTTATATGGTGCTAAGCTCTTCACTATGATTGACCTAAGAGCTGGATACCATCAAATCAGAATGTACATGGATGACATTCCAAAAACAGCCTTCAAAACTCACCTTGGACTATATGAATTCACAGTCATGCCATTTGGCCTTACTAACGCACCAGCCACCTTTCAAAGCCTGATGAACCATGTATTCGAACCTTACTGGAGAAAATTTGTGCTAGTATTTTTTGATGACATCCTTGTGTATAGTCCGGACCCAAACACTCACCTTTCACACCTCAAAACTGTCCTAGAAACACTCAGATCTTGCTCCCTATTTGCCAAGTTTTCCAAATGCATCTTTGGACAGTCTCAAGTGGAGTATTTGGAACACATTATCAGTGGTGATGGAGTACAGGCAGACCCCTCAAAAGTGAAAAGCATGATGGACTGGCCTGCACCTACATCAGTGAAGGCCCTGAGAGGATTTTTGGGACTTACAGGCTATTACAGGAGGTTCGTGAGAGGTTATGGAATCATTGCCAAGCCACTTACGGAGTTGCTGAAGAAAGAAAATTTCCACTGGAGTGAACATACTGAGCTAGCCTTCCAAAAACTCAAACAACTGATGAGTAGCACACCTGTCCTCGCACTTCCTAACTTTTCCTTACCATTTGTTCTAGAAACAGATGCTAGTCATAAGGCTATAGGAGCTGTACTCATGCAGCAAGGAAGGCCTATTGCCTATCTCAGTCAAGCCTTGGGGCCTAAGAACTTGGGGTTATCCATATATGAGAAAGAGTTGTTATCCCTTATCACAGCTGTATCGAAGTGGAGGCATTATTTGTTGGGGAATCACTTCATTATCAAGACAGATCACCAGAGCTTAAAATACCTATTGGAGCAGAAGATAACTACCCCCCTTCAGCAAAAGTGGCTTACTAAATTGTTAGGATTGGATTATGAAATACAGTACAAGAAAGGGAAAGAAAATCTTGTGGCCGATGCACTGTCCAGAAGAGACTATGAAGAGGACAGTTCTACACACAGTCTCTCAGTCATGAAACCTGCATGGCTGTCTGAAGTCGTGGAAAGCTACCAAGGGGATAATGCAGTGACTAAATTAATGGAAACCTTGGCTATTACACCAGATTCTCTCCCAAATTACTCTTTTGTTGAGGGATTGCTCAGGTATAAGGGCAGGGTGTACATTGGAGCGTCAGGGAACTTGAGACAGAAGTTGATAGCCTGCTTCCATGACTCGCACCTTGGGGGTCATTCAGGATATCTGGGAACCTATCAGAGGTTGAAGGGACCATTCTTCTGGCCGGGGATGAGAAGGAAGGTAGAAGAATGGGTGCAGCAATGTGATATCTGTAAAAGGAGCAAAGTAGAAAACTGTAAGGCACCAGGCCTACTGCAACCCCTTCCTATCCCTGAGCAAGCATGGCAACATATTTCAATGGACTTCATAGAAGGATTACCCAAATCTCACGGATATGAAGGGATACTGGTGGTCATCGACAGGTTCACCAAGTATTGTCATCTCATAGCACTACCCTCTAAGTATACAGCACAGTCAATAGCTAACATATATTTTGACAACATCTACAAATTGCACGGATTACCTCTGAGCATTGTATCGGACAGAGACAGGCTGTTCACCAGCATGTTCTGGCAGGAGTTGTTTGGGAAGCTAAGTACTGAGCTGCATTACTCCACTGCCTACCACCCCCAGACAGACGGGCAGACAGAAAGGCTGAACAGATGTGTAGAGACATACTTGAGGTGTTTGTGTTTCCAACAGCCTCACAAATGGAAGTCCTTGCTAGCAGCTGCTGAATGGTGGTACAACACCAACCATCACACAGCCTTAAAGATGACTCATTTTCAGGCTCTGTATGGTTATCCACCCCGCAACTAGGCCTCAATGGCTTGGAGACTCCAGTAGCTGCTGTGGAACATTGGCTAGGAGATAGAAGGAAATGGAATGAACTGCTGCGGGGTAATCTGATCAAGGCTCAGAATCGAATGAAGCAGTTCGCTGACAAAAACAGAATTGAAAGGAGTTTTCAGGTAGGAGACTGGGTCTATTTGAAATTGCAGCCTTATAGACAAACTTCAGTAGCAGTCCGAAGAAATCTGAAGTTATCTTCCAAATATTATGTTATCTTCCAAATATTATGGCCCTTACAAGGTCCTTCAAAAGGTGGGGAATGCGGCCTACAGACTAGAATTACCTGCTGGTTCTTTGATACATCCTACCTTCCATGTCTCCCTGCTTAAACCATCTGCAAAGAATCAGGTTGTGACTCAGGAGTTACCCTTGACGACTACGGATGGACAGATTAAAATTGCCCCTGAAAGGGTGATTGCTACTCGTGAAATCATAAGGAAAAGGCAGAAGGTGACTCAAGTGTTGATCAAATGGGTGAACCTAAGCACTGAAGACTCAACTTGGGAGGATGTCACGGTGATACAATCACAGTTTCCAGATTTCCAGCTCAAATCCTAGTGACTAGGATTCTCAAGGGGGAGGTATTGTAATGACCCTAGATATTTTCACTAGATATTTCTGAGCAGAAATGTATCTGCCATGTTTTCCTTTTCAGATAGTTAGTTAGCATTTCCGTTAGTTAGTTAGTCAGCTAGCTGTCAAAGGCATGCATGTATGCATGCTCATTCTGTTAAGAGATTGGCTAGTTGCAGAAGGATCTAGAGGGAGCATTCTGTATAAATAAAGCCTAAAGGGGACGAAAAGGCATGTTATCAGATATAACAAATTCAGTTTACTTACCTATTGCTCTATCCTTTCCTCTCTTCTCTCTCACACTTCTCCTCCTTCTCTACGAATCTCTCTGCTACACTCTTCTACCTTCTTAGCCTATTCAGATCATAACTAGAAGTACCATTACATCTGGTTACCAGTAAATTGCCAATGGCGTTGGAAGAGTTCAAAAAAAATTTAAAAAAGGTAAGAATAAGTTTCAGGAAGGGAAAATTTATCCAAGAATTTAAAGTACCTTATGCCATCAAGGTTCCAAAGAGAAACATTCATCCGGGGAAGAAAGAGAAAACACATATATACTTTTGTATTATGGAAATTTCTGAAAGAAAATGAATGATTTTGGATAATGAACCTTCAAGTTGGTCTACCTTTTATTCAATGTATCCCCCAATGTCTTCCCAATTCTTTACTTCTCTTCTAGTTCACGAAAGTATTACCTGAACGCTTCCAAGTATTTTTATGTTAATCGAACAAAAAAGTTAACGTTGGCTATTGTTTCCCAAGTTCTGGCATGCTAATTTTCCGAGAGGCAAATTTATCTTATGCAATTATGTCACTTTTTTGACAAAAAAAAAAAAATTATGTCACTGATTAATTCTTCAATCAGAAGAAAATAATCTTGAATGTTGATTGACGACGATTTTATATTGCTCATGAGCAGATTCCTAATCATTGAAGTTAAGGAAAATACAACAAAAGAAAAGCAAAAGCATATTCCTAATAGTAGTTGGTAACCATTATTTTTTTCGGCGCAAGTTTGCATGGAAGTAGTTATCTTTTTTTTTTTTTAGTTATAATTCAACCATATTTATTTGGTATTTTGTCCTCATGAAGACATAGCATAATGTTTACAAATCCAAATAGCGATGAACCTGTACAGAACTTTGGCAGCGTGATGGAGTTGGTTATGGATAGCGAAATTTCAACAGTGCACAATAATTTGAAAATATAATGAATCAATTTCGGGTCATTCTCACCATTAAATCTCTAGACAGACAGAGGCCTTGTAGCTAAAGAAGAAGAGAGGAAAGAGAGAGATAAACATGGAGAAGCCATCCCTTTCCCTTTTGCTACAAGTAGTACTGCTACTTTTCATTTTGTATCGGATCTTCGGCCGCTATTGCGGCCACAAGTCCAGTAAACTTCCACCAGGGCCATACCAATATCCCATAGTTGGAAACATGTTCCAGCTCAGTGGAATCATGCATTCAACACTAGCAAAACTCTCCAAAACATACGGACCTTTGATGTCAATTAAGGTACTGAACAGAACAATGATTATTGTATCCTCCCCAAAAGTAGCCAAAGAATTACTTCAAAAATATGATCATCTCTACACCTCAAGACTAGTCCTTGATTCAGCCCGAGCATTCGATCATCACAAGTTCTCTGTTGTCTGGCTACCAATAAATAGCAAATGGCGCAATCATCGCAAACTGTGCAAAGAACAACTTTTCTCCTCAGAACGACTCAATGCTAGTCAAGGGCTCCGTCAAGAAAAGGTGCAACAACTTTGTAATTATGTCCATGGCTGTTGCATTAACGGGGAAGTTGTTGATATAGGTGAAGCTACCTTCACAACAATGGTTAATATTGTATCCAGCACTTTCTTCTCTGTTGATTTTGGTTGTTACGAGTCAAATTCGTCTCAAGAACTGAAAGAAAATATATTGGGTGTGTTGGACACCCTAGCCAAACTTAATCTCTCAGACTTCTTTCCCGTGCTCCGAGCGATTGATCCACAGGGTATTAGGCGCCAGACCAAGTTTTACTTTGGAAAATTGCTTCAAATGTTTGATGAAATTATTAGGCAACGGTTACAAGAAAGGGAGAAATCCCTTGCTTATTGTCGGAGGAACGACTTGCTAGAGGTCCTCCTTGACCTGATTCAGCAGCACAAAACTGAATGGAGCATTAAGGACGCAAAACATTTGTTTCTCGTGAGTATCTACTCCTCAGCTTTTCAGTGATACACTTGTTGAAAATGATAAAAAAATTAATCTTTTATGTAATGACAGTGTATACATTTTCATCATTGGATACATGACACATAATTATTACCAGATCTATTAGCCATAATTCCCTCAATAGTTATGGTTTTTTATCTTTTATTCGGATTTTATAAAGAATTGTAAACCTAAAGAAAAATTGGAAGCTAAAATCAGAAACTCTGGGAAGATATCTGACCATTTCCTGTTTCAGGATTTATTTCAAGCAGCATTTGATACAATATCTTCTACGATGGAATGGGCAATGGCTGAGTTATTGAGGAACCCAGACAAAATGGAAAAGGCTAAAACTGAGATAAGAGAAATCATTGGACATCGTAAACTGATTCAAGATTCAGACATTTCTGCACTCCCTTACTTGCGGGCAATTGTTAAAGAGGCCCTTCGCCTTTACCCTCCTGCCAGCACAATGAGTCGCTACTATGAAGCCGATGTAGAAATTGACCAGTATATTGTACCCAAAAATACTCTAGTACTTGTTAATCTTTGGGCTATTGGTAGAGATTCGAGTGTGTGGTCGAATCCTGATTCATTTGTGCCTGAAAGATTCCTAGACAGTGAAATCGATGTCAAAGGCCATCATTTTGAGCTCCTTCCATTCAGTACAGGCAGGAGAATATGTGTTGGGATGCCACTGGCTGAACGCATGATTCATCTGATATTGGCTTCGCTCATTCATAACTTTGATTGGAAGCTTGAAGAAGGGATGAAACCAGAAGATATTGGCATGCGTGAAAAGCTTGGAATCACAATGCAGAAGGCAGCACCCCTTAAAGCCATTCCAATTAGAGCCACAATGTGATGATTTGTTTTACTTATATGTCCTTTTCATGGTCAGACTGTCAAAATAATATTAGCAAAGAACCTGGAATTGAAATGGGATCCAGGGCGTTGAATTTTGTTTAGCTTTAATGTAATTCTTACAATATTTGGTGTTAACTCGTCCAACTTTTGTGTTATTGTGAAATTTGTTAGTTCATATAATTGAGTTGGAATAAAATTGAGAATTTACACCAAACTTGGATGGATTTACACCAAATATTATAGTAATTAATCAACTGAACTCAATCAGACAAAAATCAACCGGAGAGACCCGTTTCCACTTTCCATTGAAATGTCCCTTAAAGAAACGACGGACTTGTATGACTTTCTCTACTGTTTTCTTGGATGCACGTCAAATCAAGGTTAGAATAAGTACAATATGCATATGGACTTCGCCAGAGCCTGCTAGATACTGCATTTTGATGCGATGGTACACTTTTGGCATTACAGTCGCTCTTACTTTTTTGGTGTTCTAATACAAGATATCATAGGGATCATAAATTTGAAACACCAAGGTGTAACATAGATTCAAATCTACTTTGTTTCAATATATGATGATTCTTATCTTTTTTGTTTTTATCCCTCCCGACTTTTTATATACCCTTTTTATCTTCATATGTCAGACACATAATTCGAAATCAAACTTGCAACAAGAAGGACTCTAAGTTTCAACAAGGCCTATCCTTTTATGAACTCATCTCCAAGTTTTTTGTTGATATTAATTTTCTAAAGGGTGGGGCTAAATCCACACCCCCGCCCAATCTAAATCCACACCCCTAGCATTAAAATGACAATAAAAACCTATAGGAGCTTGATAGAAACTTTTTTCAATACAAAAACTTATTTTTCATACAACAAGAGATGTTTAAAAAATCAACTACAAATTTTAATTAATTGAAATTGTTTGATACCATCATCTTAATTATTGATGTGCCAGTGTTTTTTAAAATTATAGTTCAATCAACTTTGAAGTGTAACATGCCAAAAAGGTAAAAATATTTTCTTAGCACAATTTTTAAAAATCTCTCGTCTCCTCTTAAGTGATAAAAAGAGATAAAAACATTCTCTCCACCAAATAAGAGGAAAAAGTAAATGCCATCAAAGTGAATAAAAAAATGTCAAAAATTTTAAGACCAATCATAATGATGTAAATTTTAAATCCAAATTAGCACCATCAATTTTCACCAAAAAAAGATTAATTTTTGATTGAAAAAGTTTCTACCAAGCCCCATAAATGCTATGGGCTCTTTGGTCAACTTGGTTATAAGAGTGTGGATTTAAATTGTGGAGATGTGGATTTATCCCCACCTCTTTCTAAATTTCATTAGCTTTAATTTACTTTTATTCAATTCATTAACACAAAATTCAGAAATGAAAAGATCAAAATTACTAATTCAAAAGAGAGATAACGAAATCCAAGAAATAGTAGGAAAAGATTTGTATTTATCGTTATTTTGCTGTGCTCCAGATACTGTGGGACTCTACCCTAATTATCAATTATCTTCTTTGCATCCTTCTAATATCAATTTGTGGTCATTATTTAAAAATTCAATCAGAAAACATTAAAATGGTGTTTTACCCTGGTCAAAGAAATCAAACTCTTCAGCATAGCGACTTTCCTCTTTAGCTGACAGCATTTTTGCTTCTGTCTTTCCCTTTCCCCTCTCCAAACATGTTCTCCATGGAAATGTCAACTTAGGTTTAATTTTGCTTTCTTCCCACCATTGTTATCACACTTGATTAGCTTAAACATTCGCAATTTAGTTCTCAACTACAGATTGCACATTCGATAATGGATTTGATCGTCAAAATAAATATTATTGCCAAGATGCAGCATCATCTAAATTAATTTGTTTCGAAGCAAAATTAAAAAAGGTCAAGATCCACCTTCCAAAGAATTCAAAATTGAGAAATTACTTCTATAATAGATTTGGCAGTTTTAATAATTGATACCGTCGTACTTGTCAGGAATCTATTGGTTGTCTCTAATATATGAACATTATCTGCAGGTGTCGTCTAAATAAATGCTATGTTTTCAGAACCGGACCGGGTATCGACTCGTTCAAGTTCAGGGGTCAGGGGTCAATGGGTTCAACCGGATTCGATCGGGGTTGAACCGGATGATGTCATAAATAAAAATTATTTAAAAATTAAAATATTATATGTAAAATACCTAATAACATGTTAATATTAATAAAGATATATTCATATATATTTGATGTTTCAAATATATTTAACAAGAAAATACAAAGAAATTAGAACAGTCAAATAGCAATTTATATTATTTAATGAGTATTAACAAGCTTAGAATTAAAATTATGGATTTAATTAAAAAATAATACCAAATTTTAAGATAATATTTATAAAGTATGAAATATTTGAGATATATTAATAATTTTTAATAACCTAGGATCAAAATATAATATTAGAAATATTTTGACCTTCAAAAAAAAAAAAGAATCTACATACATGCATGGAGAGGCGGCAACCAGAAGATATGGATGTTGTATGAACACGTGCGAGCGAGTTGTGGCCAGGATGTAGCAACACTGTAGCAGTAATCAACTGTGCATGCATGTCCCATTACAAAAATGGTTGCGTTTTGGGATTTTGGGCTGGGCACATGGAGCCAAGGAGATGTGGGTCCCTCTCTTTCCTTTCCTTGCGTGAGATCCGAGATGCATGGTGGAACCCGGTTCTTATTTTTCCCGGTCAAACCCGGTCAAACCCGGGTTTTGACCTGGTTTGACCGAACTTTTAATTTCCCGGTTTTTAAAGTTAGCTCGGACCGGACAATTGGCCTGTTCTCGGTCGGACCGGCCGGTCCGGTCCGAGTTTGAAAACAGAGAATAAATGTGCTTCAAACTGAATAATTGGCGAAGCTGCAGCTTTCTTCAACATGTACACGGCTGACTAGCAGGTGTTATGGATTGTAAAGAGATAACATGTTAATGAAATACTTCCAAATTTCTCTTGCCATAAAAAACTTCAATAACTTAGGAAAATAATCAGTCAATTTTCAATTTCTTTAGTCTGCTAGTATCTAGTTTTAAGTTTCTCTAAACGTTAAACAAGCAGAATTTTTTAGTAGAAAGCTGGTTAATTTGCAGCTTTTGACATACTGATTCTGGCAGCTAAGAGTTTGCCTTTTTATGTTATTGTTCATTCAAATTGGTCAGCGCTAATTTAGTTTGCCCTCTTGAATTTTAAGCCTAGATGCGCTTTTTTTCTAAAATAAAACAGTTGGAAATCGTCTAGTATGATTTGTTTGACAAAGCAATTTGCACTAATGGCAGAAAATATGAAAACATATCATGCATATATTTGATCTAAAAAATCATTAGGTTTAATGGAGCTACAAAATATAAAAGATTACACTGTGAATCGCAAACAATCGGATCTGACTAATTCACTTAGAACTGCTATTCAACTGTTTCATACTCAAAATTGATGTTGAGAACTGATGAGAAGACTTAAGAAATTTCAAATCCAACATATAGATATGAAAAAAAAAAACTCTTACATCTGAGAAAAAATAACAAAAATTAAACAAAACTCTCACTAGAAAAGCTTGGAAGAGAAGAAAACTCAAACTAATAAAACATTAGAAGAGACAAAATTCTCACTAGGATATTTTAGGAGAAAAAATTGAAAGTATAAAGAAGGCAAAGAGAACGAGAGAGACCACCATCACTCTAATTATATATGATTTTCAGCACAATTTAGCGCACATGATAATTGTCAACTTTGGTGGTTGCATGGCCCCCCAAATCAATTAAAGCCCCAAATTTGGCACTTTTCTCCACCACTCCATAATATTTTACTCCCTCTGTCTCATTTTGATAGTTCTAATTTTTTTCACACAGTTTAAGAAAAAATAGTTAATTTTGTTGGAAAAA
Source organism: Coffea arabica (assembly GCF_036785885.1). NCBI lineage: Eukaryota > Viridiplantae > Streptophyta > Magnoliopsida > Gentianales > Rubiaceae > Coffea > Coffea arabica. The sequence goes on along the minus strand of NC_092331.1, from coordinate 53,101,440 downwards.
CAAATTTAGATTGCTATTTTTCTAAAATACCTTAACATCAAATAAAGTTGACTTTTCATATATCAATATATTTTAGAAAATCTAAATGCATTAAATGGGGTAGATTATATTCAATACTAACAATCTATATTAAATAAGGTAGTTTATAATAATAACAACTTACATTAAATAAGGGTACGTATTTTAGAAAAATTAAAAGACAACTACATTCTTCAATTGAAAAGTAGATTACAATTTGGGACAGACGAAAAAGGAAAACATGACTATCAAAGTGGGACGGAGGGAGTATCTATTAAGAGCAAACAACTATCTAGCTATGAAAAGCCCAATTTTTTATCCCTACCAACCCATACTTCTTTAAATTTTTTTTTGTTCTATCTAGCTGATGATAATCCCGATCACATTATTTAAGATGATAGAATACAAGAAGACGATGACAATTGGTTAAATTATTTACTATTGATTGCAGAATATCTACAAAATAAATAAATCAAGTTGTCACCATTAGAGAATCAAGAACCAATCCAGTCGTTATCACTAAAAACTTAAAATAGTTGCTCTTTCTTTTATTGCTTCTTCAATTATGCCACAACTCCATCCCACCTTACCTTACATTTTCCCCCCACCCTTATGTTATAGTTGCAACGACTAAATATTATATTCCCAACTGTCTTTTAATTAATTTCTTTGACTCGTCCATTTCTACCTTCTTTATAGCATCTTGTACGACAGCAAATGCATGATTAAAATCAAACAAAAATTGGACAGGAATCAGATTAACAGGCTCCAAAGGAATCTATACCTACTAAACATCTTTGTCTTGACGGCAAAATCCGAATGCCATGTGCATATGGATTAAGCTTCTTTCCATGCCGAATTGAGTCGAGCACTGGTCTAATTGAGGCGAATCTTAACTCAATTTTATCAAACTCGAATTCGACCTCGTGCTCAATTAGCTTTCAATGTAAAATTTGAGTTTAAATTCGACCTCAAATCCTAGTCTAGTCGAACTCGAACTCAAACCTATTCGAGCTTAAAAGATAAAAAATAATTATGTTTTTTTAAGAATGAATAAATGTTCATTTTTCTTAATAAATAATAAAAATATTAGAAAGATATATATGTAATTTCACTATTAAAATAAAAATAAATATATATAATTGAGTTGACTCACAATTTAAAGAACTAAACTTCTCTATGCTGGGTTCAAATTCAATAGCTCGATTTGGTCGAGTCGAACTCTAACTGACCCGACTCGTGAGCACTCATGAGCAGTTTGCATTCATGCTCATGATACAGCACATCAAAAAAGTAAAAATATAAAACAAAAAAAACTGCTGAAAGTAAACAACATTTGGTAAATGGTAAGTTCTAATCATAATTCATAACCTTCTGGGACATTTATTGTTAAGTTATAGTTTGATGGAAGTTAATGCTTAAATCCATCAGTTAATAAATAGAGCTGGCAAAAAAGCGCAAAACCCAACAACCTGCCCAACCCGCCCATTAATTTTAAAGGATGGATTGGGTCAATTGGGTTATGGGTTTTATTGGGTTGGGTAAGAACAACCCAACTTATTCATTGGGGAAGTTGGATTTTTTATTTGGGTACCCAATACCCAACTTGTTTAAAAGTAATTCAAAATAATAAATACAAGATTTAATACACATATGCCAAACTATTTACATTTGGACATGTGTTAATAATTCATTAATTAATTTGTATTCAAAATTCTCATATATATATTTTCAATCATTTTTTAAATTTTTATTTAAAATAAAAAAGAATTTTGAAATAAAAACTCATGCTTATTTTACTTTTATGACAGTAGTTAAACTTGCTCAACTTCTATAATAATTTATTATGCCTTTTAAGAGTATGTTGTTTTCCTCCTCTTTTTTTTCTTTTTTTTTGTGGTAAAAATGTCAATAGTTCATGAATTCTCCTCTCATTTATTTCTTAAAAATTTTGGGATTTTCCATAATAATTTTTTGGGGACCAATACCAGTACTTTTTTACAAGCATATAATATTTTCTGCTTTATATTAGAGTTGTGGTAATTCTAAGAGATTAATATGACCATAGCATCAAGTATGATCCTAGATGATTCTAATTAATTAGGTGATGAATTATCTAACTGTATCAAATCAATAAAAAAAAATACCTTCTAATATATATTATATGTATATAGATCATGATATTAACTTCGAATCAATACAGTTGACTTGCAGATTCTATTTTGTTTTGTTTAATTATGGCGACTTGGGCATGGCTAGTCCAACGATTTCATTTCCTCTGAAGCAAATACCTCCAATCTTCAACTTCATGAGAAGTTTACAATCAGCAAGACAATTAATTTTCCCTCTTAATTAGCAAGTCCAAGAACCAAAATGTAGTAATGTCTCCGGTCATTTAATGGAAGAAAGCAATTTGCATATTATCCCCAGAATGTAGTTCTGATGCATGGACCTTTCACAACAGTTTGCAAAATTTCTAGAGTCATGAATCATAACATTTTTGAGAATATAAGGGCTAAAGTACAAACTTATTTTCTATAATTTCAAAATTATTATACAACAAATTATATGTCTCTTACTTACATTTTCAAGTATAATATAATCTAGCATTCAATAATTTATATACATAAAATATTACAATTTACAATAAAACAGATATGAATAGTAAAAGTGTTAATAAGTTGTGACAAAAATAAGTTTCAATCAATTAGTAGTATTAAAAAAGTACAAAGTAAACAATTTTTTTAGCTAATCTATTTAAATGTATAATTTATTATCTAAAATTCACAATACAAGCAATATAAAATATTATTCTATTTATGGTGTGTTTCCAAGGAACTTAAAAAGTGAGTGTGTGTTTGTGTGTGTGAAAATACATTTATGTATGTGAAAATGTGTTTATATGTGTGAAAAAAAATCTTTTTTGTGTGTTAAAATGTATGTGAAAAAGTTTATGTATTAAAATGTATTAATTAATTTGTTGGGTCATATTTGGGTCATGGGTTTGAGATAACCCACTATGACCCAATCCAAAATTAACACAATCTAAAGTTGGACGGGTTGGGTATAACCCATTTAAGTGAAAACCCAATATTAATCCGCCCAAAACCCGCCCAACCCGCCCAATTGCCAGGTATATTAATAAGCAACTGTCTCTAATTCCCCCCTTTAAGAATTAGTCCTTTCAATTTTCATTAGTTTAAACAATGCCAATGATCAGCTTGCCTACTTTTTCTGCAAACCATCCCTCTATGTCTTCCCCATTCTTTACTTCTATTCTTATAATTTCAAAACGAGCAAAACTTAACTTTCTCCAGTCTTCTCCTCTTTTCTCTCCAAATTACAACCCCCAAAACTAGTAATAAGACTTCTTTCTAGTTCACAAAAGTATTAATTACCTGAACGCTTGCAAGAACTTTTATATTAATCGAACAAATATGCTAATGTTCATTTTGGCTATTGTTTCTTCCAAGTCCTGTCAAGCTAATTTTCTGAGGGGCAAAATTATATTATGCAATTTATGTCACTGATTAATTCTTGAATCAGAAGAAAATATGCTTGAATGTTGATTGATGATGATTTTATATTGTTCATGAGTAGATTCCAAATCATTGAAATTAAGGAAAACACACCAAAAGAAAAGAAAAGAAAACGCATAGTACTTTGCTGGATCATGCATCCAGCTACCATTTACTTCACTACCAATTTAAAAAGCTAAAATAGTAGTTGGTATCGATTTTTTTCCTCGGTATAAGTTTGCATCAATGTAGTTTTTTTTTCTCCGGTTATAGTTCAACCATATTTAATTGGTTTTTTATCCTCATGGAGACAGAGCATAATGTTTAAAAATCCAAATAGCAAAAAACCAGTACAGAACTTTGGCAAGGTGATGGAGTTGGTTATTGATAGCGAAATGTCAACAGTGCACAACAATTTGAAAATATAATGAATCAATTTCCAGCCATTCTCGCCATTAAATCTTTAGACAGACAGAGGACATGTAGCTAAAGCAGAAGAGAGGAAATTGCGAGATAAACATGGAGAAGCCATCCCTTTCCCTTTTGCTACAAGTAGTACTGCTACTACTCATTTTGTATCGGTTCTTTGGCCGCTATCGCGGCCACAAGTCCAGTAAACTTCCTCCAGGGCCATACCAATATCCCATAGTTGGAAACACGTTCCAGCTCAGAGGAATTCTCCATTCAACACTATCAAAACTCTCCAAAACATATGGACCTTTGATGTCAATTAAGGTACTGAACAGAACAATGATTGTTGTATCCTCACCAAAAGTAGCCAAAGAATTATTTCAAAAATATGATCATGTCTACACCTCAAAACTAGTCCCTGATTCAGCCCGAGCATTCGATCATCACAAGTTCTCTGTTATCTGGTTACCAGCAAATAGCAAATGGCGCAATCTTCGCAAGCTGTGCAAAGAACAACTTTTCTCCTCGGAGCGACTCAATGCTAGTCAAGGGCTCCGTCAAGAAAAGGTGCAACAACTTTGTAATTATGTCCATGGCTTTTGCATTAACGGGGAAGCTGTTGATATACGTGAAGCTGCCTTCACAACAATCGTTAATGTTGTGTCCAACACTTTCTTCTCTGCTGATTTTGGTCATTACGAGTCAAATTCATCTCAAGAACTGAAAGAAATTATATCCGCTGTGTTGGGCATCATAGCCAAACCTAATCTCTCAGACTACTTTCTGGTGCTCCGAGCGATTGATCCGCAGGGTATTAGGCGCCAGATCAAGTTTTACTTCAGAAAATTGCTTCAAATATTCGATGAAATTATTAGTCAACGGCTAAAAGAACGAGAAAAATCCCTTGCTTATTGTCGGAGAAATGACTTGTTGGAGGTCCTCCTTGACCTGACTCAGCTGCGCAAAACTGAATGGAGCATTGAGGACGCAAAACATTTGCTTCTCGTGAGTATCTACTCCTAAACTTTTCACTGATACACTTCGTTGAAAATTATAAAAGGGTGATAATTATTGCCAGATCTATTAGCCATAACCCCCTCAATAGTTATGGTTTTCTATCTTATATTAGGATTTTGTAAAGAATTTAGACAGTTTTTTACTGTAGCCTCTATTTTTTCTCGGAATACAGGCAGTGGATATTATATCATCCATGGTATTTTATTAGTTCCTTTGAAGGTCAAAAGATTAAAAGACGTGAGATGAGGCTGTGCATTGTTGCATCAATTAACACCGTCACTCGAATGAAACAGGAAAATAGGCTCTCATGCCTATGTGAACTAGGGGCTCAATCTCTGTGTGTGTGTGTGTGTGTGGATATTGAGTTACCTATAATCCGGACTTGAACAGTGTTAATGTACTTTGAATTATGCAATACGTTATGAAAAATTTCAGAATTGTATGAGTGTGGACTGAGCTGCAAATCCAATTTACAAACCTTAAGATTGGAAGCTAAAATCAGGCAAGATATTTGACCATATTTTGTTTCAGGATTTATTTATTGCAGCATTTGATACAACAACTTCTACGGTGGAATGGGCAATGGCTGAGTTACTGAGGAACCCAGAAAAAAAGGAAAAGGCTAAAACTGAGATAAGAGAAGTCATTGGACATCGTAAACTGATTTAAGAATCAGACATTTCTGCACTCCCATACTTGCGGGCAATTGTTAAAGAGACCTTTCGCCTTTACCCTCCTGTCAGCATAATGAGTCGCCACTACGAGGCCGACATAGAAATTGACCAGTATATTGTACCCAAAAATGCTGTAGTACTTGTTAACCTTTGGGCAATTGGTAGAGATTCGAGCGTGTGGTCGAACCCTGATTCATTTGTGCCTGAAAGATTCCTAGACAGTGAAATTGATGCCAAAGGCCATCATTTTGAGCTCCTTCCATTTAGTACAGGCAGGAGAATATGTGTTGGGATGCCGCTGGCCGACCGGATGCTTCATCTGATATTGGCTTCACTCATTCATAACTTTGATTGGAAGCTTGAAGATGGGATGAAGCCAGAAGGTATGGACATGAGTGAAAAGCTTGGAACCACAATGCAGAAGGCAGTACACCTTAAAGCCATTCCAATTAAAGCCACAATGTGATGATTTGTTTTACTTATAGTTCTGGCATAAGTTGTCATTATGGTCACTGTCAAAATAATACTAGCAAAGAACCAGGAATTGAAACGGGATCCGGAGTGTTGAATTTTGTCTAGCTTTAATGTAATTCTTACAATATTTTGTGTTAACTTATACAACTTTTGTGTAATTGTGAAATTTTACCGCTCATATAACTAAGTTGGAAGAAAATTTAGGATTACACTAAAGTTGTATAAATTTACACCAAATATTGTAAAAATTAGGCAATTGGACTCAATCAGACGAAACTCAACTGAAGAGCCCCATTTCCATTGAAATGTTCCTTTATAAAATGATCGGACTAGCTAATATCGCTTTCTCTATCATTTTCTTACATGCACATCAAATCAAGGTTAGAACAAGTACAATACGTATGTGGACTTGGCCAGAGCTTGCAAGACAAACTGTTTTTTGATGCGATGACACACTTTTGGTATTACTCTGGCTCTTACTTTTGGTGTTCTTACATAGGGTATGATAGGGATCATAAATTTGATACACCCAGATATAACATATTCAAGTCTAGTTTGTTTCGATATATAATGATTCATATCCTTTTTTTAAAAAAAAAAAAAAAATCCTCCCACCCCTCCCTATATCTTTCATTACCCCTAACTACTAGACACGAATTTTGAACCTGACAGTGAGAAGGATTCTAAGTTTTAAGTTGGCCTATTATTTTTGAACTCATTTCTAAGTATTAAGTTGATATTAATTTTCTAAGTTTTCAACTAGGCCTATCCTTCTTGAACTCATCTCTAAGTATTAAGTTGATATTAATTTTCTAAGTTTCATTTGCTTTAACTCGCTTTTATTAAATTCATCAACACAAAATTGAGAAATGAAAATATCAAAATTACTAATTCAAAAGTGGGATGAGGAAATCCAAGAAATAGTAGGAAAATATTTGCGTTTATAGTTATTTCAGTATGCTCCAAATATTGTGGGTTTCTCCCCCCCAAATTATCAATTGCCTTCTTTACATCCTTCTAATATCAAATTGTGGTAATTACTTAAAAATTCAATTAGAAAACATTAAAAATGAAGCTTTACCCTGGTCAAAGAAATCAAACTCTTCAGCATAGTGATTTCCTATCCAAACATGTTCCCCATGGAAATGTCCATTAGCGCAGAGCAAAATATACCTATGTACGACTTAGGTTTTGCTTTCTTCCCGCCATTGTTATTACACTTGATTAGCTTAAACATTCGCACCTTTAGTTCTAAACTACAGATTGCACATTCAACAATAGATTTGATTGTCAAAATAAATATTACTGCTAAGATGCATTATCATCTAAATTAATTTGTTCCACCTTCCAAAGAATTCAAAATTGAGAAATTACTTCAATAATAGATTTGACAGTTCTAATGATTGATGCAATCGTAGTTGTAAGGATCAACCATTATCTATTGGTTATCTCTAATATACTAACATTATCTGCAGGTGTCATCTAAATAAATTTGCTTCAAACTGAATAATTGTTGAAGTTGCAGCTTTCTTCAACATGTACACGACGGACTAGCTGGTATTATGGATTGTAAAGAGATAACACGTTAATGAAATATTCCCAAACTTCTCTTGCCAAAACAAACTTCAATAACTCAGGAAAATAATTAGTCAATTTTCAATTTCTTTAGTCTGCCAATATCTAGTTTTAAGTTTCTGTAAACGTTAAACAAGCATTTTTTTTTTAGTAAAATGCTGGTTAATTTGCAGCTTTTTACATGCAGATTCTGGCAGCTAAGAGTTTCCCTTTTTATGTTGCTGTTCTCATTCAAATTGGTCAGTGCTGATTTAGTTTGCCCTCTTGAATTTTAAGCCTAGATGCGCTTTTGGTGCACGAAAATGAACTTATAATATCATCTTTTGAAGTTATTTTTTCAAGCCCCACTTGTTATTGTACGATTGTTTATCTTATTCTTGCCTTGATACCAAACAAATAGACACAACCATCATACTAGTTATATATGATTTTCAGCATAATTTAGTGTTCATGATAATTGTAGAATTTGGTGGTTGCATGGCCCTCGAAATCAATTAATGCCCCAAATTTGATTCTTTTCCCCACCACTACATAATATTTTGTCTATCAAAAGCAACCAACTAAGCCCTCAAATTATTTATCAAAAAAAAAAAAAAGTCGATTAGCTTCCAACAATTTTACTTCTACATTTTCAAAAGCCCGATTTTGTATTCCTCACTTACCCATACTTCTTTAATTTTTTTTTAATTCTATCCAGCTGTGATGATAATCCCGATCACATTATTTAAGAGGATAAAATTAAGAGAAGACGATGGCATTGGTTAAATTATTTACTATTGATTGCAGAATATCTACAAAACAAACAAATCAAGTTGTCACCATTAGAGAATCAACAACTAATCTAGTTGTTATCTCTTAAAACCTAAAATAGTTTATTTCACTTTTTCTTTTATTTCTTCTTCAATTATGTAACTACTCCATCCCCCCTTATCTAACATTTTTCCCCCCAACTTATGTTATATTTGCAACAACAAAATTTAATATTCCCAATTATCTTTTAATTAATTTCTTTGGCTCGTCCATTCTGCATTCTTTATAGCATCTTGTATGACAGTAAATGCATGATTAAAATCAAACAAAAATTAGACAGGGAATATGATTAACAAGCTCCAAAGCAATCTATACCTACTGACATCCTTGTCTTGACGCCAAAACCCAAATGACATTACTTTCTTATCAACTGACCTTATCAAAGTAAACTGTATTTGGTAAATGGTAAGTTCTAATCATAATTCATAAGCTTTTGGGACATTTCTTATTAAGTTATAGTTTGATGGAAGTTAAAGCTTAAAACCATCAGTTAATAAGTAACTGTCTCTAATTTTCCCTTTTCCACCATATTCCTTTCAATTTTCATTAGTTTAAAACATGCCAATTATCAGCTTGCTTACTTTTTAGGACAAATTACATTTTATCCCCTGTGATTTAGCATTTTGTTTACATAACCCCCCTATAGTTTCAAAAGCTATACATAACTCCCTCATGGTTTGGATTAAAGTGTCAAAGTAAAGGAAATAGTCATTCATAACAGAACTTCTAAAAATATCAAAATTACCCTTATAAATACATGACACATTAACTCTGTATCATTTTTATATTTTACTATATAAACCCCGTATGATTTAATACTTTACCATATAACCCCTTTATAGTTTTTAAAATATACACATAACCCCCCTTGGTTAATAAATAATTTTCAACTTTACATAAGGGTATTTTTTATATTTTAGGTAACTCCATTAAGAATGATCATTCCCGTCACTTTGATACTTTAATCTAAACTATGAGGGGGTTATGGATAGCTTTTGAAACCATAAGGGGATTATGTAAAAAAAGTTAAATCATAGGGGGGTAAAGTGGAATTTGCCCTACATTTTATGCAAGCCACCCTTCTCTTCTTAGAATTTCAAAATGAGGGAAGCATAACTTTCTCTAGTCTTCTCCTCTTTTCACTCCAAATTGCAACCCCCAAAACTAGGCCTAAGACTTCTTTCTAGTTCACTAAAGTATTAATTACCTGAACGCTTGCAAGAATGTTTATGTTAATCGAACAAATAAGCTAAGGTTCTTTTTGGCTATTGTTTCTTCCAAGTTCTGTCATGCTAATTTTTGGAGTTATTTTATGCAATTTATTTCACTGATTAATTGTTGAATCAGAAGCAAATATGCTTGAACGTGGATTGATGATGATTTTATATTGTTCATGAGTGGATTCCTAATCATTGAAGTTAAGGAAAATACACCGAAAGAAAAGAAAAGGCATAGTACTTTGCTGGATCATGCCTCCAGCGACCATTTGCTTCATTAGCAATTCAAAAAGCTAATAGTACTTGGTATCCACATTTTTTTGAGTTAATTTCATTTTGTACCCTTCACCTATATTCAAATTTTTGCTTTGTTTCTTAAACTTTAAAATGGGACAATTTAGTCCTCAAAGCGATAAAATTTGTCCCACTTAAGTAACATCATTAAGGAAGTGAGGCAGATTTTATGTGTAAGTAGATATACTTGGGGACTAAATAGGGGCAAATTTTATACTTTCAAGACTAAAATGGACAAATTTTATACCATTGGGATTAAAGTAAGATAAATTTTAGGGCAAATTACATTTTACCTCCTGTGATTTTCGCAAAAACTATATAACCCCCCCCATGATTCTAAAAGTTATACATAAACCCCCTGTGATTTGGGTTGAAGTGTCAAACAGACGAAAAGCACCCATCGTGACGATTTGTGGGCGAAATGTCCAAATTACCCTAATATAAATACAAAAAAGGAAGCAGATGTCTGAGTATTCAAAGGATCAAAAAATATAGGGAAGTCATGTAGACAAATCAAAAGTATAGGCGATTGGGCAACATCAACTACTAAATTATCTGATTCCGGTGATGCAAAAAGGCCATGGATGCCTCAAAGAAGGTGAAGGTCTTGTTCACGAATCTCCTGCATCGAGAAGAAGTTCGCACCTGAAAGCTTGCCAATTAGAATGTCGGTTTGGGATAGCAAAGGGGATTCACCCACCAGTCTCGTGGGTATGAATTGAAGAAAGAAGCTATCCAGAGATCAAAGAAAGGATCGCGCTAACTCCTGAGCCTTCTCAGGCAGCATCGCCGAGCAGTATCCACTCCATCGACCAAGACGAGATATGGCGGGAGGTGGAAAAAATGGGGGAAGCGTGCTCTTCCGCCCCGCTGGCAGCATGAGAAGTCGAGGTCGGTCCCTCGACAGGAGGCAAGGCGACAGATTCAGGGTCGGGGTCTATAATTGGCAATTGGCTGAAATTCCTCAACGTATCCTCAAATAATAAGGGAAATTCTTCCTCAGCCCCAAATGAGGGGGAACAGGAGGAGGTCCAAAGCCAAGCGCAGGATCCCATACCCCTACAAGAACTCCAGCACCGGTTGGACGAGTTTATCTCTTCTTTTAATAAAAAGAGAAGCGCCGGGATAAATCTCCTAATAAAAATAGGGGATAAGCTGGGGCTGAAGAACTCCAGCCAAACAAAATGCCAGAAATGTTTGGAATTTAGAAACCAAATTTCCAATTCCAATTAGCCCGAGTGGCCAAAAACTGGAAAGGAGTCAGGGTACCGATTAATTAATCTCGTCCAAAAATGGGAAGAGGAAGAAGGCTGCTCCTAATTTCTTCTTTCTTTTTTGAAAAAGTGAGAACTGTTGGAGCTAGTCAGGGGGCTAGAGCTGATCATGGTTGATTCAAGCAAGTAAAGGAGTTTTACAGGTCTCTTTCTCTAATGTCCGTCCCGGGGAAAATCTCATCCTGTTTTGCCTCCCATTTGCTGCATCAGTAAATGAAGCCTAAACATCATGGTGGTACAAGTTTTCACATACAGATTGCCTCCCATTACCAGATTGTTGTAATAATACCAGGCTTTATTGGGTGCGTTAAAGTGGTTAGGGGTAATATGGGAATGTTTCTTACTGCTACTAGTAGTACAAGCGCGTTTAAACCACGAATAATCACGATAGGTGCTTTCCGTCTGTTTGACACTTCAACTCAAATCACAAGGGGTTTATGTATAGCTTTTAGAATCATGGGGGGTTATGTGATTTTTGCAAAAATCACAGGGGGTAAAATGTAATTTGCCCTAAATTTTATAATTTACGGATTAAAGTGTCCCATTTTGAAGTTTAGTGGTCAGAATAAGAATTCAGATCTAGTTAAAGGGTACAAAGGAAAAATTAACCTTTGTTTCAATGTAAGTTTGCATCGAAGTAGTTGTGTTTTCTTTTTTTTCTTTTCTTAGTCATAGTTCAACCATATTTAATTGTTATTTTGTCCTCATGGAGAGATAGCATAATGTTTACAAATCCCAATAGCGAAAAACCTGTATAGAACTTTCTCTTTGTTTTTTATCAATTATTTTGATTCCACTTAATCAGCTTCTACCTTTGAGAAATTGAGCAAATTGAGAAATTACTTCAATAAATTGCAAATGGTGTAATGGCGTAATACCAATAAATAGCAAATGGCACAATCTTTGCAAACTGTTGAAAGAACAAATTTTTTCCTCAGAACGACTCAATGCTAGCCAAGCGCACCGTCAAGAAAAGGTGCAACAACTTTGTAATTATGTCCATGATTGTTGCCATTAACGAGGAAGCTATGGATATAGGTGCTGCAGCCTTCACAACATCTCTGAATTTTCTGTCAAACACTTTATTCTCAGTTAATTTGGCTGATTATGAATCACATGCATCTCAAGAGCTGAAAGAAATTGTATCTGGTGTGGTGGATACCATAGCCAAACCAAATCTTTCTGACTTCTTTCCCGTGCTCCGAGCGATTGATCCACAGGGTATTAGGCGTAGGACCAACTTTTACTTTGGAAAATTGCTTCAAAAATTCGATGAGATTATTGGTCAAAGGTTACAAGAAAGAGGGAAATCCCCTGCTTATTTGTGGAGAAATGACTTGTTAGAAGTTTTACTTGATATCACTCAGCAGCAAATAAGATAACGAAGCATGACGGACATAAAACAAGTGCTTCTCGTGAGTATCTAATCCTAAATTTTCCTGTGATATATTTTGTTGAAAAATCATGAAAAGTTACTAATTTCTGATAAATCTAATGGCAATTGTTTGTCTAGATAATTATGGTTTTCTTTCTTTTACTCGATTTTATGAACAATTTAGATGGAAAATTGCTGTAGACTCCACAATTTCTTCTTCCTTTCTTTTTTGTCTCGAAATACTACTACAGTAGTGGAAATTATACACGAGATTATATTAGTTTGTTGCATTAATGGGATGAGGTTATGTATTAGCTGCATTAATTAGTAATCTTGTCAGTCAAATAAATTCCCAAGATCATAGATTTCATCCATATGCAAACCTGAGACAATGTTTTGGAATCCAATCAACGGACGAGCTTTAAATCAGAATTTGCAAAAGCTTAGAGGAACTGAAAGAAAAAGAGAAATCTTGAAGAGATATCTGACTCCATTCTGGTACAGGATTTCTTTCTTGCAGCATTTGAGGCAACTTCATCAACAGTAGAATGGGCAATTGCAGAGTACTTGTACTTGTTAACATTCGGGCTATTGGTAGAGATTCGAGCTTGTGGTCGAACCCTGAATCATTTGTGCCTGAACGACTCTTGGACAGTGAAATTGATGTAAAAGGGCAGCATTTTGAGTTCCTTCCGTTTGGCCCAGGCAGGAGAATTTGTCCTGGAATTCCGCTGGCCGATCGAATGGTTCAACCCGGCGAACCGGCCACTAAATCGGGCCGGTTCTTCAATTAGATCGTTTTTGCATATGAACCGTTGACTTTTCAACGGATCAGCGGTTCAACCGGATTAAACCGAAAACCCGGTCGATTTTGTGGGCAGACCGGGTTTGAGGAAAAAATGTTTGTCCACAGACCGGGTTTGAGGAAAAAATATTTGTCCACGCCATTGCTTGGATTCGAACTTCAAACCTTTAATATTGTTTGTGCGTAGCTCACCACCAGGCCACTTTGTCACTTGTTCATTAATGGCCATTCTTATGCTATATGAATGTTTTGTTAATTTCATCTTTATTTTTTTAAACTCTCCAAAACAAATGTATTTGGAATCTTTTAATAAAACTTATGACCCTTATATTTTATAAATTATAAAATAGATTTCAAAAATAACATATTACATAATTTATTTTAAAGACAAATATTGTTTTTTAAATATTTTTTTGCATTTAAAATTTGTAAATAACCTAGATAATTACAATAAACATCTACACTTGAAGTTTGGTGGATTACTAATTAAATTTATGTTTTGCTGATTCTTATATGAATTAAATATTCTATAGCAAATTAAATTAAATGAATATTTGTTATGACATTATTTATTACAATTTATCTCATATATCCTATATCAAAATTTATAAAATATAATATTTAAATATATGTAGTGACCCACTGGTTCAACCACTCACCCACCGGTTGAACCAGTGACCCGTTGACCCACCTTCTTCGCCGGTCTCCTCTCCGGGCCGAGTTTAATAACTATGATAATGGCTCAGTCAGACAAAGCGTTCTTTAATGCATTGACACACTTGCATAACTCGTCCCACCATTTGGGAGATATATGGTTTTGATCCCAAATATTTAGTCTGCATACTAAACTAGTCCCTAATATTTTTGACTAAAATAAATAGGGTTCTCAAAGTTTCTACTTTGATGCAGATTTAAATTGCTGAAGGAAAATCATAATAAATAACCATTAAAACCGAATTGACTGCATTTTTTGTTCATAATTTTTGAAGTTTCAAACGATACATCCCTTTAGGTTTCAAATAGTTACAGTTAGTCTTTTAAAAGTAGAAGAAAATTTGAATTGATTGAAATATACGATAAATATGTTTCCAAATCCCCATGAAATTTCCATAAAAAAAAAACACTTCAAATCAATACAAAATTTTCATTTACCCTACAAAGCATCTTCTTGTTAGATTAATTCATTGCAACTAAATAACAATACATATATTATGTATAAAATAAATATTAGTAAAAGAAAAGGCTATTTCTAATTTTAATATATAAATTTGTAATATATAATGCCATGCAAAATTTGGCATAACTTGTGGATGTTAGCTTTAAGTTGCCAATTTAAGTATTTATAGGAATTTTTTAAAACAAATATTTTTATTTTTTTATTGTTGTCCCCTTATATTAAAATCCCAACATACCAATAGAAAGTTTCAAAGCATTTATTATAATGTTTGTGTGCATCGATAATTGTATCAAATAATTCGAATAATTCTATAAAATTCCTACTTCAATTCATTCTTAATTGATAACTTACTGGAATGTAAAAGAGAAAAATAATAAAATAATAAAATCAATTTAATTTACATATAGTATATAGAAGTTATGTTTTAAATGGATATTTATTGAGTATTTAATTATCAATATAAGCAAAAAGAGTTAAAACATGCACTATTAATTAATCATTCATAATGTAAAAATAATAAACGTGGTTAGTCCAAAATTGAGACTAACCATACAAAAAAAAGAAGAAGAAATATATGAGAAATTAGTGACATGAATAGATGAAATAAAAAAGAAGAAAATGAAGTGTAATTAGCATTTTCATTTTTTTAATATTAGAATTCCTAGGATGCATCTAACACAATTTCAATCTAATTTTATTTCAATTCATCCAAAAACTCTCAATACCACCATTTAAATGTTAAAATATATAATAATTCAAACTCTAAATATTGGGACCAAAATTGTAAATTTAGAACTATCAGCTGATAGCATTTTGCTGAATTTTCATCAGTTGTACAAAATTTACGTAAAATTAAAAATTCTAGGGACCACATTTATTTTGGTGATAACATAAATGATCAGTTTGACATATAAATCAAATATTGAGGATTAAAACTGCATTTTCAAAGGAAAAGATATGCTTGGAGTTGGAAAACGTGGAAAGAACCAAAGCTTATTGACTATATTGACCGATTCATTTGCGCCTCAAAGCAACAAACAACAAAACTCCTGCCTTACCCAAACTTAAATGAAGATCTCTGTGAGCTGCAATATTCGTATGCAACCTATCAAACAGTTCATCTATTATCTCAGCCCCAAAATGTGCTCCGATAAAATCCTGGATAACTGCTCTTATGTGTGCAGTATGCTTGCTTGGCTCAATTGGTTCATCCACTCCTGGTTTGTGATCCAAAAACTTCAATCTCTCAATGCTAAACCATCCATTCCTTTCTATGAGCCCTGTTATCTCCTTTGGTGTTCCAAGATATAGAGGCATATTAAAGGAATCCACTTGGGCTGCCGTGATCAAACCCTACATATACAAATATCCACTGATTAGCATTAGTCAATAAATACTTTTCGTTCTTAATTATTGTATGCTATATGGAAAATTGTACAGGTCTCAGTTGAACTCTAATACTTCGTCCAATGATTTTGGCCACTTATGAATTACCTCATGTGCCATATCCATGAGAATAGATCCAGCAGCATCTAAAAAGAAACTAAGTATGTGTTTGGAGGGGTGACAACCATCCTGGAGAGCTAACATGAAAGTAAACATTATTCCACCACTGATGATCTCTTTTCCTCTAGCACTCAAGATGGAGTCAAAGTCCTTGGCAAATTGTGCTGCATAAGCTTGAACTACTTCATCAGAGGCACTGGCGTAAAAGATTCTTCCCTTATTCCATGATGGAGAGTCTTTCATCTGCACCTCTTTTGGCACCTGAGAAAGCCAGTGGAAAGAAAAAGAGGAATAGACGATGTTCATAGAGGAGCTGGGGAATAATTGGCCATGGAAAGAACCTGGAACACCTGCAACGAAGTATTTTTTTTCTGGAGGGAGGCAGGTAAACAAAGTATTGAAGTCATTAGTGGTTTGATCGTTGAAGAAAACTTGAAATTCAGGAAATTGAGAAGGACTGAGGCCCTTTGATTCGCATTTCTTTTCTATTGCTCCTATTATATGTTGCATTGCAAAATAGGTGTTTGGACCAACTGAGCATCCTAAATCTGCAATTCGCACTGTGTTTGAAGAAGTAGAAAACTTCTCGATGATAAGCCTGTCTGCAATTACCTCTTCGATGATTGTATTTGCTTTCATTGATCCTACTCTCTGCAGTCACGAAGAAAAGGTTGTCATGCGCATTAGAATCTATATGAACTTAATATGTAAAGCTCAATCTGCATAAAGGAAAAGCTTTTCTCTCAATTTGCCAATGGATGACGGTTCAATTCCAATTTACATTTTTACTGGATGTAATTGCTTTCTGGAATGAATGAATGCCCCTGATGCATAACTCTGTAGGTGATAAGAATTAAGCACTTTATGAAAGAATAACAGCAATAAAGAAATAAATAAATGCTATGATTTATGCACCTGAAGAGTAGAATTTTTTGAGTAGCTAAAATTGCCATTTCCACAATTCATGGATGAGGAGGACGGGTCCAAAGAGGCAGTACTGTCATTGGCCATATCTCACCCTCTATCTACTTGCTCAAGATTGTGTCCTATATTCATACTCGTTCTTCTTTCCATATATATAGATCTCTTGGCTGCAGATACTTGATAAAATATGTTAAAAAGAACATTTTTTAGTTGCTATATGTTTTTGGTATGCCCATCACTTTATGCTCTTCAACCAATGCTTCATTTTTTATTTTTTTGGTAAACAATGAAAGGTGTCACTCTAACCTCTAGAGCTTTTATGCTAGTTACATTTCTTTGCTATTCAAAATTTTTTTGTTCAGCCCATAATTCCTTAAAAACATTGTGCAACGGAACTTTAATATTTTTGCCAATTTGTTTATTTTCTTTTCCTCCATTTATTTTTGGATAACTATTTTATACACTGACAGTGTATTACTATCATCATTAAATACATGATAACTAATTTAAATTTGAATTTAAAAAACTTTTGCATATGTGTCATGTATTTAACTGTAATGGTATATAGAGTGTCAACGTATATAGAATTAACTTTTTATTTTTTCAATGTGATTTTCTTCTGAAATTCATTTCCATTTGTATTGCAAGGTCATAATTGCGTTGATTAAGTAGCAAAGTATTTCTTTCAGTTGTTTTGCATACAATGAACGAAACAATTTACTACTATTTTCTGCAAAAAAATTTTATACATAACAAAGGCAATAAAAGAACAACAATATATGACAGATATCACTTAATTTGTACATAACATTCACTACTTTAATTGCGAAGCATGATTTACCACTATTGAACTGATGATCAATCGATTAGTAAAAACAAAATTCACTATAGATAAGAAAAGAAGCTAAAGCAAATTAAAAGGAAAAAAACCATTATCCTTAGTATGCAAATATAGGCTAATTGCAGTGGCATAAATGAAGAAGAAAACGAAGTCAAAAAAAAAATGCAAAGCAAGAAATGTAATTTTTAAAGACAACAAATGGATTAGTGGTTGATTTTCTACGATAACAACTTGGTTAATTTATTCAATTGTTTTTGTTTCGTTGATCTTTTGCAATCAATAGCAAATTAAGTCAACGAAATGCCACCATCACTATCACAAGCAGCAATTTAATTATTACTCCTATGAAGCCGAAGAAGGGTTTGGAGGCATGTCCAATCGATCAAGGAACAAGTTACAATTTCTTCTATCTCTTATTTTTGTTCAACTCGTGCCGACTTGGCAAGCAAGAAAATAATATCGATGGTCATAATCACAGCTGGACTTGGACATGATTAGAGACAACAAGAAGCTGCCAATTATGACATAATGTTGATATAGTTAAACAACTGGACGATGCAAACCACCTTCTACTTTTCTTAAGTTTCTTGAACCCTGTTTTTTGTTAGTAATTTTGAAATTTCTTCATTTTCTTTTAATGTATTCAATAATCAGTAATAGCCAATGAAACTTTGAAAAAATTTCTGGAACTCTTAAAGTGTCTAATCATGGTTGCTCCAAACGAATTCTCCCAAACTGTAACTGGACTCCCGATCATCATTCGTTCAAACGAACTGGTTTATCAAAGATGATTTCAGGAACCTCCTTATTGAAACAATCTGCCATCAATGTTTCTTAAACTTTAGTGCCAAAGTGTATAATCTCTTTTTCCAGGGTAGTAAAGTATTACTGAATCGACCCGGGTCGACCAACGGATTAGTCAGGGCAAAAGCCCTGGATACCGTGGCAGGCAACCAAAAAAAAAAAGTATTACTGAATCACCTCCCCATCTTTTCCTTTGCTTTCATATTTAAGAGCTTATGATTTCATTAAAAATCTGGTTACATTGGTGACAATGATTTTTTTTTTTCTGGAATTTATATGTCTTCAAGATGGTGTTAGCTATTCTTTTGTACTTTTTCTCCACAATATGCTATGTATATTCGAACTAGGTTTATTTTTCGTGAACTTATTTCCAAGTTTTAAATTGCTATTTATTTTCTAAGCTTCATAGACATTTACTTGTTAATAAATTCATTAAATAAAATTAAAAAAATTAAAAAATGTCAAAATTACTAACTAAAAACAGAGTTTTGGGAACTCATGCAGAGTAGATGATGCTTTGCATCGTTCAGTTGTTGTACACCTTTTAAACTTGGGCAAATTCCACTTTACCCCCCTGTGGTTTAACCTTTTTCTACATAACCTCCCTATGGTTTCAAAAGCTATATATAATCCCCTCATAGTTTGGATTAAAGTGTCAAAGTGACAGAAATGATCATTCGTAACGGAGTCATCTAAAATGTCAAAAATACCCTTATGTAAAGTTGAAAATTATTTATTAACCAAGGGGGGTTATGTGTATATTTTGAAAATCATAAGGGGGTTATATGGTAAAGTATTAAACTATAAGGGGGTTATATAGTAAAATATAAAAATCATACGGGATTAGTGTGTCATGTATTTATAAGGGTAATTATGACATTTCTAAAAGTTCCGTTACCAATGACTATTTCCGTCACTTTGACATTTTAATCCAAACCATGAGAGAGTTATGTATAGCTTTTGAAACCATAGGGGGGTTATGTAAAAAATGCTAAACCACAGGGGGGTAAAATGTAATTTGCCCTTTAAACTTTAAAAGTCAACGATTGAAACTCCAAAACTGGTACAACATTTTGGTGTCTTCCTAAATAGAGATTTTGCTATCTGAAATAGTGATTTTAAAGTCCTTACCTCAAATACCTACTTTAAATTTTTTTTCTTTGACAGAGACCTTAAGCTTCTTTTAACTGTGGCAACTATTCCAGAAAATACTTCATTGGATTTATCTGTCACTATGTTTTATATCATATACTTGTGTCCACTAATTTTAGTGAAACACCTCTGGAAAGATACTCAAATTTCCATACGTCAACATTTTTACATCTCCCAACTTGGTTTATTCATGAGACTGTGATAGCATGAATTTATACAAAAAGATACGAGTATTTTCTCAAAAAAAAAAAAGAAATACTATGAATAAGTGAAACTAATGGATAAGTCATATTTCGAGAATTTGTTTCTCCCTCTCAAAAAAAAATATTGAAATTAACCCATTTGACACTTTTAATTTATCAATGCTTAGTTATTGCTAAGTTTACCCTCCAAAGGTGTAATTCTAGAAAAGTCACCATATGCGTTAGCAACTATAAAGTCACTATTTGAAGTGGCAATCTTTAAGTTTCCCTATCATATAGCAAATTTTCTATTCTTGGAAAAGTTTAATATATTGAAGTAATTTTGGAATTTGACTTAAAGTTGGATTATGTTGGGTTATTTAACTAAATAATCCAATATTTATTAGAAATTTGAGAAGCAGTCCAAAATAAAGATTTCACCATTTGAGAAGACGACTTCAGAGTCATTATTTTAGATGGGGACTTTAAAGTTAGTATTTAAGAGGGCAAGAATAGGTTGTTTGTCCTTGGTGACCAACTTTCTCTAGTTTCTTTGTTCTAAACAAACCTACAGTCACCTTCTCAAATGGTAACTTTAGAGTCAGTATATGAAATAGTGAATTTGAAATCACCCTTTCAAATGGCAAAATCTTTTTTGTTTTTGGACGAAGAATTCAAAATTTTTACTTATTCCAGAATTTTCAATAAATATTAGTTTATTTAGGTAAAACCCCAGATTATGTTGGCAAAACCTCATGTTTTTGTTCTTTAAAGGAACGACTTTAAGTCTACTTTATTTTGTACTCAAATTTGTGTATCCGATAAACAGTTAGTCTCTAGGCAACTCCTCCACCTATTTTCGGAGGTTTTTAATAAATAATGTAAAGATAACATATGGAACTTATATGACGCTATTTGCACTCATTCGAGGATATGATTTTTCTTATTTTCAATAATACCGTCGGTTACTTAAAATATTACATAATTCTTGCGAATGGTGCTGAGCTGTATGATGCTTTGACTAAATTTAATGCTTGCCAGCTCCACCAATAACTAATGAAAAAATCAATATGTATGGAAGAATGGCGGTTTGCTTCCTAAGGTTTGAAGACTTGCTAATAAATTTCTCTGAAAAAAACGAATTTGTTAGAACACTGGCTTAGCAACCGTTGACATGATGAGATCCTATGAGATTTGAACTCTCTTAAAAATATTTTTCAAGAACATAGAATATGAGAAAATCACGAAGATGATCATTGGGTATTAAATAACATCCTCGTTTCTGCCGAGAAGAATTCACTAAAGTGCAGGACTATCAACTACTGATATTGTGATATCCTGAGAGATCATCTTTGAAACCCTTTTTTTTGGAGGTCCATTGAAACTATTCTGCGAGAAGAAAGAACGAGAGAAAAACATGGAGTTCTCATATATTCAGTCTTGATTCAGACTTCTGCAACAAAATAAGCAAATAAACAAATAAAAAGATTGAGATCTCCAATATGTGTTGGCTCAGTTTGAGGATGGATCATTTTTTCAGAAAAATTCGTGTGTTTGGATCAATATGAGAGTACCCACCCCCAAAAAAAAAAAGAAGAAAGAAAGAAAACGATCAATTTGCCACCGTCCAGTTGTTGTTAGGGTTGTTAGTAGACGGACATTATGGTGTAGACAAGGAACATGTCCTGTTGATCCAGAAATGCGTGTATACTAGAAAAAAAAATTTTAAAATAAAAAGTAATTAAATTTTCAAAGTGCAATAAATGTTTTGGTCAGGTCTTTTTCCTTCGAATCATCTGGTTTAACGGACAAAACTATAGAGGTACTTTGGTAAAACAAGCTTGTGTCTCCATAAGGTTTTGTGCAAAATGCATAGTGTGTAACTCTATATGCACACGATATAATTTACTTTCAACAACGTGTAATTATATAATAAAATTTTGTAGATTCTACACATGGTGTGAAAAACGATATACAAGATGCAATCTGAATCTTGCATTTTTTTTTTTTTGTCAAATCTTGGCCATGAACCGTTCCTGCCCCTCTCCCATATCTATAGGGGTTAATACTGTTTATGTACTAGTTTTAATTACTGACTTCACATGATAGATGATGGTGGCATTGCGTTGGCTTAATTTGGTATTGATTGCGGGCAAACATCAACGAAACAAAAGCAAATAGTAAATGATAATTAGATAATCAAGTTGTTACTTGTTATCATTAGATAATCAACCACCAATCCACTTGCTTCTGCGTGGTTAATTTTCCAATTGATTCATGCCACTATACTTGTCCTATATTTGTATACTGAGGAGTTTTTTGCCTTTCCCTTTTTCATTTGCTTTAAGTTACTCTCTCACCCGTAGTGCTTTTTTGATCCTTTGTTATTAATAATTGATTGACTGTTTTTTAGGGTGGTTTTAAAATATTTTACTGTAACAATGTAAGTGAAAAACTTTTACTGCAAATGAGATTATTTTTTGAGGCTGTTTTTGAGGTTGTTTTTTGTGCTTTTTGTGCTTTTTAGATTGTTTTTAGTGTTTTTGAAATTGTTTTTGTTTGTGTATTACTGTAATATTGTATATGAAAAACTTATTTTTTAAAAAATGATCAATCCAAACGGGCGCATAGAAGTATTTCAATTAGTGGCTAGTCATGCTTTCTAATGAATGAAATTTGTTTTAAAAAAAAAAATTTTACACGTATAGAAGTATTCTTAAAATGGACTTTTGACTCCATCTTGAGTGCTAGAGGAAAACAGATCATTAGTGGTGGAATGATGTTTGTTCTCATACGAGCTGTCAGGGATGGGTACTATCATCCCTTCAGACATCAATCAGCTTGGTTTGTTAAATGATGCTCTTGGATCAAGTCTCATGGATATGGCACATGAAAAAATTCAGAGATAGTGAAAATCAATGAACTAAGTTATCAGATTTCACTTAAGAGACAGTAAACTACTACGTTACTCGGACTCTTCGCTTAGTCTTGCCGAACCTGTGTCTGTGTCCGACTTTCATTTTGCAATAGAATAGCCCTGTCGACAGAAGTTGGTAGCTGAATCCAAGTAAAATAGGTAAACTATGTCAGTCGACGACAATAAATAAGTAAATTAAGCGTATATACATGTGCGTAGGATTGATCAGTACAGCCAAAGTGGATTTCTTTAACTAACCTGCCGAACCAAAGCAGATTGCAGGGCTGATAGAAAAGAATGTATGGTTTAGCATTGAGAGATCAAAATCAACGGAAAGCTAACAACCGGACACAAGAAGCATGTCACGCACTTAATTAAGAGCAGCCCATGAGGGTGTAATAATGACACACTTTGGGGCTGAGATAATCGATGAAGTGTTTGATAGGTTGATAGGGTGTTAATTGTTAGTAATTTTATTGTTAATTTTCCCTTGTTCCTACCAAATATTGTTTTAAATTGTTAATATATACTTATATTTGGTATTTGGACCTATCTACAGGAAGTTGAACTGACAAATGCTAATAAGGAGATTTTACTGAGAAAAATTCTCCACACATTAGAGCCTCCAGCGGATTTACAAGTTGGGCCCACATGGTGCTGCAAGAGAACAAAAATTTCGGTTGCTGATGGAAGTCTTTGATGAGCAATAGAAAACAAAATGAGAGAATTCGGCAGAGCTACTTTTGTAACTTGGGACTCTTGTTTTCGGTGGGGACCACGAGAGGAGAAAAGGCTTTTCTTCATTTGGCCTTTAAGAGAAGTAACGTACAGAGATGGGAAACAAGAAGCAATTCGGCAGGACCCACCTTGTGGACTTGGTTTCTCTCAATTCGGTAGAGTTCCCTTCTTGGACTTTGACTCTAAATTTCGGCGGGGACCACGGAGAGAAAGCATTAGGGATTAGTCATTTTGGCTTTAAAAAGGAAGAAACGTACAGGCGGCTGGAAGGAATAGTTTTAGCTTAGCTTTTAGCGTAGTTTTGTTTTGTTTTCTTTCTTGGCTCTTTTGATGGCCTGGACCTCAGTAAAATTACTTGAAGATTTTCTCATGAGGCGTGACTAAGTTTGTCTAGTCAAGAACAACGAAGAATTTGGTTCTACTAAATTTGTGAGATCGAATTAGTTTTTATTTATTTCCATTATTCACTGGTATTTGTCTATCTTCTGCTTTATGTTCATATGGTTGTTTTATTATTCGATTATCCAGGGCCCGGATTCTAGATTAATTCAATAACCTGAAACCAATTAGGGTAGTTAAATCCGTAATTGTTTAATTATTCTAAACTGGTGGCAACTGGCATGATTGGATTTGTGTCAGGGAGATAGACAGGCTAACTTAAAGAGACCCTCGTAGCGTGTTGATTGGTTAGAATTAGGCTCTTCTAATTATTCATGCAATTAGGGAATTAAACTTCTATGGTCGTACCTAGGGTTGTTTCCTGATTAGAGAAATAGTCAACGGTCGTACCTTGGCTATCGACAAATTGAGGAAGAGTTGGTTGTTTATCGCGTGTATGACAACTATAACTAATTTATCAGATAGTAACTGGAATAATCCTTGCATCTGTGATCGAATTAAGTGAACCATCTCCGAAGTTGTCTCTTGGCTAGAGTTCGTCCATTATTATTTTTATTGTGATAATTAGTTATTTGAGTTGTAGTTATTTTATTTTATTTTAATTTATTCCAAGTAATTTAGTTACTCTCATTTTCAAAAACCCCCCATACTTCGGACTCTAAAAGAAATAAATTATCCCCAGTCCCTGTGGATTCGACCCTGCTTATCACTATCTATAGAAATTATATTTTATTTAAGCAGGTATTTATTATTGCACAGGTTTGACACCCTGTCAATTTTTGGCGCCATTGCCGGGGACTGGTGCCAGATTAATTTGTTTCTTTTTGAGTTCATCTTGTTTTTATTTTTATTTATTTTTTTTCTCTTATTTTTTTTTATTATATAGTTTATGGCTTCTAACACTCCGTATTTTGGTGATTTACTGGATTTTGTTTCCGAGGAAGGCAATGAGACTGATCTTTTTTCTAAGTTTGCATATTTAGAGGCACTAAACTCTATTAGAGAAAGAATGGCTGCTGCAACCTGTGAAATTTGTTATGCCAGGGATCATTCGACCGGTATGTGCCCCGAATATCAAGATAATCCGAGTGTCCCACTCAATAATTATGGAGATTTTTCACCATGGTCTCAAACGTGGTATAACCCTAATCCAAACGGGTATGATCGAGGATGGTGGGATAACTCCAGCTATAATTATACAACAGGGCCAATGAATTTTCAGCAGCCAATGAATTTTCAGCAGTATGAGTCTCAAGAACCGTCATCCATGTCAGGTATGTCTCTTGAAGAAATAGTTGAATTAATAGCTACTAACACATATCAAATTCAACAGGAGGTACATCAACTTCAACAGGAGGCACAAAGGATGAGTAAAGAGATGAAAGAAGCAAGGCTTGAATGGGCATTTAAAACGAGCAAATTGATTTCTCCAGTTTATGAAGAATTGCCCTCACCGACTATTATCGACCATGAGGAAGATGAGAGTGCAATTATTCTGACACATGACATGGTACTGCAAGAGTCTCAAGAAGAAGAATCTAAAGATGTAGTTGAAAAGAAAGTTGAAGAGCAAGAATTGAGACCCCAACATCAAATGGTTCAAGTGAATGAATCCAGTGAACAATCTCCAAATGCGGTGACATCTTCTCCACTCCTTAATCAATATTTTCCTTACTCCTATTCTTCAATTCTTGTTATTGAAATTGATTTTATTATACCAAAAAATTTGAAATTTCATGACAGGAACAAGTCAAAAGTCACGATGGCAAAATATCTCAAACCAATAAGTGCTTGTGATGGAGGAGTGAATGAAGATTTAAGGTCATTACTTGGTTGTTTGGCGCCATCTACTAGTCCATGGAAGACTGTAGCTCGTGTGCTAAAAAATTACTGTACTTACGAGGGCTATCAAGATTCCATAGAGGATGAAGCACTGAAGCGAGCTACGCGATTTTATCCTCCATGAATAAACAGGACAATGTCTAGCCAAATACATTAAAGAAAGGCGCTACTTGGGAGGCAACCCAAGACTATTTGTTTCAGTTTTTATACATTTTTGAAGTTTTAGTTAAGTGTTAGTGTCAATTAATAGGTTGATGGTTGGTGACAGGAAATTGGCAGTTAGACGTGCCCACGCCAGGTGGTCACGCCTGAGGGAAAGGAATTTTCGTTCATGATCTGCAGACTCTATAGCAGTTAAGCGTGCCCACGCCAGGTGGTCACGCTAAAGGATCTAAAATTTTCGACGGGTGGTCAAAATGACTAGGGGAAGTTAGGCGTGCCCACGCCTAGACCAGAGGTTCCTTATTCTAAAAAAAAAAAAAAAAAAAAAAACCCATTTTAATTTCTTTTTCTTCTTTTCTTCTTTCTTTTCTTTCTTCTTTCTTCCTTCTTCCCCGCTGCCCCTGCTTTCCCCTTTTCTCTTGTTCCTTCAACCAGAGCCGCCGCCTGCCCGAGCTTCGCGACAGCCGCGCCACCAGCACGCCGCACTCCAGCTCTGCGCACATCGCCGCCGTTGCTGTCTGCCACGAGCGCCTCCACCGTCGCCTCCAGGCCTCCACCAACCCACGCCGCGCGCCGCTAGTCCTCTCTCTTCCATCGCACAAACCACGCCGCCCGTGAGCCAAGCCCAAGCCCAGCGCCACCACAGCCCCCTGCGCGTGGCACCAGATCTCACTCCCCTCCGGCCGCCGCCGACAGCGCGCAGCCCAACCCAGCCGCGCCTCGCACCACCAAGCTCCCCTAATCTCTCCTCCACTCTGCCTAAGCGCCGCTCCTCCCTCACGAGCTCTCAGCCGCGCCTCCCTCCAGCTCCAGCTTCACCTCGTGTGCCACCAGCTCTTCGCACGCCGCCTCCTTGCTCCGCACAGCTCGTCCAGCCCACGGCGCACCACCACCGCCACTCCAGCTTTCCTCCGGTTCTGTCCGCTGTCCTCCGCCGCCACTGCTGTCGGCTATCTCCACCAGCGGTCAACCTCCTACTTCCTCCCTCGCGCGCAGCTTTCGCCCACAACCAGACCACCTCACGGTCCACTTCGCTGAGGAGCCGCACTGCCGCTTTCCGACGCTCCTCCATTGCTACGTCATCACCTGTCAAAATTGACAGGTGGAGGTATTGTAATTTCTTCCCCGATTAGCATAAATTTCTGGAATTTGTGTTTGGGTTTCTGATGAATAGAAGAAGGTGTTGTTTTGGGCAATTTCTAGGGTAAAATTTTGGACGAAATTGGGTTTAACTGCTGCCATACGTGGGGATATTTTTCTGATATTTATTGAGTTGCTGCTATTTGATTTAAATCCTCCCTGCGTGTACACCAGTGGTACTGGTTGCATTGTTGCTTACAGTTTCTTGATCCTTAGTGCTTAAATTGTTTTTCGAATCCTGAACGGTGGTTGCTGGAATTGCCAATTTCTGTGGTCAATTGCTAATTTTAGCAGGTTGAATTGGGTATTTAACTGTCCAATTGGAGACAGTTGTCACGGTTTTGGGTCCATTTGTGTTTAAATTGTATAATTTGTGTCGAGTTGTGGGTAATTTGCTGCGGCTGTTGGTTAAATTAAGAGGTGCCTGTTACGCTTAAATTTATTCTGAATTTGACTACATTTGGACCACAGGGGCTCATTGATTGCATTTGTTATTAGTGTTGAGGTATTCGTATAACCTGTGGGTGATTGAATTGTGCCTATTGTTCATTGGGTTGGTTTTAAACAAAAAAAAAATTTGTTATTAATTTGAAATTCCTATTTCCATTATCTGTTGGCAATTGTAGTCCCTTGTGATTAGAGTGACATCTAGAGATCATGGTAAGGCCAAGATCCGCTTCTAGGTTTAGGACACCTAGACACTCGCAGCCTCCTCCTACCCCAGGGGCTAACGACTGGGTCCAACTCCGAATGCAAGTTGCATAACATGGTGCAGAATTTGGCAGCACTCCGCCCGACCCACTCCTGTTTTGACAATTTCAGGGAAGTACCGTTACCCTTCTCCTTCCTTTTGCTGTTAGTTTATCACATTGAGGGCAATGTGTGAATTAGGTGTGGGGGGGGTCAGTTTGGGGTGCTAGTATTTTTGTTTTTAGTTTCTAAAGGCTGTTCCTTTATTTTTAGTTTGATATTTATCTCCCTTTTCGTTTATTTTCTTTTCTTTTTTCTAGTGGTCAGCTCTTCTATGACTACCAAGTTTTGATGCTGGATTGTTGCCTCTAATTATGCTATTGCCAAGTTTTATTAATAAAAAGGTATCAAGTTGATGTGGTTGAGTTCAGGGACATCTCTCTGGTGAATATCAGTAATTGCTTGACTCTTCTAATTTTTGGTTAACTTTTCTAGGCATAGGGAATGATTGTTGGCATTTTTCATGTGAATTGGTCCAGTTATTAATTTTAATTCTCCATGTTTGGAAATTTGAGGCTGGCTGCTATTATTTTTTGTGTTATTTTTAGTTTTCGTGCTATATGGTTGTAAATAAGAGTTAACTGTACTCCGCTAGTTGTTACTACTGAGTAACCGGGGATCTTCACCTAAAGTGTCGATTCTCGCGTCAAAAGGTAGTAGTTACTATGAGTGCGTGGTCCTATAGCGATTGGAGCTGAGTAACCGGGCTCCTCCATCTATCAAATGTTGGAGTTCGCGTCAAAAGGCTCTAAGGGCTATAGACTAAGTCTTTTGTTACTCAAAAAAAAAAAAAAAAAAGAATGAAAATAAAGATTGTGTTAGTATGTGAATAAGTCAACTTTCCGGTTTGTGATCTTAATGTCGAGATTTTGGTTAGTAGTTGGGCCATTTGCTGATAAATGTGAGTAACCATTCCTTTTTCTTAGATTAGTTTGTTTTAAATTAGAGGAGTTTATAGTTCAGAAGCTAACTGGGGTGATGTTTCTTGAACCCTGATCACTGATGCTTGATAGATGTTTTCCTTGGTATCTTGGCAATAGGGTAGATGGAGCAATACCCATTTTCAAATTTTGGTGTTATTTGTCGTCCCATGCTTGAGGGCAAGCATGATTTAGGTGTGGGGAGAATTGATAGGGTGTTAATTGTTAGTAATTTTATTATTAATTTTCCCTTGTCCCTACCAAATATTGTTTTAAATTGTTAATATATACTTATATTTGGTATTTGGACCTATCTACAGGAAGTTGAACTGACAAATGCTAATAAGGAGA
Organism: Coffea arabica; assembly: GCF_036785885.1. Lineage (NCBI taxonomy): Eukaryota > Viridiplantae > Streptophyta > Magnoliopsida > Gentianales > Rubiaceae > Coffea > Coffea arabica. The sequence goes on along the minus strand of NC_092331.1, from coordinate 53,072,173 downwards.
TTTTACTGAGAAAAATTCTCCACACATTAGAGCCTCCAGCGGATTTACAAGTTGGGCCCACATGGTGCTGCAAGAGAACAAAAATTTCGGTTGCTGATGGGAGTCTTTGATGAGCAATAGAAAACAAAAGGAGAGAATTCGGCAGAGCTACTTTTGTAACTTGGGACTCTTGTTTTCGGTGGGGACCACGAGAGGAGAAAAGGCTTTTCTTCATTTGGCCTTTAAGAGAAGTAACGTACAGAGATGGGAAACAAGAAGCAATTCGGCAGGACCCACCTTGTGGACTTGGTTTCTCTCAATTCGGCAGAGTTCCCTTCTTGGACTTTGACTCTAAATTTCGGCGGGGACCACGGAGAAAAAGCATTAGGGATTAGTCATTTTGGCTTTAAAAAGGAAGAAACGTACAGGCGGCTGGAAGGAATAGTTTTAGCGTAGTTTTGTTTTGTTTTCTTTCTTGGCTCTTTTGATGGCCTGGACCTCAGTGAAATTACTTGAAGATTTTCTCATGAGGCGTGGCTAAGTTTGTCTAGTCAAGAACAACGAAGGATTTGGTTCTACTAAATTTGTGAGATCGAATTAGTTTTTATTTATTTCCATTATTCACTGGTATTTGTCTATCTTCTGCTTTATGTTCATATGGTTGTTTTATTATTCGATTATCCAGGGCCCGGATTCTAGATTAATTCAATAACCTGAAGCCAATTAGGGTAGTTAAATCCGTAATTGTTTAATTATTCTAAACTGGTGGCAACTGGCATGATTGGATTTGTGTCAGGGAGATAGACAGGCTAACTTAAAGAGACCCTCGTAGCGTGTTGATTGGTTAGAATTAGGCTCTTCTAATTATTCATGCAATTAGGGAATTAAACTTCTATGGTCGTACCTAGGGTTGTTTCCTGATTAGAGAAATAGTCAACGGTCGTACCTTGGCTATCGACAAATTGAGGAAGAGTTGGTTGTTTATCGCGTGTATGACAACTATAACTAATTTATCAGATAGTAACTGGAATAATCCTTGCATCTGTGATCGAATTAAGTGAACCATCTCCGAAGTTGTCTCTTGGCTAGAGTTCGTCCATTATTATTTTTATTGTGATAATTAGTTATTTGAGTTGTAGTTATTTTATTTTATTTTAATTTATTCCAAGTAATTTAGTTACTCTCATTTTCAAAATCCCCCCATACTTCGGACTCTAAAAGAAATAAATTATCCCCAGTCCCTGTGGATTCGACCCTGCTTATCACTATCTATAGAAATTATATTTTATTTAAGCAGGTATTTATTATTGCACAGGTTTGACACCCTGTCAATTTTTGGCGCCGTTGCCGGGGACTGGTGCCAGATTAATTTGTTTCTTTTTGAGTTCATCTTGTTTTTATTTTTATTTATTTTTTTTCTCTTATTTTTTTATTATATAGTTTATGGCTTCTAACACTCCGTATTTTGGTGATTTACTGGATTTTGTTTCCGAGGAAGGCAATGAGACTGATCTTTTTTCTAAGTTTGCATATTTAGAGGCACTAAACTCTATTAGAGAAAGAATGGCTGCTGCAACCTGTGAAATTTGTTATGCCAGGGATCATTCGACCGGTATGTGCCCCGAATATCAAGATAATCCGAGTGTCCCACTCAATAATTATGGAGATTTTTCACCATGGTCTCAAACGTGGTATAACCCTAATCCAAACGGGTATGATCGAGGATGGTGGGATAACTCCAGCTATAATTATACAACAGGGCCAATGAATTTTCAGCAGCCAATGAATTTTCAGCAGTATGAGTCTCAAGAACCGTCATCCATGTCAGGTATGTCTCTTGAAGAAATAGTTGAATTAATAGCTACTAACACATATCAAATTCAACAGGAGGTACATCAACTTCAACAGGAGGCACAAAGGATGAGTAAAGAGATGAAAGAAGCAAGGCTTGAATGGGCATTTAAAACGAGCAAATTGATTTCTCCAGTTTATGAAGAATTGCCCTCACCGACTATTATCGACCATGAGGAAGATGAGAGTGCAATTATTCTGACACATGACATGGTACTGCAAGAGTCTCAAGAAGAAGAATCTAAAGATGTAGTTGAAAAGAAAGTTGAAGAGCAAGAATTGAGACCCCAACATCAAATGGTTCAAATGAATGAATCCAGTGAACAATCTCCAAATGCGGTGACATCTTCTCCACTCCTTAATCAATATTTTCCTGACTCCTATTCTTCAATTCTTGTTATTGAAATTGATTTTATTATACCAAAAAATTTGAAATTTCATGACAGGAACAAGTCAAAAGTCACGATGGCAAAATATCTCAAACCAATAAGTGCTTGTGATGGAGGAGTGAATGAAGATTTAAGGTCATTACTTGGTTGTTTGGCGCCATCTACTAGTCCATGGAAGACTGTAGCTCGTGTGCTAAAAAATTACTGTACTTACGAGGGCTATCAAGATTCCATAGAGGATGAAGCACTGAAGCGAGCTACGCGATTTTATCCTCCATGAATAAACAGGACAATGTCTAGCCAAAGACATTAAAGAAAGGCGCTACTTGGGAGGCAACCCAAGACTATTTGTTTCAGTTTTTATACATTTTTGAAGTTTTAGTTAAGTGTTAGTGTCAATTAATAGGTTGATGGTTGGTGACAGGAAATTGGCAGTTAGACGTGCCCACGCCAGGTGGTCACGCCTGAGGGAAAGGAATTTTCGTTCATGATCTGCAGACTCTATAGCAGTTAAGCGTGCCCACGCCAGGTGGTCACGCTAAAGGATCTAAAATTTTCGACGGGTGGTCAAAATGACTAGGGGAAGTTAGGCGTGCCCCACGCCTAGACCAGAGGTTCCTTATTCTAAAAAAAAAAAAAAAAAAAAAAACCCATTTTAATTTCTTTTTCTTCTTTTCTTCTTTCTTTTCTTTCTTCTTTCTTCCTTCTTCCCCGCTGCCCCTGCTTTCCCCTTTTCTCTTGTTCCTTCAACCAGAGCCGCCGCCTGCCCGAGCTTCGCGACAGCCGCGCCACCAGCACGCCGCACTCCAGCTCTGCGCACATCGCCGCCGTTGCTGTCTGCCACGAGCGCCTCCACCGTCGCCTCCAGGCCTCCACCAACCCACGCCGCGCGCCGCTAGTCCTCTCTCTTCCATCGCACAAACCACGCCGCCCGTGAGCCAAGCCCAAGCCCAGCGCCACCACAGCCCCCTGCGCGTGGCACCAGATCTCACTCCCCTCCGGCCGCCGCCGACAGCGCGCAGCCCAACCCAGCCGCGCCTCGCACCACCAAGCTCCCCTAATCTCTCCTCCACTCTGCCTAAGCGCCGCTCCTCCCTCACGAGCTCTCAGCCGCGCCTCCCTCCAGCTCCAGCTTCACCTCGTGTGCCACCAGCTCTTCGCACGCCGCCTCCTTGCTCCGCACAGCTCGTCCAGCCCACGGCGCACCACCACCGCCACTCCAGCTTTCCTCCGGTTCTGTCCGCTGTCCTCCGCCGCCACTGCTGTCGGCTATCTCCACCAGCGGTCAACCTCCTACTTCCTCCCTCGCGCGCAGCTTTCGCCCACAACCAGACCACCTCACGGTCCACTTCGCTGAGGAGCCGCACTGCCGCTTTCCGACGCTCCTCCATTGCTACGTCATCACCTGTCAAAATTGACAGGTGGAGGTATTGTAATTTCTTCCCCGATTAGCATAAATTTCTGGAATTTGTGTTTGGGTTTCTGATGAATAGAAGAAGGTGTTGTTTTGGGCAATTTCTAGGGTAAAATTTTGGACGAAATTGGGTTTAACTGCTGCCATACGTGGGGATATTTTTCTGATATTTATTGAGTTGCTGCTATTTGATTTAAATCCTCCCTGCGTGTACACCAGTGGTACTGGTTGCATTGTTGCTTACAGTTTCTTGATCCTTAGTGCTTAAATTGTTTTTCGAATCCTGAACGGTGGTTGCTGGAATTGCCAATTTCTGTGGTCAATTGCTAATTTTAGCAGGTTGAATTGGGTATTTAACTGTCCAATTGGAGACAGTTGTCACGGTTTTGGGTCCATTTGTGTTTAAATTGTATAATTTGTGTCGAGTTGTGGGTAATTTGCTGCGGCTGTTGGTTAAATTAAGAGGTGCCTGTTACGCTTAAATTTATTCTGAATTTGACTACATTTGGACCACAGGGGCTCATTGATTGCATTTGTTATTAGTGTTGAGGTATTCGTATAACCTGTGGGTGATTGAATTGTGCCTATTGTTCATTGGGTTGGTTTTAAACAAAAAAAAAATTTGTTATTAATTTGAAATTCCTATTTCCATTATCTGTTGGCAATTGTAGTCCCTTGTGATTAGAGTGACATCTAGAGATCATGGTAAGGCCAAGATCCGCTTCTAGGTTTAGGACACCTAGACACTCGCAGCCTCCTCCTACCCCAGGGGCTAACGACTGGGTCCAACTCCGAATGCAAGTTGCATAACATGGTGCAGAATTTGGCAGCACTCCGCCCGACCCACTCCTGTTTTGACAATTTCAGGGAAGTACCGTTACCCTTCTCCTTCCTTTTGCTGTTAGTTTATCACATTGAGGGCAATGTGTGAATTAGGTGTGGGGGGGGTCAGTTTGGGGTGCTAGTATTTTTGTTTTTAGTTTCTAAAGGCTGTTCCTTTATTTTTAGTTTGATATTTATCTCCCTTTTCGTTTATTTTCTTTTCTTTTTTCTAGTGGTCAGCTCTTCTATGACTACCAAGTTTTGATGCTGGATTGTTGCCTCTAATTATGCTATTGCCAAGTTTTATTAATAAAAAGGTATCAAGTTGATGTGGTTGAGTTCAGGGACATCTCTCTGGTGAATATCAGTAATTGCTTGACTCTTCTAATTTTTGGTTAACTTTTCTAGGCATAGGGAATGATTGTTGGCATTTTTCATGTGAATTGGTCCAGTTATTAATTTTAATTCTCCATGTTTGGAAATTTGAGGCTGGCTGCTATTATTTTTTGTGTTATTTTTAGTTTTCGTGCTATATGGTTGTAAATAAGAGTTAACTGTACTCCGCTAGTTGTTACTACTGAGTAACCGGGGATCTTCACCTAAAGTGTCGATTCTCGCGTCAAAAGGTAGTAGTTACTATGAGTGCGTGGTCCTATAGCGATTGGAGCTGAGTAACCGGGCTCCTCCATCTATCAAATGTTGGAGTTCGCGTCAAAAGGCTCTAAGGGCTATAGACTAAGTCTTTTGTTACTCAAAAAAAAAAAAAAAAAAGAATGAAAATAAAGATTGTGTTAGTATGTGAATAAGTCAACTTTCCGGTTTGTGATCTTAATGTCGAGATTTTGGTTAGTAGTTGGGCCATTTGCTGATAAATGTGAGTAACCATTCCTTTTTCTTAGATTAGTTTGTTTTAAATTAGAGGAGTTTATAGTTCAGAAGCTAACTGGGGTGATGTTTCTTGAACCCTGATCACTGATGCTTGATAGATGTTTTCCTTGGTATCTTGGCAATAGGGTAGATGGAGCAATACCCATTTTCAAATTTTGGTGTTATTTGTCGTCCCATGCTTGAGGGCAAGCATGATTTAGGTGTGGGGAGAATTGATAGGGTGTTAATTGTTAGTAATTTTATTATTAATTTTCCCTTGTCCCTACCAAATATTGTTTTAAATTGTTAATATATACTTATATTTGGTATTTGGACCTATCTACAGGAAGTTGAACTGACAAATGCTAATAAGGAGATTTTACTGAGAAAAATTCTCCACACATTAGAGCCTCCAGCGGATTTACAAGTTGGGCCCACATGGTGCTGCAAGAGAACAAAAATTTCGGTTGCTGATGGGAGTCTTTGATGAGCAATAGAAAACAAAAGGAGAGAATTCGGCAGAGCTACTTTTGTAACTTGGGACTCTTGTTTTCGGTGGGGACCACGAGAGGAGAAAAGGCTTTTCTTCATTTGGCCTTTAAGAGAAGTAACGTACAGAGATGGGAAACAAGAAGCAATTCGGCAGGACCCACCTTGTGGACTTGGTTTCTCTCAATTCGGCAGAGTTCCCTTCTTGGACTTTGACTCTAAATTTCGGCGGGGACCACGGAGAAAAAGCATTAGGGATTAGTCATTTTGGCTTTAAAAAGGAAGAAACGTACAGGCGGCTGGAAGGAATAGTTTTAGCGTAGTTTTGTTTTGTTTTCTTTCTTGGCTCTTTTGATGGCCTGGACCTCAGTGAAATTACTTGAAGATTTTCTCATGAGGCGTGGCTAAGTTTGTCTAGTCAAGAACAACGAAGGATTTGGTTCTACTAAATTTGTGAGATCGAATTAGTTTTTATTTATTTCCATTATTCACTGGTATTTGTCTATCTTCTGCTTTATGTTCATATGGTTGTTTTATTATTCGATTATCCAGGGCCCGGATTCTAGATTAATTCAATAACCTGAAGCCAATTAGGGTAGTTAAATCCGTAATTGTTTAATTATTCTAAACTGGTGGCAACTGGCATGATTGGATTTGTGTCAGGGAGATAGACAGGCTAACTTAAAGAGACCCTCGTAGCGTGTTGATTGGTTAGAATTAGGCTCTTCTAATTATTCATGCAATTAGGGAATTAAACTTCTATGGTCGTACCTAGGGTTGTTTCCTGATTAGAGAAATAGTCAACGGTCGTACCTTGGCTATCGACAAATTGAGGAAGAGTTGGTTGTTTATCGCGTGTATGACAACTATAACTAATTTATCAGATAGTAACTGGAATAATCCTTGCATCTGTGATCGAATTAAGTGAACCATCTCCGAAGTTGTCTCTTGGCTAGAGTTCGTCCATTATTATTTTTATTGTGATAATTAGTTATTTGAGTTGTAGTTATTTTATTTTATTTTAATTTATTCCAAGTAATTTAGTTACTCTCATTTTCAAAATCCCCCCATACTTCGGACTCTAAAAGAAATAAATTATCCCCAGTCCCTGTGGATTCGACCCTGCTTATCACTATCTATAGAAATTATATTTTATTTAAGCAGGTATTTATTATTGCACAGGTTTGACACCCTGTCAATTTTTGGCGCCGTTGCCGGGGACTGGTGCCAGATTAATTTGTTTCTTTTTGAGTTCATCTTGTTTTTATTTTTATTTATTTTTTTTCTCTTATTTTTTTATTATATAGTTTATGGCTTCTAACACTCCGTATTTTGGTGATTTACTGGATTTTGTTTCCGAGGAAGGCAATGAGACTGATCTTTTTTCTAAGTTTGCATATTTAGAGGCACTAAACTCTATTAGAGAAAGAATGGCTGCTGCAACCTGTGAAATTTGTTATGCCAGGGATCATTCGACCGGTATGTGCCCCGAATATCAAGATAATCCGAGTGTCCCACTCAATAATTATGGAGATTTTTCACCATGGTCTCAAACGTGGTATAACCCTAATCCAAACGGGTATGATCGAGGATGGTGGGATAACTCCAGCTATAATTATACAACAGGGCCAATGAATTTTCAGCAGCCAATGAATTTTCAGCAGTATGAGTCTCAAGAACCGTCATCCATGTCAGGTATGTCTCTTGAAGAAATAGTTGAATTAATAGCTACTAACACATATCAAATTCAACAGGAGGTACATCAACTTCAACAGGAGGCACAAAGGATGAGTAAAGAGATGAAAGAAGCAAGGCTTGAATGGGCATTTAAAACGAGCAAATTGATTTCTCCAGTTTATGAAGAATTGCCCTCACCGACTATTATCGACCATGAGGAAGATGAGAGTGCAATTATTCTGACACATGACATGGTACTGCAAGAGTCTCAAGAAGAAGAATCTAAAGATGTAGTTGAAAAGAAAGTTGAAGAGCAAGAATTGAGACCCCAACATCAAATGGTTCAAATGAATGAATCCAGTGAACAATCTCCAAATGCGGTGACATCTTCTCCACTCCTTAATCAATATTTTCCTGACTCCTATTCTTCAATTCTTGTTATTGAAATTGATTTTATTATACCAAAAAATTTGAAATTTCATGACAGGAACAAGTCAAAAGTCACGATGGCAAAATATCTCAAACCAATAAGTGCTTGTGATGGAGGAGTGAATGAAGATTTAAGGTCATTACTTGGTTGTTTGGCGCCATCTACTAGTCCATGGAAGACTGTAGCTCGTGTGCTAAAAAATTACTGTACTTACGAGGGCTATCAAGATTCCATAGAGGATGAAGCACTGAAGCGAGCTACGCGATTTTATCCTCCATGAATAAACAGGACAATGTCTAGCCAAAGACATTAAAGAAAGGCGCTACTTGGGAGGCAACCCAAGACTATTTGTTTCAGTTTTTATACATTTTTGAAGTTTTAGTTAAGTGTTAGTGTCAATTAATAGGTTGATGGTTGGTGACAGGAAATTGGCAGTTAGACGTGCCCACGCCAGGTGGTCACGCCTGAGGGAAAGGAATTTTCGTTCATGATCTGCAGACTCTATAGCAGTTAAGCGTGCCCACGCCAGGTGGTCACGCTAAAGGATCTAAAATTTTCGACGGGTGGTCAAAATGACTAGGGGAAGTTAGGCGTGCCCCACGCCTAGACCAGAGGTTCCTTATTCTAAAAAAAAAAAAAAAAAAAAAAACCCATTTTAATTTCTTTTTCTTCTTTTCTTCTTTCTTTTCTTTCTTCTTTCTTCCTTCTTCCCCGCTGCCCCTGCTTTCCCCTTTTCTCTTGTTCCTTCAACCAGAGCCGCCGCCTGCCCGAGCTTCGCGACAGCCGCGCCACCAGCACGCCGCACTCCAGCTCTGCGCACATCGCCGCCGTTGCTGTCTGCCACGAGCGCCTCCACCGTCGCCTCCAGGCCTCCACCAACCCACGCCGCGCGCCGCTAGTCCTCTCTCTTCCATCGCACAAACCACGCCGCCCGTGAGCCAAGCCCAAGCCCAGCGCCACCACAGCCCCCTGCGCGTGGCACCAGATCTCACTCCCCTCCGGCCGCCGCCGACAGCGCGCAGCCCAACCCAGCCGCGCCTCGCACCACCAAGCTCCCCTAATCTCTCCTCCACTCTGCCTAAGCGCCGCTCCTCCCTCACGAGCTCTCAGCCGCGCCTCCCTCCAGCTCCAGCTTCACCTCGTGTGCCACCAGCTCTTCGCACGCCGCCTCCTTGCTCCGCACAGCTCGTCCAGCCCACGGCGCACCACCACCGCCACTCCAGCTTTCCTCCGGTTCTGTCCGCTGTCCTCCGCCGCCACTGCTGTCGGCTATCTCCACCAGCGGTCAACCTCCTACTTCCTCCCTCGCGCGCAGCTTTCGCCCACAACCAGACCACCTCACGGTCCACTTCGCTGAGGAGCCGCACTGCCGCTTTCCGACGCTCCTCCATTGCTACGTCATCACCTGTCAAAATTGACAGGTGGAGGTATTGTAATTTCTTCCCCGATTAGCATAAATTTCTGGAATTTGTGTTTGGGTTTCTGATGAATAGAAGAAGGTGTTGTTTTGGGCAATTTCTAGGGTAAAATTTTGGACGAAATTGGGTTTAACTGCTGCCATACGTGGGGATATTTTTCTGATATTTATTGAGTTGCTGCTATTTGATTTAAATCCTCCCTGCGTGTACACCAGTGGTACTGGTTGCATTGTTGCTTACAGTTTCTTGATCCTTAGTGCTTAAATTGTTTTTCGAATCCTGAACGGTGGTTGCTGGAATTGCCAATTTCTGTGGTCAATTGCTAATTTTAGCAGGTTGAATTGGGTATTTAACTGTCCAATTGGAGACAGTTGTCACGGTTTTGGGTCCATTTGTGTTTAAATTGTATAATTTGTGTCGAGTTGTGGGTAATTTGCTGCGGCTGTTGGTTAAATTAAGAGGTGCCTGTTACGCTTAAATTTATTCTGAATTTGACTACATTTGGACCACAGGGGCTCATTGATTGCATTTGTTATTAGTGTTGAGGTATTCGTATAACCTGTGGGTGATTGAATTGTGCCTATTGTTCATTGGGTTGGTTTTAAACAAAAAAAAAATTTGTTATTAATTTGAAATTCCTATTTCCATTATCTGTTGGCAATTGTAGTCCCTTGTGATTAGAGTGACATCTAGAGATCATGGTAAGGCCAAGATCCGCTTCTAGGTTTAGGACACCTAGACACTCGCAGCCTCCTCCTACCCCAGGGGCTAACGACTGGGTCCAACTCCGAATGCAAGTTGCATAACATGGTGCAGAATTTGGCAGCACTCCGCCCGACCCACTCCTGTTTTGACAATTTCAGGGAAGTACCGTTACCCTTCTCCTTCCTTTTGCTGTTAGTTTATCACATTGAGGGCAATGTGTGAATTAGGTGTGGGGGGGGTCAGTTTGGGGTGCTAGTATTTTTGTTTTTAGTTTCTAAAGGCTGTTCCTTTATTTTTAGTTTGATATTTATCTCCCTTTTCGTTTATTTTCTTTTCTTTTTTCTAGTGGTCAGCTCTTCTATGACTACCAAGTTTTGATGCTGGATTGTTGCCTCTAATTATGCTATTGCCAAGTTTTATTAATAAAAAGGTATCAAGTTGATGTGGTTGAGTTCAGGGACATCTCTCTGGTGAATATCAGTAATTGCTTGACTCTTCTAATTTTTGGTTAACTTTTCTAGGCATAGGGAATGATTGTTGGCATTTTTCATGTGAATTGGTCCAGTTATTAATTTTAATTCTCCATGTTTGGAAATTTGAGGCTGGCTGCTATTATTTTTTGTGTTATTTTTAGTTTTCGTGCTATATGGTTGTAAATAAGAGTTAACTGTACTCCGCTAGTTGTTACTACTGAGTAACCGGGGATCTTCACCTAAAGTGTCGATTCTCGCGTCAAAAGGTAGTAGTTACTATGAGTGCGTGGTCCTATAGCGATTGGAGCTGAGTAACCGGGCTCCTCCATCTATCAAATGTTGGAGTTCGCGTCAAAAGGCTCTAAGGGCTATAGACTAAGTCTTTTGTTACTCAAAAAAAAAAAAAAAAAAGAATGAAAATAAAGATTGTGTTAGTATGTGAATAAGTCAACTTTCCGGTTTGTGATCTTAATGTCGAGATTTTGGTTAGTAGTTGGGCCATTTGCTGATAAATGTGAGTAACCATTCCTTTTTCTTAGATTAGTTTGTTTTAAATTAGAGGAGTTTATAGTTCAGAAGCTAACTGGGGTGATGTTTCTTGAACCCTGATCACTGATGCTTGATAGATGTTTTCCTTGGTATCTTGGCAATAGGGTAGATGGAGCAATACCCATTTTCAAATTTTGGTGTTATTTGTCGTCCCATGCTTGAGGGCAAGCATGATTTAGGTGTGGGGAGAATTGATAGGGTGTTAATTGTTAGTAATTTTATTATTAATTTTCCCTTGTCCCTACCAAATATTGTTTTAAATTGTTAATATATACTTATATTTGGTATTTGGACCTATCTACAGGAAGTTGAACTGACAAATGCTAATAAGGAGATTTTACTGAGAAAAATTCTCCACACATTAGAGCCTCCAGCGGATTTACAAGTTGGGCCCACATGGTGCTGCAAGAGAACAAAAATTTCGGTTGCTGATGGGAGTCTTTGATGAGCAATAGAAAACAAAAGGAGAGAATTCGGCAGAGCTACTTTTGTAACTTGGGACTCTTGTTTTCGGTGGGGACCACGAGAGGAGAAAAGGCTTTTCTTCATTTGGCCTTTAAGAGAAGTAACGTACAGAGATGGGAAACAAGAAGCAATTCGGCAGGACCCACCTTGTGGACTTGGTTTCTCTCAATTCGGCAGAGTTCCCTTCTTGGACTTTGACTCTAAATTTCGGCGGGGACCACGGAGAAAAAGCATTAGGGATTAGTCATTTTGGCTTTAAAAAGGAAGAAACGTACAGGCGGCTGGAAGGAATAGTTTTAGCGTAGTTTTGTTTTGTTTTCTTTCTTGGCTCTTTTGATGGCCTGGACCTCAGTGAAATTACTTGAAGATTTTCTCATGAGGCGTGGCTAAGTTTGTCTAGTCAAGAACAACGAAGGATTTGGTTCTACTAAATTTGTGAGATCGAATTAGTTTTTATTTATTTCCATTATTCACTGGTATTTGTCTATCTTCTGCTTTATGTTCATATGGTTGTTTTATTATTCGATTATCCAGGGCCCGGATTCTAGATTAATTCAATAACCTGAAGCCAATTAGGGTAGTTAAATCCGTAATTGTTTAATTATTCTAAACTGGTGGCAACTGGCATGATTGGATTTGTGTCAGGGAGATAGACAGGCTAACTTAAAGAGACCCTCGTAGCGTGTTGATTGGTTAGAATTAGGCTCTTCTAATTATTCATGCAATTAGGGAATTAAACTTCTATGGTCGTACCTAGGGTTGTTTCCTGATTAGAGAAATAGTCAACGGTCGTACCTTGGCTATCGACAAATTGAGGAAGAGTTGGTTGTTTATCGCGTGTATGACAACTATAACTAATTTATCAGATAGTAACTGGAATAATCCTTGCATCTGTGATCGAATTAAGTGAACCATCTCCGAAGTTGTCTCTTGGCTAGAGTTCGTCCATTATTATTTTTATTGTGATAATTAGTTATTTGAGTTGTAGTTATTTTATTTTATTTTAATTTATTCCAAGTAATTTAGTTACTCTCATTTTCAAAATCCCCCCATACTTCGGACTCTAAAAGAAATAAATTATCCCCAGTCCCTGTGGATTCGACCCTGCTTATCACTATCTATAGAAATTATATTTTATTTAAGCAGGTATTTATTATTGCACAGGTTTGACACCCTGTCAATTTTTGGCGCCGTTGCCGGGGACTGGTGCCAGATTAATTTGTTTCTTTTTGAGTTCATCTTGTTTTTATTTTTATTTATTTTTTTTCTCTTATTTTTTTATTATATAGTTTATGGCTTCTAACACTCCGTATTTTGGTGATTTACTGGATTTTGTTTCCGAGGAAGGCAATGAGACTGATCTTTTTTCTAAGTTTGCATATTTAGAGGCACTAAACTCTATTAGAGAAAGAATGGCTGCTGCAACCTGTGAAATTTGTTATGCCAGGGATCATTCGACCGGTATGTGCCCCGAATATCAAGATAATCCGAGTGTCCCACTCAATAATTATGGAGATTTTTCACCATGGTCTCAAACGTGGTATAACCCTAATCCAAACGGGTATGATCGAGGATGGTGGGATAACTCCAGCTATAATTATACAACAGGGCCAATGAATTTTCAGCAGCCAATGAATTTTCAGCAGTATGAGTCTCAAGAACCGTCATCCATGTCAGGTATGTCTCTTGAAGAAATAGTTGAATTAATAGCTACTAACACATATCAAATTCAACAGGAGGTACATCAACTTCAACAGGAGGCACAAAGGATGAGTAAAGAGATGAAAGAAGCAAGGCTTGAATGGGCATTTAAAACGAGCAAATTGATTTCTCCAGTTTATGAAGAATTGCCCTCACCGACTATTATCGACCATGAGGAAGATGAGAGTGCAATTATTCTGACACATGACATGGTACTGCAAGAGTCTCAAGAAGAAGAATCTAAAGATGTAGTTGAAAAGAAAGTTGAAGAGCAAGAATTGAGACCCCAACATCAAATGGTTCAAATGAATGAATCCAGTGAACAATCTCCAAATGCGGTGACATCTTCTCCACTCCTTAATCAATATTTTCCTGACTCCTATTCTTCAATTCTTGTTATTGAAATTGATTTTATTATACCAAAAAATTTGAAATTTCATGACAGGAACAAGTCAAAAGTCACGATGGCAAAATATCTCAAACCAATAAGTGCTTGTGATGGAGGAGTGAATGAAGATTTAAGGTCATTACTTGGTTGTTTGGCGCCATCTACTAGTCCATGGAAGACTGTAGCTCGTGTGCTAAAAAATTACTGTACTTACGAGGGCTATCAAGATTCCATAGAGGATGAAGCACTGAAGCGAGCTACGCGATTTTATCCTCCATGAATAAACAGGACAATGTCTAGCCAAAGACATTAAAGAAAGGCGCTACTTGGGAGGCAACCCAAGACTATTTGTTTCAGTTTTTATACATTTTTGAAGTTTTAGTTAAGTGTTAGTGTCAATTAATAGGTTGATGGTTGGTGACAGGAAATTGGCAGTTAGACGTGCCCACGCCAGGTGGTCACGCCTGAGGGAAAGGAATTTTCGTTCATGATCTGCAGACTCTATAGCAGTTAAGCGTGCCCACGCCAGGTGGTCACGCTAAAGGATCTAAAATTTTCGACGGGTGGTCAAAATGACTAGGGGAAGTTAGGCGTGCCCCACGCCTAGACCAGAGGTTCCTTATTCTAAAAAAAAAAAAAAAAAAACCCATTTTAATTTCTTTTTCTTCTTTTCTTCTTTCTTTTCTTTCTTCTTTCTTCCTTCTTCCCCGCTGCCCCTGCTTTCCCCTTTTCTCTTGTTCCTTCAACCAGAGCCGCCGCCTGCCCGAGCTTCGCGACAGCCGCGCCACCAGCACGCCGCACTCCAGCTCTGCGCACATCGCCGCCGTTGCTGTCTGCCACGAGCGCCTCCACCGTCGCCTCCAGGCCTCCACCAACCCACGCCGCGCGCCGCTAGTCCTCTCTCTTCCATCGCACAAACCACGCCGCCCGTGAGCCAAGCCCAAGCCCAGCGCCACCACAGCCCCCTGCGCGTGGCACCAGATCTCACTCCCCTCCGGCCGCCGCCGACAGCGCGCAGCCCAACCCAGCCGCGCCTCGCACCACCAAGCTCCCCTAATCTCTCCTCCACTCTGCCTAAGCGCCGCTCCTCCCTCACGAGCTCTCAGCCGCGCCTCCCTCCAGCTCCAGCTTCACCTCGTGTGCCACCAGCTCTTCGCACGCCGCCTCCTTGCTCCGCACAGCTCGTCCAGCCCACGGCGCACCACCACCGCCACTCCAGCTTTCCTCCGGTTCTGTCCGCTGTCCTCCGCCGCCACTGCTGTCGGCTATCTCCACCAGCGGTCAACCTCCTACTTCCTCCCTCGCGCGCAGCTTTCGCCCACAACCAGACCACCTCACGGTCCACTTCGCTGAGGAGCCGCACTGCCGCTTTCCGACGCTCCTCCATTGCTACGTCATCACCTGTCAAAATTGACAGGTGGAGGTATTGTAATTTCTTCCCCGATTAGCATAAATTTCTGGAATTTGTGTTTGGGTTTCTGATGAATAGAAGAAGGTGTTGTTTTGGGCAATTTCTAGGGTAAAATTTTGGACGAAATTGGGTTTAACTGCTGCCATACGTGGGGATATTTTTCTGATATTTATTGAGTTGCTGCTATTTGATTTAAATCCTCCCTGCGTGTACACCAGTGGTACTGGTTGCATTGTTGCTTACAGTTTCTTGATCCTTAGTGCTTAAATTGTTTTTCGAATCCTGAACGGTGGTTGCTGGAATTGCCAATTTCTGTGGTCAATTGCTAATTTTAGCAGGTTGAATTGGGTATTTAACTGTCCAATTGGAGACAGTTGTCACGGTTTTGGGTCCATTTGTGTTTAAATTGTATAATTTGTGTCGAGTTGTGGGTAATTTGCTGCGGCTGTTGGTTAAATTAAGAGGTGCCTGTTACGCTTAAATTTATTCTGAATTTGACTACATTTGGACCACAGGGGCTCATTGATTGCATTTGTTATTAGTGTTGAGGTATTCGTATAACCTGTGGGTGATTGAATTGTGCCTATTGTTCATTGGGTTGGTTTTAAACAAAAAAAAAATTTGTTATTAATTTGAAATTCCTATTTCCATTATCTGTTGGCAATTGTAGTCCCTTGTGATTAGAGTGACATCTAGAGATCATGGTAAGGCCAAGATCCGCTTCTAGGTTTAGGACACCTAGACACTCGCAGCCTCCTCCTACCCCAGGGGCTAACGACTGGGTCCAACTCCGAATGCAAGTTGCATAACATGGTGCAGAATTTGGCAGCACTCCGCCCGACCCACTCCTGTTTTGACAATTTCAGGGAAGTACCGTTACCCTTCTCCTTCCTTTTGCTGTTAGTTTATCACATTGAGGGCAATGTGTGAATTAGGTGTGGGGGGGGTCAGTTTGGGGTGCTAGTATTTTTGTTTTTAGTTTCTAAAGGCTGTTCCTTTATTTTTAGTTTGATATTTATCTCCCTTTTCGTTTATTTTCTTTTCTTTTTTCTAGTGGTCAGCTCTTCTATGACTACCAAGTTTTGATGCTGGATTGTTGCCTCTAATTATGCTATTGCCAAGTTTTATTAATAAAAAGGTATCAAGTTGATGTCGTTGAGTTCAGGGACATCTCTCTGGTGAATATCAGTAATTGCTTGACTCTTCTAATTTTTGGTTAACTTTTCTAGGCATAGGGAATGATTGTTGGCATTTTTCATGTGAATTGGTCCAGTTATTAATTTTAATTCTCCATGTTTGGAAATTTGAGGCTGGCTGCTATTATTTTTTGTGTTATTTTTAGTTTTCGTGCTATATGGTTGTAAATAAGAGTTAACTGTACTCCGCTAGTTGTTACTACTGAGTAACCGGGGATCTTCACCTAAAGTGTCGATTCTCGCGTCAAAAGGTAGTAGTTACTATGAGTGCGTGGTCCTATAGCGATTGGAGCTGAGTAACCGGGCTCCTCCATCTATCAAATGTTGGAGTTCGCGTCAAAAGGCTCTAAGGGCTATAGACTAAGTCTTTTGTTACTCAAAAAAAAAAAAAGAATGAAAATAAAGATTGTGTTAGTATGTGAATAAGTCAACTTTCCGGTTTGTGATCTTAATGTCGAGATTTTGGTTAGTAGTTGGGCCATTTGCTGATAAATGTGAGTAACCATTCCTTTTTCTTAGATTAGTTTGTTTTAAATTAGAGGAGTTTATAGTTCAGAAGCTAACTGGGGTGATGTTTCTTGAACCCTGATCACTGATGCTTGATAGATGTTTTCCTTGGTATCTTGGCAATAGGGTAGATGGAGCAATACCCATTTTCAAATTTTGGTGTTATTTGTCGTCCCATGCTTGAGGGCAAGCATGATTTAGGTGTGGGGAGAATTGATAGGGTGTTAATTGTTAGTAATTTTATTATTAATTTTCCCTTGTCCCTACCAAATATTGTTTTAAATTGTTAATATATACTTATATTTGGTATTTGGACCTATCTACAGGAAGTTGAACTGACAAATGCTAATAAGGAGATTTTACTGAGAAAAATTCTCCACACATTAGAGCCTCCAGCGGATTTACAAGTTGGGCCCACATGGTGCTGCAAGAGAACAAAAATTTCGGTTGCTGATGGGAGTCTTTGATGAGCAATAGAAAACAAAAGGAGAGAATTCGGCAGAGCTACTTTTGTAACTTGGGACTCTTGTTTTCGGTGGGGACCACGAGAGGAGAAAAGGCTTTTCTTCATTTGGCCTTTAAGAGAAGTAACGTACAGAGATGGGAAACAAGAAGCAATTCGGCAGGACCCACCTTGTGGACTTGGTTTCTCTCAATTCGGCAGAGTTCCCTTCTTGGACTTTGACTCTAAATTTCGGCGGGGACCACGGAGAAAAAGCATTAGGGATTAGTCATTTTGGCTTTAAAAAGGAAGAAACGTACAGGCGGCTGGAAGGAATAGTTTTAGCGTAGTTTTGTTTTGTTTTCTTTCTTGGCTCTTTTGATGGCCTGGACCTCAGTGAAATTACTTGAAGATTTTCTCATGAGGCGTGGCTAAGTTTGTCTAGTCAAGAACAACGAAGGATTTGGTTCTACTAAATTTGTGAGATCGAATTAGTTTTTATTTATTTCCATTATTCACTGGTATTTGTCTATCTTCTGCTTTATGTTCATATGGTTGTTTTATTATTCGATTATCCAGGGCCCGGATTCTAGATTAATTCAATAACCTGAAGCCAATTAGGGTAGTTAAATCCGTAATTGTTTAATTATTCTAAACTGGTGGCAACTGGCATGATTGGATTTGTGTCAGGGAGATAGACAGGCTAACTTAAAGAGACCCTCGTAGCGTGTTGATTGGTTAGAATTAGGCTCTTCTAATTATTCATGCAATTAGGGAATTAAACTTCTATGGTCGTACCTAGGGTTGTTTCCTGATTAGAGAAATAGTCAACGGTCGTACCTTGGCTATCGACAAATTGAGGAAGAGTTGGTTGTTTATCGCGTGTATGACAACTATAACTAATTTATCAGATAGTAACTGGAATAATCCTTGCATCTGTGATCGAATTAAGTGAACCATCTCCGAAGTTGTCTCTTGGCTAGAGTTCGTCCATTATTATTTTTATTGTGATAATTAGTTATTTGAGTTGTAGTTATTTTATTTTATTTTAATTTATTCCAAGTAATTTAGTTACTCTCATTTTCAAAATCCCCCCATACTTCGGACTCTAAAAGAAATAAATTATCCCCAGTCCCTGTGGATTCGACCCTGCTTATCACTATCTATAGAAATTATATTTTATTTAAGCAGGTATTTATTATTGCACAGGTTTGACACCCTGTCAATTTTTGGCGCCGTTGCCGGGGACTGGTGCCAGATTAATTTGTTTCTTTTTGAGTTCATCTTGTTTTTATTTTTATTTATTTTTTTTCTCTTATTTTTTTATTATATAGTTTATGGCTTCTAACACTCCGTATTTTGGTGATTTACTGGATTTTGTTTCCGAGGAAGGCAATGAGACTGATCTTTTTTCTAAGTTTGCATATTTAGAGGCACTAAACTCTATTAGAGAAAGAATGGCTGCTGCAACCTGTGAAATTTGTTATGCCAGGGATCATTCGACCGGTATGTGCCCCGAATATCAAGATAATCCGAGTGTCCCACTCAATAATTATGGAGATTTTTCACCATGGTCTCAAACGTGGTATAACCCTAATCCAAACGGGTATGATCGAGGATGGTGGGATAACTCCAGCTATAATTATACAACAGGGCCAATGAATTTTCAGCAGCCAATGAATTTTCAGCAGTATGAGTCTCAAGAACCGTCATCCATGTCAGGTATGTCTCTTGAAGAAATAGTTGAATTAATAGCTACTAACACATATCAAATTCAACAGGAGGTACATCAACTTCAACAGGAGGCACAAAGGATGAGTAAAGAGATGAAAGAAGCAAGGCTTGAATGGGCATTTAAAACGAGCAAATTGATTTCTCCAGTTTATGAAGAATTGCCCTCACCGACTATTATCGACCATGAGGAAGATGAGAGTGCAATTATTCTGACACATGACATGGTACTGCAAGAGTCTCAAGAAGAAGAATCTAAAGATGTAGTTGAAAAGAAAGTTGAAGAGCAAGAATTGAGACCCCAACATCAAATGGTTCAAATGAATGAATCCAGTGAACAATCTCCAAATGCGGTGACATCTTCTCCACTCCTTAATCAATATTTTCCTGACTCCTATTCTTCAATTCTTGTTATTGAAATTGATTTTATTATACCAAAAAATTTGAAATTTCATGACAGGAACAAGTCAAAAGTCACGATGGCAAAATATCTCAAACCAATAAGTGCTTGTGATGGAGGAGTGAATGAAGATTTAAGGTCATTACTTGGTTGTTTGGCGCCATCTACTAGTCCATGGAAGACTGTAGCTCGTGTGCTAAAAAATTACTGTACTTACGAGGGCTATCAAGATTCCATAGAGGATGAAGCACTGAAGCGAGCTACGCGATTTTATCCTCCATGAATAAACAGGACAATGTCTAGCCAAAGACATTAAAGAAAGGCGCTACTTGGGAGGCAACCCAAGACTATTTGTTTCAGTTTTTATACATTTTTGAAGTTTTAGTTAAGTGTTAGTGTCAATTAATAGGTTGATGGTTGGTGACAGGAAATTGGCAGTTAGACGTGCCCACGCCAGGTGGTCACGCCTGAGGGAAAGGAATTTTCGTTCATGATCTGCAGACTCTATAGCAGTTAAGCGTGCCCACGCCAGGTGGTCACGCTAAAGGATCTAAAATTTTCGACGGGTGGTCAAAATGACTAGGGGAAGTTAGGCGTGCCCCACGCCTAGACCAGAGGTTCCTTATTCTAAAAAAAAAAAAAAAAAAACCCATTTTAATTTCTTTTTCTTCTTTTCTTCTTTCTTTTCTTTCTTCTTTCTTCCTTCTTCCCCGCTGCCCCTGCTTTCCCCTTTTCTCTTGTTCCTTCAACCAGAGCCGCCGCCTGCCCGAGCTTCGCGACAGCCGCGCCACCAGCACGCCGCACTCCAGCTCTGCGCACATCGCCGCCGTTGCTGTCTGCCACGAGCGCCTCCACCGTCGCCTCCAGGCCTCCACCAACCCACGCCGCGCGCCGCTAGTCCTCTCTCTTCCATCGCACAAACCACGCCGCCCGTGAGCCAAGCCCAAGCCCAGCGCCACCACAGCCCCCTGCGCGTGGCACCAGATCTCACTCCCCTCCGGCCGCCGCCGACAGCGCGCAGCCCAACCCAGCCGCGCCTCGCACCACCAAGCTCCCCTAATCTCTCCTCCACTCTGCCTAAGCGCCGCTCCTCCCTCACGAGCTCTCAGCCGCGCCTCCCTCCAGCTCCAGCTTCACCTCGTGTGCCACCAGCTCTTCGCACGCCGCCTCCTTGCTCCGCACAGCTCGTCCAGCCCACGGCGCACCACCACCGCCACTCCAGCTTTCCTCCGGTTCTGTCCGCTGTCCTCCGCCGCCACTGCTGTCGGCTATCTCCACCAGCGGTCAACCTCCTACTTCCTCACTCGCGCGCAGCTTTCGCCCACAACCAGACCACCTCACGGTCCACTTCGCTGAGGAGCCGCACTGCCGCTTTCCGACGCTCCTCCATTGCTACGTCATCACCTGTCAAAATTGACAGGTGGAGGTATTGTAATTTCTTCCCCGATTAGCATAAATTTCTGGAATTTGTGTTTGGGTTTCTGATGAATAGAAGAAGGTGTTGTTTTGGGCAATTTCTAGGGTAAAATTTTGGACGAAATTGGGTTTAACTGCTGCCATACGTGGGGATATTTTTCTGATATTTATTGAGTTGCTGCTATTTGATTTAAATCCTCCCTGCGTGTACACCAGTGGTACTGGTTGCATTGTTGCTTACAGTTTCTTGATCCTTAGTGCTTAAATTGTTTTTCGAATCCTGAACGGTGGTTGCTGGAATTGCCAATTTCTGTGGTCAATTGCTAATTTTAGCAGGTTGAATTGGGTATTTAACTGTCCAATTGGAGACAGTTGTCACGGTTTTGGGTCCATTTGTGTTTAAATTGTATAATTTGTGTCGAGTTGTGGGTAATTTGCTGCGGCTGTTGGTTAAATTAAGAGGTGCCTGTTACGCTTAAATTTATTCTGAATTTGACTACATTTGGACCACAGGGGCTCATTGATTGCATTTGTTATTAGTGTTGAGGTATTCGTATAACCTGTGGGTGATTGAATTGTGCCTATTGTTCATTGGGTTGGTTTTAAACAAAAAAAAAATTTGTTATTAATTTGAAATTCCTATTTCCATTATCTGTTGGCAATTGTAGTCCCTTGTGATTAGAGTGACATCTAGAGATCATGGTAAGGCCAAGATCCGCTTCTAGGTTTAGGACACCTAGACACTCGCAGCCTCCTCCTACCCCAGGGGCTAACGACTGGGTCCAACTCCGAATGCAAGTTGCATAACATGGTGCAGAATTTGGCAGCACTCCGCCCGACCCACTCCTGTTTTGACAATTTCAGGGAAGTACCGTTACCCTTCTCCTTCCTTTTGCTGTTAGTTTATCACATTGAGGGCAATGTGTGAATTAGGTGTGGGGGGGGTCAGTTTGGGGTGCTAGTATTTTTGTTTTTAGTTTCTAAAGGCTGTTCCTTTATTTTTAGTTTGATATTTATCTCCCTTTTCGTTTATTTTCTTTTCTTTTTTCTAGTGGTCAGCTCTTCTATGACTACCAAGTTTTGATGCTGGATTGTTGCCTCTAATTATGCTATTGCCAAGTTTTATTAATAAAAAGGTATCAAGTTGATGTGGTTGAGTTCAGGGACATCTCTCTGGTGAATATCAGTAATTGCTTGACTCTTCTAATTTTTGGTTAACTTTTCTAGGCATAGGGAATGATTGTTGGCATTTTTCATGTGAATTGGTCCAGTTATTAATTTTAATTCTCCATGTTTGGAAATTTGAGGCTGGCTGCTATTATTTTTTTGTGTTATTTTTAGTTTTCGTGCTATATGGTTGTAAATAAGAGTTGACTGTACTCCGCTAGTTGTTACTACTGAGTAACCGGGGATCTTCACCTAAAGTGTCGATTCTCGCGTCAAAAGGTAGTAGTTACTATGAGTGCGTGGTCCTATAGCGATTGGAGCTGAGTAACCGGGCTCCTCCATCTATCAAATGTTGGAGTTCGCGTCAAAAGGCTCTAAGGGCTATAGACTAAGTCTTTTGTTACTCAAAAAAAAAAAAAAAAAAAAAGAAAGAAAATAAAGATTGTGTTAGTATGTGAATAAGTCAGCTTTCCGGTTTGTGATCTTAATGTCGAGATTTTGGTTAGTAGTTGGGCCATTTGCTGATAAATGTGAGTAACCATTCCTTTTTCTTAGATTAGTTTGTTTTAAATTAGAGGAGTTTATAGTTCAGAAGCTAACTGGGGTGATGTTTCTTGAACCCTGATCACTGATGCTTGATAGATGTTTTCCTTGGTATCTTGGCAATAGGGTAGATGGAGCATTACCCATTTTCAAATTTTGGTGTTATTTGTCGTCCCATGCTTGAGGGCAAGCATGATTTAGGTGTGGGGAGAATTGATAGGGTGTTAATTGTTAGTAATTTTATTATTAATTTTCCCTTGTCCCTACCAAATATTGTTTTAAATTGTTAATATATACTTATATTTGGTATTTGGACCTATCTACAGGAAGTTGAACTGACAAATGCTAATAAGGAGATTTTACTGAGAAAAATTCTCCACACATTAGAGCCTCCAGCGGATTTACAAGTTGGGCCCACATGGTGCTGCAAGAGAACAAAAATTTCGGTTGCTGATGGGAGTCTTTGATGAGCAATAGAAAACAAAAGGAGAGAATTCGGCAGAGCTACTTTTGTAACTTGGGACTCTTGTTTTCGGTGGGGACCACGAGAGGAGAAAAGGCTTTTCTTCATTTGGCCTTTAAGAGAAGTAACGTACAGAGATGGGAAACAAGAAGCAATTCGGCAGGACCCACCTTGTGGACTTGGTTTCTCTCAATTCGGCAGAGTTCCCTTCTTGGACTTTGACTCTAAATTTCGGCGGGGACCACGGAGAAAAAGCATTAGGGATTAGTCATTTTGGCTTTAAAAAGGAAGAAACGTACAGGCGGCTGGAAGGAATAGTTTTAGCGTAGTTTTGTTTTGTTTTCTTTCTTGGCTCTTTTGATGGCCTGGACCTCAGTGAAATTACTTGAAGATTTTCTCATGAGGCGTGGCTAAGTTTGTCTAGTCAAGAACAACGAAGGATTTGGTTCTACTAAATTTGTGAGATCGAATTAGTTTTTATTTATTTCCATTATTCACTGGTATTTGTCTATCTTCTGCTTTATGTTCATATGGTTGTTTTATTATTCGATTATCCAGGGCCCGGATTCTAGATTAATTCAATAACCTGAAGCCAATTAGGGTAGTTAAATCCGTAATTGTTTAATTATTCTAAACTGGTGGCAACTGGCATGATTGGATTTGTGTCAGGGAGATAGACAGGCTAACTTAAAGAGACCCTCGTAGCGTGTTGATTGGTTAGAATTAGGCTCTTCTAATTATTCATGCAATTAGGGAATTAAACTTCTATGGTCGTACCTAGGGTTGTTTCCTGATTAGAGAAATAGTCAACGGTCGTACCTTGGCTATCGACAAATTGAGGAAGAGTTGGTTGTTTATCGCGTGTATGACAACTATAACTAATTTATCAGATAGTAACTAGAATAATCCTTGCATCTGTGATCGAATTAAGTGAACCATCTCCGAAGTTGTCTCTTGGCTAGAGTTCGTCCATTATTATTTTTATTGTGATAATTAGTTATTTGAGTTGTAGTTATTTTATTTTATTTTAATTTATTCCAAGTAATTTAGTTACTCTCATTTTCAAAATCCCCCCATACTTCGGACTCTAAAAGAAATAAATTATCCCCAGTCCCTGTGGATTCGACCCTGCTTATCACTATCTATAGAAATTATATTTTATTTAAGCAGGTATTTATTATTGCACAGGTTTGACACCCTGTCATTAAACACATACAAAATAAACACCTTTTCTTGATCACAAATGTGACAAATCCTTTCAATAATATAAAAAAAAAGAGAAATTTATCAAGTACATTTATCTCATATAACAAGAAAGAAATATTTTTCGTTAAATTCAAAAAATTTTGCCCTTGACATTAAGAAATTTATGGGGAAAAAAATTCTCTTGCAAATTGTATTTGAAAGTACGTTGATCATGAAGATTGATGATTATGTAATTTTGATTGAAGTAAAGTAACGTGGGCATGTGTCCATGTAACTAAAATTTTGATTAACCCTAGTATAAGAATTTGCCTTAACACACTTTTATGTACAATATCACTAAAAATACATATTAACACTAATTTTCTATCTTTCTAATCATCACTAATTGTACTAAAGAACAATACATTTTTTTCTACATTTAAAGGTGACTACTCATAAAGCACAACAAAACTTAATGTATTAAACTCTAGTTATCCGTTAAATACAAGGGAAATATTAACACACTTCACTATTTGTTAATCGCATTCCCATCTTTTACTTTATCATATAGTCTAATAAATAAACATCATATGTTAAAAATAATAATGGAAATGTCACTAACCAAAAAAAAAAAAAAAATAGAGGGCCGTTAACAATTCTCTAAATATAATACTAAAGCGGAAAGGACATTTTTGATTCAGCAATGATAGGCTGGCGATTGTCATTCTATTAGCCATTGTTCCAATCACCTACAGAAGTCTTGCCCGTTAAGTCCCTGTATGAGTCCTATCTTGGCCCAAGCCTTTTGCCTCCTACAAAAATTGGGTTCATACCACTTGGTGTAGTGGGAAGAAAACCTTTAACACCAAAAAAAAAAAAAAAAAAAAGCAATGGCAATTATTGGAGGGTTTTATTAGGCCTATAAATGAGAGTTTTTTTCCTTTTTTTTTTAGAAGATACTAAGCTTTTTCGAAGATAGTAAGCTATTGGCAGTTATTAAAAGTTTCATTAGGACTGTAAAAATAAAATAAAATTGAGTGTTTGTGTATGTGGTTTCCTTTTTTTTTTTTGGGTGGAGAGAGTGGTATAATCTTGCTATTTATTTGTGGGTCAAAAAGGAAACACAACTTGTCCACACCAATGACAAAAACCCTTTCTTCCCAAATCGCACCTCATATTCCAGGGCATATTGGGGCTCTTTTCAGTTTTCAGCTTTGTCTTCATTTCCGTAACCACTTTTTCTTTTTTTTCCCCCTCTTCAGTCAATATAGTGAACTTCAATCATCAATTAACCTTTTGCCTTCTTTTACCGAATCTTATTTTCTTCTAAGTCAATATGATGGTCCGATGAATTTCAATCATCACATCTTGGAAAAAATGTTTTTTGTCCTCCACTTTTAAAATGAATCAAATTAGTTTCTCATATATAAAAATGAAGCAAGTTAGTCCTAAAATGACAGCCTGATATAGATTTTAGGGGTGAAATTGAAACGGTCACTTTAATTTCTTCCAAATCTAACTATACTTGATACGCACACGTGATTAAGTCAATATAAAAATGAAATAAATTAAAATTTATAACATAATTAAACCCTTTTCTTTTAAAAAATTAAAACTTAAAACTTCGTTAGGAAATGATATTAGTCAACATAAAAAGGGAAAAATTAAAAATTTAGCTTAATGTCATTTTCTCAAAAAATTTTAATTTTTTTAGAGAAAATGGTTTGTAATTTTGTTATAATTTTAAATTTATTTTCTTTTTATGTTGATTAACTGTAAGATGCATATGGCTATATCAAGTTATTATTTTGAGACTAACTTGGTTCACTTTAAAATATGAGGGACTAATTTACTTCATTTTAAAAGTAAAAGATAAAATTAATTTTTCACAAAAATATGACAGACGAAACAGTTCATTTTCCGTAACTAGTAATAGACAAATAGATTAGATTGTAAATCGCGAGGGGCGAACTTTCGGTTTACTAAGCAAACTGGACCAGCCCAATAAAAGTTCAAATTTGCAGCCACACAGATGGTGGTCTCGAAATTATGGAGAAGATAATTTCAATGCATCAAATTTGTGAAGTGTGAGCTCATATAAAATTATCCAAAGCCACGATATTGTCTCATTTGAAACAATAGAAAGGATGGGCTTTGAAGGAAAGAAGGTGCGGAAGTGCAGCCGTAGATGAGGCCACAGCAGTCAAGATAGTCATGAGCAAAGCTGCAACAAGACAATGGAGACTAATAGATATACAGTTGAAGGACAGACAGCTTCTGAAGCAGATATCAACCCAAAAAGCTCATGATATCAGACTGGCCACCCTTGTGGAAGACATTAAAAATTTGAGCGAGGTCATTTACATGTGCTCTTTTTGTCCACCTGATGAAGACCATAGTCATTTGAGTTACAAGCTCAGTGGACGTGCATTAGGCATAAGCCAAGATGAAGAATTCATCATCCCGTAGTGGCATGTTACACATGCATAGTTTTGTGAGCCTTTGTTCAAAAGTGTATACTTCTTTATGATCAATGAAATATTTATATCGTTTCGTGAAAAAAAAAAAAAAAAACAATTACTAGTATCCAAACTCAAAGGCTTTTACGATTAATCCTGAAAAACCCAACTTCAACATTCTTTGTTATAATGTAAAATCGTGAAAGCTTCCAGGTAGTCACAGTTGTGCATACTTCAGTTTTATTTTTATTTGTTATATGAATTCTGTCACTACCAATGTGGACCCTAGACTCCATTATTTGCTCAAATAAAACTTCCAGGAGTTGTTTCTTTAATTTAAGTTGGTAATGAAAGAGTATTAACTAGTAAAGGAACGCTGTTGCTCACTTCTTAATCGATTCAAGACTTCGTGCAGAGAAGTTTCTCCGTCTCTCTTTTCCCCCCGCAGACCAGCAGCACACATAGCAGTTGGAGGTAATTAAAGAAGAAACTCAATCCGAACTATTAACTCTGGTTTCTTTCAGCTTGCTATGGCCACCATATGGTTCTGAAACTGCTCTAATCGTCAGCTAAATTTCCCTTGTTCTGATAGTATTTTTCTTACCCTCAGGATTTCAACGAGAAGTTTGAAAAAGCAATGGCATTTGTCAGAATAATGGGTACTTTTAATTCATCTCAGAGTCATCAAAGGCCTTGTCATTCTTTAACTTCCTCTGCTTGAACAGTCATTCTTTGTCTACTTAATGCTAACGCTTTTTTTTTTTGTCTTAACAGTTCTAATATGGGCTGATTTGTTGGCGACTTACGTGACGTGGACAATGCAGAAGTACTTAACAGATGTTTGGAAAGTTGGGTTTACTCATGCTGCAGGAATAATGAATGTATACACTGGCCTAACTAAATTGGTCCCTCTTATTCTTTTCTTATTTGGGGACTTTGGAGTGGATAACTACTGGATACTGCTTCTCTCAAGTATAGCCTTTTTCCTCTGTAAGTTCTCCTGTCGGCAAATTACTGGGACCATTTTTTTTTTTTTTGTCTACACAGTAGATATCAGATATCAGGGGCTTCGGCCCGACTAATTTTACTGCACCTGTGCACCCAGGATCTTTTACTAATCGAGATTATAATTTAGATGCTACAGGATTCTTGTCAATGTTTTGCATTAATTTTAAGGTTCAGTTGAACCAGTTTCTTTAAGTTCTTTTTTCAGTTCATTCTTGACAAGGGAAAATTAAGGGCCTGAACATGAAGAATTGTTTTGCTTAGTTTTATATCAAGAACGAAAAAATATTTAATTGTATTCTTAATACATGTGTAGGAGACTCGATCTGCTGCATGCAAAATCTACATCAAACCCGCCTAAAGCCTAGCAATCCTATATATGATTCATCCGTAATGTTACGTGTTAAAAATAAAATAGAATACAGATGCCATGACCATTAAATGACAAAGTAGCCAGCTTGAAATTCTGTTATCTTATATTGTGGACTGAGTCAAAATATGTTGTCAAATGGAAATACTCAGCAACTTTGCTCTAAGAAACAAGATGACGATAGCTTTTAAGAGTAGCTATAGCCTATTAGGAGAAGTCTGAAAGATATTGATCTTTTACATTCAATGGCTTCTAGCTAGATTGGCATCAAATGAAATATAATGTAACATTTCACACACAAAATATGCACCTATATGGATAGTTAGGCAATAAAATATTCAAATTAGACATGAAAAGGAAATCTAAAACTAATCACCACTTAACCTATAACTGAGGGAGGCTAGATCTCCAGCATGAACAAGTTCCAGTAGTTATCTACCGCTTTTATGTAACTCATTTTCCAGGGATTTTAAATAGTATGAGCACATTCAATACTGATCACTTTATATTTGTGATGTATTATCCCTGTAATTATATATGAAAGCATTTACTATATTTTCTCACAAATAATTTTGAAAAAAAAACTGGGGCTTATATGACTTTGGGTTTTTTTAACCTCAATAATTATTTTTTAAATGATTGGTCTTTGTAGTGTTTGTAGGAGTTAATTGGTACTTCAATGTACTTCTACTTTGTTAATTCTACAAAATGATAAAATAAAAAAGACAAGAGAATCTCCCTTGATCATTTTCCTATGTCATGTCCTGTGAATTGCTCATGCAACCAACCCCCAGCCCCAACACACACACACACCCCCAAAAAAAAATTTCCCTTGTTTTTTCTTTCCCCCATTGGGCTATTATTCACGTCCGGATGATTGCCCACCAAACATAATATTTCAAAATAAGGAATTGGGAATTGAATGTTGAATTCCTTTCTATTTTCCAAGGCAAGTTGAATGGGATGTTTATAAGGGCTATGGCTGTAACTATCAGAAACAAATGTTTTTGTGCGTACACACACATGCAGGTAGATTTAAACATCAAGCAAGAAAGTAATTAGTCAAGTGTTTGGATATTAATATGAAATGTTTCGTCTTTTCTTGGCAGTTTTCATATTAATGTAGGCATGCAAATATTTTATTTGAAGCAACAAGCTTGCAGTAGAGGAGTCCAGATTATTGCACGAGTTTCCTTTACTTTATGTGTGATACCTCAAGTTTGTCGCACATTGCAAGTCTGAAGTGTGTGATACTTCAAGGTTGTCAAATTTTATTTGCTTATATCGTTAATATATTTTTAAATTATTATTTTATCTTATATATATCACATCAAGTATATATCACATCAAGTATTATTTTATCTTATATATATCACTACAGTATATTTTTCATACTCGGTATATGACCTTAGGCTCACTGGGCTACTAATGACTTGAAATAACCATTTTTGGCATGTGAATTTCGCTCAAAAAGTTGTTAAGCTAGACCTTGGGCACAGAACATTACAGTTGGTATCAGAGCATATAGTATCAGTTATTATGTTAATCATTTTGCATTAATGCGTGTATGGTATCAGAGAGACATATGGAGTCATTTTCATAGGGAGACCTACATTACATTCATTTTGAGTTAATGCACGTATGGTATCACAGCAAATTACTACATATGGTATCAGTCTAGCGAAACCTAAGGACTCCTACATTATGTTAATCATTTTGAATTAATGCATGTATGGTCTCAAAGAAAATTACACCAGCACTTTAGACAAATAATGAATTAATGCATGCATGGTATCAAAAAAAATTACTACATATGGTATCAGTCTAGCGAAGACTTAAGGAGTCCTACATTATGTTATTCATTTTGAATTAAAAGAAAATTACTACAACATTTTAGACAAGTAATGAGCTAAGGAGTCTTCCATTACGTTAATCATTTGAATTAATGTATAGTATGCGAGAAAATTGCTACAGTATTAAGGAGTCTAGCGAAGACCCACGGTGTCTTACATTATGTAAGACAAATAAAGACAAATGCATGTGGGGTAGCAAAGAAAATTAACGCATGTACGGTATCAGAGAAAATTACTACAGCATTATAGAGTCTAGCGAAGACCTAAGGAGTCTTATATAATATACTCTAGTGAAAACATGAGTTTTGGCTCTATTTGATAATTCAATTCAGCACTTAAACTTAATATATTCAAATTTTAACATATTCAGATGCGTTTGATAATAAAAAAAAATTGAAAATCTGAATTAATTAAGTGACACTGAATTTTCTAAATAAAATTAATCTCAAAATTAAGTGATAATCTATTCACTTATCGTTTAATATGATATACACTCAAATATTTCAAATTAAGTATTTAACAATTCAACAACTTAATGAATTTAGATTTCAAATTTCAAATTTAAGATTTTAATTTTCAGACTTCAATTTATATTATGTTTGACAATATGAAAAGATGGAGACAAATGCGTGTATGGTGGTAGAGAAAATTAATGCGTGTATAGAATCAGAGAAAATTACTATAGCATTATAGAGTCTGGCTAAGAACTAAGGAGTCTTTCATTATGTTAGACAAACAAAGACAAATGCTTGTATGGTAGCAAAGAAAATTAATGCATGTACAGTAGCAAAGAAAATTACTAAAGCATTGTAGAGTCTAGCGAAGACCTGACGGAGACAAATGCATACATGGTAGCAGAGAAAATTAATGCATGTATGGTATCAGAGCAAAATACTACAGCATTATAGAGTCTAGTGAAGACCGAAGGAGTCTTACATTATGTTTGGCAGTATGAAAAGATAAAGACAAATGCATGTATGGTAATAGAGAAAATTACATGCATGTATGATATCAAAGAAAATTACTACAGCATATAAAGTCTAGCAAAGACCTAAGCACCAATGACGGAGCCAAGGGGGCTAAGGGGGGCCAAGTTTTGAAAATTTAATCCATAGTATGTAAATATATGTATAAGCTTCTTTCTCTTGAGAGTTCTTTTCTCTCTCTTGGGAGTTGCGCTTTTCTTCCTCTGAGTGGAAGTGTATGCCGGCAAGTTGCAAAAAGTGCAAAAAGTTACCAACAACAACAAGACTGGGCCTTTGAATTCACAACCGACCATCTACCAACAAAATGCTAGATTATATGCGCTTGGATAGATGACAAATCCTCACTTTTGGATGCATATGCTTCAATAACATCACCATTTATGGCGGTGATGGGGTTGTATGCTGAAAAATGGAAACAGAGCTCTCATCTGCACTGATGAAACAAATATTTAAAGGGTTTCCACTCGATCGTATCATTAGTTTGCCAGGTAAAGTTTTAGTGGCTTACTGCTCAGTCTAGTCTGCTTTGTTTTTCTTTCTCTGTTTGTGTTCTCTGTTCTTCCCTGGTAGTGTCGATTGGGGTTGTGCCTAACTTAGTACGTGGGTGCTAGTTTGCGTCTCTTTCTTTGTTGCTTGTTTTTGTTGTTGGGATAGTTCTAGTGTCAGTCTGCATTCATATTTTCAGATGTGTTTGGTATTTCCCTGGAATTTGGGTGGGGATGGCGGAGGAACTGGTGGATATAATGCACAAATTTGCACTTTCTGAGAGGGAGCTATGTGGTACAGCTATTGAGTTGGGGGATGCTGATACGGGTGTCCAGGAGTGCCAAATGAGCCTAGTAGGGAAAGTAGTAGGGGAAAAGATAATCAATTTCGTGGGGGTGAAAAACTTTGTCAGCCTGGCGTGGGGATATCCTAAGGGGTTATCTGTGATGGAGTTAGGTCCTAACTTATTTCAGTTTGTTATTCCTTGTGCAAATCATAGAGAAAGGATTCTGAATGGAGGCCCTTGGATAGTGGACAGTCAACTACTAGTACTTAGGAGCTGGTTTGATGGGATTGAAGATGGTGTGCTTTTAGTTTGGCCCCTTTGTGGCTATAGGTTTGGAATCTCCCAGTTCATTGGATTTCGAAAGAGGTAGGTGGAAAATTGGATCTATTTTCAAAGAGGTGAAAGAGGTTATCATACCCCAAGCAGGAGGAAAGGAAGGGAGACATTTGAAGTTATTGGTGGTAGCTGATATTTCCCAGCCATTATTGAGAGGATCAGTAGTTAAACTTAATGGAATGGGGAAATGGATCAGCTTTAAGTATGAACGATGCCCGGATTTTTGTTATGGTTGTGGTATCATTGGGCACAGTGAGAGAAATTGCAAAACATCTACCTCTTTAGGGAGAGGATTGTCTGATAATCAATACGGCCCTTGGTTAAGAGGGAATTGGAACAAAGGGAATTCCCAGGTTGAGCAGCCTAGAGGTAGAGGGAGATCTGATCAGGTGGTTTGGGGTTTTAAGAATGGGGAACTGGTGCGAAAAGGGGTTACTGAGGACCATCAGGATAAGGGTTCAGGTATGCAAGGGGTTAATGAACAAAGGATCATAAGACGAGAGGAGCAAATTCAGGCAATCAAAGGGCGTAAGGAGACTAGATCAGAGGGTCCGAGTGGTACAGAGTGGGATACCACATCTGCGGTGGTTCTAGATAATAAGGTTAGTGACATTAAGGCAGCAACGCATAGGGGGTCAGATGAACTCACTGCTAATGAGGAGGAGCATAGGGATCAGCAAACGAGTGAGGGTGTTATAGAAGAGGGAGATGTACGAATGGAAGAAATGATGCAAGGAGAAAACACAGTCGAGGAGAGGCAAAAAGAAGCTGTCCACAAAATAAGCAAGAGGATTAGAAGACAGCTCAAACCTCCTAGTAGGATTAGGAATCCGGTAGATGAACTTGATGGTACCTCTAGGAAAATGGAGACCAGAGGAAAGAGAAAGATTTACCAGGAAGATGCTGAGATGGAAGATGTTATACACGACATGTTGACATCTAAAAAGAATAAACTTGATTATTCGCTGGAAATCAGACTAGATGTTGTTGATGGAGGGAGGGGGACCAGCCTTAGTGGGTCCCCAAGTGTGTAATGAGGGTTTTGGTGTGGAATTGTCAAGGAGCAGGGAGACCCTTGACAATTCCCCAGTTGAGGGAGGTTTGCAACCTCCTCTCCCCTCATATGATTTTTTTGTGTGAAACTAAAAATAGGGAGCAGTTTATGGAGCGTGCTAGGAGTAGATTGCGTTTTGATCATAGTGTGGTAGTCGACTCTATGCATAGGTCAGGTGGTATGGCTCTTTTTTGGAAGCAAGAGGTGAATGTTATAGCTGTAAATAAGACTGCTTTCACCATTGAAGCTCACATAGTGGACCGTAGCAAGCAAATTGACTGGTGGCTGATTGGCATCTATGCTAGCTGTGATGCCGCAGTTAGGAAGAATCAGTGGCAAGTGCTGAATGCTAGGAAACGGCTGTGGGGACAAAGATGGATAGTTGCAGGAGACTTTAATGACATTGTGTCAAATGATGAGAAGTGGGGAGGTAGGAGAAGAGACGAGTGGTCGTTTAGAGACTTTAAGCAATTTATTGATGATAATGAGCTGGTTGATGTAGGTTTTGATGGGAATCCATGGACTTGGTGCAATAACTGGGAAAATGAAGGGGAAATTAAACAAAGGTTGGACAGAATGTTGTGTACTTCCACATGGTTCCAGAGTTTTGACAATACAAGGTGTAAGCATATAGACAACTATAGCTCTGATCATAGTATGCTTGTGGTAGATATTGAACCTGCAGAGAATAAAAGAAGGAAAAAGTTCATCTTTGACAAAAGGTGGATTAGGAGAGAAGGGATTGATCGGGAAATTAAGGAGGCATGGGGAGTGGATGTGGAAGGTTCCAAAATGTACAAAGTCACTAGGAAAATTTCTAATTGTAGAGTGGCTTTATTAAAATGGAAAAACAACTTCCAGAATAACTCTAGGAAAGTGTTAGATAGAATTAAGGCCAATATGGAGAGATTAAAACACTCACCTGATTTTACTAAAGGAGGTATGGATGAACTGAAACGTCAACTCAAGCAAGCGTATTCTAATGAGGAATTGTACTGGTCTCAAAAGTCAAGAGTGACTTGGTTGAAGGAGGGTGACAAAAATACACGGTTCTTCCATGCTAGTGTTAAAGGTTGAAGGTGTAGGAATAGGATGTCCAACATACAAAGAGATGATGGGACCTGGACACTGTCAGAAAATGAAATAGGAGAGGAAGTGACTAGCTACTACCAACAGCTTTTTAATAGTCAAGGGTCTAAGGGTCGTGATAATATTCTGAGGGGTATACCAAACTCAATCACTAATCATATGAATGCTAAATTGACTAGAGCTGTCTCTGAATCTGAGATTAAAACTGCACTCTTCTCCATGCATCCAAACAAAGCTCCTGGTCCTGATGGAATGACACCCTTGTTTTTCCAAAAATTCTGGAATCTTATTAAATCTGATGTCATTCCAGCAATCCAAAGCTGCTTCCATTCAAGTTTCATGCTTAAGTCCTTAAACCACACAGTTGTCTCTTTGATCCCTAAGATTGACATGCCTTTTAATCTCAAGCACTATAGACCCATAAGCCTGTGCAATGTCCTTTATAAAATCATTTCCAAAGTGCTTGCAAATAGACTCAAACCAATTCTGCATTGTTGCATTAGTAAGAATCAAGCAGCTTTTGTCCCAGGGAGACAAATTCTAGATAATGTCATAGTGTCCCATGAATACCTCCACTATATGAAAAACAAAAGACAAGGACCCGTTGGTTGTATGGTATTAAAACTTGACATGTCCAAAGCTTATGATAGGGTGGAGTGGAAATTCTTAAGTGTTATCATGCAGAAAATGGGTTTCTCTGAGACATGGCTTATTTGGATAAGGCAATGCTTATCAACGGTCTCGTATTCTTTCAATATTAATGGTGAGCAGAGAGGTTATGTCATTCCTATGAGAGGTATAAGGCAGTGGGATCCTCTTTCCCCTTATTTGTTTCTATTATGTTCAGAAGGTCTATCTAACCTACTGAGAAGGGCTGAAGAGATGAAGCTGATTACAGGGGTTAGGATTAGTAGACGGGGTCCTTCAATATCCCATCTATTTTTTGCTGATGATACGTTGGTTTTCTGCAAAGCAAGTCCGGATCAAGCTGAAGAGATCATGACAGTGTTAGCAACTTATGAACAAGGCTCCGGTCAGGTTGTAAATTATGACAAATCATCTGTGTTTTTTAGCAAGAATGTCCCTCAGGTGGTAAAAGATGAAGTGTGCAGAAAGTTGGGAAATATCCAAATGGTGAACCAAGAAAAATACCTTGGGTTACCATGGTCATAACGTGGTCAAAAGAGCAACTGTTTGGCTTCATTAGGAACAATTGCCAAAGACGAATGGGCAACTGGAAAAACAAAATGCTAAGTAATGCTGGGAAGGAGGTATTGCTCAAAGCCGTCACGCTATGTCATGTTTCAAACTCCCGGGCAGGCTATGTAAGGATATTAGTGCTATGATGGCTGGATTCTGGTGGGGAGAAGACAATGGAAGAAGAAAAATACATTGGTGCTCCTGGACAAAACTCACTAAGAACAAATGTAGTGGGGGACTGGGGTTCAGAGACTTGCAAAATTTCAATAAAGCTCTGCTGGGTAGACAAATTTGGAGGTTTGTCACATGTCTTAATCTACTCATAAGCAAGGTTCTGAAGGCTAAGTACTATCCAGACAAGTCATTATTTCTTTGCAAGATCAGTCAAACTGCTTCATGGTTTTGGAAAAACATAGCCAGTGTTAGGGAAGCTGTGGGAAGGGGCATCTGGAGGAAAATTGGGGATGGAAAGAGTACAAATATTTGGGAGGATAGGTGGATTCCAAATACCAAAGAAGGGAAACCATATGCTCTAAAGTCCCAAAGTTGTTGTCTACAAAGAGTGGAGGAAATGATAGTAAACTTCAGGTGGAACCGACACCTGGTTTTTAGAATTTTCAGCAGCAAAGATGCGGAGGAAATCCTAAAGATTCCAATAAGCTTGGCAGGAAGAGCTGACTGCAGCTATTGGGTTGCAGGTAACAATGGATTTTACTCGGTCAAATCAGCATACAACCTGTTCAGCAAAGGGGAACATATTCAGCAACAGGACAACCGAGAGCAAGGGGAAACAAGTATACATGGCCAGGGGGAAAAAGATTGGAAGAAGATGTGGAACTTGAACATCAAAGGCAAACTGAAGCACTTTTTGTGGAAACGCCTAAACAGATTGTTACCAGTGAATGAGATACTATATTACAGAACTAGAATGGGGGAACCTATTTGCCAAGTATGTGGAGATGGTGAGGAGACAATAGAACATCTGTTCTTCTTTTGTACTCAGGCTCTGCAGGTATGGGGGTTGGCACCAATACAGTGGGATGGCATTGCTGACCACAGAGGGAACTTCAACAAATGGTGGAGTGGATTCATGGAGGCAACAAGTAGGAAAGAAGGAGCTCAGCACCAGGCTCTTACTGTGAACATTCTTTGGCAAGTTTGGAAAGCCAGGAATGAGAAGATTTTTAACAATAGATGTCGTCACCCTTTTGAAATTGTACAGAAAGCTCACTTCGAATGGATCGAATACATTGAAGTGCTCCGTGGACAACAGCAAATGAGCAATCCAGAAACAACGGCAAGGATGGAAGAGCAGCAGAACGGTAGTGCGGACAGTAACATGATGCTCGTTACAGTGGACATCAGTCATCCAAACGAAGGGAAGCCATTAGGTATAGGCATAGTGGCTCAACAAGGAACTAATGTGCATGCAGCATGGGCCTTGACGGACAGAAGTTCAGGAGACACATTGCTGGACTACGCTACAGCAATCAAGTTAGCGTTGGTCAAGGTAAGACAATTGCCTTGGGCAGAGGTAAATTTGCTGGTTCCTTCCCTTCAGATGCTGCGACTTTTGAGAATAAACAAGACTAGTGATATCAGACTTTTTGCTCATCTAGAGGATATCCACATGTTGAAAGCTTTGTTTATGAATTGCTCATTTAGCTTGGCTGGCAATCAGTGTAATGGTTTAGGTAGAAGAATTAGCATGTATGCTACTACTTTAGTGCAAGATGAGGAATATCTAAGTCCTCAGTGTCGAATGACACAATTGTAAAGCTCCGCATGGGCCGTTGCTCAAGTTGTATAGCTTGCTTTGATTTCAATACAAGTTTTAACGTTTTCGTAAATATATATATATATATATATATATATATATATATATATATATATATATATGTATAAGACAAAGTTGCGAGTTAATCTTTCCTACACCGTCAGTGTAAACCTATTTTACACTGACGGCTCACCATATTGCGCCACCTCATTAATGAAAATTGGCAACCTGTTATAACCTGTAACCATTACCTATTATCAAATAAAAATAGGTTATTCACCTCTTTTTCTGCCTCTTCCTTCTCTTTCTATTGTATTCTCGATTTGCAACCAAATTCCTCCGCTGATCAACTCAAAATTGGGATCACAGGTTAGACTTCTTTAATCTCTCTCTCTCTTTTTTATATGTATGATGTCTTTTATAAACCCACTTTTACTTAATTTTTACAAAGTGTAAACCCTAATTCAATATTTGTTCAAGAATCGATTTTGTAGTATAAAAGAAAGATGAAATAAATATGTCAAAAAATAAGAAAAATTAACTAAGTTCCTCTTTATATTGCAAAATTATAGTGTAGGTCGATTCCAGCCATGCTAGTGGAAATTCTTATTAAATCTGTTTTGAATATAAATATAACAATATAATGACATTCTAGATAAATATAACAATATAATGACATTCTAGTTAAAACTAACATTCTGGTCAAGTCACTTAAAGTGGACAAATATTCTGGTCAAATATTTGAAGTGGACAAGTGAACATGTATCAATGAAAAGATAAATACATCAAACTATCACTCTACTTAAGTAATCTGAACTTGGACAAGCAAACTTGATAACAAACTATCATTCTAGTAAAGTAATCTAAACATCTAAACAGTACACGTGAATGAATGAAAAGATAATTCATCAAACTACCAGGCTCTAAACAAGAGCATTTATTGCTCTTAACAGTCCACTCAATTCTTTACTTTGGGACACGTACTTCTATTGTGCCCCTTCTCTTTGCAACAAGAGCATTTATTAATTTTACGAGACTTTTCTAAACCACCCTTCATCCGTAAGGTGCGAGGACGCCCTTTTGATGCAACTGTCACGGGATTGAATAGAGTTATACTCTTCTGAGATGTTTGACCTTGAGTGGGATCATGAATTTCAGAATGTGAGTCAACTTGAGAAATAGATAAACTACTGTCTTGCTCATTTTCGTAGGGCAAATCATCAAGTTTGTCAGATAATGCTTGCAACCCTTGAAGTGCAACTCTGCAATATTGAGTATGGTGTCAAATCAGGTTAAAAATTTCAATGTCATTTTAAAAAAAAAAGTAGAGGTACTATACAAACCTGTGGTGTTTTGCAGATCTTGAAGCTTTCTCTGAAATGCCAAGTGAACGAACCATTATATCATTAAACCACATGCTTGAATTTCTTAGCGGCTCAGCTTGGTGAAGTTTTTCAGAAAAATCCCCCTCATCTCGTCCACAAATAGCACTCATTGTCCAACGATCCAACAAATAATGCATTGGAAGTGAATGAATTTGTTTCTTTATAAACACCATCAGCGCATGTTTACAAAGAATCCCCACAAATTCAAACTTGTGACAAGAGCACTCAACTTTTTGTTCAACAATATTTAGAATTACAATATATGAGGGAAATTCCTTTTGACACTCATGTACCCTATATTTGTAAACTCCATCTTTCATAGTTATTTTCTCAGAAACATATTTCTGGGATTCCAGTAATTCATCTTGAAACATTCTGAAAATTTTTCGTGTATACACTTTGGCTGCTTCAACTTCCATAGGGTACAGAGTTTTCAAAATTGGTTTCGTATTCTTTGTCTTAAAATTTTTTTCTTTTTCTTTATCATACCTTGCCTCAATAGCCCTATCATATTGAGTCACAAATTTACTCATAGCTGTGCTAGAATTCAGATAGTCTTTGAAAAACTTATTCATACTCTCACTTCTTTGGGTAGTTGACATACCTGGACAAAACAGTAGCAATTACACAAAAGTAAATAATTATATAATAAAAAAAATTAATTATCACTATCCTAAGATTTAAAGTCTAAGTCAAATTTTATTTTTTTAACCAAGAAAGAATAAGGTACATACCTGCGCAAAAACTAGCACGCACAAAAGCAGGAACCCATCTTTCACGAATTGAATATACCTTTTGTATCCATGTATTATTTTGCAACTTGTACTTCTCAATTAACTCAGTCCAAGCCATTTCAAACTCTTCTGGAGTGATAGTGTCATGAATGCATTTTGAGAAATGATACTTGAAATCATTGTTTTGGTGATAAATATGGCTAAGTGTCTCTGGAAATTTTTTCTCAATATGCCACATACAAAAATGATGTGTACTATGAGGTAAAACTCTAGCAACAGCATTTGTTATCGCAGTGTCTTGGTCTGTAATGACAGTTTTAGGAGGGCACCCAAGCATTGCTTCTAACCAAGTTTGCAACAACCAAACAAACGATTCTTCGGTTTCATCCCAAAGCAGAGCACCTCCAAACAAAATTGACTGGTAATGATGATTAACTCCAGTTAATGGAACAAAAGGCATCTTATATTTATTTGTCAGGTATGTAGGGTCAAATGTAACCACATCACCAAAGTGTTTATATAATGACCTTGACTTAGCATCAGCCCAAAAACAATTAGCAAGGCGACCCTCTATATCTACTTGAATGGCATAAAAGAAACCAGGATTCTCAGATTGTCGCTTCTGAAAATATTGCAGCATTAACTGTGCATCTCCTTTTTCTAGTTCCTTGTGTCTTTTTGTACTCAAATAGTTACAAACATCATGATCAGTGACATTCAAGTTTCCAATTCCCCCAACTTGAGTTGCTAAAACAGAGACAATCTTGC
The DNA here is from genome assembly GCF_036785885.1 of Coffea arabica. Classification (NCBI taxonomy): domain Eukaryota; kingdom Viridiplantae; phylum Streptophyta; class Magnoliopsida; order Gentianales; family Rubiaceae; genus Coffea; species Coffea arabica. Next base: position 53,032,307 of record NC_092331.1, on the reverse strand, counting down.
TTGGGCGAACACCAGATTGGTCTAGCATATCAATCAAATTCTTTTGGGCCACACTTTTTTTCCTTTTTGAACGTAAAAATTTTTTGCTATAAGGAGAGGCAAGTACATGATTATGTTCTAAAACAAGTCTAGCAATAATCCACTTACCCTCTTCCTTTTGGGATACATACACCAATGCTTTGCATCCTTGTCTTGTTTTATCCCGTGGCATATCAGCTTTAGAATCTTTTTTGGAGCGAAATCCTTCTTTGGAACAAACAAATTCTTGTCCAATTATCGATTTATCGCTCCTTGATTTCGTGATACGATTTCTTCGCACACTAAAACCTTTATTGTGTGCATAGTTAGAGTAACACTTAAAGGCATCATCCAATGATTCAAATTCCATTCCAACATATAAGTTCACCTCTTTTCTAGGTTCAATCTGTTCACTAGTAGAATCTTCAGGCATAGATCCATGTGCAGCGTCATGGTCAAATTGATCTTGTTCCATAGGACATTCAATACCAAGTTCACGTTCCATACGACATTCAGTACCCATTGTTTTTCCGAAAGATGCAACCACAATACCAAACTAGAGACACAAGTTTCACACAATTGTCAATAAACATGACAATTAAAACTACCACTCTTGAAATATTCAAAATAGATTTTGCAATATAAAGAGGAACTTAGTTAATTTTTCTTATTTTTTGACATATTTATTTCATCTTTCTTTTATACTACAAAATCGATTCTTGAACAAATATTGAATTAGGGTTTACACTTTGTAAAAATTAAGTAAAAGTGGGTTTATAAAAGACATCATACATATAAAAAAGAGAGAGAGAGATTAAAGAAGTCTAACCTGTGATCCCAATTTTGAGTTGATCAGCGGAGGAATTTGGTTGCAAATCGAGAATACAATAGAAAGAGAAGGAAGAGGCAGAAAAAGAGGTGAATAACCTATTTTTATTTGATAATAGGTAATGGTTACAGGTTATAACAGGTTGCCAATTTTCATTAATGAGGTGGCGCAATATGGTGAGCCGTCAGTGTAAAATAGGTTTACACTGACGGTGTAGGAAAGATTAACTCTATATTTAAATAGATGAAAATTATTTTGAACATAACATACTAAAATAATTTTATTCGAAAAAATTTTCGCTCCCCAAGAAAAAAATCCTGGCTCCATCACTGCTCTGAAGTTTTACATTTTGTAGAGTCTAGCGAAAACCTAAGGAGTCTTACATTATGTTTGATAGTATGAAAAGACCGAGACAAATGCATATACGGTAGGAGAGCAAATTAATGCATGCACGGTGTTAGCGAAAATTACCGCAAATTTATAGAGTCTAAAGGAGACCTAAGGAATCTTACATTCTGTAGAGTCTAACAAAAACTTGAGTCGTTTGGCAACCAAGATTTTTGCCAAATTTGTTTGCTATAAGTTTTTTAAAAACTTTAGCTACAGTAACCTTAAAAAACTTTTCAAAATTCTTAAACTATACGCTTCAAAATATTTTAAAAAAACACACTTTAAAAATTTTTTTAAAAATTTCTACAGTAAGTTACAGTAAAATTTTAGACAAACATCTAAAAAACTCACTTGTCAAACGGGGTCTAGTTTGGCAATACAAAAGGACAGACAAATGCATGTAAGCAGTAGCGAAAATTAGTGCATGTATGGTGTCAGAGAAATTTACTACAGCATTACAGAGCATTACAGAGTCTAGTGAATAACGATGGAGTCTTACATCATGCGGAGTCTAGCAAGGAGTTAAAGGGTCTTAAATTATGGCCTCGTTTGGAAGGTGAGTTTTTTGAGTGTTTGTATAAAACTTTGGGCCTGTTTGGAAGCTAGTTTTTTAGACAAGTTTTTTACCTGCAAGTTTTTTAACAACTTTTGCTACAGGAACCCCAAAAAACTTTCTTAAAGTTTTTTACCTACACACTACAAAATATCAAAAATACAAAAAAAAAAAAAAAATTCAACACACAAAAAAAATTCCCTTCCCTTTTTTTCTTCTTCCACCCCCATCCCAACCCACCACCACCGTTTCGTCCCTGGCTTCTTGATGGCTATGGAGATGCGCCTGGTCTTCTTTTTTTTCCCCCCCTTTTTTCCCTCTCCCCCTCTTCCTCCCCTGCCATCCTCCCCTCGTCTTTTTTTTTTTTGTCTCTGCGTCTACCCCATTCCTCCCCCACCTCTCTGTCAAAAAAAAAGAAAGAAAAGAAAGATGGTGAGAAGCGGGAAGGGGAACAGGGGAGACGGGAGGTGGCTGGGCAGAGGAGGAAGGGGCAAAGATGGTGGCGAGGGGAGGGGGTGGCGAGGCAGAGGGGGAAGGAGGGGCAGAGGAGGAAGGGGGGAAGGGGGTGGCAGGGCGGGGGGAGAGGGTGGCAAGGCAGAGGGGAAAGGCGGGGCAGAGGGGGAAGAGGGGAGGGGAGTGGCGGGGCTGAGGGAGAAGGCGGGGGGTAACGGGGGTTGGCAGGGTAGAGGGGGAAGAGGGGAGGGGGTGGCTAGGCTGAGGGAGAAGGTGGGGGTAACGGGGGTTGGCGGGGCAGAGGGGGAAGGGGGGAGGGGCTGGCGGGGCTGAGGGAGAAGGCGGGGAAAGGGGGTGGCGGGGAAAGGGAGGAGAGGGGTGGCGGGAGGTGGCGGAGGTAACGGGGAAGGGGAATGGGGAAGGAAGAAGAAGAAGAAAAAGAAGAAGAAGAAGAAGAAGAAGAAGAAGAAGAAAGAAAAGAAAAAGGAAAGAAAGAAAAAGAAAAAGAAAAGGAAAATGAAAGAGAAAATGAAAGAAAAAAAGAAAAGGAAAAAAAATTTCACCTTACAAAAACTTCTACAAAATTTTTCTACTTACAAAATCTTCTACAAAATTTTTTCAAAAACTTCTACAGTGCATTACAGTAAAGTTTTAGACAAACTCCCAAAAAACTCAAGTTCCAAACAGGTCCTTTACTGTAAATCACTGTAGAAGTTGTAGAAAAACTCTATGAGATGAAAAACTTTTTTCCCTTTTCCTTTTCTTTCTTTCTTTTTCTTTTTTCTTTTTCTTTCTTTATTTCTCTTTTCTTTTCCTTCCTCCCTTCCTGCTTCTTCTCCCTTCCCCTTTCCCCTCCCCTGTTCCCTCTCCCGCAACTATTGCCAATGAAGCAGCAACTTTCTGCAACTTTTTTTTTTTGCTTTTTTTTTCTCCCCCTCTCCTGCCCACCACTCCTCCCTCTCCCTCCCCCGCCACCCCTTTTCTCTCCTCTCCCCGGAACCCTCCTCTACCTCCCCCGCCACCCATTTCCTCCCCTCTCCCCCGCCACCTCTCTTCTCCCTCCCCCGCCATCCCTCTCCTCCCCTCTCCCCATCCCCTTTCCCTCGCCTGCCTCTACAAAAGAAGACCAGCAATGGGAAATTTTTTTTTATTTTGCAATTTTCCTTCTCCCCCTCTACTCCCTTTCCCCCGCTACCCTCACTCTCCCTCGGTGCGAGCTGGTCTCGCGACCAGATCGGCCAGAGGGGAAAGGGAAGGGTGGTGGGGGAGGAGTGGGGAAGAGGGAGAGGGAGAAAAAAAAAAGAGAAAGGATCAAAATAGGGCAAAAGGGAAGGATGGCAGGGGAGGAAGAGGGGGGAGAGGGAGAAAGGAAAAAAAAAAAAGATCGGCACCGAGAGAGGTGATCGGCGTCGAAACTGGCTGCGGAGGTGGTGGCCGGCGACGGAGGTGGTGGTGGGTTGGGGTAAGGGAGGAAGAAAAAGAAAAGGGGAAGGGAATTTTGGATTTTTTGTATTTTGGATATTTTAAAGTGTATAGGTTAAAAACTTTGATAAGTTTTTAAGGTTTCTGTAGCAAAAGTTGTTAAAAAACTAGTATCATACAAACTTGACAAAAAACCAAGGTTCCAAACTGGCCCTTGTTTGGAAGTAAAAAAAGACAAAGGCAAATGCATGTATGACAGCAAAGAATATTAATGCGTGTCTGGTATCAAGGAAAATTACTACATCATTATAAATGCATGCATGGTAGCAGAGAAAATTAATGCGTGTACGGTAGCAGGGAAAATTACCAATGTTTTGAAAATCGGACCGAGCCGGTCGGTTGAACCGCGAATCGGCCATGGCACTGGTTCAATTCTATACTATAGTTGACTTTGTCAGAAAACCGGTTAAAACCGATTAAACCCGTCAGAACCAGTGGTTTCCTGTTTTTTAACTTTCCTCTTAATATTTTTTAAAGTTTTGCTAAATGCAGCTACTAAGAATCAAACTCATGACCTTTGTGATGAAAAACCAATGTAGTAACCATTGTACTATCACATCCTATGAATTTTTTATGATAACTCATTGATATAAAATAAACATCTATCTTTCTTTTCTCTGTTTTCTCTACAAAATCTCATTCTCTTATGACTCTTTCTTTCTAATCTTCAACTCTCTCTCTCTCTCCCCTCTTTTCTTTTGTCACTTCCTTTTTAATCAAACCTCTTTAGTTTTAATTTATTGATGTTTTCTTCCATCTTTTAATTTTATTTTTGTCCATTAATTTCAAAAAAAAATTTAAAAAAGAATTATTTTTCTTAAACCCTAAAGACTAATTATTAAATGTCACAACCACTCACTTTTATCTCATTTTTTGTTTCTTATTAAGTTTGCATTTTAATTTAGACTTTTTTGACTTCCTTTAAACTCCAAACTTCTTTTTGTTTTAATTGCAATTTCTAAATCCCAAATACGTAAATTAAAATTTAAACTCACAATATCTAAATTCCCATAAACGTGGATTTTGTATAATTTCAAAATATTGTGGTATATTTTGGATTGAATTTAAGATTATTTTGTGGTAAATATAATTGAAATTGAGATAAAATTTATTTGTTCCAACTTATAATTTAAAAAAATTATTTTTGAATATCCAAGTCATTCAAAAAATATTAAACTATTTATCATATAAAGTTTTAAATGAGTCCATTGCATGTCTTATTTTGTACATAATATTTACATAAATTATTTTTAAAAAAATTATTGAACCAGAATTAAATCGATCCGATCGGTTGAATCTTAACCCTAACACCTCATCGATTCAACTAGCTGTCTGAGCTTTAAAACATTGAACAGCACGACTGCATTATAGAGTCTAGCGAAGACCCAAGGAGTGAAGTGAAGACTTAATAAAAGACAAATAGCGAAGACCCGAGGAGTCTAGCGAAGACTTAATAAAAGACAAATGCGCGCATGGTCTAGTGAAGACCCATGGGGTCTAGCGAAGACTTGAGAAAAGACAAATGCATGTATAGTAGCTAAGAAAATTACATATGCATGTATGGTAGCAGACAAAATTGCTATAGCACTATAGAAAGACTAGCCTAGCTGAGGAAATCTAAATCTAGGCTCTGTTTGATAAATGAGTTTTTTTGAATACGTATCTAAAATTTTATTATAAATTATTGTAAAAAAAAATTTTAAAATATGAAAATTTTTGAATATTTTTAAATATATAATTTAAAATTTTTAAATTATTGTAATTAAAATTATTAGAAAATTTGTTGAAGATAAATTTGGCCAAAAATGTGTTTGCCAAACGATAGCTCATTACAGCATTATAGAAAGACTCAGAAAAGACAAATGCATGTAGGGTAGGGTAGCTAAGAAAACTAGTGCAGCATTATAGAAAGACTCTGGCGAAGACCCTGTAAATTCCAGGATTCCTTGGAAGCTTTGGGCGTTACTTTTTCTCTAGTTTCTGTCTGCAACTTTCTTTGTAGACAGCACATTGTCCACACCGGAAGAATTTTTGCTGTACTCTCAATCATGCATTGCTTTTATTGTATTTTCTATCTCCCACTTTCTTCATCTGACAAATTACAGGGATTATTTGTGTTGGGATCCGGGCACTGAACAGTCAATTCTTGAGAAATCACGAAATATAACCATTTAATACAAACAACCGAGTGGTTAACAACCAAAGAACCACTGAGCTGAGCTCGGTTACCCTCTAAGTCCCTCTTTGGACTATAAGTGGGGATCTAAACCCCACCTGTAGTAAAAAAAAAAGAAAAATTTAGAGGTGGTGCTACAGTATTCTCTTGATTTAATCAGATCTGCATATCTATTAGTCCCTACACACAAGCTTCCTTAGATTCCCCCTCTCCTATAAATTAGGATAAAATATGTTATATAATTGGTTTCGTTGTCGAAAAAAATAATAATACAAACAACCAAGGAATGAAATATGAGTGACACATAAGATTTAATAAGGTTCGACTCAATTACTAAATCCACATCCATGGACTGAAAACCCACAAGTCGTTCAATGCTTTTAATGTTGAAACTTGAAACCTAGTACTTCCCAGTTAATTACTCACCAAAGACTTGGTAGTAAAATAAAGAATTTAAAAGTTGAACATGAGGCTAAGGCAGTGTATTTAATAACCAAATAAATATATCAATATCCCCACACATACATAAACTAAAGGATACTCATGCACGACATTCGCCTAAACGTTAGTGTATTTAAGATTTTTTGTTTTCCTGTTTCTTTCATAGGTACAAGAGATCCCTCAACATCTATGACAGGATAATTTTCTTCTCAGAGTTGGGAATGAACAGGGAGTAACATTTCAAGAATAACTTGAGAATAAAATACATATTGCAAAACTTGTGACAAAGGCATATACTTTATGAATTTATTGGTTTCCATTTTCTGGTCTATGGGTTTAAGATGCAAGGCTATTTTTATATATCGAGTGAAGAAGAATTGGGAGAGACAAAAAAATAATAGTAATATGGAAGGAGTAACTTGAATTAATTGAATGCAACATTAACAGCAACTTCATATATCCAGCCCAGTGATGAATTTGTGAGCCACAGTAGATCGGGCTTAGTCTGCATTGGCTTATTTCTGCAACCACACAGGTGAATCCGATCAGCCGGACACGGATTTTGAAGAACCGGAGGTGATTTGACTGTTTTTGGTGTTCCTAGTGGTTCAATAATTTTTTACTAAAAACGAAATGTCTTTCAAAACATGAACCATGGAGTATTGGACCTCGCTTGCACCAATAAAAAAAAAAAAAAAAAAAAAAACTTTACTACTAACCTAAATTATCTTGTATGCCAAATTACCACTTTCGTTTCATTGTAAAAAAAGGAAAAAAAAAAAAAAAAACTTTACTACTAAGCTAAACTATCATGTATGCCACATTACCATTTTTATTTCAATGTTGATTTACTGAATATATTTAATAGGGTAAATTACAGATAATTCCCTGTGGCTTGTATAACATGCACCAACAATTACAACGATTGAATCAAACGCACTCTAAAAGTGCATGTAATTGAATCGTAACATTCACTTAATCCCTTATAATTTGTATGAATATCCATTTTACCCTTGTTGTTTTTGTATTTACCTACATAATTCTCCTATAATTTTACATAAAGTAGTTTGGCAGTTGTTCAATTTACTACTCAGAGGGTAGTACTAGTATTTAATGAACATTGTTCAGTTTACATGAAACCAAGGGATGAGGTTAGATGAATATTTTGAAATGTTAAGAGAGTCTAATGTATCAATCTATGAATTTACAGGGGATGATGTGTAAATTACCCTATTTCATATGTGTTCATTTTTGTTCTTTTGTTTCCTTTAGTTTCCTAGATATCTAATCCAGATATTGGCATAAATGCCGCAAAATACATATGCATCGTATCTCGAAAACTATGTGGAATTAAACATCAGTTGTTAATAATGACATATATATTAATATATTATTGGAACTTCTATGCTTAAAAGTACAATTGCTCCATTACTCACTGGTTCGACCAGTCCGCAGTCGCCCGAGAATTGAACTCCTAACGCGCAGACGCAGCCCCTTGACATAGTTGATGATCCTGGCCTCGTTTAATCAATGGCTCTTTTATTGAATATTGAGAGTGTTTGAACATAGTGTTACTTAAAATATTATTTAAAATAATTATTATAACACTTTTTATAATAAAATGTATGTAAAGTAAAAATATAATTAATCAGATAAAATGGTGATTAAAAATATATTTATAATGCAAGTACAAACATTATTTCACATAATACCTTCTTGATTCAAGCGTGAACGACGTAAGAACAAGACTTTGATTGTCCATTCTCTGGTGGTTACTGTAACTTCACGCGTGATATAAATCAAAATGAGTCTTGAATTCGACCAAGAAATTATTGGTACGACAGAGTGAGGCACAAATTATTGGTGTGTTGGGATAGCATTTATTTATCTAAAAATTATTTGCTTACGTTATAAACACATCATTCAACATACTTTTTATTTTTTTAATTATCATTTTATTTCACATACATTACATCATAAAAAGCGTTACAATAATTATTTCAAATAATCTACTATACAAAACATTTCAGACAAAGTCATATGCGAAAGCAAACATTCTTGTATCATCTATATATTTATATTTGGTTTCCCTAAAAAAAGTTATATTTATTTCTTGATAAAGAATTAATATTATAGAACAACGACTTTGGGCCGGTACCTGAGTCAACTTCTGGTGAAGTTGGTACCTAGTACTCCCTCCGTCCCAAAATTTGGGACGCTTTTTGGGAAACACACTTTTTATGTACAGTAACATTATGGGGATACACTTATCTGACTCTTCCAATCGTACCCTTTGCTGTTTGTGGAGTAAAACAACAAACTGTTGAGGACCACTTGCCATTAAGTCACTTTGACTAAAAGGCAAAGACAATCAGAAGGGTATAACTTCCGATGATGTGTTATGGCTGGGTCCATCAGAATTGATTAGTGCAATCTTGACTTTTCAATAGAAGGGTATAACTGGAAAATAATTTTAAAAGTGGTTTGACTTTTTCAAAGTGGCTCAAATTTTGGGACAAGCAAAAAGTGGAAATATGACATTAACAATGGGACGGAGGGAGTATTATTTAAGTCCCGTTGGAGACTGATCATGCTTAGTCTACACAACAATAACCGAACTCCATCAACCAACCTTAGTAGATATAGATCAGGAGGGAAGAGGGGGTGAGGGGAGAAAAATGTCAGAAGCTGCTGTGAGTTTTGTCTTAGAAAACTTTAAGCAAATACTGCTCTATAATGTCCATTTAATAGCTGATGTGAGGGAGAATGTTGAGGAATTATGCAAAGAACTTAAGGTCTTGAATGGCTTTCTTAAGGACTACACTGAAATGGACAGCAGCATCGAGTCCCTGAAGGTGTTGCGGAGAGAGATCCAAAGGGTGGTAACCGAAGCTGAAGATGTGGTTGAAAAATACATCGTCCAATCCTCGCAGCAAAGTGCCAAGAAAGGGATTGACAAAATACTCAAAGCTGGCAAATACGGGAGCAAGCTTCACGAACTGGGGAAAGAAATTGAAGCAGTCAGTCGAAAAGTGAAGGCCCTATATGAGGAGAACCGGGTGGGAGCTCGCTTGGAGGCGGCACACATCCAGGAAATGGCCAAAGAACGTGCCAAGAAAAAGCAGGTAAACTAAAGCTATCACCTATCTCTCCTTCCGATTATGGCTTTGCTGCCGTTTACATGTTTGGATCGATATTTTCTTGAACAACAAAAAGAAACAAGGGAAAAGAACAATATTGGTGCGAGTTAGGAATTGAATTTTGATCTGTTTGTCGTGTTATTGTTGATGATTCCTGCACTATTAATAACATTATTGGATTTGGATGTATGGTGCATGCCAGAAAATATCAGGGGTGAAACTACCTTTGATCCAGCAGTCAAAAGAAAGTAAGATGTTAATTTTAGGCATCGAATTTTGAAAAAAAAAAAAAAACTCTTTGTTTTTTTAACTCCGAATAATGTGTTGAAAGTCAATGTTCACACACGTAGCCGCACATATTCTGATAATGATACATATACAAACATATACAAACAGTGCAAACATATACAAACAGTGTGTGTATATGTGTGTGTACATATACAAACATGCATATATATATATACATACATACTATATATATGTGTTTATATATATTTATATTTATATTTATTTATTTATTTATGTACCCTTATTGGCTAAAGTAAGGTGTTCATTTTAGGCATTGAATTTTGGAAAAAAAAAAAAACTCTTTGTTTTTTTAGCTCCGAATAATGTGTTGAAAGTCAATGTTTACGCATGTAGCCACACATATTCTGATAATGATACTTGACAGTGTGTGTATATACATACATGCATACATACATATATAACATACATATAAATATATGTGTGTGTGTATAAGTGTACCCTTATTGGCTAAAGTAAGATGCTCATTTTAGGTATTGAATTTTGAAAAAAAAAATCTCTCTATTTGTTTAACTCCGAATAATGTGTTAAAAGTCAATGTTTGTGCATGTAGTCACACATATTCTGATAATGATACTTGACAGTGTGTGTGTATATATACACATTTACACATATACACATTCACTACCTATATAAATTATAAATATATATATAACATTCATAACACATACATATATATATGTTATATATACAGATATTATATATATATATATATAACTAATAATCACAAGTATAACGATGCTTTAAGGATTTGGTCTAGTGGTGATTTTTTCAATATAACCATATCTGCTATACTTTTTATTTTCTAGTTATATAATTTTTTTAATCTCTTGTATTTTGTTTTTTACCATGTCAGTAGTTATAAGAACTTTTTTAAAAATTGAGTTAAAATGAGATTTTTTTTGTTGAAAGATACATGCCAGCATTAATAGAGTTGAAATAGAAAGTGTGACTAAAGATCCATCATGAATTGTTGCACCTACATATTTTAGTTATTAAAAATTTTATTTTGCTATATCCTATTATTTGCTTTCACTTGCCACGTGAATATTATAATATGTCTCGATCTCCTATATAACAAGGTCGCCATAGGGGAACTCTTAGCATATTGTTTTGTCGAATTTATACGTAACAACAAATTTTTATCTATCAATCCTTTTTAAATGGTATGGATTTTAGATGCGCAAAATTTACCTTTAACACTAATGTTCTTCTAAAACACTCCTAAAAGTAATCATCCAAACGGAACCTCAAGCGAAATTGGTTGAAAAAACAAGGACGCATACAACAAATCAAGGTCCCCCACTTATATAGAAGACAGAAGATGCTGTGTTTAGTTTTAGTAATCTCCCATTATTGATGATACTTTCGTGCTACAAATTTTCAAGTTAAACCGAGTAGATATAGCTCTTTGATTAAATACATAATCTACGTTCGCATTAATGCATGTTGTATATTGGCACAAGGGTTTCAACACAGATATCTAGTTATCAGGATAGATTGCAGCTAAAAATCTTCTCTGAAAGATACGAGCAAACTAGTGAAAAAAATTATGAGAACGTGCTCATACAAAATTCTTATATCACAATTATGTTGACCAATTATTTTTCTAGTTATTCTGTCTTTAAATTCTCCATTTTTTAGATTTTTTTTTTGTGGATACGATAGCTCCCTACACTATGGAGAGGGAGAGGGGGAGGGGAAGGGCCTGAAAAGATCCTGGGGTAACCCGGAGGGGAGTGAACCACTACCGGACCTGATGGTTGCACTACGCATCCGTCTGGATTTTTTAAACAATGCCATATTTAATTGTGGCAAATTGGTGGGAAGCAAGGTTTGAACCTTTGCCACCCACCCCACCAAGCCTTAATGCATTAGTGGTTGCCACCATTTTCTAGTCATATACCAAGTTATGAATATTATGGCAAATACTTTAACTTGTGTCCCAACAGGCTCCAACAGTGGAGGAAGATAACGTGGTTGGATTTGACGCTGCAACTGAGAAGGTGATCCAGCTTCTCACTGGCGGGTCAAAGGAACTGGAGGTAATATCAATTGTTGGAATGCTTGGGCTTGGGAAGACAACACTTGCTAAAAAGGTCTTAAATGACCCGAAAATTGAATATGATTTCTTTGCTCGGACATTTATCTATGTTTCTCAAAAATTTGAGAAGAGGGAGGTGCTCCTTAATATTCTGGGTTCTATTGGCCAACTCACTGAAGAAGTGAATAAGATGCCAGAACCAGAATTAGCAAGACATCTTCGCAAACAACTAGAGAGCATAAAGTACTTGATAGTTATGGATGATGTCTGGGAGGACAAGGATTGGGATGTGCTCAAAGTAGCTTTTCCAAACAACAAGAAGGGAAGCAGAGTCTTGATCACTACTCGATTCAATCATGTGGCTACCCATGCAAATCCTACGAGCGACCCTTATCGATTGGATTTCCTAACTCCCGAAGCGGGCCATGAGTTGCTCCGAAGTAAGGTTTTTGGCGAGAACAAGTGCCCAGAGCCACTACAGAAGTATGAGTTGAAGATAGTAGACAAATGTGGAGGACTTCCCCTGGCAATAGTGGTGATTGCTGGGATCCTCATAAAAAAGGGACGGATCCCTAATTGGTGGTCGCGAGTTGCTGACAGCGTCAATGACTATATTTCCAGGGATGAAGAGCACATTAAGGACGTAATAATGCTGAGTTACAACCATTTGCCTTACCACTTGAAACCTTGTTTTCTCTACTTTGGTGTCTTCAGAGAGGACTTTGACATCCCAGTCTGGAAGTTACTGCGGTTGTGGATCGCTGAAGGATTTGTGGCTCAGCAAAGAGATTTAAACTTGGAGGATATTGCAGAGGAATATCTGGAGGAACTTGTTGACAGGAATCTAGTTATGGTGGGACAGAGGAGGTCAAATGGCCAAATCAAAACTTGTCGTGTCCATGACACTTTGCGTGACTTCTGCAAGGAGGAAGGCAAGGAGGAAAACATCTTCCATGAAATTAAGAAGGATGACCGGGAAATCTTATCATCCAAGAGCCCAACCTTGGATGATTGTCGTCGTTTGTGCATCAATGCTAATGTCATGGATTATATGTCTAAAAAACCTTCTGACGCTCCTGTTCGCTCTTTCTTGACTTCGGCCAAGGAAGAAACTGCATTGGATGCTAAACATGTCTCCCTTATCCCAAGAGCATTCAAATTGCTTAGAGTGTTGGAAGCAAAGTCACTGAGATTTGCTGTGTTTCCCCCTGATCTGTGCCAACTAGTTCTCTTGAAGTACATTTCCATGTCTTGCAAACTTGACATCCTTCCGCCTGCAATGTCTACACTGTGGAGCTTGCAAACTCTTATAGTAGACACAACTGCACGTACTCTTCAAATCAAATCAGACATATGGAAGATGCCACAACTGAGGCATTTGCATACAAACGCATCCACTTCTTTGCCCTGCCCCACAACACCTAGATGCGAAACCTTGGTAAATGCAAATCTTCAAACCTTGTCTTCCATCTCACCCCAGAGTTGTACAAAAGAATTGTTTGAAAGGACTCCCAAGCTCAAGAAATTGGCCATTTGTGGGAAATTGGCCGTACTTTTTCAGGCCAATGGCCAATCCAATTTATTTGAAACCCTCTGTGCATTAGATTTCCTTGAAAACTTGAAGCTATTGAACGAAGATGTGTCCTCCCCATTGAAAAGGCTTCCTCAAGAACACAATTTCCCGAGCAAGCTGACAAGGTTGACTCTGTCAAAGACTTTGCTGCCTTGGAATCAAATGTCCATCTTGGGAAAGCTGGAGAATCTTGAGGTTCTCAAGTTAAAGGACAATGCGTTTAAGGGTGATAGGTGGCGAACAGAGAGTGGGGGATTTCAGAGCCTCCAATTCCTGCACATTGGAAGCACAGATTTGTTGAGCTGGGATGTTGCAGCCGCGGATCACCTGCCTGTACTGAAAAGTCTTGTTCTTAAGCACTGCTCTTATCTTAGTCGACTTCCACCCAGCCTAGCACATATTTCCACCCTCCAACTGATTGACCTCAGTTGCACCAAGCTTAGCGTGGCCTCCTCTGCAAAAGACATTGAGAACCTGAAACTGAAACAAGCCCAGCAAAAAGGCAACAAAAGCAATAGGTTTAAGCTCTTGGTGTATCCCCCGGATCATTTGTGACTGCCACATCTTCCAGTGCTTCTTTGACAGGTTAGTAAAGTTCTTTCGCATGTCTTCTTCTCCTATCTTTTTTTCTTGATCATCTTGTGCGCTACGACGGTGCCATTACCCTCCTTTTTGTCTCGTCTTTTCAGAAAGTTTATGTGCTTTTTGGCTGAAGAAGAGAATTTAATTTAAGAAGCAACCCTGTAGACGTCTTTTCTTAACATTGTATTGCATTCATAATAACTTCCAGCTGCAGCTTGAAAATTATACAAGTTTCTTGTGTGTTTTCCATGTACTGGGAAGTTAGCCATTTATAACTTTCCCTCTTTTTTTTTTTTGGTTGTACTTTTACTTCAATAATCTACTACTTTTATTCTGTACCCCAATAAAAATGAAAGCTGAATCTGTTGAAGTTTTTTCTTTTTTCTTTTTGGCTGCTTCTGCTAAACTCGAGTTTCCTTTTTGTGATATATTGTCCCCGTTAAATGACAATATTTTCTAGTTTCTCACAAATAATTTTGTAAAGGGCAAATTATATTTTACCCCCTGTGGTTTAGCCTTTTTTTACATAACCCCCATATGGTTTCAAAAGTTATATATAACATCCTCACAATTTGGATTAAAGTGTCAAAGTGATGAAAATAGTCACTCGTAACGGAACTTCTAAAAATGTCGAAATTACCCTTATAAATACATGACACATTAACCCCGTATGATTTTTATATTTTACTATATAACCCCCTGATGGTTTAATACTTTACCATATAACCCCCTTATGATTTTCAAAATATATACATAACCCCCCTTGATTAATAAATAATTTTCAACTTTACATAAGGGCATTTTTGACATTTTAGGTGACTCCGTTACAAATGGTCATTCCTGTTACTTTGACACTTTAATCCAAATCATAAGGGGGTTATGTATAGTTTTGAAACCACAGGAGGGTTATGTAAAAGAACGTTAAACCACAGGGGGGTAAAGTGGAATTTGCCCTTTTGTAAAAGTATCAAAAAGTGGCCAATTGCTACTATATTATCATGATCCTGGAGGCATGGGATTCAGGTGACTTCGGGTTTTATTTTATTATTGTTTTTAGCAAAACCCCTTAAATTTTATTAATAATTGAAAGAAAGGAGGGGTTCTTTCACCTCAATATTTACCTTTTAATTTTGAAGGGTCATAACCATTAGTATCAGAGTCATCCATTCCTCTCAATTGCTCCCCTAACAAAAAGAATTGAGAGTTGAACTCTTTTTTTTTTTTTTCTTTTAAGGCAAATTGAATAATGAATGTGATGTTGATTAGGGCATAGGGTGTAACTATTGCAAACAAACATGTGTACGTACACACGCATACATATCCAAGTAATTTTTTGTGTCAAGCAATAAAGTACCTTACGCCACCATACCCAACCAAGCAGTCAAATGAACATGAATGGTTAGATTAACTAAACAAATAAATCTTTCAATCTTTCAATTGCTTTCTGAATAGGGTATACAAGAAGAAATTAAATTTGCAAATTCTACTAATTACCAAAATTTTAAAACAATAACGTGGACATTGACCAATTTTGAAAATTAATTCATTTTGAAGTAGAAATTTGTTTTGTCTAACTCTGTTGATGTACAACTGGGGACTTAACTAGCGGAACAAAGGAAATCAGGGGCTATGAAATTTCTAGAGAGAGAGATGGATTGGCAGTTGGAGGTTGCAAAGAGCAGGGGCAGAAAAGGAGGTTTAGGGCGTCGGCAGAACGGTCAGTACATGGAGGAAGAGTTGATGGGGCTAAGGAGGTTAAGGCTACCACCGTGCAGAGAGACAACTAGACTGGGGAGAAAGAGGACAGATAGGAAAGTGGCGATATAATTGAAAGCAGGGAAGGAAAGGCAGAAGAAGAAGGAGAGAAACCTATAACTAAAAGAATGAGTTACTGATCCAGTGGGTAACCTACAGCCCACTTTGTCTTAAGTGCAAATATGTGGCTGTCAAGACTTCATTTAGGCTTTTTCCTTTTTTTTTATTTTTACAATAATAAGAGAGGAGTGAAATTTAAAAGGGGAGGAAGGGGTAAGGAGATTTGAACCCTGGTCTTCTAACATCAAGTAATAAAGTAAATAATTAAGTAACTGAGTTTTGATATGAAATATTTTGTCTCTTGTTTACATTGTTCGTATCAATGAGGACATGCAACTATTTTATTCGGAGCAACGAGCTTGTACCTAGGTGAGTCCAGATTCGTGCATGACTTTGCGTTCAGTTTATATTTGCAAACTTGCTTCATAAAATTATGTTTGGTAGCTAAGATCCCAATAAGAAAAGGACAAATGCACGTTTGGTAGCAGGCGAGATTACTACAGCACTATAGAACGAATCTATCGAAGACCTGAGTCAATTGCAGCATTTGTTGGATGCTTTTGGCCTAATTTTTGCTCTAGTTTCTGTTTGCAACTTTTTTTTTTTTTTTTTTTTGTAGATAGCATTTTTCATAATGTTCTTGTCAATATGAACATGACTATTGCTCCAATTTTGGCACCTAAACCAAAAACGAATTTGACCAGGATTAGCGCCAGATTTGCCTAATTTTTCCTTTTTCTCTTTCTTCTGTTTTTGGTTGACAAGCAAAAGAGATCCATTAATGTCTATGAACATATCGAAATTCTCATTCAGTTTTTGCTTTGCCTTTAAGGATGTTAATTTTGTCCTTTTGAACTCGTTGCCACGACCTTAAATGTTGGAGGGTAAATAACATATAACCTCTCCTATGATTTTATCTATTACCACATGACTCCTCTAATATTTCAAAATATCCATTTCGTTCCCCTATAATTTTATGTAAAGTGAAATTTGGTGGAAAATAGCAATGTAACATTGTTAGTTAAAATATCAATAGTGCCATCACTTAAATGTTAAATTAATTGACTATTTAACTATCTTGTATAAACATATGAAGAAATTACTTGGATAAATACAAAAATCACAAGAGAGTAAAGTGGATATTTATACAAATTGTAGGAGAGAAACAAGTATATTAAGATTTTATCACACATACTTCTAAAATGCGTTTACTATGAATGCCGTAACTGATTATGTATTTAGTACATTTTCCACTCTACACAAAATCACAAGAGGGTTATGTGACTATTTTAAAACCTTAGGGGAATCATCCGGGCGTTTTGTAAAACTACAGAGGGTAATAAGTAATTTAACTAATGTTTAATGATTATTTATTAGATTTTCCATGTATCTAAGTTGCAATGCCATTTTGGTTTATAGAGTCAATGAAGAATTGCAAGACCAAAAGAAGCAACGGAATAGGGATCATATGAGTCGAGTCACTCGCGAGTTGATCGCAAGCAATTCATGTCAAAGCTTGACTCGAACTCGAGTTTAAAGATACTCAACTCGTTAACTCGCGAACTGATTTGATTTTTTATTTTAATTGTGAAATTACATATATATTCCTAATATTTTATCATTTTTAAGAAAAACTTCTATTTTATTCATTTTTAAAAAGTAAAATAATTATTTTTTATTTTTTTAAGTTCAAACTCGAGTTCGACTCGGCTCGAATTTGAGATCGAACGCAAGTTCGAAATTTACATTGAGAGTTTGTCGAGTTCGAACTAATGTTTTGAAACTTGGACTGTTAATTGAATCAATTTGTCGAGTTCGAACCGACCGATCCAGTCCAGTTTTCAAAACAATGGTTCGAACTCAAGTTCGAAGCTGAAAAACAGGGTCTACCTATGGTAATATTTATTACTTCTGAAGAAAAATTACATGTTTGGTTTCATTAAGCCTTGTTGCTGAATTTATTGTTTCCACTTCTTTACTCTAATTGCGATAGAAATGCTGTCTAATTTGGTAAGTTTGTTTTTGGAAGGTATGTCTTTTTAAGGTTGTGGTCCTGTTAAACTATGCTAAAACTATTTTTAACTTGGGATTAGATTTTGTTAGTCATGTACGCATTCTTCTCAGAAAAAATGATGTTACTTTGATGCACCTTTTCAAGATATCATAATACTCTTGCACGACTGCAAGAGAAGGCTTTTCAAGACTTTATTGTTTCCATGTCTTTACTTAGACAATTCTTTATTTGCATCTCTTGGCTGCCAATTGATTACTTCTCTCGGTATTAGTATTTTTTTAAACTTAATTTATGTATTTTGTAGAATTTTCATTGTGATGGATACATCCGAAAATCTGATTTCATCCGAACAAGGAGACAATTCACCAACTCCACAATCAATTAATGTTGTTGAGCCAATCGATTTAGAAGTTCAAGATGAAGATGAATATGAAATTGAAGGAGGTAAAAGAAAATTAAAATAAAAAGTTTGGGATCATTTTGATAGGGAGAAAGGTGATAATGGTATTCATTTTGGTGTGTGCAACTGTTGTAAAAAAAAGTACAAAACTGGTAGTAGTTATGGGACAAGTAGCTTGCATGATCATCTTAGAAGGAGTACTAAAAAGCCTAAATAAGATATTAGGCAAATGTTACTTTGAAGTGATAGTAAAAAAGCTGATGGCAAACAAGAATTGTACAATCATGTCTTTGATATTGTTGATCACATAGGCTTCTGAAGATTTGTTAATAGTTTGCAACCATGTTTCAAGATGGTTACAAGAAATACAATCAAAGGGGATATCATGAAGATCTATGAATTGCAAAAATTAAAAAATAGTAATTTCTTGGAAAAACTCAAAAGCAAGGTTGCAATTACAACTGACATATGGACTTCCAATAACACCAAGAAAGGTTTCATGGCCATCACTGCACATTATATTGATGATTCGTGGATCTTACAGAGTCAAATGTTGAGGTAAGTTTTTCAAAATTTCAAAACTTAACTTATGCTAATTGATGTTATACATGATAAAATTATTTTATTTCTTTTAGTTAGGTTTATTTATTTTCCTGCTCCACATACCTGGTAGGTGTCAAACCACCAAGATTTATTAACTATCTATTATCTACTCCCCAAAAGTTAATGAGTATAGTGTTGAGTAAGGTCGTCTCCCTACTCACAGGGAAATCCAATGGATATTAGGGGGAAAGTTGTAGAATTTCTTTGAAATTATAATTAAAATAACATAAAATAAAATAATGCAATAATATATATTAAAAATAAATTAATTATCAAAATCGAGTCAAGGAAATAATCTTGGCAACTGTTCACACAATTGATCACTAATACCAAAAATAACTCATATGTTCACAAATAAATTGGTTATAGCAATTCAACAACTGCTGAACTACCAATCGCTCCTTAATTTCTTGGTAGTTAAGGGACGCTCATTAACTACGTCCCTTGTAAAGTAGATAATCCTAGAGATGCTAATAGGATTTAATCTATTCACAACCTTAAATATTAGAAAGACCCAATTCTAGTTAACAAACACACATGTTGGTTCATTTAAACTAGATTAATTATTCCCACAACACAAATTAAACTACTTTGAAGTAATGAAATTGTATCATCTGCCACTAATATTAAACTATCAAGGATTACGAACTTGACGTCTTAATTGGCATTAAATCATCATTCAAACAATTGAATAGTTAGCCAAATTATTCAATTAAACCCAAATGATAGTAACCAGTGAAATACAAGAAATAATTAAATACTCATGAACATATAAAATTAAGTACAGGGAAAATTAAAAAGATCTCACAATTGATCATGACACCGTGCCTTGATTACTTCTCAACTAGACATAAATTTAACTCCGCTCCATGAAGAAAATGCAGCCAAAGATAAAACAATCATTAGCTCTTGAAATTTCCTGACTTCACGGATGCACCCACATTCTTTCTTAACAAATTTTCTGAAATTTTCTCTTTTAAACTTTTTTTAATCACGAACCCCTAAATTCAGCACCAAAGTCAAATTATAAGAAAAATCAGCAAAATAGTACAATAATTTGGCAAATTATGAAAGTATTTTCATAAATAAAGCACCTATTAAATTCACTATCAATACCAAAGAAGTATTGAGTGATATACTTATTATTTCATTGATGGATTGGAATGTTGATCGTAAACTATCCACTATTACTCTAGACAATTGTTCCACCAATGATGACATGATCAATTGTTTGATGGATAATTTTAATTTGAATGATTTGTTGATGGATGGTTTGGTGCTTCAAATGCATTATGCTGCTCATATTCTAAATTTGATTGTGAAAGATGGGTTAGAAATGATAATGAGTGCTATTGAAAAAATTCGTGATAGTGTTGTGTATTGGACTGCTTCTGCTGCAAGAATTGAATATTTTGAAGAAACTGCTCATCTATTATGCATTTCTTGTACTAAAAAGTTATGCTTAGGTTGTAAAATTCGTTGAAATTTGACTTTTCTGATGTTGCAAATAGTTTCAATTTATAAAGATGTATTTCCACGGGTTAAAGTGTGTGAAAATACTACAGCAGTTTACTGATGAGGATTGGGTAGCTTGTAATGAAGTTTGTGAGAAGTTAAAATTGTTCTATCAAGTAACTGAAATGTTCTCTGGTACTCAATATCCTACATCCAATGAATTTTTTGCAAAAGTTTATGACATCAAGGTATCATTGGCTCAATGGATGAAATGTTCAAATTGTTTAATTAGAGTCATGGCAGAAAAGATGATGGCTAAATATCAAAAGTATTGGGAAGACTTGCAATGTGATACTTGGTATTGCTGTAGTTTTGGATCCAAGGTATAAAATGAAATTGGTCTAGTATTATTTTCTTATCATTTATGGTGATGAATCTTGTATGAAAGTTGAAGAAATCCACCAAAATTGCTATTCGTTGTTTCTTGATTATCAATCTCAATTTAGTTTGGGTGAAATTACATTAATTTCATCTAGTGAGCATGCATTTGGGCATTGTGATAGGAATGAAGTTGAAAAAGATCTCTTTGATGATTTTGATAAATTTGTTGCTTCCAATGCTGGAAATTTAACTTCTAAGTAGGAATTGGATTTTTATTTGGAAGAAAACGTATCACCAAGGGTTCCGACTTTTGACATACTTGGTTGGAGGAAAACACATGGAGTTAAGTATCCTAATTTCCAAAAAATGGCAAAGGATATTCTAGCCATTCCAATCTCGTGTGGCATCCGAATCTGCATTTAGTACTTGTGGAAGAATAATTAGTTCTCACCGATGTTGACTTTATCATAATACCTTGGAAGCCTTGATGTGTATTCGTACTTGGTTATGGATTGGAGTAAATGTAAATCAAAATTTTGATTTCTAATTTAAAATAGTACAACCTTTCTAGTATTTTTTATTTATTAAATGTGTGACTATTTCTTTATATTGGTCTAGCTACTTGTTCTACATCGGAAAGGGGATCATGTGCTACATTACTTGATGAAGAAGAAGATGTTGATTGTGTTACAGAATAAGTAAATGGTAACTTTCTCTCTTTTCTTTTTTCTTTTGTCTATTATTTTTGACTGTTTCATAGTCATGTCTTTATTTCTCAATAAAATAGTCATATGTCATCTTTGTTTTGGTGTCATATTTACAAGATGTCAAATGTGGGGGCTGTTTTAACGTGTGAGTTACCACATCATTGGGCTAATACTAGTGTTATTTTTTTTATTGGTTGGCCTTTTTATAGCTTCATTCCTCTACTTGATTTTGTTGCATTTGATGTGTTCTATTTTTGTGCTTATGTAGAATAACTGTGTTCAGCCAATATTCCAAAATAGTAGTGGTCTGTGGTAACTGCTAGATTATGTTGTCCAAGCCCCACCAATGGACGTGCCGGTTTTACTAAGTTTTGTTCTCTTTCAAGAAAGGTGATTGGTTCCTTTTTTCTATTGTTCAAGGAAGTATCCAAGCAATTGCTATTAGAAATGTTTGTTGGCTTTGTTGGATGTTCTGACTTCTGAAAGGTGTTTGGTAAATGGGTATGAGAGTGTGTGTGAGGCTATACATATATATATATATATATATATATATTGTTTGGTAGACCACTATGGAAATGAAAGTGTTAGATTTTCTTCTTCATCATTTCTTACTTATAGCTTGAATTTCAAATAAATTAGCTCTTAAATAGAATGAATATCATTCCACTCCTTAACAAGACGAGTAAGGGAAAATAACCAAGATGTATTATCATAATGAGCTCTGCAATTCCAATCTCAATTTTGATTCCAGAATTTGAATCAAACACTTCCTAAATGGTAAAAGAAGAGAAGACTTGTTCAAGTGTTTTAATTATCCTCTTAACTGTCTCACCTCGTGAGGTGCCTTTATTCGTGTAAGCGTCTATTATGTGGAAAGAAAAAAGTTGCACCAAAAAACTTCTCACCCGGTACCAAGTCAAGAATTGACGCGTTATTCATTTATTTCTGCTATTTCCTTTCAAGAAAGACCACAAACTGAGAAGCGAAGCTATTAAAGTTTGCATTTTCCAATTGACTAAAAGGCATTGGACCATAATACTCGTGGTATTATGAATCCAGTCCGCGCTTAACCAATTAATGTGGTGGAGCATAGAAGATGATAGAATCATCGTGGATGGCCTGCTTCCGTTCATTGGTTAATGGTCAGAATCGTAAATGGCTCCATGTTACTAGAATTTCCCCAACTGGACTTTAATTATCTTCTACCCCACAAATGCATAGAATAACTGTGTTCAGCCAATATTCCAAAATAGTAGTGGTCTGTGGTAACTGCCAGATTATGTTGTCCAAGCCCCACCAATGGACGTGCGGTTTTACTAAGTTTTGTTCTCTTTCAAGAAAGGTGATTGGTTCCTTTTTTCTATTGTTCAAGGAAGTATCCAAGCAATTGCTATTAGAAATGTTTGTTGGCTTTGTTGGATGTTCTGACTTTTGAGCTTGTTGAATCATGAACGTGAGAAAGTGAGAAGGCCAACATTCAATTGTGTTTGCATTTTTAATATTTTAATGGCTTGTGAATAGATTTTAGTATTGTGCTGGCTTTTGGTATTAGCTCTGGGATTAGGTTTATTTCATTCGACAAAAGTCAATTGCTTTGAGTCGGAAAAAAAAATAGATTTTAGTATTGTAATAGGTAGCAGTAATAGTTGACGACTTGATTCACTTGAAGTAGTAGTAGTATTTTGTTGACAAATTCTAGAATTCTGGTTGATTCAAATTCCTGGAAGAGCAACTGCAAAGTCAAGTGTGCCCCGCGGGGGAAGTAAGACAGGTGGTTTGAAGCGGGTGCCCCGTTGCCATCTTGACTCTCTCTCTCACTCTCATATCCTCCCAAATCAGCCATTGTTATACTTTACTCCTCTAAATCTTAAGCACAGCCACCCGTTTTTACGACACTCAATATACCAACAGGAAATTGAGGAAGCAATTTCACTTTGCAACCCCTAATTCGTATTTGATTTTCTTTTCATAACCTAAATTTTAAATTTGAACATTTTGTACCTTAAACTTTGAGCTCCATTTTATTTAAGTCCAATTTTTAGTACCATAAGACAAATTAACAAAAAGGAACATGCACATAACGCCTGGGTGTAGCAATTTCATATTCGTACCAGGAATTATTCACTCTGCATCCCTAAATCATATCCAATTTTCAGTTTGTACCCTAACTTTCATTTTTTGACAAATTGTATTCTAACTCTCAAATTGGTCCTATTTGAGTCCAATCGTAAATACCACGAGCAAAATCCACAGAAGTATGGAGCCTGCAGACAAAGTGCAAGTGCAGCGATAATTTGGTCTTATGTCATGTGTTTTAGCATTATTTTTAAAAAAAAAAAAAAAAAAAACCTCTAGTTGCCTGATAAAGAAAAAGAGAGCCGACAAAAAAAAGGGAAAATCTATTATTTCAGTTGAAATCTTTTGAGCATGAACATATCCAAACTTAACCTTAGAAGAAAATTCTTGAGATATGCCAAACACCAGGTTAGTGAAGTGTATTAGTCATTTGTATTTGGAAGATAAATGCCAGTGTTTGGATTGTCAATTATTTCACTTTATTTACACCTTATTTACACACACTGATTTGCTTGCATTATCAACATATTTTCCAATCACCTTTTTATCTCACATACATCATATCAAAAAAGTACTACAGTACTTTTTCACAAAATTATCTCAAATAATTTACAATCCAGACATAGATAAGTGGATTCATCTGGTTCCAACATTTGCTAGTGGATTCACCCCGAGCTATGCCCTCAATATATGGAATTTGTGCACAAACTTTATGGGGAAGAAGGATGATGAAATAGCTAACATACACTTAAAGAACAAGAACCTTCAGTTGAAGCATTACAACATGCTGATGTTATTTATGATCCACTATGTATTTATTTTTTATTCAATTTTGTTTGACAAAGACAAGGAACGACTAATATGGAGATCTCTAAGAATAGAATACAGAGATGTCTTTACTTTTATTAGTTTTGCATATGATGCTAATGATTGGACTCTAGTGAGAATGATTTGAGAGTATAGCTTGCAATGTGTCCTAAATTGAAGTTCAGAATACAAAGGATGAATCATATATAAGTTAGGGGTGCAAAGTGTAATAAGTCCTTTTTACAAATGTGCAATTGCTAGATACATGTGTTACATGCGTGCTAATTACTTCTATTAGTTTTGTTTACGGTGTTAATATTAGACTTAGAATGGGATTGACTCGAGAATTTAGGATCATGTTAAAAAAAAAAATTTAGGATGCAAAGTAAGAATCAGGTATAAGTGAAGGGATGTAAAGTGAAATCAGTCCAAAAATGAGTGTTACAATTAAATTTGTAACTTTAAAATAAAATTTTCCAATGGTCTTACTACTATTCTTCTCCTGTTAATTACCAAAAAATCTAACCCTTAATTAACGCGTGATGTAAGTAAAAACTAACTTTTAATTGTTCATTTTTTTCTTTTAAAAGAGTATTATTTCACATGCAATACACGTGAAAACGAGTCTTGAAATGTTAAGGAATAATTTCAAAAACCTCCCACGAGATTTCTCATAATATCATCACTTAGCTCTCCTGAGGTTTTTAAAATCTCACTTATCGATCTCCCTTGATTGATATTTCTTGTAATATTTTTATCCCTTTGGAGAAATACAAGAAAGATAAAACTTTTGTTCCAATACTACCCTTATGTTATTCTATTTATGAAATTTATAACAATAATAAAAAATAAAATAAGGTTAAATTTTTATAAGGTGCAAATTTCTTGACGTAAACTATTTATTTTAGTTGTATTGGAACAAAAGCAAAATTTACACCTTGAAAAATTCATGTGGATGAAGAGATTATTTTAGTTTTTAATACAATTTAAACTACACCATGGATTGAAACATATTTTCCCAAAAAATATCTTAACTTCTTTAATTGTAACTATGCACTAAATTTTTTAAGGTGTTAATTACTCACCAAAATTCTCCTAAATGGTTGATCTTGATTAGATTTAATTTATCCACATCCTTTACTATTCCACCACGACTCCAATGTAAAGAAATATTAACCATTATTAGCTAGCAATTGTTTTTTTTTTAATTTACATTTTTTGGTTTTAAAATTTTATTTTGTTTTGATTTTTTGATTAAATAGTTATTAAGAATGAGGGTAATGTTATCAATATGTAACCTTTGATAGGAATATTTAGTCTTGTCAAGTGACAAGGGAGATAAGTGAGATTTTAAAACTTTATGAGAGCTGAATGATATTATGACAATCCTCAGGAGAGGCTTCTGAAATTATCCCAAATGTTAACGCAAGAAAACGACTTTTGGTTCCTAATAGAGAAAAAAAACCATTATAGAGTAACGTCTTTGGCCGCTCCCGCGTGAATGGTCCAGTGATTCTTGAGGTCACAAGTTCGAGTCTCCGCTACGCTGGATTCCTTCGCGCACTTAACGTGTTCGGGCCGGGTTGGGACCTACTGCTTAATCTCCAGAACAACTAGTAACTTCATCAAATCTTGGTGGATCAGAAAGAAAAAAAGAAGGCAAAAAGAGAGGATCTAGAGGGCCGGCCGGGGAGAAAGATCATGTCAGAAGCAGCTGTGAGTTTTGTCCTAGAAAACCTGAAGCAAATAGCGGTTTGTAACGCCCATTTAATAGCTGATGTGAGGGAGAATTTTGAGAAATTGTTCGATCAGCTCAAGATTCTCAAAGGCTTCGTCAAAGACTACACAGAAATGAACAGCAACACCGAGGCCCTGAAGGCGCTGAGGAGGGAGCTCAAAAGCGTGGTCGGTGAAACCGAGGATGTCATCGACGAGTACATCGTTCATGCCTCGACGCAGAAGGCTAGAGGAAAAGTTGACTATGGGAGCAAGCTTCGAGACCTGGGGAAGGAAATAGAGCAAGTCAGTAGAAGAGTGAAGCTTACTCTGGAGAGCCAGATAGTGCCTCGTTTGGAAGCTGCACAAATCCAGGACGTAGCCAATGGACGTGCAAAGAAAAAGCAGGTAAAAAATGAAACTATGACCTTTTGATTTTCTCAGTTATTGCTATTTACTGCATTTTTAGGTATTTTCTTAGTCAATAAAAAAATTTTATTTTTTGAAAAAAAAAATACTTGTATAACCAGGTTATTGATTCTTTATCTATATGGAATTTTGACATGTCACAACCAATTTTGATTTGTCCCTTAAAATGTGAGATTTTAAGGATGTGATCATGTCTAATTAGTTGAAAATAATTGATAGAATCATCACTAGGATCGACCACTTTTAGAAAGATAAAAGATTTTATTACTCTGCAATGTTCGAGGCACTTTCGATACATGTATGACCTTTATAATTTGTTGAATATACTGATTTTTAACAAAAAAAAAAACAATGAATTATCTTAATAGTACTCCAGTAAGGGTTAGTTACTCCATAAATTTTATGGTCTTGTTCTTTTATGCAGTGTTCTTTTATGGTCTTGTTCTTTTATGCAGTGCAGTGTTACTCCATATCTTCGTTTTATTCTTTTGAACAATTTTTCCGAGCAAACCTTCCCAGTATAGAAAAATCATACATTAATGTCCCCAAAACTTTTTAAGTTCCACTGCTCCCTTATTGGAAATTTTTTTTTAAAAAAATTACATGGATGTCGAATTTACTACGTTGTCTCTGTGTTTTTCTTTTACATCCTATTTAAACCAGATTTATCTATTTATTTTTTATACTTCTCCAGCAAACAACTAGTCAATCTCCATTTTTTTTCTTCTTTTTGTTAATC
The DNA here is from genome assembly GCF_036785885.1 of Coffea arabica. Taxonomy (NCBI): domain Eukaryota; kingdom Viridiplantae; phylum Streptophyta; class Magnoliopsida; order Gentianales; family Rubiaceae; genus Coffea; species Coffea arabica. Next base: position 53,005,178 of record NC_092331.1, on the reverse strand, counting down.
CCTATATACTTAGCAACCACTTTTTCTAAATATATCCCCAAACATTACGGACTGTAAAGACACTTAGGGCAACATCCTTCAACTTGACATAGGGGAGGTCACACATTTTGTTAAAATCTGAAGTTAAAAAAGATTAAAAAAAAGTAACATTTTTGCTTTAGTAACAATTGGACTAAAGTTGGTGGTTTCATTTGGATAATCATGATTGGCTACAGTCAACAAGTTATAAAATAATAAGAAACATGTTCAAAGTTATAAAATAACAAGAATTTTACGTACTTTCCCATCATAGAAGCATAATTTTGTTTTTAAAGAACTTTAAACATGCTCCCCAATCATCTTTTATCTTACATATACTCTTTCTAATAAATAGATATAATAAAATTTCTTTTAAAAGTACTCCAAAAACAGCCATTTGCATGCCTAAAAATATGGGCAACCCGCTTAATCCAACCTAGGGGTGTCAATGGGTCAGGTTCGAGCTAGAATTGAAAATTTCGGGCTGAATCCGTTTTTATGTAGTTGATTCACATCCGACCCGTATACCCGACCAATCTTGATCTTAGAGTCTCAGAATCAGGTCTGATAGGTCTAGGTCAGGTTCGAGTTTGAGTCTGGGTCTAAAAGGTCCAAATTTAAATATTCCAAAATTAAATCCAAAACCATTCACAAATCCAATATCCAAATTTAAACAAATCAAATTACAAAGCCAAATCACAAATAACTCGCAATAGTCAATCCAAAACTAACCACAAATCAATCTACAAAGTCATTACTAAATTGTTAATTTGGTAAAAGAATGTATTTAGAAATATTTATATTTTATAACTATTAATATATTATTCGGATCCAAATCGAATACGGGTCGAAATCTTATATTCCGTATTCGACCCGTTTTTGTTAGAGTAAATAGGTCCGGATTTGGGTTCAAGTATCGAAATTATTTTTCAACCCGGACCCGATAAAAAGTAAACAAATCCGGATGCAGGTTCGGGCATCGAAATTATTTTTCAACCCAAACCCGAAAAAAATTTATCGGGTTTGGATCCAAACCCAACCCGTTGGTACCCCTAACCCAATCTATAAACAAAGAAAAATCAAGTTGAAGGTATACCCCCCACGAGAAATTCCAAAGATTATGATGAAATCCAACAAAAAGCACCCCGATTTCATCATAATCTTGGCAATTTCTCTAATCCCCACACCTTTATGGTAGTATAGATGTCAATATTGATTTTCAAGATAAAACAGAACTCGTATAGCGCTTAGGTTTAAGTATCAAGGTGGCTTTTCGATCAAAACCACGTTCGTAGTCCAACAATTTTTCTGGATAGATCGAAACTATTGACAGCAAATGAAAAAAAGTTATTCGAGTGGGAGAACTTTCACATAATTTCAAATCTGTTACAGCATGCATAAATTACCTTCAAATAAAGGATGCAGTATCTTGGCAGGAAAAAAAAAATGAAATTTTACTCTCTTTCCTGTCATTATTCTGCCACTTGTCTTGATCATTCCTTATCGTGCTATGTAGTTTTGACATGCTTAACATCTAATAGGCCCCAATAGTTGAGGAAGACAATGTGATTGGATTTGATGATGCAACAAAAGCAGTGATGGAACTTCTCAAAGCAGGATCAGAGGACCTCGAGGTAATATCAATAGTGGGTATGCATGGGCTGGGGAAGACGACACTAGCCAAAAAGGTCTTACATGACCCAAAAATTGAGTATGATTTCTTCGCCCGGGCATTTATCTACGTTTCTCAGCAATTTGAGAGAACTGAGGTGTTCCTCAATATTCTGGGGTCTATTGGCCAACTCACTGAGGAAGCGAAAAATATGCCAGAAGAAAAATTAGCAGAACACGTTCGCGAACAATTGAAGACCAGAATGTACTTGATAGTTATGGATGATGTGTGGAAGATAGAGGACTGGGATAAACTCAAAGTAGCTTTTCCGAACAATAAGAAGCGCAGCAGAGTCTTGATTACTACTAGAAACACCTCCGTGGCTATTTATGCAAATCCAGCAGTTGAGCCATATCATTTGGACTTTCTAACTTTTGATGCCAGTCGAGAGTTGCTACGGAGGAAGGTTTTTGGTGAGAACAAGTGCCCCGAAGAAGTGGAACAATATGAACTGCATATAGTAAAGAAATGTGATGGACTGCCCCTGTCAATAGTGGTGATTGCAGGTATTCTCATTAAACACCGGCAGATTGTTCGTTGGTGGAGTCGAGTTGCTGACAGTGTCAATGACTACATTTCCAGGGATGAAAAGCATATTAGGGATGTTATAATACTGAGCTACAACCATTTGCCTTACCATTTGAAACCTTGTTTTCTCTATCTTGGTGTCTTCAGGGAGGATTTTGAGATCCCTGCGTGGAAGTTGTTGCGATTGTGGATCGCTGAAGGGTTTGTGCCTCAGCAAAGAGATTTAAACTTGGAGGATATTGCAGAGGAATATCTGGAGGAACTTGTTGACAGGAATCTAGTTATGGTGGGACAGAGGAGGTCAAATGGCCAAATCAAAACTTGTCGTGTCCATGACACTTTGCGTGACTTCTGCAAGGAGGAAGGCAAGGAGGAAAACATCTTCCATGAAATTAAGAAGGATGACCGGGAAATCTTATCATCCAAGAGCCCAACCTTGGATGATTGTCGTCGTTTGTGCATCAATGCTAATGTCATGGATTATATGTCTAAAAAACCTTCTGATGCTCCTGTTCGCTCTTTCTTGACTTCGGCCAAGGAAGAAACTGCATTGGATGCTAAATATGTCTCCCTTATCCCAAGAGCATTCAAATTGCTTAGAGTGTTGGAAGCAAAGTCACTGAGATTTGCTGTGTTTCCCCCTGATCTGTGTCAACTAGTTCTCTTGAAGTACATTTCCATGTCTTGCAAACTTGACATCCTTCCGCCTGCAATGTCTACACTGTGGAGCTTGCAAACTCTTATAGTAGACACAACTGCACGTACTCTTCAAATCAAATCAGACATATGGAAGATGCCACAACTGAGGCATTTGCATACTAACACATCCACTTCTTTGCCCTGCCCCACAACACCTAGATGTGAAACCTTGGTAAATGCAAATCTTCAAACCTTGTCTTCCATCTCACCCCAGAGTTGCACAAAAGAATTGTTTGAAAGGACTCCCAAGCTCAAGAAACTGGCCATTTGTGGGAAATTGGCCGTACTTTTTCAGGCCAATGGCCGATCCAACTTATTTGAAAGCCTCTGTGCATTAGATTTCCTTGAAAACTTGAAGTTATTGAACGAATATGTGTCCTCCCCATTGAAAAGACTTCCACAAGAAACCAATTTCCCCCGCAAGTTGACAAAGTTGACTTTGTCAAAGACTTTGTTGCCTTGGAATCAAATGTCCACCTTAGGAAAGCTGGCGAATCTCGAGGTTCTCAAGTTAAAAATCAATGCGTTTAAGGGTGATAGGTGGCGAACAGAGAGTGGGGGATTTCAGAGCCTCCGATTCCTGCACATTGGAAGCACAGGTTTGTCGAGCTGGGATGTTGCAGCCGCGGATCATCTACCCGTACTGAAAAGTCTTGTTCTTAAGCACTGCCCTGATCTTCGTCGACTTCCACCCAGCCTAGGACATATTTCCACCCTTCAACTGATTGACCTCAGTTGCACCAATCCTAGCGTGGCCTCCTCTGCAAAAGACATTGAGAACCTGAAACTGAAACAAGCCCAGCAAAAAGGCAGCAAAAGCAATAGATTTATGCTCTTGGTGTATCCCCCGGATCATTTGTTACTGCCACCGCATAAACCACTTCTTCCAGTGCTTCTTTTACAGGTTAGTAAAGTTCTTGGCATATCTTCTTCTCCTATCTTGTTTTCTTGATCATCTTATATGCTCTAACGGTGCCATTACCCACCTTTTATCCATCTTTTCAAAAAGTTTATTTGCTTTTTGGCTGAAGGAGAGGATTTAATTTAAGGAGCAAGCCTTTGGACGTCTTTTCTTAACATTGTATTTCATTCATAACTTCCAGCTGCAGCTTGAAAATTATATCAGCTTCTTGTGTGTTTCCCATGTACTGGGAAGTTACCCTTTTATAACTTTCCCTCTTTTTCTTTTTTTTTTTTTTGGGTTGTACTTTTACTTCAATAAACTACTACTTTTATTATGTTCCCCAATAAAAATGAAAACTGAATCTGCTCAAGTTTTTTTTTTTTTTGACTGCTTCTGCTAAACTCAAGTTTCCTTTTCGTGATATATTGTCCCCCGTTAAATGCCAATATTTTCTAGTTTCTCACAAATAATTTTGGAAAAGTACTATAAGTAGCCAATTGCTGCTATATTATTATGATCCTGGAGGCAGGGGATTCAAGACTTTGGGTTTTATTGTATTATTTTGTTTTTGGCAAAACCCCTTAAATTTTATTAATAAGGGTTAAAAACAAAAAAGCCCCTTGTGCTATACCTAATATACAGAAAAGCCCCCCGTGGTTTTAAACATATAAAACGACACCTCATATTTTGAACTAAATTGTAAACTATTAGAATTTGTTAAACTTAACGGAAAATTTAATGGAATTCGGTAAATTTAACGGTAAATTTAACGGAATTCAGTAAATTTAACAACCTAGTCCGTCACTTTCGTTAAGTTTAACGAATTCTGTTAGTTTACAATTTAGTTTAAAATATGAGGTGTCGTTTTGTATGTTTTGAAACTGCGGAAAACTTTTCTGTATATTAGGTATACCACACGAGACTTTTTTTATTTTTAACCCTGTTAATAATTGAAAGAAAGGAGGGGTTCTTTCACCTCAATAGTTACCTCTTAATTTTGAAGGTTCATAACCATTAGTATCAGAGTCATCCATTCCTCCCAACTGCAGTCATGTGGCGCAGCTAGTGATGCCAGAGGCTCAATGTTTAATATTACAAACAAATATATGTACGTACACACGGATACATATCCAAGTAATTTTATGTGTCAAGCAATGAAGTACTTTGCTCCACCATGCCCAACCAAGCAATCATATGAACATGAATGGTTAGATTAATTAAACAAATAAATCTTTTGATTTTTCAATTGCTTTCTGAATAGGGTATACAAGAAGAAATTAAATTTGCAAATTCTACTAATTACCAAAATTTTAAAACAATAACGTGGACATTGACCAATTTTGAAAATTAATTCATTTTGAAGTAGAAATTTGTTTTGTCTAACTCTGTTGATGTACAACTGGGGACTTAACTAGCGGAACAAAGGAAATCAGGGGCTATGAAATTTCTAGAGAGAGAGATGGATTGGTGGCTGGATAGATGGAAAGGCAGAAGAAGAAGAACTGAAGAAGGAGAGAAACCCATAACTGAAATACTGAGTTACTGATCAAGTGGGTAACCCACACCCCACTTTGTCTTAAGTGCAAATATGTGGCTATCCTGTGTCCGTAACTTTCAAGGCTATTATCTAGGCTTTTTCGTTTTTCTTTTTTACTACAATAAGAAAGGCGTGAAATTTAAAAAGCGAGAAAAGAAAAAGAGGATTTGGACCTTACCCCTCTAACATCTACTAATAAAGTAAATAAAGTAATTGAGTTTTAATATGAAATATATTGTCACTTGTTTACATTGTTCGTATCAATGTGGACATGCAACTGTTTTATTTGGAGCAATAAGCTAGTACCTAGGTGAGTCCAGATTCGTGCATGACTTTTCCTTCAGTTTATATTCGAAAACTTGCTTTATTAAAAATTATGTTTGGTAGCTGAGATCCAAATAAGACAAAGACAAATGCATGTTTGGTAGCAGATAAGATTACAACAGCACTTTAGAACAAATTTATCGAAGACCTGAGTCAATTGCAGCATTTGTTGGATGCTTTTGGCCTAATTTTTGCTCTAGTTTCTATCTGCAACTTTTTTTTGTAGATACATTTTTCATAAGGGATAATTTCAGAAACCTCCCCTGAGGTTTCTGACAGTCTCAAGGACCTCCCCTGAAGTTCCGAAAATCCCTTATACCTCCCCTAAAATTAAGTAGATAGTTTCAGGTCCAACCCAATTGAGGTGGACAATGAATATAAAATGTGTTTCAGGAGAGAGAAAATAATCAAATTCCATCTCTGCCCTCAAGATTGTCATTAGTGAGGATGTTTATGTTGAAAATTTCAATGGAATCTAGTTCCTTTGAAATTGCGGGGGGTGTATGTGAAACTGATGGAAAAAGGTAAGGCTGTATTGCAAGAAATTGTCTTCTAGTTCATGCCAACGGCTCTCAAAGTAGTTCTTTGTAACGGTAATAAGAAACAGTAGTGTTGCTTTGGAGCTCTATATAATTGCCTACTGAAGTTGCAAGAGAAACCAGTGAATGTTGTTGGGTTGTGACTGAGGTTTCTTCACTGCTAAAATTCGTTGTTGAATAAAACACCAGCTCTTTATGCCTTTCGTCCATTATACTCACAGAATACCCAAGGTGCCTTAAATAGAAATTTATTTATCGGATAAAATAAATTTAAACCCATTGAATGCCGAAATTAAAATAAAATAAAATAAATTTATTGAATTAAAATAAAAAAATTTTCCAGTTCTAATGAATTTAGAGCCTTAACTGCTAAAATTTGTAGACGCTTTCATTGCAAATTGTAAATCATTTTATAATTTGCAGTTAAATCATTTATATTGAGTACATGGCATTACAGCTGAAGCAAAAGGAAAAATCATGCCAAAATATGGAAGCATCATACGAAACAATGATGGGAAACTGAGGTACATGACCTTGCATTTGTTAAATGCAAGGTACATGACCTCGCATTGAAGGAAAATGGGTACTCTGTAAGTATAATGGACGAAAGCCATAAAGAGCTGGTCTTTTATTCAACAATGGGTTTAAATTTATTTTATCCGATAAATAAAGGGATATTTCCAAAGGGATATTTCCGTATATAAAGGGAATTCAAATTGGGGCTTTAAGTTGGTAGAAATGATCAAGAAGTATTCCCCAAGATTCCGATCCAGAGTATGTTCCCATCCAACAATTAATTAAATAACTATCAAGAACGAAATAATCTTTTAGTTTGATTTTGGTTAAAATTCCCTTTTATGAAAAAGTAGAATAGGAACGGAATAAAAAGGAATAATTCTTTTTTCCTCTATTAACTATCCTTTTTATTCCTCTATAAAATAAAAGAAATTTTTTGGATTCTTTTTTTATTGAATATTAAATATCCCTTTTAGTTTGATGCAATTTTTGGCGCCTTTTCTCTTAGCCCAAATTAGCAATTCATTTTATTATCAAATTCCAGTTAAGTTACTTAATCCTTTCTATTACTCATTTCACTAATTAATTCATGTTATTATCAGAATATATTACTTCAACAGCAGGGATATTTGTGTCAATTCAACGTTTTTCAAGTCATTTTGGGACCCAACAATCTGACAGGGGAGGTATAAGGGATTTTCGGAACTTCAGGGGAGGTCCTTGAGACTGTCAGAAACCTCAGGGGAGGTTTCTGAAATTATCCCTTTTCATAATGTTCTTGTCAATATGAACATGACTATTGCTCTAGTTTTGGCACCTAAACCGAAAACGAATTTGGTCATGACAAGCGTCAGGTTTGTCTAATTTTTCCTTTTTCTTTTTCTTCTGTTTTCGGTTGGCAAGCAAAAGAGATCCATTAATGTCTCTGAACATATAGAATTCTCATTCAGTTTATGCTTTGCCTTCAATGATGTTTCGTTTTTTTGAACTCGTTGCCACGACTTAGGTTAAATTACATATAAACCTCTTGTGATTTTATCTATTATCACATGACACCTCCACCATTTCAAAATGTCCACTTCATTCCCCTATAGTTTTATATAAAGTGAAAACATCGTGAAAAATAGCAATGTAACGTCATTAGTTGAAATACCAATAGTATCCGTACTTAAATGCTAAATCAATCGACAATTTAACTATTTTGTATAAAAGTATGGAAAAATTACGTGGATAAATACATAAATCATAAGAAGGTAAAGTGAATATTTATACAAATCAAAAGGGAGTTACAAGGATATTAAGATTTTATCACACGTACTTTTAAAGCACGTTTAGTATAAATGCCATAACTGATTATGTTTGGACAGTGAAATTATCCCAAATAATATTTCGCTTGCATCATAAACACATTTTTCAACCCACCTTTTTATCTCACATACATTACATCATAAAAAGTATTACAGTAATTATTCCAAATAATATCTCAAATAATACTCTATCCAAACAAATACATTTTCTATTTCACATAAAATCACAAGGGGGTTATATGGTTATTTTCAAACCTTAAGGAGATCATCTGGCATTCTGTAAAACTACATGAGGTAATAAGTAATTTACCTAATGTTTAATGATTATTATTAGATTTTCCATGTATCTAAGTTGCAATGCCATTTTGGTCTATAGAGTCAATGAAGAATTGCAAAACCAAAAGATACTATGGTATAGCATATGAGTCGAGTCAGTGAGCAGTTCGAGTTTCACATGTGAGCCGATAGTGAGCAGTTCGAGTCAAAACTCAATTCGAACTCGATCAACACCGAATTCGAGTTCAAAGATATTCAACTCATTAGCTTGTAAATCAGTTTGATTTTATATATTTTTTATATTTTTTATTTTAATTGTGAAATTACATATATAATCCTAATATTTTATTATTTTTTAAGAAAACTACTATTTTATTCATTTTAAAAAGTAAAATAATTATTTTTATTTTTTTTAAGTTCAACCTTGAGTTCGACTCGACTTGAATTTGAAATTGAACTCGAACTCGAACTTTACATTGAGAGTTTGTTGAGCTCGAATTCGAATTCGAATTTAATAAAATTAAGTCGAGACTCGGTTCAATTAAGGCAAAACTCAATTTGGCTAGACTCTTTTGCAATCCTACTATGAAGGGAAATTTTTGAAAGAGTTGTGGTATAAATGCGATGACACTATCGTTGCATAGGATCAATCGACTGCAACATTGAAAAACTATCACATACATCAAGATTAAGGCCAGTTTAACAACTTCTGTCTCCAAAATCATCAGCAACTTCAAATTTTCGACTGTTATTCCTAAATTATCCTATATTCTCAACCATACACACGTTTTCTGTAACTTATTAATTATAGTTAGCTAACGGGTAACTACCTAAGAACAAGCCCTTAATTCATTGAGCAGTAAACTTTGCTCTACTTTCTATCATCGCTTTTTGTTGTAAAGTCTCTCACTTTGCTTTATCCGACAAACACAACTATGTGGGATATTTCTTTGACGATGACTTTGGCCTGTAATCCTTAGATTTACAGTCGTTAAGTTAGCCTATTTTCTTAACTACATGCGTTTTTGACGGGTTAATTATAATTTCTTTACGTGTGAGGATATGCATAACACCTTGGACTACCTAAGAACTAGCACTTAATTCTTCGGGCAAGAAATTTTGCTCTACTTTCGTGCATGACTTTGCTGTAATTTCTGTCTCCCATTTGCTCTACCCAACGATTGCAGGTCTATTTGGTTCTTTGAACATGACTTTGGCCGAGTACCTTATCAGTCAATTCCAGGAGTCGTTGGATGCTTTTGATGTTAAAACCGAGTACCTCCTAGTTGATTGTTCAGCGAGCAAAATATGGTAAATGAAATAAAGAATAAAAAGTTCTATGTGGGGCTAAGATTGTAATTGACAGAAAATGCTATTTTATGTTGCTGCATTTTCAAATCGTTTAATGATTTAAACTCTTGAAACCATATGAGCATTATCAACTCAAAATGCATGGCGTAAGAACTCCAAAAAAAAAAAAAAAAAAAAAAAAAAACGGTATAACTCCTCGTAACTGTACGACACAAATGTACAAGAGTCTATATATAATTTGAGTTTTAATAATTGGCATAATTTGCCACTCTTACTAACATTTGTCTCATCAACGTCAACATCCTACTTAAAAATTCGTGCATGACTTTTCCTTTACTTTATGCTTGCCTTTTGCTTTATAGCATTAGTTAAGTAGCTGAGATTTTGTTTTTCTTTTTTTTTTTACAAAGATAATAATTATATAATCTATTGTATCATTTGATTAAATTTAAAAAAAATTTAAATTTTTTTCGTTGCATGTAGAATTTGAACTTTCACCAACATTTTTTAATTTTTTGGTGGCCGAGCCAAGCTCAGTGGTTTGGTTGCTGAGATTCGAAAAAAGAAAAAACAAAGGTGGGTTTGGTAGTCGACCAAGAAATTACTGTTGTAGAACGAATTTGGCGGCGAGGACTGAGTCAACTACCTGTGTCCTTGGATGCTGCAATTTTCTCTTTTGTTTTTATTTGAAAGACAAAAGAGATCCATCAACGTTTATGAAAGTATGATTACCTTCTTGTAATTGAGAATGAATTGGGAACACTACTATTCCGAGAATAAATTGGGATTAAAGGACATTTGCAAATTGAGTAATAAACATTTCCTGCCTATGGATTCAAGTTGCAAGACTATTTTTGATGTATTGAGTGAGGAAGATTTCAAAGTCTAAGAGATAGTTGTAACATGGGACGGGTAATTTCATAGAGTTGTGACCAAAATGGTATGACAATTTTACTCTGTATTGGATGAGAACTTATGTTCAATTACCAAGAGATAGCATGAATTAAATAAATGCAACATTCGAGACATAGCTATTATTGTTGTTGATGTTAATTTACCCCAACGAAAAAAGGAATGCTTAGAGTGTTTCTGAATACGTTATTATTTGGAAAAAAAAAAAGAAAGTTTTATTAGCAACATATATATATATATATTATTAATATTTTTATTTTTTAATTATCCTTTTAGGATGGCTTAGACTGTTTTTGGAGTGTTTTTCAAAAACTAATTTTTCAAATACAATAAAAGTTACAACAAAGTACTCTAAAAGATAATCTAAAAATTAGTTTAAATTTTTTTAAAATTTTACCAAATATCTCATAATAAAGTGTCAATAAAAAATATTTCAAAATATTTTCTAAAAATATTTCAAAATATACTCTAAAAACTCTGTTACAACAAAGTTTATCAAAAACACCCCCAAAAACAGCTAATCCAAACGGATTTAAAAAAAAAAGAAAGTTTTATTAGCAACATAAATATATTTTTTTTTATCTTTCAAAAATCATATCATAAAAAGTTCTACACTAAGGGTCCGTTTGTTTCGGGTGAAAATGTTTTCCAGGAAAATATTTTCCTAATTTCCCGTGTTTGGTTGCACAAAAGTTACTGAAAACATTTTCCTATGTAAAATATTTTCACTCATCTTATGGAAAACAACTTCCCTTCCAAACTTACTGAAGTTGTTTTCCGAAATGCATGCATCCCGCCTGTAGTATGTTCCAAACTTACTAAAAATATCTTGTAATATGTTCTTTTTTTTTTTAGTGTAAACAGGAGGACTCGAATCCAAGACCTCTTCCTTACACTCCCTCCCCCGTACCACCCAACCCAACCCTCCCCCTAGTATATTCAAAAAAAAAAAAAAAAAACCTCATCCTGCTCATCCTATGCTAGTAATTAATTATGTATAATAGGAACATTTTTTTCTAGATAAACTTTCAGCAGTAAGAGTGCAAGATATATGTCACAATAAGCATTGCATGTGATTGATATTTGACACTAAATGGCCAGCAATTTGTTCATTGCTTAAGGAGATATTTTTTATTCATATATACATTTCTCCAAGATTTTTTAAAATTAAACAATGAGATAAATTTTCTTATTTTGCATGGGAAGAAGTATGTAGTTATAATGTGTAGAAAGTAAAGATAGAGATAAAAGTGAAAATATTTCAAAAGTTAAACAAATACCAGAAAAATGAAGTAAGAAAATATTTTTAATAAGCTAACCAAACACCTGAAAATGATGAAAGGGAAATGATTTTCATGGAAAATTACTTCCACGGAAAATATTTTCGCAAGGAAAACATTTTACTTCCAACCAAACAGACCCTAATTCTTCTAAAAATTTTTCTAAATAATCTTGTATCCACAGACTCATAGTTGTTAACCTTAGCCCAACCTATCAACAAGCGAACCGATCAACCTCCTGAACTAATCAACCAGATGAACCGGGCACTAGATCAGGCCGATCTCTTATCAAACCAAAACATTAACCTTCTCGTTGTAGACCTCACTTACATCACCAACAAAATCTTACCACAAAGCAAAACTATCGTTTCATATTTTATGGCACATTGCCATCTATTTTATTATTGATTTATTGAATATGTTTAATGTGAGATTATGTTCTTTACAAAATCATGTGATCATGTTCTTTCTTTTGTTTTAAATTGCCCATATATAATTGAATATTGGCATAAACCACATGTATCATAAATTTCTTTATCTTAAGAATATATGAAATATCATTATGTAATATCGTTTCTTAGATAACTTACTTAATAGTTGTCCCTTTGGGGACGTCCAATAAATTTGAACTTACTTAATAGCTGCCACGTAATTGCTCAATTAGTTAAAATATAACATTGTGGCTAATTGATTCAACCACTCACCGAGGATTGAACTAATGATCCATTGAGCTCTCTCTTCCAACAAGACAAAACAAAATCATGGTAATTTATGAGAAACCACTTGCTGGCATTGCCTTTCATCTCTTACTTGTGACTACAGATTGTAATTTTCTTTTGTTAAAAAAAGGTTTTGGCTGTTTCAGTTTCAATCACCACCACAGAACAAAACATGTTTTTGAAATTATAAGTCGCTTATAGGATTATTTACAAATTACCTACTAATACAATTTTCATATCAGTAATGGGATTCAAGTACATACTTTTTTTTTTATAAATAAATGATTCATTTTTACCAATGGAGCCAATCCACATTGTATGCGATTGCGCGGGATTTACTAAATGTGATTTTCAAGTTTTTCACAGTCCCACGTACATGGTTTCTTTTGGATTGTTGAATTATTCTAAATACTATTTCGTTTGCATCATAAATATATTTTCTAATCTATTTTTTTATAATTTTAATTACTTTTTTATTTCACGCATATCGCATCACAAAAAGTACTATGGTAATTATTCTAAATGATATTTCAAATAATACCCAATCCAAACACTAATGAAAGTTATGTTAGCTTTCTTGGAATTCTCCAAATTCCAAATCACACGGTTTTGTTGGGAGGATATTTATGTAACTTCATGCAAGTTACACACCTTTTTTTGCGTATTCTCTCTCTCTCTCTCTCTCTCTCATGTCCTCCCAAATCAGCCATTGTTATACTTTACTCCTCTAAATCTTAAGCATAGCCATCCGTATTTACGACACTTAATATACTAACAGGAAATTGAGGGAGCAATTTTACTTTGCAACCCCTAATTCGTATTTGATTTTCTTTCTATAACCTAAATTTCAATTTTGAATATTTTGTAACCTAAACTTTGAAATCCATTTTATTTAAGTCCAACTTTTAGTACCATAAGAAAAACTAACAAAAAAGGAACACGCACATAACGCGTGCGGGTGTAGCAATTTCATATTCGTGCCAGAAATTACTCATTTTGCATCCCTAACTCGTATCCAACTTTCAGTTTGTACCCTAACCTTCATTTTTGGATATATTATGCGCTAATTCTCAAATTGTTTCTATTTGAGCCCAATAGTAAATACCATAAGCAAAATCAACAGAAGTATGGAGCCTACAGGCTATGTGCAAGTGTAGCAACAATTTGGTCTTATGTCATGTGTTTTAGCATTATTAGAAAAAAAAAAAAAAAAAAAAACTCTAGTTACCCAATAAAGAAAAATAGAGCCGACCAAAAAAAAAGGAAAAGCTATGGTTTCAATTGAAATCTTTTGAGCATGAACATATCCAAACTTAACCTTAGAAGAAAATTCTTGAGATATGCCAAACACTAGGTTAGTGAGGTGTCTTAGTCATTTGTATTTGGAAGATAAATGCCACTAATTCCTCTTATACTAATGCTCATCATTGCAACACAATTTTACATATGGTTCCAACATTTGCTGGTGGATTCACCCCGAGCCATGCCCTCAATATATGGAATTTGTGCACAAATTTATGGGTAAGAAGGATGATTAAATAGCTAAAAGACAGTTAAAGAATTACAATATGCTGTTGTTATTTATAATCCACTATGTATTTGTTTTTTATTCGATTTTGTTTGACAAAGACAAGGAACGGCAATACATAGATCTCTAAGAATAGCTTATAGAGATGTCTTTGCTTTTGCTAGTTTTGCAAACGATGTTAGTAATTGGACTCTAGTGAGAATGATTCGAGAGTTTAGCTTACAATATGTCCTAAATTGAAGTTCACAAAGCAAAGGATGAATCATATATAAGTTAGGGGTCCCAAGTGTAATAAGTCATTTTCACAAATGTGCAATTGCTAGACACATGCGTGCTAATTACTTCTATTAGTTTTGTTTACGGTGTTAATATTAGACTTTGAATGGGATTGATTGGAGAATTTAGGAAACAACATGTTAAAAAAAAATTATGGTATAAAGTAAGAATTGGGTATAAGTGAAGGGATGAAAAGTGAAATTAGTCCTAAAATGAGTGTTACAATTAAATTTGTAACTTTAAAATAAAAATTTTCCTATGGTGCTACTACTATTCTTCTTTTGTTAATCATCGAAAAAAACTAACCTTTAATTAACGCGTGATGTAAGCAAAGACTAACCTTTAATTAATTGTTCATTTTTTTTTTCTTTTAAGTAGTATTATTTCACGCGCAATACACGCGAAAACGAGTCTCGAAATGTTAATGCAAGGAAACTACATTTTGGTTCCTAATAGACAAAAAAACCAGTATAGAATAACGACTTTGGCCAGGAACTCTGAGTCAACTCCTGGTGGACTTAGCATCCATCCATTGCCTCCAAGGATTTAAGCCCGACTGGGCTCCTGCTTAACCTCCAGAACAACTTGTAACTTCATCAAATCTTGGTAGATCAGAGAGAAAAAAAAGAAGGCAAAAAGAGAGGACCTATAGGGCCAGCCGGGGAGAAAGACCATGTCAGAAGCAGCTGTGAGTTTTGTCCTAGAAAACCTGAAGCAAATACTGGTTTATAACTCCCATTTAATAGCTGATGTGAGGGAGAATGTTGAGAAATTGTGCGATCAGCTCAAGATTCTGAATGGCTTTGTCAAAGACTACACAGAAATGAACAGCAACACCGAGGCCCTGAAGGCGCTGAGGAGGGAGCTCAAAAGCGTGGTCAGCGAAGCCGAGGATGTCGTCGACAAGTACATCGTTCATGCCTCGATGCAGAAGGCCAGAGGAAAAGTTGAAAAGGTGCTCAAGATTGTTGATTATGGGAGCAAGCTTCGAGACCTGGGGAAGGAAATAGAGCAAGTCAGTGGAAGAGTGAAGGTTATTCTTGAGAGCCAGATAGTGCCTCGTTTGGAGGCTGCGCAAATCCAGGACATAGCCAATGAACGTGCAAAGAAAAAACAGGTAAAAAGAAAAAAAAAACTATGGCCTTTTGATTTTCTCAGTTATTTATTGCTATTTACTGCATTTTTAGATATTTTCTTAGTTAATAAAAAGTTATATATATATTTTAAAAAAGATACTTGTCAGTCGCGGATTTACACTGGGGGCACAGTGTCAGTGGCGGATTTACACTGGGGGCACGGGCCCCCACTGCCCCCTTAAATTTCTGATATCTACAAAAATTTGATGTAATTTTAACTGTGCCTCTGGAGTTTTATGTATCTATTGGTTGGTAGGCCCCTACTGCCCCCTTAAATTTCTATAATACCTATAAAAATTTGATGTAATTTCAAGTGTATCCCCTGGAGTTTTGTGTATATATTGATTTATATGCTTTTAAAGTTGTCTTTGATTTTACCTATTGTTACAGCTACCATAGAAAGGGTTTTTTCAATGATGAATATAGTGAAGAATCGGTTACAAAATAGAATGGAAAAAACTTGGATGAATAATTATTTAGTTACTTATATTGAGAAAAATATACTTCGTGAAGTTCAAAATGAAAAGGTTGTAAACTGTTATCAAAATATGAAAACTCGTCATGAGCAATTGTAAATGGTTTAGTTTGCTTTTGAAATAAAATTATTATTACATTAATAATTTTGAATTTGTTTTTTGATGTTTTTCATGAAATATATGCATCATTTGTACTTGTTAGTGAATATTTTTTTCCTTAAAAAACTAAAAAAAGAGTAGGTAAAAAATTTTAGAGT
The DNA here is from genome assembly GCF_036785885.1 of Coffea arabica. NCBI lineage: Eukaryota > Viridiplantae > Streptophyta > Magnoliopsida > Gentianales > Rubiaceae > Coffea > Coffea arabica. The sequence goes on along the minus strand of NC_092331.1, from coordinate 52,988,963 downwards.
TGCTTTTGCCCCCACTGAAAATTTTTTCTGGCTCCGCCGGTGATACTTGTATAACTAGGTTATTGATTCTTTATCTATATGGAATTTTGACATGTCACAGCCAATTTTAATTTGTTAACTGCCCTTAAAATGTGAGATTCTAAGGATGTGATCATGTCTAATTAGTTGAAAATAATTGATAGAATCATCACTAGGATCGACCACTTTATAATTTGTTGAATATACTGATTTTTTACAAAAACAATGAAGTACTCTAGTAAAGTTTTGTTACTGTATAAATTTTAAGCCGTATAGAAAAATCATACATTAATATCCCCAGGACTTCATAAGTTGAAAATTTTTTTTTAAAAAAAATACATGAATGTCAAATTTACTATGTTGTCTTTGTGTTTTTCTTTTAAATCCTATATAAAGCTAGATTTATCTATTTAATTTTGATACTTCTTCAGCAAACAACTTGTCAATCTACTTTTTTTTCGTCTTTTTTGTTAATCCGTATTTACTTAGCAACCATTTTTCTAAATATATTCCCAAACATTACAGACTGTAAAGACACTAAGGGCAACATGCTTCCACTTGACATAGGGGAGGCCACTCATTCTGCTAAAATCTGAAGTTAAAATGATAAAAATAACAGTTTTGCTTTAGTAACAATTGACCTAAAATAGGTGATTTCATTTGGACAATCATGATTGCTACAATCAAGAAGTTATAAAGTAATAAGAAACATGTTCAAAGTTATGAAATAACAAGAAGTTTACATACTTCCCCATCATAGAAGCATAATTTTGTTTTTAAAAAACTTTGAACATGCTCCCCAATCATCTTTTTATCTTATACACTCTTTCCAATAAATAGATATAATAAAATTTCTTTTAAAAGTACTCAAAAAATAAAATATTTTCTGGATGGATCGAACTATTGACAGCAAATGAATAAAAGCTGAGAACTTTCACATAATTTGAAGTCTGTTACAGCATCTTGGCAGGAAAAAAAAATGAAACTGTGATATCTTTCCCGTCATTGTTCTGCCAATTGGCTTGATCATTCCTCATCGTGCTATGTAGTTTTGACATGCTTAACATCTAATAGGCCCCAATAGTTGAGGAAGACAATGTGATTGGATTTGATGATGCAACAAAAGCAGTGATGGAACTTCTCAAAGCAGGATCAGAGGACCTCGAGGTAATATCAATAGTGGGTATGCATGGGCTGGGGAAGACGACACTAGCCAAAAAGGTCTTACATGACCCAAAAATTGAGTATGATTTCTTCGCCCGGGCATTTATCTACGTTTCTCAGCAATTTGAGAGAACTGAGGTGTTCCTCAATATTCTGGGGTCTATTGGCCAACTCACTGAGGAAGCGAAAAATATGCCAGAAGAAAAATTAGCAGAACACGTTCGCGAACAATTGAAGACCAGAATGTACTTGATAGTTATGGATGATGTGTGGAAGATAGAGGACTGGGATAAACTCAAAGTAGCTTTTCCGAACAATAAGAAGCGCAGCAGAGTCTTGATTACTACTAGAAACACCTCCGTGGCTATTTATGCAAATCCAGCAGTTGAGCCATATCATTTGGACTTTCTAACTTTTGATGCCAGTCGAGAGTTGCTACGGAGGAAGGTTTTTGGTGAGAACAAGTGCCCCGAAGAAGTGGAACAATATGAACTGCATATAGTAAAGAAATGTGATGGACTGCCCCTGTCAATAGTGGTGATTGCAGGTATTCTCATTAAACACCGGCAGATTGTTCGTTGGTGGAGTCGAGTTGCTGACAGTGTCAATGACTACATTTCCAGGGATGAAAAGCATATTAAGGATGTTATAATACTGAGCTACAACCATTTGCCTTACCATTTGAAACCTTGTTTTCTCTATCTTGGTGTCTTCAGGGAGGATTTTGAGATCCCTGTGTGGAAGTTGTTGCGATTGTGGATCGCTGAAGGGTTTGTGCCTCAGCAAAGAGATTTAAACTTGGAGGATATTGCAGAGGAATACTTGGAGGAACTTGTTGACAGGAATCTAGTTATGGTGGGACAGAGGAGGTCAAATGGCCAAATCAAAACTTGTCATGTCCACGACACTTTGCGTGACTTTTGCAAGGAGGAAGGTAAGGAGGAAAACATTTTCCAAGAAATTAAGCAGGATAACCTGGAAATCTTTTTTTCCAAGAACCCAACCTTGGATGATTATCGTCGTTTGTGCATTAATGCTAATGTCATGGCTTATATTTCTAAAAAACCTTCTGGTGCTCGTGTTCGCTCTTTCTTGACTTCTGCCAAGGAAGAAACTACCTTGGATGCTAAACATGTCCCCCTTATCCCAAGAGCATTCAAATTGCTTAGAGTGTTGGACGCAAAATCACTAAGATTTACTCTGTTTCCCCCTGATCTGTGCCAACTAGTTCTCTTGAAGTACATTTCCATATCTTGCAAACTTGACATCCTTCCTCCTGCAATGTCTACACTGTGGAGCTTGCAAACTCTTATAGTAGACACAACTGCTCGTACCCTTCAAATCAAATCAGACATATGGAAGATGCCACAATTGAGGCATTTGCATACTAATGCATCCACTTCTTTGCCATGTCCCACAACAACTAAAGGTAAGGAAGAAGCCTCGGTAAATGCAAATTTACAAACCTTGTCTTCCATCTCACCAAAAAGTTGTACAAAGGAATTGTTTGAAAGGGCTCCCAAACTCAAGAAATTGGCTATTTGTGGGAGATTGGCCATACTTATTGAGGCCAATGGTCAATCCAGATTATTTGAAAGTCTCTGCACATTGCAGTTCCTTGAAAACTTGAAGTTGTTGAATGAAGATGTATCCTCCCCATTGAATAGACTTCCTCAAGAAAACAATTTTCCCAGGAAGTTGACAAAGTTGACTTTGTCAAAGACTTTCTTGCCTTGGAATCAGATGTCTGTACTAGGAAAGCTTGAGAATCTTGAGGTTCTGAAGTTAAAAGACAATGCATTCAAGGGAAACAGGTGGAGGACAGAAAGCGGGGGATTTCAAAGTCTCCAATTTCTGCACATTGGAAGCACAGATTTGGTGATCTGGGATGCTGCAGCAAATCACTTGCCCAAACTTAAGTGTCTTGTTCTTAAGCACTGCACTGAGCTTCAAGGAGTTCCACATAGCTTTGCAGATATTTCCACCCTCCAGATAATTGACCTTCATTGCACCAATCATTCGGTGGCCTCCTCAGCCATGAAGATCTATGTGTTGAAACTGGAGCAAGCACAACAAAAAGCCACTAAGAGCAACAGGTTTAAGCTCTTTGTATATCCCCCAGTTTAGTTGATGATTACCACATAAACCAAATTTGCCCTTGCTTCTTTGACTGGTTAGTAAAGTTCTTTCCATTCCTTTTCATCACCTTTCTTGTTTGCTTGATCATCTTTAAGTGTTACTACGTTTTCTTATCTTTCAGAAAGTTTATCGTGAAGAGATAAGACAATTCACTTTTTGGCTGAAGGAGGAAAACTGAGGAGCAAGAAGAAGAGGTCTTTTCTCAACGTTTTTCTGCTTTGATAACTTCCAGCTGCAGCTTGAGATTTTTAACTTTGGTTTGTGATTTCCTTGTAATGGGGGGTTAGGCTTTATTAGTCTTCCTCTGAATTTGTACTAGTATGGATCAAGTTTTACTTGCATCTTTCTTCTTCTGCTATCTTTTGTGGTGAATAAACTTTTGTACTTTTATTCTATTCCCACCAAAAGTGTAAAAAATATCTGTTGTGTTTGAATAGCTATCTTGAATAGCTAGGTTGCATGTACTGTGCTAGCTATCTTGCTAGGATTATTAGGCAAAAACAAGGAGAAATGGTAAACGAGCTGTTTGTTGTCATAGGATGAAATTCTAGTTGGCAGCCCTAATTGATGATGTATTTTTCTATGTTCCAACTGCTTGTAGTAGTTTGCAATTTCAAATGATTTCCTTTTTTAAATTAGTTCTGTAAAATATTCATTCCTTAATTTTGTGGTATAGACACAATTAATCTTCCACAGGAATTGTTTGATATAATTCTATAGGCACTTCAAAGTTGGAAACAGTGCCAAACCATGGATTAAAAAAAATAAAGTAAATGTCAACATTGAAATTGTACTCAAGCGACCAAATGAATCCATATAACAAAGCTTAAGTGCTCAAAATGTTTAAGGAGGGCTCACAGAGTCATTTTATATAGAACACATTATGAGAATCAAAAGCAGACTGACTGTTATTTTAGGGACAGTTAACCAGTCATTGACTCCTTAACACATTTAATTACTGCAAAGTCAGGAGAAGACCACATCTCTGATTACTTAAACTTTTATAATCAATTTTTTATTTGTTCAACTACTTGATGCAGTAGGGTTGTGCCGTGTTGTTATCACAAGAAAACTTCAATTATTGGGTCTCCCAAATTAACAAACCTGAATAGCTGAACTTCACCATTGCTTTGCCATTACCTTGAGCTTGCTGTATTAGCTGAACTTTTGCACAGAAATTATTACAACTAATTAGAGTGGCATAGATGTCTATGACTACCAGTTGCTTTGCCATTACCTTGAGCTTTCTGAAGCAGCTTGAAACAGATTGGGATTTGGAAGTTAGACAGAAGGCTCAAATCCAAACTCTCAGACTGAAAGCAGGTTTTCTCAAAGCCCTTTTCAGCTGCACTGGAAAATGGCAGATTGATGATATTAATTTGAAAGTCCTCCTTGCGCATATACAGACTGTTATCCTGAAGGTAGATAAAGATCTTCAGGTTCTTTGGTCAGAATTGAATCAGATACCATCAAAAGAATGTCAGAGAATTCCAGCTGATTTGTATGTTTTGGTCTCAAGCTCACTACTAAAACTTGAGATGATTAATCCGGACATACAAGATGTCTATGGTGCACTTTCCAACTCGACAAGATTGACTTGTTCAACAATGGATGCTGTAATAGAATCTTTTGATGTTCTTCTAGAGTATCTGAAGGATCTAATGAGATGCAAGTCTCATTCTGTTGTTCCAGTGAAGAAGGAAATTGAAGCCCTTGAAGATAAGCTAAGGCATCGGAGAAATTTCCTTGGGATTACGAAGAGGTGGTGCGATGACCATGAGGAATTGAAGGATTTCTTGACTCAGACTGAAGCTGTGGCTGACAACATGGCGTGTCTCTTGTACTTGTGTTCCGAAGATTGCAAGATGGAAGAAAATATTGTGAATGAGATGAATATTGAACTTTCTTATCAACTACAGAAGCTAAATCCTTTTCATCTTGATGTTAGAGAGAAACATATCAAAGCCCTAAAAGCTTTGAAATCAGCAGGACAAAGTGTTTTCTTGGTGGATGAGCATGTTCTTGGATTTCTTGACTCTCTCCTTGCCAACACGGTGGAGCTATCAGACTTTAAGGCAAGTTCCCTACTTGCAATTGATCAATTAGAATATCTGCACGAGGAGCTGAAAATCCTGAGATATTTTCTCATGGATCCATCAGCTGAGAAGTACATTGAGAATCATCCGAAAGTGAGTAGCATATTTTTGCAAATGAAACGTGTTGTGTGTGAGGCAGCATGTGTTATCTACTCCTCTTATGATCATAATATTACTGAAGACATTACCAGGAAACAGAATCTTGCAATTACTGATTTGCTTCAACAGTTCAAGTTAATCAAGCTAGAGGCCAGAGATACCTATGATGAATTAATTCCAAAATCCTTGAGATCCAACTTCCCCAAAACTAATGAGCTGGGCTTCATTGATTTTGTCAGCCAGAAACTGAAGGAGCTTCTAAGTTCTAAGGATGATTCAATTGATCAATTACGGCATCATATAGAGACAGTTTACCAAAACATTTTGTCCTTTAGAGGAGACATCACTGAAGCTAAAGAACAGTTTATAGAACAAGAATTGGAAGATCCTTGGAAACGCTTCAAAGATATTAGTGTACCACACTGATTATGTCATCGACTCATTCATCCTCAGAGATGAGCCTCTATGGTATCACAAGTTGGGGTTATTCGATATCATTGAAGAGATTAGCATTATCAAAGTAGAGGTCAATTGGATCAAAGAAAATACTATGGCTAACCTGGCAGCCCCCAAGTTTTCCCTGAATGTAGGCGGTGCATCATCTTCAGAAGCTAATTCTGAAAATTTTGAGGCACTGACAGCTCGCAACTATGAGGCTGCAGGTGAAGTTATGAACCCCATTGACTATGTGGAGCTGTTTGAGGATGAAGCTAAACAGATAACAGAGGAACTAACAAATGGTTTGACACAGTTGAGCATGCTCTCTATTGTTGGAATGCCAGGAATTGGTAAGACAACATTAGCCAATTCCATATACCAGAGTCCTTTAGTTCCTCTGCACTTCCATGTTCATGCAAGGTGTTGTGTCACTCAGTTGTATCAAAAAAGAAGATTGTTGCTGGAAATTCTGCAACAAGTTAATGCAAGAACCGAGCCAAGACATGGATTGACTGATGATGAATTAGCAGAAGAGTTGTATAGAAGTCTGAAGGGGAAAAAGTATGTCATCTTCTTTGATGATTTGTGGGATACCAGGCTGTGGAATGATATGAGTACCTCTTTCCCAGATGATAATATGGGAAGCAGAATTATGTTCACAAGCCGATTTCATAACATTGTGTCACAAATTGAACGTAAGAGTATTACTTATCCTCTCAATCCCTTATCAGAGGTTACTTCTTGGAAATTGCTGGAAGTGAAGCTTTTTCAAAAAGAATGCTGCCCTCAAGAACTTTTGGGAGTTGGAATGCAAATGGCTATCAATTGCAAAGGCCTACCACTTGCTGTGGATTTGGTAGTTTGTCTGCTCAGAAACAAGGAGAGAAGACAAGATTGTTGGGAACAAATTGCAAATAGTTTAAATACACACCTTCTTGCAGATCAACAGGGTCGATGCTGGGGTATACTAGAACTCAGTTACAACCATTTGCCAAATCATTTGAAGCCATGCTTTCTCTATTTCAGAGCATTTTCTGAGGATGAAGAAGTTCCAGTATCTGAGTTGATGTGGTTATGGATTGCAGAAGGATTTGTTCAACCACAAAATGACGAGAAAGGAAGCTTAGAGGATGTAGCTAAGAAGTATTTGAGCGATCTAATTGCTAGAAGCCTCATAATGAAAACCAAAAGAGGATCTCTTGGTGGAGTCAAAGCAAGCCGCATTCATGATCTACTGCGTGATTTTGTCTTGGCAAAAGCTAAAGAAGAGTGCTTCATGGAGGAAATAAATGGTTATGAGCATTTGATTTCACCTTCTTGTGTCCACACAATGTCCAAGCCATACCGTTTGTTTGTCCATTCCAGGTGGATGGATGGTGCTGCAATAACAAAGCCTTCTGCTGTTCGCGTCCGCTCTCTGGTAGTCTCTCGATTTGCAGCTTCATGTCTAAAATCCAATTCATTTGCTTTGCAAAATTTCAAACTTCTGAGGGTGTTACAACTTTCAGACATCAAAACTGACTGCTGGACTAGCATATTCTGCCTGTTTCATCTGAGGTTCTTATCACTCGAAACTTACTCTTATATGATCCCACCAGAAATAAGCAATCTCCAGAGCCTGGAAACTTTTCTTTTGAGGCTGAAAAGATACGGAGAAATCGAATTACCAGAGACTATTTGGGACTTGGTGAAACTGAGACATTTCAAGATATGGGGGTCATCCACTTTGCCAAAATACAATCTGGAGAAATTCTTCAAGTTTGATAATTTGCAAACACTTGCGACTCCAGCCTTTTGTTGTGGAGAAGATACTGAGAAGATCTTGAGAGGCCTACCCAGTCTTCGAAAGTTAAGTTGCATACTTCTGGATTCATGGGATAATTCTTTGAAATGCAACCGCTTTCCAAATTTGGACTTCCTCACGCGACTTGAATCACTCAAGCTGGAATACAGTGGTGAGGTGCAACAACGTTGTGAGTTCAACTTCCCCTCGAATCTCAAAAAGTTGACTCTGTCAAGGTTCTTCTTACCGTGGAGTGAAATTTCGACCATTGGAAGGCTACCTAATCTTGAGGTTCTCAAATTACTATGCGGTGCATTTGAAGGGAAATTATGGGACATGACAGAAGGTGAGTTTCTTGAACTCAAGTTCTTGATGTTGCAGAATTTGAACATTGCTCAATGGAATGCCTCAGAAGGAGATCACCTTCCTTGCCTTGAAACACTAGTATTGGCTAATTGCAATCAACTTGAGGAGATCCCTTCTTGTTTAGGTGATGTGCTAACGCTAGAGAAGATTGAGTTGCAACATTGCAGACGCTCTGTTGAGATATCCGCCAGGACAATTAAGGAAAAACAAGAGGAAATGGGAAATGAGCAGTTTGTTATCACCCTTAAATGATTTAAGTACTTGTGTATGTTTCATATTGCTTGTGTTGTGAATTCTATCTTCTTTTCCTGTCAACACAGCAACTTGTTTCCATATAAGCTCTCATTCTATAGTTTTGCTTCTTTCCTTCGTGGTTTATTTTCTTCTTCACTCACTCATTATACTAACCAGTATTCACTTGATTAAACTTAATCAAACTGTTCAGGGAGCAATTTGTATGAATATTCATCAACTCAAATAGTAAAACTGGTACGTTTCATCAGCCAGGCTGCTTGATAACATTATTGAAAAATGATCTACCACTGAATGAGTCAAGAAGTACCAAGATTACATTGAAATCTTTCAGAAAAATAAAAACATATCACTCGGCCTTTTGCTTATGCTGAAGCATCATTTGTTGATAAAAGTTCAACGCGAAACGACATTTTCTCTGACAATTCTTCATGGTTAGATGACACTTTTTAGATTTCCCTTTCATACAATCTCTATGTTTTCAACTTGTAAAACTAACATTTACAAGACAAGATTCAGACTCGTATATTGCAACTTCAATCGAACCTAAATTACGTGTAGCCTATAATGATACTACTATATAGTACTTCAGACTCGCATATTGCAACTTCCTAAATTACATGCCACGCTAGAAGGTCTAAATTGTCAGGAGATGAATGTCGAAAGTAGTTATTGATAGATGACCAGCTAACCATTATTCCAAACAATTAAGAGTAATTAGAGGTCAATCTGAATCTCAAAAAATGCTCACCGGCAACTAGAAGGGAACCCTTTACACTAAACAACACAATCACCTAAAGTTCCCTCGTTAACACATGAAACTGAAGCAAGCTCAGAAGAAGACTTTGAAAGCAGTAGTATGAGCCTACAAAATAATGAAGTTGTTCCGCGGCCAACATATTAAAAACTCTTAACAACAGACACAGGCACAATATTTTCGAGATGTGGTAATAAACAAACACATTTATTTCAAAGACAAAAACTGGTGACTACATATAGTAGATCATAAAGAGCATATCTACAATATCAGTTGGCATCAAAACAAATAGGCAATACGAAGAATCACCATTGCATACAATCGGCTCCCTCATCTATCCAGAGAGAGAGAGAGTACCATGACGCTAACAGCCTAGCAGAAAACCAGAAAGAAAACATCTTCTTGAAGTTAAATAGCATGGTTTGTTCCTGAGTTAATGATCAGAGTCCTGTCTGCTGGCTAAGCATAGCTCGTGTAATTCATTAAGAATCCATTCTTCACCAGTGTGCCCGCCAAGGACCAAGACTCTGGTTCCACCAACCACACATGTACTATGGCCCCAAGCAAATTTTGGTGGCTCTCCAGGAACACTGAGAATTCTCCAGGATGGCTTTTCTTCTGCAGGATCTAACAAGAACAGCTGTGAAGGAGAATGCAACCCAGCAATTGAACCACCAAAGATGATAATCCTACCACAAGGCATGCTTACTGCCACATGATCAAGTCTAGGAGGAGGAATTACAGCATTCTGGCTTCCTAGGCCAGTGAATGCACCGCATTCAAGTTGCCTCCACTGTGGCTTCTCATCATCCAAGTCAATAGTATAAGCCTCACCTGACCTTAAGCGCAAGTGCCCACTCTTGGCAAGCCCCCCAAACATAAGAATTTTCGTTTTTCCATATACTGAGAGTGAGTGCCCCAGTCTGGATGGAGGTGCCCATGAAGTTGGGATCTCTCTCCACTTGGGGTTTTCTGTAGTAAGATCCAACAAATATGTGTCACTGAGCAGTACCCCTGCATCAGTGCATCCACCTGAGACGACTAACTTTGACCCTTCTAACGTGCAAGAGCTATGCCAAGATCTAGGAAGTGGAGGAGTTCCACCAAAGACTTCTTTCCACGTGGGGTGTTTGGCATCCAAGTCGAGAACAAACACATCATTCAGCAACCCTTGCCGCCCACAGCCTCCAAATACCACCAACCAGGAACCGTTCAGGCATGAAAGTGTATGGCCCCAACGTCCTGGTGGGGAAGATTTTACACTCACTCGATGCCATTCTGGATTTGCAGCATCAAGATTTAGGACAAAGGTGTCATCCATTGGCTGCATGTTGACTCCTTCTCCACCAAACAGGACTAGACGATTGCCAGCAGCACAAGCACTGAAATTGCAACGTGAAGGCTCAACTGCACCTCCAACTGTCACCTTTCTCCAGCAAACGGCTTCAAGAGTTGTCAATTCCCTAGCAAGACGCCCCCAACCTAATTTTTTTGTCATCAGTTCCAATGCACCAGTGACATCCCTTCCCCAAGCATTTTGACAAACCATTTTTCTTACATGCTCATTTTGTGTTAATAGGCGAATCCTTCTACAAACAGAGCCAATAGATGCTACATCCCTTGGTGTCAACCGTGATAATATGTTCTGAGCCAGTACTTCATCAGTGAGCTGAAGAATCCTACATATTTCCAGATGCTGAGTGTACTGAAACTGCTCACTCATTGGAGCAGTGTCTCCTGACTCATCAAATTCATGCTGGCAAGTTTTCTTGAAAACAGGATATGATACAGTATTTAGATCTATTTTTGCTTCAGAAAACATTTGAATCCCAATTACATGCGTAACTATGCCATCATCGCTGTGTATTGGTGCGAGTCTTAACATATTCACCAGAGGAGTTCCATCCTTCCTGAAGTTGAGAAGCTCACCTTGGAACTCAATGCCTTCCTGGAGACATCTTCTGATCTCAGAAACTACAACAGGATCAACAGAAGGATGCCTTCTTTGAGCACGAGGGTCTCTGAATTGCAAGAACCGACTAAAGCAAAGGATAAAGAGGTACGTGTCAAATGAGCTACATCATAGTCTTAGATATTCTAAGGTAATTGATGAAATAGAGGGACAAAATTGATGACTTCAAAAGTCAATAACCAGAATCAGCTGCAGAGAAGCACTGGTAAGTCAGAGTTTAGTTATTGTCTGTAACTTATTGCTTAGTTGCAATAATGCACTCAAGTTAACCTATGGTATCTACAAAATAGTATGGAAGGAAACAGCACTATTCAGATAAGCCACGAATTTCCATCACAGCACTTTGCATACACAAGTGGAGTTACATGTACAAATAGAAGATTCACTATTAGTGAACAGTATTTGCTTTGGACAAAAATATCACGAAATCTTTGAAACTTGTTTATTTCAAGTTGCATCTCCATCCTCCTCTAGCCATCCAACAAATTCCATTAGACGTCAAAAATGACAAGACAATTGAATAGCATATGGTTTGGGTGGTATAAGAAGAATATTTTATCATCTGGCACAAGAATCCACCATTACAACATTAAGCTTGCTGATTAATTTATATATTACTTTTTACAGCAGTTGAAGTTTTCAGGACTAAAGTTGAAGTTCGTAACAAACCACAAGCCACTATTTATTGAATTTACGAGTTATAATATATAGTCCTAAAAAGCAGCCAAATAAGAATGTCTGAACAGAAAATTTTGTGTGAGTGAGACAAAAATGCCATCACTGCATCTGTTAACAACGTGATAACTTGAAGATTCATCTATATGAATTCATTGCATTTACTGCTCCACATTGTACATGGAAAATGTCAAAAGATGAAAAAAAAAGGGAAAAAAAAAAGGACATCTGAATTTGTTAAGGGAAAAGGGACAAAAGTCGATCTTTTGATTTTTTCAGCACAAGTGAAATGGAAAAATAGAGGAAGACCTTTTTACCAGAAGCTCCTACACCTTTTTCACAAAGGTGAGTGCAGAAGAGGGATAAAAAGAAACAAAAATCTCATTTTTGGGATATTCCAAGACTTTTTCCAGTACAATTCTCACTGCCACAGCACACTGTGTAAAACAAAGGAAGAAGACGAAATTCTTCACTTCAGCCACCTTTTAATTCCTCATTTTCAAATAATGATGAAGTAAATTTTGATTTTTAAATAATCAATCAAGCAAATATTAGCCCGATTCAAGTACAAAGTCTTATAAACAAGTCAAATTCAAGTATAAAGTCTTATAAACAAGTCAAATTTCATATTTCCCAAACTACTAGCTCAGACCGAACGTAAAATCAGAATGAGCACTATCTCAATGATCTTTTGCAAACTTAAACAACTAATCCAAACGACAAAACTTCAAGTTAATACATCTTCATCAACTAAGACTTTAAGAGCCATTCAATCACTAATCACATTGAATGTGCAAGGCAATACCTACTCTGCTCCATTCCTGATTTCTGTGACACACTAACACATTTCTTTCCCAGTATTCTAAAGTTCTTAACAGATTCAACAATACAATTCAGTGCGTAGCCACCTGGATTATGAGATGACAGCAAGCAATCAGTTCCTCCGTGAAGTCGGCTTAGCTCATGATGCTTTCCTATTTCAGTTCAAACTTAAAACACGATATGCAATAATTGCAACTCTGCTAGCATAAAACTACTTTACTTTCAAGCCCCCCCTTCCTTCCCAAAAAAAAAATCTAATTTTGCACTTGCAAATGCAATCTCTTTCATTTTGTCACGTTTGGCAGAAGCAAATTTCTCTCCCAAGAATTTCTCAACTGAACAATTTCCACTTTTTCATACTCACGTATTAGAAAATATAATAAGTACAACATCCCTCCAATTTTTCATTATGTTACCAAACATTTCGATAAAATCCCAAAAAGAAAAGGAAAATATAAGTCCTAAAAATCAATCAAATTTACAACAAGTCCTTCTTCCAACACCCCAAATTCTACTTTTTCTCATACATTTTCCCTTCCACAAAAAACACCAAATCCCCAACTAAATTTTCAAAAAAAAAAAATCCCATTTTACTCATGCACAACCCATTTCCTTCAACCAGAAACACCATAATCTCAACTAAACTTTCCCAAAAAAGGAAAAACATATTCACACATAAAAGCATGCAAAAGAAAACAGAAAGGAAAAACAATCAATTCTTTTTGTCAATCCTTACCAATTGCGACCGAGGACTTCATCAGCACGAAACCCAGTGGAGAGTTCAAAGACTGTATTCACATAAATGATGGGGAAATCGGGTTCCAACGCATCAGAAACAACGATCGCAGACGGCGTCGTAATGGGATAGAAGAACTTTTCACCTGCAGGGACATAAATCTCACCATCTTCACTACCACTTTCCTCTTCTTCCTCTTCCTCTTCATCTTGGAATTCTTCTCGTTGATATCCTCTTGTCTTTGGGTCACCCGCAGTGCATTTCAGCCTTTTCGCACCTCCCCTTCTCCTGAACTCCTCTTCCTCTTCTTCACCTTTCTCCATTCCCATCTCTCTGATTCGATGAATTTCTCTCTCTTTTTTTTTTTTCCCTGACTGAAGATTTTGTATATGGTACTATGTAGTATGTACTCTGTGTGTGTGTGTGTGTGTGTGTGATTTTTTTTTTTTTTTTTCTGAGTGGAGATTTTGTAAGTGGTACCCTGTACTGCATGTCCGGTGTGGAACTTGATATCTTGGAGAGTAGGGAATGAGAATGGACAAATTAGAGCAACGAATTACAATAAAACCTGTGCCACTTGGGCATAGTATTTATCAAATTGAGATTCTTCAAAATTCACTTGATGGAAATAATTGCACTCTTTTGACAAAAAAATAATAATAATTTCACTCAAATTTGATTTATTTCTTAAATTTTTTTAGTGAGTAAAATTGAATTGAGCTCGAGTAAATTTCAAATTTATACCTACAAAGTCAAGTTATCGGGTAAAATTCAATCAAGTTCGAGTAAATTTCAAAAATTATACATATGGAACTGAGTTTAATCTGAGGCTAAAAAGTTAATGAATTTCAAATTTTATTTTGTTTGAATTCATTAATTGGTAAATCAAACTCAAACTAATTCTTATCAAGTTGATTAGGATAACCCTATTTTATTTCCCATTATAAAATCACCTTCTTCCAAGATAAATCTATTTTGTTTCGCATTATAAATAGATCTTCTTCCGTTTGCCTGCTTTCATTTCACAATTCACAACACCTCTATTCTCAATGATGGTCTACGCATTCGTATTGCAAATTTTGATTTTTATTTATTAATTTTGAGGTTAGTAGCTTGACACCATATGGCACGGTAAGTTCAACTAACCTATGGCTGCTTAATATTCAGATAATATAATTTACGATCATCTATGACAAATACAATAAGCTCAATTCACCTATAGTTATTTCGTATTCACACAATAGAGTTTCTGCGATCATCTATACCAATGAGTTTTGAATGGCCTCCTCTCACAGTTGAAAAGTGATTTAATTATCTCGAATAAATTTATACGTCAAGCTGCAAAATGTGTCTCAATTGTAGCCAATTCTTTTGTTTCTTTTCTTATTGAAAACCAATTCTATCAAAATTGTTCAAGAAAAGTTAAGCAAGTGACACATTGAGTCGAGAGAGAGGTGGGTTGAGTGGTTCAGGGGAAAGGAATGTAATTGCAAGGTCCCGAATTCATATCCTCCCACTTATACTAAAAAAAACTTTAAAAAAAAATATGACACATTGGGCTATAGGTCATGACAAAGGTATCCCTTAATGAATTAGTAACAAAAGATCCAACAATTTAGTTTAGCACACACCTTTTTTCTTTTTTGGAGAGATGCCATGTAAAGCTAGTGGATTAAATAGAGCTAAAAAAGAGCTCAAGCAAATTATTGCAAATAGGCAACCAACTCGTTGTAGCTAAGTTGACCATCAGATGAAATATAAGGTGCAAATCTGACTATATGTCAAGAATTCAACCTCTGCACTTGCACTATAATTTAAAGAGTGTACAGTAGTACACCCTTTTAATTTGGAGGTGAGAACTACTCTCTCTAGCTCTCCTTAGTCCGGTTGAATCCTCTCTTAAATAGGTTAGAGCAGGAGTAGGAGCAAAAGTAGAAGTAAGAGTAGTGTAAGAGTTGATGATTGACAGAAAAAAAATTTATTGCAAATACATTTGATTGGTTATAAAACAGATAAAAGTGTAGCATATGAACTCCAAAAGCTATTAGTATAAAAGTTGTGGCCGGTAGGCTCGAATTTTATTTATTTGTCCCATCATTTTATAAATTTATTAAGTAGGGTACTTACTTTGGTTTGGTGGGGGGATTAGAGTGCGTCATCTTCAAAGGTCAGAAGTACAGTAGTAGTATTTATTTAGAAGCATAATGATCATTCGCCGCCCAAGGATAAAAGTATGTTTAGACAAAGCATTGAAGTAATGGTATAATAGCGATTGCTCTGCTTGTCATGCGGGGTTTGTCAACCGTACTATAAACCTTGGAAGTGATTTGTGGGGTTTGTGCATTAGACAATATGAAAATGACTTGGATAAGAAATTTTCTTATGGTCTACAGTAGAGGCGGTTAAGCTGATTATTTATTTGATACTAATATATCAGACTTTCATTCTTGGATTAGTAAAATGGATCCCGTGGCTAATTAGAAAAACTTCACATTCTCAAAATAAATTGAATTTACAAAGACAAACTTTAGGGGCAAAGAAATACTTCACAATCTCTTGGATTAGTACTTTGATAATTTTTTCCCCTAAGATTAGTTAATCATTTCACAAACTTTCATCACGAGATTTCCTTAATTACCTTCTTGTGATTTATGATAATGACCCCAAACAAAGCCAGTGGCACTGTCATGGTTACGGAGAACTTTAGGGGCAAAGAAGAATAGAATATGTCCACATAGGTGGAGTGGGCAACACGCGTTTAAAGGATATTTTCTAGGAAAAAATATCTAGACCTAATCTGCCGGCAGATGTCTTCCACGTCATCAATTGGTTTAGTTAGATATTTTGGCGCCAGAATGGAGCGAGAATCCCCGAGCATTGCGATATCTGTTTCTGCGGACACTTGAGAGGATTGAATTGGCTTTGGATTTGCCTTGGCGCACTTTGAATATGCCAAAATTGGTCCGTCACTTTTAACTACTCATAAAAGATTTTTATTTTTTTTCCAAGAAAGCAAAATTGTAGGATATTTTTATGTTTGGATCAAGACTTTACATGATTTGAGATGGCTCATGAATTGACATGGTCGTTGCACGATTCGCGCTTGATCACTATTGAGTTTTGAGTAGGTTTTGAATTGATTTAGTGAGTAACTTTTGGTTCTTCAAGCTTACTTATTCTTACATTCTTCAAGTAAAATTTCTGATTTATTCATTTTAAAAAATACTTAGAAATATTTTTATTCTTATTTGAGCTTGATTTGGCTCAAACTTGAGCTCAACTTATATTTGAACTTGAGTTCGAGTTTGAACTTGAATTCGAGACTAGTGAAAATTGAGTCAAGTTTGGTTAGTTTAGCACAACACCCAACTCGATTCTGCTCGACTTGTTTGTAGCCTTATTTCGAATTGAAAAATATTTGGGAAAACATTGTAAACACAATGTGGGAATATTTTTTTAATGTGATATATGTGAGATAAAAAGATATATAAAAAACTAAAATGGTGATTCAAAAATATATTTATGATGCAATAAAAAAAATTTCAAAAAATGAGCTCTCCAGAGAAGCCGAAACTTGTTTTATTATTATTTTTTAAAAGAAACTTTGAACTCTGCTAAAACTTTGAAACTAGATTAGAAATAATTGATGTCATTTTATATTTGGTGCATCATTCCAATCTTTGACTTGATATGGAATGCACAGGGTGTATTTATGCAATATAAGATAATTTAATAATCTAAAAAAGAAATTGAAAATCATAAGCATAATAAAAGGAGAAAGCAAAGTTTTTAGTTATTTCATAAGCAAAGTTATAGAAACCCTAATCAGCTCTCATGAAGATAAATGTTAACTTCAAACCCCTTGATCAGGCTTTATATATAGTATAGATTTATTTGTTAATTGGGATATAGGTAATTTGCCTTTATGTTACCATTTTTCTCTTGTAAGCTCCCAATTGGATTGCAATTTTTTTGGAGTTTTTATAATAAAATATACTGTAATGATGTGACATGTGCGAGATAAATAGATGATTAAGAAATGTGTCGGAAAATATTCTAAAATTTTTTCTATGAAAACTTACAATCCAAAATATTAGCAATTTTTAAGGTTTGTAAGCTTTTCTCATCAGGTGTCACTAAAAATTACATAGGTGTATTGAAAAGTAGAAATCTTCTTTTAGATAATAAGTTGTAGGTGGCTCATAAAATGTACCATGATTTGCACATTTTGCACTCCAAACTTAAGAGGGAGGGGGAAAGATGAGGATTTGAGAGTCAAATCATAGACCTAACACACGTGACTTAAGTCTCTAATTGCTGAGTTGGACCTTGCAAAAATTTTTTGGTTAATTAGAAATTGTGTCCGTACTTCCTTGATGTTTTCCCTTTATTCTTCTTTTTCCCTCACATTTTATCATACAGTTCTAAAGCAATGGACGTGGATAGAGCAAGTTGTAATTCAACCAAACAGCACTCTGCATCTTATGCACAAGTCTGATCCTTGGCTTCAAATAAATAAACCATATCCACTGTTTTTTTTTCTATACGATAGCTTTCTACATTCTAGGAAGGGGGAGGGGTTGAAGAGGTTTTGGGGTAACTCGAAGGGGACTGAACCATCACCGAATTAGATGAGTGTACTATGCACTCGCTTGAATTTTTTAAGCAAGATCACATTTAATTATAGCAAATTGATAAAAGATAAGGTTTGAACCCTTACTTTGATTTTTTTAAGCATATTCACTGTCTAGACTCAACACTATTGCACATTTTTCTTGGAGAAGAACCCCAAAAAAAAAAAAAAACACACACACACAGAGTGAATGGAAGAAAAAAATATTGAAGTTGAAATAAATTAACAAGTTGATATATGCTTCCTTGCATTATAATTAATTTGATTGGAGGCGGCTCTTGAAGAATTCCCATGTCAAACCTTTCTCAATGTACTCTATATTGGAGGGTTCAAAAGGCCCTCTAACTCTATCTATGAACTTAATCTGTGCTCTTGCAGGAAGAACACTTCTTGAAGGATCTGGTGAAGTCCCATAGCTCAAACATGATGAGAATCCCTATCAATTATGGAAAATCAGATATCACACTAAGAATGATAAAGACTTCATTACAATGTAACTTTTGCAAAGAACAATAACCTCCTCTTACCAAAACTTTTGAATAAATTTTTTACCTTGAAGATAAGGACTTCAACCTCCTCTTCATCAACCATTGCTTTCACAAGAAGAGCTTCATTTCTTGCAGATTGAGTATATGTCTCCAGCATCGCTATCTCTGCATTATAACCATCATATTCTTCATCCTCTTCTTCATCTTCATATACAACTCTCCTTCTTGCACTACATTTTGAATCCAAATTCCACCTCTTATCTAATTTTGATCCCTTAATGAAGGAAGATATGTTCAAAGTTTTGTTGAAGGTTGACTTCCAATCACTAGAAAAATGAGGTAAGAAGCAAGGGGATGAAGAAAGTGAAGTCCATTTAACAAACTGCTTCAACATAGGAGATAGCCTAACGATACAATAAATGAAAGGATAATGCTCTGTAACGAATTCTTGGCCAAGTTAAAATGACTCTATTCAAAGTTTTATTTATTATAATTTTTTTTTTTTAATAATTCCTCTGTCTTTTTATTTTTAGTCCCTTTCTTTCCTTTTGGATGTGGTCGGGCAAAGATAAGGTTGAAAATTGAAATATCTTTCCATTTCTGTGTAGACGTGTAAAGAGAAATCTAAGTGGGCCGTGACTCATTTAAGTTGTACAGCTCATCCTAGGGCGAACTGGGAAGCAATTTCTCATATCTGTCCTTATCGTGAGTCATCCTCCTTGTCTTTTCTTCGGTACGAACCTCGTTCCCTTTGTACTAGAAAAACAAAATAATAATTGTGTTTGAATTGCTAAATTATCTCAAATAAAATTTCGTTTGAATTATAAATATATTTTTTAATATTTTTAATTATTTTTTATATCACATATATCACATTATAAAAAGTGTTACGATAATTATTTCAAATAATACTTTATACAAACACATTCAAAACCTCATTCCCCTATTTTTTCCTTCTTTTCCAAATCATGTCTTTAAATTAGCCACAAATCCTCACTTTCCTTTCCAAATTACCCCCAAAGCTCACACCTTCTAATGAGGTGACAAATGAACTGAATTGTTTGCGAATAGCTGAATCAAAGTTTGAGTCGCACTCGAATTACTTGAGTCTCAAATATTTAGCCATTCCGCTCAAAAGCTTGTCAAGTTCATATATACATACACACATATATATATATATATATATATATATATATATATATATGTTTTAAATACATAAATTAATTATTAAATTATCTAAAATTTTATATTTTTAAAACAAATTACATATCTTATCAATTGAATTCGAGTAGTTTAAATTCGAACTTGATCTCAATTTGTTTCTTGAACGGGTTTGAAGTTTGAACTTGATTCAATCACCTTTTTTTTTACACTAGCCTAGCTCGAATTTGGATATCAAAAGTTCATCGAGCTCAAGCCCCTCAGATGTTACACTTCAAACTCGGGGTACATTCGGTGTTCGATTTGGTTCCCTCGCATCTCTAATTTCTATTTTCCAAGTCCCCCTTCCCACAGCCCCTCAAGGACAATCGAGTCATTTCACCACCCGAGATCAGCTCCACGCCTTTATTCTGCACTATTTACGCACTCGCATTCTAAATTAATACTCCACTGTCAAAAGCTTCCTTCCAACTTCTGAGACCGATTCCTTTTGGGCGCAAAAGTTTTGGCGCAATAAATTTTCCATTTTGTCACTTCATTCCTCTATGGCGACTGCTTGCAAGGAGGCCTTGCCTGTGCCGCTGCCGTTTCCGGCGGGGTTAAAGGTGTTGGTGGTAGATGATGACTTAACCTGCTTGAAAATTCTTGAACAAATGCTTACCAGGTGCATGTACAGGGGTCGGTATTGATTTTTCAAAATCTCTGTTTTTTCCGTGTATTCTGAGTTCTTTTACGAGTATATTAGTTTTCTCCCAGTCTGGAAAATTGATATAGTAAAAGTGAAAAAAAAATTGAGAATATGTGTTTTAGTCATTTTTCAGTCCTATTTATCATGGAAATTTGTCAAACTATTCACGTTCTTTAATAATTTTCCAATGCATTTGGTAAAAAACAAGAACTTGGGTTCATGAGCCAATCTTTTTACCAAACAAAAATTTTGCGTTTGTTAATTATTCACATGTTCTATGTCACTATATCTAAATAATTGGTTTAAGATTATATTTTTGTGAAAGTTCCTGCATCAATGTCTTTGATCGATGGTGCCAAATTTCTTGCATTTAGCAATGGTTGAATCGCCACTGTTTGTTTTCTGACCCAATGCTTAGTTTAATGCTATGTCTTTTTTTTATTATTATTGATTTGATGATCTGGAGTTGCTTGCAGTTACCACTTGTTCCCAGGCTACTGTTGCCTTGAATCTCTTAAGGGAAAAGAAAGGATTTTTTGATATTGTACTAAGTGATGTCCATGTGCCCGATATGGATGGCTTTAAACTTCTTGAGCTTGTTAGTTTGGAAATGAACCTGCCGGTCATAAGTAAGTGATGTTTGTCTTCTCTGGCTTACATGCTGAAAAAATGCTTTGTTAATAATATGTTCTGGTCTGCAGTGATGTCTGTAGATGACAGAACAAGTATCGTTATGAAGGGAATCACGCACGGGGCTTGTGATTATCTGATTAAACCTATACGCTTTGAAGAGTTAAAGAATATCTGGCAGCATGTAGTTTGGAAGAGATGCAATAAGGGAAAAGAGAATGAGCATTTGGATACCATGGAAGATTATGATCATCGCAAACGGGGAAGTGATGAGGCTAAGTATGCTTATTCTTTTGGTAATAAAGGAGCAGATGGAGAACCAGAAACATCCACAAAAAAGAGAAAAGATGCTAAACAAAAAGATGATACTGAAATAGGAAAAGATGACCTTATTACTTCAAAGAAGACGCCTGTAATCTGGTCGATTGAGCTTCATCAACAATTTGTTAGTGCTGTGAACCACCTGGGAATTGATAGTATGAACTTTTGTTTTTTAGCTTTTGCAACGCATCAGTATGCTTTTGTAATTCTGGTCTAAGTTTTCTTCTTAAACCTGTTTTTAGATTCTAAATAGACAGCTGTCTATTACTTCTATGTTTGCTGCTCTTTTTAAAGTCTCCGTTTCTTGCTTAACTTTAGGTTTCCTTTTACAGAGGCTACACCAAAGAAGATTATGGAATTGATGAATGTGCCAGGTTTAACCAGAGAAAACGTGGCAAACCATTTGCAGGTTAGATTCTGCGATGAAATCTTCATTTACCCCCATTAACTGATTGTAACTGACACATGGCAGGCCCTTGGTCGCTACTTCTTTCCATATAGTTACCTCCCCTATTCCTTTTGCTGTTTTTCTGTGTGCACTTGATTTGAAATGTTTGCTTAAGCTCATAAAAAGTCATATTCTTTCTTTCTACTAAAATGCTGGGATACTAGGCATGCTATTGGTATGTTATTGCTTCTTTCTTTCTTGCTTGTTGTATGTTATTGTCTAATTGCTGGTGGAATGTGTGCGGGCTTGCCATTGCAGTCATCATCTGCAACTTTTCTGTGGGCACTTGGATTGTAAGTCGTATGCTATTAGTAGAGTCTGTCATGTCATCTTCAGTGTCCACAAACGGATAGAATTTTGTTTTCAATTGATGTGTTTCTTTTAATTGCCTTTAGCATTCCAGATACGTATATATTAGTTTTTGGTGATTACTGTTCTGCAGAAATATAGACTATATTTGAGGAGACTAAGTGCAGTAGTCCAAAAGAAGGGCGGCCTTCCCAGTTCTTTTTGTGGTGGGATTGATGAGCCAAATCCAAAAGTAGGTTCAGCAGGAAGGTTTGATGTCCAAGCATTGGCTGCTTGTGGTCATATTCCACAACAAACTTTGGCAGCATTTCATCCTGAGCTTGGTCAGAATGTTGTGTACACCCAACCATCAATACAATTCCCATCCAACATACCCAAGCATATTTCGCAGACTGTTGCTGCTGACAATCCCATTTCTGGACTTGATCCCTGGTCTTCAAAAAACCTTGATAAGATGGTTGCTGGTGATAATGTTACTGGTTTACGTTCTCAAAATGGTACTTCAATGATGAGCACGACGCAACTTCAACAACAGAGACAGCAGCAGGAACCTCAACAGAATTTATCTATTCTTCCAAAGCCTAATTATTCAATCACTGTACAGCCTTCTCATCTTGTTGTTCCAGCTCATTCTTCCCCCAGCTTCCAAGTGGTAAATAGCCTGGTTTCTGCTAATCAAAATTGCAGCCCTGGTAGGAGTTCCATCATAAATTACAACATCGTCTCGCCTCAGTCAAATATTCCTGCTACGGGGATTGGGAGAACAGCAGATGCTCAACTTAAATCCACAACCGTGCTTGGCGGGTCATCAGCTGCAGGTTCTCCAGCTTTGTCTGCCTGTTCAGTAGACGCAAATAATGGTGTTGCCGTGCAAGTTCCCAGCTCAGCTTTAACATTTGGTCCATCCAGAAAGTTGCCAGTCCATGTTCCTTATATTCCCGTGTTGCAGAATTCTCCTGGAATGCCTAAAAACACTGACTTGGGTGGTGGATGGACATCGATTCTTAATCGTTTTACTGTGGATGAAATTGGTTTGCCAGTTAGCAATGTAAATCAAGAAATGATGCATGGAGAGAACAATTGCAACGATTGCTTTCAAAAGAAGAGCTTCCTATCTTGGAGAAAGAGCACATGCCTCCATCATTGCTACATCTGCATATTTTTTGTTGTCCTCTTCTTCATCTTCATTTTTGGCTCTCCTTCTGGCACTACATTTTGAACCCAAAACGCTGTTCTTGTCTACTTTTGACTCCTTTATAAGATAGATATGCTGGCAAGTATTTTTAGACATTTAGTTACTTTCAAACTGCTTTAGTATCAGAATTAAGAAATATCCAATGTAAGGACATTACTATTTTGTGAGTTTTTGGCTTGAGGACAATCGTATAAATTGTGATGTATTATTAACTATTTGTATAAAATCGTATCAGAAACTCAATTATTATGTATAATTTTTATACAAACAGTGACTGAATATAGCATCAACTTAGTTCAAATATTGGTTACACATTTCCAAGTAAGACAGGGTTTTTTTTTTTCTTTTTTTTGGGAACATCAAGTTAGATTGGGTTGACATATATTTCAACCTCCAAAGTCCATGTAGACCACTAAAGTGTGAGTGGGACGTGGGTGCTTTTTGGACTGTTAGACCGACTAGTAAGTACAGCCGACCTCATTGTGGCCGAGTTGACAAAGGGTACAACTATATAATGGCATTGAAAATTTCCAAATTCTCAAGTTTTTCTTGAATAAGTACACATTTACTTTTTGTATTTAAGTGCTTTACACCTTCAAAAAAATAAAGGGTTATCTATTCTTTTAAAATAATTTATCTTTGTCCCAAGAGAATTGGATTATTTTTATCTTGCTAAACATTGAGTACATCAAACATTTTTAACCCTCTCTTTTTGGAGTAGAAATTGCAAAACATAGCTTTTGTTGCTACATTTTCAGCATGAATCAACCACCTGATCTCCATGTAAAAGCTCTTAATTTGATGTTTGAGTTTTCACTAAGATTTGAGAAAAAGAAATTTATGAGAGTCATAAATAACACTAAATTTAATTTGGAGATCATAACATAAGTTCTTCACGGGCTTCTTCCATTATGGTTAATCACATAGAAAGGGTGCAAAAAGTGAACTTCCATAAGTGATGAAAACTTATTCAAACGTTTGAAAAAAAAAAAACGAAAAATGCTAGTATTCTATATTCGATTGATCTTAATTCGATAGGGGTTTTGTTCAAGATTGATTCTTTTTTTTTTTAATGCACAAGATTGATTCT
Source organism: Coffea arabica (assembly GCF_036785885.1). Taxonomy (NCBI): domain Eukaryota; kingdom Viridiplantae; phylum Streptophyta; class Magnoliopsida; order Gentianales; family Rubiaceae; genus Coffea; species Coffea arabica. The sequence continues at coordinate 52,964,683 of NC_092331.1, read as the reverse complement.
TTAAACTAATCAATCAACCATTAACCATTTTTAGCATTCATTTACCTTTTTATCTTGCAAAGCTTAGAGTGCATTTGATAAAATTGAAATCTAAAATCTAAATCTGTTAAGTATATCACATTAAGTGATGAGTGAATGATTTATGAAGCAAGTTTTGTTTTGAAAATTCAGTACTATGTAATTAATTTAGATGCTTTATTTTTTTGTTATTAAACACATATAAAACTATTAAGATTTGAATCCATTAAATTAAAATGCTAAATTGAATTATTATATAGGGATTTAGTTGGATAAGAGTAGTATATCTGAAAATTACGTGCAAATAATTCAAATTACTTTAGCTTGCTGTCGTAATCTTGACTCGGTAAAAATTCATTCTACTTTGACTCAAAACATGAGCAAACTAATTTTGAACATAATTTCAAATTCGTTAAACTACTCAAATTAGTTTAAAATGTTTATTGATTGTACTCATTTGCATTTGTACCATGTGCTCGACACATTTATCCTAATCATCGACCCAAAACAAAATTCGAAGACTAAAAATTAGAGGATCTCCAAAATACTTGAAAAATAGTCATGATGTAACTCGTAATGATTATCAAAGTTAAAATCAATCAAACTTTTTATTAAAAGAAAAAAATTCAGAAGGGTCGTTTCTGCAATTAACACACACTCACTCTCCACGGAGGCGTCCCCTTACATGTGTATATATAAATATCTCTCTCTCTCTCTCTCTCCCCAGTCTCCCGAGTCCAATCTTCAGTGGTATATATGGCAAATAAGACAATTCAAAACAAATTTCCTTTTGTTTCTCCCATTATCCATTTTTTCTCTTCTTCTTCTCCTAGTTGACTTATTTGTTCCTTCCTTCAATTCAAACCTCTTTTCCCTAATTTTCTCAATCATTCCACTCAAAGAAACCCTAATTTCCCTAAATCCCCCCTTTTTCTCCCCACAAAATTCTTACCCAGAAACCCTTTCTATCGAGGTCAAACTAGTCATTTCACCACCGTTGATCATCATTATGCCTTGTTATCATTTTCCCTATAATAATCCCACTGCCCTTGGGGGTTTCACTTCAATTTTGAGCTCATTTTGTTAATATTCTCGAAAGGGTTTCCAGTAAAGTTTGAGCTTTTGGTTTTTCGTTTTCTTTTTTTTTTAGAATTAATAATTGTTTAATGGCGAGTGCTTGTAATGAGGCGGTACCGGTGCCGGAGCAGTTTCCGGTAGGGTTAAAGGTTCTGGTGGTGGACGATGACATCATTTGTTTGAGAATTCTTGAGCAAATGCTTCGGAAGTGCCTGTATATGGGTCAGAATTAATTTTGCAAAGTTTATTTTATTTCTTCTTTTTTGTTTTCTGTATTTTAAGTTAAGTTTATGTGTTGCCCGAAAAAAAAATGTTAATTTTATGAGTTTATGGTTTGGTCAGTGGTTTATTACTACTTCTGTGTGAAACTTGTATGTATTGCTGATTTTTGGGTATTAGGGCTTGATTTGATTTATGTATTTAGTAAAGAGAAAAGTAATTGAGAAGGAATAATATCATTTCAATTCCTTTTTCGTTTCTTGCTTTTGGTTTTGTTTTACTAAGGTTTGGAGTGAATTTAGATATATATTCCTGAATACGGTTGAAAGGATTAAGAAATGTGAAAAGGTCGAGCTGCAGTGTTGGCTTTCTACTTGTGTCATTTTGTTTGGAATATGATAAGTCCTCCTTTTAATTCAATAGCCCCCCTCCTCTCCCTCCCTCCCTCCCCTCCCCCTCCTTTTTGTTTTCTTCTCAACTGAATGGCGCAATCTGACACTGAGTGATACTAAGTTAACTCCCTTGATCTTGTTTACTATTCCTCTGACATGATTTTGATAGATGATTTTACTTTCCGGTATTCAGACATGATGATGATCATGACTAATGGGTGCTCCTTATTCTAAAACAAGGAGCTTTTTAATGTTTAATGTAGATTCTAGTTACCTTTTGGACATGAATTTCCCATTTCTCATATGTATATGATTTGGGTCTCCGGAATATTGGTTCCAGCGCATAATTGAGTGTTTCTTTTATGTGAAAATTGGAAGCTTCGAACAATTTTTTAAGGCTTTCAAAGTGAAGGGTTACCTTTCTTATATTCTATTATGTATCATACAACATGTAACAGAAGGCCATATTGGTTTTCCTTGTCATATAAAATCTCTTGCTTTTGTTAAGGAAGTTAACATAATGTTTTATTTACTTTATGTCATAGTATTTTGCCTCTTTCAGTTTGTACAATCAATGATGTTTCCTTCTAATACTCAACCTGTAAAGCAAACAAAAATTGCATTAACTTTCCTGAACTATTGTCCTTTTTGATTGGGTGTCGAGATATATTAACTTTGCTTATTCAGAAAGTATTAGTTATGAATATCCTGCTTCTTTTGAAATACTTATAGACTGAGAATGGAAGTGTTACAATTTCTCCAGCATATCTTTGGAATCAAATTAGTTAACCTACTGTGGTCATACTTCATTAAACATTTTGTTTTCCTCTTTTTCAATTGTGTATGGTCAGTAAAGGAGGAAATTCATTTTTTTATTTAAGAAAAAGATTGTATAGATTTTTGACATTCTTCCTTCCATGTGTATTGCAAACTATCAAAAAGATCATTTAGGAGTCCTTTTTTTTGGCATTGAAACTTAAAGAAAATTTTCATTTAAAACGTCCTCAGTGGAACATAGTTCACAGAAAGGAACAAAAAGATGTTATGCCCATCATTACCAAGTTATGCTTCAAAATCACATTCAGAATAAATTCTGGTACTTAATTAAGGATAACCAAAATCTAAATCATTCACTTTTATCCTCCTTTCCCCATTTGTCAAATAAGAATAAAATAAACACAAGTAAAAATTTAAGCTAACTAAAAGTGATTATTCTTTTGTGCTCATGCTTTTGGATCATGATGTTCTTTTGCCAAAAAATTGTGTAAGAATCCTAAATTTATTACCTTGGCATTTTTATTATATGCCAATGAATTTGTGCAAGTTCTCATCAAGATCTTTGATGATTTAGATTTTTTTGCATTTGGTAGTTGTTCTAAACCATCAGTCACTGTTAGGGAGAAATAGTACAGAGTTGTTTTACTTTCTCTTTTCTTGGTTCTCTTTAATGCCTACTCTCATTTATGAACTACTATGTCCTTTGATTTATTTGACAATGTGGAGTTACTTGCAGTTACCACTTGTTCCCAGGCTACTGTTGCTTTGAACCTCTTAAGGGAAAGGAAAGGTTTTTTTGATATTGTGCTGAGTGATGTTCACATGCCCGATATGGATGGCTTTAAACTTCTTGAGCTTGTTGGCTTGGAAATGGACCTTCCTGTCATAAGTAAGTGGAATTTCTTTTTGCTAGCTCAGATAGTCTAAAATTCTTTTTTTACTTAACAACCTATTCTGTTCTGCAGTGATGTCTGGAGATGACAGAACCAGCCTCGTCATGAGGGGAATCAGACATGGAGCTTGCGATTATCTGATTAAGCCTATACGTACAGAAGAGTTGAAGAATATTTGGCAGCATGTAGTTAGAAAAAGATGTAATGTGGGTAAAGAACATGAGCACTCGGGTGGCCCGGAAGATAATGATTGGCCGAAAAATGGAATTGATGATGCTGAATATACTTCTTCTTTTAATGAAGGAGCAGCTGAAAAATCATTGAAGAGAAGGAAAGATACTAAAGAAGAAGATGATACCGAGATAGAAAATGATGACCCTACTACTTCAAAGAAGCCACGTGTAGTCTGGTCGGTTGAGCTTCATCAACAATTTGTTAGTGCCGTCAACCACCTGGGGATTGATAGTATGAACTTTTGCCTTTTTTTTTAAATACATGTCAGTATTGGTTTTGGTAGTTCCGGTCTACCTTTTCCTAAATTATATGTTTTTCTCAAAGTTTAGATAGGTAGCTATGGTATTTATGTTCTTGGTGCTTGTTTTGTTGCTTTCTTGTGTGGGTTTTTTTTTTCCTAACTTTGTGTCTCCTTGTATAGAGGCTGTGCCGAAGAGGATTCTGGAATTGATGAATGTACCAGGATTAACAAGAGAGAACGTGGCAAGCCATTTGCAGGTTGGAATCTATGGCAGATTAGAATTTTTTTTCTTGACATCTGATATTTTCCCTTCCTTGTATTTGACTTTTTGTGTACATAGAACTATCAAAATTGGTGGATGCAAGATTAGAACGGGATATGTATAGCATCCATTGTTTCTGCAGGTGGAATAACATGATTAAGCCCTTCCACCTCTTGGTGAAATGTGGAAGAAAGGAGCATTTTTTGGCTATTGAATAATCAACAAGTAGCTAGGTTCTTGAGTATCACTGAGGACAAAACTGAATAGCATTAGAAGTCCCCCCCCCCCCCACCCCCACAACAAAAACTAAAAAAACCCACCGTTATAGAGCTGGAAAAGTCATATGCAATTTCTGTTTCACATGCACATATTCTTACGAAAAATGAGATATTATGAGAAGTGCCCTCTTGTACAGAGCTTTCTAATTTGGTAGAATTGTGATTTACTTTGACATTATTTTTGAAAAGATAATTTACTCATTCATAAATAAAGAAATAAATAGAATCATGGATTTTTCTGCTCTTTTTGACTGGGAGGTTTCTGCTTGGGTTTAATCATAGCTAGGTAACTGATTCTAAAGTTGAAAGGAGAGCAGCAATATGAGAGTGCGAGACATATTATCTAAAGCTACTTGTGCATATAAGCTTAACTCTTTTTAGTGATAGTAAGAACTTCTGCGTTGCTTAAAATTTTCGTGTATCATATGTTTGAGATAAATATTACCTTTTCTAGGACATGGAGTTAATCTTGTACGCTTGCACATTAGGGTGGTTGTGCTTGTGGTAAAAAGTGTCTAGCATCTACTTTTGCCTTGTTTGCTGTCTTCCTTCTCAAAGGTTTTTCAAATTCCTCAAATACCAAAGGATAGGTTTCAAATAATTGAGAAACAATTTGACACTTAAGTTCCCCCCCACCCCCCCGGCGCGGTTGATAGTGTGTGTCAGCTTATGGGGTGGATCATGACTAATAATGACAAGTATGTCGTGCCTTTCACTGTAAATACATCTTAATGTTGTTTATTTTCTTGGTTTTTGGAGTTTTAACTAAAACAGACGTGGCAGTTGAGATTCTGGTTACTGAAGAACAAATTCACCCAACTAGAGGAGAGAAGAACAGGCTCTCCTCTGCTTGAAGCCTATTGTCCTTTTCATATGCTTCATATCTGTGTAAATGAAAGTGAATATTACAAAGGATGTGAAAAATGTTGAAAGCATGTATTTGCTTTTAAACTCAAATGTCAAAAGGCACTTGCAAAGGTAACTTGGGGTTGCTTCTCGTAATCTACTTCTTTTATCTTAAATTATGCTAAAGGAGGGCCAAAAAGCTAAGGTGATAAGCTAAAAACAGATTCTAGTCTCTATTGTTTATTGATTATAAAACAGATTCTAGTCTTTATTATTTATTGATTATAAACATTTTAAGAATGCGTCATAGTTAGTTCGGTTTCCAATTAGTTGCACACCTTGATTCTGTTTGTTGTTCTCCTTGTGTATGCATGTGATTTGAAATGCATCATTAACACAAGTTAAGTGTCTTAATCAGTTATCCTTTTCACCTTGCACCTTTAGATAAAGAATCGTGCATGCTTATGGTATTTATTGTGTCAAGTTTGAGATGAAAGTCTGCATACGTGCCATGGCATGCATTGTAGTTATCATGTACAACTTGATTGCAAATATCTGGGTTGCATGTCCTAAGCTACTGGTGGTCTATCATGTCATTTTCCATGACCTGATAATACTACCATCGGGTAGAATTCATGATCCGTTGCTTGTCATAACTTTAGCTTTCGATATATGAATCCTTGAAGCGTTTTCATAATCTGTATTGCAGAAATTTAGACTGTATTTAAAAAGGTTAAGTGGAGTAGCCCAACAGCAGGCTGGCCTTCCGAGTTCCTTTTGTGGGGCGCTGGAGCCAAATCCAAAAGTAGGTTCACTGGGAAGGTTTGATATTCAAGCATTGGCTGCCTCTGGTAATATTCCACCACAAACTTTGGCAGCATTGCATGCCGAGTTTTTAAATCGACCAACGGGTAACCTGGTATTGCCTGGAATGGACCAAACAAATTTACTACAAGCATCTCTGCCAGTATCCAAGTGCATAGCTCTTGATCAGAATGTTGCTTACGGCCAGCCATTGATGAAATGCCCATCCAACATGTCCAAGCAATTTTCTCAAACTGTTACTTCTGCTGATAATACTCATTCTGGACCTGGAGCCTGGCCATCAAAAAACCTCGTTAATATGGGTAATTGTGATAGCTTTGCTGGTTTAACCGCTCAGAATGGTAATGTGATGTTGAGCGTAATGCAGCGTCAGCAACAACAGCATAGACAGCAGCAAGAACAACCACAGAAACATTCTACACTTCAAGAGCCTAGTCGTTTGATTAATGTACAGCCTTCTTGTCTTGTGGTTCCCTCCCATTCTTCAGCCAACTTCCACACAGGAAATGGCCTTGCTTCTGTCAATCAAAGCTGCAGCCTTAGTGGAACTTCCATCATAGATTACAGCATTCTGTCGCCTCAATCAAATATTTCTTCATTGAACTCTGGGAGGATGGGAGATGTGGAAATTAAACCTGCAAGCATGCTTGGTGGGCTATCTGGTGCTGGTTCAATCTCTCCAACCTTGTCATCTGGATCTGTCAATGCAGATAATGGTGTTGGCATTCATGTTCAGAATTCAGCCTCAAGATTTGGCCCAGCCAGACAGTTGTCAGCCATTGTTCCTAATATGTCAGCTCTGCAAGACTCTTATGATACTTCTGGGCAAATGTTTGATCATGGAATGCTTAAGAGTACTGCCTTTGTTGGAAGAGGGACATCAATTCCTAGTCGTTTTGCTGTGGATGAAGCTGGTTTGCCAGTTGGTAACCTGAATCAAGAAAAGATGTATGGAGAGAACAATGCAAACAACGTGAAGCAGGAGCCGAGCATGAACCTTGTTGAAAATGCTAAAGTGGGAGCTCCCATGTTACGGCGTCTTTCCCCTGCTGATGTTATGAGTGTCTTCTCAGATTAGGTAAAGTTTTTAGACGTGCGTGCATGAATGTGCTTACATCTGCTACTGGGTTTTGGCAAAGAAATGCTTACAATCTTATATTTTCTGAGGCTTTTGAATTTTTAGTATCTTTTACAGTAATATGTCTTGTATATTTCTGAAGTCTAAGTCGTTTGAGTTACTTTCTCAAAGCAATGAAGTCATTGTTTCTCACTTGGGGTGGATGTCTGATCTAATTTGCAGTTCAGTCAGGATGTAGAAATACAGATGCACCAGTTTTGGCTCTTAAATTGAATAACTATCTTAGATTTTCTGTTGGTGCATCTTTTTAGGCTGGTGGAGTGCGTTGATAAGAAACTGGGCAGCTCTAATTTACCATGATGCAGAGTTGTTCGGTTCCGAACGTGAACATGAGGATCTGTGTTCCTTGAGTGCCTACAACTAGTCATGTCAGCATTTGTCCGGAGAATTCAGTTTCAGGTTCTGAAAATTTAATCCTTGTATAAAATTTGAGTAGAAAGTGGTACATTCATTCAGCTCTTTGTATTTATTCTAGAACTTGTCTTGGTAGTGATGATTAGACAGTATCAACATACAATCTGGCATTGTTACCAGCTTTTTTTTTTTTTTTTTTAGTTTCTAGCAATAAGTTTTTTAAGTCAAAAATTTAAATTATGTATGGAACCATTCATCTTCAAGGCACCTAGCCGACATAATTGTGTAGTTATTGCCTTATTGGTCACATTGGAGATTCAGAATTGTTCACTTATTTTATAGTAGTGTGAGCAAGCTGCATAATGGTCAAAATTTTCTGTTGTTACCTGGCCTAAACGTGATTGTGGTGCCCGTATGTTTATCCTAAAATGGGATGTATATTGTGGAAAGTAACCCTATATAAGGAGTTGAACATCATGTTTTATGGTTCTATCAACATATCTCAGAATGCAAACCATAGCTAGAATAACCAAAGTAATTTGCTACGGTTGCTTGTGGATGGCTGAGCTGGAATGCTGCTAGTCTATTGATTACTTGTTAATAGAGTTAGAAAATTGAGTACAATTGAAACTATGCTTTTCTCATATCTAATTGAGGTAGTTGTGTTATGCTGCAGATATTTAAATAGAAAAGAAAGAAGGTCAATATTGTAGTAGGAAATTGAATGGGAAAATTCAAGAGGGAGTGAAGGGTAAAAGGAAGAAAAAAAATAAAAGACCAAATAACTGCCTAATAAGGAATGGTTGTAAATTTAGTGAAGAATACAAATACTTATTGACAAATGAAGCATGAAATTTGGATCCGTATCCTCTTAGTGTGAGTGTATTCTGTTTGTTTACTTGAAATGAATGAGAGTACTAGTTTGTTTGTTTTGGACAGTGTTGTTAGTTTGGCTTCTGCCAAGTTCTGAACTTCTTATTGTAATCTGTTTTGGGAATAAAATGATACTCCACGTAAAACAAACACCCCCCCCCCCCCCCCACACAAACAACCCCAAAAAAAAAACAAAGAAAAAGGACTATCATTAACATTTTCTGAATGCAAAGACAGTTTTGTCCGAATATATCATTAAGGTGGTTAATTATTTAAAAAAATGTTCAAGAGAGTAAAGCACAAGTCAGTGATAATTAAGAGGAAATTCATACAATTAATTATCCCAGAAAAAAAATAGGGGACCAAAAAAAATGCCCAAGTGCAGTGCCTTTATAGATTTGTAATAGTTATGGATATGTGATGATTGATAAAAAAAAAAAAAAATTCAAATAATCTTAGGATGGGTTTGGTGGCGTTCAGTTCCTTTTGAATTTTTTATGATTCAATTGGATCTGTCCCCTCCATGTAGGTAGGGATGGCAATGGGGCGGGGGATCCCTCTCCCACCCGTCCCCCATCCCCCGCTTGCCCAGCCCCGTCCTGTTTCCTCAGCGGGGGCATCTGTGGGGTTAAAATTTTTTTATTATAATTAAATTTGAGCAAATAATCAAGTACTAAAATATCAATATATCATCAAATTATTATTCAATGCAACTTCACAATTGAAACTCATAAAAATAATTAAACAAAAGTTATTCGAATACAATCTAATATGATAAAACAAATATAACTAAAATAATCAAGTTTTTACTTTTGATACAAATACAATCACTAATTATTATTGTGTTTTTTTAGAAGAAAATGTTATTGTATTAAGTTTAGTTAGGAATTTAATATAAATGTATTAATAAATTTAGTAAAAATAATTAATAATTTTTATTAATAGACATGCATAATTAGTAGTATAATTGATAATATCATTATATATATAATTATGCACATATATATATATATATATATCTTTTTTTTTCTAAACGGGTGGCGGGCTGGGGGTCCCTCGCCTCGTTTCTAAACAGGGGAAAAAATTTCCCCCCGCCCCAATACACCCCCGCGGGGCGGGTATCCGCACCCGTTGCCATCCTTACCTGTAGGTCAGTAGTAGTTGTAGATATGTGATGATTGGTTAAAATAAAAAAAAAAAAAAAACCAAATCATCCCAGAAAGGAGAGTGTGGAATCTGCAAACAATCATACTTAGCTGTGAAAGAAAGAATAATTTGTTAACAGCAACACTTCCGTATTAGTTTGCTAAAATATGGGCCCAGTGTGACTTATTTTGTGGTAAGTTGAAAAAAGACTTGCCAAATAAAAAGTTGAAAAAGGACTTCTAACCTATCTCATGTCTCCGGTCTCAATCGGGAAGAGTTAGATTGGATTATAAGATGAGAAGAATTGTAAATAAGAGATTTTGAATTTAAATTTTCTCACCTACCAAAAGAAGGATAAAAAAAAAAAGCATCCATGACTTTGTTTCATATTTTTTTGCCTTTTCTTTTGATTCCAAAATCTAAATATTTTTTATTAACATGATTCTAGATGGCTAATGTATGAGTTAGAATTAAGTTGTGATTTTACTTGTTAGACAACAATAATATTTTTGAAACTTTCTTAATTTTATCAATTTTTTTATATTTATTAGTAACATATATACACACATATATGTATGAATATTATAATTTTGTAGTATTATTTTACATTTTTTTTTATATATTTATAAAATCAAAATTTGTGAGACTTACATCCCACGTCTCAGGGATTTCGTCCCACTTGGACGGACGTAAAGCGCTCCGCCCAATGCACTCACCTTTTAAAACATTGATAATTTCTGGCGATGCCAAATTAATAAGTGATTTTTAAATGTATCATCAGCTATAAAACCAGTACTTCACCAAGCAAACATCGATCACTCAAATTGCACTTTTGTTGCTTCAATCTTCAATAGCTTTCATTCTCTTCCTCACTTCTTTCCTTGTCTTCTATTTCATGGTAGTCAAAGTCCTCGAAAGACCCTCGGGGAAAAACTCAAGATTGAGGCTTCCCCCGGGGGCCTAAACCACTGCCTATCATAGGAAACATGCAACGACTCTTTGACTCCCCAATCCATCATTTGCTCAGAGACTTAGCAAAGAAATATGGACCAGTGATGCACCTTAAGTTTGGTGAAATTTCAACCATTGTTGTCACTTCACCTGAAATGGCCAAAGAAATTTTTAAAACACATGTGGCATTCAAGATTACTTCTTATAATTTCAGTGGCATTATGTTCTCTCCCTATGGCAAATACTGGGAAGAATTGCGAAAAATCTGCAACATGGAACTTCTCAGTCCACAGCGCGTGCAAACTTTCAAATCGATTAGAGAAGATGAGGTCTTCAATCTCATTAATTTGATTTATTCACAAAAGGGATCGATTTTCAACTTAAGCAGAAGCATTTTCAATCTCACCTATAGCATCAGGAGTCACGCAGCATTTGAAAAAAGAAACAAAGACACAGAAAATTTTATACAGCTTATAGCTGAAACCAGTAGTCTGGCGTCAGGGTTCAGCTTAGCGGATATGTACCCTTCTATTAAGTTGCTTCAAGTGATGAATCCTCTAAGGCTTAAATTGGAGAAAGGACACGAGCAGGCTGATAAAATGCTCGAGACAATATTCTCGATGACCATAAACAGAAAGTGGAAGTAGGAAAACAGGATGGTGGAGGAGGTAGGGAGGCTCTCGTTGATGTTCTTCTCAATATTCAGAAATCTGGTGACTTTGAACGTCAACTAACTGATACAAACATCAAAGCAGTTATCCTAGTAAGTAAAATTCAAACTCAATAGTTTTTTAAGCTTTGCATGCTCGTCCACAAAATTTTTTTTGTTGTTTCTAGGATTAGGGATTTCAGCAACATTACAGACAAATATAAAACTGTTTGAATTTTTATTTATATTTTAGAATTTAAATAATCGTGAAAGTGTCTAAGAGTTCTTTTTTGTTTTGGTGGGGGGGAGGGGGGGTGAAATTAGCCTAAAAGTGTGAATTCCGTCCACTAGTATGACATCTGTTTAGTGATTGGGTTCCCACTATTTTTACATGCTTACTCCTTCCGTCTCATAAAAATAGGCCTATTTCTATTTACAAATAAATTAAGAAATTTAGTTAATGTAATTACAACAATTATTTTTTGTTTCTACTTTCCTCAAATGCCCTTTATTAATATTAGATCATTCTTTCAAAGTAAGTGGCACATGTTACTATTTCCTATAAATGGTAAATCTAGTTATTAGTGTTGTGTTCAATATTCCAAGTAGAATAATTAACTAATGGAGTGGTGCATTTGCTAATAACTATATGTACATTAGATACGGGTATGTTAGTAAAATAATAAACTAACTACTCTTTAGAAAAGGAAATAAGCCTATAATTTGGAAGAGACACGAAAAGAAAGTGAGTGTATTTTTACGAGACGGAGCGAATATCTCAATGATAAATAATTTATAGGAGTATTTTTCGAACGGTTTTGCACAGAATATCTTTGTGTGATGTCAATGCACGGGCCTGGGGCTCCTACAGTCACACTTTTGACTTCTAGGGTGCAGGTAGTGGCGAGAATGAGTTTAATTTGAAATCAGATGGACGGGATTAATCTTGAAATACAATTTTCAAGGAATGAAATTTTTTTTATGTATCTTCGAATCTTGTGGTCTAGTAAAATATGTAATCACTGGTAAAAAAAAAAGATGTTCTGTTTATGTTTCAGGACATTTTTGCTGCTGGTAGTGAGGCATCAGCAACGGCCATGGAGTGGGCAATTTCGCAAACGATCAAAAACCCAAAAATAATGAAAAGGGCACAAGATGAGGTGAGAAGTATCTTCAATGACAAAGGAAATGTTGATGAATCACGCCTTCATGAGCTCAAATACTTGCGTGCAATCATTGAAGAGATCCTGAGGCTACACCCAAGTGTTCCACTCTTATTGCCAAGAGAATGCAAGAATTATCGTTAATGCATGGGGAATTGGCAGAGATCCCCAGTACTGGAGTGAACCTGAGAAATTTAATCCTTCGCGATTTCTTGATGCTAAAATTGATTTCAGAGGAGATGATTTTGAGTACATCCCATTTGGCTGTGGAAGAAGAATTTGTCCAGGCATAGCATTTTGTCAACCAACTGTTGGGCTGGCTCTTGCACAATGGTGATCTGAAACCAGAAGAATTAGACATGACTCTGATCTTTGGAGTGACAACGAGGCCGAAAAATGATCTGCTCTTGATTCAGCTTCCTTGCACTCGTTCCTGCATGAGAATGGATAAATGGCCTCTATAGGGTTGCCCATTTGCGATATACCCTTCCTTTTCATGGTATTAATTTTTCTGTGTCAAACCAATTCAAATTCTTGTAACTTGGTTTTGGTCAGATGGAGTTGTCGTAACTCGTAAAGGGGCAGCTCGTGAGCTTGCTCGGTTGGGTTTGTTTGGATTGGGTATTATTTAAAATATTATTTGAAATAATTACTGCAGTACTTTTTGTGATGTAATGTATGTGAGATAAAAAAGTGGGTTGAAAAATGTATCTATAATGCAAGCGAAATATTATTTGAGATAATTTCACTATCCAAACAAACCAATTTAGCCGATTTCAAGTTAGGTGAAGTCATCCGCCATCTAGTGCATCTTCGGGATTGGGAGCCAATGCGGTTGGGCTTGCTGTCCAAATTACAATACTAGCATGAGCACAGTAGAATTCAATAACAATGGCTACTTTCCATTGAACTGCATAAAATAGCAAAATTGAAGAATTGGAGAGGAAATTTTGTTAATTTGGAATCAAGATTTACATCTTGAATTCTGTACTCTTAGTATTCGAATTTGGAAGATTTTGAACAAGACTTGAACAAGACAAAATATGGCCTCTCTAAGGAAAAAAAATCACAATGGATTAAAAAAAATATAAAATATGCTAAAATATGTTATGTTTTTTGAATTATTTCTTTCACTTATAAGGTCCATCATTTCACGTTATTACTAAGAAATTTCCATCATTTGTAATAAAAAATAACAACTCTCAGGCGATGTTTAGGTTAATAGAAAGGAAATGATTTTAATAGAAAAACACAGAGTAAATTAAAGTAGAGAAAATCGTTTCTAACCATCTTGTTTGGATTACGTATACAAAGAAAAGAAAAAAAAAACTACATACTTTGGAAAAAAAGAAAAAAAAAATTATGTGTAGTCACATTTTACCAATGACTTAATAAAGTTTAATTGTAAACATCCATGGTTGCATGCATAATCATATAATTCAGGTCTAGACCCAAATCTAGACCTTGAAGCAAGTATAACTAATTAGTTAATAATATCTCTTACTTTTAATTCATAATTCTTGGATGCAATATTCTTGAATGCTAACTTTGTCACTTGAAAATGGTAATTGTATAATATTATTATCTCTGCGATTCACATTTATCATTTTTTATTTTTAATTTATTTGCATGTTATAAAAGTACTTTTAAACCCTCACACGTCTAGGTTTAGGTTTTCTCTTTCAAACCCACGAGAATCTGGATTTATGCATGGATAAAATTTATTAAATTTGGGTTTGGACGTGGTAGATTCAACACAAATCTTAACCATTGATATGTCTAACGTTTGATAGTGGAATCTAGTAGATTAGATTCCACTATTCTTGTTTGGTTCCAAAAAAAAAAAATGATTCCAAGAAAATTAAAGTGGCATCTAGGGAACGGATTCTCTCTGTTGACAAAAGATCTGAAACTGGACAAGTATTTCAGGCCAAAAGAAAAAACATGAGCAACATTTGTTGAGAAATTTCAGAGGTAAGAAATCAGCCTCATAACAGGCCCAGAGTCCCACACACGAGATCCATGAAAGCAAGATAAAGATACAGAAAGTGGTTTACCCTACTCTTCTGGGTCATCCTTGTCAGTTGTCACTATTGACCATTTCTGTCCATGAAGGTATAGCACATGCACCAAGTTTAATTTTTTTTTTTTTTTTTTTTTTTTTTTTTGTCGACGGAGTGGGGTGTCCGGGTCAAGTCCGTAAAGGCGGCCCGACTAATCCCCACTCCGGCCTGGTCTAGCGCCCCAACCAGAACATGCACCAAGTTTAATTGAACGCCAAAATTTTGGCCACAAACACCAACATGCCTACTTCCCCACAAGAGAGGATTCTTTAAAAGATTAGCAGGTGAAATAGTAGGTGTAATTGCACTAGACATTTGATTGATAAATGGTAAGATTCTTCTGTTTAGGCATTGAGGAAAACACAAAATTGGAATAACTTTTTGCAAGGAGATTAGCAAAGTTGATAACGTGATTATGGAACTTTTAATCTTTGCCAGCTTTACTATGATTGAACACATCGCTTGACCTCTATCATTATCATAAAAATTTAAGCATATTCAATCCACCTTAAGCAAGCCAAACCTTTATTCTGAGGCAAACTTTGAAGTGTCCAAAACAAGCTTTTTTTAAAAGTAGCGAAAACTAATAAAGTTAAGAAATGAGTGGCTAAAAAGACAGAATCAGCGTTTATTAATGCTAAATTATTTTTTATTTTATATACATTACATTTTTTTTTTTTAACATAGGAGGTATCCCAATTTACGCTGAACTAATCCTCTGTAACTGTGCACCTTGCCCACAAGTATACACAATAGGTAGAAGAGGGTTCGATTATCAATTCGTAACTACCAGCCTACCATCATCTGAACCAACTCTCGGAGCGTACACATTACATCATTACAACACATTTTTTTCTATTTATAAAAACGGTAACAAGTAATAATAAAAAAGTTTCAAATTTCTTTGGTACAGGAATTTTATACGACCATCAAACTTGGCATGCGTGTGTTGCCATCAGAATTGTACACAAAGTCCCGCCATTTGAGTAGCACATCTGTGCACATTTGCTGAGGTAGCCTGTACATTTATTTTTTTGTTCGTCTCTTCCTCTTTGTTCTGTTGCTCAATTGATTCCTCGTCCATTCAACAAACCAGCTAATGTCAACTTCTGCGACTGCCCTCCATTCCCTCTCTCCATTATGTCACATTTTATTTAAGACTTTCATGTAGCCACGTGGCCCTGAAAATAGGCACCTCCCCCCCCCCCCCCCCTCCCAAACCAACTCTCCAACGCTTCTTAAATATACTATATACTAGTAATAGCTAGGTAGTTGAACCGATTTGCGGTTTGCAGAGCAGAGCAAAGGCCAGTTTTCAGTTGACTACCAAAAGCCTGAAAATGGAGAGAAGTCAAGAACTTGCTCTGTCCCAGATGAGGAAATCAATTGAAAAGCTTGGTACTTCCACTGAGGTAATAATTGAATTTTTCTGAGTTTCCCATTTTAGCTTTATCCCTTTTCTGCAAGATCCTGTCTTTTTGGCCTGGGGGGTTAAAGTTTTGATCTTTGCAGAAGTATGGAGACCCCACATTGATGAGGTTCTTGATTGCAAGATCAATGGATGCAGATAAAGCTGCAAAGATGCTTGTGCAGTGGCGGAAATGGAGGACTACATTTGTCCCATTAGGATTTATTCCGGATTCTGAAGTTCAGGATGAACTTGGAGCTGAGAAGCTGTACTTACAGGGCTTGTCCAGAAAAGGGTTCCCAGTGCTGCTTATCAAAGTCAACAAGCATTTTCCAGCCAAGGATCAGCATCAATTCAAGAGTAATTTTCAAGTGTTTTCATCTTGTCTTTAAGATTTCTGTCCTTCGTTTTGTGATTCTTGGTACTAGTTATTTAGTTCATGTGGACTATTTCTTAATGGGATAATTTTGGAAACCACCCCTGAGGTTTCTCATAGCTCCCTGACGATTTTAAAATCTCATTTTTATTTCCACGATCAGCTTGACAAGACTAAATGTCTTGTTAAAGGTCACAAATTAACGACATTACCCTTGTATTCTTAATAACTATTTAGCCAAAAAGTCAAAATAAAAAGTGAATTTTTAAATAAAAAATGTAGATAATAAAACAACCGAATCACTATTCAATATTGGTTCATATTTCTCTTTATCGAGGTGGTGGAACAGTAAATGATGTGGATAAATTAAATTTAGTCAAACTTAACCGCTTAGAATGATTTGATAAGTAATTAATACCTTAAAAAATTTTGTAGCATAGTTATAAGGAAGTCAATAAAATTTTGTAAAAAGTATATTTTAACACATGATAAAATTTAGGTTGTACTGAAAATTAAAATAATTTCTTCATACTTGTGGTTATAATATAAATCCTACTTATACAAAAAAAAATTTATAAATAAGTCAGAATTAATAAAATTATTCAAAAAATTATCTAATGACCAAATATATATCTAGAAATATCCTTTTATTTTTGTTAAAACATCATTTCTTGTACTAGGTAATAATTGATGTATATTTACAAAATTACTCGTTATTGCATTTATAACCGCTCATATTTTCATATTTTCATTGTTGTTGTAAGCTTCAAAAGTAGGATAACATAAGGGTAATACTGGAACAAAAAATTTATCTTTCTTGCATTTATTTCAAAGGGGCTAACATGTTACAAAAAAAAGTCAATCCAATGGAGGTAAGTGAGATTTTGAAAACTTAAGGGGGTACCAAGTGATATTATGAGAAACATCAGGGGAGATTTTTGAAATTTTCCTTTTCTTAATTCTAGTAATATTCTTGTTAGACTGCTGTAGTGATGCTCTTATGCCTCATTTTGTCTTTGTTATTAGGCCATGATGTGACTTGTTATAAATAAATAGTTCAATTATGTTGGTGGTATAAAATAGTCAGCAATATCTTTCCGTATAGTTGACTTCATACTTTTCAAGCAGTAGATGATTCTTCCAAGTTCGTTGGCATTCATTGCTCATTTGTTTGTGCTTCTTTAAATATTCATTGGGGCTTTTAAAAAATTTCTTGGATTATGTGCAAAATCGACATTGAAGATTATGTACTAATAATTTATTGGGAGGGTGTTTTGCGTTTTATACGTTTGATTTTGTTTATTAGGAAAGCTTGCAGGCTTGTATTTAGTAGTTAGACATGATGGTTACCTCAAAAAAGTTCAACGCATAAGGCTTAAGAAGCATACTTTTTTGTGCTGGCACATGTGATCCTTGTCTCCTTTCTACTCTTTCGTGTCGCAAATTTATTTGATGCATTTGTTAATTAGTCTCACAAGTTGAAATTTTTATCAAATGCTGATTCATAATCTTAGATTAGTCGTAGTGTTAATGTTCAACAGTGAATGGTGGTCTTTGATTCATAATCTTGATTATGGTCAACCTGCTGGTTTCATTTTTAGTTCTCCTTGTTTTGAAATATTGGTGGTTTTTTATGTCTGCTGTTGACTAATTATACCTCTTTCTTTCTTTCTTTCTTTTTGATTTAGTCAATCCGTTGATTTTTCTTTGTCTTGTTTCAATAAATATGGTCAAATCTCCTTTTACACCTAAACCCAGTGACAGAAATGGCAGGTACCTTTCAAGTACAAATTACAGGTATGCTACATTAAATATGGTGCATAGGAAGAATACAAACTTACAAAATTTCTCAAAAAGATTATGGGATGGGAGGTCAATGGTTCAAACCTTACCTCCCATCAATGTGTCTCTATTACGAGTGTGTGGTGCACCTGACTGATTTGATGGTGGTTCAATCCTTGTCAGGTTCCTTCGGCTCAGTTGGGCAACCCTATTGAGTAGGCTCCCCCCTCCCCAGGAGTAGGAGTAGGATATGTTAGATTAGATGTGCCGTGTAAGATGATTGTGTAAATCCAAATGAAATGTAGAGTAGATCATTTCCCTTCAACCATTGCAAAATAGAAATGGAAGTAGCCTAATCATGTCTATGTTTTGCATCTTTCTCCCACTCCATTCTCCTTTCTTGTGCAGCAACTATTAGTCTAATGTGAGTTCCTACCTAATTCAAACCTTTCCCCATTCATGCAGAATTTGTGGTTCATCTACTGGACAAGACCATTGCAAGGTACCATTTTTGTTGAGTACAAAAAGATGGATCTTCTATATTTCAAGATTCCAACCTTTTTGTTTGCTGCGACTTATCCTTGATTCCATAACCAGTCTTCAAATAGAAAAACTACAAATGAACTGCTTTACAGCAATGCTGCATACTTCTAGACAAGGTTCTTAAAGAGCCATCCTCTGTTCTAGTGAACTGGCTAGTTTACTAGAAGTCAAAAAACAGAAAATTGGAGCTATATTATCTTTGATACGAAAATTTTGGCCGCATTGTATTGCAGCATCCACCATGAATGGGAAACAAAAACATAAAGACTGGAAATAGTCATCACACAATCCACATTTTGTTCTGTAATGTGAAGTTTATATCACTGTGCAGAGGGCTGGTGAGAGAGTAAGAGAGACTCGAAATCTTGAAAGCTTTGAAATTGAGAATCTTGGAGAGAGGTGGTTTGCTCACAGTTTTAGATCTTTTTGTCAAATAACTTGAGGAGATTAGGTTTCCCTTTTGCAGCAGGATCAGCTAGCATAATAGCTGAAAAATACAAAACAAAGGAAAAAAGAAGGAAAATTTTCCCCGACTACATAATGAAAAACCTAGGATATGATGTGGATTTAAGCACTTGGGATTGAGAATTTCTTTTTCCTGACATGAACATTCAATAACTAGCTTCCTGAAGTTCAATTCCAAGATTGCATGCTGGGACCTAACACCGAAAATTGTTTTTAACTCTAATCATTCTGATACTTTTATCTTTTCAAGGCTTGCCTTCTCTAATGCTGGGAGGTAGACTGAAAGTTTTGCTTTCCTGTGTGTTTTGTGTGTGTGTGTAAACTGTTTTAATGCTTATATCTTTAGTTGTGCATTACCAATTGTTCCATTTTGGGAGACATTAGCATAGTCTCCATCTAGAGCTGTTTTACAACAGTAGTCGAGATGATAATCTTATACGGTGATGTCAATTAGCATTTGCTCCTTTCAGTTCCTTCAGAGACAGAGAAATTGGAAATGAGAAGTTGGCCGTTGTTCTTGATCTAAAGGATATTTCATACAAAAACGTAGATACCCGCGGTCTAATAACCGGTTTCCAATTCCTACAGGTAAGTCTCATTCATGTTCTAATCACGAATACTAACTATTTCATATGTTTCCGGGCAATCTTACAATTATAGATAATTTTTGTGTTAAAGAAAAGATACAACTATAACCATTGTAAAGTTATTAGAGAGAAATGCACACATTTGTTTCCTCAGTCCATACATGTTGGCTTGCAATCACCGTGTGTTAACTAAGCAAGGATCCTGTTGATTCAAATTTGTGCATGATGCATCTAAAGAGGTCATGAGAGGATACTACTAAGATGGCAATATTATACCACAAAAGGTTGTCTATTGGTAGCCCTTTTCTCCCTTAGAGACCATGAGGGGGAAATTATTCGCAGGGCAAATTTGTTCTCCCTTAGGCTCATACATTTCCATCTTGATTGCCAAATAACTTCTGCTAGCAGCTGCCAACGAATTACTTTTATCGAATTCTTTACTTCCTTCCAACTTCTTGATTTTTGTTTGTGGCTTAATTCCATCTAACACTCTTTGCTTGTATAGGCTTACTACCCTGAACGCTTAGCCAAGCTTTACATTTTAAATATGCCCCGGTTCTTTGTGAGTGTCTGGAAGATGGTTTCTTACTTCCTTGAGAAGGCTACTCTTCAAAAGGTACGTCTAAGTTTTTAACATGTTCGATAGAAGACGCTACTTTTTCCGGATCGAGGAGGTCTTAGTTTAGTGACTAAGGTTGAGGTCTGAGGAATTAAAAATCCTCGATTCACATATTTGCTATCTAAAATTGATTTTCTTTTTTCAATTTGATCTTTAGCTGATTTGAGAGCGTTTGCAGATAACAATTGTAACCAATGAAGAGGAAAGGAGGGAGGTCATCAGGGACATCGGGGAAGAAGCCTTGCCAGAAGAGTATGGTGGACGAGCAAAGCCTGTTCTCATGCAAGATGTTGTATTGACTCCATTGAACCATTAGATAGTCGAGCATAGTGAAACTGATTGTGGAAATGAGGCACATTATTGAAATATTAACAAACAAATTAATTAATAATTTCTACCTTATTTGAATCTCTTTCTGGACTCAAAATAACGAGCCCTATGACTCAAAAGACATCCAATCCTGTGGTTATTATTAATTCTTTAGTGGTATACAATTACCGGACTTCGCCTTTAAAATTATTTGGGACAAGAACGATTATCAGTTACAATTGTCTTATTTCACGTTAATCATATTTATACAAAGTATTTGTAAATATGTTTCACATAAATGTAAAAATTGTGTTGATTGAGATGAATAATAGAATGGAAGCCGTTCATCTTGAACCTTTGAAAAGCTTGGTTACAAATACAAACACCATGAGAACCACAACTTCCGTTATACTTGTACCTCTTCTCCCTTGCCTGCGGGGAACTTGATGGTGAAGTCTTGCCATTGGAATTTAGTACCTTTTGCAACTTCATTGGGCCTACTTTTTGAGTTTGGAGGTGACCTTTTGACAAACATAATAGTTGCTTCTATAGCAAATATTTTATTTTAAAAAAAAAGAATAATTGTTTATTATCCTTTCTTTTGCTAGTTTTTGAGTCGTGACCAATTGAAGTTTACACCAAAAAAAAAAAAAGAAGAAGAAAGAATGCAAATAATTTTTAAGAGACAAATTTCGGTTTCGATATTCTTTTTTAACCAAGCAAACAGATTGCAATAATGGGCGTAGAGGATTGTGATTAGCAGGAGTTTTTGAACATTACGAGGATTGACTTAAATCTTGTTTTTTTTTTTAAAATATGAATAATGATTTACTCAAGGTATGTAATTTTACAGAGGGCATCCTGTCATTAATTTACCTCATGTTCAGTAACTTGTGAACCTTCTCAGTGAGTATTATAACGTGGATAACAATTTGTACATAAATGTACCTACAAAAAGCGATTTAAGATTACAATATGATTGAATAATAGATATAAGAACGAGAACTCCTAAATATCACGAGATAGGTCATTTTTAAATTGTGTTGTCATATAAGCCGTAGAGTGCTACAAACTTTTGTCCTCTCAATAGATTGGACAAGAAATAAAATAGCGAAAGGGGTTTTTAAAAAAAAAGAGTAAATCTTTTCTAAACTGACAGTGTATATACTATTATCGTTGGATTCATGGCATGTGTGCAAAAATTGAATTTCAAATATAAATTTTGCATAATTGTCATTCATCCAATGGTGATAGTGTATATACTGTCAGTGTAAAAAAGATTAATCCTTACAAAAATGGTTAAGCCTCAGTAATTTGATTGCTCCAGAATCACAAATATAGCGAACTAGCTACCATAGTGTTGCAGTGCTCGGAATCGGACAGACCACATAGGGTAAAGTTGAAAACATGAGGGTCAAGTGTTGATTCTTTCAAAAGTAAGGAGAGTCAAATTGATCCACTCAAATATTAGAGGACTAATATGGTAATTATATATTTCAATTATATAATAGTTTACTCCTTCGACAAAAGAAAGAATTCCTACACGTTACGACATGATGTCATCTGATTGGCTAATAATTAGCCATCGCTTCTTCCCACTTCTTATTTGTCCATTTCCCTCCCATGAAGACACATGCCATCAGAAGAATATATGATGTAACACAAAATTTCCTTCCTCCACACACCTGAACATGTTAATATCCCTGTCCCCATCAGGGTATAGATACCCAAGAATTGTGTATAAATATATCATGCAAATCAAATTGAGGATCTCTCATCAATTGTAAAATTGTATCAAAAGTAGGTTGAATATCACTTGAAAGTAAAGGAATAATTGAGTGATATCTGTCGATGATTATGCCTGTTAGTGTACACGTTATTAATGCATATAAGATTAATTCGTAAACAAAAAATAATTAGCGGATGAACTGTGAGCATTGCTAGTGCATGAACTCTTTAACACTCTTGAGAGCTGATATTCTAAAATATATATATATATATATATATATATATATATATATATATTTATATATACATTGAGAGAGAGAGAGAGAATAAAGTGTTTTTAGTAAAATCATTTTGATACTCAAATAAAGAAGCATTTGTAGATGTGAGAGGGGCACACACCCTTTGACAGTGTGACGTAATTTGGCTTGGATGGTTGGCCTCATGCCATTTGGCAAGATATTATTGACAGTAATATTTATGTATCCTTGCTTGGGAAGCCATTTATTTTCAAAAAAATTTCGAAAAATTTTTATATGCATATTTTTTACTCATCTTTTTATTTCATATATATCAAATCAATACATTTTGCTACAAAAACTTTAACAAATAGCAATCCAAATGAATTTGTGCAATTGACATTGCTCTAGATTTGTCATCCCTCGTGCAATTGAGAATAGTCAGCACATTGAATCGCTACGCTACATTTTATCTCGCCTACTTTCCGGTCGCCTTGTGCAATTGACACTGCTCAAGACTTGTCGTCCCTCACTTCCTTGTTCTTTTGGATGACTTATTCAGTTAACAGCAAATATCAAGCCAGACTTGTCATCCCTCATCTGTTCTGTTGGATACTTATTCAGTTAACGGCAAATATCAAGCCTTGAGATCCCTCAGTCCCTTGTTCTGTAGGAAAAGGAATTATTCAGTTACCAGCAATTAATGCCCTTAAGGTCAACTTCCCAATTCACATTCTATCTCTCTTAATGAACTCTGCCTTTATTTAGGTAGGCTTTGAAAATCAGAGCTACACTCTTTTCAATTCATTCACCACTTGTGGGACACAAAAAGCCAGAAAAAAAGCAGAGCAAGAGCACCACTTGCTGGACACAAAAAGCCAGAAAATGGAGAAAAGTCAGGAGCTGGCACTATCCCAGATGAGGAAATCTGTTGAAAAGCTTGGTGGTTTTGCTGAGGTAATAAATTTTCTCAGTTGCCCTTTTTAGCTCTATCCCTTTTGTGCAAGATTTCTGCTTTTGGAATTCATGGTGAAGTTCAGGTGTTTGATTTTATGCATCTTTATTGGCTCCAGAATTATGGGGACCCCACACTGATGAGGTTCTTGATTGCAAGATCAATGGATACAGATAAAGCTGCAAAAATGTTTGTGCAGTGGCAGAAATGGAGGGATGCACTGGTCCCGTCAGGATTTATACCTGATTCTGAAATTCAAGATGAACTTGGAGCTAAGAAAATTTACTTACAGGGCTTGTCTAAAAAGGGGTTCCCAATTATGGTTGTAAAAGGCAGCAAGCATTTTCCATCCAAGGATCAGCCTCAATTCAAGAGTAATTATCCATTTCTTGTTTTAACTTTCGTTCTTCGTGTATGACTTTCTATCATCCTGCTATTTATGTGGATTATTTCCAACTAGGATCGTACTTGAATGCTATAAACATGCCTTCATACCTTGTTTTAGTCCTGTTCATGGTGCATTCCATGAAATTTTGACAATTAACTATTTTAACGAGCTTAAAATTGTGTTTTGAGTTTTTCAAATTAACCCCTTGGTCAATATTCCAGCCGAACTCCCAATGAACTTTCATGGAGTTGAGCAGGACGATCTATTGAATATGCTTTAAATTTCAAGTTTAATACTTGTCAATTAGGGCCCAAGTCGATATTAAAACTTGACCATACTAATTTAAAAGTTAGTTGGCAATCCTAATTTAAAAGTTTCTGCCTGTTTTAATTATATCCTTGAGTCTTTTGGAATATCTTGTAATGGTCGCAATCAAATTTCTTATGATACTGAAGATCAAGCTTTGATTATGTATTATTATTTTATTAGGAAGGTATTCTGTGCCAGAAGGAACTTGAATAAGATATTTCTTTAAAGGTCAATGATCTTACTATTGAGAGGAAGAAATGACCTACTAATCTGTGGTTGATTCTGTTGGGAGCTTAGTTGAGGGACAGATCATAAATGGACAGCGTTGGGGGGGCTTGTGGGCTGCTACTTGCTAGTCAACTTTTGGACAATATATAAACTTAAAAAATGAAAAAAAAAAGAAGAAGATTGAAGGAAGCTTCTGAAATTTAATTAATAATTCTAGGAATTAATTGATTGGTACAACCAATTGGTTTGATTTTTCATCAGGTGTTGATTGAAAAATTATAATTCCTCTGATATTAGTGGTCCATCATGAGTGCTTTGATTGCGTTTCAGAGGATCAATCTGCTAATTTCTTCATTTGATATACTGGGAATCTTTGGTTGAATTTTCTTGATCGTCATTTCTTACTTTTGATTTGGTCAATCTCCTTTTACGTGTAACTTCAGTTATCCAAAGTTGAAGTGTGCTTGCAAATACAGTCTTCTAATTGAAGAAAGTGCAGAAAGGGACCATGGACTAACAAGATTGGTCAAATTCATTAAGCATGAAGATAACTTGCCAGGGCTATTTGAGTGACTTGTTTGTGAAACCATGACTAGAAGGGACACTAGATAATTGTCCTTTTATTTTTTTCGTATATGAAAATGAAAAGGCTTTATATTTGGAAAGCAAGTAGTGCTATCTTTTTTTGTGGATTTTTAACATGGTTCTCTTTCTATCAAGATCTCCTTTCAAGTTGTTTCGCATAAGTTGCTATGTTAAGTCTGTAACTAATTCAAACTTCTGCCTGTTGCTGCAGAATTCATTGTTCATATACTTGACAAAACCATTGCAAGGTATAACTTAGATTAGTTCATTATTAGCCTTAAATTATTAATGGTATCGGTAGGACTCTTTCACATTAGCGTTATTAGTGATCAGGTATTGTCATCAACAGAGACAGGTCTGCTGTGAAATAGGCCATTACCCATTTATTGGGGGAGTTTGGGTACAGTAGTGGGTAATGATGATCCTTTTTATCCCCACTGTCCCTCCCCTCCCCTCCCCTTGGAAACAAAAGACTAACAATGAAAGCAATCTGTTATTTTATTTTATCTTTAATATAAAGTCTTGTAGGAATAATGGATTGTGGTATTCTGATTTGAATTCATAATTTTCATTTCAGTTCCTTCAAAGGAAGAGAGATCGGTGATGAAAAGCTAGTAGGTATTCTTGACTTAAAGGATATCTCATACAAGAATGTAGATGCTCGTGCTTTAATCACTGGTTTCCAATTCCTACAGGTAAACCACTTTGATTGTCTTATATTAGAAAACCATTTAGATTATTTATGGAGGGGCATCATATAAATATGGTGACTGGTCTGTAGCTAAAGAGAATGTATGCATCTGTTCTGTTTTGCGGACATGGGTAATGGATCCCATCAATATGTGTATGTAAATAATATGTGCCCTCAAATGAAACAGGTATCAAGAAGTTGATATGCATTTACAGTTCATAAGAGGATGCAATTGGTATGGCACCCAGAGTGATCATGATGGCATAAAGGAAGACATTCATTAACGCCTAGTATAAGATAATAAACGTTCTTCTTGCTGCTCCAGCGGCTTTTGCCATTTAGCTTTCTAACAATTTTTAGCAATAATTAACCTTATTTAAGATTCAGATGAAGGGATTTTTCATTTTCCTTATTTATGTGTATTTCAAGGACCTCATTATTGGCAGATGGTTTTAAGGCTACTCCTTCCCCTTATTCTCAACTCAGTTACAAACTAATGATTGATCTCTGCGTGAGTCTTATCATCATGAATAGAACATGTTAAAGCCTGGTTCCAAATGATCATCTACCATGAATAGGTCATGGGCTAAGATCTACAAACCTAATGTCAAATAGAATTTGATATTCAAGGAGAAGGACAATCATCAGATCTGTCTACACTCAAGCTTGTTAAGACAGATTATTGTTCTGCTTCACTG
Source organism: Coffea arabica (assembly GCF_036785885.1). Lineage (NCBI taxonomy): Eukaryota > Viridiplantae > Streptophyta > Magnoliopsida > Gentianales > Rubiaceae > Coffea > Coffea arabica. The sequence continues at coordinate 52,938,377 of NC_092331.1, read as the reverse complement.
TAATAGCATCATGTCAGTCCATGGATCGTTTAGGTTATTGGCTAAGATCTTTAAACCTAAGGTCAGATGTAATTTGAATCCCTGGAAAAGGACAATCCTCAGATCTGTCTACATTCAATTTCCTCAAGAAAGATTCTTGTTCTGATTTACTGTAACATATTTGCTTCTCCAACTCATTCACTTTGGCATTGTGCAATTCTTTCTTGTTATGAAATTACATTGAAATCTCTTATATGTGTAGGCTTACTACCCTGAGCGCTTAGCCAGATGTTACATTGTACATATGCCCCGGTTCTTCGTGAGTGTATGGAAGATGGTTTCATACTTCCTTGAGAAAGCAACTCTTGAGAAGGTATGTTTGATGTGCAAACATTCCTGTATATTTATCTTAAAATTAGCAGGCAGATAATAACTAAAGTCCTGCCAGCATCCATACATAGGATGAAGCCACCAAACCTAGTAAAAATAAACAAATGCAATTTAAGTTCTCTGTTTGAGCATATGTACTTTCTTGAATCTTGCTTTAAAAATCTTGCTAGAGATTACCCTCATGTGCGCAACTATCAATCGTCAAAACAAGACAATAATGCGCAGAAATACTAATACAAGATCCATCTTTTTAGTGATGATTCAGTTTTGAAGTCCACAGATAATATTTTCTCTTCTTTTTTCCCCCTCCTTTTTCTTGTTTTCGGACTGGTTGATTATTGTTCTGCAGGAGTATAAAGCTAATTAATTCAATCTTCAACATAAATAAAAGTTTTCCAGTCACATCATGCGCCACTAAGTTGTCAAACTACCATTCTTATTATTTCTTAATCTATTACAGACAGTTTGCCTCTTTATGTGATCAACTGCAAGAGCAGTTTATGAAATTTCCACGTTCGTTTCTCTGAATTCAAATAGTATCAGCATTGCCATTGTTAACAGATTCTAGGATCTCTCTTAATCTCAGCTGTTTGAGGCTTATTTTTCTCTCTTTTGTCTGATTGCAGAAACATATGACATCTTTTAATAGCTATCTCTTATATTGAAACTTGTTATCAGGAGAATTCACCGATGATGGTTACAAAAAGTAGCATATAAGTGTGTTTAGCTACATTTGTTTTCTAAAATCGAACTTTACTAGCTGATTTTAAATGATGAACACAGATTAGGATCGTGACTAACGAAGCGCAAAGGAGGGAGTTTATCCAGGACATAGGCGAAGAAACTTTGCCAGAAGTGTATGGAGGGCGGGCAAAGCTTGTACCCATCCAAGATGTGGTGTTAGCTCCATTGAACCATTAGACCAAACAGTCTAGATTTTGGTGTTACATCAAATTACTGCAACTGATTCATGGATGATACTTGAAGGAAAGAGAAAGGAAAAGGAAAGCAGTAGGAAAGGAATAAATTGTTTTCAAAGTGGATGTATTCTGACTGCTCCTGGACTTAATTTGTAGTATCTTTTATTACGAATAGTACTAATCATGAAACCACTCCTATGGTCTTTTATTGTGTTCCCAAATTTGGTAACTTAATTCGAGATGCAACTAGAGATTAATTAATGACTAAATAAGTTATTTAAATCCTGTATTTGCTTAGTTCCAGGTTGAGTGATTACGGAACAGAGTTGTGCATCAATACAATCATCTATATTTTCCCTTCCCCAAAAAGGCAAAGCGTAAATTACATATGATCCTCTGCAGTTCTTCATATCACCATATGACTCTGCTAAGATTTCAAAATAGCCACATTTGTGGTTTTATATGAGGTGGAAAATGGATGGAAAGTACCAACGACCAGGGAAAGACCAGGGAAATTAACGAGACGCGCTCTAAAAATGTGTGTGATGGGATCATAATATTCACTTAATTCCCTTATGATTTGCATGAAAATTTACCTTATTCTTCTGTAATTTTTGCGTTTATCCACATATTTCCCTTATACTTTCACGCAAGATGGTCATGATTTAGTACATTAATAAGGGCAATACTAGCATTTTAATTAACGATGTTATGGAGGCTATTTTTCGTCAAATTTTCACTTTATATGAAACCACATGGAGATTATGTGGATATTTGGAAATGTTTCCACACGATGTTATGCGTAATTTACCCAAAGAAAAATCATATCACCATCTTTTGTTGTTTCATGAGATGACCATTTTCAATTGTTTTATGGTTTACCATAATATAGAAATCCCCATCTTTGTTTAGAATGTACACCAACCTCCCATTTCTTCAATGTTTGTAAGACAAACTTCTCTTACTCTTGATTTAGTGGTAATATTTATTTATATAAAGTATGATTCTTTAACAAACATTAAAAAAATTATCTGATTTATGTAACATCTTAGCATTTCATTGGAGAGATCTATGTAAATTCAAAAATAAAAATAAAGGAATTTCCCTATTTAAGATAAACCTAAGCATGACTCAATCTTTTGAAGTGCGAGGGACAAAATATTTTGACAATCTAACCTCCAACTAGAGAATTAAGGGTTCAGATCAAGCATTATGTAAATCCTTTTTACAGAATAATTTAGTAAAACTTCATTGGTTTTGCAATGGTGATCTAGTTCATAAGTAGTTTAAAAAGCCAAAAAGCTGATGAAGAAGACAAATCGCACCATGCTATATGTGCTCGAATTTATTCCAAATCCACCGAACCATCACAAGAAGGGTCACATGTGCACTTATTTCTTCATAATCTAAGGTTGTGTTTGGATTGCATTTTCCGTGATTTTTCATGGAAAAATTACTGTAGCGATTTGATGTATGTGAGGAAAAAAGGTAATAGGGAAATGTGATCACGAAAAACAACGTAATTTTCCGATGAAAAGCCGCGATACAAACAAGGCCTAAGATTTCTAGTGAAGTTCTTGGGGCATAGAAGCAGTCACAAGAACCTTGGATTTATTTAAGGGCAGAAAACAACCCTATAATTTGTACCACTTGGGCAAGTAACAAAACTTGCAGCATCTCCAGGATAGCTGGAAGCATCAGGGCACTTGTCCTTAAAGAACTTGGAGAAGTTTGTCGGGCCACAGTTTTGAGGGCCGTTGGCTCAACAGTACTTATTTGTTTTAAAAACAGTGCAGGGATTGTTGCATCCACCTCGAGTTCTTACTTCTTAGCTGAGTTGGGCATTGATCAACAATAGGTGCTGAACATCTGATATCACGGCAAGAAGAAGTAGCGGAGCTGATCGCCAACGGGATGTTGAATCCTTCAACGAGTTTAATGTCGATGACGTCCTGGTTATTAAGTTGGTTTAGGGCGAATTCAGCTACTGTATTCGGAGGCTTTCCATAGCCTTGGCATTCAAGGCGCCCACTGCAATCACCTGTTTGACATTGGCCTTGGCCATTGGCATCAAATTTGCAACTGGTTCGGCCCCAAATGCGAGCGTTAGCGGTGCCAGGAGCCACATCTAGGGGCCATGATTGGCCTTTGTCGAGTCGCCTGCCACCACCTGCGGAGGCAGCTGCCCAGACTGGGTAGCTACATTGGTTTATAATGTTGACATTTGCAGCATGGGTTAAGGTTAAGCATGAAGTTAGGCACAAAACCAAAAGGGACAAAGTGTAGGTGAACTTCATGGTGTTTCTAACTTTCCAATTGAACTAGTAGCTGCTGCGGTTTCAAGATGCCACAGCTAGGGGTTTATATAGGGTGATTGGCTGCTACGATTTTGCGTGTACAAGTTGATCTCCGAACAAATTTTTGCATCAGAAATTTCCGAGATGTTGATGGTCTTGTCTTTGTATCCTAGGAATGATTGAAGAAGATGCGGATGTGTCCATAGTCCTTCCACATAATTTCAGTCAAGTGTCATCCCTCATTGTTCTATTTATCTAGTCATTTGAACTTGACTCTTCTTTCAATCAACGTTCCAATGCTTTTCCTCAAGTGTTCAATTCGTGGATTACCTCTACCGAAGACATAAAAAATAAAAGGGTAAATTATATATAACTCCCCTTAGTTTCATCTATTGTCACATGATCCCCCTAACGTTTCAAAATGTCCACTTCACTCTCTTATGGTTTTATGTAAAGTGAAAATTTGACGAAAAATAGTCTATGTAACATCGTTAGTTGACATATCAATAGTGCCCTTACTTAAATGTTAAATCAATCGACGGTTTAACCACCTCATATAAAAGTATAGAGAGATTGCACGGATAAATGCAAAAATTATAGGGATAAAGTGGATATTTATACAAATCATAAGGGGATTACAAGGATGTTAAAATTTTATCACACACATTTTTAAAGTGCATTTGGTATAAGCTCCATAACTTGTTATACATTATGTCCGTTTTCCACTTTACATAAAATTATAGGGGTTATGTGATTATTTTAAAATCTTAGGGGGCTCATTTGATATTATGCAAAACTACAAGGGGGTAATAAGTAATTTATCGAAAATAAAATGACTTGAATTTTCTGTTTGGATGAAGTGTTTGTTAACCACATTATTCCTACTTTCTAAATATCACAAAAAGTGGTTATTAATAAAATGTTATATTGCAATTTTCCTACAAACATCATTCAAAACAATTATCTTATCACCTAATTAGTGGAAAGAATTAGCAATATATGGATATTTATTAGCCACACCGAAATGTATGTTCAAAATAAAAAAAAATGATGATCGGAATTAAAACAGTTGGCTGTAGTTGAGATTATGGCAGCTAAGGAATCGATGGAACCATGTGGAAGGAAGGATGGAGAAGATCCATTTTTGAAAGTGGCTCTTCGAATACGATCAGGCTTCTAAATGAGGAGAATGAAGATCTTTCTAAACGGGGTCCTTGGCAAATGATATCCAGTTTGCAAAGCATCAGTAGTGCCTTTCTTTGCACTTTGGGTAGTTCCAGGATCTTGTAATAGCGTGGCACATAAGTTGGCTAGACATGCTAAATTTTGTTGATGATTCAGAGAATTGGCGGAAATATCCACCTCCTATCGTTTCCTCAGCTGTACTTTCTCTCTGATTGTTTGGTTGAATGACATACTTCATAACGTTTTTATGAAAAAAAAATATTAGCTTATATTTACCGATATCTGTTATGAGGCCGTCGTTGTCAACATTTGAGTATTACAGATCATTTCAAATTTTTCTCGGGAGAGGAGATGGGTGGCTCGGAGGAAGAGAGGATAAGTGAGAGATCTCGATAAAATTAAAAAAAAAAAAAGATCATTTCAAATTTCACATTTAGGCAGAATAATGATAAGGTGTAAATGAACTAAAACTCGGTAAACTTTGTATACGCTTAAACTCAATATATAGATATTTTGTCCCTAGTTACGCTTTACCCTTGAACTCAATATGTAGATATTTTGCCACCGCTTTATATTTTAGAACAAAAGTGCCTCTTCAATGTTAACTTTTATTTCTTTTTCTCCTTTTTTTCGTGTTTTTCCTAATTTTCTCCCATTTTCATGTGACCAACTATTTTCTTCTCTTTGTTATTATTATCTATATATTATTTTTATTTTTTTGAACTTATTCTTTAACTGCTTCCTTTTTTTATTTTTTGTTATTATAAGTAATAATGATCAGAAAGTCTACATTATAACAATGTTTCATATAGTGTTTCAGTATTTCATAACAAGTAAGTGGATTGTGCCCCAAACTTTGACCCTAATTGCACTTTATCCCCTAAAATTTTTTTAATAGGCACTTATCCTTCCCCCTACTCATTCTCTTTCTTTCTTTTCTTTTCTTTTTTTATGTTTTTTCGTTCTCTCGTATCACTATTTCCTTCCCATTCTTATTAGTATTACGAATTGTATGCTTATATTAATATTTTTAGTATTCTTCTGCTTATAATTTTATTCTTGTTGTAATTTATTTGCTTGTGGATTTTTACTACTAGTAATTCATGACAAACTAGATGCCATAAAAAAAAGTTGCTGTATCCTTATCATTATGAAATACATCTATATAAATGACTGTAGAAGTGTATAACAATTGGGCTGTTCATAGAATCATATTTAAATATCTGTAGATATTTCATGCGCAATTGTCCTTGATTCCTCTTTCAGTCAAATGAAATCAAATCAAACATCTTTTAGTCTATGCCAGACGACCATGAACTTTGGACCAACTTTACCGTGTTCCTTGTTTCATTAGTTCAAGTAATTTTCTTTCATCTTCTTATGAAGCCACAAGAATTTCGTAAATAAACCTGAATCCCCGAACAATCCTCAAAAGCCGGCAACCTGAATTATTAGTTCAAGTAATCGAGAGCTGCTTTTTCCGGTCTGGCCAGCCAGTGTCTCTGAGCTGCAGACACGAGGAAAACACGAATGAGGGAAGGTACAACCTGAATTGGAGTATGATTGGTGCAATTGTGGATGGGAAGGAGGTGCGGTGGTGATTGTGGTGGTAGTGGGGGGGGGAGGGAATGTCGAAAAATTTTTAAACTATCTTAACAAAATTTTAAATTTAAAGATATTTTTAATATATATGTATATATATGGTGAAAATTTTTCATATACAATGTTACAATATAATTTCTGAAAAATATCTCGAAAACATCTGGTAATTCATAAAGATTCAAGAGTCCAATCAATAACCTATATCATAACCTTTTTTTTTATATATATATAGTAAGAGAAAAGGCACATTATGAAGATATCATTATCATTGGCTGATGCCAAAAATTTTGAAACATCTTAACTAGCATTTTGTTTCAGTGTTAAGATATTTATTTATCTTTTTATTTATATTCAATTTATTCACTATTTGGAAGGGTGAAGTTCATTTCTTTCTTTCATCATTTTTCTTGAGAGAACAAAGGTGATTGTCAATGGGAGAATCAGCCAAAAGGAAAAGATGAACAAAAATGATTTATTTATCACTTCATAAGCTAGTCACAATTGGTATGCAATTGAGAAAACTTGCAATATATTGTTTGTTGTAATTTTCTGAAATCGTTTCTCGGTAGAATGATATATATATCTTATGAAATTGGGAGGGGGCAAGGAATTTGAATTCAAAAATGTTTAATTTTTAGATATATTTAAATTCATTTTTGTAAATTAAATTCTGTGAATCGGTGGAAATACTAGGAATTCACTAATGGACAGCGCTCTAGACATAAAAGCAGGGGAGCCCAACTACCAAACTACATCAAGTCGTCTGTTAGTCCTCACGATTCAAGTGTTTTCGGTGGGCTCTTAATTGGGCCGTGATAGGCTGATAACCATAGCCATATCTTGAATTTTAAATATTTTGTAAACTGAAATTATTCAAATTTGTTGGTTCAATCCCTTTCAGCAGACTTAATAAAGATAATTAAGCTAGTACCGATTGAATGGAAAAGAATGAATTAGAAGGACATCAAAGCCCCCAAGTTCTGGCTTTGATTTCTCAATTTCTTTGACAAGAAATAGGAATACTTTTCTAATTCTTATCAATTCCAATATTATACTATTGAACAAGGAAAATTTATTTCATTTTTCCAGCAGTAGGAAAAAAGTGGACGGTAGGTAATGAATAATAAAACCACTCAAATCCATGTAGATATTGTATTTTCCACTTAAGATGGTAACTTAATTCGAAATGCAACTAGAGATTAATGACTAAATAAAATTACTTTAAATTATGTACTATTTGCTTAAAGAAGACAAATCGCACTAAGCTATAGGTGCTCAAATTTGTTGCAATTACTGTGGATCATCACAAGAAGGATCACATATGCGTTTATTTCTTCATAATCTACTTTTCTAGTGAAGTTCTTGGAGCATATAAGCTGTCACAAGAACCTGAAAATATCTGGATTTCTTTAAGGGCAGAAAACAACCCTATAATTTGTTCCACTTGGGCAAGTAAACAAGCTTGTAGGATCATCTCGAGGATCGCAATAAGCATCAGGGCACCTGCCCTTGCAGAACGTGGAGAAGAAGGTCGGGCCACAGCTAGGGCCACCGGTGCAACAGTACTCAGTTGTGTTAAAAACAGTGCAGGGATTGTTGCACCCACCAGGAGTTCTTAGCTGAGTTGGGCATTGATCGACAATAGGTGCTGAACATCTTATATCATGGCAAGGAGTAACGGAGCTGAACTCCAATGGGATGTTGAAACCATAAAGGAGGGAAATGTCGAAGTAGTCTAAGTTGTTAGGCTGGTTTAGGGCGAATTCAGCCTCTGTTTTCAAACTCGGACCGGACCGGCCGGTCGAACCGGGAACCGGCCAGGTAGCCGATCCGAGTCACATTAAAAAACCGGAAATTTAAAATCCGGTCAAAGCCGGTCAAAAATCGGGTTTGACCGGAAAAAAACCGATTTTTCCGGTTTAACAGTAATTTATTTTAAAAAAAGTTAAACTTTTTAATATTATGTTTTGACCCCCTAAATTGTTAAAACTTATTGATATACCTCAAATATTTGATACTTTATAAATATTGTCCTAAAATTTGATGTTATTTTTCAATTAAATTCATAATTTTAATTCTAAACTTGTTAATATTTATTAAATAATATAAATTGCTACTTGATTGTTCTAATTTCTTTGTATTTTCTTGTTAAATATATTTGAAACATCAAATATATATAGATATACCTTTATTAATATCAATATATTATTAGATATTATATATATAATATTTTAATTTTTAAATAATTTTTATTTATGACGTCATCCGGTTCGACCCCTATCGACCTCCGGTCGAACCCATTGATCCCTGACCCCTGACCTCGGCCGAGTCGCTATCCGGTCCGGTTCTGAAAACATAGAATTCAGCTAGTGTATTCGGAGGCTTTCCATAGCCTTGGCATTCGAGGCGCCCGTTGCAGTCACCTGTCTGACACCGGCCTTGGCCATTGGCATCAAAGTTGCAATTTGTTCGGCCCCAAATCCGAGCGTTGGTGGTGCCAGGAGCCACATCTAGGGACCATGATTGGCCTCGGTCGAGCCTCCTGCCACCCCCTGGGGAAGCAGCTGCCCAAACTGTGTAGGTACATTGGTTTATAATGTTGAAATTTGCAGCATTGGTGAAGGTTAAGTATAAAATGAAGCACGAAACCAAAAGGGACAAGGTGTGGCTGAACTTCATGGTGTTTCTAACTTTCCAAGTGAACTAGTAGCTATTGTGTTTTCAAGGTGCCACAGCTAGGGGTTTACGTAGGGTGATTGGCTGCTATTAACTTGCGTGTACACCTTAATCTTCTTCACCAATTTTCTACGTAAGAAATTTCAGAGATTTTGATGGTCATCTTGTATACTAGCTAGGAATGATTCAAAGATGCTGATCTAGCCGTTATCCTTTTGCATGATTTCAGTCAGCTCTCATCCCTCATTTTTTATTTGGCAAAATACACTTTATCACCATGTGGCTTAGTAATTTTTCATATGACCCACCTATAGTTTTAAAAACTATATATAATCCCTCATAATTTGAATTAAAGTGTTAAAATAATAAAAATGATCATTTATAATAGAATCCATAAAAATGTCTAAATTACCTTTGTTTAAAAACTAAAATGGGTGAAGTGACAAAATATATAACATAACATGTATCACAGTCTAATGACAAATGATTTTATGTTTCAGCGTGTAACTCCTTTATGGTTTAGTATTTTACTATATAACTCTATTATGATTTTTAAAATATATACATAATCCCTTGTGATAAATAAATAATATTTAATTTTATATAGGGGTACTTTTGACATTTTAGTTGATTCCATTATAAAATGCAAATTTCTTCACTTTGACACTTTAATCCAAATTATAAGAGAGTTATGTATAACTTTTGAAACCGGGAGGAGATTATGTGAAAAATGCTAAATCACAGGAGCCCAAAGTGTATTTTACCCCTTTTTTTATTGTTCGGGTGATGTCAGACTTGACCGTTTTAAAGATCAACCTTACATGTCTTTCCTCTAGTGTCCAATATTACCTCTGTCTAAGATAGAAAAAGAAACAGACATGAATTATCCGTTTGGGTGGAGTGTTTTTCAACCACACTGTTTTCAGGAATCACTTTCTAACATTTCTTAATATTAACAAAATATTATATTACAATTCTCCTAAAAACACTGTGGAAAACAATTATCTTATGACCTAATCAGTGGAAAGAACTAGCAATTATACAAAAATTGATTAGCCATAATGAAATCTATGTTCAAAATAATAAATGATGATCTGGGATTAAAACATTTGATATTAGCTTCTAATTATTTTAGCGATAACTTTCTGTTATGCGCTAGTCAATCTCAACATTTTGGTAGTGACGATCATTTCAAAATCACACAACTGGGGAGACTAATGATAATATCGTAACTTTTTTTTTTTTTTTAATATTCTTGCTCTTAGTCTAGAATTTCAACCAGATTTTGGAGTTGCAGAATGGGCATAAATCAAGACCATACACCTGTTTGTCTTCCTTCTCTAGTCTGATCCCAGTCAAGAGTTAGGCAAATGACTTCATGAAGCTTAGAAAATTCAATCAGCATGCAGAAACATCCGTTGAATTTGAGTTTCTCCGAGTAGACTTCTATGCTGTTCAAAAAGTATTACTTTGCTGCCATTAAATTTTACAAGTGAGGTTCTTCATATCCCTAATTTAAGTGTAATTCTAGGACCATTATTGGCAAATGGTTTTCGTGTCAAACCATGGATCATTAAGGTTATCGGCTGAGATCTTTAAACTTAAGGTCAGATAGAATTCGGATCCATGGAAAAGGACAATGATCAGATCTTTCTACATTCAAATTCAAGAAAGATTCTTGTTCTGTTTTACCGTGACACAATGACTATTCACCTTGGTGTTGTGCAATTCTTTCTCGTTACGATATTACATTCGAATCTCTTATTTGTGTTGGCTTGCTACCCTGAGTGCTTAGCCAAGTGTTATATTGTACATCTACCCTGGTTCTTTGTGAGTGTATGGAGGATGGTTTCATACTTCCTTGAGAAAGCAACTCTTGAGAAGGTATTTCTGATATGCAACCATTTCTGCAAATTTAAACATATGAAAGATCTTTCTTAAAATTAGCAGGCAGATGATAACTAAAGTACTGCTTCCATCCATACGTAGGATGAAGCCATTAAACTTGTCAAAGTAAACAAATGCAATTTAAGTTCTCTGTTCGAGCATATCTGTTTTCTTGTATCTTGCTTTGAAAGGCTTGCAAGAGACTGCCCTCTATGTGCGACTATCACTTGTCAAAACAAGACAATATTGTGCAGAAATACTTAAAGACAACGAACCAATACAAGATCCATCTTCTTCTTCTTCTTTTTTTTTCAATTAATGGAGCTTTTTATTGATTGTAGAAGTCGACAGAAAGTGATCTTTTCTTTCCATTTCTTCCCATCTTGTTTTCCCACTGGAAGATTATTGTTCTGCAGGAGTATGAAGCTAATTAATTCAATTTTCAACAGAAATAAAACTTTCCAGTCACATCATGATCCCAATAAGTTGAAAAAAAACCATTCGTACTATTGCTTAATCGATTACAGAACGCAGATAGTTAGCCTCTTTATGTGATCAACCAGAAGAGCAGTTATTGAAGATCCGGTGTTTGTTTCTATGAATTCAAAGATTCTAAGATCTCACTTAATTTGAGCCATTTGTGGCTCATATTTGTCTGATTGCAGAAACATATAACAGCATCGCTCAATATCTATTCATTGATTATGGGTACAGAAAGTAGCATATAATTGCGTTTAGATTTCCAAATCCAAAAATTTCGAGTAAACATGTTTTTTTCTGAAATACATGTGTTTTCTAAAATCGAACTTAACTAGCAACTTTTAAATGATAGACACAGATTAAGATCGTGATTAACGAAGAGGAAAGGAGGGGTTTTATCCAGGACATAGGCGAAGAAACTTTGCCAGAGTAGTATGGAGGACGGGCAAAGCTTGTACCCGTCCAAGATGTGGTATCAGATCCATTGAACCATGACACCGAACAGCCTAGATTTTATTGTTACCTCAAATTGCTGGAACTGATTCATGGATGATACTTGAAGAAAAGAGAAAGGAAAACAGAAAGGAGTATGAAAGGTGGAAGAAAAGGAAACGAATCAATTGTTTGCAAAGTGGATGTATTCTTGGCTGCTCCTGAACTTTGTAGCTTCTTTTCTTATATGGCTAAGTTAGATGGGGTAAAAGAACTTTTTACTTTTTTTAAAAAATTTTATTGTATAACTTTTTTTGTCTGCGTTGATGTTATTTTGTTTTTTCTCCAGGATCTTTTATTACAAATCGTAATGGATAATAAAACCACTCAAATCCATGTACACTGTGTTTTCTAATTAACATGGTAACTCAATTTTGAAATTGAAGAAATGCAAGAAGGGGTCAGAGCAAGGGATGTGTAAATCCATCTTACAGATTAATTTAGTAAGCAGTGATGTAGTTCATAAGTAGTTTAAAGAGCCAAAAAGCTGATAACGAAGACAAACCGCACAATGCTATATGTGCTCAAATTTATTCCAATTTCAGTGAACCATTACAAGAAGGGTCTCATATGCGTTTATTTCTTCATAATCTACTTTTCTTAAATATCTGGATTTCTTTAAGGGCAGAAGACAACCCTATAATTTGTACCACTTGGGCAAGTAAACAAGCTTGTGGGATCATCTTGAGGATAGCTATAAGCATCAGGGCACCTGTCCTTGAAGAACCTGGAGAAGTCGGTCGGGTGACAGCTTCCTGGGCCATCGGTGCAACAGTACTCATTTGTGTGAAAAACAGTGCAGGGATTGTTGCATCCACCTGGAGTTCTTAGCTGAGCTGGGCATTGATCAACAATAGGAGCTGAACATCTGATGTCACGGCAATTGGTAACGGAGCTGAACTCCAATGGGATGTTAAATCCATCAACGTTGGAAATGTCGATGTAGTCTAAGTTGTTAGGCTGGTTTAGGGCGAACTCAGCTAGCGTATTCGGTGGACTTCCATAGCCTTGGCACTCGAGGCGCCCGTTGCAGTCACCTGTTTGACAGTGGCCTTGGCCATTGGCATCAAAGTTGCAATTGGTTCGGCCCCAAATGCGAGCTTGGGTGGTGCCAGGAGCCACGTTTAGGGACCATGATTGGCCTCGGTCGAGCCTCCTGCCACCGCCTGGGGAAGCAGCTGCCCAAACTGTGTAGGTACATTGGTTTACAATGTTGAAATTTGCAGCATTGGTGAAGGTTAAGTATAAAGTTAGGCATAAAGCCAAAAGGGACAAAGTGTAGGTGGACTTCATGGTGTTTCAAACTTTCAAAGTGAACTGGTAGCTGGTTGTGGTTTCAAGATGCCACAGGTAGGGGGTTTATATAGGGCGATTGTCTGCTATCATTTTGCGTGTACATGTTAATCTTCTTAACAAATTTTCTACATGAGAAATTTCAGAGATGTTGATGGCCCTTTCTTGTATTCTAGGAATGATTCAAAGATGCTTATCCGTCCATAATCCTTCTGCATAATCTCATCCCCCATTTTTTATTCTTCTGGTGATGTGAACTTGACTGTTCTATATATCAATGTTACAATTTCTTTTCTTTAGTGTCCAATTCGTGGATTTTCTCTAAGATAGAAAAAAGAAACAGACATGGCTTATCTGTTTGGTTGAATTGTTTTTTCAACCTCACTGTTTTCAGGAATCACTATCTAACATCTCTGAAAATATCAAATGTGTTTATTAACAAAATATTTTATTGGAATTTTCGCGAAAACACCGTTCAAAACAATTATCTTTTGACTTAATTAGTGGAAAAAATTAGCAATTGTACATATATTGATTAGCTACGCTAAAACCTATGTTTAACATAAGAAATGATGGTTAGAGATTAAAACGTTTGGTATTAGCATCTAATTATTTTCGCGATAACTTTCTGTTATGGGGTAGTCAATATCAACATGTTAGTATTGATGATGATTTCAAATTCCACACCCAAGGAGACTAATGCCAATTTCATAACTCCTAAAGTCTTCTGTTTTCATTTTTTTTTTCTTTGGAATTTTCCTCTTAGTCTAGAGTTTCAACAGGATTTTGGTGCAGCCGAATGGGCACAAATCAAGACCATACGTCTGTTTGTCTGAGACCAGCGAATGTTAGGCAAATGGCTTCAAGAAGCTTAGACAATTCAATAAGGATGTCAAGTAGAACAAGAGTTTCTAGTCCAGGATTTCGTGGAGCTTACTCAAGTAATTGGACAAAAAAAAAAAAAAATTAAAAGCCCAATTTGGGCCGTTTCGTGAAGTGTTCAAGCAGTTTTTTGTGCTTAAACTTTAGTTTTGGCAACTTTCCAGAATAGCATTTGTGGTTGCTAAAAGCCTGAAATGCTAAATTCATATTCAATCATAATTCATTTACTGCAACTTGTGCCCAGTGTAAGGAGTGCAGTTTAAATGTAGTTCATGCTTTATTATGGCAAAGGAAAGCTTAAGATCGTCGAACTAAGAACCTATAAGTAGATTTACATTGTGAGATCTCTGTTGTTGGGTGATCTGTAAGAACTTCTGTAAGCGACTTATAGTTCTGAAGACAGGTTTTGACCTGTGATGATGATCGAAGTCAAATTCAACCAAACTTTATTTTTTTTTTTACTAAAAAAATGGGTGATCTGTAAGAACTTGTGTAAGCGACTTACAGTTCCGAAAACAGGTTTTGACTTGTGATAATGATCGAAGTCAAATTCAACCAATTTTTTTTTTTTTTTACCTAAAAAAAAAGAGTAGATTTACGTTGTGGCCAGTAGGGCACGTGTCCCTATTGACCTAAAAGAGGTACCTAGAATAGTTTTGAGATTTCTTGAAAATTCTAAATTGTGCCTTGGCTGGATTTTGTAATAGTTATTATATAGCATAGTCATTATTGTAATTTATCAAAAAGTAAACCAAAGAAGAAAGCAAATAGCTGCAAATCTTTAGATGCCGAGTTCCAACGTACTTTTGCTTGCATATTTACTTTGCCTTGGTCCATAACTTTGTATTTTTCATCAACAAAGCAGTGGTAGTTTATCAAGTCTATTAGATTTGATCATTTTAAAAAAAAATAATCTTTTGTTATTATTGGCCACTTGTAAATTGGAAAAAATTGCGAAAGTTAATTCGTGCCCCAACTGAAAAGTATTTCTACCTTTGCCACTGGAACCTCTGTAACGTATTTTTTTTTTTTATAGTAAATAAAAGGCACATTACAGAGATATCATTTTATCTGTAGGTGATGCCAAAATTTATAAAACTTCTTAAATATCAGTATGTTTCAATATCAATTTCTTTTTTGCAGTGTTAAGATATTTATTTATATTTTTCTTTGTATTCATTTTATTTACCACTTAAAAGGATGGAGTTCGTTTCTTTCTTTCTTTCTTTTTTTTTTTTTTTTTTGAGAGAACAAAGATGATTTTATTAATGGGAATCACCCAAAAGGAAAAGCTGAACAAAGGTTATTTATTTATCAATTCCTTAAGCTAGTCATAATTGGTATTTTATTGAGAAAAACATGTACTATATGGTTTGTACTTTATACTAATTTTCTGAATTGTTTCTCGTTCTACTAATTAAATTCACAACTTAAAAGAAATTTATTTTTGTAAATTAAATTCCATGGGCTGGTGGATTATACGACCCAATATTGACAATACAACTTCGTTAATAGACACGGATCAAGGACCGGAAGCCCAACTGGAAACAACCAAATCAATCTGCTCTATGCTTCAAGTGTGCTTTAGATGGACTGGGCCCGTATTGGGCAGCGATAATTTGTCCAATATTTTTAAACTGAAATTTGTCAAATTTGTTCAATTTTCTTTGACTAGAAATAGAAATACTCTTCTAATTCTTACCAATTCCACTATTATATTGAGCAAAGAAATATTATTTTATTTGTCCAGCAGTAGGAAAAGATGGAAGGTGGGTACGTAGGTCAATTTACACCTTGTGGGTACGTAGGTCAATTTACACCTTCAAGGTATTGCACTTTGCAATTCAGATCTCAGAAAAATTACTCAATTATCACTATTGTTTAAACTTTTTGTATTTCCTTTCCAACGCTAAAAGATATTAATTAATATGACAAGACAAGTCAATATAAATACAGCTCAGGGGATGGGATCGGTTGGATAGTTCAGGGGAAGAGAGTGCAAGTACGAGGTCGTAAATTTGAATGCTTTCACTTACATTAAATAAAAGGAAAAAAATATATTACAGCTCGATCTTGCATTTAGAACAATTGAAATGAAAACCCTGTTGTCATGTTGAACATTTAAGTCACAACTTTAGGGAAAAGTTAAAACATGCTTTTGGGTGGTTAGTTGTTCTAGCCATAACAATCACTATGCTGATATTTAGAAGCCAACGGTGGCTGCACTGCTCTTTTTGGTTTTACAGCATCTTATTTCTTATATGTACTGGCAATTCTAGTGGGGCTATTAGGTACTCTTCTGATGAAGAAAGGCAGGCAAGTCATTTTCGTTTCTCATCAATCATATGGAATATATATCATTACCCTAGAATATATTTCTATAAGTAATTCTACAACCCTTTTCTATTTCATGATATGACTGATCAATAAGTAAAAGAGAATACATGGTAAAGGTTTAATTGTTTTATGTGTTTATTTTCTTAATGTTGAAATTTGCAGCTATTGGTGAAGCTTAAGTATAAAGCTAGGCACAAAACCAAAAGGGACAAAGTGTAGGTGAAATTCATGGTGCTTCAAACCTTCTAAGTCAACTAGTAGCTGTTGTGGTTTGGAGATGCCACAGCCAGGGGGTTTATATAGGTGAATTGGCTGCTATGATTTTGCATGTTCGTGTAGATATTTCAACAAATTTCTATATAAGAAATTTTAGGGATGTTGATGGTCTTGTTTTGTATCCTAGGAATGATTCAAAAGATGCGGATCTGTCCATAATCCTCCTGCATAATTTCAGTCAGTTCTCATCCCTCATTTTGTTCTATTAATCTGATCATGTGAACTTGATTGTTCTTTCAATCAATGTTCCAATGCTTTTTCGTAAGTGTCCAATTTGTGGATTACCTCTACGTAAGAGAAAAAAGGAAAAAAAAAAAAAAAAAAAAGACATGAATTTTCTGTTTGAATGGAGCGTTTTTTAACCAGATTAATTTCAGGAATTATTTCTAACATCTTTTAATATCACAAAAGCAGTTATTAATAAGATGCTATATTATGATTTTCCTAAAAATATAGTTCAAAACAAATATATAATCACTTAATTTTTTATCCTTATAGTAACATTTAACTCTTTTCTGATACATAATTTGAATAGATATGCATTATTTTATTGTGTATATTTAAATTTTTGGTAGACAACTACATGATAATGTTGTATTCATTACATACCAAGTATTTTCGTTCATGCATATTACTTTTTCCAAGAGCATAACAATATAACGTAATAAATATAACAATCGAACTGAACTTCATGGAACTGCTAGCAGTGGCTCCAAATCCAGCTTTTAGGAGTGAATTAGTACTATTTAGCATGAGTGCATCAAATTATCAATTTGGCATCTACGAGTTTCCTCATCACTTGAGCTCCTTAATCGCACCTTTATCTTACTTAGTAAACTTTCATATCACCATCTTTGTTATTTCATGAGATGATCATTTTCAATTGTTTTGGGGTTTACCTTAGTATGGAAATCCCCATTTTTGTTTTGAATTTACACCAAGCTCCCATTTCTTCAATATTTGTAAGACAAACTTCTCTTACTCTGGATTTCGTGGTAACATTTATATACATAAAGTATGATTGTGTAGTACACTTAAAACAATTATTTTCATTTATATGACATCTTAGTATTTGACTGGAGAGATAGTCTGAATTCCAAAAAAAAAAAGAACAAATGAATACTCCTATGTAAGTTAAACCTAAACATGACTCAAATTTTTGAAGTGCGGGGAACAAAGTATTTTGACAGTCTATTTTAAAACTAGAGATCTGTAAATCCTTCTTACAGATTAATTTAGTAAAACTTCATTAGTTTTGAACTCGTGATCTAGTTCATAAGTTGTTTAAAGAGCCAAAAAGCTGATAAAGAAGACAAATCGCACAATGCTATATGTGCTCAAATTTATTCCAATTCCAGTGAACCATTGCCAGAAGGATCACATATGCGTTTATTTCTTCATAATTTATTTTTCTAGTGAAGTTCTTGGAGCATATAAGCTGTCACAAGAACCTTAAATATCTGGATTTCTTTAAGGGCAGAAGACAACCCTATAATTTGTAACACTTGGGCAAGTAAACAAGCTTGTGCGATCATCTTGAGGATAGCTATAAGCATCAGGGCACCTGCTCTTAAAGAACCTGGAGAAGTCGGTCGGGCCACAGCTTCCTGGGCCATTGGTGCAGCAGTACTCATTTCTTTTAAAAACAGTGCAGGGGCTGTTGCATCCACCTGGAGTTCTTATCAACAATAGGTGCTGAACATTTGATAACGCGGCACGGAGTTACAGAGCTGAACTCCATTGGGATGTTGAATCCATCAATGTTGGAGATGTCGATGTAGTCTAAGTTGTTAGGCTGGTTTAGGGAGAATTCAGCTATCGTATTTGGAGGACTTCCATAGCCTTGGCACTCGAGGCGCCCTTTGCAGTCACCTGTTTGACAGTGGCCTTGGCCTTTGGCATCAAAGTTGCAATTGGTTCGGCCCCAAATGCGAGCGTGGGTGGTGCCAGGAGCCACGTTTAGGGACCATGATTTGCCTCGGTCGAGCCGCCTGCCACCGCCTGGGAAAGCAGCTGCCCAAACTGTGTAGGTACATTTGTTTGTGATGTTGAAATTTGCAGCATTGGCGAAAGTTAAGTATAAAGTTAGGCACAAAACCAAAACGGACAAAATGTAGGTGAACTTCATGGTGTTTCAAAAATTCTAAGTGAACTGGTAGCTGGTTGTGGTTTCAAGATGCCACAGCTTGGGGGGTTTATATAGGGCGATTGGCTGCTATCATTTTGCGCGTACATGTTAATCTTCTTAACAAATTTTCTACATGAGAAATTTCAGAGATGTTGATGGTCTTGTCTTGTATTCTAGGAATGATTCGAAGATGCTTATCTCTCCATAATCCTCCTGCATAATTTCAGTCAGCTCTCATCCCTCATTTTTTATTCTTCTGGTAATGTGAACTTCAGTGTTCTAATATGTCAATGTTACAATGTTTTCTTCTTTAGTGTCCAATTCGTGGATTACCTCTAAGAAAGATAGAAAAAGAAACAGACATGGCTTATCTGTTTGGGTGGAGTTTTTCATTGTTTTCAAGAATCACTATCTAACATCTTTGAAAATCTCAAATGCGCTTATGATCAAAATATTATATTACAATTTTCAAAAAAGAAAAAAGATCATTCAAAACAATTCTCTTTTGACTTAATTAGTAGAAAAAATTAGCAATTATACAAATAAGAATTAGATACACTGAAAAGTAAGTTCAAAATTAGAAATGATGGTCTTAGCTTATAATTGTTTTAGCGATAACTTTCTGTTCTGGGTAGCCAATATCAACATGTTAGTATTCAGGATTTTGTCAAATTCCACCCCTGAGGAGACCAATGATAATTTCATGACTACTAAAGTCTTCTGCTTGTTTTTTTGTCCTTTAGATTCTTCCTCTTAGACGGGAACTGCAACTAGATTCTGAAGCAGCAGACGGGGCATAAATGAAGGCCACACATGCGTTTGTCTTCCTTCTCCAGTCCCGATCCACTCAGAAGTTAGGCAAATGGCATCAAGACAATCAGCGTATCAAGTGGAACAAGAGTTTCTAGTCCTGGATTTCGTAGAACTTACTCAAGTAGTTTTTTTTTTAAAAAAAAAAAAAAAAAAAGGCCCTGTTTGGGGCAGTGTTCAAGCAGTTTTTTGAGCTTAAACTTCAGTTTTGGCAACTTTCCAGAATAGCATTTGAGGTGGGTAAAATGCTAAATTCATGTTCAATCAAAATTCATTTACTGCAACTTGTGCCCGGTGTGATTCTCTAGCCTTTTGTTTTCAAGAACCCAATGAGACAAAAGCAACAAGATAAAGGGCACTACTAGTCTGGTATTGATTTCCAATCTAGTAACTGCCTCTGATCCTAGTAGATAATCTGCCATTACATACTAGCCAGAGGTTCAGAGCCAGTGATTGAAGTCTTGTAACAAACCAGTACATGCCAAGGTAAATTGGGAATGATTACAATAAGGAGTATGGGAAATTATATTCCCCTAGCTTTTGTAGTCCACTTTTGTAATATGGCTTCCATGGATTAGGCCATTAGGGTGCTAGCCACTTGTAAGGAACCTGATTTGGATGCAATTCATTCCTTACAAGGAGAAAGGGAAATACTTAAGAATCAATGTGATTTTGGATGGTTTTTATAATAAGTTATAACGTTTTTTTTTTGTAGTAGATAAAAGAATGCGTTAGGAGAAATTATTATCACTAACTGATACCAAAATTTTTTAAACTTCTTAAGTATTAAAATGTTTTAGTATTAAGATATTTAATTATCTTTTTCTCTTTATAGACATTTTATTCACTAATTAAAAAGATGAAGTTTATTTCTTTCCTTTTTTTTTTTTTTGAGGGAACAAAGAAGATTTATCAATGGGCCAAAAGGAAAAGCTGAACAAAGATGAGTTATTCATCATTTCTTAAGCTATTCATAATTGGTATGTGTTTGAGAAAACTTGCACATATGGTTTGTACTTTGTTGTAATTTTCTCAAATTATTTCTCGTTATACTAATTAAATTCACAGCTTAGAAGAATTTCCCTTTGTAAATAAATTCCATGGCCTGGTGGATATACGACCCAAATTTGACAATAGGAATTCGTTAATGGACACTGCAAGAGCAGCGGGAGCCCAACCGGAAATCACCAAATAAGCATGCACTTATTTCAAGTGTTTTTAGATGGGCCCTTATTGGGCAGTGATAATTTGTTAAATATATTGTTAAACTGAAAGTCATCAAATTTATTGGTTCAATCCTCTTCAATAGACTTAGATTCCGTTTGATGACCCAATATCGCATTTAAACTTGATGGATTCAATTTTTAACATATTCAAATCGTTTGATAACAAAAAATTTAATATCTGAATTAATTAAATAACATTAAATTTTCTAGGCAAAATTTACTTCCAAAATTAAATGATAAGTTATTTACTTATTATTAAATGTGATATGCAATCAAATGTATTAGATTTAATACGTAACAATTCAATAATTTAATAGATTCAGATTTCAGTTTTATCAAACACACTCTTAGGGTACGTTTGATAAAACTAAAGTTTGAAAAATGAAATTTGAAATCTAAAGTCTAAATTCGTTAATTTACTGAATTGTTAAGTACTAAATTGAAACATTTAAATGTATATCACATTAAGTGATACTTGAATAATTTATCACTTATTTTTTAAATAAGTTTTGCAAAATTCAGTATCATTTAATTAATTCAAATGTCTTATTTTTAGTTATCAAATGCGTTTGAACATGTTATGATTTGAACCCATTAAATTTAAATGCTGAATTAAATTATCAAATAGAACCTTACTAAAGATAATTGAGCTAGTACCAATTGAATGGAAAATAATGCTTACAAAAGACATCACAAACATTCAAGTTACAATAAGGTTTCTGGTTTTGATGTCTCGATTTTCTTTGACTGGAAATAGAAATACTTTTCTAATTCTTATTAGTTCCAGTATTATATTGAACAAAAAATTTCTTTTATAGGCAAAAATGGAAGGTAGGTAGGCCAACTTACATCTCCCTACAAGAAACATAACGCATAATTCATACCATCCGAAATAGGAAAGGTATTACACATTTTAATTACGACCTCAGAAATATTACTCAATGTAACAAGACAAGTCAAAATGCATGCAGCTCGTTGTTGCATTTAGAACAATTGAAATGAAAACTTTGTTGTGATCTTAAATATTTGAGTCACAACTTTATTTTCTTGTTCTCATTGGCGCATTGTCCACTTCCCTTCTCAAGCTTTTCTATTATGTTTTTCAGACTCTCTATTTTGCCCTCCCATATCTATGTTGGAATCTTTATTTTGTACAAGTACTGTGACCATGGGACTCCCCGAGTAACAGAACTTTGTTAGATTGTGGTGGGTTTACCAAATTAATGGATTAAATCTACTGATAATAAAGGCAAACAAATAATACATTACACTAAAAAATGTATAAAATAACAACACTCACAAATAATCTTGCACAAAACATTACTAAGTTGAGCCTCGCTTCAAATCTTGAGCATACTTGCTCTAATCTTATCAGAGTCTCATTCTTGAGATATCTGTTCAAACACTCACTCAACTACATTCTAAATATTAGAACATTCTAAGAGCTTCAACTCTAATTGAGCTTGTCTTATTTTCGTTGAATGGGATGCCAAGAATGGCAAATGAGATCGCTATTGATGCTAGCAAGGATCCTATATGCACCTGTAAGTTTTCTCTTCTAATTCATGCCCAATTGCCGGAAAATTCGGTGAACTTCACAAGCAAATCTGGCTCAAGATACAAGCATGAACCAAGTTGATCTGTCACCCACAATTCCCACATTCGGCTGCTTGTCCATTGCCAATAAAAGAGTAAAACGAAGCACTCCAAAGCCGCAAGAAATGCTGGATTTCTTCTGCCTATATGGATGACTTTTATGTAACTCATAAATGCAACAATAGCCCACGATTTTTGACTAAAGGTAATGTTGCATTGTTTTAACAAAACTTTTCTAAACAAATCAGGTTGGTTTTTGATATTAATTATGCACAAAATGGGGCATGCATCTTTGATCCTTGTATTTAAGTCCTAAGAGACAGGCTTACCCTTTCTAAGGACCATTTGTACACATCACCTTTTGATTTCGTATTGTACGACCCAGAAATCTTTTAGGTCTGAAAAAATGTACTAATAGAGATTAACATACATGAAGGAACATAAGTAACAATATATAGTTGGAGCTAGAAAATGTAATTCTTGAAAACAATGGCTAATGTTGCCTATAGAACTGGATATGTTGCCCGTCAGTATTGGCAATATTGCTATTGATATCTTCGCTTTTCATTTCTGTAAAAGATTAATTTTCTTTGATTAATGGGTATCGGGTAATATATTGAATTTGCAGCATTGTACTTCAATGTAGTGATCATAACTACAACATTTTACACGATAAATATAACTGTCGCATAACTGAAGCGTTCAAATTCAATAACATGCAGCAAGTCAAGAAATGATAGTTTTCTTTTACTTGATGACAGGTTTACAGTTTACGTGGAATCGCATCCTGAAAGAAAATATTCTGCTTCCGAGCACCATGTTAGTATCCTGGAAGAAGCTTAAGATAGCAATTAATGCATATATTCAGTGCCCACAAACTTATACTACATACCAATTGATGCATAGAAAAAACTTTTTTATAACATTATTTATTTCTTTTTCTTTATGTCGTGGAAATTATCAAGGGGAAATCTTGGGAAGAAGTTATACTAGGAGTTTCAATGGATTTTCAGCCTACCTTACAAAGCAAGAGCAGCAAAAGTTGGCTGTTCTGTGCAATTTGGCAACGTTAGTCTCTTTCAACTTTCCTGATTTTTGAATTCTATTAATCTTCCACTAATGTGTGAGTTCTTAACTAAATTTGCAGCTCATGATCATGTGGTTTCTATATTTCCAAGCAAAAGGCTTCAACTTATACAACAGCATCGTGCGACTTTATTTGTTTTCCTATAAGTGCCCCCCGAAATCTTGCATTTGAGAGTGATATAGTCATAGGAGTTACTTGATTCTGGAATTTGGCCAGAATCAGAGAGTTTTCGTGAACAAAGTTTTGGTCCTATTCCCAGCAAATGGAAAGGAGTGTGTTACGGCGGGATTGATTTCATGTGTAACAGGAAAAGTTTCTACTTTTTGTTAGTTACATAGGAAATGTTGAATAGGAAACTTCGATTATCATTTTGATGTGTACATGTCTACAGAAAAATTATTGGAGCTCGGTACCATGTATCAGATTCTGCAACAGATTTATAGGGTCATAATGGAACGCACACAGCTGCAGGAAACATTGTCATGGATGTGAGTTACTATGGAATTGTAGAAGGTACTATACGAGGAGGGGCGCCTGCAGCAAGGAATGCTGTATACAATGCTTGTGCTTTTCCATGCTGTGATGATGCTGATATATTGGCTTGATTCAACGATGCTATAGCCGATGGAGTAGACATTATTACAATTTTAATTGGTTTCAATTATCCAGTTGATTGAAAGATAATTCTATAGCAATTGGATCTTTTCATGCAGCACAGAAGGGAATACTTACGGTAAATTCGGCGGGAAATAATGGTCTTGTACAAGGACAGATTACAAGTACAGCACCATGGTTGTTCACCATCGCAGCAACTACTACAAATCGCAAGATCATGGGTGAAGTTGTCCTTGGTAATGGAGTAAATTTAGCAGTATGTATTGACCTTAATTTCTTCCCTTGTCATGCATAAATTGGTTTTATGTTTGATTTGACGTTGTTCCAGAACACCTTGCTTTATTTATGTTCTAACCATTAGTGATGCAGGGAAATGCAGTTAATACATTCAGCTTGAATGGGACAAAATTCCCTCTGGTGTATATGCAAAGACTGCCTAGAGGATAAAGAACGAATTAAAAGCCAAGTAAATTCACTTCTTCCTTGCCAATTAAGCTCTAGTACATGTAATGATTGATAAAATTTGAGTTGCTAATAGCTTGTTCTGTTGGCTGTGTCTTGATGGTTGCTTGGACAAAAGCCTAGTGCATGGAAAATTTGTATTTTGTTGCAATTACAATGGCATTACAGAAGCTAGTAGAGCTGGTGCACGCACTTGGAACTATTATACTGACAAATGAATTCCTTGATGTCTCTGATATTGTTCCCTCAGCTGCATCAGCTTTGAATCATCAGCTATTTAGACTGGTTGAGAGCTACATCAACTCTACAGAGTGAGCCTACTCTATATGCAACCTTTTAGATACACATTATACTTTTCGATTAATTAGTCTTGCACCTTCAGCTAATTTAACTGTAGTAAAATGAATTCTTGTTTGTATATAGACCGCCTCTGATAGGATGTTAATTGTTAGTAATTTTATTGTTAATTTTCCTTTTTATCCTTGCCAAATATTGCTTTAATTTGTTTTAATTGTCAATATATATTTATATTTGGTATTTGGATATAATTTCAGAAATGGGAGCAGAAACCTCTTGAGAAGATTATTGTGGAACTTTGCACAATTTTGGTGCAAACCAACGTAGAAGAATGGAATTGCATTTGGGAATTCAATTTGGCTAGACAACATGTCAAAGTTAGTGGGGACCGCAAATAAGTTGTATTGTCTTAAGTGTGCTTTCTTTGCACATTTTTGGTTTGCTCTCTTATTTGTGAACGTGTGCACTTGGTCAAAGGGAACCGACAAACCATAGTTGGCTTTGCTTTTGTTTTCGGTGGAGTTGATTAGGTAAGGAAGGAATGTTTTTCTTTTGTGAGCGTGGAGTGAAGTTTGGAATTGGCTTGTTTTTATGCGGGGGAGAGCCGCACATTTCGGGGGTGAGTTTTTCTTCCTCTCTTCCGTCTGGGAAGAGGAGTTTTAGTTTTTCTCTCCGAGGGATGTTCCAGAGGAGAGAATAGGGAGTTGTTTTGGTTTGTTGAATTCTAGTGTGCAATTTTCTTATTCTCTTCTGAGAGTTTTGTTATTCACTCTCTCAATTATCGAAGAAAGATGATGTCTTTAAATTCAATTGAATTGTGTGAAGATTTTCTTATGAGGCGTGGCTAATTTTCTCCTCTAGTCAAGGATCAACGCGAAGACGCAGTCCCAAATATCTGTGAGATCTAATTAATTTTACATGTTCCTTAATTTGTTAATATTTGCATGTTTTCTATTTTAATTTCCATGGGATTATTTTGTTAATTGGATATCAAGGGCCCGATGTGCAATTTGACTTTTTAATCTCTTGTCAAATTAATCAATTAAATCCGTAATTGTTTAGTTGGTTAATATTAGTGGCAACTAGTATTTTCACATACTAGGAGAACATGCAATCTGATTTAAATAACCCTCGTAGCGTGTTATTAATTTGGGTTAGACTTTTCTAGTTTTTAATGCAATTAGGAAATTAATTCCTACGGTCGTACCTAGGAGTATTTCCTAGTTAGAGGTAATCAACGGTCGTACCTTGGTTATCAATAAATTAAGGAAAAGCTGGTCGTTAGAGCTTATCGGCGACTATAACTAGCCTATTAATTAAATTAAGTGAACCTTCTTTGCATCAATGATCGGATGAATGGACTGTGTCTGCGTAGTTGTATCCTTGGCTAGAATTTATTTATTATTTATTTAATTGCTATTTACAATTGTATTAATTAATTATTTATCTTTGGTTAAATTGTTTAATTATTTTTAGTTAAATTGTTTAATTATTTATTTTTAGTTTTATCTGATAAAAATCCCCCGTGTCCCGAACTTGAAAAGAATCGAATTTTTTTCCAGTCCCTGTGGATTCGACCCTACTCACTACTATACACAGAAAATTCATTTTTCTCGAGTAGGTATTTATTATTGCACAGGCTCGACACCTGTCAATTTTTGGCGCCGTTGCCGGGGACTGGCGTTAATTATTTGTTTCTTTTTAAGTTCATTTTTGTTCTAATTTTCTGGTATTTTTCTAGTTTATGTCTCGTTCTTCTCGTACAGGCGAATTAATTTTCGATCCTGAAGTAGAGAAGATCGCGCGTAGAACGAGGAAAGAAACCAGGCGGCTCAGAGAAGAGCAATACGGTATTGCACCTCAGGGACTTGATCCAGAGGTTGAGCCGACAAATTTGTCTGGTGACAATTCGAGTGATTCAGACCAAGAGGAAGTCACTATGGCAAATGCACGAACATTAAGGGAGTTGGCTGCTCCTGATTTAAATCAGCAGCCCTTGTGCATTACTTTTCCAAATTTAAATGATGACACTCCCTTTGAACTAAAATCTGGTCTAATTCATCTCTTGCCATCTTTTCATGGTCTACCAGGTGAGGAGCCCTACAAGCACTTGCAAGAGTTCGACGTCGTTTGCAACAGTATGAAGCCTCCGGGAATTACAGAAGAGCAAATAAAGATGAGGGCTTTCCCCTTCTCTTTGAAGGACTCCGCAAAAGACTGGCTCTACTACCTACCACCTGGTAGTATCACCACGTGGGATCAATTGAAGAAAAAATTTCTGGACAAGTACTTTCCGGCGTCTCGAGCTGCGAGCCTAAGGAAAGAGATATGTGGCATCAAACAACACCCAGGCGAGTCACTCTATGAGTACTGGGAGAGGTTTAAGAAACTGTGCACCAAATGCCCTCAACATCAGATAAGTGAGCAACTGCTCATCCAATATTTCTATGAGGGATTACTTTTCAGGGACAGAAGCATAATCGATGCTGCAAGTGGAGGGGCGTTGGTGAACAAAACCCTTCGAGGAGCATGGGAGTTGATTGAAGGGATGGCTGAGAACTCACAACAGTTTGGTTCAAGAGAGGACATCCCGACGCGCAGGGTGAATGAGGTGGAAACGTCCTCTATCCAACAGCAGATCTCCGAATTAACATCTTTTGTAAGACAATTAGCTGTGGGGAATGCTTCACAAGCCAAAGTGTGTGGGGTGTGCACTGCCGTGGGTCATCCTACGGAAATGTGTCCACTGGTTCAAGAAGAAACTGCAGAACAGGTGAACATGGCTGGCCACGCGCCCGCGCCAAGAAAGCCATATGATCCATACTCAAACACCTACAATCCTGGTTGGAGGGATCACCCCAACCTTAGTTATGGAGGAAATAGGCAGTCTAACTTTGTGCCAAATAGACAGCAAGGACACCAACAGCAGTATCATCCTCGCCCACCACCACCACCACCCCCTTCAAACTCAAGTCCGTCCATGGAAGAAATGATGAAGCAATTACTTGCCAATCAACAAAAGACGGATTCAGACCTGCAAAGCATGAGAAATCAACTGGGACAGGTGCAATCATTGCAAAATCAAATGAATCAAATGGTTATAACAATCAACCGTTTGGAGTCCCAAGTTCAAGGAAAATTGCCATCTCAACCTGAGGCAAATCCAAAGAATGTAAGTGCAATGACCTTAAGGAGTGGCAAGGAAGTTCAAGGACCCGAACCGGTGATTCCTAAAGACAAGGACGAGGAACGGATTGAAAAAGAATTGGAAGAGGAGGGCACAGACAACAAAAATGTAAAGGTACCCTCGAACCCAATTCCTACAACTAAAACTAATCCACCTCCCTTTCCTAGCAGGTTAGAGAAACCAAAGAAGCAAGACAAGGAAAAAGAGGTCCTGGAGATCTTTCGCAAGGTGGAGATCAACATACCCCTACTGGATGCGATTAAACAAGTACCCAGGTACGCAAAATTTTTGAGGGACCTGTGTGCCAATCGCAAGCGGTTGAAAGGGGATGAACGAGTTATAGTTAGGAAGAATGTTTCGACAATTCTACAAAGGAAACTTCCACCAAAATGCGGAGATTCAGGTATGTTTACTATTCCTTGTAGGATAGGTAATACTTTGATTGGAAAGGCCATGTTAGATCTAGGAGCATCGATTAATGTCATGCCGAAATCTATTTATGCTTCTTTGAACTTAGGCCATTTGAAAGAAACTGGAATAATAATCCAACTAGCTGACAGGACCAATGCATACCCTGACGGGTTGATTGAAGATGTTTTGGTAAAAATTAATGAATTGATTTTTCCAGCTGATTTTTTTGTGCTCGACATGGAGGATGAACACTCCCGTGATCCGTCACCTTTGTTGTTAGGTAGACCCTTTTTGAGCACAGCCCGAACCAAAATTGATGTTAATAAGGGTACTT
Organism: Coffea arabica; assembly: GCF_036785885.1. Lineage (NCBI taxonomy): Eukaryota > Viridiplantae > Streptophyta > Magnoliopsida > Gentianales > Rubiaceae > Coffea > Coffea arabica. Next base: position 52,909,528 of record NC_092331.1, on the reverse strand, counting down.
TGTCTATGGAATTTGATGGTGAGATTGTCCACTTTAACATCTTTGAGACCATGAAATATCCATCCGATTCAAATGTTGGCTCTGTTTTCTCGGTAAATGTTATTGACCCTGCTATACAGGAGGTTTTTGAAATTGAAGGCAGGGATGAGCTAGAGGTCGTTCTGACCAGGCACTTCGAGTCCGAAACAACCTCTGGAGTAGAGTTGAGTGAAGAGCTTAAATGCGTGATTGGATCGTTGCAAACGTTACCAACCACGAAGACAAGGTATGACCTCGCACCCATTTTTATACCTGAACCTCACAAAAGGTTACTTCCATCTGTGGTGCAGGCACCTGTTTTGGAACTGAAACCGCTGCCGAAACACCTGAAATATGCATACTTGGGTGAAGGGGAGACACTTCCAGTGATCATCTCCGCGGGTTTATCAAAGGTTCAAGAAGAGAAACTACTTCGAGTTCTTAGGGAACATAAGCAGGCGATAGGATGGACCATCGCCGACATCAAGGGAATTAGTCCCGCGGTGTGTATGCACCGAATTCGACTCGAGGAGAATTCTAAACCCGTACGGCAAGCTCAACGGAGATTAAATCCTCTCATGATGGAGGTCGTAAAGAAAGAGATTTTAAAACTGCTGGACGTTGGAATTATATTTGCAATATCAGATAGCCCGTGGGTAAGTCCAGTACAGGTGGTCCCGAAGAAGGCAGGGGTGACGGTAGAATCAAACCAAGAGGGTGAGCTCGTACCAATTCGAAAGCCCACCGGATGGCGACAGTGTATCGATTACCGAAAGCTAAATGCCGTCACGAAAAAGGACCATTTCCCCCTCCCTTTCATTGACCAAATGGTGGAGCGACTAGCATGTCGAGCTTACTATTGTTTCTTGGATGGATTTTCAGGTTATTTTCAAATTGCCATCGCACCCGAGGACCAAGAGAAGACTACTTTCACCTGCCCATTTGGAACATTTGCATACCGAAAGATGCCATTTGGATTGTGTAATGCACCTGCTACCTTCCAAAGATGCATGGTAAGTATCTTTTCAGAATATGTTGAGAAGATTATTGAGGTTTTCATGGACGATTTCAGTGTATATGGTGAAAGTTTTGAAAACTGTCTAGATAACCTGAAATTGATCTTAGTAAGGTGTATAGAAACTAATCTCGTGCTTAATTGGGAAAAATGTCATTTTATGGTTGAACACGGGATAGTTTTGGGTCATGTTGTATCATCTACAGGTATTGAGGTTGATAAGGCAAAAATAGATGTTATATCTACTTTACCTTACCCCGCGAGTGTGCGGGAAGTTCGTTCTTTCTTGGGTCACGCAGGTTTCTATAGAAGGTTCATCAAGGATTTCTCGAAAATTGGAGCACCCTTGTTCCAACTTTTGCAAAAAGATGTATCCTTCGAATTTGATGAAACATGTAAGGGGGCATTCAATAAGTTAAAGGAGTTATTGACCACCTCACCTATTATCCAACCCCCTGACTGGAACCTCCCATTCGAAATCATGTGTGACGCCAGCGACTATGCAGTGGGTGCGGTATTGGGTCAAAGAGTAGGAAAGGCAGCTCATGCTATCTACTACGCATCTCGAGCCTTGAACGGAGCTCAATTGAACTATTCAACCACCGAAAAGGAGCTTTTAGCAGTTGTTTTTGCCTTAGAAAAATTTCGGTCTTATTTACTTGGTGCTAAAGTTATTATTTTTTCTGATCATGCAGCTTTACGGTATTTATTGACCAAGAAAGAGGCAAAACCGCGATTGATACGGTGGATATTGTTGTTACAAGAGTTCAACCTGGAGATCCGAGATAAGAAAGGGGCAGAGAACCTGGTAGCAGATCACTTGAGTCGAGTACAAGTCGTCGAAGAGGACCTCCCATTGAGAGAAGCATTTCCCGAGGAGCATTTATTTTCTATTAATTCATCCTTGCCTTGGTATGCAGATATTGTTAATTTTCTAGTCACTGACAAATTTCCTACAGGATGGCCTAAGGCAAAGAGAGACAAGTTGAGGAGCGATGCAAAGTTCTACATTTGGGATGATCCTTACCTCTGGAAGCGGGGTGCCGATCAAATCATCCGTAGATGTGTAAGTGAAGTTGAATTTCAATCTATTCTAGCATATTGTCACTCTTTTGCATGTGGAGGTCACTTTGGACCGAAGAGAACGGCTCGTAAGGTGCTAGAGAGTGGATTCTATTGGCCAACTCTATTCAAGGATGCCTACTCATTTTGTAAGTTATGTGATAAGTGTCAAAGAGTGGGTAATATCTCTCGTAGGGGTCAAATGACTCAAACCCCAATGATTTTTGTTGAAATTTTTGACGTTTGGGGCATTGATTTTATGGGTCCTTTTCCTTCGTCCTGTGGTTTTTTGTATATATTGCTTGCTGTAGATTATGTTTCGAAGTGGGTAGAACCAAAGGCCACCCGCACTAATGATTCCAAAGTGGTTGCAGAATTCGTTAAGTCTAATATTTTTGTCCGCTTTGGGATGCCACGAGCAATTGTAAGTGATCGGGGTACTCATTTCTGCAACAAAATGATCGCTGCAATGTTTAGGAGATACGGTGTCTTGCACAAAGTCTCTACATCCTACCATCCTCAGACAAATGGTCAGGCGGAAGTATCGAACCGAGAGATCAAATCAATTCTAGAAAAGATGGTCCGACCCGATAGAAAGGATTGGAGTGTGAGACTAGAGGATGCACTATGGGCATATAGGACGGCATACAAGACACCCATTGGCATGTCCCCTTACCGATTGGTATTTGGAAAGCCATGTCATCTCCCGGTAGAGTTTGAGCATAGAGCGTTTTGGGCGGTCAAGCAATGCAATATGGATATCGAGGAGGGCGGAATTCAAAGGAAGTTGCAATTACAAGAGTTGGAAGAAATCCGAAATGAAGCGTACGAGAATGCAATGATCTATAAAGAGAAGAATCGGATCTTTCATGACCAACAGATCTCTAGGAAGACATTCGTCTGCGGGCAAAAAGTTTTACTATACCACTCCAAATTGAAGTTATTTCCAGGTAAGCTACGTTCTCGTTGGATTGGTCCCTTTGTTGTAACTAATGTCTTTGATTATGGTGCAGTGGAGATCCAGAGTCTGAAGACGGAGAAGAAATTTGTGGTGAATGGTCATCGTCTCAAGCCTTATTATGATGAGGCTCCAGTTGAGCGAGTAGAGATGACGCATTTGGAGGACCCAATTTGCTTGGTTTAAGCAAATTATGGGCTATGTCTAGCCAAAGACATTAAAGAAAGGCGCTAGTTTGGGAGGCAACCCAAATATTAGTTTTGTTATTTCTAGTTGTTTTGTTCTTTCTAGTTGGTTCTTTTGCATTGGGTCATTTACTCGTTGGGTAGTATCAGTACTCATATTTCCTTTACTGAAATCAGGAAGTGAAATCTTGGCGCGCCCACGCGGCGTTGGTGTCTCCTGAGGTCAGGGGACGAAGGCCAATCTTGGCGCGCCCACGCGGTGTTTGACGACCTAAAAAAAAAAAAAAAATCCTTCTTTTTCTTCTTTTCTTTTTCTTTCTTCTTTCTTCCTTTCTTTCTTTCTTTCTTTCTTCTTTCCCTGTTTTTCCCTTTTCTCTGGTTCCTTCAACCAGAGCCGCCGCCGCCGCCCCAGGTCTCCTTCCTTCCTCCTGCTCCACCGACGCCATCGCCGCTCCTCACGCGCGCCACCTGGAGCCCGCCGCCCCCTCGCGCGCGCTACCCCAACCCGTCGCCCACCACCCGCAGTCGCTGAGCACCACCAGATCCAGCTGCCGCAAACTCTTCTCTCTCACAGCCACCACCTTCATCGCACCACTGGCTTCGTATGCACGCGCCTGCCTCAATCTCTTTCTATTATTTTTTTTTATTTCCTTATTTTATTATTGCAGTATGTTTTTATTATTTTTATTACAGTACGTTTTTGAAAATTTTACGTGTTTGGACTACCTGACATTTCTATTCATCCTTAGTTGGATACTTCTGTGTTACTTTGCTTGTTTCTTTTTACTTTGCTTGATTTTTATTTATTTAGTACAATTTGGAAAGAATGGTGAAACCACGATCCCGACCCTTTGACCTCCGCTCCGCCTCCTCCAACTACAGGTGCTAATAGCTGGCACCAGCTTCAGGGGAGTTTCGTTGTCCTTCTTCTTATTTTTACTGTTTCATTATCACATTGAGGGCAATGTGTGATTTAAGTGTGGGGGGGATTTGGGTTTAGTTTTGATTGGTGTTTCTTTAATTTACTGCCTTTCTTACTAGTGTTTTGATGAATAAATATGGCAATTCATTCGTTTATTGCTGGTTGTGATTTATCCTATGAATTTTGTTTAGATGGCAAGTAAACGCATGTTATCTTGGTGAATATCATGAGTTTAATGACTTGGTGCAAATTGTGATTAACTTGTTTAGGCAATTTAAATATTTTATTAGCAATTGTTATGTGGATTGGGCAATTGTTGATCTTAGTTCTCCATATTAGGAGATGACGTGGGCCATGATCTTTAATTATCTGGTATTCTGATACTTTAATTGTGATTAATAAATGACTCTACTTCGCTAGTGCCGTCACCCAGTAACCGGGAGTCTTCACCACAAGTGTCGACTTTCGCGTCAAAAAGTGGCGATATCTATGAGTAGTTAGTCCTGAAGCAGTGAAAAGTTGAGTAACTGGGCTCTTTCATCTAAAAATGTCAGAGTTCACGTCAAAAGACTTGAATAGCTTGGGACTGAGCATTTTTGAAAAAAAAAAAAAAATTTTAATTGTTAAAAAAAAAAAAAAAAAGAGAGAGAGAATAAAATAATGTGTAAACTTATGATCATATTGGCCTGCCGATCCTTGTTCTTCAATGTTGAGATTTTGATTTTCAGTTGACCCAATTGCTAACTTTTGCTAGTTTAATATTTTAATTTCTTAGACGAGTTAGCCATGAATTGGACGAGTCTATGATTTCAGGAGCTAATCGTGAGAAATATGTCTTGACACTTAGCCACTAAAACTTGATTTTGGGATAAGCATAGCTTGGCAGTAAATGAAATGAGAGTTAGCCATTGTTGAATTTAGTTGTTCCCATGCTTGAGGACAAGCATGATTTAAGTGTGGGGGGAATTGATAGGATGTTAATTGTTAGTAATTTTATTGTTAATTTTCCTTTTTATCCTTGCCAAATATTGCTTTAATTTGTTTTAATTGTCAATATATATTTATATTTGGTATTTGGATATAATTTCAGAAATGGGAGCAGAAACCTCTTGAGAAGATTATTGTGGAACTTTGCACAATTTTGGTGCAAACCAACGTAGAAGAATGGAATTGCATTTGGGAATTCAATTTGGCTAGACAACATGTCAAAGTTAGTGGGGACCGCAAATAAGTTGTATTGTCTAAAGTGTGCTTTCTTTGCACATTTTTGGTTTGCTCTCTTATTTGTGAACGTGTGCACTTGGTCAAAGGGAACCGACAAACCATAGTTGGCTTTGCTTTTGTTTTCGGTGGAGTTGATTAGGTAAGGAAGGAATGTTTTTCTTTTGTGAGCGTGGAGTGAAGTTTGGAATTGGCTTGTTTTTATGCGGGGGAGAGCCGCACATTTCGGGGGTGAGTTTTTCTTCCTCTCTTCCGTCTGGGAAGAGGAGTTTTAGTTTTTCTCTCCGAGGGATGTTCCAGAGGAGAGAATAGGGAGTTGTTTTGGTTTGTTGAATTCTAGTGTGCAATTTTCTTATTCTCTTCTGAGAGCTTTGTTATTCACTCTCTCAATTATCGAAGAAAGATGATGTCTTTAAATTCAATTGAATTGTGTGAAGATTTTCTTATGAGGCGTGGCTAATTTTCTCCTCTAGTCAAGGATCAACGCGAAGACGCAGTCCCAAATATCTGTGAGATCTAATTAATTTTACATGTTCCTTAATTTGTTAATATTTGCATGTTTTCTATTTTAATTTCCATGGGATTATTTTGTTAATTGGATATCAAGGGCCCGATGTGCAATTTGACTTTTTAATCTCTTGTCAAATTAATCAATTAAATCCGTAATTGTTTAGTTGGTTAATATTAGTGGCAACTAGTATTTTCACATACTAGGAGAACATGCAATCTGATTTAAATAACCCTCGTAGCGTGTTATTAATTTGGGTTAGGCTTTTCTAGTTTTTAATGCAATTAGGAAATTAATTCCTACGGTCGTACCTAGGAGTATTTTCTAGTTAGAGGTAATCAACGGTCGTACCTTGGTTATCAATAAATTAAGGAAAAGCTGGTCGTTAGAGCTTATCGGCGACTATAACTAGCCTATTAATTAAATTAAGTGAACCTTCTTTGCATCAATAATCGGATGAATGAACTGTGTCTGCGTAGTTGTATCCTTGGCTAGAATTTATTTATTATTTATTTAATTGCTATTTACAATTGTATTAATTAATTATTTATCTTTGGTTAAATTGTTTAATTATTTTTAGTTAAATTGTTTAATTATTTATTTTTAGTTTTATCTGATAAAAATCCCCCGTGTCCCGAACTTGAAAAGAATCGAATTTTTTTCCAGTCCCTGTGGATTCGACCCTACTCACTACTATACACAGAAAATTCATTTTTCTCGAGTAGGTATTTTTTATTGCACAGGCTCGACACCTGTCAGTAACTGTCAAGTTCTGAATTTGCCGAATAGTATTCATATTTTATCCTTACAGTAACATTTATCTCTTTCCCCATACATAATTTTAGCGAACGGGATGCTGGGTTTTTTGTGCAATTTGGTTGCATTATTGTGCATGTTTAAATTTTTGGTGTACAACTACATTATAATATTATAGGTAAATTATATATGACCCCCCTATGGTTTCGTCTATTGTCACATGACTCCTCTAACGTTTCAAAATATCTACTTCAACTCCCTATGATTTCATGTAAAGGGGAAATTTAATAGAAAATAGCCTATGTAATATCATTAATTAAAATATTAATAGTGCCCTTAAATAAATACTAAATCAATTGACAGCTTAATTATCTTATATAAAAGCATAGAAGATTATTTGGATAAATGCAAACATTATAGGGGGTAAAGTGGGTAATTATACTACTCATAAGGGGGTTACATGGAAACGAAAAGATTATGACACATGTATTTAGAGCACGTTTGGTATACACATTGTAATTGATTGTTCGTTTCATCCATTCTCTACTTTACATAAAATCAAAGGGGATTATGTGACTATTTTGAAACATTAGAGGGATTATCTGACATTATGTAAAATTACATAGGGATTATAAATAATTTACCCTAATATTATATTCACTATAGATGAAATATTTTATTCATTTACATCACTGTTTCCATGAATATAACAGTATAATGTAATAAATATCCAATCGGACATAGCATCGGCCCAATTCCAACTTTTAAGAATGAATGGTTGAATACTTTAAGCATATGTGCATCACATTGCCAATTTGGCATCTACAAGTTTCCTCGATTGAACGCCTTAATCGCACCTTTATCTTACTTAGTAATCTTTCATATCACCATCTTTGTTATTTCATGAGATTATCATTTTCAATTGTTTTGGGGTTTACCTTAGTATAGAAATCTCCATTTTTGTTTTGAATTTACACCAAGCTTCCATTTCTTCAATTGTTGAAAGACAAACTTTTCTTACTCTTGATTTTGTGGTAACATTTATATACATGAAGTATGATTGTGTAATAAACTTAAACAAATTATTTTGAGTTATATGACATCTTAGTGTTTGACTGGAGAGATCGTCTAAATTAAAAAAAAAAAAAAAAGGAATTCTCCTATGTAAGTTAAACCAAAACATGAATCAATTTTTTGAAGTGCGGGGAACAAAGTATTTTGACAATCTAATTTAAAACAAGAGATCTGTAAATCCTTCTTACAGATTAATTTAGTAAAACTTCATTAGTTTTGAACTGGTCATCTAGTTCATAAGTTGTTTAAAGAGCCAAAATGCTGATAAAGAAGACAAATCGCACAATGCTATATGTGCTCAAATTTATCCCAATTCCAGTGAACCATTACCACAAGGTTCACATATGCGTTTATTTCTCATAATCTACTTTTCTGGTAAAGTTGTTGGGCATATAAGCTGTCACAAGAACCTTAAATATCTAGCTTTATTTAAGGGCAGAAGACAACCCTATAATTTGTACCACTTGGGCAAGTAAACAAGCTTGTGGGATCATCTTGAGGATAGCTATAAGCATCAGGGCACCTGCTCTTAAAGAACCTGGAGAAGTCGGTCGGGCGGCAGCTTCCTGGGCCATTGGTGCAACAATACTCATTTGTTTTAAAAACAGTGCACGGATTGTGGCATCCACCTGGAGTTCTTAGCTTAGCTGGGCATTGATCAACAATAGGCGCTGAACATCTGATATTACGGCAACGAGTAACGGAGCTGAACTCCATTGGGATGTTGAATCCATCAACGTTGGAAATGTCGATGTAGTCTAAGTTGTTAGGCTGGTTTAGGGAGAATTCAGCTATCGTATTTGGAGGACTTCCATAGCCTTGGCACTCGAGGCGCCCTTTGCAGTCACCTGTTTGACAGTGGCCTTGGCCTTTGGCATCAAAGTTGCAATTGGTTCGGCCCCAAATGCGAGCGTGGGTGGTGCCAGGAGCCACGTTTAGGGACCATGATTTGCCTCGGTCGAGCCGCCTGCCACCGCCTGGGAAAGCAGCTGCCCAAACTGTGTAGGTACATTGGTTTATAATGTTGAAATTTGCAGCATTGGTGAAGGTTAAGGATAAAGTTAGGCACAAAACCAAAAGGGATAAAGTGTAGGTGAACTTCATGGTGTTTCAAACTTTCTAAGTGAACTGGTAGCTGGTTGTGGTTTCAAGATGCCACAGCTTGGGGGTTTATATTGGTGAATAGGAATGATTCAAAAGATGCGGATATGTCAATAATCCTTCCGCATAATTTCAGCCAGCTGCCATCCTTCGTTGTCATTGGTGGAGTTAGGACCTTTATTCATGAGGTGCAATATTAAGAAAATTTTATATTCCCCTTGAGAAACCATTCCCGTAATTTTTATCTTTTAGTGGTAATTAATAGTGGTTCAAATTTTAAATGATTGAAGTAATACAGTCTAAGGGTCCGAAAAACTTATTTCACCATCTAACCATGAATTTGACTTGAGGATACGATACCAAAAGGAGTTGTATAATCTCCTGTAATAATACTAACATAAATTTACAATGTGTTATAGATTTTTGGGATAACTAAATGTCTTTGATGTACTGCCACTTTATTTAATATTAAAACAATTTAAAAAATTGTCTACAACTTGTTTTCATTTGCAAAAATTATCAGGTCTTCTAATGGGATAAAATTACATAGTAATTACAACTATGCATAAAAATTGTATAAAAGTGCATAATAATTAAATTATGCATTGCGTATTAGATGTATATATTCATACATACAATAGGCGGATAATGTATAGAGAGTCAAATGAATATATATATGTTTGATTTGCTTGTAATTCATATAGTTTAATATATATGATAAGCTTAATGTTGAGTGAATAAGATTTGTTAGAAAGAAAATAAAAATAGCATCGTATAATATATTTTATGTTAATGTTGCATTGTAGAAATGATGGTGGTAACTGCATACAATTTTAAAATTTTTGGGTGGGGGGGGGGGAATTGTAAGGTTAGAGGGAATATTATTAAATTTCAAGGGAGGCAAAAGTTGGGCAACAACAATAAAAGACAAATTTTTATAGGTTATTCTAGAGATTTCAAAAGTTGAGGAGGGTGCAATTGGGCTGGCCTTGACTCCGCCCCTGCTCATTGTTCTTTTTATCTGGTCACGTAAACTTGATTGTTCTTTTAATCGATGCTCCATTTTTTCTCAAGTGTCCAATTCGTGGATTACTTCCACGAAAGACAAAAAGAATCAAAAGACGTGAATTTTCTGTTTGGATGGAGCGTTTTTTTAACCACATTAATTTCAAGAATTACTTTCAATGAAGAAATCAGAATTAAATTACTAACCCTTAATCCCAAGTAAACCTCAAAAACCGGCAACTCTTGAGACCATCCAGGAAACTAATAATCTAACCCTCAACCCCCCTTTGATCGATGTGGGATTAATTTCAGGAATTACTTTCTAACTTCTTTTACTATCACAAAAGCGGCTATTAATAAAATATTATGTTACAATTTTCCTACAAATATCGTTCAAAAGAATTATCTTATCACTTAATTAGTGGAAAGAATTAGCAATATACAGATATTAATTAGCCACATTGAATGACTGACGTGTATGTTCAAAACAAGAAAATGGTGATCATACGTTAAAACATGTTATGACGTAGTGAATGTCAAATTTTCAATATATCGAGAAAGTTTTAGTCTAATAGCTAAAATTGATATGCCTTCTTCCACAGTCGAGAATTTTAACAAGATTCAAGACCCTACTCCTGCCTACATCTGTTTGTCATCCTTCTTTGGTCCGAACCAATTCAAAAGTTAGGCAAATGACTTGAGGAAGCTTAGAAAATTCAATCAGTATATCAAGAGGAATAACACTTCTAACCCTGGATCTATAAAAGTTTCCTGGAGTAAACAAAATAAAACCCATTAGTCCCGTTTGGAGCAGTGTTCAGTTCAAGCAATTTTTTTGAGCATAAACTTCAGTTTTGGCAACTTATCAGGATAGCATTTCAGGTGGCTAAATTGCTAAATTCATGTTCAATCTAAATTTTTTTTTTTTACAGTCGACAATAGTTTACTCTACATATACTCCTACCCCTACTCTAACCTATTTTAAGTGAAGGCCCAACTGAGCCAATGGAAGAGAATCGACGGGAATTGAACCATCATCGAATTAGACGGGTATACAACGGGTATAGTACACACCCGTCTAGATTTTTTAGAGAGCCACATAATATGGCAATTAGGAGATAAGGCTTCCGCTTGGTGGTCACCACTAACCCAAAGGCTGATGGTTTGTTCAATCTAAATTCAGTTACTGTAACTTTTGCCCAGTGTGATTCTCTAGCTTCTTAGTCTCAAGAGTTCCCTTATACAAAAGCAACAACACAAAAGGACAATAAAGGCATGGTATTACTTAATGGTATGGTATGGTATTACCTACCAAGCTAACAGCTTATCTTTTGTAGATAGTTTGGCATACCAGCCAGAGGTTGCTATTACTCAATGGTATGGTATTACCTATCAACCTAGCAGCCTATCCATAAGGGCAGGGACCGTTGCGCTGCCAGGAGGGTTACATCTAGTTGAACAAATTTTAAATCTGTTTGATTAATAATATAAATTTCTTTGAACACAATGTAATTTTAATACACCCTTTTGCGAGATTCACACATGACGCTGAATCATACAATTAGGCCTGTCAATGGTTCGGATTTAGACCCGGACCGGATCCGTGAAATTATTGCGGGTACGGATAGAGATTTAATTCCGTTATCCGGATCCTGATCCGGATCCATTTTGTCAAACAAAAAACGGGTTGAATACGGAATATAGTATTCTGCCACGTATTAGACCCGGATTTGGATATAAATGGATTAATAATTTAAAATATATATATTTATGAATATAATATGATTAGAGTTATGTATTTGAGTAAAGTTAATTTGATAAAATAACGGGCCTGTTTGGAAGTGAGTTTTTAGACCAAATTTTTTACCTACTAGTTTTTTAACAACTTTTGCTACAGGAACCCCAAAAAACTTCCCAAAACTTTTTACCTACACACTTCAAAAATACACAAAAAAAACTTTCCCTTCAAACTTTTTTTCTTTTTCCGCCCCCACCCAACCCACCACATCCTCCGCTGCCGGCCACCACCTCCAGCACCACTTCCGACGCCAGTTACTATTCCGGCGGCCAGTTCCGGCCATACACAAAGTTTTTTTTTCTCTCCCCCCTCCCCTCTTCCCCTCTGCCAGCCCTACCCCCTTCCCCCTCCCCATTTCAGGCAGTTTTTAAATCCTTCATTTTCAAACACAAAAAGTGAACATAGAACCCCAAGAACCGAACAAGCAAAATCATAGCCCAGAAAAAGAAAAAAAGGGGGAAAAAAAAGTCCAGAATGGAGGAATTTGACATCAAATTCAACGTGATGGTTTCCTTATTCAACTGGATGCAGAAGAGGAAATCCTCCGCGACGAAACGTTCCAAGTTCCGTAAATTCCTCGATGCTTTTTGCCGGAAACCGGAGGACTATTTCAGCGCCATCCGGGGGGTGGCGGGAGGAGGGGGTCGTGCTGGGGAAAGGGCAGGGGGTGGCAGGGGAGGGGGTCGCGCAGGGGAGGTAGCAGGAGAAACTGGGGAAAGGGCAGGAGAGGTGGCAGGGGGAGGGGGTCGCGCTGGCAGAGAAAAGGGCAGGGGAGTGGCGGGAGAAGCTGGGGAAAAGGCAGGGGTGGCGGGGGGAGGGGGTCATGCTGGCAGAGGAAAGGGCAGGGGGTGGCAGGGGGAAAGGGCAGGGGGTGGCGGGGGGGAGGGGGTCACGGTCGCAGAGGGGAGGTGGCGAGAGGAGAAGGGGAAAGGGAGGAGAGGGGTGGCGGGCGTAAGTGCTGCTGGGAGGTAACGGGGAGGAAAGAAAGAAAAAAGAAGAAGAAAAAGGAAGAAGAAAAAGAAGAAGAGAGGAAAGAAAAGAAAAAGGAAAGAAAGAAAAGAAAAAGAAAGAGAAAGAGAAAAAAAAAAGAAAAAAAAAGAAAAGGAAAAAAAAAGTTTTTCACTCTACAAAATTTTTCATCTTACAAAAAAAAATTTTCACCTTATAAAAACTTCTACAAAATTTTTTCAAAAACTTCTACAGTGCACTACAGTAAAATTTTAGACAAACTCCTAAAAAACTCAGGTTCTAAATAGGCCCAACTTTTCGGAACAGTTGGTAGCTGTTCTTGGCTATATTTCGTTGAGACACTAGGAGTCTGTTTGAGATTGCGGTATTGCTTGTTCTAAAAAAGTACATTTGGAGAATAAAAGCACTTTTAATGTATTTAATAAGTATCATTTTTTTGAAGTTAGGAGTAAAATTTTTTGCCACGTAGGCATTTTTAATACAAGCTCGAAATTGGCACTTTTAGAGTTATTTCTATATTTTAAAAAATAAAAAATTGATTTTAACCATTTTATCATAAACTTTAACTAAATGAAGAGAGAAATATATTTCAAAAAATTCAGACAAATTTTTATAGGTTATTCCGGAGATTTCAAAAGTTGAGGGGGGTGCAATTGGCCCTCTTTCACTTAGTCGAGAATTTTAACAAGAAGATTTCGGAGCAGTAGAGAGGGCATAAATCAAGACCCTACATCCGTTTGTCATCTTCTCTAGTCCGAACCAAGTCAAAAGCTAGAGCCTATCCTTGAGGGTTGTGGGTAAAGTACCTAGCAATTTATATAAAATACCTATCACGCTAGCTGCCTATCCTTGAGGGTAAAGTATCTATCAATTTATATAAAATACCTATCAAGCTAGCTGCCTATCCTTGAGGGTTGAGGGTAAAGTACCTATCAAGCTAGCAGCCTATCCTCGAGGAGGGTTACATATATTTGAACAAATTGTAATTCTGTTTGTTTAATAATAATATAAATTACTTTGAACACAATTGTAATTTTAATACACCCTTCTGTGAGATTCACACGTAGAGCTTAAATCAATCGAGTAGTTCGAAAGTTCGTTAGAGCTCGACTCATTAAAACTCGAGCTCGACTCGTTAATTTTGGTTAACAAGTCGAGCTCGAGCTCGAAACAGGCTCGTTTAGTTAACAAGCTCGGCTCGTTTGATACTCGAGTAGCTCGTTAGAACTCATTAATGAAGGGCATATTTGTTATTTTAAAAATCAAAATTATAAAAATTAAAAATTATAGATTTTTATTAAAGTTAATTTGCACGAACTCGAGCTCGAGCTCAAGCCACATGTATATTTAACGAGCCGAGTTCGAACACATTTTAAAACTCGTTTTCCTAACGAGCTCGAGTCGAGTTCGGCAGCCAAATACTCGGCTCGATTAACAGCTCTATTCACACGTGATATTGAATCATACAATAACTTTTTGAAACCGTTGGCAGCTATTCTTGCTTCTTTTTTTTTTTTTTTTTTTTTTGAGATACTGGGAGTCTGTTTGATATTACGGTACTGCTTGTATTGAAAAAGTATATTTGGAGAATAAAAGAACTTTTAAGGTATCATTTTTTGAATTTAGGAGTAAAATTTTTTGGCACTCAGGCATTTTTAATACAAGCTCGAAATTGGCACTCTTAGAATTTTTTTCTATATTTTAAAAAAATAAAAATTTGATTTTAACCATTTTATCATAAACTTTAACTAAATGAAGAGAGAAATATGTTTCAAAAAATTTCAGAATTATACATTATTAAGTAGAAAATACTTTAACAAAAAAAAAAAAAGAATATCTACTAGCTAAAAAACCTTTTCCTCCGCAATCCTAAATAGGCACTGGGATACATTTGTTTATCAGCAAGACTTGACTGGGAATTCCCAGCTATTTAGGGTTCAGATTACAGGATATTAATATTACCCTAGCTTTTATTGTAGTAGGCTGCTAGTGACTGTAAGGCAGTTTATACTATACGAGAGGAGGGGAAACTTGAGAGCAGAATTAAGTAACTTATACTGACATGCCTTTTTTTTTTATTGTGAGTAAAAAGGCATGTAACGAAGATGATATTATTATCACCAGCTGATGCCAGAATGTTTGAAAATCCTTAATTAACATTTATTGTCTTTGTGTTATTTTTTCTTCAAGGAAAAAATGTCTATCACAAAAAAAGGGAAAAAAAATAAAAAATTAGAATTGTAGCAAGCATTTCATTCATTTTAATCTTTAATTCTTTCTCCTTATTCCTTATCCTCCAAATTTTTTTTAATTAGAGACAATTATAGTTGATTGGTTTTGTTTCCGCATTTAGTGTGCAAAAAGTACTAAGAAAACACGACATGGTTATACCAATATACACAGACGTGTAAATAGCTAAAAACTAAAAGAAATGGACTATGTATCTTTTGCTTTATTTCTGTCGTATAGTGTCGTGCATAGCATACAGCAATATTTTCCTACCATTTATGATTTGCATTGTGTTGATGCATGTTTATATAATGTTTCAAAACAAACTAAGATTTCTATTTATCTTTTTTTTGGATATTCAACTTATTTACTATTTAAAAGGAAAAGAAACTATTATTTCTTAAGTTAGTCAT
Organism: Coffea arabica; assembly: GCF_036785885.1. NCBI lineage: Eukaryota > Viridiplantae > Streptophyta > Magnoliopsida > Gentianales > Rubiaceae > Coffea > Coffea arabica. The sequence continues at coordinate 52,894,294 of NC_092331.1, read as the reverse complement.
AATTGGTGTATGATTGACAAAACTTGCAATAAATAGTTTATAATAATTTTCTATATTTGTTTTTGGTTTTATTAACAAAATTTGCAACTTCAATAGTATATGTGGGGTTTTCTCTTTTTTTTTTTCTTTTTTTTTCAAGGAGAGACTTCAAACCTTAAAAAGGAATAAAAGAGAAGCGATTGAGAGTCGACTCATATAGCTTACAATCACATGAGTAATGTTCTTGCCAACCAAATTGAATCTTGGGGCGTATATGTGTAGTATTAAAACTCAAACGGATTTTCATTTTTGTAAATTAAATTCTTTGGGCTGTTGGGAGTACGACCCAAAATTGATAATGGAAATTCGCTAATAGACACCGCTCTACACTCAAAAGCACTAGGAGCCCAATCAGAAACCCCCAAATTTGTTAGCTCAATCCATTTCAGTAGAGTTAATAAAGATAATTAAGCTAGTACCAACTGAATCCAAAAGAATGAATTTGAAAAACACATCACAAACAACTGTCATTAGGATTCCATTTATCATAATCAACAAAATTCCAAAGAAATAACATGAGAAAATTGTTCTTAATTAAAATAGTAGCCTATGATTAAAAAAAAAAACCCATTCTTAATGACAATTGGACGACTAATTTCTAAAACAAAAATGGTAATTAACCACAATAGTGTTTGGAAAATAAGGCACATAATAACTATGAAAATGCATATTTTGTATCAAGGATTAAGCTTCTCTGCAAGTCACAATAAGCTTCGAAAGGCCGTGATTTTTGTTTTGATGCATCTCTTTCTTTGACATGAAATGTAAATATTTTGCTGATTCTTATTTTTTCCAGTATTATTTTGAACTAAGAAATGTTATATATTTTCTTTGTCCTGTAGGAAGGGAAAAAATGGAAGGTAGTTTGGTCAATTTACGCCTCCACAAACAAGCATAACGGATAAGTCATGCCATCTGAAATAGGCGAGGAGGCGTTGCACATTAAATTTAGATTTCAAAAATATTACCATCACAATTGTTAGAGGAACGTGTTTCCTTTACAACGTTAACAAAATCTAATGTAATTTAAGCAGACAAGTTCATAAAAGTACAGCTCATTTTTGCATTCAAAGATAATTTAAATGAAAACTTTGTTGTGGTGGGGAATATATATATATATATCACAACCTCAAGGAAAAGTTAAAACATGGTTTTGGTTGTTAGTTTTTCCAGCCTCAATAATCGCTATGCTTCTATTGAGAAGGCAACAATGGCTATTCTACTCTTTTTGGTTTTACAGCTTTTTATTTCTAATTTATTTTATATATATATATATATATAATCAAGAAATTATACATGATTATATATGTATAGTTTAATTTATTATTTTTTTTGATTTCATGATGTGATCCTTCTATCAATAAGTTAATGGCATTGTAGTGGTAAAGGGTTTTTTTTCCACCCCCCTTCCCCCCAAAGTTCTCATTGGCCCATTATCCCTTCTCCTTCTAAAGCTGTCCAAACAAATGAGGTAGTTTTTTGATACTAATTATGCACAAGAATGGGCATGCATCTTTGATCTTTTTACTATGTCCAAAGAGAGAGAGGCTTACCCTACTAAGAACCATTTTGTACCCATGAAGTTTTCATTTGATACTGTATGATCCTTAAATTCTTTGATGTTAGGAAAAAGATATTTGGGTGGATTAAATAAAGGTGAAGAAACAGTGGTGGAACCACATGTAGCTTGCATTCCCCCCCCCCCCCTCCCCCCACCATTTTCCCCCTTCATTTCACATTTTTAAGGAAATTAGTTTTTAAGTTTAGAAAGTCTAAAAATTTTTAAAGTTGCTCTTATTTTCCCATTTAGAATTTATAAAATTCAATTTTCCATCTATATTGCCTGCCCTAAATAATTAAATATTCATAATTATTACCCTTCCCAAGAACGTTAGACCTATTTAAAGCTAAAAATGAATATTACCCTTCATAAAAATTCTTTCGACGTTTCTAAACTCAAATAGATAGAATGGTTTTCACTTTTGAATTTATGCACAACTTCACTTTGAAAGTATAATTAATTCAGAAAGAAAAAAAGGTATATTTAATATAGGCATTGTTGCACTTAACTATTCTATTACTACATTTCATGTGCTATCTGAGATTGGCCCCCCTTGATGCTAGGATCTTGGCTCTCTAAGAGGAGCATAAGGGGCAAAAGTTTATGCTTAAAAAAAAAGAAAGAAAAGGAATTATAATAAACAATGGTTAAAATTGTCTATATTTGGATATAATCCCTGTCGTTAATTGGCAATGGTAGCTGCTGATCCCCTCTGTTTTCATGTCTATAAAAGTATTAAGTTTCCAGGGTTATATATATATATATATATGGCAGCCAAGTACTTCATTTTACTCATAAAGTCACAATTACATTTTACATGCTTGATTAACAAATGCAATTTAATAGCAAGAAAATTGGAACTGAAGCTTTCAAATTCAATAAGGTACAGCAAGGCAAGGAATGATGGTGCCTTTCTTTTACTTGATGAAAGGTTTACATTGTATACATGGGATCGCTTCCTGAAGGAGAATATTCACCGTTGTTGTAAATAGCATGTAATGTGTACAGATTCAGTGCCTTCTAATTTATATGTACCAATTGATCCATTAAAAAAACTTAATGATGATTTTTCCTTCCCCCCCCCCCCCCCCCCATGTCATGGAAGGTACCAAGGGAAAACCTAGGTAAGAAGTTATACTAGGAGTTTCAATGGATTTGCAGCCAACCTTACAAAGCAAGAGCAGCGAAAGCTAGCTGGTGAGTTCAATTTGGCTAGTTTGCCATACTCTCTATTAACCATTTTTGATAATTCTACCTGAATAGATTCAAATTTCATTAACTGTTATATTTCTATTTTTTTCAGTCAAATGATACAATTTTATAAATATTAACACTTGATATTACAAGAGTTAATTACAAAAAGGGGTAACTACCCCCATATCCTTTCTAGCTAGTTCTGATAACCAAAATAGGAATGCTCCCTCCCATTCAATCATCCTAACTGACTTAACTGCAAATTAAGCCATAGCATGGCTACAACTATTAGCAGTTCTGGGAACAAACAAAAACAAACATCTTTCAAAATTCTTCTTCAAGTCTTCAATGTCTTCCAAGATCGTTTGTACCTTACAATCCTGCACATTGCTTGAGTTGATTAGGCTCACCACAAATTTGCAATCAGATTGGACCTTTATTGTAGTCCACCCTGCAGTTGTGGCCATTTCCAACGCACTCCTTATTGCCAATGCTTCCTCTATTGTTGGTTCTCCTCTCATCCTCGCCATGATGCCTTTGGCTTTCACTATCTCTTCACGCCAATTCCGCGCAATTATCCCCAACCCTGTCCTTACCATCTTAGCTGAGAGAGCCACATCTGTGTTTATCCTTATCACGCCTTCCTTAGGTGGTTCCCATTTCTGGTGTGATTGTCCATTCTCTCCTGCTGCTGTTATATTTCTATTTACTTTTTAGTAATTTATGAAGTTCTAACGAAATATGCAGCCCGTGATGATGTGGTTTCTATATTTCCATGCAAAAGGCTTCAACTTCATACAACATCATCGTGGGACTTTATTGGTTTTCTTCAAAAGTGCCCCTCGAAATCTTGCAGTTGAGAGTGATATAATTATAGGAGTTCTTGATTCTGGAATTTGGCCAGAATAAGAGAGTTTTGACGATCATGGTTTTGGTCCTATTCCAAACAAATGGAAAAGAGCATGTAACGGCGGAGATGATTTCATGTGTAACAAGTAAGTTTTCTTCTTTTTGTTAGTTAATTTACTACGTTTGAGTTTGGACGTATTGAAAGAGGACATTTACGACTATGGTACAAAGATTCGGCCGAGTCGGAGCCATCACCGTCTCGGACCCTCTCGATACGATATCGGAACAATACGATTTTGAGATATTTGACTCGTCGAGATATTACCATGAAAAGTTAAAACGGCCGAATCACACTGAATTACTCCGAATCATCCTGAATCAATTCGAATTTTTATTATTTTTACTAATTTTTTAATTATTTTTGTTTATCATATTTTTTTTTTATAATTTTTAGAATATTAAATAGTTCAAAAATTCTCGTCTTACCGAAACTGCGACCGATATGCTAAGACCGATGTGGAATAGTCCGAGCGGTGACCGCAATTGTGACCGCTCTTTTGAACCATGTTTACGACTGGCAGTCATTGCAACGTATACATGTCTATAGCAAAATCATTGGAGCTCGTTACTATGTATCAGATTCGCCAAGAGATTTAGAAGGTCAGAAGGTCACGGAACGCATATTTCCTCAACAGCTGCAGGAAACAATGTCATGGATGTGAGTTACTGTGGAATTGTAGAAGGTACTGTACGAGGAGAGGCGCCTGCAGCAAGGACTGCTGTATACAAAGCTTATGTTTTTACATATTGAGATGATGCTGATATATTGGCTGGATTCGACGATGCTATAGCTGATGGAGTTGACATTATTACAATTTCAATTGGTTTCAATTATCCAGTTGACTTGATAGATGATTCTATAGCAGTTGGACCTTTCCATGCAGCACAGAAGGGAATACTTGCTGTAAATTCGGCAGGAAATAATGGCCTTGTACTAGGACAGATTACGAGTACACAGCACCATGGTTGTTTACCATCGAAAGAGGGGCAGCAACTATTCCTGACAGTTCACGGCCAAGATTTGGTCACAAAAAATTGTACAGTTCAAATCTTATTTTATACCTCGTTTTTAACAATATGTGTAGAATTCACAAAATTTTATTCTAGAATTACACGTTGTTGAAAGTAAGTTACATCATGTGCAAACAAAATTACGCCATCTTGTGCAAAATGCACACATAACCTTCAGGAACGGTTGCTGGTCCGTTCACCATCGCAGCAACTACTACAAATCGCAAGATCATCAGTGAAGTTGTCCTCGGTAATGGAGTAAAATTAGCAGTATGTATTGAACTTCTTCCCTTACCATGGCTAATTCCTTCGATTATTGCTCAAAAAAATAAAAAATCGGACACTTGCGGTTCTGACAGGGGTTCTGTATATATCTATGGGTGCCGGGCTGTGTCAGCCCAGCACCTGACACCAAAAAAAAATTTTTTTTTTATGAAAGACACACAGCCCGACACCTGACAAAGTCTGCAAAAGCTGGCTGCTGGGCACTCTCTGCTCGGTAGCCAGTCAAATTGTAAAAAAAAAAAATTCGAAGGGCTTCAATGCAATTCAGACAAAGTAGCTCACCTGACAAAGATTGCAAAAACTGGCTGCCGGGCACTCTCTACCCGGCAGCCAGTCAAATTGTTAAAAAAAAATTTCGGCATCGGTTAAATGCAATTCAGACAAAGTAGCTCCCGTGAATTTTTTACACTTTTTTGCTTCAGATTTGCCCCTTTTGGCAGGCTTGTGGACAAAACAAAAATTGTCTGGCAGCTCCCGTGAATCAAAAAAGCTGAACCAAAAGAAAAATTTACGTACGATTGGACAAAAGAACTATGCTCCATTAGACTTTAGCAGGTCGTGAAACAATAATTGTGTGCTACCGGTAGTATAAAATTTTTTTTTTTTAAAGAAACTTTGTAATCTAGCCGTCCAAACGGACGGCTAGATTTTACCTTATGCTCTATATAAGCACTGAGGAACTTCCTCATCGTCCGCACCTCTCACTTTCTCCCATACGGAATTTACATTTCTCACTTTTCTCTCAGCCCTCAGTCGGAGTTTACATTTCTCAGTGTCTCACACTTTCACACGAGCACCTCACTTTACATTTTGCAGAGTTGGGCGTATTACTATCTTGTGGCCCTAATCGATATTTCGAAGAGTTGGGCAAAGAACTGTCCTGTGGTCCAAATCGTGAGTGTTTGTTGGCTTAGTCCTCCTTATTTATCAAATGATTATTACTTTGTTTGGCAGTAGAATTGGCTTGTGGTCCTGTTGGTGTTTCTAATAATTACCTTATTCTTATGCAGAATTGGCATCAGACGCTTGGTGCCGTGTTTTTGTTAATCGCCGTGCTGATTAATTGCGGTACTTCTGTTAAGGTCGCCGGGCTCATTACTCACGGTGCTCCCGAGGCAATCGATTTTTTTGATTCAAAAGAGGTTAGTGATTTGTATTATATAAAAGTTGCTATAATTTGTCATTTTATGTTAGTGAATTGTTGATAAATATTTTATGTTATTGTTATAATTTGTTATTAATTAAATATTTAATTTATTGTTGAAGCAATTGTAAACAGCTAATGTAGTTTACGTATGTTTGTTAATATTAGTTAGTGAAGCACGGTACACGCTTAGTTGAATTAGTTTAGTGATTGAATTAGTTTAAGTAGATTAATTAGTTGTTTAAATTTGTTTAATAAATGTATTTAAAGTGATTGATTAAATGAATGTAAATCTATAATAAATGCAGTACATAAAATTGATGTCATTAGCATAGCTTAATATCGAAATTAGTATTATTGGTTCAATGCAATTCACTTTATTATGCAAGTTAGTTGATAATTAGTCCACGGTATTTAGTATATGATTAGTTTAATTAGTTTTGTGATTTAATTAGATTAATTAGTTGCTTTTTAATTAGTTGAATGAATTAAATTTAATAGGTTCGATTAGATGAATTTAGATGTATTTGTCGAGTCATGTATTGAGTTTTGATTATGATAGCTATTTAGTGGGGATAATTTAAGTATTTGAAATAATTGCTACATTTAATACATTAAATGCATAAACATAATGTAATTAGGTTAGCTTTATTTCAAAATTAGGGGTATTAGTTTAATGCAATTCACTTTGTTGTGCAAGTTAGTTGATAATTAGCTTGTGCTATTTAGTATCTGATTAGATTAAGTAGTTTTGTGGTTTAATTAGTTAAATTAGGACCTCTCACTCTTTTGTAATTAATTAATTTTAAGAGGTCGATTAAATGAACTTAGATTTATTTGTCGAGGCATGTATTGAGTTTTGATTATGATAGCTATTTAGTGGGGATAATTCAAGTATTTGGAAAAACTGCTACATTTAATACATTAAATGCATAAACATAATGTAATTAGCATAAAATCATTTTAAAATAGGGTTTTTAATATTAGTAAGATATTTGATTAGAATTTCATATTTAATTGACCCAATATGAAATGTAGGTGCATGATAGACTTAGCATAAGGTAAAATTTTTATAACTAAATGTAGTAATTAAGGTGGTTAATTAGGTTTACTTTGTTATTTATTAAATGATATGTTTATTTGTTATAAATGGTTGAATTATTTAATTAGAATGCATTTTTTGTTGTTATTTGTTATATTATTGGTTATTATTTGTTACAATTATGGACTCATAATTATTTATTTATTTGTTATAAATTATACATATTTGATTCGATCAATTAATTGATTATTCAAATAAGCTTATCAATGCGATTTTACAATGTTATCAACACTCGTCCGTAATAGGTATAACATGTCAAGTGATAATTGCCTGGTGATACAATTATATTGGGGAGGAAAAATTATATACAAAAAGGGGTCAATTTCATATGATCCTCCTATACCGAAAAATGCGTTGTTCTTGACAGAGGTGGTGGGTTATGATGAATTGGTAGACAGAATATACACTAGTATGGGTTTAGATCGGAACAGCTATAAGATTAGTTTGATATATCGGAGTTGTCTCCAAAATAGCAAGTTTGGTGCAATGCCTTTGGTAAATGACAATGGAGTTGCTGGTCTGTACTACTTACAATCTGGTAGTAGACTTGCAACCGAAATATATGTGGAAGTCGAGAAGCTATTGGGTTTAGAAAAACATGGTGCCGATGGTTTACAAATTATAAGTGGTAATCTTGAGCGAGGCGGTAGCAGTTCCGAACATATATCTTTATTCCAGCCAGTCGGCCATTTTGAGAGTCAAATGACCCAACTAGCTGGAGCAGATGTCGAACAAAGGCATAGAGGGCGAAGAAGGGGTACTGGTCGGCAGACGAATAATGATCCTCCATGTACAGGTGCTCGACCGATAATTCACACCTCAACCATTCATTCTCGAGGTGCGGATATTGAATCGGCACCAATGTTTGATGTACAGCCATCTACTGACGATCAGTTTGTAGATGTTGACATGGACTCCGAACCGGAGCCCAATCTTAGTGGTTCCGATGATGAGAACCACGAACATGGTACTGACAGGCAAGCAGGGCATCTAGAGGGCGCATCTATGGCCCATGATGACATGGATCATGGTGCCCCCTGGATAAATAGTGAGGGTCCACAACTGCGTTATGAAGCTGGTGTTGACGCTGCATTGAATTTTGACCCCCTTGATGCTGGGCGAGCGGAGAAGCTAAGAATGTGGAACGAACACACCAGAGATTTAGAATTGAGCCATCTTTTTTAATCAAAGGAGCATGTCCAACGAGCTGTGAAGTTGTGGTCCATCAAGGAGAACAGGGAGTTCAGAGTTCGTGAGAGCACGCCAACGACTTGGTATGTTCGTTGTCGGGCTCGTAACTCCGTCCCCCCTTGTAATTGGCAGCTTCGTGCAACCTTACGGAGCTCGCACAACATGTGGATGATTGTCACACTTGCTGACGCACATACTTGCGTCCGTGTTTGCTATAGTAACGATCACCGTGGATTGAGTAGTGACATAATTGCCGAGCACATTATTCCCCATATTATGAATAGTTCGGTGTACAAAATCAAGGAAATTCAGGCATCGGTGAAACAAGAGTTTCATTGTGATGTGTCATATAAGAAGGCTTGGTACGCTAGACGCCGTGCCATTGATATATTATATGGGGACTGGCCGACATCCATATCACAACTGCCGACATATATTGAGGAGTTACAACGGTCGAATCCAGGGACGGTAGTTGTGTGGGATCATCATCCATTAAGTACCCCCTCTGCAATAATTTTTGATTATATATTTTGGGCATTTGCTCCAGCCATCCAAGCTTTCCGCTATCTAAACCGGTGATATGCGTGGATGGTACCTTTTTAAAAGGGCCTTATCGGGGAAAACTTCTTGTCGCCATAGGGTTTGATGCTGAAAATTCAATGTTTCCCTTGGCATATGCCCTAGTTGATGAGGAGAATAATCGGAGTTGGTCTTGGTTCATGAGACTGTTACACATTCACGTGTGTGGTGATGTGCAAAATATATGCATTATTTCTGATCGTCACCACGGCATTATAAACGCAATGCGTACACTTGAAGAGTGGCAGGAGCCATTAAGGGTGCACCGATTCTGTTTGATTCATATTCGGAGCAATTTCACACAAAAATTCAAGAATGAGAGGTAAATTATCTCCGAACCCTTAAATGTTTTTTCACCGCACCCTAACATATTAAACATATATTAAACTTATTTTGACGATATTTTATGCTGTCTGGTAGACTTAAAAGCCTGATATACGCTGCTGGTGTGGCAAATCAGCCGCGCAAGTATGAGGACATCATGAATTTGATTTACTCCTTGAATACGGAGGCGTACACATGGCTAACGGGTGGATCAGTTCGACCCGAGCAATGGGCTCTGTGCAAAGATGGGGGATATCGTTGGGGGCACATATCCACAAATATGGCTGAATGTTTCAATAATTTATTGAGAGACGCTCGGTTGCTTCCAATTACTGCATGTATACGGTTCACATTCAACCAAACAGTTGACCTGTTTGTCAAAAATCACAAGGTGGCATGGAATCTAGTATACGCGCTCCCAAAAAAATGTTGGAAGCAATATGTAAAAAATGAAAAAAAAGGGAGGGCACATGCAGTTCAAGTGTTCGATCACCAGAGAGGCATTTACTGTATCACAACTGCTTATCGACAAAGCCGACAAGGAGGTAATGCCCAGACTGTCGACATTGGAAGTCACACATGTACATGTGGAAAATGGAGAGAACTATGCTTCCCATATTCACATGCTATGGCAGCGTGTTATAGGTGTGGTATTAGTCCAATGACGTTTGTCGCTCATGAACATACGTTTCCCGCTTATCAGGCTACATTCAGTGGTTCTTTTCAGCCGCTACGGGATCCAAAATATTGGACCTTGGCGAAATTAAAGCTGAATGTCAATGGAGATCGGTTGAAACAAAAGATGTCCGGACCATTGAGAACTGCTAGGATCAGAAATCAGATGGATAGAAGATGTCCTGATGCACCACGTCGATGCAGTAACTGCTTACAGTCGGGTCACACTGCCCCTAATTGTCCATATACTGGTTATTTTCATAAATAACTTGAGCTGTCTCAGTTCCGGTAGAGGGTTGTACTAATAAGTAACTGGTATTTGATATTTGATAGTATTAAATGCATAAACTTTTGATGTATTTGATAGTATTAAATGCATAAACTTTTGATGTATTCCTATCCAACCTCGCGTGCGACGTGTCCCTACACAAGGTGGACCATCATCTAGTAGAAGTCGACGCCATAGGCATGGATTGCAGGACGAAGTCATTGAGGAGACGGGCATTCAAATGACCGAGGGGGGCACTCAATCGCATTACAACCCGACTAGTAATCAATTCACCAGATTTGTGCCTTTGCCGATGCCAGACATCCACGATGTGTCACCTGGACAGAATATATCGGCCTTTACCCCTCAGGTGACATCGTTCCCGCACTCACAGCATATTGCTCTAGAGGCCACGCCTTTGCCACAGTTTCCACCTTTTGGTGTATATTCCAGGCCCTCTCCATATTTGTCTGTATTTGGGGGACATTTTCCATCCTCGTCAAACGAGCCTCCATTTGGATACGTTGCCACTGCAGCGGCCTCATCTTTTACTGCTAAGCTACATCCAATATTCAATTTTCTGAACGAAACGGGTGGTGTCCCTTCCATTTCAAACCTTCCCGATTATTACAGTATTGGACAGACTATGACCGTACCTGCGTCGATCCAGCCGATATCTACTACTACATACGGTCAGACGGGGGATTTTGTCACGTATCGTTCTCAACACGATGGTGATAGCAGTACGACAGTTGAGTCGGATGAGGAGGATGACGTAGGACCCTATGCTCATCGTGATCGTTGCAGACGAAAGCCTAAAAGATTTTGTTGTCCGTCTACAACACCAGGTGATAAAGGCAAGGGCAAAAGGCGTACCAACCGTTGATATGATCATTTCAATTGCATGTTTTACAATTTCAAATATTTGAATATGAGGATTTAGCGTTAATTTAATCTTTTATTATTATAATGCTTATCGCTATTTTTAAATTCACGATTGTACAATGTCATGTTATGCATTTTTTCTTCTTATGTTGATTTTTTATTGCATAATCTCAAATAATTATAAAATCTTTATTTCAAGTGAAACTTAATAGACAACTACTTGAAATGCCCAAAAAAATAACTGCTTACATATTATTCAATCGACTTAACGCTATATAGTTACTTATATTATAATAGAATATTTAATTAACTATTTAAATTTACCAAATATAAGTATTGAACATTAGATAATGAATAAATTTTTAAGAGGACTTTTATTGTAATTTTCAAATATATACTATTTTTCATATATACATAATCAGCTTTTTTCCATTGCCCAATATACTTCTCTGTGCGTCTCCACATTTGCATTGCTCCTGCTTATTGTGCGCAGAAAAGTGAACTTTCCACCATACAAATGTAACCTATGTTTAATTCTTCTCTCCGCTTTAATTCCGTGGATGTTTTTAGGGTTTTTGGGTTTAGGTTTTAGAAATGCATTCTTCTTTAGGGTTTAGGGTTTAGGGTTCCTTCTTTAAGGTTACATTATTTTGTACTTCTACGCTGTGTATAGTCTAGGGTTTAGGGTTCAGGTTTAGGGTTTAGGGTTCAGGGTTTAGAGTTTACGGTTTAGGGTTTAGGCTTTTAGGGTTTAGGGTTTAGGGTTTTAGGGTTTAGGTTTCAGAAATGCATTCTTCTTTAGGGTTTGGGGTTTGGGGTTTAGGTTTCAAAAAATATTTATTTGTTAAAATTTATCATTTGTTTGTCATTTGTTTTATCATTTAATTTGTTTTAACAAATGATGAAACGTGCATCATATATAAAAGAAAATTTAGTGAAATAGAAAATTTTAGTTTGCGTATATAGTAACTTTAGTTGTAAATAGTATTAGGTATTATAATCGGTTATAATCAGGTATTATGATTAAAATAACAAATAAAGGTGATTACCAATATAAAGAACTCACATTAATTTTTAAAAAACTTCTTGCCATTTCTTCTTGTCTTTCTTGCATATTAAATCAAATATTTGAATCATACAATTTGTTCATCTTACATTTATTTTTTCATCTTACATTTATCTTTATCTTACAGTGATTTTTTTATTGCATAATTTGAAATAATTATAAAATCTTTATTTCAATTAAAACTTAATAGACAACTACTTCAAATGCCAAAAAAAATAACTGCTTACATATTATTCAATCGACTTAACGATATATAGTTACTTATAATATAATAGAATATTTAATTAATTATTTTAATTTACCAAATATAAGTGTTGAACATTAAATAATGAATAAATTTTTAAACATCCTTTTATTATAATTTTAATATACATAATATTTTTCATCCATGCATAATTTGATTTTTTGAGTGTCCAATATACTTCTTTATGCATCTCCACATCTGTTTTGCTTCTGCTTATTGTGCGCAGGAAAGTGAACTTTCCACCATAAAAATGTATCCAATGTTTAATTTTTACCTCCACTTTAATTCCGTGGATTGAAGAATATTGTCAGAAATGCATTCTTCTGCCGCATTTTTTTTTTAAAACAAGCCGGCAGCCAGCTTTTCACACAGGTAGAAGCCAAACGCATGGCTAATCTAACCACTTCTTCTTCATAAAGCGCTATAGCTTTGAAGGTCGTTTCATAGCTTGCCAAATGTCCTAGTGCTCTAACAGCTACCCTTTGCTCTAACCTGGGTCATCTTTCCTCTAACAAGCTCCAATAATGGTGGTATAATTAAAGCTCCAACAGCTTTGACAGCATACTCGACATTGTTTATCGTGTAGGAACCAATAATATGGCTCATCTACTCGGCATTCATCTTATAAACAGTATGTGGCCGAATTTTTTTTTTTTTTAACAATTTGACTGGCTGTCGGGCACAGCTTTTGCAGTCTTTGTCAGGTGAGCTACTTTGTCTGAATTGCATTGAAGCCCTTCGAATTTTTTTTTTTTACAATTTGACTGGCTACCGGGCAAAGAGTGCCCGGCAGCCAACTTTTCAGACTTTGTCAGGTGCCGGGCTGACACAGCCCGGCACCCATGTGTTTTTTATAAAAAAAAAAAAATTTTGGTGTCAGGTGCCGGGCTGTGTCAGCCCGGCACCCATATATTTATACCGGACTCCTGTCAGAACCGCAAGTGTCCCATTTTTTATTTTTTGAGCAATAATCGAAGGAATTAGCCCCTTACCATGCATAACTTGGTTTTATCTATGTGTCGATATGATGATAATTTTGTTCTAACATTTTAGTGAAGCAGGGAAATGCAGTTAATACATTCAGCTCGAATGGGACAAAATTTCCACCGGTATATGGAAAGACTGCTTCAATGATATTTTCCGCACTATTTTAGTCATTGGAATCCCCAGTCCCCGCCACCTTTCCCTGATTCACTACTCCAAACAGCCGCCATTACTTTCCCCTAGTTTTTACAATCCATCAACTTAACGAAATAATGGGGCGCATGTATTTGTTAGAAACAACAGGAGAGATGGGTAAGGTCTATCTTACAAGACGAAAATCCTATTTTTTTTAAAAAATATTATTAAACTGTAGTAGGGCAAATACACGCATGACACGTGTCAGCTCGGCAGGCCGCACGCTTCAGGTCGGCGATATAGGCCTTGTGTGTTGCTCGCTGCAGACCGGCATAAGCGGGCCAGCTCGGCCGTAACAGCCGCCTCTCCCTATAGTGGGTCTCGTGGGCCGCCGCCTCTGAACTATTAGGGGCCGTCATGCCAAACCCTAATAAGACTTCGAACCCTAAGGGACTTTGACTCCAATAAGGAAACTACTACCCGGTCAAGCCTATAAATATAGCACTAAAGGACTACACAAGGTACGTGAAAAACAGCACTCGTGCTCATTACTCTGCTCAGAAAACTTTACTAATTTAATCATCGGAGTTATCCCGGGGACTTTAGTCCCGCTGTTCCACTTCCTTCGCAGGGTTCATAGCTCATTCATCAGACATCGTTCCCAACTATCCCCGATCAGCTCTGCTCGGACCAGATTTTTGGCAGTCGCATCAATTGGCGCCGTCTGTGGGAACACGTATTTCTTCTTTGCGAATCATGCCAAGGACTAGGTCTCAAAGAAACGTTGATGGATCTAAGGGGAACGGGGGAAGCAGTCCTCAAAACCCCACGCGGGGTCCGACTTCGGGAGACGAAGGCGCAGGGCTTTCCCGGATCCCTCCTGAGCAATTGGTTCAGGCGGTGGCAGGGAACCTGCCGACTTTCGAAGCAATCGTGAATTACCTTAAGGGGCAGGCAGGAGGTCATCCTGGCCAGGGGCCAAAGAATCCAGGTGAAGGGCTGTCCGAATCAAGGACTGGGAGCCCTAATCCCCAGCTCAAGCGAGTGCGCCGGGAGCTCACGCCGGTTGATGTTGTAGAACCGTCTCACAAGCACTCCAGAACCGAGCATCCGGAGCTCTTCCGGAAGTATTCTAAGGAGGAACTCTCACCACGGAAGGAACAGCTCCAGGTGCAGGACGAGCTGGACCTGCTTTTAGATCCAGAGGCGGATAGGTATATCGCCTCCCCTTTCGTCCCTGACATCGAGAACTACCCGCTGCCTGCGAAGTTCAAAATACCAAGTATGAAGTCTTACGATGCGACCACGGATCCGGAGGATCACTTGTTTGCCTTCATGACCCAAATGCACCTGCAAACTGCTGCGGATGCGGTCAGGTGCAAGACCTTTCCAATGTTTTTGGAGGGTAAGGCGCGTCAATGGTTCCAGGGACTTCCTCCCAGGTCCATCCGGTCCTTTGCCCAGCTCGCGCGGCTGTTCGCGGCCCAGTTCGTTTCATCACGAGCCTTCTCCAAGAGCACGGCACATCTGATGACTATCCAGCAAAGGCCTGAGGAGTCCTTGCGCGAATACATGGTGCGCTTCAATAACGAGTCCCTTCAGGTTCGAGATCGTGATGACAAGGTGGTCATGGCTGCCTTCATTAATGGGCTGCGGAAGCAGAAGCTCTACACCGAGCTCGTGGAGAGACCTCCGAAGTCCGTTCGAAAAATGCTAGACCGAGCTCATGAGAAGGCCAATGCGGAGGAGGCCAATCGCCTTAAGAGTTCACAAGAAAGATTAAGGGATGACAAGCGCATGAGGGCGTTCATGTCTAATTGTCATCTGTTTAAAAATTACATATCAGGTCTTGGGTTTTGTGGTTTCTGTCTATGTTTACCTCAATTATCTAGCTGTTCATTGCTTCAAGATTGGATTTTTGGTATGTAAAAGTACTGGTTTTTTCGTTTGTTTTTTCTGGGCTTATCGAGTTTTAGTTAGTATGTTAAATTTTTGATGAATTTATGCCTAGTTCTTAGATAATTTGGTGAACAGATTAGAAAATTTTGGGATTTTTATGGTTTGGTGTGTAAGTGAAGCTGTTTGGTGCTGATTCTGTATTTCGTTTTGTAGATTTTAGTTTAGTTTTGGGTTTAGTGCTAATTTTTTGGTTTTGCATTTTTAAGAAAAAGTTTTGCAGCTGATTATGGAAGTTTGAGTCTTGTTCTTGCTGGTTTTGATTGTTAAATTTTTGAATTTTGAGGTTTGGCGGACTTACTAGTGCAGGAAACATGGTAGCAGTTGTGTTATTGGAAATTAACATGGCCAGTTGTACGTGTGAAAAAATGTATAATCACATAGATATGTGCACAATGTATTTGTGGAAATTTGTTTTCTGCTTAATGTTTGGCAGGATATTTGTTTTTAAGAATGTCATTTTTCATTTTCTGCATTATGTTAGGCAAGGTATTTTTTTCCAAGGATGTTGTTTTGTGCATTATGTTCGGCAAGGAATTTGTTTTCCAAGAAGCATGTGTTTTCGCCTCTGTATCAAGTAAAACAGATAATGTGGTTGGATCATGGAAATCTTGTTCATTTATGTGTATGGAACCTTTCTTTTAGCACAGTTGAAGATGTGTTTATACGTAAATGACAGTTCTAAGGTGATTAAAAATTCTTGATTTTTGCAGCAGCACTGGGATGCAAGCCATTTATGTAGCTTATTGGCTTCTCTTCTTGCTTGAGAATAGTCTTGATTTGAGAAAGATGATATTGATTCCTTGATGAAGCTGATATTAATGTGCTTAGCTGGAGTTTTACGGGCCAAAATTTAATTGTTGAGTTCTCAACTTATTTTTTTCATTCCTCAAAATCAGTGTTTTCTCCTCAGACAATTTGGTTTGGGTACTCGATTCTTTTCTGAAAACATTCTTGGGGTGCTAATTATGGTATGCCCCTCTGTAATTCCTCTGCTTTCTTTGCTGGATAAAACCACACAGCTTTTGTTTCTCAACAGCGTGTATTGCTATTGATATATCATTGTATGTAGTTACCCTTGCCGAGCCTGTGAGGGAACTGATTAAAATGTTCCTAATTCTTGGTAGTGCATTTAAGATGTGTATCTGCTGTAAATATGGAGATAACATGAGTAGGCTTCCGGTGGGTGTTTAACGAGTATCTTGTAGCCCATAAATTGCCCTACATACATGAAAGCTCCAGTAGATTGTTTTAAGGAGTAAAAAATGATGCTCCTTTTGAGGCCTGGCCTCCTCAAAATTGTGGTTTTCGTTTTCCTTATAATGATGAATATTGAGATCGCCGTGCTGTCTATCTAATCGCCACCTGCCACTCTGTATGCACTTGATTTCGTTACGACTTGGTGGTGAACAGCTGTGATCTCACTTTTTTACTTTTGCATCCAAGGATAGTTTGCAAAGGACTCTGCATGCATTTGAATTATTTTCTATTTTAAAATGGGGCAGTTGCATGGAACTTCTGCACCATTGGTTGAATATATAATGATATGTGATGTTTATTTTTTTCCGGTCGAAATGTTAAACCAACTTAATGCCCTAGTTTTTAGGTTGTAATGGACTTAGCAACCATTTTGTTAATTGCATAATCATGTAATACTCAATACTCAATCGTCACCCTTGTTTGTTAGGTCCATATTCTTACTTGTTCCATTGGGCTATTTTTGCTCTAGCTGATTTTTCCAATCTGTTCTTAATTTTCTATTGTATACTGGAGACACTCTCTTTGGGGTAGGGAACATATTCAATATACCAGGGACCAGCTGCTGCAGTTGGGAGAAGTATTCTTACCACATTGTTCCTTTGTTTTATTCTCAGTAATAAATATTCGGTTGGAGTTTGAAATATTTCAAAGTGTTGACAATGGCGAAATAGGTTTTACATTAAATACATCTTGTGTATTTAAGATGAGTATTGATCATTTGTCCCAGTATCAATCTTGATACTTGTGAAAATTGTATGATACAACTCAGTCACTTTCAGGTGAAGTGGTATACAATTTATGTCGTCTGTTGTACACTTGAATAGGATTGGATTTTTTATTTTAGCTAGATTAGATAGTAACTATTCTGTTCATGGTAGGAAGAAGCATAGTTCAGAAATTTGTTCTTTTATTTATCTGGCAGATTATCTACCAGACTAGCATATCTGTTGTTTACTTGATTGTGATTCACGGTTAAGAATCAAGACTCTTTTCTTTTGCTATTGAACTTCTTCATGTGGACTGTCTCGGACTGTGAAAATGTGTGTAGTTAGCCACCAGAAAAGGATGATTTTTGAAACTTCTGTTAAAGCTTTGAATGTATCTGATTGGGCTGTTTATCTTGGGGGTGGTCAGCATTGCAGAAAACATTCTGAAAGTCAAAAGAGAAGTTGCAGCTGAATTTTTTGGTGAAGATCCAAGCTGGAGTCACGTGGGAATCCTCTTGTCCTGTTATTGCCCTGGTTCTTTTTATAAACTCTTGTAGCTGTATTTTTGTTAGAAGTTCTTGTCATCTCTTAAGCTATCTCTCTTTGGAGCAGAAAGCATTAACAGAAGCCAACGATGCAAAAGTTGAAGATAATACATTGTTTAAAGATGGTCAAGATGAAGAGGCATTGTCTAAGTATGATATTGCTTTACCAGCTGTGTCCAGTATATCCAAATCTGTTGAATTACGGTCAGTATGCCATACAAATCATGCTGCATGTTAAATAAACTGGTAAGCTTTCATCTTGCTGAGTTGATACATGGCAAAATTGTACTTTTTGCATGTATTTCTTGAAAAGTTGCTCTTTAACTTTCTCTATATCTATGAGTTGGAATGCAGTTTTGAATGTTGTAATTGATTAGTATGGGTTGATCTTGGGTATCATTTGGCTGAGTAGTAAAACATAAAGATTGTGTTATAAAAAACTCTCTCTGCGAGAGCATTTGATGGAACTTGAGGCAAATTCTAAAAATAATATTGTAATAAAACATGTACATAGTTCATGTCTGAAACAAAGACTTTTTTTTTTTTTTTTGTTAAAGAGACAAGTGGATATTATTGCAACTGCATTGTTGTGAAAATTGTGAATGTTTAATTTAGTCTTTTTACATGATTATAGGTTTCCTTGAAGTTTCTTGACTGGTGACATTGTTATCTAGATATGGTCACATGAAGGCTGAATTTGAGTTATTATAAAGAAGATATATTGGCTCTGATAGTGATAAACGGCTAATACTCATTTTGTCTACACCTCTTCTTGCCAGATCTAAATAGACCTCGCTTTTATTATTGTTCCAATTACATTGGACAGCTGATAGATTTGAATCTTGACGAGTAGGAAAGTTGGCCATGGCAACGTGCTATGCCTTAATCTGTATGTAATCTCCTTAATGTGTCAATGGTGAACATGGAAGAAAGTCTGTTAGCTATGTCCAAATAAGGTTCCTCGAAGATCTGTTTTCATCAATCTGAGCTGTATCCCTTTCAATTTGATTTGAACTATCAAATTTGGATATCAATTCTCTTCAGCTCATAGGGGCAGACAAGATGTGCTTATCCTTAATCTTTGGAGAAGCGAAGGTACTTATCTTAGTATTTAGAATTTTTCCTAAAACTATAATTTGTTGTCCATTAACAAGATGTACTTATCCTTTATCTTTGGAGAAGAGAAGGTACTTATCTTAGTATTTAGAATTTTTCCTAAAGCTATAATTTGTTGTCCATTAAAGTATTCTTTTCCCATTCTTTTCCCTGTGTTGGAGAGGACCCATACACTTAGCCTCCTCACTAAGCATCTTGGTGGTGGTTGCCGTTACAGCAGCCTCCATTATCTGTTGCTAATACCTGTTGGCTGATTGGCAAATAACTCCTAATGTGATATCATTATTTATATGCATTGTTATACATATGTCATGCATTGGTAAGTTTTTGACTGGATTTTGATGAAGTTCTTTTTGGTGGTTTGTTTTACAGAAAAAAAATATGATGATGGTATTAAAGAATGCACAAAAGCATTGGAGCTAAACCTTAACTACATAAGTGTTTTGCTAAGAAGAGCAGAGGTGTATGAAAAGTTGTAACAATTTGAAGAGACTATAGCAGGTATGTCGGTGTAAGAATTTGAATATTTTACTGTCATTGAGCAGCTGCTGGCAACTTCTAGCACAAACTTGTGCTTATAAGAAGACTAATCTATGATTTGTGGTGGCTTTATTATATGTGTAATGGCTGCAATCTTGCTTGTTCTCTCTCTCTCTCTCTCTCTCTCTCTCTCTGTCTCTCTCTCTTTCTCACACACACAAAAGCACACACACACGCAAAGCCAATGGCATTCATTAATCTTCTCATATAGTCCATATGGCTTTTCACAATTTATTGTTTCCTATGCTGGTGTTCATTACAATATGCAGATATGACAAAGGTTTTGGAAGTTGACCCATCATATGATCAAGCTAGAAGACAGATTGTTCGCTTGAAGCCATTAGCAGATGAAAAACGTCAAAAGATGAAGGAAGAAATGATTGTTGACCATTGGTGGTATGAACTTCTTTGGGTAGTTGCTGTTAAATGATTCTTTTTTGCTCTTCACGTGTAAATATAGGAATGCTTCATTTTTGCAAAAGAAAATGTGTTCTAGGGGAGAAGAGTGGAGGAGGAGGAGAGGATCTGGAATTTTTGCAAAAGTAAAAGGAGCTAGTGTGAGCTGAGGTGGCTAGTGCATTCGGAAGATTCTGGAGGAAGGGGAAGGTTAATGTGAGCAGATAAAGCTTTGCTTCAGGTGCTGCTAAAGAATAGATGCTTGTGGAAGTGGACAAACGATTACTGAGATTAGCACAAGGATGGTTTAAGGGAAATGTAAGCACTTCCATATATGTGAACTAGAGTGAAGGTATTTCTTATGGTATGTGTTACTGTGCTTGTGCAATTGAGCGTGCTTTTGTCTGCTTTTCCTTCATAACATTTAGTGCCTGAACAAATTGCATTTAGTTAAGCTGAGGTAGTTCAAGAATGAACTACATTTGTTTCTGTCATCATATCCTGTGATGCGTGTTGAAGTGATGGACTCATTTTGTAGTGAAGTATTTGCAAATTATTAATAGCCTGGCAGTGCTTGAAGTTGTAGAGGGCGAATTTGTTCAAGCTGTTCATGGTTTATCTTTGCTGCATTTGGAGATCATGATTAAATGAGAATAGATTCTTGTACTTTCCTGAACCCAAGGTGTAGATTTTGGAAACCATACTATGCTGATAGAACAACTCCAATCCTTTTGTTTATGTTTTTATTGAACTTCTGATCTTGGTTTGTCTGCATATTTTCAACACGCCTTGTGCAGTTGAGTCACTTTTTCTGAGTTCATTGGCAGCCAACATTATTGTTTGTGACTTTATTCTTACATTCTATGGGTTATATCTGCTTCTCCTATTCCTTTTTCCCTATTTGGCACCTCAAGCAAGGAGAGTTCATTTTGTTGAACCCTGGACAATTGCAGCAAAATCTGCTTAACTTTGTCTGCTTTACTTGGATACGGTTGATGGTGAAAGTATTTTAGGGTATCAATTATTTCCAGTTTATATGTGTGTTCAATTGCATATGATGATATCTCTCACGAAGTTGAATTGTTTACCTTTTGATCAGGTAAGCTGAGGGAAATTGGAAATTGCAATTCTGGTCAATTTGGAATGAGCGCTGACAATTTCAAAGCTGTGAAAGATCCAAACACTGGTTCATATTCTATTCCATTTCAGTGCTAATATCTTTTACAAACTTCACATATATTCTTTAGTTTCTGGAGCTATGGATCAAATGGACTGAAATCTTAAAGAGGATGAAGCACGTTTCCTCACAGTGTTGATCTCAGTCGTATGATTATGTTTTTACATATAACTTGAGAAAAAGAAATTGATGTGGTTTTTTGCCATAATATGTTATAAACAGACTTAAAGTTTCACTTTACTGGAAGTTTCTTATAGTTGCTTTAGTACTTTCCATTTCTTCGTGGTGTTGTCCATGGTTTTGATACTGTTTTGGAGGGCATCTGAAGGTGCAGCATAATTTATGCTATCAACGTCTTTGTCATGATCTGTTCGGAGAGTAGCATAGAAATGTAGAACCTTGCACGCAAACAGGGAGAGAGTCCACCTCCTCTTCCCACCCATCCCAAAAAAGGGTAAATTCTGACTAGATATCATATCATAGCCACACTAAAAGTGTGTAAGCTCGGATGAACACTGAAATGGTCTGGTTACTCCGTAATTTTCATGAACTCTGGGGGTGTTTGTTGGTTGCATGATTTTTGGGCGGCTTGGGGATATGTGGGCGCAGACAGCCTCATTGAATCGGGTGCACACTCCTTCCTTTGCCTTCTCTCTCTCTTCCTTGCTCTTAATTTCAATCCTTGCTCTCTTCTAATTACCACTTTCTTTCCTGCTCTTCTAATTACCGGACCAATTTCTCCCCTTCGCTTGCTTACACCTTGCAGCACAACTCAGGAATCAAGGTAAATCTCTCTCTTCTCCTAGTCACCATCCCTCCTTCCTCCTTCCTCCAGACTCCAGCCCACCACCCTTGCCGCCCCTTGCTATGTTTGTTACCAGCTTTTGTTTCGTGAGATTCGGTTGGACTTGGTTTTTGGAGCTTAATCCCCTCTCATTCCTCTTCCTCTTCTTTGCTTACATAAAATTCTCTCTCTCTCTCTCTACTACAATGAAATCGTTTATGCTTTTTTTTCTTGTGGATTTTATTTCAGTAGGTTTCCATAAATCAATTTGTACTTTTTTCTTTTTTGCCAACAGTTAATTCTTGAAAAATTGAAACTTGCGGAAGAAAGGCAAATGGAAGGAAGGGACTCACTTTGGTATCTCTGAACAGGTTTATATCAATCACTTTGCCTTACAATTGTCCAAGGTTAAAGGAATTTAGTTTCTTATATTGCAGTTACGAGTACAATGATATATGATGACGTAGTTATATATGGGGCTGTTGATAAAACCATAAAAGTGGGTAAGGCAAACTGCAGTTTAAGCCAAACAATTTAACTGCTTTCAAACATTGTACTCGCCTCAATTAATATACTTGATGAGTAGCTTCAAATTTTTTTTTTTTGGGGTCAAACGGCTCTAAGTTGCTTCATTTGTATATTGTATAGGTATTGTATAAAGCTTCAGTGGCTGCTTTGCTTTATTAGGGTCTAAAGTTGAAGTGGATGTTGCATCATGAGTTTAATGGTCCAATTAAATTTCTTAATTTAAGATTAAATCGTTGCTGGATGTTTATATCTTCTACACCCAAAGGCTGCAAATATTTAGTTTTCAAAATTTTCAAACATATACTCTGATGTACTATAAAATTTACGATTGTTAGTACCTGATCATTGTTGATGTATGTGAAGAATATTTTCTTGAAGTTTGAGCATAAAAGTTAATCTTGATTTCTTGGGCTTTTGGTCAATAGAGATTGCACTGACGTGGGCTTGAGTTAAATAGGCATCGATTTCTTTCCTCCACCTGTATCCCACATGCAATTATAAACATCACTTTGAAGGTCTATTTTCGGTTTTCTACTTATGTTCCAGAATTCTGTCCTCTCATTCGCAGCTCTTCTTCTTTCTTTGACTTACCCTTCTTCTCGCCTGCTCTCATATACTTAAAACTCACAGTTCTTTTTTGGTCTTTCAAGTACAAACCAGGCACTTTGCTTCTTAATTCTTTTCATGGACAGATGATTTTCTCATAATTTATTTACATCCCAAGTTAAGTGGTTATTTATTGCAGTGAATTGCCTTTTGTGACAATATTTTTTGGATTCAATCCTTTAATAAATCAGGTGGTTGACTACAAGGTCTCTTTCTGCATGATTAAAATACATACAAATACCAATAAACTCTTGACAATGGAAAGACGTAACTGACGAGAGGTACTGAGGGAGAGGTTGGAAAGAGGAAGCTCTATTGAATATTCCACCCAATTTGTAGATTGTAAGTGCCATGTGGCAGCCCCAGGCTCGAGTTGATTATGTTGGTGTCACTGAACCTCCATGGCCTTCCTCCTTGTGAAGCTAATGCTATTGAATCTTCTCTCTTTTGGTTTTGGTCATTGATTTCAATTTGAACTGTGTTTTTTAGGTAATGTTTTGGTATTTATGCTTTATTTTGTTCAAAATGGAAACTTTGAAATGATCTTTGCTACAACCTAAAATATTTTGGGGTCGGGATTATCCAGGAATTTAACCCTTTTCATATGAGTTCAATTTGAGGGAATTTAACTATACATTCCATGCTTATTGTTCAACCTGCTTTGATGTATACTTCATTTATAATATGGGAGAGCTGCATTACCCAGCTATTCCACTTTGGATTGGGCAAGGATGAATGGACAGTTGATAAAAGCCATTTCTCCACGAGTTATGGAAACATATTGATATGCAGCATTACGGTATCTAGGTACTCCTAAGAACGCTTTTCATGTCCCATATGCAGTTTTGTGCTCTTGATCTCATTTTATTATGGCCCAACCTGCAATTCTATTTTGTTTTAAAATTGAGTCAACATAGTCCAGTTATAGTGTAAATGAGAGCCATTTTGGGGCTGTTTTATTACCATTTCAATGAGATAGTGGAGTTAGTCTTGAGTTGGTAGGAGCTATTGGATATCCTTGCCTTTCAATGTTGGACATTGATTTTGTTTGTTAAGTCCGTTAAAACTTAAAACAGAGCATCAAGCTCTCCTGCTTATAGCAATTCCTTACTTATTTTAGTGCCTCTGTTTTCCATCTTCTACAGCCTTCTATCTTGTTTCTTTGAGGAGACTACCGATGTATTTCTTTCCAAGAAAACATGCAACTCTAAACTCTCTTTCCTGCAGCAAAAGAAAAAGACAACTTAGATATCTAGAGAAAAGATTATTATTGGGAATTGAGAAGTTTACCACCCTCTGCTGCAATCTCCTCTCTGAGATATCGGTGAATATCTACATTCCTCTCTCATCCCTCTTGAATATGCTGGAATATAGCAAACCATTTAGGTTTTTGATCTATTTCAGTCATTGTATTTTCTCTATGTATTCAGTAGCTTCAGTTACTCAGTTAAATCGGCTTTTGGTAATATTCATTTGATTGTGTATTAGGTCCAGTAAAGAATGCTATTGGTGTAAGGATGATTAAATCGAAATCTTTGTGTCGCTTTCATGTTCTTAGTATCATTAGTAATAATTTTTTGTCCTAATAGACTTTACGAATCCTGTTTTTCTCACTCGATTCAGCCATTAATGTCCTTTTGCACTAATTTTGATATTTTAGCTTGAGGTAATTTTGTGCATCGCCTTCCTGTTCATTTTAACTTGATTTTGCTTAGTCCTTTAATGAGATAAATATTTCTAGCAACACTGGAGTTAGTCAAGCACGCAAGAAGTTTATGTGAAAAGTAAACTATTGCAACATCTCATTTATTGTTACTTCCTTTTCTTGGATATATTATTTCATGTTACTCTATTGGTTTACTGATTTGAACTTGATATTTAGTTGTAAATCATTTATAGTCTTTCCTTGTGAATCCGCTTTTACTTGATTTCATTTACTAGGAACATTAACTTTGCAAGTATGCAGGATTCATAAGAAGAATTTAGCGTCAATTAGGATTATACTCTGGACTTACTCTTAAGGCTTTTCCGTGTTCTCTGAGTTAGTTTAGAACTTTATTTAGTTTCTAAGGCATGTAATTTTACTTCTATAGAGTAACTTGACATTTGTATTTGTTTTAATGCCACGGATACGTGGGAATATCTTAAGTGGTTTTTGGTGTTTCTGATTTCTTATGTTACTGGCCTGCAACAGTTTGAACTTTTTTTTTTGTTTAAATAAATATTAAATTGCTTATCTTAGTTCTTTGATGTATAGACGAAATTTTAACATTGGATGAGTTTGTGCAAATACTTCTTCATTGAAGCATTGGCTTTTGTTGAGGTTGTTTAAAAAACAAGGCTATCGCACTACCCAAATCTGTCCAATTGGAAGCTCGAATCGGTCAAGTTCTTGGCAGGAAGTAAATTCCCGTTAACTTCACTAAAGTGTATCTCTAGAATTAACTTCAATGTAACAACAGTTAAGGTTTGCTTATGATATTTTGTGCAGCTATGTACATCGTGATTTCGTATTACTAAGTTTGCTTTCCTTTATACTATTTGTTTATCGCAATGAATTTTCCTGCATGCTTGTTGATTAAAATTCTCTGTTTCTGGTAAACAAATGAACCTCCACATGCTTTTCTTGTCCAAATTGAGTACATGATACTAATATTCTGTAATTTACCTTGGCTCCCTTCTGTTTAAGTAGCTGTAATCCATGATGTCATAGCTAATGTGTTGTCCTTTCAATGCTTCCTCCAGCCTAAAACGTTAAGACCTCATGAACACGTGTATAGTTGTCTTCAAAATTGGACAATATATTGGCCATCAGGTCTGGATGGCATTGTACTTAGAATAACATATGACGATGTTATTTGAAGCTTTTGAACTTCCTTTAGTAGTGCTGGGATACCTGTAAAACTCATATCAGGCTGTTTTCAGTTATCTAATCTTGTTAAGGCTATCATATTGTCTAGAAGATTGAGATTTCCATCCAAATGTTAGGATGATTTTGGAAGCACACGTGATGTTGGAGGTTATATCAAAAAGCTACAAATTTTTGTTAGGATGATTTTCATGATTACATGACCATATAAATGTATTTTCACAAAAATTGATTCCGTCCCTACCCTTGACTTGATCTTTAATTCGTGAAACAGAGTTAAGGCTTCTGGGATCCCTTCTGATGAGAAAGTGAAGTTTGCATATGCAATCAACATAAGAAAGCTAGTCAAGCCACCACTACCAGCAGGATACTGGGGAATTCTGACCAAGGCTGAAGACCATGTCGATCAACCGATATATAAAACAGCAGAATTGATCAACAAGAGCAAATAAATGTATCTGATGAATATGTTCGATCATTTATCGATTTTCAGGAGCTAAATTATCATGAAGGGACCACAGTAGGAGCAAAGGTGAGTGGAATTACTGATTGGAGACACTTAGGCCATTCCACAGTGGACTTTGGTTGGGGAGGTCCTGTTACAGTTTTTCCTCTGTCAAGAAACCTACTTGGAAGCGTTGAGCCCCGTTTCTTTTTGCCCTATTCTTCAGCAAATGAAGGGGAAAAGGATGGTTGTAAACTTTCTGTGTGTTTGCAAGAACATGCTGTTTCAGGTTTCAAAGAAGACATGAATAAGTTGAAGAATTTAGAGCCTAGATTCCTTTGAATGAAGGGTTTCTTGTTATCTTTGTCTATGTTCCCGTCAAATTGAAGAGGTTTCAACTTGGTGAAATTGGCAAACCTTATAAGGGTCTTTGGACAAATGACCTTTTGCCTCAACATTTTCATTTGGTCCCGCAAATAAATGGGGAGTTGAAGGCGAACAATTTTTAGTGTATGTCTAGTTATAAAATCAAAGTCAACAGGCTAA
This sequence comes from Coffea arabica, assembly GCF_036785885.1. Lineage (NCBI taxonomy): Eukaryota > Viridiplantae > Streptophyta > Magnoliopsida > Gentianales > Rubiaceae > Coffea > Coffea arabica. The sequence goes on along the minus strand of NC_092331.1, from coordinate 52,867,223 downwards.
ATACTCTCTCTGCAATTAGACATTAGATCAACATAATGCAAATTTTACAAGTAAAAGCTACTCGCATGTATGGCTACGGGACTGAAATCCTGATATCATACCAATTAAGAAACGTGTTGATGACACATGATTTGGGTCAGTAAAGTATTGAGAGAAGCAATCAAACAATCAGAAAGACAGTCAGAATTGCAAGTTCAAGTTCCCAATAGGCAAAAGCCACAGAAATTAGTAATCAGATTCCAAGAATCATAAAACCCCCAAAACTCAGCAGCCAAATTAATTCATTAGCATCAATCAAATCAAATGTAACCCTAATCAGGTAAGAACAAACTAAAACAAAAGCAACCCACAAAAATTCATTCAAATCCAACTTCAAGAATCTACACCAGTAACTCTAGACAATTTTTCAAAGGAAAAGGGAGGGAAAAAAACTAATAAGAGACTATCATACCTCTGGAAATACTTAAGGAGTCTTCACCCTTGTTGGAGATGCTGTTGCAGGAACGGGGATGAGATGTCGCTGGATTGGTTTGCCGAAGAAGGGATTGGTTTGCCTATGAGATGTCGCTGGAGATCGTCTTTTATCGCTGCCGCAGAAGGGATCGTCTTTTATCGATGGTTTTCCGTTGAAGGCTGTGAAAGAAGTCTGATTTTACTAAAGGAATCGGTGTAACTTATTTTTCATCAGAAATCATTTTCCCAAATTAAATTGCGTCCAAACAGTGGAATGTTTGGAAAAAATGTTTTCCGTCCAATTAAACGGACCTTACTCCTGTATATTCGAGCCGGAATTGATTAAAAGCTATTATCACTTTACTTTACCGTACCATTAAATCAATTTAACGAGTTAAAGACCTTTAATCATGTATATTTTCCCGCAACTGGAGCTAGGATTGATTAAAGGTTATTATCATTTTATTTCTCTTTAATGTTTGGTACCACTATCAATTTCTCTCTTAACATTATTATCTTTTAGTCGTTTTACTCCAAAATTAACGATCAAACTTAACGAAATTTGTTAATTGAAGTGAAAGACATATTTAGCTCTTAAAATTACTATCTCTTTACTCTCATAAACTATAGCCTCGTTATCTCTTTACTCTCATAAACTATCTCTTTACTCTCATAAACTATCTCTTTAAAAGATCGATGCATTCTAACTTCCTTTCGGATGCATTTGTTAGATGCAGAAGATTTGGATCGAACATCTGATCGAGTGTTGGACACAAAGAATTCATATTAGGCGTCCGATAGTTCCAACGACTAGTTTATCAACAACTAATTTTTTGATTGTTGGAAAGGCTTTTAGGGCAAAATTTCACCACCTACAAATACCCTCAAATATGAGAAGAAGAGGGAATTTTGCCTACACAAAATACAAGTTTTCAAGTGTGATATTTATATAGAAATATACTTTGATTATTGTATAGGTATGGAAAAATTTGAGTTTATAAGTTTTTTCAAAGAGGAGAAGTAAAACCCTTATGAAGGTGACCCTCACTTATAAAGTAGTTCTCAATTAATTGGATGAACTTTCAATTTGTAGTTAGTTGGTGGTTAGTTATGAGAGTTGTAAAACTCTTTGGATTAACTAATGATTTTTAGGGTAATGGAATGAGCTTTCACTTGTACAAGTTGGTTATTGTCATCATTAACTGAAGAAACTACTTAGCTAATTCAACTTCAAGTTTAAAAGAAGTTTTGGAGTTTGATTGCTTTGCAATCCTTTTACTTTATTGCTCTCTTTTGTTATTTGTTTGTGTGGTTTAATTTGCTTATATCTCTTGTTATTATGTGTGCTTGAGTGCTTATTTACTTAAGTTATTTTTGTTGAATAATTGAGTAAAAATTTGGCCTTTACTTGCTTTAATGTTTTCAACCTAATTCACCCCCCTTAGATTGCTTTGGACCTAATATAAGCTATTCAGAATTACCAAATTTGGTTTTCATACAAACTTTTACAAGAATTCTATTGGCCAAATATGTTCATCGTCATTTTTATGATTAACTAGCCACATATTTATAATGAAGATATAAATTCTTGTTCTAAAATTTTATAAATCAACAAAAAGGAAAAAAAAACGAAGAAGATCCTAGGTGGGAGGACTAATTAACCTTCTAGTTCCTAAAAGTCAAAATTTTGATAGCAATAGAAGTTTTAGATTGGAAAAGTGTGATGAATGTTAAAGTATTAGCTCAATGTAGTCTTAGTGTTAGTTCAAAATTTAACCTCTAACATGATACATAAGGTTTAGGGTCTTGTCCTTTGTTGGCATTTTAGACAGTAATTCTAAATAACTAGGTTCACTACATTGTATTTTAGAATTGAGTATTAAAATGCCAATAAAACATAGAACTGTAATTCCAAGAAACTATCTACCTTTCTTTGTAGTTCCTTTGATCCATATCAAGTGAAAGCTTGGTGATTAATTAGATAGTTCAACAGAGCTTTTTCAGTCTCATTCTGCAATAAATGATTCAAAATTGCTCTCATGACTTTATTTGTTAGTTATGTGAGAAGTAACTTATGAAGAGATATTCTTTGTGTATGGCTATGTATGAATGTAAGTTGTTCAAGAATCTTGTCTATCCTCCTCAATTTGGGGTTGATCCAATTGTTAGAGATGCAAGGGAATAAATGTCTAGTTAGAGGGGAATATTTATACCTCTATGCGCTACTGAAATATTCCCAAATATACTGTCAATAAGTTACTGTTCAGTTGGGAGATTAGATGCCGAATTATGGATTTCTTTCTAAATCTTGTGTACTTTATAAGGGTTCTCTCCTTCACTTCTATTTGATGATTTTGAGATATAAAGCAAAAAAAAAAAAAAAAGAAAAAATTGCATTTGTAAATCAACTAATTACAAATTACCATATAAATTAAATCATTTATGAGTTTTGATCTTAACCATCTAATCATCTAAGGGTAGCAAAATTTTTAGTTAAATATTGGGGAATTAACTAAAAATAGCACAAGAAGTATTTTTCCCAAATAAATGAGGAAACTCATGGGGTGAGGACTTATGTTTTTCCAAAATAAGGAATTTTTAAAATTTTTTCCCATGAAATTCTTGAATAATTCAAGTCTCTTACAACTTTTGATTCTGGATCTACTTGTCTTTAAATCCAAAATCTCCAACTTATAGTTCCGTCCCTCTTATCATTCAACCTAACCCTCATCTGATTATAAATATATACTAATACATATATCACATTTTAGATTTGTGTAACTTCGATGCTGTTGATTAAGAATTATATCAACCATTCAAAAGTAAATTGGGACAACATATTCTTTTACAATTTTGAGAGAAACGTCAAATACTAGATTTAAAAATTGAATATGATGGTATTTGAGAAGATATATGTAAGTAAAATCAATGCTTCCACAACAATAATTTAAAAGATTCATAATTTGACTATTATGGATAGATTTTCACTTGGAAGGTAAAAAAAAATAGTTTGCCTTTTTTACAAAAAAAAAAAGTTACTTTTAGAAATCTAGGTACAAAACTATTATTTTTGTTGTTTTCTTTGTGACTACTCCACAATCCACTCTCCAAGTAGCAAATGAGTAGCCTGGACCTTGAAAGTTTCATTCATTTTTTCCTCTAGCCAAATTACCTACAACAAGTAGCATTGAGACCAAACAACTGTTACATTAACAGTTTGCAGTACACATGTAGATCATTTCAATGAACGAACACCACTTCTGCCGAAAAAGTTGAGAAAAAAGAAACCATTAGGAGTCTTAAGTTAGATTGTTATATTTCGTTAAAAAGTATAAAAACATGAAGGAGTTCCAGAAAGAAACAACGCTAGTAAGTTTCCTTACAATTTGGCAACATTGAATCAAATAGGTAGCCTGATGTCTTGATAGATTGACTATTGGAGGGAGAGAGAGAACTTATAGGAGGCTTAGTGGATGGAACATGGGCTTAATGTTCAACATATATTGCAGTCTTTTTTTTTTTTTTTCTAGTGGAAGAGGAGCTAGAGAGATGGTAGTGTGGAGTGACCGGTAGTGATAAAGGAATGGAGATGGTAGAGGTAATTTTGAACTTAAAAAATAATCCAGGAGGATGGTTTAGGATATTCACACCATTTTTTTTGCTTATCTCATTTGAGGTTTTGTTACCTAAAAAGTAAAAGTAAGGGAGATAAATATAATTTTTTAAATTTGAGGAGAGCTACCTGTAATTGTGTAAAGCTTTAGGGGAGGTTTGTGAAATTTACCCTAATTCTATGGATGAAATAAAAGTGAAAACATATGACAAATGACAGTGATGTTGGGTTGGGTGAGCTTGGGTGGGATGGATTTAACGGTTGGGCTTAAGTAAATAGCCATTAGACTATTTAATCATGGGTTATTATCACTTTACCCCCTTAAACTATATAACTACTGTCAATTTACTTCTTAACGTTATCTTTTAGCCACTTCATCCCCATAAATAATTCATCTCAACATGTTAAGAATTTTTGGACAGAAATACCCCTTTATTCTATAGCATTATCACATTGTTATTATCACTTTTTCTCTTGAAATTATAGTGATACAATCGCTTTAATTCCTAACATTATTTTCTAAATATTTTATCTCATCGATAATTTAACTAGTATGGTAAAAAATTTTAAATATATTTTTCTTTTTTATATGTAATTAAAAATAAAAAGTTGGAATGATTATTCTTCCTTATTTTTCACTTTAAGAGATCTTTTTCTCAAAAATTATTTTCACACTTATTAATACTAGAAAAAGAAAAGGAGATAGGAAAGAAGGAGACAGAAAATTAGATTTTGGAAGGAAAGAAAACAAAATAGAGTCTAACATTATCGTATTATTTTAAGATTGTTGGGATTATGATTGGAATTTGATGGTAAATAGAAAAGTGAAATAATTTTAAAATAATAAAAGTATTTAATTCTTTCTTATTTTTATTTTTTTAAAAAAGAATTGAGTTCTTCTCTCTCTCTCTCTCTCTCTCTCGCTCTCTATCTCTCTCTCCCCCCTCACCCTCCCTCTCCCCATCTTTCTATTTTTTTAATATTAATAAGATTGTCAAGAAAAAAGAGATTAACACTTTGACTTTTTTCTTGATAATAAAAGGAGAAGAGTCACTCTAAATTTTTTTATCGTTTTTCTAAAGTTCTTTAACTCGCTAAGTTGGTTTAATGGCGAGGTAAATTGCCTAATACATAACTCCAGGGGGTAAATTGATAACGAGGCTATAGTTTATGAGAGTAAAGAGATAGTAATTTTAAGAGCTAAATATGTCTTTTACTTCAATTAACAAATTTCGTTAAGTTTGATCGTTAATTTTGGAGTAAAACGACTAAAAGATAATAATGTTAAGAGAGAAATTGATAGTGGTACCAAACATTAAAGAGAAATAAAATGATAATAACCTTTAATCAATCCTAGCTCCAGTTGCGGGAAAATATACATGATTAAAGGTCTTTAACTCGTTAAATTGATTTAATGGTACGGTAAAGTAAAGTGATAATAGCTTTTAATCAATTCCGGCTCGAATATACAGGAGTAAGGTCCGTTTAATTGGACGGAAAACATTTTTTCCAAACATTCCACTGTTTGGACGCAATTTAATTTGGGAAAATGATTTCTGATGAAAAATAAGTTACACCGATTCCTTTAGTAAAATCAGACTTCTTTCACAGCCTTCAACGGAAAACCATCGATAAAAGACGATCCCTTCTGCGGCAGCGATAAAAGACGATCTCCAGCGACATCTCATAGGCAAACCAATCCCTTCTTCGGCAAACCATCTCCAGCGACATCTCATCCCCGTTCCCGCAACAACATCTCTAACAAGGGTGAAGACTCCTTAAGTATTTCCAGAGGTATGATAGTCTCTTATTAGTTTTTTTCCCTCCCTTTTCCTTTGAAAAATTGTCTAGAGTTACTGGTGTAGATTCTTGAAGTTGGATTTGAATGAATTTTTGTGGGTTGCTTTTGTTTTAGTTTGTTCTTACCTGATTAGGGTTACATTTGATTTGATTGATGCTAATGAATTAATTTGGCTGCTGAGTTTTGGGGGTTTTATGATTCTTGGAATCTGATTACTAATTTCTGTGGCTTTTACCTATTGGGAACTTGAACTTGCAATTTTGACTGTCTTTCTGGTTGTTTGATTGCTTCTCTCAATACTTTACTGACCCAAATCCTGTGTCATCAACACGTTTCTTAATTGGTATGATATCAGGATTTCAGTCCCGTAGCCATACATGCGAGTAGCTTTTACTTGTAAAATTTGCATTATGTTGATCTAATGTCTAATTGCAGAGAGAGTATTTAGCCTGTTGACTTTGAATTTATAACTAGACATACACTAAAAATTGTTCGCCTTCAACTCCCCATTTATTTGCGGGACCAAATGAAAATGTTGAGGCAAAAGGTCATTTGTCCAAAGACCCTTATAAGGTTTGCCAATTTCACCAAGTTGAAACCTCTTCAATTTGACGGGAACATAGACAAAGATAACAAGAAACCCTTCATTCAAAGGAATCCAGGCTCTAAATTCTTCAACTTATTCATGTCTTCTTTGAAACCTGAAACAGCATGTTCTTGCAAACACACAGAAAGTTTACAACCATCCTTTTCCCCTTCATTTGCTGAAGAATAGGGCAAAAAGAAACGGGGCTCAACGCTTCCAAGCAGGTTTCTTGACAGAGGAAAAACTGTAACAGGACCTCCCCAACCAAAGTCCACTGTGGATGGCCTAAGTGTCTCCAATCAGTAATTCCACTCACCTTTGCTCCTACTGTGGTCCCTTCATGATAATTTAGCTCCTGAAAATCGATAAATGATCGAACATATTCATCAGATACATTGTATTTGCTCTTGTTGATCAATTCTGCTGTTTTATATATCGGTTGATCGACATGGTCTTCAGCCTTGGTCAGAATTCCCCAGTATCCTGCTGGTAGTGGTGGCTTGACTAGCTTTCTTATGTTGATTGCATATGCAAACTTCACTTTCTCATCAGAAGGGATCCCAGAAGCCTTAACTCTGTTTCACGAATTAAAGATCAAGTCAAGGGTAGGGACAGAATCAATTTTTGTGAAAATACATTTATATGGTCATGTAATCATGAAAATCATCCTAACAAAAATTTGTAGCTTTTTGATATAACCTCCAACATCACGTGTGCTTCCAAAATATATTCATTTGTCATTCCTTTCATTATAATTCAAAGTGGAGTGATTCTCTTACTGGTAGTATTCAATTATTTTTCTCTGTCTTTTTTTTTTAATCTGTGCTAACTTCAAGCTATGTGCCGAATTGCTTGACAAGTCTTGACCCAGTGATTTTGATGCTATTATTGTTGATCTTCTTAGCATGCAGGTAAACGGGGTTGAAGGTGCAATTGGAGGTTAATATTGCAACTGTAAGGAATGAAACTCCTGTTATAAGCATGTATTTATGAACTCATAATAGTCTATGACAATTGTCATATAGCTTACTATATTAAATCCTTTTCCTGCTGTGATTAATAAATGAATTACTCGTTGATGTAGTCTCAGTGATAATACATATAATTGCTTTATTTTGTTAGGAAAACTCTTGTGTGTTTGTTACACTTCATTGCGCGAGTAGTAATTCTGTTGGTCAACTTATAGCTAGGTTCTACAGGTTGTATGAAGTTGCACATACTTTCAGGTTGACAAATCTGATTTGAATTTGGATCCATTGCTCTCTGGACACGTGTCTGTTGCTCCATTAATGTCTTCTTTTTTTGGAAAAAGAGTCAAGAGTACTTGATCAGGTCTCAAGCAGAAGACAAATGATACAATTTCTCTACCATGTGATGGCAGCAAGCATCGTTTATTGCCATGAATTTATTTGAGAGAGCAAGTTTAGAGATGATGACTACATTAGAGGGATGTTGAGGGGGTGTGAAGGAACTAGGGAGAAGAAGGGAGAGCTATGATGTGAGATAGATTGTAGATGCTTATCTGATTTCTGTTATGTGCTATTGTGTTGTTAAAATCTTGAGTGTTGTCTCTTTTGTTTTACTTTTTGACTTATTTCATCCCTTTGCAGTGCTGCAGGGTGTCTTTTTGTTGATACTTAGCCTATGCACTGATCTGTTGGTGGTTTATGTCATTTTTCTTTAATATTCTGATATACGTTTCTTTTGGATAATATGACCTGCAGTTTCCATTTGGTTGAAATATCTTTGGGTCCGTTTGGATTCCTTTTTTTTGCACCTGTTTTTGAAAAACTGTTTTTCACATTCCAAATGCTACAGTAAATGTGTATTTCAAAAACAATTCCAAAAACACCCATATCCAAACATTATATCAAAAACAACTCCAAATATACAAATTTAATATGTATATTTCAAATTGTATATTTCAATTATCTATATTATACATATATTATATTAATATAAATTGAAATATACAAATTGAAAATTATATATTTATATGTTATATATTTATATATTATATATTATATAAATATTTATATACATTAATATTATACATAGTATAATATACATAATATGTAATATTGTATACATAATATCAAAAACAACTCCAAATATACAAATTTAATATGTATATTTCAAATTGTATATTTCAATTATCTATATTATATATATATTATATTAATATAAATTGAAATATACAAATTGAAAATTATATATTTATATATTATATATTATATAAATATTTATATACATTAATATTATATATAATATAATATAATATACATAATATAATATACATAATATGTAATATTGTATACATAAATGTATAAATATTTATACATAATATATTATGTACATTGTCTTATAATATATACATTATTAATGTACTTTCATTATTATGTACATTATTGTGTATAATAATGTATAATGTTATGTATAATATATAATATGTATAATAATGTTATGTATAATATATAATATGTATAATAATGTTATGTATAATATATAATATACATAATATGCAATAATGTATAAATGTATATTATGTATATTATATTATATTATATATATACAATATTATGTATATTATACAAATTGAAAATTTTATATTATATATTTATATATTATATATTGTATAAATATTTATATAATGAAATATACAATAAATATTACAAATTGAAATATTATATAAACACCATATTTATTAATATTCAAATATTTATAATTAATATTAATGTATATTATATATATTAAATATTTATAAATAATATATTTATATATTTATTTATTCATATTATATATAATTTATTTATTTAATATATATTTTTATATATTTATATAAAATATATATATATTATAAAATTATATATAATATAATATATATTATATTATATATATTATACATTTATATAAATGTACATTTATACATAATATATATATTTATGTATACTTATAATATACATTTATATTATGTATTATATATAATATAATACCTTTATAATACATTTATACATTTATATAATATTCATTTATAATTTATATATTTATAATAATATACACTTATACATTTCTAAATATATTTATATTATGTATTATATATAATATAATACATTTATATATTTTTGTATAAATATATAAATATATTTATTTATATATTTATATAAATGTATTATAAATGCATAAATATGTATTTATATAAAAATATATAATTTTTACATTTATATAATATTCATTTATAAGTTATACATTTATAATAATATACATTTATACATTTATAAATATATTTATATTATGTATTATGTATAATATAATACATTTATAATATATTGATATATTTTTATATAAATATATAAATATATTTATTTATAAATATTTATAAATGTATTATAAATGCATAAATGTATATAAATATAAAAATATATAAATTATAAATTATAAAAATACTCAAAGATATGTTTTAAAAATACCTCTAAAAATAATCCAAAAAACATCTATAGTAAAACAACTCAAAAAATAACTAATCCAAACGGACTTGTATTTCAAAAACGAAATGCTACAGTGTTGTTTTTGAAAAACAACCCCAAGAACAGCTAATCCAAACGGATCCTTTATTTATTGAAATTTTAAGCTGCTTTCTGGTAGTTATAGGAGTTCATTAGCACTGAGGTTCTTAGCTTAAAAGAATAACTGTTGAATAATGAATCATTATACGATTCAAATTATGAGCTAATTCATTGTGATTATTTACAAGTTCAATTGATTCGCACTAAAAATGATAATATGATTATAATGGATAGAAACTAAAAACAACTTGTAATGAGAGGAATGTTTTAAGAATAGGAAATATTGCAACATATCAACAAATACTAAAAAAGGAAGTCAGAAAATATTTTCACTGACAAACCAAATACCAGAAAATTATGAAAAAAAGGAATTTGGAAAATATTTTCACTAAGGGTATGTTTGGTTCCCCATGAAATTGGGGTTTAGAATTGGAATTGGGGCTCCAATTCTAATTCTGTTGTTTGGATTATGCTCCAATTGAAGAATTAGAATTCAATTTGAATTCTATGGGAGTCCAATTCCATGAATTGAATTCTTTACCGGACCAAAAGAATTTTAATTCCAATTTCACAACTAAACCATAAGAAATGGATATACACGCGAATCTAACATGGGTAAAAAATTAAAAGCGGGTCAAATATACAAGCATCCCTCTCTCCTATTCTAATTCACCATTTTTTCTCAGCCGCAAGTGCTCCTGCTCTCCACCATCGCTTCTACCTCTGCCCTAACATTTTGCCGCTTCCACCATCGTTTCCCCTATCGCTCTTCGTTTCAGCCATCCCTCTGCCCTTCGCTTCTCCTGCCACGCATCCACCCATCATCTTGCCAATCGCAAGACTAATCTGAGTGCTCTCTCCTTACCCCTGCCTAATTTTCTCGAATTGGGTTCTTCAGTCTTGAAGGTAATATCTCCTAAGAATTTGCACTGAAATTTGACGTTTTCTTACAAAGCACTGCCTAACCCTTGAGTGCCAGATATTAATTCTAGTAATGGTTCTTGACTTTGGTTTTACAGCCCAGCAATGGCTCAGAACCTACAGTTGGAAAGACCCTTGTTAAGGACGGAGGTCTATTTTTTTATAGAAACTTGGTACTGGATTGGTGTATGAGCAGCATGTTCAATCTTCTTTTTATTGAAGTATTGACATTTTTAGAGCGTAAGCCCCACGTACAACCTTGTTATCATGCAATTTTTGTTCCTAATATACTATATAGTAAAGAAGTCCATGTCTTAATTTTGTGGTGTCAACTTAATGTCAGCTCTAGGAGATAATAAAGCTGTTATTCTTGAGGATGATGAGCAAAACAAGGATAGACGGCAAGTTGCATCACATCCTAGAGGTTTGTGGTCTATTCAACTCCAGCCTTTTGCATATGCAACTCAAAGATAAATACTCTGTATCCCTTGATAAAATAAGTTCAGACTTTAGACAAGGTTTGAAACGTGATATATACATTTTCCCAAGATTCAATATAAAGTTTAGTACTCAATTAGCGCTTAAATTTAATGGATTCTAAAAGTACAAAAGGAGGAAGAAATAAAGAATCTAAAATGCACCAAAGGAGGGAGGAAATGGAGAAAGAAAGAATCTACCGACAGAAAGAAAATGGAGTAAAGAAAATTGAGGTTATTGACATTCAACAAGGGAACTTATTTCATCCTAAAGCTGCATTCTGGTGATTTAATTACTACTTCTGCTGAAGTCTTTAGTAGTGGATGCAATTTTAGTCAAGTTAATGAACTTGTATTTGTCACAGTTGATGGATTCAAATAAGCTGTGGTGTGATTGTTCTCAACAAGACCACAATTTTGGTTTGTTCAAGAAGCGATGGACCATTTTGAGAGATGTATCGTTTTTTTGATGTTAAGACTCATGTCATGATAATTAATGTCATGATAATTAGTGCTCAGCAAGTTGTGAGAATATATGATCTTCAGCATTCTTTGCAAAAGGTCGAAGAAGCTCTCTTGCAGGGACTAGAGCAACTTCACTTGTGCAGATAATTTTCTCTTTAAAAATCAACGAATTGCACAAGATGAGATATTTATGGTTTGTTGGTAACAAGTGATGCAGGTTTTTGTTCAAAACTGTTCTTGAAGTTTTGGGTCAAACGTGTCTGCATGAAAAGGCATGTTAATGTGGTCTTGTTAAGAGATACTTTAGACTTCATAGTTTCTTGTTTTTATTTTGTGAATAGTTACTTTCTTGTTCATCATTGTCCAGAAACTTTACTTACATACACAACGAACTTTATCTTGTTGTCTTACATACCCCAATTAGTTTTGTATCTAATATAATTTAATTAAGAATAAAGGAAACAAGAGTAATACTATATTTTTATTTTGTAGAAAAGGAACTAATTGGTTTTTTTCTTTAAAGCTTTAATAACAATTGGTTAAATGCAAGAAAAAATAAATTATTAAAGGCATTAATTGATTTTTTCCTTGAAACTTTAGTAAGAATTAGCTAAATGTTTAAAAAATTATTCCATACGAAAAAGAAAAAAAGAAAATTTTTATGTAAGCAAATGTTAGATGGAAACAATTCTAATTCTTAATGAATTCTTCTCGCATCCAAACAAAGAATTTGGAATTCCAAATGAATTCTATATCAATTCTATGCATTTCCCAAACAAAAGAATTCCAACGTTTTGGAATTCCAATTCCTAGAATTCTAATTCTATAGAATTTCAATTCCAATTCAATTCCAATTCTGTAGAACCAAACGTACCCTAAGTAACCAAACACCAGAATATTATGGAGAAGGAAGTGATTTTCCAGGAAAATGACTTCGATATGAAAGATATTTTCAGTCCAACCAAACGGACCCTAAGGCTTTTGGCTTTTCCTTTGCAGAGTTCAATTAGCGCTTGGGTGGAGAGCAGAATGGAGGAGGGCGAGGGTGCTGGGGTTGTAGGTAGCAGCAGTGAGTTCCATGCAGATGAGCATCCTATGGAATTGGAATCACAATTGGAAGAAGAACATGAAGTCGATGATGAAGGAGAAGGCACTACTGCTAACACTATGGCTAATATTGAAGAAGAAGATGATGATGATGAGGATGAAGAGGAAGAAGGGTATAAATTCAGGTTCAGTGATGACATGGATCCTCTGGCTTTTGCCAAAGAGGACGCATCTGGGCTCCAGCCTTACGAACAATTCCAGCGCCTGGAGCACGACTATGAAGCTTTGGCTGCCAAAAAGCGCAAGGCCCGTCTCCAAGCCATACCCCAAGGGTACCCTCTCTCTCTCCTTCTGACTATTTGCTAATCAAAAGCAACTTGCACTATTTCTTCAAGTCCTTTGAATGAGTATTGCTAATAATACCAGAGGAAAAAGATAGCTCCTCTATTAGCGCGACCAATTCTTCAAATTTTTACAACGTAGGTCGCTCTTATTTAGTTCCGTCTTCTTGTTATTGTGATTTTGATTGAAAATTCATCGTTTGTTTCCTATCAAGAGCTTCATGCAAATTGTGTTCTGTTTGCTTCAATAAGACATGTTTAATAAATTTTGGAAACAATCAAGTCATCCGGCTGTTGATTTTGCTGAGGTTATAGAAGATTGCTTCTCTTGTTGTTGTTGTTGATGGAACTAAATAAGGGCGACCTACATTGTAAAAATTTGAAAGAATTGGTCGCGCTAATAGAGGAGCTATCTTTTTCCTCTGGTTTTATTGAAGATTTTGCTGAGGTTATAGAAGTTTACACACACTGGCATATATATATATTTGCAGTTTGACTTTGTTGTTTCTGTATCTCGTTTCTTTTGAATGTGCTACCTGGTTACTTCTTAACAGCTTCATTTAGCTGTCTTTGATCAGATGATCTAGCCTTTTTCTTCATTGCTTTATTTTTTGGAATCTTGGCGAGTTTCCAATTTTGAGTGGGTCGTAATGGTGATTTAGCTTTCTTTTGTCTCCAGCTAAAACCTGATATTGCCATGGCATTGCTGGGTCTCTTAGATGGCCTACCTAGGGAGGTAGAGAGTAAGTGTGGCTTTGTTTGAGTCTCCTATGTCAATTTTTGGTATCAGTAAGGTGGCATCTACTCACTGAAAACAATTGAACCATTGTGAAACTGTCTGTTCTCATTGTAATTTTTTGCACATAAAGGAATTAATGTTTTCTTATGTACCTAAAGAAGGAAAGAAAAATGAATTTTTTGGCATGTGATTTAATACTTCCCATTGGAATCCCCTTAAAAGTTTTTTCTTTTTCTCAAGTTTCCAACTTTTTTGCTCAATGCTCTGCTGATATTATGTTCTTTTCGTTTCTTTCATTGGTGGTGTGGCAGGGAAGTACCTGCAGCTAAAAAACCACGGCAACGACAAGAGGATGTTTCTGGTGCAACCATGGAAGAAATAATGGAACTCATGAATTATGGCTCTAGAAGAAGATCCAGGAAGGTATGGTATTCATGCATGTTCACTTTTTTCCACCATAGCTTTGTGCTTTCACCAATTTTTGCTCTTGCACTTGTGGCTAAGTTGGAGGATTTCGAGCTTAACTAGTCTAGACAATTTCAAAATCATGTCTTTTTCTTGTAACATTGTGCTGCATTCATGCATCTGCTTTATTATGAATGCATTGACTAAAAAAAAATAATTTCGCATTGAAAATACAACTTATGATTAACTTTTTGCACTAGCCAAGATGCACTGTGAAACCTAAAGGCTTAGTTTTCATGCTTCAATGTGGTAGGTATGACCTTTCAGTTGATGAAAAGGACGTGTCTTTTCATGTTGTTTCACTCTTGTAATGTGTTCAATAAAGTACAACGCCATATCTATGCAACCATGTTTTGGATTCACCCACGTAATTCTCTTTAATATAGTTCCTTTTTTTCATTTTTTTGGGGAAAAAATTACTCTTGTTGGTTCCTTTTCCAGTTTTCATTTTGAGTAAGATTTTTCTTGACCTTGCAACCTCGTCGGTGACAAAGTGATTGGCAATCCTGTGAAATGACCCCCTCCTTTTTGGCTGTTTCTTTGTTCTTTTGGACTTATATTAAAGAGCTTTTACAAGGATATGATAATTGGAGAACAGCTGTTTTAATAGATTGAGTTCAATTTTACCATAGTTGATAATGCTTCCTTTTTTTTGGGTTTCTTTGATCAGATTGTAGACGAATGGAATCTGAGCCATAGATATTCCTTTAACTGTTGAGTGACTTTTGCCGTGGACCTGTGGACTTGTTTTTTTAATTTTTTGCTCATTTTGCTCACCCGTGGCCCAAACATAATCTAGTCCGATTTTGGTAATGCTTAAGATTTTGAGAAACCAGCAAGAATGCGGCCAAGCAGCTTCCCTACATATGCAGTCTGATATCTGTCACCATTATATCAAAAGCAGCAGGAACAAGGCCAGCAGCTTGGCTCTCATGTTCTCCGTCAAGTATTTTAGTTATAAGCATTGCTGCCATCGTGAAAGGAAACTTCTATTGATAAAGATTTCTTAGAATAGTTAGTACCTTAACGTTTATATTCTGGGTGTTTCAGGGGAGCATATTCTGTTTCTGGTGCCACCTCAAACCATTGGTCTTCATATGCTTCATTTATTTATTTTAACTCATGTCTTGAGTGGACATATGTAAGTCTTTTCATAATGCATATATAGGAATTAATCCATGAAAACCTGGGTAAGAGCACACTAGCTAGTACCAAGTCTTTTGGGACTCACTCTAATTCATTATCAACACCTAAAACAAAAATATCACTGGACCTTGTCTCTACCAAATTGAAAGTCACAACTCAGACTAGTGTAAGTAACTTTTTTATCCATCTTTATTTGAGTAATTTGACAGTGTTTCAAGATGGAGATGGTTGCAAAAACCATTTTAATCTGTAGGAGACCTTTCTAAGAAGCTATCTTTCTCTTGTTTTTCCTGCCAAGCAGCCCAACACCTTAGCGAGATACCCAGCTTGAGGCAAAGACTGAGGAAAAGAAATTTGAGAGCCACATTCACATTCCTGATCTTTTTTTTCTCTGTTCATGACATTTTTTTTTGGCTTTGCGGACAAATAAAATTGGTTGGATTCATATTTAAGTTTTTTAAGGTTTTTTTTGTTGCATTATCTTCTGAAGTTTTATGCTACCCTATTTTTTTTTGGTTTTGGGACATTTTGCAAACTGCTTGTTTTTTACCTTGTGCAGTCCAAGAGAAGAGGTCGACGAAAGGGATCAAGGAATAAAGTCAGTCCTGAAGTGACTCGAAAACTTGGTGATGCTACTCTTCATTATGCCCATGGCCGCTATGGAGAGGTATGGCCTTAGCTTGCCTTATTTGTCATTCTGTAGGGCAATCTTTACTTGATTTACCATTTGGTTTTAACTATATCCATGCAAATTACTGCTATGGAAGGCATGGTGGTGACCATTCCTTAATTGTCTCTCTTTTTGGGTAAATTTCAGTTTGTTTACCATTTGCTTTGACTGGATATCTTGCATTTTGTTATTCATGGGCATCTACAATGATGTTGGCTGAAGAACTATTTCTTCATAAGGAATGCAAAATTACAGATCTATTCACTTTGTTAGCCTGCTTTGCAAAGTGTTGGTCCTCTCCTTTGAGTGAATAAGTTTCTTGCAGTTTGAATGCATTGACTTTGTTCTGGATATATGAGAATTAAGTCTTGTGCTAAGTCAGACCTTTTGTATTGAGGATCTAGTTATAATGGTTATAAAAAATAGCATATTTAGTTTTCTTTTAGGCACAGTGAAGTAACTGTACAAGCTCAGTAAAAGCCGAGTTATTTCTTATGAAGTTTTACTCGCACTTTTTGAGAAATTCAATACGATGGTCACTTTTTGTCTTCACATAGCACTTTATGTTAATTAGAACTGGTCGGAATCTCATTTTGACTTGGGCATTTTCTGGTTGTGTGCTTGGAATCTTTAGAAGGGCAATGTCTATAATGGTTGTTTTTGGTTATCAATTTTCTTGTTCATTGTAGATTTTCTGAGCTTGTAGGCCATAGGGATGTTTTATGAAGTGATTCGTCTTTCTCCCAATCTTCCTGATCCATATCATAGGCTTGGGCTCATCTATAATGAGATGGGTGATAAGAAGAGAGCCTTGGATTTCTACATGATTGCTGCCCATTTAACCCCAAAGGATGCATCTCTGTGGAAGCTTCTTGTGACATGGTCCGTAGAACAAGGTGATACAGGACAAGCCAGGTACTGCCTTTCTAAAGCAATAACAGCAGATCCTGAAGATATCAATTTGCGGTTTCACCGTGCATCTCTTTATGTTGAGTTGGGTGATTATTTGAAAGCTGCTGATTCATATGAGCAAATTTCACAGCTCTGTCCCGACAATGTAAAGGTACTACAGACTGCGGCCCAGCTGTATAAAAAATGTGGCCAATCTGAGCGTGCAGTCACTGTACTGGAAAGCTATCTCAGAAATTATTGCAAGGAACCTGATTTAAATGTGGTTGATATATTGGCTTCACTACACATGGAAGGCAATGCACATCATAAAGCCCTCGAGCATATTGAGCATGCACAGCAGGTTTACTGCTCTGGGAAAGAGATGCCATTATGTCTACGCACAAAAGCTGGAATATGTCATATTCACCTTGGAAACTTGGTAAAAGCAGAAGCTCTTTTCAATGTTTTGAGACATGAGAATTTACATGATCATCGCCAGTTGATTATTCAGATTGGAGATTCACTAATGAATCACGGGCATTATGAATCTGCAGTAGAATACTATATGATGTTGGTAGGAGATGATGTTAAGAACAATGGTTGCCTGTATCTGAAAATTGCTGAGTGTTGCTGTTGTCTGGGGAAACGATTGCAATCAATTGGTTACTTCTACAGAGCTTTAGACAAACTTGAGAATAGTGTTGATGCTCGGCTGGCTTTGTCATCACTTCTTCTTGAAGAAAATAAAGATGATGAAGCCATTTCTGTTCTATGTCCTCCTAAAGAATCAGAATCACTATTTAACTTGAACCTAAATGCAGCAAAACCATGGTGGCTTAATGGGAAGATAAAGTTGAAGCTTTCTCAAATCTATAAAGCTAAAGGATTGTTAGAGGCATTTGTAGATGTTTTTTTTCCTGTGGTTCGCGAGACATTGTTTCTTGAGACTATACAACAAAAGGTCAGGCCAAGGAAGAAGCTATCAAAAAGTGTTCTTTCTGAACGGATAAAAATACTTGATCATGTTAGGACTGATACTGTGTTTCATGGATTTAGACCTGTAGCTTCAGCATCAGATCTGTCTAGAGCGTCCAGAGCAAAAAAGTTACTAAAAAAGAAGGAAGCAAAAAGAGCTGCTGCTCTGGCTGCTGGAATTGAGTGGATAAGTGATGATTCAGAGGATGAATCTCCCCAACAAGCGCCAAGAGAGCTTCCTCTTCCAAACCTTATAAGAGATGCAGAACATCATCATCTCATTATAGAATTATGCAAATCACTAGCATCCTTGAAAAAGTATTGGGAAGCATTGAAAATCATCAATTTAACTCTGAAATTGGCCTCCAATGTTTTGTCTGTTGAAAGGAACGAAGAGCTTAGAACTCTGGGAGCCCAAATAGCATACACTATTGCTGATCCTGCTCACGGCTTTGAATATGCACGCTATATTGTTGATCAACGTCCTTATAGCTTTTCTGCATGGAACTGCTATTACAAAGTAATGTCAAAACTGGACAGTCGATATTCAAAGCATAACAAGTTTTTGCACACCATGCGAACCAAGCACAAAAGTTGTGTACCACTCACTCTCATTTTCGGGCACCAGTTTACCATGATCAGCCAGCATCAAGCAGCTGTTCGGGAATATTTGGAAGCTTACAAGCTGATGCCAGATATTCCCTTGGTCAATCTTTGTGCTGGAACTGCATTGATAAACTTGGCCCTAGGTCACAGACTTCAAAACAAACATCAGTCTGTGGCCCAAGGATTGGCATTTCTTTACAATAATTTACAGCTTTGCAGATATAGTCAGGAAGCACTGTATAATATAGCTCGAGCATATCATCATGTCGGTCTTGTTTCTCTTGCTGCTTTAAACTATGAAAAGGTTCTTACAATGCATGAAAGTGATTGCCCCATGCCAAACCTTCCAAATGAGAAACCAGATGGTCTGGCTTCTCCAAAGTCAGGCTACTGTGATCTTCGTCGGGAAGCAGCTTACAACTTGCATCTGATCTACAAGAAAAGTGGAGCAATTGATCTTGCCAGGCAAATCTTGAAAGATCATTGTGTCATATGACTGAATAAAGTATTCCCTGTAATGCAATTTCTTGTTTATGGAAAAGCCACATTTGATATGTCTTGCTTTGATTAGCAACACAGACATTTAACCTTAGAAATGGTAATTGTCTGTGTTTGCAAAGTATGTCTTTTGTTGTCCAAGTGCAGAGAAACACTGAATTCTTGAATCTTGGCAGGAAAGTAAAACGGTTATAGGTAATTTCAGTTAGTTCTTTGGCTACTTGCAACACAAATAAGCGGCTGAAAATCTAAACCTTGCAATTGCAAACTCCCTTCAGCATCTACTTCTAAAATTTTGAATCTTTTTGATTCAAAAAATTTGGACGGCGAAGATTGCTTTTGATTGAGATGTTCAGGCTGATCAGACAGTGATAAGCTATAGACCTGGAGGTGGAAGCTGAGGTGGCAGCAGTCTGATTGGTCCTCATTTTGAACCCTCTTCAATCAATAACAACGATGCCAGTTCTTCTAATCTCCTTTTTTCCAGCCTCATGGCAGCGCCCGCTCCACTCTCCTCGTTCATGTCTAATTGTCATCTGTTTAAAAATTACATATCAGGTCTTGGGTTTTGTGGTTTCTGTCCATGTTTACCTCAATTATCTAGCTGTTCATTGCTTCAAGATTGGATTTTTGGTATGTAAAAGTACTGGTTTTTTCGTTTGTTTTTTCTGGGCTTATCGAGTTTTAGTTAGTATGTTAAATTTTTGATGAATTTATGCCTAGTTCTTAGATAATTTGGTGAACAGATTAGAAAATTTTGGGATTTTTATGGTTTGGTGTGTAAGTGAAGCTGTTTGGTGCTGATTCTGTATTTCGTTTTGTAGATTTTAGTTTAGTTTTGGGTTTAGTGCTAATTTTTTGGTTTTGCATTTTTAAGAAAAAGTTTTGCAGCTGATTATGGAAGTTTGAGTCTTGTTCTTGCTGGTTTTGATTGTTAAATTTTTGAATTTTGAGGTTTGGGGGACTTACTAGTGCAGGAAACATGGTAGCAGTTGTGTTATTGGAAATTAACATGGCCAGTTGTACGTGTGAAAAAATGTATAATCACATAGATATGTGCACAATGTATTTGTGGAAATTTGTTTTCTGCTTAATGTTTGGCAGGATATTTGTTTTTAAGAATGTCATTTTTCATTTTCTGCATTATGTTAGGCAAGGTATTTTTTTCCAAGGATGTTGTTTTGTGCATTATGTTCGGCAAGGAATTTGTTTTCCAAGAAGCATGTGTTTTCGCCTCTGTATCAAGTAAAACAGATAATGTGGTTGGATCATGGAAATCTTGTTCATTTATGTGTATGGAACCTTTCTTTTAGCACAGTTGAAGATGTGTTTATACGTAAATGACAGTTCTAAGGTGATTAAAAATTCTTGATTTTTGCAGCAGCACTGGGATGCAAGCCATTTATGTAGCTTATTGGCTTCTCTTCTTGCTTGAGAATAGTCTTGATTTGAGAAAGATGATATTGATTCCTTGATGAAGCTGATATTAATGTGCTTAGCTGGAGTTTTACGGGCCAAAATTTAATTGTTGAGTTCTCAACTTATTTTTTTCATTCCTCAAAATCAGTGTTTTCTCCTCAGACAATTTGGTTTGGGTACTCGATTCTTTTCTGAAAACATTCTTGGGGTGCTAATTATGGTATGCCCCTCTGTAATTCCTCTGCTTTCTTTGCTGGATAAAACCACACAGCTTTTGTTTCTCAACAGCGTGTATTGCTATTGATATATCATTGTATGTAGTTACCCTTGCCGAGCCTGTGAGGGAACTGATTAAAATGTTCCTAATTCTTGGTAGTGCATTTAAGATGTGTATCTGCTGTAAATATGGAGATAACATGAGTAGGCTTCCGGTGGGTGTTTAACGAGTATCTTGTAGCCCATAAATTGCCCTACATACATGAAAGCTCCAGTAGATTGTTTTAAGGAGTAAAAAATGATGCTCCTTTTGAGGCCTGGCCTCCTCAAAATTGTGGTTTTCGTTTTCCTTATAATGATGAATATTGAGATCGCCGTGCTGTCTATCTAATCGCCACCTGCCACTCTGTATGCACTTGATTTCGTTACGACTTGGTGGTGAACAGCTGTGATCTCACTTTTTTACTTTTGCATCCAAGGATAGTTTGCAAAGGACTCTGCATGCATTTGAATTATTTTCTATTTTAAAATGGGGCAGTTGCATGGAACTTCTGCACCATTGGTTGAATATATAATGATATGTGATGTTTATTTTTTTCCGGTCGAAATGTTAAACCAACTTAATGCCCTAGTTTTTAGGTTGTAATGGACTTAGCAACCATTTTGTTAATTGCATAATCATGTAATACTCAATACTCAATCGTCACCCTTGTTTGTTAGGTCCATATTCTTACTTGTTCCATTGGGCTATTTTTGCTCTAGCTGATTTTTCCAATCTGTTCTTAATTTTCTATTGTATACTGGAGACACTCTCTTTGGGGTAGGGAACATATTCAATATACCAGGGACCAGCTGCTGCAGTTGGGAGAAGTATTCTTACCACATTGTTCCTTTGTTTTATTCTCAGTAATAAATATTCGGTTGGAGTTTGAAATATTTCAAAGTGTTGACAATGGCGAAATAGGTTTTACATTAAATACATCTTGTGTATTTAAGATGAGTATTGATCATTTGTCCCAGTATCAATCTTGATACTTGTGAAAATTGTATGATACAACTCAGTCACTTTCAGGTGAAGTGGTATACAATTTATGTCGTCTGTTGTACACTTGAATAGGATTGGATTTTTTATTTTAGCTAGATTAGATAGTAACTATTCTGTTCATGGTAGGAAGAAGCATAGTTCAGAAATTTGTTCTTTTATTTATCTGGCAGATTATCTACCAGACTAGCATATCTGTTGTTTACTTGATTGTGATTCACGGTTAAGAATCAAGACTCTTTTCTTTTGCTATTGAACTTCTTCATGTGGACTGTCTCGGACTGTGAAAATGTGTGTAGTTAGCCACCAGAAAAGGATGATTTTTGAAACTTCTGTTAAAGCTTTGAATGTATCTGATTGGGCTGTTTATCTTGGGGGTGGTCAGCATTGCAGAAAACATTCTGAAAGTCAAAAGAGAAGTTGCAGCTGAATTTTTTGGTGAAGATCCAAGCTGGAGTCACGTGGGAATCCTCTTGTCCTGTTATTGCCCTGGTTCTTTTTATAAACTCTTGTAGCTGTATTTTTGTTAGAAGTTCTTGTCATCTCTTAAGCTATCTCTCTTTGGAGCAGAAAGCATTAACAGAAGCCAACGATGCAAAAGTTGAAGATAATACATTGTTTAAAGATGGTCAAGATGAAGAGGCATTGTCTAAGTATGATATTGCTTTACCAGCTGTGTCCAGTATATCCAAATCTGTTGAATTACGGTCAGTATGCCATACAAATCATGCTGCATGTTAAATAAACTGGTAAGCTTTCATCTTGCTGAGTTGATACATGGCAAAATTGTACTTTTTGCATGTATTTCTTGAAAAGTTGCTCTTTAACTTTCTCTATATCTATGAGTTGGAATGCAGTTTTGAATGTTGTAATTGATTAGTATGGGTTGATCTTGGGTATCATTTGGCTGAGTAGTAAAACATAAAGATTGTGTTATAAAAAACTCTCTCTGCGAGAGCATTTGATGGAACTTGAGGCAAATTCTAAAAATAATATTGTAATAAAACATGTACATAGTTCATGTCTGAAACAAAGACTTTTTTTTTTTTTTTTGTTAAAGAGACAAGTGGATATTATTGCAACTGCATTGTTGTGAAAATTGTGAATGTTTAATTTAGTCTTTTTACATGATTATAGGTTTCCTTGAAGTTTCTTGACTGGTGACATTGTTATCTAGATATGGTCACATGAAGGCTGAATTTGAGTTATTATAAAGAAGATATATTGGCTCTGATAGTGATAAACGGCTAATACTCATTTTGTCTACACCTCTTCTTGCCAGATCTAAATAGACCTCGCTTTTATTATTGTTCCAATTACATTGGACAGCTGATAGATTTGAATCTTGACGAGTAGGAAAGTTGGCCATGGCAACGTGCTATGCCTTAATCTGTATGTAATCTCCTTAATGTGTCAATGGTGAACATGGAAGAAAGTCTGTTAGCTATGTCCAAATAAGGTTCCTCGAAGATCTGTTTTCATCAATCTGAGCTGTATCCCTTTCAATTTGATTTGAACTATCAAATTTGGATATCAATTCTCTTCAGCTCATAGGGGCAGACAAGATGTGCTTATCCTTAATCTTTGGAGAAGCGAAGGTACTTATCTTAGTATTTAGAATTTTTCCTAAAACTATAATTTGTTGTCCATTAACAAGATGTACTTATCCTTTATCTTTGGAGAAGAGAAGGTACTTATCTTAGTATTTAGAATTTTTCCTAAAGCTATAATTTGTTGTCCATTAAAGTATTCTTTTCCCATTCTTTTCCCTGTGTTGGAGAGGACCCATACACTTAGCCTCCTCACTAAGCATCTTGGTGGTGGTTGCCGTTACAGCAGCCTCCATTATCTGTTGCTAATACCTGTTGGCTGATTGGCAAATAACTCCTAATGTGATATCATTATTTATATGCATTGTTATACATATGTCATGCATTGGTAAGTTTTTGACTGGATTTTGATGAAGTTCTTTTTGGTGGTTTGTTTTACAGAAAAAAAATATGATGATGGTATTAAAGAATGCACAAAAGCATTGGAGCTAAACCTTAACTACATAAGTGTTTTGCTAAGAAGAGCAGAGGTGTATGAAAAGTTGTAACAATTTGAAGAGACTATAGCAGGTATGTCGGTGTAAGAATTTGAATATTTTACTGTCATTGAGCAGCTGCTGGCAACTTCTAGCACAAACTTGTGCTTATAAGAAGACTAATCTATGATTTGTGGTGGCTTTATTATATGTGTAATGGCTGCAATCTTGCTTGTTCTCTCTCTCTCTCTCTCTCTCTCTCTGTCTCTCTCTCTTTCTCACACACACAAAAGCACACACACACGCAAAGCCAATGGCATTCATTAATCTTCTCATATAGTCCATATGGCTTTTCACAATTTATTGTTTCCTATGCTGGTGTTCATTACAATATGCAGATATGACAAAGGTTTTGGAAGTTGACCCATCATATGATCAAGCTAGAAGACAGATTGTTCGCTTGAAGCCATTAGCAGATGAAAAACGTCAAAAGATGAAGGAAGAAATGATTGTTGACCATTGGTGGTATGAACTTCTTTGGGTAGTTGCTGTTAAATGATTCTTTTTTGCTCTTCACGTGTAAATATAGGAATGCTTCATTTTTGCAAAAGAAAATGTGTTCTAGGGGAGAAGAGTGGAGGAGGAGGAGAGGATCTGGAATTTTTGCAAAAGTAAAAGGAGCTAGTGTGAGCTGAGGTGGCTAGTGCATTCGGAAGATTCTGGAGGAAGGGGAAGGTTAATGTGAGCAGATAAAGCTTTGCTTCAGGTGCTGCTAAAGAATAGATGCTTGTGGAAGTGGACAAACGATTACTGAGATTAGCACAAGGATGGTTTAAGGGAAATGTAAGCACTTCCATATATGTGAACTAGAGTGAAGGTATTTCTTATGGTATGTGTTACTGTGCTTGTGCAATTGAGCGTGCTTTTGTCTGCTTTTCCTTCATAACATTTAGTGCCTGAACAAATTGCATTTAGTTAAGCTGAGGTAGTTCAAGAATGAACTACATTTGTTTCTGTCATCATATCCTGTGATGCGTGTTGAAGTGATGGACTCATTTTGTAGTGAAGTATTTGCAAATTATTAATAGCCTGGCAGTGCTTGAAGTTGTAGAGGGCGAATTTGTTCAAGCTGTTCATGGTTTATCTTTGCTGCATTTGGAGATCATGATTAAATGAGAATAGATTCTTGTACTTTCCTGAACCCAAGGTGTAGATTTTGGAAACCATACTATGCTGATAGAACAACTCCAATCCTTTTGTTTATGTTTTTATTGAACTTCTGATCTTGGTTTGTCTGCATATTTTCAACACGCCTTGTGCAGTTGAGTCACTTTTTCTGAGTTCATTGGCAGCCAACATTATTGTTTGTGACTTTATTCTTACATTCTATGGGTTATATCTGCTTCTCCTATTCCTTTTTCCCTATTTGGCACCTCAAGCAAGGAGAGTTCATTTTGTTGAACCCTGGACAATTGCAGCAAAATCTGCTTAACTTTGTCTGCTTTACTTGGATACGGTTGATGGTGAAAGTATTTTAGGGTATCAATTATTTCCAGTTTATATGTGTGTTCAATTGCATATGATGATATCTCTCACGAAGTTGAATTGTTTACCTTTTGATCAGGTAAGCTGAGGGAAATTGGAAATTGCAATTCTGGTCAATTTGGAATGAGCGCTGACAATTTCAAAGCTGTGAAAGATCCAAACACTGGTTCATATTCTATTCCATTTCAGTGCTAATATCTTTTACAAACTTCACATATATTCTTTAGTTTCTGGAGCTATGGATCAAATGGACTGAAATCTTAAAGAGGATGAAGCACGTTTCCTCACAGTGTTGATCTCAGTCGTATGATTATGTTTTTACATATAACTTGAGAAAAAGAAATTGATGTGGTTTTTTGCCATAATATGTTATAAACAGACTTAAAGTTTCACTTTACTGGAAGTTTCTTATAGTTGCTTTAGTACTTTCCATTTCTTCGTGGTGTTGTCCATGGTTTTGATACTGTTTTGGAGGGCATCTGAAGGTGCAGCATAATTTATGCTATCAACGTCTTTGTCATGATCTGTTCGGAGAGTAGCATAGAAATGTAGAACCTTGCACGCAAACAGGGAGAGAGTCCACCTCCTCTTCCCACCCATCCCAAAAAAGGGTAAATTCTGACTAGATATCATATCATAGCCACACTAAAAGTGTGTAAGCTCGGATGAACACTGAAATGGTCTGGTTACTCCGTAATTTTCATGAACTCTGGGGGTGTTTGTTGGTTGCATGATTTTTGGGCGGCTTGGGGATATGTGGGCGCAGACAGCCTCATTGAATCGGGTGCACACTCCTTCCTTTGCCTTCTCTCTCTCTTCCTTGCTCTTAATTTCAATCCTTGCTCTCTTCTAATTACCACTTTCTTTCCTGCTCTTCTAATTACCGGACCAATTTCTCCCCTTCGCTTGCTTACACCTTGCAGCACAACTCAGGAATCAAGGTAAATCTCTCTCTTCTCCTAGTCACCATCCCTCCTTCCTCCTTCCTCCAGACTCCAGCCCACCACCCTTGCCGCCCCTTGCTATGTTTGTTACCAGCTTTTGTTTCGTGAGATTCGGTTGGACTTGGTTTTTGGAGCTTAATCCCCTCTCATTCCTCTTCCTCTTCTTTGCTTACATAAAATTCTCTCTCTCTCTCTCTACTACAATGAAATCGTTTATGCTTTTTTTTCTTGTGGATTTTATTTCAGTAGGTTTCCATAAATCAATTTGTACTTTTTTCTTTTTTGCCAACAGTTAATTCTTGAAAAATTGAAACTTGCGGAAGAAAGGCAAATGGAAGGAAGGGACTCACTTTGGTATCTCTGAACAGGTTTATATCAATCACTTTGCCTTACAATTGTCCAAGGTTAAAGGAATTTAGTTTCTTATATTGCAGTTACGAGTACAATGATATATGATGACGTAGTTATATATGGGGCTGTTGATAAAACCATAAAAGTGGGTAAGGCAAACTGCAGTTTAAGCCAAACAATTTAACTGCTTTCAAACATTGTACTCGCCTCAATTAATATACTTGATGAGTAGCTTCAAATTTTTTTTTTTTGGGGTCAAACGGCTCTAAGTTGCTTCATTTGTATATTGTATAGGTATTGTATAAAGCTTCAGTGGCTGCTTTGCTTTATTAGGGTCTAAAGTTGAAGTGGATGTTGCATCATGAGTTTAATGGTCCAATTAAATTTCTTAATTTAAGATTAAATCGTTGCTGGATGTTTATATCTTCTACACCCAAAGGCTGCAAATATTTAGTTTTCAAAATTTTCAAACATATACTCTGATGTACTATAAAATTTACGATTGTTAGTACCTGATCATTGTTGATGTATGTGAAGAATATTTTCTTGAAGTTTGAGCATAAAAGTTAATCTTGATTTCTTGGGCTTTTGGTCAATAGAGATTGCACTGACGTGGGCTTGAGTTAAATAGGCATCGATTTCTTTCCTCCACCTGTATCCCACATGCAATTATAAACATCACTTTGAAGGTCTATTTTCGGTTTTCTACTTATGTTCCAGAATTCTGTCCTCTCATTCGCAGCTCTTCTTCTTTCTTTGACTTACCCTTCTTCTCGCCTGCTCTCATATACTTAAAACTCACAGTTCTTTTTTGGTCTTTCAAGTACAAACCAGGCACTTTGCTTCTTAATTCTTTTCATGGACAGATGATTTTCTCATAATTTATTTACATCCCAAGTTAAGTGGTTATTTATTGCAGTGAATTGCCTTTTGTGACAATATTTTTTGGATTCAATCCTTTAATAAATCAGGTGGTTGACTACAAGGTCTCTTTCTGCATGATTAAAATACATACAAATACCAATAAACTCTTGACAATGGAAAGACGTAACTGACGAGAGGTACTGAGGGAGAGGTTGGAAAGAGGAAGCTCTATTGAATATTCCACCCAATTTGTAGATTGTAAGTGCCATGTGGCAGCCCCAGGCTCGAGTTGATTATGTTGGTGTCACTGAACCTCCATGGCCTTCCTCCTTGTGAAGCTAATGCTATTGAATCTTCTCTCTTTTGGTTTTGGTCATTGATTTCAATTTGAACTGTGTTTTTTAGGTAATGTTTTGGTATTTATGCTTTATTTTGTTCAAAATGGAAACTTTGAAATGATCTTTGCTACAACCTAAAATATTTTGGGGTCGGGATTATCCAGGAATTTAACCCTTTTCATATGAGTTCAATTTGAGGGAATTTAACTATACATTCCATGCTTATTGTTCAACCTGCTTTGATGTATACTTCATTTATAATATGGGAGAGCTGCATTACCCAGCTATTCCACTTTGGATTGGGCAAGGATGAATGGACAGTTGATAAAAGCCATTTCTCCACGAGTTATGGAAACATATTGATATGCAGCATTACGGTATCTAGGTACTCCTAAGAACGCTTTTCATGTCCCATATGCAGTTTTGTGCTCTTGATCTCATTTTATTATGGCCCAACCTGCAATTCTATTTTGTTTTAAAATTGAGTCAACATAGTCCAGTTATAGTGTAAATGAGAGCCATTTTGGGGCTGTTTTATTACCATTTCAATGAGATAGTGGAGTTAGTCTTGAGTTGGTAGGAGCTATTGGATATCCTTGCCTTTCAATGTTGGACATTGATTTTGTTTGTTAAGTCCGTTAAAACTTAAAACAGAGCATCAAGCTCTCCTGCTTATAGCAATTCCTTACTTATTTTAGTGCCTCTGTTTTCCATCTTCTACAGCCTTCTATCTTGTTTCTTTGAGGAGACTACCGATGTATTTCTTTCCAAGAAAACATGCAACTCTAAACTCTCTTTCCTGCAGCAAAAGAAAAAGACAACTTAGATATCTAGAGAAAAGATTATTATTGGGAATTGAGAAGTTTACCACCCTCTGCTGCAATCTCCTCTCTGAGATATCGGTGAATATCTACATTCCTCTCTCATCCCTCTTGAATATGCTGGAATATAGCAAACCATTTAGGTTTTTGATCTATTTCAGTCATTGTATTTTCTCTATGTATTCAGTAGCTTCAGTTACTCAGTTAAATCGGCTTTTGGTAATATTCATTTGATTGTGTATTAGGTCCAGTAAAGAATGCTATTGGTGTAAGGATGATTAAATCGAAATCTTTGTGTCGCTTTCATGTTCTTAGTATCATTAGTAATAATTTTTTGTCCTAATAGACTTTACGAATCCTGTTTTTCTCACTCGATTCAGCCATTAATGTCCTTTTGCACTAATTTTGATATTTTAGCTTGAGGTAATTTTGTGCATCGCCTTCCTGTTCATTTTAACTTGATTTTGCTTAGTCCTTTAATGAGATAAATATTTCTAGCAACACTGGAGTTAGTCAAGCACGCAAGAAGTTTATGTGAAAAGTAAACTATTGCAACATCTCATTTATTGTTACTTCCTTTTCTTGGATATATTATTTCATGTTACTCTATTGGTTTACTGATTTGAACTTGATATTTAGTTGTAAATCATTTATAGTCTTTCCTTGTGAATCCGCTTTTACTTGATTTCATTTACTAGGAACATTAACTTTGCAAGTATGCAGGATTCATAAGAAGAATTTAGCGTCAATTAGGATTATACTCTGGACTTACTCTTAAGGCTTTTCCGTGTTCTCTGAGTTAGTTTAGAACTTTATTTAGTTTCTAAGGCATGTAATTTTACTTCTATAGAGTAACTTGACATTTGTATTTGTTTTAATGCCACGGATACGTGGGAATATCTTAAGTGGTTTTTGGTGTTTCTGATTTCTTATGTTACTGGCCTGCAACAGTTTGAACTTTTTTTTTTGTTTAAATAAATATTAAATTGCTTATCTTAGTTCTTTGATGTATAGACGAAATTTTAACATTGGATGAGTTTGTGCAAATACTTCTTCATTGAAGCATTGGCTTTTGTTGAGGTTGTTTAAAAAACAAGGCTATCGCACTACCCAAATCTGTCCAATTGGAAGCTCGAATCGGTCAAGTTCTTGGCAGGAAGTAAATTCCCGTTAACTTCACTAAAGTGTATCTCTAGAATTAACTTCAATGTAACAACAGTTAAGGTTTGCTTATGATATTTTGTGCAGCTATGTACATCGTGATTTCGTATTACTAAGTTTGCTTTCCTTTATACTATTTGTTTATCGCAATGAATTTTCCTGCATGCTTGTTGATTAAAATTCTCTGTTTCTGGTAAACAAATGAACCTCCACATGCTTTTCTTGTCCAAATTGAGTACATGATACTAATATTCTGTAATTTACCTTGGCTCCCTTCTGTTTAAGTAGCTGTAATCCATGATGTCATAGCTAATGTGTTGTCCTTTCAATGCTTCCTCCAGCCTAAAACGTTAAGACCTCATGAACACGTGTATAGTTGTCTTCAAAATTGGACAATATATTGGCCATCAGGTCTGGATGGCATTGTACTTAGAATAACATATGACGATGTTATTTGAAGCTTTTGAACTTCCTTTAGTAGTGCTGGGATACCTGTAAAACTCATATCAGGCTGTTTTCAGTTATCTAATCTTGTTAAGGCTATCATATTGTCTAGAAGATTGAGATTTCCATCCAAATGTTAGGATGATTTTGGAAGCACACGTGATGTTGGAGGTTATATCAAAAAGCTACAAATTTTTGTTAGGATGATTTTCATGATTACATGACCATATAAATGTATTTTCACAAAAATTGATTCCGTCCCTACCCTTGACTTGATCTTTAATTCGTGAAACAGAGTTAAGGCTTCTGGGATCCCTTCTGATGAGAAAGTGAAGTTTGCATATGCAATCAACATAAGAAAGCTAGTCAAGCCACCACTACCAGCAGGATACTGGGGAATTCTGACCAAGGCTGAAGACCATGTCGATCAACCGATATATAAAACAGCAGAATTGATCAACAAGAGCAAATAAATGTATCTGATGAATATGTTCGATCATTTATCGATTTTCAGGAGCTAAATTATCATGAAGGGACCACAGTAGGAGCAAAGGTGAGTGGAATTACTGATTGGAGACACTTAGGCCATTCCACAGTGGACTTTGGTTGGGGAGGTCCTGTTACAGTTTTTCCTCTGTCAAGAAACCTACTTGGAAGCGTTGAGCCCCGTTTCTTTTTGCCCTATTCTTCAGCAAATGAAGGGGAAAAGGATGGTTGTAAACTTTCTGTGTGTTTGCAAGAACATGCTGTTTCAGGTTTCAAAGAAGACATGAATAAGTTGAAGAATTTAGAGCCTAGATTCCTTTGAATGAAGGGTTTCTTGTTATCTTTGTCTATGTTCCCGTCAAATTGAAGAGGTTTCAACTTGGTGAAATTGGCAAACCTTATAAGGGTCTTTGGACAAATGACCTTTTGCCTCAACATTTTCATTTGGTCCCGCAAATAAATGGGGAGTTGAAGGCGAACAATTTTTAGTGTATGTCTAGTTATAAAATCAAAGTCAACAGGCTAAATACTCTCTCTGCAATTAGACATTAGATCAACATAATGCAAATTTTACAAGTAAAAGCTACTCGCATGTATGGCTACGGGACTGAAATCCTGATATCATACCAATTAAGAAATGTGTTGATGACACATGATTTGGGTCAGTAAAGTATTGAGAGAAGCAATCAAACAATCAGAAAGACAGTCAGAATTGCAAGTTCAAGTTCCCAATAGGCAAAAGCCACAGAAATTAGTAATCAGATTCCAAGAATCATAAAACCCCCAAAACTCAGCAGCCAAATTAATTCATTAGCATCAATCAAATCAAATGTAACCCTAATCAAGTAAGAACAAACTAAAACAAAAGCAACCCACAAAAATTCATTCAAATCCAACTTCAAGAATCTACACCAGTAACTCTAGACAATTTTTCAAAGGAAAAGGGAGGGAAAAAAACTAATAAGAGACTATCATACCTCTGGAAATACTTAAGGAGTCTTCACCCTTGTTGGAGATGCTGTTGCAGGAACGGGGATGAGATGTCGCTGGATTGGTTTGCCGAAGAAGGGATTGGTTTGCCTATGAGATGTCGCTGGAGATCGTCTTTTATCGCTGCCGCAGAAGGGATCGTCTTTTATCGATGGTTTTCCGTTGAAGGCTGTGAAAGAAGTCTGATTTTACTAAAGGAATCGGTGTAACTTATTTTTCATCAGAAATCATTTTCCCAAATTAAATTGCGTCTAAACAGTGGAATGTTTGGAAAAAATGTTTTCCGTCCAATTAAACGGACCTTACTCCTGTATATTCGAGCCGGAATTGATTAAAAGCTATTATCACTTTACTTTACCGTACCATTAAATCAATTTAACGAGTTAAAGACCTTTAATCATGTATATTTTCCCGCAACTGGAGCTAGGATTGATTAAAGGCTATTATCATTTTATTTCTCTTTAATGTTTGGTACCACTATCAATTTCTCTCTTAACATTATTATCTTTTAGTCGTTTTACTCCAAAATTAACGATCAAACTTAACGAAATTTGTTAATTGAAGTGAAAGACATATTTAGTTCTTAAAATTACTATCTCTTTACTCTCATAAACTATAGCCTCGTTATCAATTTACCCCCTGGAGTTATGTATTAGGCAATTTACCTCGCCATTAAACCAACTTAGCGAGTTAAAGAACTTTAGAAAAACGATAAAAAAATTTAGAGTGACTCTTCTCATTTTATTATCAAGAAAAAAGTCAAAGTGTTAATCTCTTTTTTCTTGACAATCTTATTAATATTAAAAAAATAGAAAGATGGGGAGAGGGAGGGTGAGGGGAGAGAGAGAGATAGAGAGCGAGAGAGAGAGAGAGAGAGAGAGAGAAGAACTCAATTCTTTTTTAAAAAAATAAAAATAAGAAAGAATTAAATACTTTTATTATTTTAAAATTATTTCACTTTTCTATTTACCATCAAATTCCAATCATAATCCCAACAATCTTAAAATAATACGATAATGTTAGACTCTATTTTGTTTTCTTTCCTTTCAAAATCTCTGTCTCCTTCTTTCCTATCTCCTTTTTTTTTCTAGTATTAATAAGTGTGAAAATAATTTTTGAGAAAAAGATCTCTTAAAGTGAAAAATAAGGAAGAATAATCATTCCAACTTTTTATTTTTAATTACATATAAAAAAGAAAAATATATTTAAAATTTTTTTACCATACTAGTTAAATTATCGATGAGATAAAATATTTAGAAAATAATGTTAGGAATTAAAGCGATTGTATCACTATAATTTCAAGAGAAAAAGTGATAATAACAATGTGATAATGCTATAGAATAAAGGGGTATTTCTGTCCAAAAATTCTTAACATGTTGAGATGAATTATTTATGGGGATGAAGTGGCTAAAAGATAACGTTAAGAAGTAAATTGACAGTAGTTATATAGTTTAAAGGGGTAAAGTGATAATAACCCATGATTAAATAGTTTAATGGCTATTTACTTAAGCCCAACCGTTAAATCCATCCCACCCAAGCTCACCCAACCCAACATCACTGTCATTTGTCATATGTTTTCACTTTTATTTCATCCATAGAATTAGGGTAAATTTCCCAAACCTCCCCTAAAGCTTTACACAATTACAGGTAGCTCTCCTCAAATTTAAAAAATTATATTTATCTCCCTTACTTTTACTTTTTAGGTAACAAAACCTCAAATGAGATAAGCAAAAAAATGGTGTGAATATCCTAAACCATCCTCCTGGATTATTTTTTAAGTTTAAAATTACCTCTACCATCTCCATTCCTTTATCACTACCGGTCACTCCACACTACCATCTCTCTAGCTCCTCTTCCACTTGAAAAAAAAAAAAAAAAGACTGCAATATATGTTGAACATTAAGCCCATGTTCCATCCACTAAGCCTCCTATAAGTTCTCTCTCTCCCTCCAATAGTCAATCTATCAAGACATCAGGCTACCTATTTGATTCAATGTTGCCAAATTGTAAGGAAACTTACTTGCGTTGTTTCTTTCTGGAACTCATTCATGTTTTTATACTTTTTAACGAAATATAACAATCTAACTTAAGACTCCTAATGGTTTCTTTCAAACTTGAAGTTGAATTAGCTAAGTAGTTTCTTTAGTTAATGATGACAATAACCAACTTGTACAAGTGAAAGCTTTGGAAGTTACTCTCAATTTTTTGAACAACTGACAGATGAGATGCGTCTGAACGCATTTGTTAGATGCAGAAGATTTGGATCGAACATCTGATCGAGTGTTGGACACAAAGAATTCATATTAGGCGTCCGATAGTTCCAACGACTAGTTTATCAACAACTAATTTTTTGATTGTTGGAAAGGCTTTTAGGGCAAAATTTCACCACCTACAAATACCCTCAAATATGAGAAGAAGAGGGAATTTTGCCTACACAAAATACAAGCTTTTAAGTGTGATATTTATATAGAAACATACTTTGATTATTGTATAGGTATGGAAAAATTTGAGTTTATAAGTTTTTTCAAAGAGGAGAAGTAAAACCCTTATGAAGGTGACCCTCACTTATAAAGTAGTTCTCAATTAATTGGATGAATTTTCAATTTGTAGTTAGTTGGTGGTTAGTTATGAGAGTTGTAAAACTCTTTGGATTAACTAATGATTTTTAGGGTAATGGAATGAGCTTTCACTTGTACAAGTTGGTTATTGTCATCATTAACTGAAGAAACTACTTAGCTAATTCAACTTCAAGTTTGAAAGAAGTTTTGGAGTTTGATTGCTTTGCAATCCTTTTACTTTATTGCTCTCTTTTGTTATTTGTTTGTGTGGTTTAATTTGCTTATATCTCTTGTTATTATGTGTGCTTGAGTGCTTATTTACTTAAGTTATTTTTGTTGAATAATTGAGTAAAAATTTGGCCTTTACTTGCTTTAATGTTTTCAACCTAATTCACCCCCCTTAGATTGCTTTGGACCTAATATAAGCTATTCAGAATTACCAAATTTGGTTTTCATACAAACTTTTACAAGAATTCTATTGGCCAAATATGTTCATCGTCATTTTTATGATTAACTAGCCACATATTTATAATGAAGATATAAATTCTTGTTCTAAAATTTTATAAATCAACAAAAAGGAAAAAAAAACGAAGAAGATCCTAGGTGGGAGGACTAATTAACCTTCTAGTTCCTAAAAGTCAAAATTTTGATAGCAATAGAAGTTTTAGATTGGAAAAGTGTGATGAATGTTAAAGTATTAGCTCAATGTAGTCTTAGTGTTAGTTCAAAATTTAACCTCTAACATGATACATAAGGTTTAGGGTCTTGTCCTTTGTTGGCATTTTAGACAGTAATTCTAAATAACTAGGTTCACTACATTGTATTTTAGAATTGAGTATTAAAATGCCAATAAAACATAGAACTGTAATTCCAAGAAACTATCTACCTTTCTTTGTAGTTCCTTTGATCCATATCAAGTGAAAGCTTGGTGATTAATTAGATAGTTCAACAGAGCTTTTTCAGTCTCATTCTGCAATAAATGATTCAAAATTGCTCTCATGACTTTATTTGTTAGTTATGTGAGAAGTAACTTATGAAGAGATATTCTTTGTGTATGGCTATGTATGAATGTAAGTTGTTCAAGAATCTTGTCTATCCTCCTCAATTTGGGGTTGATCCAATTGTTAGAGATGCAAGGGAATAAATGTCTAGTTAGAGGGGAATATTTAGACCTCTATGCGCTACTGAAATATTCCCAAATATACTGTCAATAAGTTACTGTTCAGTTGGGAGATTAGATGCCGAATTATGGATTTCTTTCTAAATCTTGTGTACTTTATAAGGGTTCTCTCCTTCACTTCTATTTGATGATTTTGAGATATAAAGCAAAAAAAAAAAGAAAAAAAGAAAAAATTGCATTTGTAAATCAACTAATTACAAATTACCATATAAATCATTTATGAGTTTTGATCTTAACCATCTAATCATCTAAGGGTAGCAAAATTTTTAGTTAAATATTGGGGAATTAACTAAAAATAGCACAAGAAGTATTTTTCCCAAATAAATGAGGAAACTCATGGGGTGAGGACTTATGTTTTTCCAAATAAATAAGGAATTTTTAAAATTTTTTCCCATGAAATTCTTGAATAATTCAAGTCTCTTACAACTTTTGATTCTGGATATACTTGTCTTTAAATCCAAAATCTCCAACTTATAGTTCCGTCCCTCTTATCATTCAACCTAACCCTCATCTGATTATAAATATATACTAATACATATATCACATTTTAGATTTGTGTAACTTCGATGCTGTTAAGAAAAAAAGATTAAGAATTATATCAACCATTCAAAAGTAAATTGGGACAACATATTCTTTTACAATTTTGAGAGAAACGTCAAATACTAGATTCAAAAATTGAATATGATGGTATTTGAGAAGATATATGTAAGTAAAATCAATGCTTCCACAGCAATAATTTAAAAGATTCATAATTTGACTATTATGGATAGATTTTCACTTGGAAGGTAAAAAAAAATAGTTTGCCTTTTTTACAAAAAAAAAAAGTTACTTTTAGAAATCTAGGTACAAAACTATTATTTTTGTTGTTTTCTTTGTGACTACTCCACAATCCACTCTCCAAGTAGCAAATGAGTAGCCTGGACCTTGAAAGTTTCATTCATTTTTTCCTCTAGCTAAATTACCTACAACAAGTAGCATTGAGACCAAACAACTGTTACATTAACAGTTTGCAGTACACATGTAGATCATTTCAATGAACGAACACCACTTCTGCCGAAAAAGTTGAGAAAAAAGAAACCATTAGGAGTCTTAAGTTAGATTGTTATATTTCGTTAAAAAGTATAAAAACATGAAGGAGTTCCAGAAAGAAACAACGCTAGTATGTTTCCTTACAATTTGGCAACATTGAATCAAATAGGTAGCCTGATGTCTTGATAGATTGACTATTGGAGGGAGAGAGAGAACTTATAGGAGGCTTAGTGGATGGAACATGGGCTTAATGTTCAACATATATTGCAGTCTTTTTTTTTTTTTTTTTCTAGTGGAAGAGGAGCTAGAGAGATGGTAGTGTGGAGTGACCGGTAGTGATAAAGGAATGGAGATGGTAGAGGTAATTTTGAACTTAAAAAATAATCCAGGAGGATGGTTTAGGATATTCACACCATTTTTTTTGCTTATCTCATTTGAGGTTTTGTTACCTAAAAAGTAAAAGTAAGGGAGATAAATATAATTTTTTAAATTTGAGGAGAGCTACCTGTAATTGTGTAAAGCTTTAGGGGAGGTTTGGGAAATTTACCCTAATTCTATGGATGAAATAAAAGTGAAAACATATGACAAATGACAGTGATGTTGGGTTGGGTGAGCTTGGGTGGGATGGATTTAACGGTTGGGCTTAAGTAAATAGCCATTAGACTATTTAATCATGGGTTATTATCACTTTACCCCCTTAAACTATATAACTACTGTCAATTTACTTCTTAACGTTATCTTTTAGCCACTTCATCCCCATAAATAATTCATCTCAACATGTTAAGAATTTTTGGACAGAAATACCCCTTTATTCTATAGCATTATCACATTGTTATTATCACTTTTTCTCTTGAAATTATAGTGATACAATCGCTTTAATTCCTAACATTATTTTCTAAATATTTTATCTCATCGATAATTTAACTAGTTTGGTAAAAAATTTTAAATATATTTTTCTTTTTTATATGTAATTAAAAATAAAAAGTTGGAATGATTATTCTTCCTTATTTTTCACTTTAAGAGATCTTTTTCTCAAAAATTATTTTCACACTTATTAATACTAGAAAAAGAAAAGGAGATAGGAAAGAAGGAGACAGAAAATTAGATTTTGGAAGGAAAGAAAACAAAATAGAGTCTAACATTATCGTATTATTTTAAGATTGTTGGGATTATGATTGGAATTTGATGGTAAATAGAAAAGTGAAATAATTTTAAAATAATAAAAGTATTTAATTCTTTCTTATTTTTATTTTTTTAAAAAAGAATTGAGTTCTTCTCTCTCTCTCTCTCTCTCTCTCCCCCCTCACCCTCCCTCTCCCCATCTTTCTATTTTTTTAATATTAATAAGATTGTCAAGAAAAAAGAGATTAACACTTTGACTTTTTTCTTGATAATAAAAGGAGAAGAGTCACTCTAAATTTTTTTATTGTTTTTCTAAAGTTCTTTAACTCGCTAAGTTGGTTTAATGGCGAGGTAAATTGCCTAATACATAACTCCAGGGGGTAAATTGATAACGAGACTATAGTTTATGAGAGTAAAGAGATAGTAATTTTAAGAGCTAAATATGTCTTTCACTTCAATTAACAAATTTCGTTAAGTTTGATCGTTAATTTTGGAGTAAAACGACTAAAAGATAATAATGTTAAGAGAGAAATTGATAGTGGTACCAAACATTAAAGAGAAATAAAATGATAATAACCTTTAATCAATCCTAGCTCCAGTTGCGGGAAAATATACATGATTAAAGGTCTTTAACTCGTTAAATTGATTTAATGGTACGGTAAAGTAAAGTGATAATAGCTTTTAATCAATTCCGGCTCGAATATACAGGAGTAAGGTCCGTTTAATTGGACGGAAAACATTTTTTCCAAACATTCCACTGTTTGGACGCAATTTAATTTGGGAAAATGATTTCTGATGAAAAATAAGTTACACCGATTCCTTTAGTAAAATCAGACTTCTTTCACAGCCTTCAACGGAAAACCATCGATAAAAGACGATCCCTTCTGCGGCAGCGATAAAAGACGATCTCCAGCGACATCTCATAGGCAAACCAATCCCTTATTCGGCAAACCATCTCCAGCGACATCTCATCCCCGTTCCCGCAACAACATCTCCAACAAGGGTGAAGACTCCTTAAGTATTTCCAGAGGTATGATAGTCTCTTATTAGTTTTTTTCCCTCCCTTTTCCTTTGAAAAATTGTCTAGAGTTACTGGTGTAGATTCTTGAAGTTGGATTTGAATGAATTTTTGTGGGTTGCTATTGTTTTAGTTTGTTCTTACCTGATTAGGGTTACATTTGATTTGATTGATGCTAATGAATTAATTTTGTAACATCCCAAATATTAGGAGGTTGTTTGTGAAGAAAATATTAAAGTGTATTTCTTTGGGTTTGATTTAAAACCTAATTTTGTTTTAAAAGACTAGAAACCCTAATGTTTAATCACTGGAATTGGAAAATTCCTCACGTTTTCTTAAAAATTCCCTTTTATTTGGCAATTATTATTTATTAAAGCCCTACTATCCAATTATTCCATAATAAGTGCAAATGAGCCTAGAAAGTAGGGTTTCACTCTTCGTTTTCAAGATTGGGGCAAATTAGGGTTTTCGCGATTTTTCGCCGGATGAATTTTCGGTACTGACTAAGGATCAATTTGGTGATTAAAAGTGACTTTTAAATGAGAAATAATATGTGATTAGGAGCAATGAGATAAGGTTAGTGAATAGGAAGTAAAAACCCTAGTACGTGTGTTTTTAAGAAAAACGGCGAGAACCGGCGGGTCCCGCGCACTACGGTTTGAACGCACCACTTGACCACCACTTTCTTACCATACAAGCTCATTACTAATTGAGCAAAATATCTTCCCCCTCATGATTATATCTTGACCAAAATTGTGGCTCAAATGCAAGGAAAGAAAGAGAAAAATTTTGTGGACAAGATTAGGCCAAGTGTTGACCAAAATTGTGGTCACAATTAGCTCTAATCCTCTTACTTCCTTATAAGACAACTAAGCTCCATTTTTCCTTCATTTTTCTGCTAAGGAGCCGAGAGAGAGAGAGAAGAAAAACACTAAGGGAAACACTCCATTTCCTTCTTGATTTGCTTCAACCCAAGTAACAAATCCAATTCTAAACCGATTAAAGTACTAAGTGTGAGTTGGGAAGCTTGAGGAACCAAGAAATATCAAAGGGGGTGAAGGATCACTCTACCAAGCCTTGCTTTGGAGGTACCAACATTTGATCATGATCTTTGTTGCTTTGAATCTTGCTTTAAGATGTGTTTTAGCTTAAGTTTTGGCTTGATTTCATGATTATGCAAGTGGGTGTGATGAATTTGGAAGTTTTTCCCTTTTATATGATGAACTAGGGCTTGAGGAATTTCTGCCCAATTTGTTGTATGATGCTTGTATATTGCAATTAAGGTTGTATAAGGTGTTTTGGTAGTGATTAGAACAAGAAAATTGAGAAAGTTCCATTGATTACAAAAAAATTTCCAGAATCTGGAAAATTTTTCCCCTCTTTTCTGTCCGGTTTTGTAGCTCCATGTTAGAGGCCGAATTGGCCTTATGTCAAAACATGAAAGTTGTAGAGAATGGTATTTTATAGGTGCCTATGAAATTTCAGCTCAATCGGAGCAACGTAGCTTGTGAAAAGATGAAAATACCCTTGCTGTTTTAGGTTATTTTCCAGAATGCCGCGTGGACAGTTTAGTCAATTTGATTGTGTTTATTCACTGTAATCCGTTCCGTTTTAGTCTTTTCCCAAAACATGAAAGTTTTAGTTCCCTGTCTTAGCTTTGTAACGCCACCAAGAACGCCTTAAACGGACCTCGGTAGACTGAGATATGGTCATTTAAGTGCAGTGCGGTTGATTAGCCGAATACTTGAAACCAGGTTATGTGAATTGAGAATTTGATCAGGTTACATTGAAAATTAGACTAAGTGCTCTTCATGAAAGTTGTAGGCCCTCGTCTTAGCTTCGAAATGGTATAAGCTGCATATCAATCCGATAAACGTAGCCTCGGATATGTTAATTTCGCAAAACCCGTCAAATCTGTCTTGGGTTAAGTTGTCTTTTCGTACTTGATATTAGCTTAAATTTTGTTCTTATGTTATTTTGAGCCTATGGAATGGCTAATGAACTGAGATTATGATATGGATGATGTTGGGTTGGATTGAGTAAGGATTGAAGCCTAAATGGCTGGAAATTTGGTAAACACAATGGGCATGCTGCCCAAATTTACGCTCGTGGACTATAAAAATACCCTTGCGACTTGGGTAGAGTTGATATGAATATCACTTGAACCATCTAGGGTACTTGAGTCTTCTTGTTCCGAGGTATATAAGTAAGGATTTGGCCGAACTTGTACCCTTGAAAAATGAAATAATGATTGCTCGAAGTATGTTTTCCTTGTACTTTCGACTCGCATGGCATTTTCAAGTATAAATGTTACAAAGTTTTATTGTTTAAAAAGCGAGCAAGTGTTTCACGACTACTCTCCAAGTGAATTCCAATTTCTTGATTTTTATTGAACGAAACGTCTAAGTTTCGAATCTTAGTCATGTTTCAAAGTTCTCAAACTGAGTTTTATCGCAGATTTGGACTCCGAACCCGGAGTATAACCTGAAAGTGACCAGTAAAGGCACTATATCTTTTGGTGAGTGCTTTCA
The DNA here is from genome assembly GCF_036785885.1 of Coffea arabica. Lineage (NCBI taxonomy): Eukaryota > Viridiplantae > Streptophyta > Magnoliopsida > Gentianales > Rubiaceae > Coffea > Coffea arabica. The sequence goes on along the minus strand of NC_092331.1, from coordinate 52,825,882 downwards.
AATACCGAATTGAACTTGATACTTATACTTGATACGTGACCAATATGATTACATGTCAAATGCGTGAATTGCTAGGGCAGGTGTGTACTTTATCACACTAGCAGTTCGAGTGGTGACTTGCTTGAAATGTTTTCATGAATACTTGCTTGCACGTGTTAATCACTAGGCAGGGGAGTGTACTACACCTTAAGGGTGGAAAGGACTCTTACCCTGACCTGGTAATCTCTTGTTGGACGCAACGTCGTTGGATGAATTCCTCGACTAGTCCCTAATCTCTTGTTGGACGCAACGTCGTTGGATGAACTCCTCGACTAGTCCCTAATCTCTTGTTGGACGCAACGTCGTTGGGTGAATCCCTTGACCAGTCCCAGGTATACTCGAGTATTATCACCCGTGTTTATTGAGGATTTTGGGCCCAGTAGGGGGTGTGAATGGTGGACGGAGAGTAGTGTAAGTGGTGTTCTACTGGATTGGTTATTTACTTGAAAGTTGACGGAGTGTCAACTATTACGTGATCAAGCTCCTAGTTGCAATGGGAATTTGGCTCTTGAGAGTCCTCCGTATCCTTATACTTTGGAACGACTATTGCTTATTGGATTATTGTTTCTTCTGAAAAACTTTTACACTCGCTCATTTTAAGATTGCTACTTGACGTGTTATTGCTCACATTTATGAACTCTTCATGCTCGTTACTTTGCTATATCGAAAACTTGTACTTATAAATAATGGTCAATTTGCTATTTGGAACCTCACTGGGCTTTTAGCTCATTCCACTCCATTTGTTTTCCTTTCAGGGGTACGAGCGAGGGTGAGATGTGTAAAGACTAGCGTAGTCTAGTTGTTCTTGATTTTATTTTGAATTTTGACTTGTACTCGCGCTATTCCTCGAATGGCTTGTTTTGTACTTGGATTGTATACGCTTTGAACTAGTTTGAGTATATCGAGACTTTGTACCCTATTTCCTATCCATGTATATTATAAGCTTGAATCGTGGATGTTATTTATGGTTCATGGATGCGTATGTACATGATTCGCGCGAGGTTGCGAGTGAGTCCTGGCGAGAGCTGGGCAGGCGGTCCGCCAAACCCTTTGGTACACCTTAGGGGGAGGTGGGGTCGTCACAGATGGTATCAGAGCTCCTATTGAACTCGTGCCGGGAGAGGGTTCTCGGACTGTGGGGATTGACTTGTTAAGTGTGGAACAATTGTCTATTGTTGGAGACCTTAGTTAGTTATGCCAGGTAGGAATATCTAATATGGATGATTTACTCTTGGGACCGGCCGACTCGAGTTGTGAATTGTCCTATTGTGGATTCTTGTACTTGGGTATCACATAGTGAAGAGCGTTAGAATAAGGGTCTGTATCTTGATTGCACTTGAGGTGAGTTTTGATGGAAAAGGTTAAAGCGTGGATGATTCTAATATTTAACCTTGTCATTGGACTGATCAAAGGGGTTTGCAATACTTGAACTGTCTGAGACAGACTACAATGAGCTCATTTGGGACTTGAACTTGTTTTGGCGAGTGTGCTCTTACGTACATGTAATGGACATGAGTAATATGACCTATATGTGGAATTGAATTCGGTGACTGTTTGAGAATGTGAATTGCTGGGTATAGGCTAGTCGACTGAGTTCTTATTCGTACATGTGTTTCTTGAGCTTGAAGTAATTGAATCTACTTTTGAACTTATATGTTTGAACCCTGCTTTGACCTTGCTTTTGAACTTATTCGTATTTGTGTGGCTGTAGACCAGCTACTACTCCTCTGTAGCGGTTGAACTAAAACTCTCTGGTGAGGCTTTGCCAGTTGTGTTTCCAAGCACCGCCAGGGGTAAAATTTTCAACTTGAGAAATTTTCGACTTGAGGCTAAGCCATGTTCTAAATTTTTCGAATATCTGAGACTTTACTTTCAACTCAGGGCTATTTATGTGAATTGAGCCCTTTTTGCATGTTCTATTTGGTTATTTCTTAGCTCTTTACTAAATGATAAGGTCATATAGAAGGGATTGGAGTGATTTCTAGTACCTGACTGACTTTGAAGGACTCTTAGTACCCGTTGGAATTTCGAGGGCGAAATTCATTTAAGGAGAGGAGATTGTAACATCCCAAATATTAGGAGGTTGTTTGTGAAGAAAATATTAAAGTGTATTTCTTTGGGTTTGATTTAAAACCTAATTTTGTTTTAAAAGACTAGAAACCCTAATGTTTAATCACTGGAATTGGAAAATTCCTCACGTTTTCTTAAAAATTCCCTTTTATTTGGCAATTATTATTTATTAAAGCCCTACTATCCAATTATTCCATAATAAGTGCAAATGAGCCTAGAAAGTAGGGTTTCACTCTTCGTTTTCAAGATTGGGGCAAATTATGGTTTTCGCGATTTTTCGCCGGATGAATTTTCGGTACTGACCAAGGATCAATTTGGTGATTAAAAGTGACTTTTAAGTGAGATATAATATGTGATTAGGAGCAATGAGATAAGGTTAGTGAATAGGAAGTAAAAACCCTAGTACATGTGTTTTTAAGAAAAACGGCGAGAACCGGCGGGTCCCGCGCACTACGGTTTGAACGCACCACTTGACCACCACTTTCTTACCATACAAGCTCATTACTAATTGAGCAAAATATCTTCCCCCTCATGATTATATCTTGACCAAAATTGTGGCTCAAATGCAAGGAAAGAAAGAGAAAAATTTTGTGGACAAGATTAGGCCAAGTGTTGACCAAAATTGTGGTCACAATTAGCTCTAATCCTCTTACTTCCTTATAAGACAACTAAGCTCCATTTTTCCTTCATTTTTCTGCTAAGGAGCCGAGAGAGAGAGAGAAGAAAAACACTAAGGGAAACACTCCATTTCCTTCTTGATTTGCTTCAACCCAAGTAACAAATCCAATTCTAAACCGATTAAAGTACTAAGTGTGAGTTGGGAAGCTTGAGGAACCAAGAAATATCAAAGGGGGTGAAGGATCACTCTACCAAGCCTTGCTTTGGAGGTACCAACATTTGATCATGATCTTTGTTGCTTTGAATCTTGCTTTAAGATGTGTTTTAGCTTAAGTTTTGGCTTGATTTCATGATTATGCAAGTGGGTGTGATGAATTTGGAAGTTTTCCCCTTTTATATGATGAACTAGGGCTTGAGGAATTTCTGCCCAATTTGTTGTATGATGCTTGTATATTGCAATTAAGGTTGTATAAGGTGTTTTGGTAGTGATTAGAACAAGAAAATTGAGAAAGTTCCGTTGATTACAAAAAAATTCCCAGAATCTGGAAAATTTTTCCCCTCTTTTCTGTCCGGTTTTGTAGCTCCATGTTAGAGGCCGAATTGGCCTTATGTCAAAACATGAAAGTTGTAGAGAATGGTATTTTATAAGTGCCTATAAAATTTCAGCTCAATCGGAGCAACGTAGCTTGTGAAAAGATGAAAATACCCTTGCTGTTTTAGGTTATTTTCCAGAATGCCGCGTGGATAGTTTAGTCAATTTGATGGTGTTTATTCACTGTAATCCGTTCAGTTTTAGTCTTTTCCCAAAACATGAAAGTTTTAGTTCCCTGTCTTAGCTTTGTAACGCCACCAAGAACGCCTTAAACGGACCTCGGTAGACTGAGATATGGTCATTTAAGTGCAGTGCGGTTGATTAGCCGAATACTTGAAACCAGGTTATGTGAATTGAGAATTTGATCAGGTTACATTGAAAATTAGACTAAGTGCTCTTCATGAAAGTTGTAGGCCCTCGTCTTAGCTTCGAAATGGTATAAGCTGCATATCAATCCGATAAACGTAGCCTCGGATATGTTAATTTCGCAAAACCCGTCAAATCTGTCTTGGGTTAAGTTGTCTTTTCGTACTTGATATTAGCTTAAATTTTGTTCTTATGTTATTTTGAGCCTATGGAATGGCTAATGAACTGAGATTATGATATGGATGATGTTGGGTTGGATTGAGTAAGGATTGAAGCCTAAATGGCTGGAAATTTGGTAAACACAATGGGCATGCTGCCCAAATTTACGCTCGTGGACTATAAAAATACCCTTGCGACTTGGGTAGAGTTGATATGAATATCACTTGAACCATCTAGGGTACTTGAGTCTTCTTGTTCCGAGGTATATAAGTAAGGATTTGGCCGAACTTGTACCCTTGAAAAATGAAATAATGATTGCTCGAAGTATGTTTTCCTTGTACTTTCGACTCGCATGGCATTTTCAAGTATAAATGTTACAAAGTTTTATTGTTTAAAAAGCGAGCAAGTGTTTCACGACTACTCTCCAAGTGAATTCCAATTTCTTGATTTTTATTGAACGAAACGTCTAAGTTTCGAATCGTAGTCATGTTTCAAAGTTCTCAAACTCAATTTTATCGCAGATTTGGACTCCGAACCCGGAGTATAACCTGAAAGTGACCTGTAAAGGCACTATATCTTTTGGTGAGTGCTTTCAAATACCGAATTGAACTTGATACTTATACTTGATACGTGACCAATATGATTACATGTCAAATGCGTGAATTGCTAGGGCAGGTGTGTACTTTATCACACTAGCCGTTCTAGTGGTGACTTGCTTGAAATGTTTTCATGAATACCTGCTTGCACGTGTTAATCACTAGGCAGGGGAGTGTACTACACCTTAAGGGTGGAAAGGACTCTTACCCTGACCTGGTAATCTCTTGTTGGACGCAACGTCGTTGGATGAATTCCTCGACTAGTCCCTAATCTCTTGTTGGACGCAACGTCGTTGGATGAACTGCTCGACTAGTCCCTAATCTCTTGTTGGACGCAACGTCGTAGGGTGAATCCCTGGACCAGTCCCAGGTATACTCGAGTATTATCACCCGTGTTTATTGAGGATTTTGGGCCCAGTAGGGGGTGTGAATGGTGGACGGAGAGTAGTGTAAGTGGTGTTCTACTGGATTGGTTATTTACTTGAAAGTTGACGGAGTGTCAACTATTACGTGATCAAGCTCCTGGTTGCAATGGGAATTTGGCTCTTGAGAGTCCTCCGTATCCTTATACTTTGGAACGACTATTGCTTATTGGATTATTGTTTCTTCTGAAAAACTTTTACACTCGCTCATTTTAAGATTGCTACTTGACGTGTTATTGCTCACATTTATGAACTCTTCATGCTCGTTACTTTGCTATATCGAAAACTTGTACTTATAAATAATGGTCAATTTGCTATTTGGAACCTCACTGGGCTTTTAGCTCATTCCACTCCATTTGTTTTCCTTTCAGGGGTACGAGCGAGGGTGAGATGTGTAAAGACTAGCGTAGTCTAGTTGTTCTTGATTTTCTTTTGAATTTTGACTTGTACTTGTAACGACCCCACCTCCCCCTAAGGCGTACCAGAGGGTTCGGCGGGCCGCCTGCCCAGCTCTCGCCGGGACTCAGTCGTTCGCTACAGTCCTCAATTAAAAATTGAAATAAATCACTAGAATAAATAGGGCATTGATCCAAACTTAAAGCGGAACTTATATACATTGCCAACCCAAAAGAGAATATAAACATCAAATATACAAGGGTTCTCAATCCTTCAACCGTCCAGCTCGTGCCAAGCACTAGGCGAGAACCACTACAAAAGAAACAAAAGAAACAAAACTAGATTGGCTAGTCTATCTCAAGCTCACGTCCTCGCTCACCTTTCCCTGTAAGGAAAACAAAACTAAAGGAATGAGCTAAAAGCCCAGTGAGGTTCCGAACACATAATCAGATAATCAATCCAATACATTAAACATGGAGTATCAATAATTCAAGAAACATTTACAATGGAAAGCGATAGTAACACATTCATTAAAAGGATACGGCTCACAAGGAGCAATTCGTTATTTCGTTCATTCGATCTCCTGACATTTCCCCTTATTCCTCCAATCATTTGAAAATGCATTTTTCGTTTATCAATAAACCCTCGTTCGTTCGTTCGTTCATTCATTCATTCATTCACTCCCGTCCTGGCCGTTGGCCAGTCTCCACCAACCTACAGGGTAATACTCGAGTATACCGAACGTTCACCCAAGTCCCTAATCGCCCGACCGAGTCCGCTTCTGGCTCGAAACGATCGGTAACAAGGGGCAATGGCCAGTTCAGCCCAAAAGGCTTACATTCATGCGCAAGTAACATTTCAATCATTAAATCCTTGAAAATTGCACAGTTATTTTGGTCGAGTGCGATAAAGTACACACTCGCCTAGAAAGCTCGTTTTAGAAATCATTAAAAGCAATTAACACATTAGCAAATGATAACAACAAGCCATAAAGTCAAATAAGGAACACTCACCTAGATATGCAAAATAACGTGCAAAATATCCTTCCGGATATTACCCTTAGTCACCAATGAAACCTAAGGTTGAACAAGAGAACATATTACAGTTTATCGAGCAAAACATTTAAGGGAAACAAAGAAACCTGACTAATTAGGAGTAAAACGTGGAAAGATGACTTTCAAATAAGAAGAGGGTTGTTTGAACCCCAGGATGAAAAATCATGTTTTAAAATGGAAAACCGGTCATGGTATTGGCCAAACAAAAGTATACAAGTTCAAATAGAAACCTAGCCCTCGAGCGAAAATTTGGGCAGCACGCCCTTTGTGTTTACCTAATTTTCCAGCCATTTTGGCTTCATTATTTTTTCTCAACCATAACCCAACATCACACATAAGCAATTCAAGTCAAGAGCCGTTCCATAGGCTCACAATATCATAAGAATAAGAATTACAACAATCACAAGTGCAGAAATTCAACTTAGCACAAGACAGATTTGACGTACGAATGCGGAAATAACATATCCAAAGCTATGCTTATCGGATTGAGACAAAACCTATGCCGTTTCGAAACTAAGACACAGAGCTACAACATTCATGAAGGTCACTTAGTCCAGTTCCTAATGTAACTTAGTCAAATTCTCAAATTACTAAACCAGAAACCAATTCGTCGGCTGTTTAAACGCAGAACACTGTAATGGACATATCTCAGAGTACACAAGTCCGAATCAGGTGTTCTTAGAGGCATTTGAAAGCTAATTCAGAATACTACAACTTTTATGTTTTGGCAAAAAGCTAAATCAGAATGGATCCTAGTCGAAAAACGTGATAAACTGGACTTAACTGATCACACGGACTGCTTGGGAAATACTTAAAATAGTAAGGGTATTTTGGACTTTTCACGTCTTACGTTGCTCCGATTGAGCTGAAATTTTGTAGGCACCTATAAAATACCATTATCTACAACTTTCCTTCTTTTACCTAAGGCCAATTCGGCCTCTAACATAGGGATTCAAATTCGGATAGAATGTTGGGAAAAATTTTCCAGATTCTGGAATTTTTTGTAAACAATGGAACTTTCTTTAATTTCTTGGTCTAATCACTACCAAAGCCTCTCTTATAACCTTAATTTCAACATATATACTTCATACAACAAATTGGGCAGAAATTCATCAAGCCCTAGTTCATCATATAAATTGGGGAAAACTTCCAAATTCATCACACCCACTTGCATAATCATGAAATCAAGCCAAAACTTAAGCTAAAACACATCTTAAAGCAAGATTCAAAGCAACAAAGATCATGATCAAATGTTGGTACCTCAAAAGCAAGGCTTGGTAGAGTGATCCTTCACCCCCTTTGATATTTCTTGGTTCTTCAAGCTTCCCAACTCACACGTAGTACTTTAATCGGTTTAGAATTGAATTTCTTACTTGGGTTGAAGCAAATCAAGAAGGAAATTTTGTTTATCTTGCTCTCCTTTTCTCTCTCCCTTAGCTCAGCACTTACCAAGAAAAATGAGGGAAGATGGAGCTTAGTTATCTTATAGGAAGACAAGAAGATTAGAGCTAATTGTGACCACAATTTTTGACCAACACTTGGCCTAATCTTGACCACAAAATTTTTCTCTTTCTTTCCCTTGCATATGAGCCACAATTTCGGTAAAGCTTGCTGCCAAGAGAGAAGATATTTTGCTCAAGTTCAATAAATTTGTTTGGTGAGAAAAAATGGTGGTCAAATGGTGCGTTCAATCGGTAGTGCGCGGGACCTGCCGGTTCGCGCCGTTTTTCTTAAAAACTCACGTACTAGGGTTTTTACTTCCCATTCACTAACCTTATATCATTGCTACCAATCACATATTATTTCTCACTTAAAAGTCACTTTTAATCCTCAAATTTAATCCTTACTCTGTACCGAAAATTCATCCGGCGAAAAATCGCGAAAACCCTAATTTTGCTGCAAACTTGAAACCGAAGCGTAAAACCCTATTTTTTAGGTTTATCTACACTTAATGTGAAATATTTGGGTAGTGGCCTTTGATAAATACTAATTTTCAAATAAAAGGGTATTTTTGAGGAAAAATACAAGGAATTTGCGAGTCCTCACAGTACTCGCGCTATTCCTCGAATGGCTTGTTTTGTACTTGGATTGTATACGCTTTGAACTAGTTTGAGTATATCGAGACTTTGTACCCTATTTCCTATCCATGTATATTATAAGCTTGAATCGTGGATGTTATTTATGGTTCATGGATGCGTATGTACATGATTCGCGCGAGGTTGTGAGTGAGTCCTGGCGAGAGCTGGGCAGGCGGTCCGCCAAACCCTTTGGTACACCTTAGGGGGAGGTGGGGTCGTCACAGATGGTATCAGAGCTCCTATTGAACTCGTGCCGGGAGAGGGTTCTCCGACTGTGGGGATTGACTTGTTAAGTATGGAACAATTGTCTGTTGTTGGAGACCTTAGTTAGTTATGCCAGGTAGAAATATCTAATATGGATAATTTACTCTTGGGACCGGCCGACTCGAGTTGTGAATTGTCCTATTGTGGATTCTTGTACTTGGGTATCACATAGTGAAGAGCGTTAGAATAAGGGTCTGTATCTTGATTGCACTTGAGATGAGTTTTGATGGAAAAGGTTAAAGCGTGGATGATTCTAATATTTAACCTTGTTATTGGACTGATCAAAGGGGTTTGCAATACTTGAACTGTCTGAGACAGACTACAATGAGCTCATTTGGGACTTGAACTTGTTTTGGCGAGTGTGCTCTTACGTACATGTAATGGACATGAGTAATATGACCTATATGTGGAATTGAATTCGGTGACTGTTTGAGAATGTGAATTGCTGGGTATAGGCTAGTCGACTGAGTTCTTATTCGTACCTGTGTTTCTTGAGCTTGAAGTAATTGAATCTACTTTTGAACTTATATGTTTGAACCCTGCTTTGACCTTGCTTTTGAACTTATTCGTATTTGTGTGGCTGTAGACCAGCTACTACTCCTCTGTAGCGGTTGAACTAAAACTCTCTGGTGAGACTTTGCCTGTTGTGTTTCCAAGCACCGCCAGGGGTAAAATTTTCAACTTGAGAAATTTTCGACTTGAGGCTAAGCCATGTTCTAAATTTTTCGAATATCTGAGACTTTACTTTCAACTCAGGACTATTTATGTGAATTGAGCCCTTTTTGCATGTTCTATTTGGTTATTTCTTAGCTCTTTACTAAATGATAAGGTCATATAGAAGGGATTGGAGTGATTTCTAGTACCTGACTGACTTTGAAGGACTCTTAGTACCCGTTGGAATTTCGAGGGCGAAATTCATTTAAGGAGGGGAGATTGTAACATCCCAAATATTAGGAGGTTGTTTGTGAAGAAAATATTAAAGTGTATTTCTTTGGGTTTGATTTAAAACCTAATTTTGTTTTAAAAGACTAGAAACCCTAATGTTTAATCACTGGAATTGGAAAATTCCTCACGTTTTCTTAAAAATTCCCTTTTATTTGGCAATTATTATTTATTAAAGCCCTACTATCCAATTATTCCATAATAAGTGCAAATGAGCTTAGAAAGTAGGGTTTCACTCTTCGTTTTCAAGATTGGGGCAAATTATGGTTTTCGCGATTTTTCTCCGGATGAATTTTCGGTACTGACCAAGGATCAATTTGGTGATTAAAAGTGACTTTTAAGTGAGAAATAATATGTGATTAGGAGCAATGAGATAAGGTTAGTGAATAGGAAGTAAAAACCCTAATACATGTGTTTTTAAGAAAAACGGCGAGAACCGGCGGGTCCCGCGCACTACGGTTTGAACGCACCACTTGACCACCACTTTCTTACCATACAAGCTCATTACTAATTGAGCAAAATATCTTCCCCCTCATGATTATATCTTGACCAAAATTGTGGCTCAAATGCAAGGAAAGAAAGAGAAAAATTTTGTGGACAAGATTAGGCCAAGTGTTGACCAAAATTGTGGTCACAATTAGCTCTAATCCTCTTACTTCCTTATAAGACAACTAAGCTCCATTTTTCCTTCATTTTTCTGCTAAGGAGCCGAGAGAGAGAGAGAAGAAAAACACTAAGGGAAACACTCCATTTCCTTCTTGATTTGCTTCAACCCAAGTAACAAATCCAATTCTAAACCGATTAAAGTACTAAGTGTGAGTTGGGAAGCTTGAGGAACCAAGAAATATCAAAGGGGGTGAAGGATCACTCTACCAAGCCTTACTTTGGAGGTACCAACATTTGATCATGATCTTTGTTGCTTTGAATCTTGCTTTAAGATGTGTTTTAGCTTAAGTTTTGGCTTGATTTCATGATTATGCAAGTGGGTGTGATGAATTTGGAAGTTTTCCCCTTTTATATGATGAACTAGGGCTTGAGGAATTTCTGCCCAATTTGTTGTATGATGCTTGTATATTGCAATTAAGGTTGTATAAGGTGTTTTGGTAGTGATTAGAACAAGAAAATTGAGAAAGTTCCGTTGATTACAAAAAAATTCCCAGAATCTGGAAAATTTTTCCCCTCTTTTCTGTCCGGTTTTGTAGCTCCATGTTAGAGGCCGAATTGGCCTTATGTCAAAACATGAAAGTTGTAGAGAATGGTATTTTATAGGTGCCTATAAAATTTCAGCTCAATCGGAGCAACGTAGCTTGTGAAAAGATGAAAATACCCTTGCTGTTTTAGGTTATTTTCCAGAATGCCGCGTGGATAGTTTAGTCAATTTGATGGTGTTTATTCACTGTAATCCGTTCAGTTTTAGTCTTTTCCCAAAACATGAAAGTTTTAGTTACCTGTCTTAGCTTTGTAACTCCACCAAGAACGCCTTAAACGGACCTCGGTAGACTGAGATATGGTCATTTAAGTGCAGTGCGGTTGATTAGCCGAATACTTGAAACCAGGTTATGTGAATTGAGAATTTGATCAGGTTACATTGAAAATTAGACTAAGTGCTCTTCATGAAAGTTGTAGGCCCTCGTCTTAGCTTAGAAATGGTATAAGCTGCATATCAATCCGATAAACGTAGCCTCGGATATGTTAATTTCGCAAAATCCGTCAAATCTGTCTTGGGTTAAGTTGTCTTTTCGTACTTGATATTAGCTTAAATTTTGTTCTTATGTTATTTTGAGCCTATGGAATGGCTAATGAACTGAGATTATGATATGGATGATGTTGGGTTGGATTGAGTAAGGATTGAAGCCTAAATGGCTGGAAATTTGGTAAACACAATGGGCATGCTGCCCAAATTTACGCTCGTGGACTATAAAAATACCCTTGCGACTTGGGTAGAGTTGATATGAATATCACTTGAACCATCTAGGGTACTTGAGTCTTCTTGTTCCGAGGTATATAAGTAAGGATTTGGCCGAACTTGTACCCTTGAAAAATGAAATAATGATTGCTCGAAGTATGTTTTCCTTGTACTTTCGACTCGCATGGCATTTTCAAGTATAAATGTTACAAAGTTTTATTGTTTAAAAAGCGAGCAAGTGTTTCACGACTACTCTCCAAGTGAATTCCAATTTCTTGATTTTTATTGAACGAAACGTCTAAGTTTCGAATCGTAGTCATGTTTCAAAGTTCTCAAACTCAATTTTATCGCAGATTTGGACTCCGAACCCGGAGTATAACCTGAAAGTGACCTGTAAAGGCACTATATCTTTTGGTGAGTGCTTTCAAATACCGAATTGAACTTGATACTTATACTTGATACGTGACCAATATGATTACATGTCAAATGCGTGAATTGCTAGGGCAGGTGTGTACTTTATCACACTAGCCGTTCTAGTGGTGACTTGCTTGAAATGTTTTCATGAATACCTGCTTGCACGTGTTAATCACTAGGCAGGGGAGTGTACTACACCTTAAGGGTGGAAAGGACTCTTACCCTGACCTGGTAATCTCTTGTTGGACGCAACGTCGTTGGATGAATTCCTCGACTAGTCCCTAATCTCTTGTTGGACGCAACGTCGTTGGATGAACTGCTCGACTAGTCCCTAATCTCTTGTTGGACGCAACGTCGTAGGGTGAATCCCTGGACCAGTCCCAGGTATACTCGAGTATTATCACCCGTGTTTATTGAGGATTTTGGGCCCAGTAGGGGGTGTGAATGGTGGACGGAGAGTAGTGTAAGTGGTGTTCTATTGGAGCGGTTATTTACTTGAAAGTTGACGGAGTGTCAACTATTACGTGATCAAGCTCCTGGTTGCAATGGGAATTTGGCTCTTGAGAGTCCTCCGTATCCTTATACTTTGGAACGACTATTGCTTATTGGATTATTGTTTCTTCTGAAAAACTTTTACACTCGCTCATTTTAAGATTGCTACTTGACGTGTTATTGCTCACATTTATGAACTCTTCATGCTCATTACTTTGCTATATCGAAAACTTGTACTTATAAATAATGGTCAATTTGCTATTTGGAACCTCACTGGGCTTTTAGCTCATTCCACTCCATTTGTTTTCCTTTCAGGGGTACGAGCGAGGGTGAGATATGTAAAGACTAGCGTAGTCTAGTTGTTCTTGATTTTATTTTGAATTTTGACTTGTACTCGCGATATTCCTCGAATGACTTGTTTTGTACTTGGATTGTATACGCTTTGAACTAGTTTGAGTATATCGAGACTTTGTACCCTATTTCCTATCCATGTATATTATAAGCTTGAATCGTGGATGTTATTTATGGTTCATGGATGCGTATGTACGTGATTCGCGCGAGGTTGTGAGTGAGTCCTGGCGAGAGTTGGGCAGGCGGTCCGCCAAACCCTTTGGTACACCTTAGGGGGAGGTGGGGTCGTCACAAATTTGGCTGCTGAGTTTTGGGGGTTTTATGATTCTTGGAATCTGATTACTAATTTCTGTGGCTTTTACCTATTGGGAACTTGAACTTGCAATTTTGACTGTCTTTCTGGTTGTTTGATTGCTTCTCTCAATACTTTACTGACCCAAATCCTGTGTCATCAACACGTTTCTTAATTGGTATGATATCAGGATTTCAGTCCCGTAGCCATACATGCGAGTAGCTTTTACTTGTAAAATTTGCATTATGTTGATCTAATGTTAATTGCAGAGAGAGTATTTAGCCAGTTGACTTTGATTTTATAACTAGACATACACTAAAAATTGTTCGCCTTCAACTCCCCATTTATTTGCGGGACCAAATGAAAATGTTGAGGCAAAAGGTCATTTGTCCAAAGACCCTTATAAGGTTTGCCAATTTCACCAAGTTGAAACCTCTTCAATTTGACGGGAACATAGACAAAGATAACAAGAAACCCTTCATTCAAAGGAATCCAGGCTCTAAATTCTTCAACTTATTCATGTCTTCTTTGAAACCTGAAACAGCATGTTCTTGCAAACACACAGAAAGTTTACAACCATCCTTTTCCCCTTCATTTGCTGAAGAATAGGGCAAAAAGAAACGGGGCTCAACGCTTCCAAGTAGGTTTCTTGACAGAGGAAAAATTGTAACAGGACCTCCCCAACCAAAGTCCACTGTGGATGGCCTAAGTGTCTCCAATCAGAAATTCCACTCACCTTTGCTCCTACTGTGGTCCCTTCATGATAATTTAGCTCCTGAAAATCGATAAATGATCGAACATATTCATCAGATACATTGTATTTGCTCTTGTTGATCAATTCTACTGTTTTATATATCGGTTGATCGACATGGTCTTCAGCCTTGGTCAGAATTCCCCAGTATCCTGCTGGTAGTGGTGGTTTGACTAGCTTTCTTATGTTGATTGCATATGCAAACTTCACTTTCTCATCAGAAGGGATCCCAGAAGCCTTAACTCTGTTTCACGAATTAAAGATCAAGTCAAGGGTAGGGACGGAATCAATTTTTGTGAAAATACATTTATATGGTCATGTAATCATGAAAATCATCCTAACAAAAATTTGTAGCTTTTTGATATAACCTCCAACATCACGTGTGCTTCCAAAATATATTCATTTGCCATTCCTTTCATTATAATTCAAAGTGGAGTGATTCTCTTACTGGTAGTATTCAATTATTTTTCTCTGTCTTTTTTTTTTTAATCTGTGCTAGCTTCAAGCTATGTGCCGAATTGCTTGACAAGTCTTAGCCCAGTGATTTTGATGCTATTATTGTTGATCTTCTTAGCATGCACGTAAACGGGGTTGAAGGTGCAATTGGAGGTTAATATTGCAACTGTAAGGAATGAAACTCCTGTTATAAGCATGTATTTATGAACTCATAATAGTCTATGACAATTGTCATATAGCTTACTATATTAAATCCTTTTCCTGCTGTGATTAATAAATGAATTACTCGTTGATGTAGTCTCAGTGATAATACATATAATTGCTTTATTTTCTTAGGAAAACTCTTGTGTGTTTGTTACACTTCATTGCGCGAGTAGTAATTCTGTTGGTCAACTTATAGCTAGGTTCTACAGGTTGTATGAAGTTGCACATACTTTCAGGTTGACAAATCTGATTTGAATTTGGATCCATTGCTCTCTGGACACGTGTCTGTTGCTCCATTAATGTCTTCTTTTTTTGGAAAAAGAGTCAAGGAGTACTTGATCAGGTCTCAAGCAGAAGACAAATGATACAATTTCTCTACCATGTGATCGCAGCAAGCATCGTTTATTGCCATGAATTTATTTGAGAGAGCAAGTTTAGAGATGATGACTACATTAGAGGGATGTTGAGGGGGAGTGAAGGAACTAGGGAGAAAAAGGGAGAGCTATGATGTGAGATAGATTGTTGATGCTTATCTGATTTCTGTTGTGTGCTATTGTGTTGTTAAAATCTTGAGTGTTGTGTCTTTTGTTTTACTTTTTGACTTATTTCATCCCTTTGCAGTGCTGCAGGGTGTCTTTTTGTTGATACTTAGCCTGTGCACTGATCTGTTGGTGGTTTATGTCATTTTTTTTAATATTCTGATATACGTTTCTTTTGGATAATATGACCTGCAGTTTCCATTTGGCTAAAACATTTGGTTGAAATATCTTTATTTATTGAAATTTTAAGCTGCTTTCTGGTAGTTATAGGAGTTCATTAGCACTGAGATTCTTAGCTTAAAAGAATAACTGTTGAATAATGAATCATTATACGATTAAAATTATGAGCTAATTCATTGTGATTATTTACAAGTTCAATTGATTCGTACTAAAAATGATAATATGATTATAATGGATAGAAACTAAAAACAACTTGTAATGAGAGGAATGTTTTGAGAATAGGAAATATTGCAACATATCAACAAATACTCAAAAAGGAAGTTAGAAAATATTTTCACTGACAAACCAAATACCAGAAAATTATGAAAAAAAGGAATTTGGAAAATATTTTCACTAAGTAACCAAACACCAGAATATTATGGAGAAGGAAGTGATTTTCCAGGAAAATGACTTCGATATGAAAGATATTTTCAGTCCAACCAAACGGACCCTAAGGCTTTTGGCTTTTCCTTTGCAGAGTTCAATTAGCGCTTGGGTGGAGAGCAGAATGGAGAAGGACGAGGGTGCTGGGGTTGTAGGTAGCAGCAGTGAGTTCCATGCAGATGAGCATCCTATGGAATTGGAATCACAATTGGAAGAAGAACATGAAATCGATGATGAAGGAGAAGGCACTACTGCTAACACTATGGCTAATATTGAAGGAGAAGAAGATGATGATGATGATGAGGATGAAGAGGAAGAAGGGTATAAATTCAGGTTCAGTGATGACATGGATCCTCTGGCTTTTACCAAAGAGGACGCATCTGGGCTCCAGCCTTACGAACAATTCCAGCGCCTGGAGCATGACTATGAAGCTTTGGCTGCCAAAAAGCGCAAGGCCCGTCTCCAAGCCATACCCCAAGGGTACCCTCTCTCTCTCCTTCTGACTATTTGCTAATCAAAAGCAACTTGCACTATTTCTTCAAGTCCTTTGAATGAGTATTGCTAATAATACCAGAGGAAAAAGATAGCTCCTCTATTAGCGCGACCAATTCTTCAAATTTTTACAACGTAGGTTGCTCTTATTTAGTTCCGTCTTCTTGTTATTGTGATTTTGATTGAAAATTCATCGTTTGTTTCCTATCAAGAGCTTCATGCAAATTGTGTTCTGTTTGCTTCAATAAGACATGTTTAATAAATTTTGGAAACAATCAAGTCATCCCGCTGTTCTCAACTTATTTTTTTCATTCCTCAAAATCAGTGTTTTCTCCTCAGACAATTTGGTTTGGGTACTCGATTCTTTTCTGAAAACATTCTTGGGGTGCTAATTATGGTATGCCCCTCTGTAATTCCTCTGCTTTCTTTGCTGGATAAAACCACACAGCTTTTGTTTCTCAACAGCGTGTATTGCTATTGATATATCATTGTATGTAGTTACCCTTGCCGAGCCTGTGAGGGAACTGATTAAAATGTTCCTAATTCTTGGTAGTGCATTTAAGATGTGTATCTGCTGTAAATATGGAGATAACATGAGTAGGCTTCAGGTGGGTGTTTAACGAGTATCTTGTAGCCCATAAATTGCCCTACATACATGAAAGCTCCAGTAGATTGTTTTAAGGAGTAAAAAATGATGCTCCTTTTGAGGCCTGGCCTCCTCAAAATTGTGGTTTTCGTTTTCCTTATAATGATGAATATTGAGATCGCCGTGCTGTCTATCTAATCGCCACCTGCCACTCTGTATGCACTTGATTTCGTTACGACTTGGTGGTGAACAGCTGTGATCTCACTTTTTTACTTTTGCATCCAAGGATAGTTTGCAAAGGACTCTGCATGCATTTGAATTATTTTCTATTTTAAAATGGGGCAGTTGCATGGAACTTCTGCACCATTGGTTGAATATATAATGATATGTGATGTTTATTTTTTTCCGGTCGAAATGTTAAACCAACTTAATGCCCTAGTTTTTAGGTTGTAATGGACTTAGCAACCATTTTGTTAATTGCATAATCATGTAATACTCAATACTCAATCGTCACCCTTGTTTGTTAGGTCCATATTCTTACTTGTTCCATTGGGTTATTTTTGCTCTAGCTGATTTTTCCAATCTGTTCTTAATTTTCTATTGTATACTGGAGACACTCTCTTTGGGGTAGGGAACATATTCAATATACCAGGGACCAGCTGCTGCAGTTGGGAGAAGTATTCTTACCACATTGTTCCTTTGTTTTATTTTCAGTAATAAATATTCGGTTGGAGTTTGAAATATTTCAAAGTGTTGACAATGGCGAAATAGGTTTTACATTAAATACATCTTGTGTACAGGAGGGGCTCTCCCGACCTTCTCGGCCTTTGGCTGGGGACAAAAGCAGACGGGACCAAGGTCTGTATTGCGCTTATCATCGAGATGTGGGGTACGATACAGAGGATTGCCGTCACCTCAAGAAAGACATTGAAAAACTGATCAAGCGAGGTCACCTTGGGCAGTTCATACGAGATGAACGAGCTGACCAGCAACGAGGAAGCCCCAGGTCGGAACGTCCGAGCTACCCCCGGGACCGACCTCAGGGGTCTCGTGTCCGAACTCCCGAGCGAGAAACACAGAATCTGACGGGCGTGATTAACACTATTGCCGGAGGACCTGCTGGCGGGGATAGTCATACAGCTCGGCGTCATAATCGCCCCCCTCCCACGGGGGAGAGCTCGGCCAAGCGATTGAAGATATACGAGGAAATTATTTATGGACCTGAAGACGCAGTCCCTTTGGCCTCTAATAACCATGAAGCCATAGTGATAGAAATCATCACCTGTAATTACAAGGTGAAGAAAGTATATATAGACAACGGAAGTCCCATAGACGTGCTGTATTACAAGACCTTTAAGGAGCTACAGCTGGAGGACAGACAGCTTATACCAGTTCGAACTCCGTTGATCGGTTTTGCAGGTCCTCCCGTGAGGTCGGAAGGAATGATCACTCTCATGGTTACGGTGGGGGTGTCTCCGAAGTGCCGAACGGTCCCGGTAAACTTTGCGGTAGTCAAGGAGCCGTCGTCGTACAATATGATTCTGGGACAGCCAACACTGAATGCCCTCCGAGCTATTTGCTCCACCTTGCACCTTAGTATGAAGTTCCCTACTCCTGCGGGGGTGGCTGAGGTGCTGGGAGATCCGGAGGTGGCGAGGGCGTGTTATATTGCCACCCTCAAGGGCAAGGAGAAATTGGTAGCTCAGACAGTTTGTTTGGAGCCCTGGGAGCCCATGGAGAAAGGGGAGAGATTGGAGACAGACGAGGGGTTGGTCGAGCTGCCCATCCAGCCCGACCGACCTGAGCGCACGGTGAAGGTCGGTGCCTACCTAGGCGAGCTGACTAGGAGTTCTTTAGAATCTCTCTTGGAGGAATATGCTGAGATTTTTGCTTGGAGTGCGGATGACATGCCGGGAATCCCCACCGATCTGGCGGTCCACAAGCTACATGTGGACCCCAACGTCGGACCTGTGAAGCAGAAGAAGAGGAACTTTGCTCCTGAAAGGAAGGAGGTCGTCAAAAGCGAGGTGGGTAAGTTGCTGGAGGCTAGGATCGTTAAGGAAGTCTACTACGACCTGGCTAGCCAATCCGGTGCTGGTCAAGAAGGAGGAGAAAACTTGGAGGATGTGTGTGGATTTCACTGACTTAAATAAAGCTTGCCCAAAGGATTGTGTGACAGCCCCACCTCCCCCTAAGGCGAACCAGAGGGTTCGGCGGGCCGCCTGCCCAGCTCTCGCCGGGACTCAGTCGTTCACTAAAGTCCTCAAATAAATTACGAGATAAATCTCAAATATTACATCAAATTCTCCAATAATTACATGTCAAAAGCGAAGCGGAAATAATTCTCAACTATACATAAAATGATTTCCAAATCCAAACTATACAAGATATATGTCATCCAGTCACGTGAACAATTGCATGTCACAAATGGTCCACAAATATACATCCAAGTCTCCAATAATTACATGTCACAATTGCAGCGGAAACTAATCCCAACTATACATAAAATGATTCCAAATCAAAACTGTACAAAACATAGGCCATCCAATCACGTGCACAAGTACTATAAGTCCTTCCTTCGCCTTGAGCCCTGTGGAGGGGAATAAAATATTTTTGGGGTGAGCTAGAAGCTCAGCGAGTAACCAGCAAAATCATTAAGCAAATATATTTCACAATGTTGCATTTCGATGATTTCGATGATGTCATGATTCAGAGATCAAATGTCCGTTTAGTGCTCTCGTGAGCCAGTGAAATCATTGCACTAGAACACCCAACGCTCAAATAGATCATAACACACGAACAGAGAGAGGAAGCCCCTTTTTGAGCTCCAGATAACCATGAACATGAACCACAAACAGAGTGGAGACGTTGGTGTCCAGCACAAGACTTTCCCAGAACTCATTGAAGCCAAATCATGTCATGAATTCACATGCAAGCACGCATGATATGCAATCGAATAATTAATGCAAGAAACATTTCACAAGTACTTTGGAAATAGTTTAGGGTCACTCACCTCCACGGCTCACAATCCTCGTCCAATATAGCCAATTCCATCATTCAAGTCCAAGCCTTTCACATGAAACTTAAGGTAACCAACGCTATTAAAAATCGGACAGCATTTCCCCATAAATTCATCCTTTCCATCCTACAATCAAACACAATCACATAGCAATTAACCACAATTGCTCAAAACCAGAAAATAGTTTTGACGTCCTTTTGCGGTAATGGTGCCAAAAGCACTACGATGGTCGGATGAAGGTGCAAGACCCACCGTTTCGAAGCTAAAAACCAGGGCTACAACAATGTAGAAGGCCACTCAGTCCAAATCCCAGCACAACTAAGTCATATATGCCAAATACCAAACCAGAATCGTAATTGCAGGTTCCCAAATCACACAAAACTGTAATCAGTCCAATTCAGTCCACACAGGTCCAAATGCATTGATTCCAAAGGCACATGAAAGATAAGACATCAAGATACATTTCATCAGAAGACACCAACTTCAAAATCCAAACCAAATCCAGTCAAAATAGGCAATTACTATCGCAGTTCCGCACATTCTGTTCACCCAGAACAGCAACAGTAAAAACGGCATAACTCACTCTATACTACTCCAAATGCCCTGAAATTTTTCAGGCACTTCATACTCATCAATACCTACAACTTTCATGTTTTGAGAAAAGTCCAATTCGGCCTCTATCTATGACCTAAAATTTCGGACAGAATGTTCAACCAAGAACCCTAATTTTCCAGAAATTCTTCCAAATTCAAAATTGATTGCATTTCACAACAATTCACACCTACTAGAGCCAAAGCCCCTTATTACCAACCATCATACTAGTCCACAACATCAAAATCATATGAAACCAGAAAATTCCTCATAAAATGGAAAACTTCACCAAATCAAGCCAAACCAAGAAATAAATCATATATTCCAACACTCAAGCCACTTCTAAGCATAAGATAACCATCATTAGGTGTAGTAGAGGTTCAAGCATCACTTACCAAGTAATCAAGAGAGATAGGGAGTGTGGACACCTTAGCTCTCCAAAAAAAACTTCACTAAGCACTCAAGAGCACCAAAGGAAGGAATTTTATGGAGTAGATTCTAGTTTAAGCACTTGAGTTGGGAGATTTGAGCTTGTTGGAAGCTTAAACTTGGAAGAGTTTTTCTTTCTTCTTGGATGAGAGGTTCGGCCATCAAGGAGCAATAAATGGTAAGTTTTGTTCAATTTTTAAGATATTTAAACAAGTGGTCAAAAGGTCAAAAAATAGAATAGTAAACCATAAAGTCCAACCAATCATATTGTGACACTTGTCACACTCATTAATGCAACTCTATCCTTTTGTCTCTCCAATACAAATACCTTAACACTTTGTAAAATAATATCACTTAATACAAAAATCCAACAAGTTGTCAAAAATATAATGCATTTACCGCACTTGCGGGTCCCACGTCCAAAATACGCTTTTAATTTCTCAAAAACTAACCGATACTAGAAAAATCATTTTAAAACTATTTTTACTCATAAACTTTATCTGGGGAATTTTTCTAATAAAGAAAATGTAGAAAAGGCGGGCGATTAAATAAAATAAACCCTAGAAAATTAGAAAATTTTCGGGTTCTCATACTCATACTTTTCGGGGCGTCACAATCTCCCCTCCTTAAAAGAATGTCGTCCTCGACATTCCATCTTGTACCAATCAAGTCAAGACATCCCGCAAAAATATCTCAAGAGTCAAATCAAACCCACAGTCCGGCATCCTAAACTTCAAGCCTAGGATACACTACAGAGATCTGAAGCCTAAGCTCTGATACCAACTGTGACAGCCCCACCTCCCCCTAAGGCGAACCAGAGGGTTCGGCGGGCCGCCTGCCCAGCTCTCGCCGGGACTCAGTCGTTCACTAAAGTCCTCAAATAAATTACGAGATAAATCTCAAATATTACATCAAATTCTCCAATAATTACATGTCAAAAGCGAAGCGGAAATAATTCTCAACTATACATAAAATGATTTCCAAATCCAAACTATACAAGATATATGTCATCCAGTCACGTGAACAATTGCATGTCACAAATGGTCCACAAATATCACAATTGCAGCGGAAACTAATCCCAACTATACATAAAATGATTCCAAATCAAAACTGTACAAAACATAGGCCATCCAATCACGTGCACAAGTACTATAAGTCCTTCCTTCGCCTTGAGCCCTGTGGAGGGGAATAAAATATTTTTGGGGTGAGCTAGAAGCTCAGCGAGTAACCAGCAAAATCATTAAGCAAATATATTTCACAATGTTGCATTTCGATGATTTCGATGATGTCATGATTCAGAGATCAAATGTCCGTTTAGTGCTCTCGTGAGCCAGTGAAATCATTGCACTAGAACACCCAACGCTCAAATAGATCATAACACACGAACAGAGAGAGGAAACCCCTTTTTGAGCTCCAGATAACCATGAACATGAACCACAAACAGAGTGGAGACGTTGGTGTCCAGCACAAGACTTTCCCAGAACTCATTGAAGCCAAATCATGTCATGAATTCACATGCAAGCACGCATGATATGCAATCGAATAATTAATGCAAGAAACATTTCACAAGTACTTTGGAAATAGTTTAGGGTCACTCACCTCCACGGCTCACAATCCTCGTCCAATATAGCCAATTCCATCATTCAATTCCAAGCCTTTCACATGAAACTTAAGGTAACCAACGCTATTAAAAATCGGACAGCATTTCCCCATAAATTCATCCTTTCCATCCTACAATCAAACACAATCACATAGCAATTAACCACAATTGCTCAAAACCAGAAAATAGTTTTAACGTCCTTTTGCGGTAATGGTGCCAAAAGCACTACGATGGTCGGATGAAGGTGCAAGACCCACCGTTTCGAAGCTAAAAACCAGGGCTACAACAATGTAGAAGGCCACTCAGTCCAAATCCCAGCACAACTAAGTCATATATGCCAAATACCAAACCAGAATCGTAATTGCAGGTTCCCAAATCACACAAAACTGTAATCAGTCCAATTCAGTCCACACAGGTCCAAATGCATTGATTCCAAAGGCACATGAAAGATAAGACATCAAGATACATTTCATCAGAAGACACCAACTTCAAAATCCAAATCAAATCCAGTCAAAATAGGCAATTACTATCGCAGTTCCGCACATTCTGTTCACCCAGAACAGCAACAGTAAAAACGGCATAACTCACTCTATACTACTCCAAATGCCCTGAAATTTTTCAGGCACTTCATACTCATCAATACCTACAACTTTCATGTTTTGAGAAAAGTCCAATTCGGCCTCTATCTATGACCTAAAATTTCGGACAGAATGTTCAACCAAGAACCCTAATTTTCCAGAAATTCTTCCAAATTCAAAATTGATTGCATTTCACAACAATTCACACCTACTAGAGCCAAAGCCCCTTATTACCAACCATCATACTAGTCCACAACATCAAAATCATATGAAACCAGAAAATTCCTCATAAAATGGAAAACTTCACCAAATCAAGCCAAACCAAGAAATAAATCATATATTCCAACACTCAAGCCACTTCTAAGCATAAGATAACCATCATTAGGTGTAGTAGAGGTTCAAGCATCACTTACCAAGTAATCAAGAGAGATAGGGAGTGTGGACACCTTAGCTCTCCAAAAAAAACTTCACTAAGCACTCAAGAGCACCAAAGGAAGGAATTTTATGGAGTAGATTCTAGTTTAAGCACTTGAGTTGGGAGATTTGAGCTTGTTGGAAGCTTAAACTTGGAAGAGTTTTTCTTTCTTCTTGGATGAGAGGTTCGGCCATCAAGGAGCAATAAATGGTAAGTTTTGTTCAATTTTTAAGATATTTAAACAAGTGGTCAAAAGGTCAAAAAATAGAATAGTAAACCATAAAGTCCAACCAATCATATTGTGACACTTGTCACACTCATTAATGCAACTCTATCCTTTTGTCTCTCCAATACAAATACCTTAACACTTTGTAAAATAATATCACTTAATACAAAAATCCAACAAGTTGTCAAAAATATAATGCATTTACCGCACTTGCGGGTCCCACGTCCAAAATACGCTTTTAATTTCTCAAAAACTAACCGATACTAGAAAAATCATTTTAAAACTATTTTTACTCATAAACTTTATCTGGGGAATTTTTCTAATAAAGAAAATGTAGAAAAGGCGGGCGATTAAATAAAATAAACCCTAGAAAATTAGAAAATTTTCGGGTTCTCATACTCATACTTTTCGGGGCGTCACAGATTGCTACCCCCTTCCACGGATTGACCAGCTCGTGGACTCAACAGCTGGCTACGAGATCTTTTGTTTCTTGGACGCTTTCAAGGGGTACCATCAGATAGCCTTGGACGAGGAGGATCAGGAGAAGACCTCGTTTATTACCGAGGACGGCACTTATTGTTACGTCACCATGCCATTCGGGCTAAAGAACGCGGGCGCGACCTATCAGAGGTTGGTAAACAAATTGTTCAAAAATCAGATCGGCCGAAACCTGGAGGTATATGTGGACGATATGTTAGTAAAAAGTCAAACCCAGGAGCAGTTCATCTCTGACCTGAGGGAAATCTTCGAGGTTCTGCGGAGCTCAGGAATGCGGCTAAACCCAAAGAAGTATACTTTTGGGGTCCGGTCGGGAAAATTCTTGGGTTACATGATTTCTAAAGAAGGGGTGAGAGCCAATCCGGACAAGATCAAGGCCATCCTGGACATGGCTCCACCTCGGAATATTAAGGAGGTGCAACGTCTGATAGGGAGGATGGCAGCCTTGAACAGGTTCCTGTCCAGATCGGCAGTTCGGGGGTCGCCTTTCTTCAAGGCCTTGAAAGGAGGTCGGTAGTTTGTGTGGGGTCCAGAGTGCCAGAAGGCGTTCGCTGAACTGAAGGCGTACCTCACTCGGTTGCCAGCCCTAACTTCTCCCGAGTTGGGGGAGACCTTGTTCCTCTATTTAGCTGCGGGAGAGGGGGCCATTAGCACGGTGCTGGTGCGAGAAGAGAGCAAGGTTCAAAAACCTTTATATTATGTCAGCCGCGCCCTGTAGGGGGCCGAGGTAAGGTACTCGTCAATAGAGCGATATGTTCTAATGTTGGTACATGCAGCTCAGAAGCTCAGGACATACTTCCAAACTCATCCTGTTGTGGTGGTGACGGACCAACCCTTGAAAGAGATCCTTTCCAAGCCCGAGGCTTCAGGACGGATGGTGAAGTGGGCTGTGGAGCTGTCAGAATACGATCTGGGATACCAGCCAAGGACAGCTATCAAAGCCCAAGCCTTGGTGGACTTCATAGCGGATGGCGTCTCCTTTGGGTCGACCGAAGCAGAGGCCGAACAGGCTGAAGAGACAAATAAAGGTGGAAAGGATGAAGGAATCATCAAGGACGCACACCCCAGGCGAGCAGCCGAAGCCCTACAGGCCCAAAAAACTACCAAGGCCGTGCTGATCCGAGAAGCAGTCGAGGTCCTAGCGGCTGAAGACGCTGCTGGGGTCGCTCAGGCCAGTCAGGTAGCAGAGGTCGAACAGGTCGGAGAAGTAGTTGAGACCGAGCAGGTCAAAGAGGCTGTCGAGGCCAGTCAGGTCGGGAAGGCAGCTGAGGTTGGGCTGGCCGGAGAGGCTGCCGAGACCAAGAAGGCTACAAAGGCTGAAGAACAGATGGATCCTCCTTGGACATTGTACGTGGATGGTGCGTCAAGCAAGGAAGGATGCGGAGTCGGGCTCCTCCTAATCAGTCCTACTGGGGAAGAACTGCCCTACGCACTAAGGTTCGATTTTAGAACTTCTAACAACGAATCAGAATATGAAGCTCTGATTGCAGGGATGGAAATTGCCCGCAAGTTAGGAGTCAGATCGATAAAAGTCTATAGCGACTCGCAGCTGATAGTGAACCAGGTTTGGGGGAGCTATGAGGTCAAAGAGGGGACGCTGAGAAAATACGTGGCCAAGACGCGTGAGTTGAAGGGCCTGTTCGAGCAGTTCGCGCTTGAGCAAATTCCGCGGAGTCAGAACAAGAGAGCTGATGCCCTGTCCAAACTGGCCTCCACCTCGGTTGGCATCTTGGGTCGAGAGATAGTGATGGAGGTCGTCAGAAGTCGGGCGTATGAACAGGTGAGTGCTGCGGTCATACATGTGGTGAGCTCGTGGATGGATCCTATTGTTCGATATTTGGCTCAGGGTGAGCTTCCGCCGAGCAGAATAGAGGCTCGCAAGATTCTCCTAAAATCACAGAGGTACGTGCTCACACATGGAGTCCTGTACAGGAAATCTTACTTGCAGCTCTGGTTGAAGTGTGTAACGCCTGAGGAAGGGGGCTATGTCCTGCGCGAGCTACATGAAGGCCTCTGCGGCAACCATGTCGGTCCAAGAGTATTGGCTAAGAAGGGAATGCTGGCTGGATACTATTGGCCCACCATCTTCAGGGACTCAGCCGAACTGGTAGCCAGATGTAAATCATGCCAGTTGCACGCCCCAGTTCATCATGCCCCAACTCAGGAAATGATTCTTCTTCATAGCCCGTGGCCGTTCTTCCAGTGGGGAATTGACTTGTTAGGACTTTTCCCCCGAGCTCCAGGTGGTTATGAACACTTGGTGGTGGCAATTGATTACTTCACCAAGTGGATAGAAGTTGAGCCGCTCAGTACAATCAGCAGCAGGTCGATACATAAGTTCCTTTGGAGGAACGTAGTCTGCCGATTTGACATACCAAGGGTTCTCGTTTCGGATAATGGCCGACAGTTCGCGGATCATTCGCTTCAGGAGTGGTGCGCTGAGTTGGGCATCCAGCAGCACTTCACCTCAGTAGGGCACCCCCAAGCCAATGGGCAGGTCGAGAATGTTAACAGGACCATCTTGCACGGCTTAAGAACAAGAATAGAGTCTGCGCAAACTGGTTGGTTGGACGAGCTGCCCACTATATATGGGCTTATCGGACGACACCTCGGACGGCCACCCAAGAGACCCCATTCGTCCTGACATACGGGGTCGAAACAGTGATCCCAACAGAAATTGGAGTACCCTCGGGTAGGGTGCAACACTTTGTGGCTCAGGGCAATGAGGAAGAAATGCGGTTTGACTTGGATATGCTCGAGTATCGAAGGGAAGAGGCGGCTATAAGAATGGCTAAATATAAGGGTCAGATCGCACGTTACTACAATGCCATGGTAAGACATCTTTCTTTCAAGTCAGGGGACTTGGTGTTACGCAAAAACTCCGTAAGCCGAGCTGTGGGCACAGGCAAGTTAGATCCAAACTGGGAAGGTCCCTATGTGGTAAAGGAAGCTAACCGAGCAGGTTACTGTAAGCTAGCTCGCCTGGATGGAGGCGAAGTCCCGCGCACCTGGCACAACTCAAATTTAAGGCTTCTTCTTTAGATATCCTGCCCGAGCTGACAATGTTCAGCTGGACAGGTCTGCTTTTCATTTTTATTAGTTCGATCTCTGAGAATTATAAATGTATTCAATCTTTGAAATAAAGACTGGGCCATGACTAGAACTGGAGGGGGAAGGTATTCAGACCCGGACGAGCTGGAAGAAGAAGAACTAGACGAGAGTATCTCTATAGGTGCAGGTCGGACAATTCTACGCCTAGGTGCTGAGCTGGTGAGGTCTGAGTGTGTGGAAGAAGACGACATAAAAAGAAAAGAGGACTTACTGGTGGATGAAGGAGAAGAACTGAAGTATGCTAGAAAGGGAGATCCTACTCTCGAACGACCTCACAGAATGCGGAGCGAGCTGGTGAAGATTGGGGAGAAGGAAGAATGAGAAAGAAAGCTTGAAAGTGACGTCTGGTGGGGTCTATTTATAGGCTACCTGGGCGGGAGATGAAGAGTCCCGAATTGAAATTTTGAAATTATTGCCTGGTAACTGCTACCTGGGGAAACGTTTGGACTAACAATCGCCATTATAAAGGACGTGACAATTGAAACGACGGTTGACCAGTAGACATGGCGGTTATCCGGACAAGGTGTGTGATCGTGGGATCGTGGGTTCCTCGCCTTGCCGACCTGGTGCTTCGAAATCTGGTCTAGACTCACGCGACCTCTCAGTAACTCTAGACCCAGGGGGGCTAGTGTAGTGGGGCAAATACACGCATGACACGTGTCAGCTCGGCAGGCCGCACGCATCAGGTCGGCAATATAGGCCTTGTGTGTTGCTCGCTGCAGATCGGCATAAGCGGGCCAACTCGGCCGTAACAGCCGCCTCTCCCTATAGTGGGCCTCGTGGGCCGCCGCCTCCGAACTATTAGGGGCCGTCATGCCAAACCCTAATAAGATTTCAAACCCTAAGGGACTTTGACTCCAATAAGGAAACTACTACCCGGTCAAGCCTATAAATATAGCACTAAAGGACTACACAAGGTACGTGAAAAACAACACTCGTGCTCATTACTCTGCTCAGAAAACTTTACTAATTTAATCATCGGAGTTATCCCGGGGACTTTAGTCCCGCTGTTCCACTTCCTTCGCAGGGTTCATAGCTCATTCATCAGACATCGTTCCCAACTGTCCCCGATCAGCTCAGCTCGGTACAGCTCAGCTCGGACCAGGTTTTTGGCAGTCGCATCATAAACATATTTTTTCATTAATTTTTATATTTTTGATTAATATTTTTATTTCACACATATCATATTACAAAAAAAAGTACTATAGTTTTATTCTAAAATTTTTTAAAAATAATCTCCTATCCAAATACATGAGAAGGGGGAAAAAATCAAGAGTAACCATCATACTATAAATCAGAGTACAGCAATGCATGAAGAGAAATATCAAATGATAGGCACATGCACGATAATTATGTGACTAAAACAATTTCTTTCTTACCACTTAAGTGCATGATACAACACTTTTGAAATAGGAGATTTGTCAAAAAAAAAAAAAAAAAAAACTACATGCTACAGCACATGAAAAATTGAAGACATGTGAAAATTGAAGGGATTTTTTTAGTTTTAGGCTATCTTTATTTTTAAAAAATTCCTAGCAAGTATGGGATGGATAGAGAAATTAAATGTGCACTCATATTAAAATGGTAATTTGTCAAATAAAATTTACGTTTCGGATTGCAAATAATATGGCCAAAAATGTTTAATTTAACTCAAAAAAATGACATTGAATCTACTTATGCATTAGATAAAATAAAAAAGATTTTTTTTAACGAGTGTCCTAAATTATACTTAACTTATTATATTAATATACATAGTTATATTACTAATTAAACGCCCTTATACTTTTTCAAGATTAATTGCACTCTTGCTAAACCCTAAAAAAAAAACCAAAATACACTTATAGAAAATTCCAATTCTTCAACCCCCTCTTGTCACTTCTTTTGACTAGTTTTTCTCCAAAAATCCCAAAAAATTCCCTTTTTCCCTCATTTTTCAACTTTCCCACCATACGCCCTAAATTAGAGGTGTCAAAATGGATGATTTGGACGGGTTTGGGTTGGATAAAATGGATAATGGGTATAAGTGAGTCAACTCATTTATACCCATTTAATTAAATGGGTAAGTAAAAAAATGAATTGGGTAACCTAATTACTCATTTATAACCCATTTCTTTTAACTTTTTGTAAACTCATTTAAATTTATTTTTGCAAACTAAGTTATCAATTTATACCGCTCTTTATACTCATCATTAGTTTTAAATATTTACTTATAATGTTTAATAAGCCTAATTACCAATTTTTTTCCCCATTGATACTCTATATCACAAAATTATATATTATTTAATAATAAGAATATAAAAATTTGAACTAAGTACTACAAAAGTTAATATAAAAATTCTATCCAAAAATTTTGAACCCCTAATATATTTTTCATAAATAAATTTAAATTTTCATTTTAGAAAGATAAAAAAAGAGGTTAAAACTTGTCATAAATTGATAATACTGAAAAATGAGTAAGTTAACAAATTAAGAGAAAATAAAATAATAAGTTAAACCAACAAATACTAATAATAATAATGAAACAAAAGTAGTTAATATTATGACAAAATAAAAATTTTGAAAAACAAAATGAGTAGGGGAAGAGAAGAGATTTGGAAAAAAAGAATTTTAAATGAGTTAATTGGATTTGATGGGTTATCTAATAATATTTATTTTATTAAATTAGGTATTATTAAATAACCTATTTATACTTATATACAAAAATTTAAGATATTCAGGTACAATAAATTTAGTTAAGTAGGTTGATTTGCCGCCGATACCCTAAACGTCTTCAGTCGCCACTCCCAGCACCAGCTTCACCGTCTCCGCCGTCAAAATGAATCCCTCCTCCCTCTCCCTCCACCACCACCATTACCCGTCCACAACCACCACCACCACCATTTTCCATAAAAAACCCACCCCAACCCCACAATCTTTCAAACTACGCACCTCATTTTCCCCAATTAAAATGTCACTCACGGAAAATGCCCCCTCAATCGCCATCGTCGGCGTCACCGGAGCCGTCGGCCAAGAATTCCTCTCCGTATTGTCCGACCGGAACTTCCCCTACCGATCCCTTAAGCTCCTGGCCAGCAAACGCTCAGCTGGGAAAGAAATAATTTATGAAGATAAGGCCTATATTGTTGAAGAACTGAATGAAGAAAGCTTCAAGGGTATTGATATTGCGCTTTTCAGCGCTGGTGGTTCGATAAGCAAGAAATTCGGGCCGTTGGCGGTGCAAGATGGGAGTATTGTGGTGGATAATAGCTCTGCTTTCAGGATGGATGATGGGGTTCCCCTTGTTGTCCCAGAGGTTAATCCGGAGGCTATGGAGCATATCAAGATTGGGAGTGGTAAAGGCGCATTGATTGCGAACCCGAATTGTTCGACCATCATATGTTTAATGGCAGCTACTCCGCTGCATCGCCATGCCAAGGCGAGTGAATTTGGTATAAATTGGTTATATTGTTTGCTTTTTCTTTATTAGAAGATGGGAAGTCAAAAGATGAAATTTTTAATGGAAGTAGTTGAAAATGTGGTGTATGTTAGGATCATTACTTTGCAATTTTTCTATATTTGGAGTTTTCAAGAGAGTCTGATTATAAAGAAGAAATCGTGATTTAGGCGCCTATGTGTAACCCATTTTTGTATGCCTGGTTTTTTACGTGATTGTGAGAAAAAATGGAGATTTTTGGTGATTGGGGTGAATGATTTTCATCAGTTTATTCAAGCTGTCACCCTGGTAATAGTGGCTTTCTGTTGAAATTGGAGGATGGTTTGAGATTTATTGATGCATGGGTCAGGGTAATGTCGTCATATATGTTTTATAGAAATTTTGTTGAATTGTTGAGGTATCTTTACAGATTTTAGGCTACCTTAATTATGAGAGTTTGATTTATTTTTGGCAAGGATTCAAGAGAATCTTGGTCTTG
The DNA here is from genome assembly GCF_036785885.1 of Coffea arabica. Taxonomy (NCBI): domain Eukaryota; kingdom Viridiplantae; phylum Streptophyta; class Magnoliopsida; order Gentianales; family Rubiaceae; genus Coffea; species Coffea arabica. Next base: position 52,794,821 of record NC_092331.1, on the reverse strand, counting down.
GCATACATGAGCGATGCCTGGTGTATTTAGATTGATGAGTAATGCCTAGTGTCATTGGACAGATTAGTTCCCTGTGGTTTTTTAACTACCTTATGTTTTGGAATAAGTAGCTTTTGCAAGGTTTTCTCTTTGGTACTAATGGCTTCAAAGCATAGTAATTAGTCGTAGATATTCATTTTTTGATGAATGGTTGGTAAGCCGTGTTAAGCTGATTAATAAAGGTACGCTTTATGTTGCTTGTGGACGGTAAATAGTGTGGTGTGTAGACCATAAGTTTTTGGATGAATTTTTTATCTTAGCACTGGAAATTGGTCGCCAATGGAATTCCTGCCATCTTTGAAGTGAAGGTCAGCTTGGCAGTTCAAATGAGAAAGAAGAATAACGAGAAGATAATGAAATGAAAAGTCAAAATGGTACATGGGAAAGGAGGAAACTTGTCAAGTTTCTTATTGTTATTGGTAATGTCACTGTAATGGACAGCTTTAATTACATGGAGAAAGGTGGAAATATATATTTGAATGTTGGTTCGGAATGCTATGTTCTAATGTCTTGCTTTATCTAGATCAAGTCAACTAGTTTCCACAAATTTGTTGAAGTTTGACATTACTGCCGCCCCTTCCCCTAACTGATCTCGTTTGGTGTTTCAATTTCCAGGTTAAACGCATGGTTGTTAGTACATATCAGGCAGCTAGTGGTGCTGGTGCTGCTGCAATGGAAGAGCTTGAACTGCAAACTCGTGAGGTTTTCAGCCTATCAACATCTGCTTCCTTTCAGCTTTTTATGCAACAGATTAACACCTTTTTTTTGTGGTATAGGTACTTGATAGGAAGGAACCAACCTGTAAAATCTTTAAGCGACAGGTTTGTCAATCAGTGACACAATACAAACTGTCATGGATTTAGCTTTTATCTATTTTTTGAATTTTTATGCGGTTAAGTTCTCCATATGCAGTATGCGTTCAATCTTTTCTCACATAACGCACCTGTTCTCCCAAATGGCTACAATGAGGAGGAAATGAAACTAGTAAAAGAAACGAAGAAAATATGGGTTAGCATTTTTATTCCATCTCCGCTAGATTTTTCTACCATATTTGATGAATTAGACGCGCATCTGATTACACATTTTAGTTAGATACTTTAACAGACGAATCTATTGACTCAAACTAACAACCTTTTCTCTGTTCCTGTCTAGAATGACGCGAATGTAAAAGTCACTGCAACTTGCATTCGAGTTCCAGTTATGCGAGCACATGCTGAGAGTGTAAATCTTCAGTTTGAGAAGCCATTACACGAGGTAATACTTTTGGTGCTATATCATTCATGATATTACTTGGGATGGAATTTCTGTTTGCCGCGTTCCTTCTAGGTGTGGAACGTGTGATTGGAGTTAAATTGTATGAATTTGAGGCTGAAGTTATTTAGATACAAACTAAGATACCTTCGAGAAGTTTGTAAACCCCATCCTACTGTTTATGGTTCAGACCCAAAGCATTATGAGTATTGTGGCAGAGAAACTTAGTAAAGAATATAACTTTATCATTGCCTTTGTTTTTCATAAGATCCTTAAATTTTCTTTTCCAACATTGGGATAGACTTTAGGTTCTAAAATATGTTGTTGTCCAGGATACTGCGAGGGATATACTTGAGAATGCTCCAGGAGTAGTGGTTATTGATGACCGTGCAGGCAATCACTTCCCAACTCCACTAGAAGTTTCAAACAGAGATGCTGTTGCAGTGGGGAGAATTCGACGTGATGTCTCTCAAGATGGAGACTATGGGTAATAAATCAAACGCAGAAACATTATCTTTAACTTCCAATTCGTTTAAGAGCTAAATGCCTGGCGTTGCAACAGGTTGGATATCTTTGTCTGCGGTGATCAAATACGCAAGGGTGCAGCTCTAAATGCTGTTCAGATTGCCGAGATGCTACTGAAGTAAAAGAGATGTTTCTGTGAGTGAGATTTATTTCGAATCATATCTAAACGTTGGATTTGGTGCTTGAACTTTGAAGACCCTCGCGTCTTTCCTCAAAGAGGAGATAAAAGAGAGTAAAAGTTCCGAGTTTTGTAGCACTACCAGTTGAAATCTCTGAGTTTTGGTAGCCTTGTTAGTTCATTCCGTGGTTTTCAGTAGAAAATTTTGTACCAATATATTTGGTGTTGAAATGCTAGTGTTCAAACCTGTTTTCCATTCTTTACTTTTGTCATGGCGTGAAGTTTATTAAGCTGGTCTGCATTTGTAAGCTGCAGATTTGCACTTACTGAGGAAATGACTTGGGCTTTCCACCTGATGCCTAAACACTGACTAATGATGCTCCGCGAACATATTGCTAGTTTCTTGTTGGTACTAGGGTGACTCCAAGCTTTTACAAGGGGAAGGTAAAGAGTTTGAAAATTGAGCTGGAGATCTCCCCGACTGATGTCTTTTACGTTTTTCAAATATCTTCTCCCTCTCTGCAGCAATTGCTGATATCTGTCTTTAGTTCATTGTGTCATGAAACTTGTAGAATAAGGTCGATTCTTAATCACAGGTACTAGAGGAATCCAATCACCTATTAAAAAAAAAAAAAAAAAAAAAAAAACTTTTACTAATTCCTTATCTGTTACCTTCTTGTTACGTATTGCTTTATGGTTTACTCTTCACTTATTAATTTATATTTGCATACATCATTCTTGGTACCTTAGCTATGACCTAAACTATGTTCAGTTTCGAGCCAAATGCCAGAAAAGACAATTTAATCAAATCAATTAAGTCATATAATCAGCAAGACTAATTTAATTTGTTTTTTTTTTTTTTATAGAAAATTTTACTGATTATCATTAACAAATGCCTTATTATGCTACGAGGACACGTCACCTTTCTTTTTGATTAAAAATGAACAGCTTTTGGTGAAACATTTATGATTAAAAATGCAGCCTATTTGCTTTCAAATTCACATTTCTAGGTTTAAATGCTGCACCAAAAACTAATTGTGGTAAAAGTAGACACACGTTTAAAACCTGTAAAGCTTAGAGATTAAAGCGTTAATGCATAAAACTCATCTCAAACATTTCATTTACTCTTCCGAAAGGCGAGTCTAATTTTTTTCCCCTTTACAATTCCTTCAACTATATTTTAATTCATAATCATTAATTCTTTGGAACTTATTCTTATTTTAAGTTTGTCATTTAGAATTTTTATATGATTACTAATTTGTCAATTATTCTTATTCTAATTTGTATCTTAGAATTTTAGTCTTAATTTGCATAGCCTTAATGTGATTTATAGAATTTAGTTAATTTTTGTATGATTTAGCCCATGAGTTAATTTTATCTTTTGTAGTCAAACTTATTTGAAATATTTACAGTTGATTCTTTTTTCAAGTGAAAACCATCTCCTGACAAAGAAGAGGCATATCATTCTGAAGAAACTCCTTCGATTGAGTCGTCTAATTTTGCATGCCTCGTGTTGATAGGAAATAAAGTAGTGGAGAGTCTAATTTGATATTTGACTTTATATGGTGTCTTTTGTTATTAAAAATATTTATCTGTTGGTTATCATCGGTTAAACTTTCAGTTTGTGTGATTTGTTTTCTTTTAAGATTTTTTTTATTGTTTATTGATTGTCTATTCGCCCTCTCTAAGTCAAAATCCTACTATAGGTATTTAGGGTTTTGAAAATTGATGATTTTGTGGATAATTAGAAAGCTTCAAAAATAGATAGCCCCTCTATTTTTTATTTCTTTTTTTTTTTTTGAAACTTATTGCTAAATTAGATATGTAGATAGTTCAAACTATTGTCAAGGTGAAGATTTGTTAGGATTTACACTGGGGGCTGGGGCACGGGCCGCACTGTCCCCTTATGATACTTATAAAAATTTGATGTAATTTCAATTGTATCCCCCTGGAGTCTTGTGTATCTATTTGTTTATAGGGCTCCATTACCCCACTTAAATTTCTATAATACCTATAAAAATTTGATATAATTTCAAGTATGTCTCTTGGAGTTTTGTGTATCTATTGGCCTATATGCTTTTAAAGTTGTCTTTGATTTTACCTGTTGTTACAGTTACCATAGAAAGGGTTTTTTCAATGATGAATATAGTAAAGAATCGATTACAAAATAGAATGAAAGACACTTGGATGAATAATTATTTAGTTACTTATATTGAGAAAAATATACTTCGTGAAATTCAAAATGAAAAGGTTGTAAACCGTTATCAAAATATAAAAACTCTTCATGAACAATTGTAAATGGTTTAGTTTGTTTTTGAAATAAAATTATTAGTACATTAATAATTTTGAGTTTGTCTTTTGATGTTTTTCATGAAATATATGCATCATTTGTACTTGTTGGTGAATATTTTTTTTCCTTAAAAAACAAAAAAAAAGTAGGTAAAAAATTTTAGAATTGCTTTTACCCCCACTAAAAATTTTTTCTGGCTCTACCACTGCCTGTGAGCACTTATTTGCTGCTTGTCCCTTATTAGATATTTGTTGATTTACACTTGACTTGGATAGACCTGATTTTTCAAAATTCAATAGCCTAGATTATACCACAATTTCAACCATTGGGTCTTTGAAAATCGGGTCTATCCAAGTTTTGGCCATTTATAGAGTGTTACTTGCTGTCGCTCGCTGAAGAAGACACTCAAGTGTAATGTTTTGCGCTTATATATATTTATGGAGGGCAAGAAAATTGAGAGTCTTCAGCTCTACTCATCCAGGCCCATATATTATTGAAAGTCTGTTTTGTTTTAAACAATAATTCAATCTACTACATACAAGATTTTGATACTCGAATTGAGATTGACTTGATATGAAATTGTTCAGACTTAATTTTCTAGTTAATAAAATTCGAGTTATTTACCTCGAAATCAACCCAAGAAACATAAAATTTAAAACTTTTGATACAAAATTAAAGCTATTTAACCTCAACTCGAGTTCAGAGCTTCAATAAGAGCATAAACTAGTTAAAATCTGATGCAATTTAAAAATAAAAAACTAATTGCAATTTCATACTCGATGAGATAACCAAACCCTCTCAAACACTCGAGTGGCCGGCTATGCAAAATTTATTTGTGGTAGGGCTTGGTCTTCTAAGGCATTCAAAGATCGTCTCTGACCAATAATTAGGACAAAAAGGAAAACACCTGTATCATTTACTCTTCCTGCAAATGGCAAACATGAGACTGAACTTTGATAGGCTGAAATCTGGATAGGCAAAATTGTCGAGAACCTCAAGGGAGGTTTCTGAAATTATCCTTTAACTAATATGGGATGGGACTTATATCTGACATAGATTTTTGTTTTATATATATATATATATATCTTCTTCTTAAATCTGGAATGAAGTCCAAACAATTATTTATTTTTACCCCAAGCATTAAAATTTTTTTTTTTTGGAAGATCCCGATTATCAATTCTTATGCTAATCTTACGTATAATGGAAAAGAGAACCTACTTGGGGAATAGCAACAATTAATCTTATGCAGTTCTACTTTAGTATAATGATTAAAAACTCATGCGAGTATATACAAGGTTATTGATACATACCCTACTTTGGATTTTTTTTTTTCATTTTTAGATTTATAAACCTAATTGCGAAAAGTATGCACAAAGTACAATACTTTGCTATCCTTTGAACCTATCTTAGCCTATTAGTATATCAACGAGATATAGGGCCTATTTTAGCAATTATGCAAAATCAGCCACCAGTTTGGAAGCCTTATGCAATGTCTAATCTTATTTGGTTCGTCAATTCGTGCCGGATGATTTTCAACAAGATTCGTAAGAAATTGATGTTAGGGAATTCTATAATCCTTTTTGAGTATTGTATAGATGAGACTAAATTCTCCGTTGAATATAGAATAAGATATATCAATTCTCATATTATTTCAAGAGTTTAAATCACTAAATAATGTAATAAGATGTAAGTAGATTAGAATCATGAGTACCATACCCAAACAAGACTATAGCATTTTTCACTATTTTATCAAAATAAAGAGAAAGAGGAAGTAACTTTACCTCATTTGAAAAAAAAAAAAACTTTCATGGAGTTCTTTGATATGGGATGACAACAGTGCTAAATTCTTCCATGAATATGCAAGATTTGAGAGGATTAAGAAAGTGAAATTTGGGTCTTGCCTTGATTTGGATTTTCAGTTGACTCTCTGTACTGCTGCTATCGTAGAAGGAAAAGTGGCGATTTGGAGAAGTTGATAAGTTTTTAAATTTTCAAATGAGCCACTTATGTTTTTTTAAAATTATTGTAGTTAAAATTTTTAAAAAATTTTATAAGAGATAAACTTGGCAAAAAACTCAGGACCTGTATGTGACGATGTAATATGATACCACTACCAATGAACAAGGGAATGGTACGGTAACTGAAATGGAAGATCCTTTGCTTAGTCTACTCAACTTCACTTCACTGGCACTATGTCGAACAACAGAGTGTATTGCTCGCGTACTACTAGTGTCGAGTGTGTGTCCCTTGAAAGTTGAAAGTAGGCAGGACCATAGCCAATCAAAATGAAGTGGAGAACGTGACATCCTTTGTTCTGTCTGTGGAAAAACTAGACAGATTGACTCGGGATTGACTCTATCATTATCTATCATTATCTATCATAGTCTTTCTCTCACACACAGCACACACTAGACGTATTTACAGTGTACATAGTGCAAACACATAGCTTCATCAAATGCAACAAGCACTTTGCTTAAAGCCTTCAATCAGTGTGTGCAAATTTGTGTGATAACTTCCTTTTGTATACAGATAGAAAGTGACCCTCTTGGATGTACTTTGATTAAGGCTCTTTTGTGTTGTAGTCTCTGTTCTCTGAGAAGGTGTGTTTTTTGTTGGATTATTTCTGTTTAATGTTTAATGCATTATTTGGAAATGATCAGTGTTTTTCTGGTATACTTCTTTTTTTTTTCAACCCCCTGGAAATTCCTTTTGGCAGTTGGTGGAATATGCTGTTATTGAAGTAGTGATGCCTGAAAAGATAGTATCTTTTTAGTGGTTTTGTTGATGGGAATTAGTAGTTTTAGTTTAGTTCTGAGAAAAATTTATGCTTTTTAATTTGTTTGTTAGCTGTAGAATGATTTTTTTTTTTGGGGGTACAAAGCAAATGAAGGAAGAAAGCGACAAGAGAACACTCTGAAGCAGGCATTACAGAATCAGAGGAGTTGCATTTTGATCTTTCCATTGTTTTCTGTTGACAGGAGATGCATTCTTAATATATTGGATTTCGCATTTATATGCTGTTAAATCAGGAGAGCACTCTCGAGATAAGCAAAGTATTTGGCTTTGATTTCTACCTATTTCTTGCCAGGGATTAGCTATTTACCACATTCGATAACTTTTGGTGGTAGTAGACTACACCGTCCACTGTCGGAATTCGTTTGCTTTAAATTTTAATGCATAATTTGGAAATGTTTTATATGAGTTTTTCTTGGGATTCCTTTTTCTTTTGTCCTTTTTTTTTCCTCATTTTTTGGCCGGAAATCCCTGTTGGCAGTTGGTTACAAATGTTGCTATTGCAGTGGCTATATCTGAAAAAAGGTTTTTCGTGGTTACATGTAGCTTAGAACCTTGCGACAGTGAAGAAACAAAACAAAACATGTTATGTAATCCTGTTTTTACTGCTACATCGTTTCTCTGTCATTTTAGATATATTGATCTTAAGAAAAGTAAGATTTATTGTTTATCATATTGGATTAATATTTTCATCCCTTTCATGTCTCAGTCTTGAGTCTTGATTGGAAATTTCTTGGTTACACATAATATGATGACATGTGACCTGTTATTTTGTTCAAAATTCTAACATGTAGTGGATTGGCAAATTTGCTGCATCTGCATGGTGGTAAGTGAGTAAACAATTCTCTTTTCTTTGTTTATGCTTCTATTGCAGTCTCTCTTTTGTGGTTTCTTAGATTTGGAGGGAAGAAACAGGAAGCATTTTCTTATAACTTTAAGTTTCTATTAGGTGTATTATGCTGGTATGGTCTCTGAGTTGTATTAGATTCTTGGGGATCCAAGCTTGACTTAAAGATGGGGCAGTGGAATGAAAAAGAAGAAGAATTGGGAACATGCCCCTGCATATTGCCAAAATGAACTGTCTTAGCATCTCAGATTGACTAAATAATTTCAACATGTATTTTGGATGTGTATATTGTCTTACACTTTTTCTCTGTCTGTTGATTAGCGATCTTATTAATAGCCAATCAATAGTTGTCTTACTCTTTCAACCTCTGACATTTACAGGAGTATACAGTAGTTGCATTCTGAAACAAAATTGTGTTAATAGAATTGGCATTGAAGGTTAGCTGCATGGGAAAGACAATTCAGGTTTTCGGTTTCCCTTATGTTCTGGCTGCAGAAATAGTCACCGAGTTTTTAGAACGATTCACAGGTCAGGGGACAGTATATGCTTTAGAGGTTAAGCAGTCCAAAGGAGGACCTAGAGCTTATGCTAGGGTCCAATTCATAAATGACAGAAGTGCTGAATACATTATTGCCTTGGCAGAGCAATGCCTTAATTATGGTTCTTCATATTTGAGGGCTTGGGAAATGGACAGTGATTTGGTTCCGAGGCCTAGGACCTATGAACATCACATGGAGCAAATAGTTCTGAATTTTGGATGTCAGGTGTCAGAGAATAGGCTTTCAGTGCTATGTAATGTGCCAAATGTTTCAGTCAGATTTGGAATCGGAATGAGGAAAATGTATTTTATTTTGCATTTTCGCTCTTGTGACTACAAGCTGGAATTATCCGATGAAAACTTATGGCAGATTGTACTGCATCGACGTGGTCAAGCAGCAAAGTTTCTCCTCATACAGGTTTGGTTGTTCAAATGAAAGATTTGATGTTTCCTGTTGGTTCTAAACCTTTGATCACTTTTGATTCCTTAATTTTTGGCCTACATTTCACTGCATATCTCTAGAGTCTCCTTCTGCCTTGACATGGTAGTTTGGCTTTCAAAAATATGTGACAGCAATTATAGTTGGTTTTGCATTTCATTTCTAAACACTGAGCTGTAATCTCTTCCAGATTCTTTTTTGTCTAAGTTACATTTGTGTTGCTTTAAATTTCACCAAACAATTCATCCATCAATCTATTCATCTGTATTAGGTGAAGAACACTTTTTTATACCTGGATGATTTCATGGCAAAGCAAGTCACTATAGTTTATCATATTAGGAGTGAGAAATAATGGAACTGCAGCACAGTGGTATGTGGCAGTTGAAAGCTGTACTGTGTTGTGTTGCAAATGTAAGGAATTTACTTACAGGTGAGACTATACCCTTAGGGGCCATGGTAGCCTTTGTCAGAGCTACTTAGTTTAAGGTAGAATGTTCGTTTTTCTAATTCTTTTAACACATGAATGTTCGAAATTTTTGAAACATGCTTTGTTGCTAAAACCACTATTTCACTAGGTTGTCATTTATATTTTAGACATTTTGTCTATTTGGAGCCACAGATGAATAGTAGGCTTCCATTAGAAGTAGGTCCTTTTCCATTATGGTACAATAATTCCTTTGACCACTCGCTAATTAAATGTAAATGCTTGTCAGCATCTGAAGCAACTTAGAAATCTTTTTTACTTGCTTTGTCATTGTACTTATCAGTAACTTGATTCTGTCTTTACTTTGTATGAGCAACAAAGCAGGCATGTATCATCTGTTTATTTAAGCCTGAAACATTGTCGCGTTTAACTTGCTAGGTGTAATTTATATAAACTATATCTTTTTGTGGAAAATATAGTTCAATGAAAGGGCTTCTGATGTGATGAAGAAGAGAAAATCAAATGAATGATCATTATGCTTAAAACAGCCATTTCACGTGCATGTATTCAGCATTGTGATTTCAAAGTCTTTGATTTTGCTGCTCTTGTTAAACATGCATCTCTTCTCTTTGAACCAATAACAGTATGAGTTAGCTGCATTATAATATGTGCATACGTGCATAAGTTGTACAAGACAAAAACATGGTTGTGCTTTTATTGTATTTCAATACTGTAACTTATCCTCTCTCTCTCTCTCTCTCTCCATCCCTCCCTCCCTCCCTCCCTCTCACACACACACACACAAAACATGCAGTTGATCACTTGCGGGGACCATCTGGAACATAATTCATTTAAAGCCTGTAAACAGCTTAGCCATATTTCTTTTCCTACTCACTGTGTTAAGATAACTAAATTTTATGTTTTTTAGTACTTTCTTTTGAAGACCTTTAGGATCATCCCTTATTGCCACTGGTATTAACCATGACTTGAACCTTGAAACCCAAAGAAAATACAAAATTTATATGGTAAACAACAAGCATGCATTTCTCCTTTCATGGTTTTATTTTATAAATGAGTTTCTGTTACCTTCCTAATGTGTAATTATTGTTAATGGGCTCAATATTGACACACATATTCTTTTCTTCATGACTTAGTTACTTGGTGCTCCTCGGGTTTTTCAAAAACTTGAAGAGTCTACCTTTAGCTACTTTCAGGAAACTCCAGATGACCGGTGGCTCAGGACGACAGATTTCACTTCATCCTGTATTGGGCAATCATCTGGCATATGTTTAAAGCTTCCTCGTGGTATTAAACTGCCAAATCTCAGGGACTATTTTCCTTGGTACAAAGAAAGTGACAGCCAATTTACGTTGGAAACTGGTTCCCCTTATTCATACAATTTGGTTTTAGCTCCTATTCTGCATCCTCCCCGAGGACTATATTTGCCATATGGAATCTTGTTCAAGGTCTGTTGTTTAGTACAGAATGGATGTCTTCCAGGGCCATCACTAGATGCTAATTTCTTTAGATTGGTTGATCCTCAAAGAAGAGATATCAGGTACATAGAACATGCCCTAGAGAATCTGTACATATTGAACGATTGCTGCTATGAGCCGGTGCAGTGGCTCAAGGAGCAGTATGATAAGTATGACAAGCTTCTGCAACTTCCGATATCACCTACTCTTACTTTGGAAGGTGGGTTGGTATATGTCCGGAGGGTACAAGTTACACCATGCAAAGTGTATTTCTGTGGTCCAGAGGTCAATGTATCTAATCGTGTATTGCGCCACTTTTCAGAGGACATTGACAATTTCCTTCGTGTTTCTTTTATTGATGAAGAGGGGAACAAAATGTTTGCCACAGACTTGTCGCCTCGTATTGCTGCAAATGTGAATCAAAGAACCAAAATTTACGAGAGAATACTGTCAACATTAAAAAATGGCATAGTTATTGGGGATAAGAAGTTTGAATTTCTTGCCTTTTCTTCAAGTCAATTAAGGGATAATTCAGTGTGGATGTTTGCTTCAAGGCCTGGGCTTACTGCTGCTGATATAAGAACATGGATGGGTGATTTTAGTAGGATAAGAAATGTGGCGAAATATGCTGCCAGGCTTGGTCAATCTTTCAGCTCCTCCACGGAAACACTAAATGTTGGTACGCATGAGATTGAAATGATTCCTGACATAGAGGTAAGAGGTGGTTACTTCGGTGCATCCCAGTATGTCTTTTCTGATGGCATTGGGAAAATCTCTGCTCAATTTGCAAGGCAAGTTGCTAGGAAATGTGGCTTCATAACTTCTACTCCATCTGCTTTTCAAATTCGGTATGGTGGCTTTAAAGATGTTGTGGCTGTTGATCCCACTTCATCAAAGAAGTTGTCACTGAGACAGAGCATGAAGAAATATGAATCCAATAACACCAAGTTGGATGTTTTAGCATGGAGTAAATATCAGCCTTGTTTCCTCAATCGCCATATCATCACTCTTCTGTCTACCCTGGGGGTCAAGGATATTGTCTTTGAAAAGAAGCAATGTGAAGCGGTTTCCCGGTTGGACACTATTCTAACTGATCCATTAAGGGCACATGAGGCTTTAGATTTAATGGCTTCTGGAGAGAATATGAATGTACTCAAGGAGATGCTGAAATGTGGCTATAAGCCTAATTCTGAACCATTTCTTTCAATGATGCTGCAGACTTTCCGTACATCAAAGTTGCTGGAATTGCGGACTAAAACAAGGATATTCATACCGAATGGAAGATCAATGATAGGATGTCTGGACGAAACCAGAACCTTGGAATATGGCCAGGTGTTTGTTCAGTTATCTAGTGCTGGGCATGGGCAATTTTATGATGATTCTAACCAGTATTCTGAACAAAATGTCATTCTTGAGGAAAAGGTGGTGGTTGCAAAAAATCCATGCTTGCACCCTGGTGACGTTCGTATTCTAAAAGCTGTTAATCTGCCAGCATTACATCATATGATGGACTGTGTTGTCTTCCCCCAGAAAGGAAAGAGGTAAATACCTTTTTGAGATCTTTTGTATGGTTTATGTTGCAACTCTTACAGAGAATATTCGAGTTTCTGGAATTAAAATTAGCTGCTTGAAGGTGACAATATTGGAAATGCATAAAAAGGTTAAGATCCAGCAATATATTTGCTGATCTTGAAAGACATCAAATTTAAGTTTCCTCTGTTTTTGTGATATCTGTTGATTGATATTCTTCTGCTGTTCTTTTATACCATTTAAGACAAACAGATTTAGCTCTAATTATTTTCAAAGATTGTAACCCCAACAAAAAAGGGGAAAAAAAGAAAGAAAGTTTCTTCTCTTATTATGTCTAGTTATTGGCATGAAAGAACAACTTACATTTTCCCGCATGAAAAGCAATTAGCAGAGAGCTATTTTTGGGTGTGATTTGGTTGCTTGACTACATCTTTAGAAACTTTTGAGAGCACATACAACATGATTTTGTTAAATCTCTGAACTCACACGTGACCCTCAATTATCTTTCATAGCTGACATTATGGCCTTCAGAATATGCTCATATTTTCTTTAAACTCGATAGATTGTTTGATGGTTGACTAGCGTCTTCATTGTTGAGATGTGGCTGTTTACCTACAAAACAAAGTTTATTTTAGATACTAACAAATACTTGGAAACTAGCAACACATTTTTCTCCCCTTTTCTTCTGTTTTTTGTAAGTACTGCAGTGATTTTACCGGTCCATTATTACTTAATTTGGTTTCTTGAATCAAATATTTCTTGTGTCTTAGTTTTGAGTTCAATTAGAAACCATTGGTTGTTTTACACTGGTTTTTGAATCTTATCTTAGTTGTGTTACAAGATTCTAATGTCTTGATTTGAATAGGGGAATGTCTGAAAGCCCATAAACAGAGCATTTCTGTCAAAGCAATAGATTTTTGTTTACAAAATTTCCTGCAGATCTGTGGAGCCTTCTTGAGATTGGTCATGCAATCCAGCCTCACGTGAGATGCCCACAGCTTTTTGGAAGTGATTCTTATAATTTTCACTTCTCATCTTTCCCTTAGTATTTAGTACAGCTTTTGTATACATTTAACACTCCCTCTGCATAGCCTGCCTTGTTGCAAGTTAAGTTGAATGACTTCTAGTTGGGTTAGGGCCTGAAAAGATAACTTTCTTGTTTTAGGCTTGGACTGGATCTTGAGCTGTTTATTAGGACTTTGAGATCATGCATCCTAGACTGATGGACTTTCCTCTCAACATTTTAGCACAGTCCTAATCTATCATGGTTAAAAAAGGGATTTCTTGCTTCACAAGTGAGCATTACGATCTCAGTTTCTAGGCCCAAAAAGATCTGGCTTCATTGTTGAGGTTATTTGTCCACAAATTTTTTTTGGACAACTATTTCCAAATTTTGCTATGAAACAAATAATGGAATCACTATAATTACTTTTTGACTGATATATTTCTGCATCTCTTGGGTCTTCCTTATTGCTTGTCTTAGATAGCTGTTTCATGATGATTCTTAGGAAAGGAAAGAATGGATGCAAGATGGTATGGTTTGGATATAGGAGCTATCCATATAACAGTTTAGGGAAACTATTGGGTACCAATGCACAGAACAGGGTCCAGAATGGATTAGGAAATGAACTCTTAAGAAGACAAGGAAGAAATAGTTCAGTTGGTTCAGGGTTTGAAAGAGTTTGCTAGAATAGTTTCTGTTCATGACTTTATGTTATTGAAAATAAGTTGAATACAACAGTTTAATAAACTTTTTTTTACTAAGGCTGTACGGAGAAAAACTAGAAGACTATTAATCTGCACCTAGAAAACTCAAAACTGCAGGTGATCTGGGAGCTGAAGGGCAGGTATGATTAAGGCTTATTTGCTGACCAAATATTTTCTTGAAACCACTCCTATAACATGGATTAGTATATCTTTAATAAAAGCAAATGATTGAATTTAAGGGTTCACAATGATATCTAATGTGCTTACTAAAGCTCAATTTTTGGACAAAAGGGACTTCTTCTCTGTTAAATCTTCTGAAGGTGAAATAATTGGAATGTTATATAGGATATATCTAATGTGCCTGGTATCGTGCTTTCTGAATGTTTCTTTCTGATTCTAATGTCAATTATAGGCCTCATCCAAATGAATGTTCTGGAAGCGATTTGGATGGAGACACTTACTTTGTTTGTTGGGACCCTGACCTGATTCCACCTCGGCAAGACCGCCCCATGGATTACACTCCAGCACCTACAATGCAGTTGGATCATAAAGTTACAATTGAGGTACCAACTCTTTAATACAAAAATGCTGTAGCAGAAATTTTTTTTTTTAATAGCCATTTCGATTGGGAAGGGGAGGTGGATTATTGAACCCACAGCTTGGTGAGCAGGAAAGGAACCTGCCTTCTCCTTTCTCTTACTTATAATCTCTTTCTAGTGACTAATTATCAGAGCAGTGGTGTAGTCTTGCCATTCTAGCAAATTCCTAGTGTTTTATGATGTACAAACAAGGTTGACATCTAGTTTATGATTTATGACACTTTCGTTTTCATAATGGAGCATGGTAGTAGTTCTTTCAGTTATGCTAGCGTTCATCATCCTGCTTTATTCATTTCCAAGACATCTGCAATTCTGTATTCTGATCTTCCTTCTAATTAATTCATTTGACAGCGTAAGTTACAGAATAAATGGTTGTCTGCATTCATGCTGTTTAAAGTAGGCTACTAGTACCCTTGACCTACTGCGGTTGTGTAATTTTGTCCTAATAGATTTGTTTCCATTCAGTCTCCTTAGCTTGGTCAATTGAGATGGTTACAGAGATTCTTTATCTTTATGGATGACCAAAAGTAAGTGACACTGTATATGGTTGGAGCCTATTAATATCCCCTCTTAGCTCCCATAAAACTGACAGATAAATTAAGAACCTTTGATGATTTAGCAAGGGAACTATATTATTTGTTTTTTTTTTTGTTCTTTTATAATCTGCATATTTCGTCCAGCAAATAAGGATTTGGACAAGTGGAAAAGTTGCTAATCCGCATTGAAGGATGCTAAAACCTTTATGATTCCTTTTTCCACTATCTATACAATTGTAGGAACTCTTTTCTGTTTTCTTCTCAATCTTCTTAACCATGAAGAGTGTTCACCAGGGGTATAGCCCTCTGTCTTAGAAAAATAAGATGCTTGATTGCACTCTCATGCATATTTAGCGTTAATGGAGCAAATAGTCTTTTGCAACGCATGTTTTAAATAAACAATAACTTTTGTTTCTCTGTTGCAGGAAGTTGAGGAGTATTTCACTGACTATATCGTGAATAACAGTTTAGGAATCATTGCAAATGCGCATACTGTCTTTGCTGATCGGGAACCACTAAAGGCCAGGAGTGAACCGTGTCTGGAGCTTGCGGAGCTCCACTCAATTGCAGTTGACTTTCCAAAGACTGGTGTTCCTGCTGAGATACCATCTCATCTACGTGTCAAAGAATTTCCTGATTTCATGGAAAAGTCTGACAAGCCAATGTATGATTCTCAGCGTGTCATTGGAAAGCTTTTTCGAGAGGTAAAAGGAAAGGCACCACTCACAAGCTCTATTAAGTCATTTACAAAACAAGTGGCTAGAAAATCATATGATAGTGACATGGAAGTAGATGGATTTGAGGATTATATTGCTGAAGCTTTTGATTACAAGAGCGAGTATGATTATAAATTGGGTAATTTGATGGACTACTATGGCATAGAAACTGAAGCAGAAATATTGAGTGGTGGTATCATGAAAATGTCAAGATCTTTTGACCGGAGAAATGATGCAGAAGCTGTTGGAAGGGCAATGACATCCTTAAGGAAGGAAGCTAAGACCTGGTTCAACACGAATGGTGATCACTTTGGTGATGCATGTGCAAAAGCATCAGCATGGTACCATGTCACTTATCATCCGAAATACTGGGGTTGCTACAACAAGGGACTGAACCGGGCTCACTACATTAGTTTCCCATGGTGTGTCTATGATAAGCTGATTCAGATAAAAAAAGCAAGCATAAGAAGGTCTCAGCAAATTTCTTTACTGGAGCTGCAGTTTAGTCATGGACTGAGATTCCTTTGAGTGAATAATTTGGCATCAAGAATTTGCGAATTAGCTGTCATGCCCTTGGTAATGAGAAGACTTAGCAGCTATATTTCAGACTATGCTGCAGGCGTTACTCTCATTTGCATCTACTACATTACTGATCATATCTATTGCTGTAAATTAATCGAGTTCTTGAGCGTGCACATATTTATTGTCATGTGACAAACTTATATATTTAGGAAGTGTAACAAGTAAGTCCTGTTTGCGTGCTGTATCATTCATATCTAAGCTGGATGGTGTTACCATTGCCGCTTTTTACCCTTAGTTAATTTAGTTTGTATATGTTATTTTGTTGTTCGAGGAAATGATAAAGGATTACTCCAGGTTTTGTTCTCTATAAAGAGTCAATCTGAACTGCGGTTTGAAGGTTTGGAACCAAAATTGCAACGGTCAGTCCAACTGGATGAATTGGCCAATTTCCCGTTTAATATACCATTCAGATTTGCAATGCTAACATTGCAGCACCATGTTGCCTCCATCTAAGTCTCACTACTGCTATTGCAGCTGCCATTCTCTTATGCCTAGCAGCATTTGAATTTTTTTTTCTTGTAGAAATAAAAGTTTGGGCGAATTCGACTCTGATCACTACTAGTGGCTAGAATATCTTTCCACAGGTTCTTACAAAATGCTAACTAACACAGTACTCAATTTAATAATAGAATTTAAACACACGATCTTTTATAAGAAAGTGATTTGTCATTATCAACTAAACCAATTTTTGTTGGCTCGTAACTGCATTTGATTCCTTGAGCGATTGAGTATATATGCTGATTCAATTGAAAGTGCATCCTTGTATGCATTGGCAGAGTTATATGCATTTTAGGTGGGGCAATTGCCCCCTACTCAAAATTTTAAAATCCTCTTTTATATCTTAAAACTATTATCAATTGTATTTTAACTTAGTTATAGTTTAATAGTTTTCGCTCCCTCAAACTACAAAACTTGTGTACTGCACCCCCACAAACAAAATAATAAGGGGTACTTACCGAAATTTAAATTAATCAAAATCCCATGCATAATAAGAAACAAGTGAAGCAAAATTCAAAAACATATGAAAGAAGATAATACATGTATAAAAAGTCCAATAAAACTATATTAGATTGAGAGTAATATGGAAGGGATAACCAATTATGTTTAATGTGTTTAAGAGAGAAAAGAGCTAATTATGGGAAAAGAAGAACAAAGAAAAATACACTTGGAATATTTCTGCATGACAAAATATTTCTTAGATTATTTCTGTTGTTACTAAATTTGAATTACCTTGTACCATTACTCTTTTATTTGGTTAATTTATCAACTCACCCTTGTATGATTTGTAATTGTGTATCTTATTTTGGATATTGAACACGCTGCAATAAAATATTCACTAATTATGCATATAATTTTGTAAAACACTAATATTAGTTATTCAACTAACTAATAAAATGAGTGAAAATGCTAATTCTAACTTTTGCTTTTCAAGGAAATACATATTTGAGAATTTCACTAAGTAACTTTGGATAGTTTGACAAATTTATTGGCCACACTAAGATTTCTTAAGATTAGTCACTTCTTGCTAACTATCAATTAATAATATAATACATCATATTATGTAAGAAATGAGGTATTTTTTGCATTTTGTAGTTACTAATAGTACCAAGATAGTTGTTTTGAAGTTGACCAACTCCAACTACCATCAATATAGTTGGTTCTCAATCCAATCCTTATATTGTCCAATAATAGACAATTGTCCCTCTTGACTTTAGATCCTAACTCCACCACTGCTTGCATGCTTGTACCATTAATTGTAATCTAGAATACAAGAGAGGAGTTACATTTTAATGAAACAATACTTACTAGAAAATATATGCTTACATTCTCCCATTTTATCACATTTAATAACTGATTAATTGAGTAACGAGATGAATTAATTGTTGATGAAATGTTTCAAAAGCCAATAAGACTTCCCTGTTTCTTTTTATTGCTTATGCTAATATTACATTGGTATTACACTGATGAGTACTTAAATCTGAGTCATGAACTGGAACTGGAAGTATCTTTCAATTCCTTGTATTCATCTTTAAGTTATCCACATAAGGTAACTTTTTCCTAATTTTTTTTAACAGGGGATTTTTTAAGGTAACTTAAATTTTTTTTTTGGGACTAGTAATGTACACAAGTAGATTAAATGAATCCACTTGAGCTCCACCAAAGTTAGCTTCAGTCCGACTATGTTGCAGCAATGATATAGACCTTTTACTAGTAATTGTCAACTTATCTAAATCATACTCAATTCGAGTATATTGCATGTTCGGGATTTCTTCATATTATTTGGCTGTTACTCTATCAAAGTAACAGAAATCAACACAATCTCAAAAACTGCTACCAACGTCTCGAAATTATGTAACGTTTAAGACATTTATCATCAATATATAAAACAAAACTCATCTCAAAAAGGAGAAAAAAATGTGTGTCTTCTTTAATTGGGAATTATCGTGTATAATCTCGCTAACAAGCCGCAAACTCTTGACTCCTAAAGTTCGGAGACTAGTAATATAAGACATTTATCATCAATATATAAAAACAAAACTTCATATGTGTTTGGATTGAGATCAAATAATTTATTTCACAAATTTCAATCATCTTTTTATCTTCCCAATCATCTTTTTATCTCACATATATCACATCACAAAAAATGTTACAGTAATTATCTTAAATAAATCATCCAAATAAACTCATATCCAGACAAATACGTGTGCACATACAATTTTTACACAAGCTTTATCTTCTTGTGATGATGGCCAATTAAAAGGCATGGAAGTGATAATGAATAAGAATTGAGAGGTGAATAGTGATTTATTGTACGATCCAATCTCTTTTGATTACTGGGGTGAGAGGTTTCAGCTTGGAATAACGGTACAAACACGTAAGTGTTTCTTATGTTCTTTCTGGGAAGATTGTTCAAAACGTCCTCTTTTCAAATGAAATTTTTCATACTTTACTTTTAGAATATTGACTTTACCTCCCTTTCTCAAATGAATTTTTTCATACTTTACTTTTAGAATATTGACTTTACCTCCCTTAAGAAGAGAAAATACTATCCTTCACACAACTAAATAGACATCCCACCTCTTGTCGAGTGCCGGGTACAAAATAAAAGAAGCCTTGAATCATACATATGCTGTTTTAAACAAAGTAGTACTACAGCCATAAAGAAACGTAAATTGCCAACTTTATATTTGGTACATAAAATGTAACTGCTACATTCCCAGAAGAGAAATAATATATTGGTGAGCATACTGATGACCCTTTTTTGACCTTCTTCATGTTAAGTTCTCCAAAAACACAGCCTGAAAAAGCTAATTAGATTTATTTCTCGTGTAATCTTTTTTTTTTTCGCAAAAATAAGTTAAGACTAGATTTAACCGGTGCATGCATTTGCATGGCGCTGTATCTTTTTGGAAGAGGGATAAACTAGGATATGTATGAGTGACATACATCCTATGCACTTACATGATCATTAATTTGATATATGCACAAATTCTATCCACGTCGCATGAATTAGATAATGGGCTTTTTCTATTTTGTGCCTTAAAGCATAGGGTAAGTATGCAAAAAAAAAAAAAAAAAAAAAAAAATAGAGGTGTCACCAAACTGCTGAATTTAGGAAACTTTGCATAGAAATTTTTGAATTTTTGTAGACAAAGTTTAATTTTAATAGCTCATCTCTTACTCTGTGTCCTAACAAACCGTGGATAAAAGTAAGGTAGGATGATTGTTTATAAAAAGATTAAGCCGTTGATTTAATTTGGCATCCCTCAAATTTCAGTTAAAAATTCTATACATAGTCTTCATTTGGCAAAAAATTCTATAAAATATATCAATTTGCAACAAGTGTCAAAAGAAAATAATCTATATAATAGAGGGACCATCTAGTTTTAGGAAAATACTATTCTATATAACACATGACCCTATGCAATGAAAATAATTTAGATTTCTTTGTGTGTAAAAAATTATTTATTTAATTGTATTTCAGACACGTGTTAATCACTTTTTTATTTTTATAACCACCTTTTTATATCGCATACATCATATCATAGAAAAAATCTCATATACATCACATTATGAAAACTGATACAATGATTATTTCAAAAAAATTTCTAAATAATCTTCTATAAAAACACTTCTAAAGTTAAAAATGGTCCAATTCCTTTTTTTTTAAACTATTCTCACATCTGAATCTATAGTATTGGTATGTCATGCTTTCTTAGTTGCTTTATTAGTTGCTTCTTGTAACTGTTTATAGGTTTCTAACTTAAAATGAAAAAGAAACAAAAAAAAATAAGAAATTAGAAGAAACCCTCAAGGTTTTGTAACCCTTGGATATCATCCTTGGACCGGAAAAGAACCAAAAGTTCCTTCAAATTTCGTAGGCCAATTAAAAGCCGAAACGTGGCAATGCAAAAAGTTACTCCATACATGACTCTGAGGTGCACTCGTGATTGGATAATCTGTCGGGATCCGACGTAAGCTTCATACATCATTAAAGTACACTTTTTCTTTTTTCATAAATTCTTGGAGAAACAAAGTAGTTTAATGATATCATCCTTGTACGGAAAAAAGTAAAGAAACTACTTTTCCTTTCTTAACGAGCGTAATAAAGTACCAAGCGTTTAACTAAAGAATGGGACGGGACCCACATGGAATATAGGGTCTGTTTGGAAGCCTCGATTTTTACTAGTTTTTAGTAAACAGGTTTTTCTCAAATTTTGTCTATAATAACTTCTTAAAACAAAAGTATGGGTATTTGACTGAATTGTTTTTCATTTCAGTCCAAAAGTGAAGTCCAAACAATTAATCATTTTAACCGCAATTCTTATGCTACTATTACGTCTAATGAAAAAGAGAACCTACTTGGAGAGCAGGGACAATTATGTTATGCAGTTCTAGTGTTCTACTTTAGTATAAATATTACAAATATAAAAAAAATTACTGATTAACAAGTATATAGAAGTTTATTGATACATATCTTACCCCTAATTCCCTCCCCGTTTCTTAAAACTCATCAATCCCATGCTAGGAAAAAAATTGATACATATTCTACTTTGGATCCCTTTTTTTTTTTTAAAAAAAAAAAAAGAGAAATAGACCTAATTACAGAAGGAATTAACTTTTATGATAAAGAATTAAATTTTGTGATGCACAAGGTACAATACTTTGATATCCTCTAAACCTATCTTAGCTTATTAGTACATCAACCATATACAAGGTCTGTTTTGATTTGCCCTAAAATTTACAAAAAACAAATTATCAAAAGTGATTATAGAGATTTAGGTAGATTTTATATTTTAGCTTTTATGAGATCTAAATTGTAGATGCAAAAGCGAATAGGAATATAAAAAAATTAATTATCTAAAATTAGAACACAAAATCAAGTGAAAATAATTAAAGGGAATTATTTGAGGAAGAGGAAGTAAAAATTTTCTGCTCGTATACGGGAATTTGAATATATCGATAAATTGGGATATTACAAAAAAAATCATCACTAAAATAATTTTAATTAGAAATGGGCTATAACTCCACCTAATTTTCCTTTGTATAAAATCAAGTTACACTAAAATGGTTGTTGCTGCTATAGAAAGAACCCCCCCTCCCCTCAAAACCAAAAAAAAAATATAATAAAGGGCAAATTCCACTTTACCCCCCTGTGGTTTAGCGTTTTTTCACATAACCCCCCTGTGGTTTCAAAAGCTATACATAACCCCCTCATGGTTTGGATTAAAGTGTCAAAGTAACGGAAATGGTCACTCGTAACGGTGTCACCTAAAATGTCAAAAATACCCTTATGTAAGGTTGAAATTTATGTATTAACCAAGGGGGGTTATGTGTATATTTTGAAAATCATAAGGGAGTTATATGGTAAAGTATTAAACCATAAGGGGGTTATATGGTAAAATATAAAAATCATAGGGGGTTAATGTGTCATGTATTTATAAGGGTAATTTCGACATTTTTAGAAGTTCCGTTACGAGTGACTATTTCCGTTACTTTGACACTTTAATCCAAACCATGAGGGGGTTATGTATAGCTTTTGAAACCATAGGGGGGTTATGTAAAAAAAGGGTAAACCACAAGGGGGTAAAATGTAATTTACCCTATAATAAATAAACATTGTATTCCAATAATAAGTAAAAATTGAACACCTATAACACCTATACCTTACTTAGGTTAAGGTTGCAAGATTGAGGGGTCTGTTTCTAATTCTTTTTTATTTATTACTTCTTAAATCTCACCTTTCCCTGTTTAAAAAAGAAAAAAATTAAAAAATTTGTAGCTTACCCTAAACAACGGTATTCCTAGTGTAGAGTGAGTCCCTTGAAATTAGCCAATCAAAATAAAGTGGAGAAAGTGACATTCTTTATTTTGTTTGTGGAGAATGATTAACTTGGGATTGACTCCATCATTCTTTGTCACAGTTTCTCTCTCATGCACAACACACGCTAAGGATATTTAAAGTCTATATATTATTAACAGAGAGCTTCATCTTGTGATACCATCACTTTGCTTCAGGCCTTCAACCTGGGCGTGATACCTCCTCTTGGATTTGTGAGTCTTTCCTTCTCTTCCCCTTTCGTATAGAGATAGAAAGTGACCCTCTTGGATTTATTTTGATGAAGGCTCTTTTGTATTGTAAGTCTGTATTCTCTGATAAGGTGTGTTTTTTGTGGGATTATTTCTGCTTAATGTTTAATGCATTATTTGGAATGATCAGTGTTCTTCTGGGATACTTTTTCTTTAGAACCCCCGTGAAGGTCCCTTTTGGCAGTTGGTGGCATATGTTGTTATAGAAGTGGTGATACCTATCTTTTCTGCGGTTTTATTGATGGGAATTAGTAGTTTTAGTTGAATTCTGGAAGAAATTTTCTGCTTTTTAATCTTGTTTATAAGCTGTAGAATGATTTTTTTTTTTGGGTACAATGCAAGGGAAGGAAGAAAGAAAGAGACAAGGGAACACTCCGAAGTGGGCATTACAGAATCAGAGGAGTTGCATTTTGATCTTGCCATTGTTTTTTGGTTGACAGGAGATGCTTTCTTAATATATTGGATTTCGCATTTATATGCTATTAGAGCAAGAGCACTCTTGAGATAAGCAAAGTATTTTGACTTTGATTTCTACCTATTTCTTGCCAGGGATGTTAGTTATTTACCACGTTCGATAACTTCTGGTGGTCCATGTACACTATATCATCCTTTGTTGCAATTCGTTTGGTTTGGGTTTTAGTGCATAATTTGGAAATTTTTTAATGAGTTTTCTCTAGGATTCCTTTTTCTTGTGCCATTATTATTATTATTATTATTTAGTTTGAAATCCCACTAGACAGTTGGTCAGAAATGTTGCTATTGGAATGGCTCTATCTGAAAAAAGAAAAAAACGTTTTTCCAAGGTTACATGTAGCTTAGGATCCGGCGAAAATGAAGACACAAGAGAATATATGTTATATAATCCTGTTTTTAGTTCATCGTTTCTCTAACATTTTGGAGATTTGGTCTCAAGTAAAATAAGATTTATTGTTTATCATATTGGATTAGTATTTGATCCCTTCATGCCTCTGTCTTGAGTCTTGACTAAAAAGTTCTTTGTTACATATAATATGATGACGTGATCTGTGACTTGTTATTTTGTTCACTGTTTTAATATGTAGTGGATTTGCAAGTTTTAATATGTAGTGGATTTGCAAATTTGCTGCATCTGCATGCTGGTAAGGAAGTAAAAAATTCTCTTTTTCCCCTTTGTTTATGCTTCTATTGCAGCCTTTTTTTTCCCCGGTTTCTTAGATTCGGAGGGAAAGAAACGGGAAGCATTTTCTTAGAACTTTAAGGTTCTATTAGGTCCGTTATGCTGGTATGGTCTCTGAGTTGTATTGGATTCTAGGGGATCCAAGCATGACTTAAAGAAAGTAGGGCAGTGGAATGAAAAAGAAGAAAAATTCTGTCAAAATGAACTGTCTTAGCCTCTCAGATTAACTAAAATAGAGGCGGTAATGTCAAAATGTACCTTGGATGTGTGTATTTTCTTGTCCTTTTCGTGCTATTACATCTCCTCTGTCTGTCGATTAGCAATCTTATAAATAACCAATCAATAGTTGTCTGACTCTTTCATGCTCTGACCTTTACAGGAGCATTCTGATACAAAATTCTGTTAATAGAATTGGCAGTGAAGTTCAGCTGCATGGGAAAGACAATTCATATATTTGGTTTCCTTGATGTCTTGGCTGCAGAAGTAGTCGAGTTTTTGGAAGGATTCACAGGTCAGGGAACAGTATATGCTTTAGAGGTTAAGCAGCCCAAACGAGGAGGACCTAGATCAAATGCTAGGGTCCAATTCACAGATGAGAGGAGCGCTGAATGCATTATGGCATTGCCAAAGGAACGCCTTTATTATGGTTCTTCATATTTGAGGGCTTCAGAAGACGACAAAGATTGGTTTGCGTCGCCTATAACCTATGAGCATCACATGGAGCAAATAGTTTTGAACTTTGGGTGTCCGGTGTCAGAGAATAGGTTTTCAGTGCTATGGAATGTGGCAAATGTTTCAGTTAGATTCGGAATTGGAATGAAGAGAATGTATTTTATTTTGCAGTTTCACTCTGATGACTACAAGCTTGAATTATCCCGTGAAAACATATGGCAGTTTGTACTGCATCGACGTGGTCAAGCAGCAGAGTTTCTCCTCATACAGGTTTGGTCGTTCAAATAAAAGATTTGATGTGTCCTGTTGGTTCTGCATCTTTGATCCCTTTTGATTCCATAATTTTTGGCCTACGTTTCACTGCATATCTCTAGAGTATCCTTCTGCCTTGACATGGTAGTTTGGCTGTCAAAAATGTGTGACAGCAATAATAGTTGGCCTTGCATTACATTTCTAAACACTTAGTTGTAATCTCTTCCAGGTTCCTTTTTGTCCAAGTTACATTTGTGTTGTCTTAAATTTCACCCAACAACTCAACCATCAGTCAATTTATCTGTATTAGGTGAAGAACACCTTTTTTATACCTCCATGATCTCATAATATTGTATTTTTATGTTATTTATTTTCTTTAGCCAGTTACTTTTAAAAATTTTATCAAATGGAAAGAGATAGAAACATTCCAATGCAGTTAACATGTCCTTTAAAATTAAATTTGGAATCATGAACCAAACATTGTTTGATTTATACCTTGAACTCTATAACATATCAAATATTGTTAATATCATGTTTTACCAAAATTATTGTATATTCATGATTTTATTACATATAAACCACAATCATTACATTTTTTTATAAACGAAGAATATAATTAAACCAGAAAAATAAACATACATGTAACTTGAATTCTTTGTATTCTTTTTATTGCTATTTTTGTCAATAATGGAGTATAAATGATCCACTATATAAAGCTTTTTTTGGCTTGTACATTCTGACAATTGAAATTCCGTAAATAAAGATATTTGAATTTTTTCCATTTTTATTTTCTTTTATTCATAACTTTTAGCACAATCCAATGCAAAGAAAGTCTACTTTTTTCATATGAGCACAGTATTTTTGGTTTCAATATCAGTGTTTTTTGATGATCATTGAATTGGAACGAAAATTGTGACTAATTAACAATTTTAATATCAAAACTTGGTATATTGCAGTGTCTTATATTTTCAGTTGCCAGCTTTTAATATCCATAACTGCTACCATTATTGTCAATTATCAAAATGCACTAAATTTGTTTAATTACATTTGTTACCATAAATGAAATTTACTTTATTTCAAAGCTTTTCATTCCATAACCGCAAACATTATTCACTAATACAATAAATATATGTAATCATTAGAAAAATAATAGTATTTTGAATACCATTAAAAATAATTTGTATATCATTCTTCATTTTAAGGTTACTCTTATTATAATTGTTTTTTGTCATTGGCGATGGCTTCTACATGGGTTGATGGATGGATTTGGTTTGCTCAAACCAATATAAATAAAGTATTACTATATTGTTGCCAATAAAAATGTTTGTCTTCCTCTGGATATTAGTGATTGGATGTTATCTTTGGTATTGTTTGAATTGTATTTCCAACTTTTTAATTCATTTGTTATTCACTTTATATCATTTTATGAATAGTTTTCAATTTTTTTCAGTTTTATTTGTTTTGAGGGGTTTCTATTAATGATAATAATGGTTTATACAGTGCAATTTTAGATTTTCTTTTTTTTTTTTCAGTTTAATATTGATATTTTAGTTATAAATGTGTCACAACTTTTTGTATATTGAAACTCCATTAGGTGCCACATGAAAAATCGTCTCTTTCTAAATTGGATAGATAGATACATATGGATAGATAGATGCATTAGGTGTGAGAAATAATGGGTTGCAACACTTGTGTGAGAAAAAAAAAATGGTTCTGCTGTTATTATATTTCAATGCTGTAACTTTTTTTCTCTCTCCTCTCTCAAACTGCAGTTGATCATTTGCAGGGATCATCTGGAACATAATTCATTTAAGCCTGCAAACAGCTTAGCCATATTTCTTTTCTTTCTCACTGTCACGTGAACATATTTTTATGTCTTCAGTACCTCTTTTGAAGGCCTTTTGGATCAACCCTTTTTGCTGCCAGTATTAACCATGATTTGAACTCTGAAACGCATCCAAAATACGAAAGTCATATGGCAAATAACCAGCATGCATTTTTTCCACTCTTTGTTTTGTTTTACAAATGAGTTTCTGTTACCATATTGATGTGAAATTATTGTTTATGAGTTTGAATATTGACATGCACACTTATGACTTAGTTATCTGGTGCTCCTCGGATTTCCAAAAAACTTGAAGAATCCCCCTATCGCTACTTTAAGGAAACTCCATATGACCAGTGGGTCAGGACGACAGATTTCACTTCATCTTGCATTGGGCAATCGTCTGGCATATGCTTGAAGCTTCCTCCCGGTATTCAACTGCCGAATTTAGGTGATTATTTTCCTTGGTACAAAGAAAGTGACAGCCAATTTATGCTGGAAAATGGTTTCCCCTATTCAGACAATTTGGTTTTAGTTCCTATTCTGCGTCCCCCCCAAGGACTATATGTGCCATATGAAATCTTGTTCCAGGTCTGTTGTTTAGTACAGACCGGATGTCTTCCAGGGCCATCACTAGATGCTAATTTCTTCAGGCTTGTTGATCCACAAAGAATAGATGTCAAATACATAGAACATGCCCTAGAGAAGCTACACACATTGAAAGAGTGCTGCTATGAGCCGGTGCAGTGGCTCAAGGAGCAGTATGATAAGTATGACAAGCTCCGGCGACTCCCCAAATCACGTACTCGTACTTTGGCAGATAGATTGGTAGATGTCCGGAGAGTGCAAGTTACACCATGCAAGGTGTATTTCTGTGGTCCAGAGGTCATTGTATCTAATCGTGTATTGCGCCACTTTTCAGAGTACATTGACAATTTTCTTATTGTTTCGTTTACTGATGAAGAGCGGAATAAGATGTTTCCATCAGACTTGTCACCTCGTAAAGGTGCAAATGAGAATGGAAGGACGGAAATTTACGAGAGAATACTGTCAACACTAAAAAATGGCATAGTTATTGGGGATAAAGAGTTTCAATTCCTTGCCTATTCTTCAAGTCAATTAAAGGAAAATTCAGTATGGATGTTTGCTTCGAGACCCGATCTTACTGCTGCTGATATAAGAAGATGGATGGGTGATTTTAGTGAGATAAGAAATGTGGCGAAACATGCTGCCAGGCTTGGTCAATCTTTCGGTTCTTCCAGGGAAACACTAAATGTTGGTAAACATGAGATTGAAACGATTCCTGACATAAAGGTAAGAGATGCTTACCGCTCTACAGTCGAGTATGTCTTCTCTGATGGCATTGGGAAAATCTCTGCTCAATTTGCAAGGCAAGTTGCCACGAAATATGGCCTAAGCTCCACTCCGTCTGCTTTTCAAATTCGGTATGGTGGCTTTAAAGGTGTTGTGGCTGTTGATCCCACTTCATCAAAGAAGTTGTCGCTGAGACAGAGCATGAAGAAATATGAATCCAATAACACCAAGTTGGATGTTTTACAGTTTAGTAAATACCAGCCTTGTTTCCTCAATCGCCAGATAATTACTCTTTTGTCTACCCTGGGGGTCGAGGATGTTGTATTTGAAAAGAAGCAGAGAGAAGCAGTTGCCCAGTTGGACACTATTCTAACTGATCCAGCGAAGGCACATGAGGCTTTAAAATTAATGGCTCCTGGACAGATCGCAAATGTTCTCAAGGAGATGCTGAAATGTGGCTATAAGCCTGATTCTGAACCATTTCTTTCAATGATGCTGCAAGCTTTCCGGGCATCGAAACTGCTGGACTTGCGGACTAAAACAAGGATATTTATACCGAATGGAAGATTAATGATGGGATGTCTGGATGAAACCAGAACCTTGGAATATGGCCAAGTGTTTGTTCAGTTCTCTGGTGCTGGGCGTGGGCAGTTTTATGATGATTCTATCCCGTATTCTAAGCACAATAATATTCTTGAGGAGAAGGTGGCGGTTGCAAAAAATCCGTGCTTGCACCCTGGTGACATCCGTATTCTAAAAGCTGTTGATGTGCCAGAATTACATCATATGGTGGACTGTATTGTCTTCCCCCAGAAAGGAAAGAGGTAAATATTGTTTTGAGATCTTTTATATGGTTTATGTGTAACTCATACAGAGAATGTTGAAGTTTCTGGAATTGAGATTAGATTCTTGAAGATGAATTGGAAATATACAGGTAGCCTAAGATCCATTAGTTTCTTTTGTTTCTGTGAGAACTGTTAATTGATATTCTTCTACTGTTCTTTAATAACATTTAAGTCAAACAGGAGTTGAAGTAAAAAGAGATTCTTCTCTTATTTTGCCTAGTTACTGGTACGAAAGAGCAGTTTACATTTTCTTGCATGAAATGCAAATAGCAGATGGCTGTCTTGGGTGTGATTTGGTCGCTTGACTACATTCCTTAGAAACTTTCGAGAGCAAAAACAAGCATTCCTTAGAAACTTTCGAGAGCATAAACAATGTGTAAGCCCTAAGAGAGCATTGGTAACGAAGAATATTAACAAAATGAATGTTTATTTGTGTTCCATTCCCACCATTACACAATTTGGTTATCGATTTATTGGCAAAAGGGATTCTTTGGTAGAGTTATCTAAATGGGCACGCATGCAGATAGCTTTCCTTGGCTAATTGGCAGAGTTATCTAAATGCAGTCAGGAAATGTTTGATTCATTTTATTGTTTCATATCTCATGTCCTGACCTAAGATGTCTTTTCCTTCGTTACAATCTTTTACATTCAAGGAAGACCTAAGAGATTTCTTTTTGCATCACCTGGCTTGTTGCAAGTGAAGTTGAATGAATTCTTGGCTAAAGGTCTTAAATAAAATGCTGTGCTTGGACTGGATCTTGAGCTGCTTATTAGGTCTTTAAGATCATACATCCTAGACTTAGGGAACTTTCCAGTCTTTCCTCTTAAGGTTTTTAGCAAAGTACTAATCTATTAATTAAGGTTAAAAAAAAAGAAAGGATTTCGTATTCAGCGAATGATTATTAAGGTATCAGTTTCATGGCCAGAAAAAATCTGGCTTCACTATTGAGGGTTCTCTTTCAAAATTTTGCTATTAAACAAATCAAGGAATCAGTATTATTACTTTTTACCTGATATATTTGTGTACTCTTGGGTCTTCGTTATTGCTAATCTTCAATAGTTGTTTAATGATGATTCTTGGGAAAGAAAAGAGCGGATGCGAGATAATTTTTACACAGTAGCTATTTCTAGCAGTTTAAGAAAACTAATACACAAAACAGGGTCTAGAATGGATTGTGAAATGAACCTGTAAGGACACAAGGAAGAAAAAATTTCTTAAAGCACATAAAAATTATAATGAGTTTTGGCAATAGGGAGTGTAAGAATGTAAGTATATTTTGATCTTAGTTTTTGTTATGTCTAAATTACCCTCATGTCTTTTAATTAGAGTTATTGCATCTCAATCATGACACTCATAAGAAAAATGAAAAGTTTCAATAAGTTACATCTCAAAAATGTTGGTAATTAAAATTATTAAATGCCCATTTACAACTATATTCGCTAATTATTTTCTTTATCTCCAATTATTGTATGTGTTAAAATTATTTCCGATTATTACATTCTTATGCGTGATAATTAAAGTTAATTGTATTTTTTATACATATTGGTTTAGAAGAAAATCACGATTAATAAGAAAACAAAAGGTTATAAACAATTAATGAGAAAACAAAAGATTAAATTGATGATTAAATTCAGTACATTATGCAATATTGACTAGGAAAACTTCAAAAAAATATATCGTTAATTATAAAAAATATAGCAAGAAAGGTTTACAACTAATGAAATTGATAAAAATTTGTTGCATCCAAATCAGAATGTTTTAGTATGTATTTTGCTTAGATTTTGTTGCATAAACTGATTTGGCACAATATTAAAAATTTGACACAATCCAAGTAAAATATAGAATAACTTAGTTTAGATATGATAATCTTCTAGGGTTCAATAAACTTTTATTTGCTTTGTATATAATAAACATTTTTTACAACTAGCAATTGCTTGATTTTATTTATTATATAGTTTCTTAGTCAATATTATACCAAGAACTTAACTTAAATATGATAATCTTCTATGTTCAAAGTTTTTATAATGGTAGAATGCACAATAAACTTTTAATTATTTTGTACACAATAAACATTTTGTACAACTACCAAGTGATTAATTTTGTTGATTATATAGTTTCCTAGTTTATATTATGCCAGCAATCAAAGTTTTACACAGAAATTTAATATATTATGGTTCTATATCTTGCGAAAATATATATTCACATGCAAAGCATGTGAGTTGTTACTAGTTTTCTTAAGAGCACGAGGAAGAACTAGTGCAGATGATTCAGGATTTGGAAGAGTTTGCTAGAATGGCTTCTGTTCGTGAGTTTGTGTTGTTTAAAATAAGGTGAATACGACAGTTTAATAAGCTTCTTTATCAAGGCTGTATGTAGAAAAACTCGAGAACTGCTAATCTGCATTTAGAAAGCTTGAAACTGCAGCAAATCTGGGAGCTGAAGCACGGTTATGATTACGGCTTATTATGCTGGCAAAATATTTCCTGAAAACCACTCCGGTAACATGGGTCAGGATATCTTTACTAGAAGCAAATGATTGAATTTAAGGGTTCACTATGATATCTAATGTGCTTAGTAAAGCTCAATTTGGATAAACAAGGGACTCCTATGTTTTAAGCTTCTGAAGACCAACTAATTGAAATTATTATGTAGGATATAGCTAGTGTGATTGATATCATGGTTTCTCAATGTTTCTTTCTGATTCTGATGTCAATTATTACAGGCCTCATCCAAATGAATGCTCTGGAAGCGATTTGGATGGAGACATTTACTTTGTTGGTTGGGATGCTGACCTGATTCCACCTCGGCCGGACGAACCTATGGATTACACTCCTGTACCTCCAATGCAGTTGGATCATGAAGTTATAATTGAGGTACTAATACTTTAATACAAAAATGCTGTAGCAGAACTTAATTTTTTAATAGCTATTTCTATTGGGAAGGGGAGGTGGATTATTGAATCCACAGCTTGATGAGTAGGAAAGGAACCTGCCTTCTACTTTCTACTTTGAATCTCTGTCTAGTGACTAATTATCAGAGCAGTGGTGTAGTACAAAGTACAAACATGATTGACGCCTAGTTGTGGTTCTTGACACTTTCGTTTTCAGTATGAAGCATTGGAGTATTTCTTTCGGCTATGCTAGCGTTCATCATCTTGCTTTATTCATTCCCGAGACATCAGCAATTTTGTATTCTGATCTTCCTTCGAACTAATTTATTTGACAGCATAAGTTACAGAATATATGGTTTTCTACGTTCATAAGTTACAGAATATACTAGTTTTCTACCTTTAACCTATAGCAGTGGTGTAATTATGTCCTAATAAATTTCTTTCTGTTCAGCCTCCTTAGCTTGGTCAATTTGAGATGGTTATAGAGATTATCCATCTTTAGACAAGACAAAGAATAAAGTGTTGCTGTTTTTCATTGACAGTAAATGGTTGGAGCCTATTGATATCCTCTCTTAGTACCCATAAAACTGCCAGATAAATTAAGAACATTTGATGAATTTAGGATGCTAAGACCTTGCGCTTCTCTGTTGCAGGAAGTTGAAGAGTATTTCGCCGACTATATCATGAATGACACTTTGGGAACCATTTCACATGCCCATACTGTCTTTGCTGATCTGGAACCACAAAAGGCCAGGAGTAAACCATGTCTAAAGCTTGCGAGGCTCCACTCGATTGCAGTTGACTACCCAAAGACTGGAGTTCCCGCTGAGATACCATCTCATCTACGTGTCAGAAAATTTCCTGATTTCATGGAAAAGCCTGACAGGCAAACGTATGAGTCGCAGAATGTGATTGGAAAGCTTTTCCGAGAGGTCAAAGAAAAGGCACCAAAGGCACCATTCACAAGCTCTATTGAATCATTTACGAGGGAAGTGGCAAGAAGATCATTTGATGCTGATATGGAAGTAGATGGAGTTGAGGATTATGTTGATGAAGCTCTTGTTTACAAAAGTGAGTATGATTATAAATTGGGTAATTTGATGGACTACTATAGCAAAAAAACTGAAGCAGAAATATTGAGTAGTGGTATGATGTGGGTGTCAAAATCTTTGGACCGGAGAAATGATGCAGAAGCTGTTGGAATGGCCGTGACATCCTTAATGAAGGAAGCTAGGTCCTGGTTCGACAGGAATGTTGGTCGCTCTGATGATGCATACGCAAAAGCATCAGCATGGTACCATGTCACTTATCATCCTGATTACTGGGGTCGCTGCAACGCGGGACTGAACCGGGCTCACTACATTAGTTTCCCATGGTGTGTCCATGACAAGCTGATTCAGATTAAAAAGGGGAGCAGCGGAAGGTCTCAGCTCATTGCAGCACCACGTTCCCTCTCCCCAATTGTCACTAGTGCTATTGCAGCTGCCATTCTCTTGCGCCTAACCGCATTTTATTTTTCAAGCCAATAAGTATATATGCGGATTCAGTTGAGAGTGCACCCTTGTATGCCTATACAGTGAGTTATAATCTAAAATCTGATTTGTATTCTAATAACTTTGGCCTTGTTTAGATTGTTTTTTTTTTTTTTTTTAACTTTTGTAGAAAAATGTATTGTAACGATTTGATG
This sequence comes from Coffea arabica, assembly GCF_036785885.1. NCBI lineage: Eukaryota > Viridiplantae > Streptophyta > Magnoliopsida > Gentianales > Rubiaceae > Coffea > Coffea arabica. Next base: position 52,761,182 of record NC_092331.1, on the reverse strand, counting down.
TATGTGAGATAAAAAAATAAAGTTACCCCTTGCTTTCTGTCGGTGGTTGCCATCGGTTTTTGACTTGGTAATGTATGGGTAGATTAAATGTATCCACTTATGCTCCACAAAAGTTAGCTTCAGCCCTATTAGCGCTTGTTTTCAGTTTATTATTTTAGTTGAGTATAGATTGTGATTATAAAATAATTCATTTTTGAGAGGTTCTCATTTACTTTTGTATTCAAATTTTAGATTTTACTATAACAAAAAAAAAAAAAACACAAAAATCCATACTCATCTAAAAATTAGTTTTTGCTGATTCTCTATAATCATTTTCCATAATTAGATTTAGCAAAATCTGAAGACAAGGCAAATAGCAATTCTAGAGACCTTTTAGACTTTTATTACTACTAATTCTCAACTTTTCTAGATCATGATCAACTTCAGTATTTTCTTCCGAATTTCTTCATATTATTTAGATGAGTTACTCTAACAAATTAATAGAAATCAACACAATCTCAGAAATGGCTACCAACGTTTCGAAAATACATACATAAAATTAAAATGCGATGGAAAAAAATTATATAACGCTGAAGACATTTATCAGCAATATATAAAACTCATTCTCAATATATCAAATTTATCATCAATATATAAAATATTTATATATATATTCTTCTTTAAAATAACATAATTATGTTTAGATATATCAAAATGTATAACACTATTAGAAAATGAAGTTAAAGAAAATTTCGATTATGGATTGGCCAACTGGGAATTATCATGTATAATCGCTCTAACTAAAGCTGCAGAGTTCTTGATTCCAAAAGCTCAGAGACTAGTAACGATTTAGCTGGAGAAAACGTCACTCATTTTTAGTCAAGTAAAGGGTTATATTCTTCTGATGATGGCCAATTAAAGGGCAAGGAAGTGATAATGAATAATTGACAAGTCAATATTGATTTATTATACGATCCAATCTCTTTTAATCGCTTGGAGTGAAAGGTTTCAGCTTAGAAAAATGTTGTCAAATTTATGGTGCTTTCATGGCTAATTTCTTAGATTATCATTGAAAAAATAAAAAATCGATCAATTGTTGATTTGATAGAGAGGATATCCAGAACTCTGCCTACCGTGCTTAATCAACATGGCAGGGAGAAGTATTCTTTTTTTAAGTTAAACACTGCAAAAAAAAAGTCTGACAAATTTTTTTTTTCAAATGTTGTCCCTGTCGGGCTACATCAGCCCGGTATAGGTGATTCTTTTATAAAGCAACCATAAAGCCTTTTTCTTTTTTTTTTTCAAAAATTTGTCTCCTACGGGGCTTACTCTACTCGGCAGGGGAGATTTTTTTTTTAAAAAAAAAAAGTGCGCCTGCAGAACCTTTTTTTCTACACAAAATGTTGTCCTTTCTCTACCCAACAACTTGAGTTTGTCCGTTGCTACCTTATCTTAGTATTCAAAGATAGCGTTTGCAATGTATTCTCAATACATTGTTAAGAAACTGTGATCTCCAAAATGCAGACACACATGATTGCTCTCCTTTATCATATTCAGAACTTTCAACTAAATTTCCATGCAAACTATCCAACTCGGCAGCCATAAAGAACTTCAATCCATCTATATTTCTAGAAAAGAAAAAAAAATAAATGATGTGCACTATACTTTCTTACAAATGAATTGCATTAAGTGAACATGCTAAAAATCAGGTACAGAATCCTGATGACTAACATTACACATATTCTTGTATTTCTTGAAAAGGCTGGACAAAGAAAATCAAGTTACAAAAAAGACATATACGGAATATATACATATAACAATTAGCTCATCTACAGTCAGGTTTTACATTTATAAATTTCTAAATATCCACAAGTAATTTTTCACAAGTATACTAGTTATGCCATAATTTCCTAATGTATGTGAAATCCACTCTCGTAGTGAATCAACTATACTTACAGCAAAACCATACCTACTCTTGTAGTTATAAAATTAGTTACAAACTCATTTCTTCTATGAAATTACATGAAATAAGCCACCAAAATCACAAAAGTGCACCTCTACTCTTATGAGTGTATTACCTAGGTTTATCACTTCCTTGAACTAGTGTTAAATTCCAATTCTCATTGCAAACTTAACACCTTCAGATTATCATAATTAATGGGTGATTAATCATGATTAGAAAAGCAAAAGTGATAAATAACTTACTCAAAATAATATCATCAAATAACCAAGTATCACTAACAAGACATAGCAAGTTCATCCATACTCTAGGCATAAACTTTAACTAAACATGAAGAACAAGATCCAAACTTATATTATAGCTAAACATGAAATCAAATACAAAAGAAAAAGTGATAGGAGAGAAGTCATCATTGTCACATGTGATTCAACTCTCCAGTTTTGCCCCTCAAATTTTCATCCAAATCTAATTACAAATACAAGAAGGATAAACTAAAATAACCATACTAATCCACCCTAACTAATAAACCAAGAAAATTCTAGTAAAGACTACATTTTTGTGGAGTTTCTCTAGCCTTCCAAAGTTATCAAAAATGCTCTCCAAAGGCCTCTATTTATAGAGGAATTCAAGCAAAAGGCAAAGTGTTAAATCATGTTAAGATTCTCCTTGAACTCATGAACAAGTTAGATTTGAGTTGTAAAGTTTCTTTGGCAGCTATCCTAGTCTGTTTCCATCAAAATTCTTGCAGAAAAATGGGTCAAAAAATTTGTGTGAATAAAGCACAAGTTACAAAATAAGTTGCAGCCGAAATTGAACAATATGCAACCTCAAAAATGCAACCTAAGGTCGCGTATTGTACCCCCTCGTTTTGCCTTTTTGCAGGTTTGCTCAATTTTGGTCAGTATTCATCATTGCTCTATATGTACCGATGTCCCCTGATATTTTCTTGATGATAGAGGTTGAACTAACTCTTGTACAAAACATAAAAGTTGTAGCGCTTTGAGTTAACTTTTCAATGCATAAAAATCATCCATTTTGGAGCTCTATGGGCTGAGCAATGACCAAAATACCCTCTGCTAGTCAAAACTCTGTTTCAGTTTTCGACAACAAAATTGTACTTCTATATTTCGACTTTTTGATAATGAAATGACTAAAATGAACTTTGATATCTCATACCAAATGTAGGTCTATCTCTTAACTTTAAAATGGTATACGAATCATCTCAACCTAATGCTTGTAACTCAAGATATCACCAAAATACCACAAGGTGTCAAGGCTGAAAAACTCCCTTCTTGTATACTAAGTTGTATTTCCCCTCTTGCACTTCATATTCTCATTTTATCACTTTAAAATATCATCAATCATCTAATGTCACATGTGAGCAATATCTTCTCCATCTTCAAACCTCAATCATCATCCTTGCTTAGCATGATACAAGATAGGATAAAACTATACTAACCTACCTAAACTAATGAAATAAGAAAAATTAGTGAAGACTATATTTTTGTGGAGTTTCTATAGCCTTCCAAAGTTGTTAAAATGTCCTCCAAGGCTACTATTTATATAGGAACTCTATGCAAAAGACAAAGTGTTAAATCATATTAAGATTCCTCTTGAGCCCACAAACAAGCTAGATTTGAGTTGTAAAACTTCTTTTGCAGCTGCTTTGGGCTATTTCCATCAATATTCTTGCAGGAAAATAGGTCAAAAAGCTTGTGTGAACAAAACATAAGTTGAGAGTAAGTTGCAGCCAAAATTGAGGAATACCTGAGCTTGGAATATACGAGTTCAAGCCACGTATTCAAGGGTCGAGTTTTCATTTTCGTGAATTTGGCACCATTTCAACTCCTATTTTCTTAATGATGAAGACCAAACTAACTCTTTTGCAAACATGAAAGTTGTAACCCTTTGAGTTAGTTTTCCAATTCCTCAAGAATCATCCAATTTGGAGCTCTGTGTATCGAGAAATGATCAAAATATTCTCGACTGGTCAAAGCTCTATTTCAGTTTTCGATAACAGAGTTGCACTTCTACATTTCGACTTTTTGACTATGAAAACAACTGAACTAGACTTCGATGTCTTCATACCCAATATAGATCTATCTTTTAGCTTCCAAAGTTTAATAATCATCTCAATTCAATGCTTGTAGCTCAAGATACAGTCGAAATACCATAAGGTGTCAAAGTTGGAAAACTTGCATTTCATCTTTTGAATGTTTTGCATTTCATGTTTTCTTTTTATCACTTCAAATCATCAATAATCATCCAATTATCTTCTCAAATTCACTCCATTTGATGATTGAATAATTAAACATACAAAAACATAAAGTTTTCACCATTAAAATCCATAGAAATGCAATTTTTCACACTTAAACCACAAAATGTATATTTTCACTAGAAATTTAGTTAATTAGTTATAAAAGTAAATAAAACATGATATGTGCATATTTTAAGTGTTTTTTACTATGTTTTATTAGTTAGTTTGATAGTTTGGTTGTGTTTTAATTAGCTTTATAGCTAATTAACTAAGTTTCTAGTGAAAATATGTATTTTGTGGTTTAAGTGATAAAAATTGTATTTATATGGATTTTTACGGTAAAAACTTTATGATTTTGTAGTTTAATGATTCAATCATCAAATGGAGTGACTTGAGAAGATATTTGGATGTTGATGATGGTCTAAAGTTATAAAACAAGAATATGAAATGCAAGAGAAGAAATGCAATCAAGAATAAAAGGAAGCAAGTTTCACAGCTTTGATACCTTGTGATATTTTGACTATATCTTGAGCTACAAGTATCAGATTGAGATGATTCTTAAACTATTTTGAAACTAAGAGATAGATCTACATTTGATCTGAAGGCATCAAAATCCAATTCAGTCATTTTCATAGTCCAAAAGTCAAAATACAAAAGTACAACTCTGTTGTCTAAAGCTGAAACAGAGCACTGACTAGTCGAGGGTATTTTAGTCATTTCTCAGTTCACAGAGCTCCAAATTGAATGATTCTTGATGAATTGGAAAGCCAACTGAAATAGCTACAACTTGCATGTTTTACACAAGAGCTAGTTCAGCCTCTATCATCAGGAAAATATCAGTTAAAATTGGACCAAAAATAGAGCAAGTAAATCCGAGTTAGGCTCTGTGCTAAACCCGACCTCGGATAAACTTCTGTATTCAAAGGCTACATCCGAGAGGAGGATCCAAGCTCGGATCCCCATGTTACAGGCCTCGGATCCTAATGTACAATGAAGATAAAAATGAAGAAAAATGAGATCTGAGGGAAATTTTGAGTGATCCAACCTCGGATCTTACCCTCGGATCCCCAATTGTAGCTCTACAATTGGCTCTGCAACTTGTGCTTTGTTCACACAAGTTTTTTGACCAATTTATCTGCAAGAAATCCGGCTGGAACTGAGCAAGCAAGTATAGAGAATTCAAGAAACATCTTTTGGTATTTCAAGGAGCAATTTACATCAACTTTAACAACTCACCTTGAGCTGGAATTCCTCTATAAATAGAGGCCTTGGAGAATATTTTCACAACTTTAGAAGGCTAAAGAAACTCCACCAAAAATGTAGTCTTCACTAGTTTTTCTTAGTTCATTAGTTTAGTAGTTTAGTATAAAGTAGTATAGTTTTTATCCACTCTTGTATATTGGCTAGATTACGCTGAAGATGGAGATAAAGAAGGAGGGGTTGAAGCTCATGTGACAAGGGTTATCCCTTCTCCAACTCTTTATCTTTTGTATTGGATTCTTAAGTATGGTTAATATGCAAGTTTTGGATTTGTGTTTCAATATGTGTTTCTCAAGTTTGTGCCTAGAGTATGGATGAACTTTCTATATCTTGTTTGTGATATTTACTTGGTTCTTTGATGATATTATTTTGTGCAAGTTATTTATCACTTTTATTTTTCTAATCATGATTAACCAGCCATTTGTTGTGATTATCTAAAGGTATTAAGTTTGCAATGAAAATTGAAATTTAACACTAGCTCAAAGAAGTAATAAACCTAGGGAGTACACTCACAAGAGTAGAGGTGCACCTTTGTGGCTTAAATGACTTGTTTCATGTAATTTCATAGAAGAAATGAGCTTGTAGTTAATTTCATAACCACGAGAGTAGGTATGATTTAGCTACAAGTATAGTTGATTCACTACGAGAGTAGATTTCATATACATTAGGAAGTTACGCTATAACTAACCAAGATAATGGCATTCATTTAACCGGTAACTTCATTTGCAAGAATAGTAAGGAATTCCATACCTCTAGAAGTTTTCTAGTGTTATTTTCATTACTTTTATGTTTGTAGTAGTCTAGATAATAAAGAAATTTGAAAATCACCGGTAATTGAAATCTTCCCTATGGGATCGACACTTAATACCCCTATACTCAATAAACGACTCGTATACTTGTGAAAAATCGCGTGTGGGGTATTTAGAATATTACAAATATAAAACTTGACTGTAGAATGAGCTAATTGTTATATGTATACCCCACGCACGTCAAAAACACCAAAATTAATTAACAAAACACATTTAAAACACGTAAAATATATACTTATCAAGTTCCCCCACACTTGAACCATTGCTTGTGCTCAAACAATAAGAAATATAAACCAACAATTATCCAAGCTTTTGAAAATAAACATATATGCATAATTCAACTTCATTTTCTCAAAACAAGGTACAGAACTATTATGCAATCATTCAATTATACTCAAGTACTCATAACATCAAATAAAAGAAAGTTAATTATACCATAATTTAAACTAATTCAACTCAATTTCTCATCCTTATCCAATTTCACAAGCAAGCAACTCGTATAGTCAATAAAATGCTTCCTAAACCCATGATCATTTACTTATTCAACTTAAAGTGGGATTTATTCATATCACATATATAAATATTACTTAAATTGTGAAAGTACTTTTTTATGTGAAGATCGACATTTTTAGATGAAGATCACCAGTTACTTAACACTTCACATCCTCAAGTTGCATTGCATACTCTTAATTCAAGTACCGTTTTATGCGAAAGTCGACATTTATAGATGAAGACTCCCTGTTATTAAGTACAAGAACCATTGGAGTAGAATAGCTCTTATTCTCTTTTTTCTTTCTTTTTTTATCTTTTTATCTTTTTTCTTTTACTTTTTTTTCAAAGTAAAAATAATAAACATTCCCTCAAAAGAATAATCATGAGGAGAGTATAGCAATTATTGACCACATTTATCACTTAACTATGTAAAATCAAGTAAAGAGAAGAAATTTCATCAAATTTGCAAAATGCAGGCATAATTTTCTCCACTTTTTAAGATATGCTTTTCTATAAATGCACAAATAATAATCACATAATAGTCATTTCCAAGTTAAATGAAAAATGAAATTTTCAATCCACATATATTTATCTTGAAAGTAGAAGGAATTTGAGTTACTAATGGTGTGGAACTTGTTACTCTTTGAATAAATTTGAAAAAATTTGAAATTTTTTGGGGCAAATTTGCAATATTGGACAAGATTTTAAAAAATTTTTGGCAGAGTTTCCTCTTATAAATGGACTAAATTCCCTGCCAACAAAACCAGTTTCAAACAATTTAAAGCACAATAACATTTTCAAGACAAGTCCAAATCATTTCAATTACAAGTCAATCACAACAATGCCAATAGGTTCAAATCATTGTCCTTATAGGTTCAAGGTTTCCCTCTCCCACACTTAACATGCGCATTGTCCTCAATATGTAAAAAGAGAAATCAAGATAAAGAAAGTTATACTCCCTCATTGTTGCGATCGAAGTGCATAATATTGAAGCTTCACAATCCATTGTCCGTGTTTCTTCAAAACTTCATGAGTTCCATTGGAATCCATTAGCAATACACTCTAAAATGCAAAATAACAAATAAACTAGGTAAGGGTCAAGGATGCATAAAGTGACAAAGGCATAAAGAGTATTTTGCAAATAACTCTTTGCCAAAATTTCTCACATCGGCACACCATATTTCCCAAATTCTTTAAGCATTTAGCACAATTATTACCCTCTTTACCTAGAATATAAAGTATAAACATGTCTCCTTCTTTAGGTAATTATAACATCAAGTTCAAATGCATATTTTTCAAAATGTCATGATAGTGCATGTATACATGTAAACATCATAAACAAGTCATACTTTGACTATTTGAATTGTCCAATTATGCTTAACAACATTCCAAGACCAAGTACCACATTGATCATAACATAGGAATATGCATAAAGTGGACATTGCATGGATCATCACATTCCCATATTTGACATCTAAACATGCTTAAATATGTTAAATAAGTATAATAGAACTTATATACTTCAACAACTAACATCACAAATTCACCATTCAAAGTGTATCATTAACTTCAAAAGATATGCAAATGATGAATGTAAAATACCACGTTAAGTTCAAGAAATTTACGTCAATCTAGTAGAATGATATTTAGTGATGCAAATGAGGCAAAAAAACCTATGAAAATCACCTTAATTGACCTTTAATTGAAAAAATTAGAAAATATGAACCCTAGCCTACAATCGATTCTTGAGATTTTTTTTTTGTTTTAAATTCTAATCGGTTAAAATGGCTCTATGAAGGTCAAATGATGTTTGTTAGATAGTTTCTTGCAAGGAAATGGTGTAAAATTGATGATTTGTGAAGTATGTGTGAGTGTGGGTGAGAAAACGTGAGGTGAGGAAGAAGGAATGAAAGGAAACAGGGCAGCCACGTTTTCTCTTTACGTGATTTGAACTGCAGAAAACGCGGGTAGAGAATACGCGACTTGGCATTAGAGTCGCGTTTTCTGTGTTGTCACTGCAAAATACAATACGTGACCATAGAATACGTGACTTAAGGTCGCGTATTTCTGATACAAGCATATTCTACTTTGTCACTGCAGAATTGAATACGCGACCTCAAGATTGCGAATTCGGTTGCATTTTCTTCAATTCTGCAGTTTTTCTATAGAAATTTTGCACTTTTCAAAAAATGTAACTTTTACCCCAAGTATTCAAAATGCATCTTATATCATTCTTTTGCCAAAATAATCAATGCGCGCACATGTAAAATGATCAAAACAAGCATTTTGACCCTCTTTAACAAATTGAAAATAACTTTTACTCAAATCAAAGGATTGAGTTCCTTGATCAAGTTTTGCCTTTTTCACCTCGTTTGGTCACTTTTGCTTCCATTTTCAATACCTAACAAACAACAAAACAAAATAACATCTATACATAACAAAACCCTAAAATCACACTAAATTGAAATAAAATACCAAAATATTGGGTTGCCTCCCAACAAACGCTTCTTTATAGTCATTAGATTGACTATTTCACTTCATTTTTCAAGGAGGCGTTGTTAAAGAATAATCCACCATTTTAGGTCGTGGTGGATCATTAAATGGTGGCTTTATAGCATAAGCCATGTGTTCTAATAATGTGAGAGGTGGAAGTGGCTTACTTATTTTAAGTGTTTCATAGATATTATCTTGAATGCATGTCACTTGATTACTCACCAAAGGAATGTTCACATGACCTTCTTGGACAATAATACATTTAAAACCTTACTTTCAACACACTCCTCAAGAGGGATTAAAAATGAGTCATTAATGCTTGCCTCTTGAGATTCAAAGTTAACACCAAAAGTATTATCATGTGAAATGGATATTTTCTCATTGAAACTCAAATTAGATTCATCATTTTGATCAAAATATAATCCACTTTCACTTGTAACATGCTCACTATTTATGCTAGGGTCATGTGCATATCATTAGAAGAAATAACTTCACATAATGCATGCAATTGGTCTTGTATTCTAATAAAGTGAGAAGCTAATTCATCTAATTTTTCCTCAATCCTAGCAAAACGGTCGGAAGTGGCATTAGCTAGCCTTTCTAAAGTTAACTCCCAAGATGGTTTAGAATTATTAGATAATGGTTTACTTCCTAGTTGCCAAGGTAAATATGCATTAGCTAATCTTTCTATTGCCAATTTCCAAGATGATTTTGATTCATATTGAACACATTCGAGTGGATAAACAGGGAGAAACATTATATGTACATTAATTGTTCCAATCATAAGCATAAGATTTGCCCCAAGTAAGACTATTTTGATCAAGACAAGGATTGAAATGCCCAAATTCATCATAATAATTCACATTTTGTGCTTGTCTACATATATGAGTAGCATGATATCCTCCACACAAGCCACAAATCATATGATAAGAATTAAAAGCATTAATATTCCTCTTTTGCTCAATTTCATGCATAATGGTGTCCAATTGAACTTGTAATGTTATAACATCAAGTTTAGCCTTTAAGCTCCTCACACCATCTTCAAATGACATACCTTCGGTAATTTATTGTTTATCTCTATTCATGGAGTTTTGCATGTAATAACCATACATTGCCGAACTTCCTTCTCTCATGCATTGTCCTCAATATTAACCTACCCTCCTCATTACCTAAAATTACTTTGAAACAAACTCAAAAGCAAGATTAGTCAGAAAGATAACTTAAAAGACACAAACTAAAACAAAAAACAAAAAATGACTCAACAAAATACTAAAAATAACATATAACACATAAGACACAACAAAAATAACAAAAATAAGAAAAATTGTCTAAATTAATAAAGTTATTCTTAGCACCGATATTGTCAAATCTCCCAAGCAATGATGCCGAAAACTTGACAAGCGCAATGTATACATATACAATTACTCATCCACAGTCAAATTTTATATTTATAACATTCTAAATATCCCACACGCAAGTTTTCTGCAAATATACAAGTCATAAACGAGTATAGAGTATTAAGGATCGAACCCACAGGGGAGATTTTCAATTACCAGTGATTTTCGAACTTCTTTATTATTTTGACTATAAGCATGAAGTACAAGTAATAAAATTAACACTAGAAAGCTCCTAGAGGTATGGAATTCCTTACCACTCTCGCTAATGAGATTACTAGTTAAGTGAATGCTATTATCTTGATTAGTTATGGTGTAATTTCCTAATGTATGTGAAACCTACTATTGTAGTGAATCAACTATATTTATAGCTAAACCATACCTACTCTCGTGGTTATGAATTAACTACAAGTTCATTTCTTCTATGAAATTACACGAAACAAGTCACTAAAGCCTCATAGGTGCACATCTACTCTTGTGAGTGAACTCCCTTGGTTTATCACTTTCTTGAACTAGTGCTAAATTTTAATTCTCATTGCAAATTTAACACTTTTAGATAGTCACAACTAATAGCCGGTTAATCATGATTAGAAAAGCAAAAGTGATAAATAACTTGCTCAAAATAATATCATCAAATAATCAAGTAAACATCACTAACAAGACATAGAAAGTTCATCCATAACTCTAGGTATAAATTTTAACTAAACATGAAAAACAAAAAAGAAAAGACCATACTTGTATTATAACTAAACATAAGATTCAATTACAAGAGTTAAAGAGTTAAAGAGATGGAATCTCTTGTCACATGTGTGCAACATCTTCTCCATTTTCAAACCTCAATCATCATCCTTGCTTAGCATGATACAAACTATACTAACCTACATAAACTAATGAACTTAGAAAAACTGGTGAAGACTACATTTTTTGTGGGGTTTCTCTAGCCTTCCAAAGTTGTTAAAATGTCCTACAAGGCTACTATTTATAGAGGAATTCCATGCAAAAGACAAAGTGTTAAATCATCTTAAGATTCCTCTTGAGCCCACAAACAAGCTAGATTTGAGTTATAAAGCTTCTTTTGCAGCTACCTTGGGCTATTTTCACCGATATTCTTGTAGGAAAATAGGTCAAAAAGCTTGTGTGTGAACAAAACACAAGTTGCAGAGCAAGTTGCAACCGGAATTGAGGAATACGCGAGCTTGGAATACATGAGTTCAAGCCACATATTCATGGGTTGCGCGTTTTAACTTCTGTGAATTTAGCACCATTTAAACTGCTATTTTCTTGATGATGGAGGCCGAACTAACTCTTGTACAAAACATGAAAGTTCTAGCCCTTTGAGTTATCTTTCAATGCCTTAAGAATCTCCAAATCTGTGTACTGCAAAATAACCAAAATACCCTCAACTAGTCGAATCTCTGTTTTAGCTTTCGACAACAGAGTTGCACTTCTGTATTTCGACTTTTTGAATATGAAAATGATTGAACTGGAATTCGATGTCTTCATACCAAATATAGATCTTTCTCTTACTTCCAAATGGTTCAATAATCATCTCAATCCAATACTTGTAACTCAAGATATAATCGAAATATCACAAGGTGTCAAAGCTGGAAAACTTGCATTTCATTCTTTGAATGTTTTGCACTTCATGTTTTCTTTTTATCACTTCAAATCATCAATAATCATCCAATTATCTTCTTAATTCACTCAATTTGATGATTGAATTATTAAACCTATAAAAATGTGAAGTTTTCACCATTATTATCCATAGAATACAATTTTCACACTTAAACCACAAAATGCATATTTTCACTAGAAACTTAGTTAATTAACTATAAAAGTAAATAAAACACACTAAAACTAATTAATAAAACGTACTTAAAGTATGTAAAATGTATACTTATCAAGTTTCTCCCATGATTTGGAGCCAATGAAATCATTTTGTAGATGCTCTACACAATCCTTGGGAGAATCCCTCCAGGGATTCATCCAAGGCATTCCTGGCAGCTGCAAGTTGCCAACTTGCATGTTTCTTGCTTCTTTCTTTATCTCGGGCAAGATACAAAAGGACAACTTGTACCAACTTTTGGAGGATCTAAGAGTTTCTTTTGTTGACTTTTAACAACAAAGAAACATATTATTGAGGAGAGAGATTAGCTCTTGAAGACCAAGAATATATACTACATAGTTCTTCTAGTTTGAGGAGAAGAGTTCAATTTAACTTGAGAGAAGAGAGAATTTGGAGAAAGAAGAAAAACAACCAAAGGGTTGTGTCTTGCCCCTTCGGGGCAAGACACAGGCCCTTAATAAATGCAAATTCTCTTTTTTTATCCTGTTTTAGTGCAGGATAGTGTAGTATAGACTAATTGTGGCTATCCATTCTTGTATTGACTCAACAATAAGGCCAAGGGAGATGAAGAATGAGAGGTTCAAGAAGTTCTAGTGATAAGGGTTTTCTCTTCTTTCCATATCTTTATCTTTGTATTGAACTCCAAATTTGTTAACGCAAGATTTGGATTTTGTGTTTGTAATGTTATTTTAAAGCATACAGCTTAGGTATTTGGTTGAATTTTCTATGATTGTTTAGTGTTGATTTCTTAGCTAATTGATGCTATTATCTTAATTGAGTTACTTAGTACTTTTGCTCTTATAATCATGATTAACTCGCCATTGATTATGATTATTCAAAAGTGTTAGATTTGCAATGAGAATTGAAATTTGACGCTAGTTCATAGAAGTATTAAACTTAAGGAGTACACTCACAAAAGTTGAGGTACACTTTTGTGGCTTTGTTCCTTGTAATTTCATAGAAACTAATGAACTTGTAGTTGAATTCATAACCACGAAAGTAGATATAAATTAACTATAGGTATAGTCAGTACACCGGCGAAAGCTGGTATCACGTGTATTAGGAAATTATGCGATAACTTAGCTGAGATTTTGGTACTCATTTGGTTAGGGAGTTGCACTAGCATGAATAGGTAGGAATCCTATTACCCGAGGAGCTTTTATTTGCATTTATCTATCCATTTATAGCTTAATTTATTTATTTTAATTTCTTGATAGTCTAAATAATAGAGAAACTTTAGTAGTGCCATTAGTCGTTTGTCTTCTTTGAGGGATCAACCATTAATATCCTATACTCGCTCACGATTTATATACTTACAAAAAATCGCATGTGGGGTATTTAGAAATTTATAAATATAAAAATTGACCGCGGATTGAGTTTAATTGTTATACGCATACCCCGTGCTCGTCAACATGTGTTTGGATATGTGATTTATAGGGAAAAAAAAGTTCTATTTGCTTTACAAATACATTCCAATTATCCTTTTATCTTTCAAACTATCTGATTTTATCTCACATATAATCATATCACGAGAACTACTAGACTAATTATTCCAAAAAAAAATTTCGAACAATTTATCATCAAACAAAATGTTGTATTCTTAACTGATGCAAATCATGATCAATTCGATGATTGTGTTCCCATTATGTTCATACTGTTGAGATGAATTATTTTATCTAGTAATAAAATTTAGTACAATTTCGAAAGTTGGCATCGACATCTAGAAATATAAATAAAACGCATATGAAAAATTAGTAGTGTCACTAAGACATCTATCAGCACTATATATTAATAACACCTCCACTCAAAATGAAAAACAATTAATGTCTTATTCAAATTAAAATAATCTTATTTAGAGTTATCAAAAACTAGTATATACCTTTTGTTGGAAGACGAATTAAAAATAAAATGTTGATTCATGGAGGGATGCTATTATTAATTTGGATTGGCAGATGCCTTTCTAATGAATCAAATTGCATTGGCAAATTGGAAGTGATCAAAATGAACCTTCTAACGAAGACCAAGACTTTTTGACTCCAAAGTTGTCCGATGATCACGATTGACTGCTTTTGGCGACTAGTGCTATTGTTGGAAAAAAAAAAATGGCATTCATGGGCCTACAATTTTGTGTCAAAGTTTTTTCTTCTTTTGAGTTCTGATGTAATGAAGGCCAACTAAAGCAATTACAGATTCTTATAGCCAGGGAATCGATGGTGAATAATTGACAGATGAATAGTGATTTTATTGATTTATTGTACGATCAAGTCTCTTTTAGTTGCTTGGAGTGCAAGTTTTGAGCTCAAAGCAATGGTACAAAAGCATCAAGCTCATGGCAGCTTCCTGCCTATCTTTTCTTTGTCCCTTTATGCAAGGCTTTCTTTTTGGGTGGAATATGCAAGGATTGATTGATCAAACTAAAGTTGTTTGGTTAGTGTTTGGATAGGAGATTATTTGAAATATTATTTAAAATAATTATTGTAATACTTTTTGTGATGTGATGTATGTAAAATAACAAAAAATGATTAGGAAGATAAAAAAGCATATTGAAAATTGTGTTTGTAATACAAACAAATAATTTTTGGCCAAATAATGGCTATCCAGCATCAATCAGTTATTATCAGCATAAACTTTTGCACAAAATAAAAGAAGCCTTGTATCATACATATGCTGTTTTCAGCAAAGTAGTACTACAGTCATAAAGAAATGTAAATTGCCAACTTTTTATTTGGTACATAAAAAAAAACTGCTACATTACCAGGAGAGAATAAGATTTTGGTGAGCATACGGATGACCCTTTATCGACTTTCTTCATGTTAAGTTGTCCAAAAAACAACATGAAAAGCTAATTAGATTTATTTCTCGCGTAATCTTTTTAATCCTAAAATCCCATAGCCTAAATTTGCGATAATAAGGTAAGACTAGATTTAAGCCATGCATGCATTTGCATGGCGCTGTATCTTTTGGAAGAGGGATAAAAATAGGATGAGTAACATATATCCTATGCATTTATATGATCATAAATTTGATACATGCACAAATTCTATCCACATCACGTGAATTAGATAATGGGCTTTTTCTATTTTGTGCCTTAAAGCACAAGATAAGTATGCCAAAAAAAAAAAAATAGAGGTGTCACCAAACTGCTGAATTTAGGAAACTTTACATTGAAATTTTGAATTTTTGTAGACAAAGTTTAACTTTAATAGCCCATCTCTTATTCTATGTCCTAACAAACCCAGGATAAAAGTAAGTTGTGGTGCGTGTTTATAAAAATATTAAGCCGTTGATTTAATTTGGCCTTTCTCAAATTTCTGTTAAAAATTCTATACATAGTCTTCATTTGGCAAAAAAATTCTATAGAATATATCAATTTGCAACAAGTGTCAAAAGAAAATAATCTATAAAATAGAGGGACCATCTATTTTTAGGAAAATACTATTCTATATAACACACGATTCTATGCAATGACAATAATTTGGATTTCTTCGTGTGTAAAAAATTATTTATTTGCTGTTAGAAAATTGACTTAATTTCTTTTAGTCAAGATTTCTATTTGGTGTGGGAAGTAACTAGTTTTCTAATTGGATTTAGTTACTTGAAGTAGTAGTCAAGTAAAACCCTATTTAGTTAGAATTAGATACTATTTTCTACTCTACATGAGTTTAGGAAATAGTATTGGTTTCCAATTGTTATTTGGTTTTTTGGCAGTAATGTTTTCTATAAATAGGTAGGTTGGCATACTACACAAAGAGAAACACAAGGAGACACAAGGGGCATCATGTAGCCTTATACATGGGGTGTGAGAGAGGATTCTTGAGAGATGAGAGATGGTATACAAAGGTTGGGTTTGGGTTCAAATTGTATTCTTGTATAGGGTTTTCCTCTCATAATAAAGAACAGGTTTCTCTCCATGGACGTAGGTTCAATGATAGAGTCGAATCACGTTAAATATTGTGTGTCGTTTATCTTTCATGCTTGTGGCTTGTTCCTCATTAAATTGTTGTGCACTTGATATTTCAATAGTTGTTTATTCCGCGTTTGGATCCTAACAAGTGGTATTAGAGCTTGGTTGTGAGACTGGGCTACTCAAGGTTCGTAGTTGGATCCTAGTTAACTATTGAGATCAAGTGGATTGGTAGCTGTCATCAATTGAATAATTTAATGGGTGGTATTCTTGTTTCAATGGCTTGACAAAAAGCATTGATGGTGAAGGATGAAAAGTCGAAAAGTATGGAGATGCTTGACGATGAATCTAGGCAGGTGATTCAAGGGTCAAGGAAAAGGTGGAGTCCAATGTTAATTTTGGACGTGAATCGGTGGAGACTTTCTCACACCTCCAACGGTTGATACTTCATCCCGGTGGATTTTAGATTTTGGTTATGTTCTTTGGGTGGTGTGGCACGTGTCTCAAAAAAACAAAGAAATCTAATTTTCATGTGCCAGAAGACTCTGACAGTTACGAGTTTTTTGTTTTAGGTGGAGTCTTGAAAACTACACATGGC
Organism: Coffea arabica; assembly: GCF_036785885.1. Taxonomy (NCBI): domain Eukaryota; kingdom Viridiplantae; phylum Streptophyta; class Magnoliopsida; order Gentianales; family Rubiaceae; genus Coffea; species Coffea arabica. The sequence goes on along the minus strand of NC_092331.1, from coordinate 52,744,190 downwards.
GTGACAGTCCTGAGGATGGAAAGAAGTTTGGTGACTTTACCACTTGATTGCCTCAATGGTTAGGGTTAGAGCTCATAGAAGGGGATCCCAGATTGCAAGTAGTGGTGAGAAGAAATCCTGCAGAGGGAAATGGTGAATTGAGGCACCTTCTCACGAATCAACTGGAGGTTGGACTCGGGGTAACTACACATGTTCATTTGCCAATTGAATCAATTTGGTGTCAGGACTGTATTGATTCGGGTATGTAGTTAGGCACCAAGGTACTTGGTGGGAAAAGGTAAATGGAGTTTTTGGATGGTTTGTTGTGTTTGCTAAAAGCAATATTCGCCAAGGTGGAGATTTGTTAGGAAATTGGCTTAATTTTTTTTAATCAAGATTCCTATTTGGTGTGGGAAGTAACTAGTTTCCTAATTGAATTTAGTTACTTGAAATAGTAGTCAAGTAAAGCCCTATTTAGCTAGAATTAGATACTATTTTCTACTCTATATGAGTTTTGGAAATAGTATTGGTTTCCAATTGTTATTTGATTTTTTGGCAGTAATGTTCTCTATAAATAGATGGGTTGGCATACTACACAAAGAGAAACATAAGGAGACACAAGGGGCATCATGTAACCTTATACATGGGGTGTGAGAGAGGGTTCTTGAGAGATGAGAGATTGTATACAAGGGTTGAGATTGAATTTAAGTTATATTCTTGTATAGGGTTTTCCTCTCATAATAAAGAACAGGTTTCTCTCCGTGGACGTAGGCTCAATGATGGAGTCGAACCACGTTAAATATTGTGTGCCATTTATCTTTCATGTTTGTGGCTTGTTCCTCATTAAATTATTGTGCACTTGATATTTCAATAGTTGTTTATTCCGCGTTTGGATCCTAACATTTGCATGCCAAACACGTTTGTTAATCATCTTTTTATCTTTATAACCATCTTTTTATATCGCATACATCGTATTATAAAAAAGATCTCATATACATCACATTACAAAAAGTGATATAATGATTATTTCAAAAAATTTTCTAAGTAATCTTCTATGCAAACATTCCTAAAGTTAAAAATGGTCCAATTCCTTTTTTTTTTTTAAAACTATTCTCACATCTGAGTCTATAGTATTGGTATGTCATGCTTTCTTAGTTGCTTTATTAGTTGCTTCTTGAAACTATTTATAGGTTTCTAACCTAGAACGAAAAAGAAACAAGAAATAAGAAATTAGAAACCCTCAAGGTTTTGTAGCCCTCATCCTTGGACACGAAAAGAACCAAAATTTCCTTCAAATTTCGCAGGCCAATTAAAAGCCGAAACGTGGCGCACTCATGATTGGATAATCTATTGGGATCCGACGTAAGCTTCATACATCATCAAAGTACACATTTTCTTTCTTCATAAATTCTTGGAGAAACAAATAAAAATCTTTTTGTTTGGATTGCAAGACTTTCAAATAAAAATCTCAAATTTTATTTTACTTGTATCATATACACAATTTTTCAACTATTTTTTTATTTCACATACATCACTTAATAAAAAGTGCTATAGTAATTATTTCAAATAAATATTTCAAATAACATCCTATCCAAACAAAGTAGTTTAATGATATCCTTGAACGGAAAAAAGTAAAGAAACTAGTAAAGTACGAAGCGTTTAACTAAAGAATGGGACGCGACCCATATGGAAGATAGGGTTTGTTTGGAAGCCTCGATTTTTACTAGTTTTTAGTAAACAGGTTTTTCTCAAATTTTGTCTATAATAACTTCTTAAAACAAAAGTATGGGTATTTGACTGAATTCTTTTCATTTCAGTCTAAAAGTGAAGTCCAAACAATTAATCATTTTAACCTCAAGCATCAATTCTTATGCTACTATTACGCCTAATGAAAAAGCGAACCTACTTAGAGAGTAGGGACAATTATGTTATGCAGTTCTAGTGTTCTACTTTAGTATAAATATTACAAATATAAAAAAATTGCTGATTAAAAAACTCATGCAAGTATATAGAAGTTTATTGATACATATCTTATCCCTAATTCCCTCCCGTTTCTTAATACTCATCAATCCCATACTAGGAAAAAAATTGATACATATTCTACTTTGGATCCCTTTTTTTTTTTTTAATAAAAAAGAGATATAAACCTAATTACAGAAGGAATTAACTTTTATGATAAAGAATTAAATTTTGTGATGCACAAGGTACAATACTTTGATATCCTCTAAACCTATCTTAGCTTATTAGTACATCAACCATATACAAGGTCTGTTTTGATTTGCCCTAAAATTTGCAAAAACAAATTATCAAAAGTAATTATAGTGATATAGGTAGATTTTACATTTTAGCTTTTATGAGATCTAAATTGTAGATGCAAAAGCGAATAAGAATATAAAAAAATTAATTATCTAAAATTAGAACGCAAAATCAGGTGAAAATAATTAAAGGGAATTATTTAAGGAAGAGGAAGTAAAAATTTTCTGCTCATATATGGGAATTTGGATATATCGATAAATTGGGATATTACAAAAAAATCATCACTTAAATAATTTTAATTAGAAATGGGCTATAACTCCGCCTAATTTTCCTTTGTATAAAATCAAGTTACACTAAAATGGTTGTTGGTGCTATAGAAAGGACCCCCCCCCCCCCCCACAAAAACCCCAAAAAAAACCTTGTATTCCAATAATAAGAAAAATTGAACACCTATAACACCTGTACCTTACTTAGGTTAAGGTTGCAAGATTGAGAGGTTTGTTTCTAATCCTTTTTCATTTATTTCTTCTTAAATCTCACCTTCCCCTGTTTAAAAAAGAAAGAAAATTTTTTACCCTACTCAACTTCAGTAGAACTAGACAAACAAAAAAATTTGTAGCTTACCCTACTCAACTTCAGTAGAACTAGACAAACAACGGTATTGCTAGTGTAGAGTGAGTCCCTTGAAATTAGCCAATCAAAATAAAGAGGAGAAAGTGACATTCTTTATTTTGCTTGTGGGGAATGATTAACTTGGGATTGACTCCATCATTCTTTGTCACAGTTTCTCTCTCATGCACAACACACGCTAAGGATATTTAAAGTCTATATATTATTAAAAGAGAGAGCTTCATGTTGTGATACCATGACTTTGCTTCAAGCTTTCAACCTGGGCGTGATACCTCCACTTGGATTTGTAAGTCTTTCCTTCTCTTTCCCTTTTGTATAAAGATAGAAAGTGACCCCCTTGGATTTATTTTGATGAAGGCTCTTTTGTATTGTAAGTCTCTATTCTGTGATAAGGTGTGTTTGTTGTGGGATTATTTCTGCTTAATGTTTAATGCATTATTTGGAATGATCAGTGTTTTTCTGGGATACTTTTTCTTTAAAACCCCCCCTGAAGGTCCCTTTTGGCAGTTGGTGGCATATGTTGTTATAGAAGTGGTGATACCTATCTTTTCAGTGGTTTTGTTGATGGGAATTAGTAGTTTTAGTTGAATTCTGGAAGAAATTTTATGCTTCTTAATCTTGTTTCTAAGCTGCAGAATGAATTTTTTTTTTTTTTTTTTTTTTTTTTGGGTACAATGAAAGGGAAGGAAGAAAGAACGAGACAAGGGAAAACTCCGAAGTGGGCATTACAGAATCAGAGGAGTTGCATTTTGATCTTGCCATTGTTTTTTGGTTGACAGGAGATGCTTTCTTAATATATTGGATTTCGCATTTATATGCCACTAGAGCAAGAGCACTCTTGAGATAAGTAAAGTTTTTTTACTTTGATTTCTACCTATTTCTTGCCAGGGATGTTAGTTATTTACCACGTTCGATAACTTCCAGTGGTCAATGTACACTATATCATCCTTTGTTGGAATTCGTTTGGTTTGGATTTTAGTGCATAATTTGGAAATTTTTTTATGAGTTTTCTCTGGGATTCCTTTTTCTTTTGGCCTTATTATTATTATTATTATTTGGTCTGAAATCCCAGTAGACAGGTGGTCAGAAATGTTGCTATTGGAGTGGCTCTATCTGAAAAAAGAAAAAAAGGCTTTTTCATGGTTACGTGTAGCTTAGGATCCAGCGAACAGGAAGAAACAAGAGAATATATGTTATGTAATCCTGTTTTTACTTCGTCGTTTCTCTATCATTTTGGAGATTTGGTCTCAAGTAAAGTAAAATTTATTGTTTATCATATTGTATTAGTATTTGATCCCTTTCATGCCTCTGTCTTGAGTCTTGATTGGAAAGTTCTTGGATATATATAATATGATGGCATGATCTGTGACTTGTTATTTTGTTCACTGTTTTAATATGTAGTGGATTTGCAAATTTGTTGCATCTGCATGCTGGTAAGGGAGACAAAAATTCTCTTTTTTCCCTTTGTTTATGCTTCTATTGCTGGCTTTCTTTTTTCCGATTTCTTAGATTTGGAGGGAACTAAACAGGAAGCATTTTCTTAGAACTTTAAGGTTCTATTAGGTCCGTTATGCTGGTTTGGTCTCTGAGTTGTATTGGATTCTTGGGGATCGAAGCATGACTTAAAGAAAGTGGGGCAGTGGAATGAAAAAGAAGAAAAATTCTGTCAAAATGAAATGTCTTAGCCTCTCAGATTAACAAAAATAGAGGTGGTAATGTCAAAATGTATTTTGGATGTGTGTATTGTCTTATCCTTTTCTTGCTGTTACATCTTCTCTGTCTGTCGATTAGCAATCTTATAAATAGCCAATCAATAGTTGTCTGACTCTTTCATGCTCTGACCTTTACAGGAGCATTCTGATACAAAGTTCTGTTAATAGAATTGGCAGTGAAGTTCAGCTGCATGGGAAAGACAATTCATATTTTTGGTTTCCTTGATGTCGTGGCTGCAGAAGTAGTCGAGTTTTTGGAAGGATTCACAGGTCAGGGAACAGTATATGCTTTAGAGGTTAAGCAGCCCAAACGAGGAGGACCTAGATCATATGCTAGGGTCCAATTCACAGATGAGAGGAGCGCTGAATGCATTATGGCTTTGCCAAAGGAACGCCTTTATTATGGTTCTTCATATTTGAGGGCTTCAGAAGACGACATTGATTGGTTTCCGTGGCCTATAACCTATGAGCATCACATGCAGCAAATAGTTTTGAACTTTGGGTGTCAGGTGTCAGAGAATAGGTTTTCAGTGCTATGGAATGTGGCAAATGTTTCAGTTAAATTCGGAATTGGAATGAAGAAAATGTATTTTATTTTGCAGTTTCACTCTCTTGACTACAAGCTTGAATTATCCCGTGAAAACATATGGCAGATTGTACTGCATCGAGGTGGTCAAGCAGCAGAATTTCTCCTCATACAGGTTTGGTCGTTCAAATAAAAGATTTGATGTGTCCTGTTGGTTCTACATCTTTGATCCCTTTTGATTCCATAATTTTTGGCCTACGTTTCACTGCATATTTCTACAGTATCCTTCTGCCTTGACATGGTAGTTTGGCTGTCAAAAATGTGTGACAGCAATAATAGTTGGCCTTGCATTTCATTTCTAAACACTTAGTTGTAAGGAAAATCTTCCAGGTTCCTTTTTGTCCAAGTTACATTTGTGTTGTCTTAAATTTCACCCAACAATTCATCAATCAATCAATTTATCCGTATTAGGTGAAGAACACTTTTTTTTTTTTATACCTGGATGATCTCATGGCAAAATAAGTTAGTATATTTTATCATACTAGTAATAGTTTTTGTGCTTTGTATGTGATTATAATATCCTAAAACATATTATTCTTTAGATAGTAAAAGTTTTTTTGTAAAATTTTGATCATCAACATCATAATATTGTATTTTCATGTTATTTATTTTCTTCAGCTAGTTATTTTTAAAAATCCTTATACTATATAAAAATGAATTGTGGTCAAAGGGAGTTTAAATTTCAACGGTATGGATAAGACCTTTTTGGGAATGTGGAATATTGTGTAGTTTTTTAAAGTTTTGGGTACAATGGAGGACAGCAAGTATTTAGGTATATTTACTGAAATGCCCTCATTTTGGTACATTTACAACTTTGATTTATGGAGATATCTGGATATTTCCGGAATGTGAAATTACTTTGCAACCGTTTTTGCATCGAATACAACTCATATAAACTTATGTATTGGTATAATTACTGAAATGGTGTTATAGACACATTTAATTGAAGTGTGACTTTTGTTGTGCAATTAACACAAAAACATATTAACACGTGCAATTAACAAATTGCTATGACTAGCCGTTGAATGATATTCCTTTGTTTAAAACAACTTATGTCTGCTCTTGGCTGATTTTCAATTGACATTTGTAGGTATCTTTTGGGAATAGTAAAATTGTAAAAGTATTGATAAAATAAAGTGTGTAGGTGTGTGTTACAATTAAAATGTACTATTATTAGTTTTGTCATATTTGATAACTATTTCTTTCCAGAATGTACTTATTTGTCCAATAAAAAAATCATCTTTAACCACAGATACCAAACACCTGTGCGATGTGCGGGCACTCCCTCCCTAGTTTTATTAAATGGAAAGAGACAGAGGCATTCCAATATAGTTAACATATCCCTTAAAACTAAATTTGAAATCATGAACCAAACATTGTTTGATTTGTAGCTTGAACTCTATAACATATCAAGTATTGATAATATCATGTTTTACCAAAATTATTGTATACTCATGATTTTATTACATATAAACCACAATTGTTACAATTTTTATAAATGAAGATTATAATCAAGTTAGAAAAATAAACATGCATGTAATTTGAATTCTTTGTATTCTTTTTATTTCTATTTTGTCAATAATGGAGTATAAATTATCCACCATGTAAAGATTTTTTTGGCTTGTGCATTCTGACAATTGAAATTTAATGGATAATGATAGTAGGATTTTTTTCATTTTTCTTTTCTTTTATTCATAATATTTAACACAATCCAATGCAAAGAAAGTCTATTTTTTTCATATGAGTACAGTATTTGTGGTTTCAATATCAGTGTTTTTGATGATCATGGAATTGGAATGAGAATTGTGGCTAATTAACAATTTTAATATCAATTTTTAGTATATTGCAGTGTTTTATTTTTTCGGTTGCCAACTTTTAATATCCATAACCACTACCATTATTGTCAATTATTAGAATGCACTAAATTTGTCCAATTATATTTGTCACCATAAATGAAATTTACTTTATTTTAAAGCTTTTCATTCCATAACCGCAACCATTATTCATTAATATTGCAATACAATAAATATATGTAATCATTAGACAAATAACAGTATTTTGATCACCATTGAAAATAAGTTGGATATCATTCTTCATTTGAATTTTACTCTTATTATAATTCTTATTTTATCATTGGAGATGGCTTCTGCATGGGTTGATGGATGGATTTGATTTGCTCAAACCTGTATAAATGAAACATTGCTATATTATTGCCAATAAAAATTTTTGTCTTCCCCTATATATTAGTGATATGGATATTGTCTTTGGTATTATTTGAATTTTATTTCCAGCTTTTTAATTCTTTTGCTATTCACTTTATATCATTTTATGAATAGTTTTCAATTTTTTTTTTGTTTTGAGGGATTGCTATTAATGATAGTAATGGTTTGCATGGTGCTATTTTAGATTTTCTTTTTTCCTGTTTAATATTGCTATTTTAGTTATAAATGTGTCCCAAATTTTTGTATATTGAAATTCCTCTGGGTGTCACATGAAAATTGGATGTGTACAACTTATAATTTCATCCAAGAAATGTTTCTCAAATCATTATGTTTTTCAAATCACTTCACTACTTTAAGGAGATGTTTCTTTCTAAATCAATATGGTATGATGCAATATAATAACCTTAATAAGCAACCATTAAGCCATCCACAATTAAAATCATGTGAAACTTTAACCACAAATTAAGAAGGGCATAATTGGAATACCAAAAACTAAGATTACAACATTGCTTATACTTGCACTCCAAAATACCAATACTCATGGTACTTGGGATAGAATATGTATTTATAGATGGATAGATAGATAGATACATATAGATAGATAGATACATTAGGTGTGAGAAATAATGGATCGCAACACTTGTGTGAGTAAAAAACATGGTCTGCTGTTATTATATTTCAATACTATAACTTCTCTCTCCTTTCTCAACTGCAGTTGAACATAATTCATTGCTGAGCCATATCTCTTTTCCTACGCACTGCCACGTGAACTTATTTTTATGTCTTCGGTACCTCTTTTGAAGGCCTTTTGGATCAACCTTTTTGCTACCAGTGTTAACCATGACTTGAACTCTGAAACCCATCCAAAATACGAAAGTCATATGGCAAACAACCAGCATGCATTTGTCCACTCTTTGTTCTGTTTTACAATTGAGTTTCTGTTACCTTTTTTATGTGAAATTATTGTTTATGAGTTTGAATATTGACATACACACTTCTGACTTAGTTATCTGGTGCTCCTCGGATTTTCAAAAAACTTGAAGAATCCCCCTATCGCTACTTTAAGGAAACTCCATATGACCAGTGGGTCAGGGCGACAGATTTCACTTCATCCTGTATTGGACAATCGTCTGGCATATGTTTGGAGCTTCCTCGTGGCATTCAACTACCAAATTTAGGTGATTACAAAGAAAGTGACAGCCAATTTACGCTGGAAAATGGCTTCCCCTATTCAGACAATTTGGTTTTAGTTCCTATTCTGCGTCCCCCCGAAGGACTATATTTGCCATATGAAATCTTGTTCCAGGTCTGTTGTTTAGTACAGACCGGATGTCTTCCAGGGCCATCACTAGATGCTAATTTCTTTAGGCTTGTTGATCCACAAAGAATAGATGTCAAATACATAGAACATGCCCTAGAGAAGCTACACACATTGAATGAGTGCTGCTATGAGCCGGTGCAGTGGCTCAAGGAGCAGTATGATAAGTATGACAAGCTCCGGCGACCTCCCAAATCACGTACTCTTTATTTGGCAGATGGATTGGTATATGTCCGGAGGGTGCAAGTTACACCATGCAAAGTGTATTTCTGTGGTCCAGAGGTCATTGTATCTAATCGTGTATTGCGCCACTTTTCAGAGTACATTGACAATTTTCTTCGAGTTTCCTTTACTGATGAAGAGCGGAATAAGATGTTTCCATCAGACTTGTCACCTCGTAAAGCTGCAAATGAGAATGGAAGGACGGAAATTTATGAGAGAATACTGTCAACACTGAAAAATGGCATAGTTATTGGGGATAAAGAGTTTCAATTCCTTGCCTATTCTTCAAGTCAATTAATGGAAAATTCAGTATGGATGTTTGCTTCAAGACCCGATCTTACTGCTGCTGATATAAGAAGATGGATGGGTGATTTTAGTGAGATAAGAAATGTGGCGAAATATGCTGCCAGGCTTGGTCAATCTTTCGGTTCTTCCAGGGAAACACTAAATGTTGGTAGACATGAGATCGAAATGATTCCTGACATAAAGGTAAGAGATGCTTACCGCTCTACAGTCGAGTATGTCTTCTCTGATGGCATTGGGAAAATCTCTGCTCAATTTGCAAGGCAAGTTGCCACGAAATATGGCCTAAGCTACACTCCTTCTGCTTTTCAAATTCGGTATGGTGGCTTTAAAGGTGTTGTGGCTGTTGATCCCACTTCATCAAAGAAGTTGTCGCTGAGACAGAGCATGAAGAAATATGAATCCAATAACACCAAGTTGGATGTTTTACAGTTTAGTAAATACCAGCCTTGTTTCCTCAATCGCCAGATAATTACTCTTTTGTCTACCCTGGGGGTCGAGGATGTTGTATTTGAAAAGAAGCAGAGAGAAGCAGTTGCCCAGTTGGACACTATTCTAACTGATCCAGTGAAGGCACATGAGACTTTAAAATTAATGGCTCCTGGAGAGATTGCAAAAGTTCTCAAGGAGATGCTGAAATGCGGCTATAAGCCTGATTCTGAACCATTTCTTTCAATGATGCTGCAAACTTTCAGGGCATCAAAACTGCTGGACTTGCGGACTAAAACAAGGATATTTATACCAGATGGAAGATCAATGATGGGATGTCTGGATGAAACCAGAACCTTGGAATATGGCCAGGTGTTTGTTCAGTTCTCTACTGCTGGGCGTGGGCAGTTTTATGATGATTCTATCTCGTATTTTAAGCACAATAGTATTCTTGAGGGGAAGGTGGCGGTTGCAAAAAATCCATGCTTGCACCCTGGAGACATTCGTATTCTAAAAGCTGTTGATGTGCCAGCATTACATCATATGGTGAACTGTATTGTCTTCCCCCAGAAAGGAAACAGGTAAATATTATATGGTTTATGTTTAACTCATTCAGAGAATGTTGAAGTTTCTGGAATTGAGATTAGCTTCTTGAAGATGAATTGAAAATATACAGGTAGGCTAAGATCCATTAGTTTCTTTTGTTTCTGTGAGAACTGTTAATTGCTATTCTCCTACTGTTCTTTAATAATATTTAAGTCAAACAGGATTGGAAGTAAACAGGGATTCTAAGATCCATTAGTTTCTTTTGTTTCTGTGAGAACTGTTAATTGCTATTCTCCTACTGTTCTTTAATAATATTTAAGTCAAACAGGATTGGAAGTAAAAAGAGATTCTTCTCTTATTTAAGTCAAACTGTTAATTACTGGTACGAAAGAGCAATTTACATTTTCTCGCATGAAAAGCAAATAGCAGATAGCTGTCTTGGGTGTGATTTGGTTGCTTGACTACATTCCTTAGAAACTTTCGAGAGCATAAACAAACATTCCTTAGAAACTTTAGAGAGCATAAACAATGTGTAAGCCCTAAGAGAGCATTTGTAACGAAGATTCTTAACAAAATGAATGCTTATTTGTGTTTCATTCCTACCATTACACTGTTTGGTTATCAATTCATTGGCAAAAGGGATTCATTCCTTTGGGGAATCTTAGAACCAAAGCAAAAAATGGGTATGCCTGCAGATAGCTTTTCTTGGCTAATTGGTAGAGTTATCTAAACGCAGTCAGGGAACGTTAGATTCATTTAATTGTTTCATACCTCATGTCCTGACCTGTGATGTCTGTTCCTTCATTTCAATCTTTTACATTCAAGGGAGACCTAAGAGATTTCTTTTTGCATCACCTGGCTTGTTGCAAGTGAAGTGGAATGAATTCTTGGGTTAAGGCCTTAAATAAAATGTTGTGCTTGGACTGGATCTTGAACTGCTTATTAGGTCTTTAAGATCATACATCCTAGACTTAGGGACTTTCCTTTTATGGTTTTTAGCAAAGGATTTCTTACTTAGCAAATGAGCATTAAGGTATCAGTTTCATGGCCAGAAAAAATCTGGCTTCACTATTGAGGTTCTATTTCCAAATTTTGCTATTAAATAGAAAGGAATCAGTATTATTACTCTTTACCTGATATATTTGTGTACTGTTGGGTCTTCGTTATTGCTAATCTTAAATAGCTGTTTAATGATGATTCTTGGGAAAGAAAAGAGCGGATGCAAGATGATTTTGACATAGTGGCTATTTCTAGCAGTTTAAGAAAACTATTGGGTAAAAATATACAAAACAGGGTCTAGAATGGATTGTGAAATGAACCTGTAAGAACACAAGGAAGAAAATTTTATTAAGAGCATAAAAATTATGATGAGTTTTGGCAATAGGGGGTATAAGAATGTAAGCATATTTTGATCTTAATTTTTGTTATGCCTAAATTATTCTCATGTATTTTAATTAGAGTTATTGCATCTCAATCATAACACTAATAAGAAAAATGAAAATTTTCAATAAGTTACATCTCAAAAGTATTGGTAATTAAAATTAAGAACTACCGATTTATAACTGTATTCACCAATCATTTCTTCATCTCCAATTATTGTATGTGTTAAAATTATTTTCAATCATTATATTCTTATGCGTGATAATTAAAGTTAACTGTATTTTTAATACATATTGGTTTAGAAGAAAATTACTATTGATAAGAAGACAAAAGGTTATAAACAATTAATGAGAAAACAAAAGGTTGTGTTGATGATTAAATTCACTATTTTATGTGATGTTGACTAAGAAAACTTCAAAAAATTATCGATAATTATAAAAAATATATATAACAAAAAAGGTTTACAGCTACTGAAATTGATAAAAATTTGTTGTATCCAAATCAGAATGTGTTTAGTATGTATTTTGCTCGAGTTTTTTTGTATACACTGAATTGACACAACATAAAAAATTTGTCACAATCCAAGTAAAATATGCAATGACTTAGTTTAGATATGACAACCATTTAGAGTCCAAAAAACTTTTAATTGCTTTGTATATAATAAACACTTTTGACAACTAACAATTGCTTAATTTTGTTTATTATATGGTTTCTTAGTTAATATTATACGAACAACTTTACACAATAAACATTTTGTACAACTATCAATTGTTTAATTTTGTTCATTATATAGTTTCTTAGTTATACTATGCTAATCAAAATTTTACACAGAAATTTAATATATTCAAGATTTTATATTTTGGAAAAATATATATTCTCGTGCAAAGCATGTGAGTTGTTACTAGTTTTCTTAGGAGCACGAGGAAGGCGTAGTGCAGATGTTGTTTAAAATAAGGTGAATATTAATCAAGGCTGTATGTAGGAAAAATAGAAGACTGCTAATCTGCATTTAGAAAGCTTGAAACTGCAGCAAATCTGGGAGCTGAATATTTCCTGAATATGATTTGCTGACAAAATATTTCCTGAAAACCACTCCGGTAACATGGGTCAGGATATCTTTACTAGAAGCAAATGATTGAATTTAAGGGTTCACTATGATATCTAATGTGCTTAGTAAAGCTCAATTTGGATAAACAAGGGACTCCTATGTTTTAAGCTTCTGAAGACCAACTAATGGAAATCATTATGTAGGGTATAGCTAGTGTGATTGACATCATGGTTTCTCAATGTTTCTTTCTGATTCTGATGTCAATCACAGGCCTCATCCAAATGAATGCTCTGGAAGCGATTTGGATGGAGACGTTTACTTTGTTTGTTGGGACCGTGACCTGATTCCACCTCAGCAACACCCACCTATGGATTACACTCCTGCACCTCCAATGCAGCTGGATCATGAAGTTACAATTGAGGTACTAATACTTTAATACAAAAATTGTTGGCACGAAAAATTACGTGGACGTAGCGTAAGCAATTTGACACATATAAAAATATAAAAATATGTGGGAAGAGAAAGAGAATAAATGCACAAATAAATACTTAATAATTTACTCACTCAAAATCCAACAATAACAAATATCAAGTCCTAGGCTTTCGCTCACGACAACTCACAACTCTCAGCTATGAAACTTTCCCTCAAACTCACTTTCAAAATTGAAGTCGACTCAACTCAACTCTTGAAATAATAATCCACTAAACTGGTAGTATTTATAAACCTTAAAACTTTCGAAAACAAATACAACTATAAAGTGAAACTTATTTGGAAATTGATTTGAGATTTCCTAATCTATTATGGAAAGTAAACAAACAACATACCAAAAGATTAATTAGGAAATTAGATACTAAAATAGATTTGTTTAATTTCCTTCATTGACTCTCTTAAATCAAACTCTTTATTATGATCACATCCAATGCCATATTGAGCTTGGATTTTCATGAAAATTTCAGTCAACGAATAAACGATGTGCAACTCAATCTTGTTTTCAATTATCAACTTCATCTTTACTCATAGCAGTGGACGCACTTTGTATTTTATAAATTATTTCTCAGCAATTTCTTAATCAAAATACTCATTGATATAAACCCATTCATCACCAAAGTCACCATATTTACTACCAACGTAAGTGTCCAAAAATACAAAATCATAGATAGCTTTTTTACCAAAATTATCACTAGGGGTATGCATTCGGTACAAATTCGGTTATTTGATTATTTGAATTCAATTTTTTTGGTTATTTTACTTGAAAAACTCCAAATCGCTTTCAAATTCAAATTTGGAATAACCGAATTCATTCAATTACCGAATTGATTTCGAAAATAGTCATGAAATCAGTTATAACCGTATTGGATAGTAATTTCCACATAACTAAATGGGACTCACTTATATAGTTGTATACACTTAGTCATTTGGTCACTTATAATTTACTAATGATGTATTGCATTACACTTACATTTATTCTTATTTTTTTATATAGTTTAAATGCTTGATTTGCAAATAATTTGATTGCTTTCAATGGTGAATACTAAAATATTAATATGTTGACATGCAATTCATATACATTTGCTTAAACTACTTAACCATAGTGCTTATTGTCTACGTTTAAACAAGATTAGTGATTAAAGAATATAAATTCACATATTGTATATGTAATATAAATATAGAGTATATTAATACTTGCAAGTTAAAAATTACACATTCAAATATTTAATAATCCAAACATGAATGATAAACCAATGTCTAAATTATAATTACTAATAATGTTTTTTATATATATTATCACTGTGCACTGATTCGCTAATTATGTTTAATAATTAGTATTACACTTATACTTACTTAACAAGTTATATACCTAAATAAATTTTTCTCTCCTTTCTGTCAAGTTTTCCTGATCTCTTTGGTTGATTGACCAATCAAATCTTTCAATCTGACAACCTTCAAGAATCAACAAATTTAATAGGGCCTTTTTTTCCTAATCACTGCACAACACCAACAATCTCAACAGAGTCCCCCTTTTTTTAGACCTTTGTTCAGTTAAGGTCACTTTCCCCTAATTTCAGTCAACAAATGAGTACTCCAAGACCAATTCTCATGGTCCAATTTTTCAATATATGAGTATTCTATCACAACCCCTGTACCTTTTTATGGTATAGGTTTATCTATCAAAACTTTTGCACTCTCTCCAAGCACCACAGACATCGTAGGATCAAACTCTTGAATCTAGAGTTTTGGTACCACTTGTTAGCACGAAAAATTATGCGTACATAGTGTAAGCAATTTTGACACATATAAAAATATGTAGGGAAAGGAGAATAAATACATAAATAAATACTCAATAATTTACTATCTCAAAATCCAATAATAACAAATATCAAGTCGTAATTTTTCGTTCACGACAACTCACAACTTTCAACTACGAAGCTTTCCCTCAAACTCACTCTCAAGACTTAACTCGACTCAACTCAACTCTCCAAATAATAATCTACTAGATTGGTAGTATTTATAAACTCTAAAATTTCCTAAAACAAATACAACTGTAAAGCGAAACTTATTTGGAAATTGATTTGAAATTTCCTAATATAATATGGAAACCAAACAAACAAGACATCAAAAAGAATTAAGAAATTAAATATTAAAATAGTTTGGTTTAATTTCCTTAAAAAATGCTGTAGAAGAACTTATTTTTTTAATAGCTATTTCTATTGGGAAGGGGAGGTAGATTATTGAACCCACAGCTTGATGAGTAGGAAAGGAACCTGCCTTCTACTTTCTACTTTTAATCTCTGTCTGGTGACTAATTATCAGAGCAGTGGTGTTGTCTTGCCATTCTAGCAAATTTCTAGTGGTGCTGTTTTGTAACGTACAAGCATGATTGACGCCTAGTTGTGGTTCATGACACTTTCGTTTTCAGGATGAAGCATGGTAGTATTTCTTTCGGCTATGCTAGCGTTCATCATCTTGCTTTATTCATTCCCAAGACATCTGCAATTCTGTATTCTGATCTTCCTTCGAACTAATTTATTTGACAGCATAAGTTACAGAATAAATGATTTTCTACGTTCATGCAGTTTAAGAGTCGCTACTACTGCCTTTGACCTATCGCAGTCATGTAATTTTGTCCTAATAGATTTCTTTCTGCTCAGTCAAGTTTAGATGGTTACAGAGATTCTCTATCTTTATGGATGACTAAAAATAAACGATATTGTTTTTTCATTGAAGGTAAATGGTTGAAGCCCATTAACATCGTCTGTTAGCACCCATAAAACTGCCACATAAATTAAGAACCTTTGATGAATTTAGCATTGGATTACAAGATTTTCAAAAAAAAATTAAAATTAAAATTTTGTTTTGCTCGCATGATGTACATACTTTTCAACTGTCTTTTTATCTCACATATACCACATCACAAAAAGTGTTATATTAATTATCTCAAAGAAATATCTCAAATAACCTCATATCCAAACAAACCCCATGTTATTTGTTATTTGTTTTTGTCCTTTTATACTCTGCAAATATCGTCCAGCAAAGAAGCATTTGGACAAGTGGAAGAGTTCCTAATCCGCATTGAAGGATGCTAAGACCTTTGTTATTCCTCTATCCACTATCTGTACAATTCTAGGAACTCTTCTGTTTTCTCCTCAATCTGCTTAACTATGAAACCGTGTTCACCAGGGGTATAGCCCTGTGTTAGAAAAATAAGATGCTTCATTGCATTCCCATGCATATACAGTGTTTTTGGAGCAAATATTCTTATGCAACATATGCTTGAGTAAATTCTTGAATTATGATGAAAAAAAAAAGAGTTTCTACAAGTAAGGCTATTGGTGGAGGCGTTTCTAAAATGAGGTTGTTCGCATTTGTTGAATGCGAACTTACTTAGCTCGCATTCGGCAAATGCGAGCTAGGATACATTTTTTTTTAAAAAAAAAAGTACCTCGCATTTCTCTGTCTCTTTCACCTAAACCCAAAAACAGAGCTCCGTTCTTTACGTCAAACATTCGCCATTCAAATCCATAAGCAGAGGGGCAGAAATTGGAACGAAACTTTGCACACCCAGCTCACTCTCTCGTCTTTTGCGTAGCTAGACAGCAGTCCAAGCTTCCAAGAGGAAATTGCCCAAAATCCCTCAATCTCTTTCTTTCTCGTCGGTTGTTGTCCGCCATTGTTGAGCTTCCACCAGACGCCATTTGCACCCCAACCAGCTGCCATTTCTGCCTCAGCAGTCATCCCCAACCAATTTTCTGACCCTTTGCGCTGCACATTTTCTTTTCCCTTCGCAAATGGCTTTCAAATTCGTGGCTGTGCATCGCAAATTGTCTCTGAAGTATGTGGCTTTGTGACTATCCTGTCTGGAACATTCCTTCTCCACAAGACCAAGGACATGGGAGGTGTAAGCAGCACTAGTAACACGCCCGTGCCATCTCCGGTATTCCTGGCATCACGCCAGAATTCTGCGGTCTGAGCTTTGAGATGAGATTGCATTCTGCGGTCTGCGGTCTGAGCACAGTGACCTCGCATTTAAGAGATGCGAGGTAACTCACCTCGCATTTCATAAATGCGAGGTCTGGTTTTCTTTTTTCTTTTGTTTTTTGGATTTCGTTGGAGGAAAATTCAAGAGACTTCGCATTCAGCAAATGCGAGTCGAGGGAGCTCGCATTTGCTGAATGCGAAGATCCCTTGGACAGAACCCCACACTCAAAATGCCCCATTTATAGAATTTTTTTAAAATTCATCATAATTTTAGAAATTTCTCCATATGCTTCTCTGTTGCAGGAAGTTGAGGAGTATTTCGCCGACTATATCATGAATGACAGTTTGGGAATCATTTCAAATTCTCATATTGCCTTTGCTGATCTGGAACCACAAAAGGCCAGGAGTAATCGATGTCTAGAGCTTGCGAAGCTCCACTCGATTGCAGTTGACTATCCAAAGACTGGTGTTCCTGCTGAGGTACCATCTCATCTACGTGCCAGAAAATATCCTGATTTCATGGAAAAGTCTGAAAGGCAAACGTATGAGTCGCAGAATGTGATCGGAAAGCTTTTCCGAGAGGTCAAAGAAAAGGCACCATTCACAACCTCCATTGAACCATTTACGAGGGAAGTGGCAAGAAAATCATATGATACTGATATGGAAGTGGATGGATTTGAGGATTATGTTGATAAAGCTTTTGATTACAAAAGCGACTATGATTATAAATTGGGTAATTTGATGGACTACTACGGCCGAAAAACTGAAGCAGAAATGTTGGGTAGTGGTATGATGTGGGTGTCAAAATCTTTGGACCGGAGAAATGATGCAGAAGCTGTTGGAATGGCCGTGACGTCCTTAATGAAGGAAGCTAGGTCCTGGTTCGGCGGGGATGGTGGTCACTCTGATGATGCATACGCAAAAGCATCAGCATGGTACCATGTCACTTATCATCCAGATTACTGGGGTCGCTACAGCGTGGGACCGAACCGAGCTCACTACATTAGTTTCCCATGGTGTGTCCATGATAAGCTGATTCAGATTAAAAAGGGAAGCAGAAGAAGGTCTCAGCTCATTGCAGCGCCACGTGCCCTCTTTCCAACTCTGACTACTGCTATTGCAGCTGCCATTCTCTTATTCCTAACCGCATTTTATTTTTTAAGCCATTAAGTATGTATGCAGATTCAGTTGAGAGTGCACCCTTGTATGCTTATACAGTGAGTTGTAATCTAGAATGCAAGAACAAAGCAGATTGTTCAACAGGACATCACATCATCTCTTGATTAAACACAAATTAACATTCATAGGCTCAAAATCTGGTTCGTGTTCTAATAACTTTGGCCTTGTTTGGACTGTTATTTTTGGAGTTTTTGTAGAAAAATATACGATAGCGATTTGACGTATATAAAATAAAAAGATAATTGAGAAATGTGTTCCCAAATTTTCTAGCGAAAAATGTGTTCATTCTCTCAATGTTAAAGCAGCCATTGCTTTCTGTCAGCGTTTTTTGACTTGGTAACGTATGGGTAGATTAAATGTATCCACTTATGCTCCACAAAAGTTAGCTTCAGCCCCATTAGCGCTTGTTCTCAGTTGATTATAGATTGTAATTATAAAAAATAATTCATTTTTGAGATGTTCTCATTTATTTTTATATTTAAATTATAGATTTTACTATAACCCAAAAAAAACTAAAATCCATGCTCATCTAAAAATCAGTTTTTGCTGATTCTCTATAATCACTTTCCATAATCAGATTTAGCAAAATATAAAGACAAGGCCAACAGCAATGTTGGAGACCTTTAGACTTAGGGTGCATTCGATAAAATTGAAATATGAAATTTGAATCCATTAAGTTATTAAATTATTAAGTATTAAATCAAATATATTTGAGTATATATCACATTCAGTGATAAGTAAATAGTTTATCACTTATTTTTGGAAATAAATTTTGCCTCGAAAATTCAGTGTTACTTAATTAATTCAGATATTCAATTTTTTTTATTATTAAATGCATCTGAACATATTAAGATCTAAATCTATTAATTTAATTGTTGAATTGGGTTATCAAACAAGGTCTTATGCTACTAATTCTAAACTTCACTAGATCATGATCAATTTGAGTATTTTGTTCCGTATTTCTTCATATTATTTAGATGAGTTACTCTAACAAAGTAATAGAAATCAACAAAATCTCAAAAACTACTACCAATGTCTAAAAAATACATACATGAAATGAAATGTGATTGAAAAAAATATATAATGTTTAAGACATTTCTCATCAATATATAAAACTCATTCTCAATATATAAAATTTATCATCAATATATAAAATAATTATATCTTCTTCTTTAAAATAACATAATTGTGTTTAGAGTTATCAAAATATATACCTGATAGGGTGTAATTTGTTAGTCATTTTATTATTAATTTCCCCTTTTATCCCTGATAAATATTGTGTTAATTGCTGTTATCTGCTCATATTTGGTATATGGACTTAATTTCAGGAGGAAGCAGCAAACTACCAAAAAAAAGAGGGACTTTATGAAGAATATGGAGACTTCTAAGGACTTCAATCCTTGGGCCTTTGGATTGGTGGGGACCGCAAAGCCATAAGTCATGTGGACTCTCCAAAGAAAGCTACGGAAGTGGACTTGGAAGAGGAAGTACTTGAGGAGGTTTTGTCCACATGTGTGGCGACCACCTAGATAGCTTTAGTCTATCTTTCTTTTGTCTCTTAAAAGAGGGAACGTACAGGAAGCAAAAGGGGATCTCTAGTTTTAGTTTAGTTTTTAGCCTAGTCTTTAGTCTCTCTTTTCTTTTCTCCCGACTGGCCTCTGACACACGCCAGGTGTTCGACAATATTCCCCAACGGGAAAAACACCTTTTATTCCCTGCTTCTTAATAGAAAACGCAATGCTTTTGCAATCTATTAATTCGGGTGGTGATTTAATTATGCGGCGTGGCTAAATCCTCCATCTAGTCAAGGGGACAACTGACGAATGGGTTCACCACTACTGTGAGATCTAAACCGCTTTTAATTGTTTCCTGCATTTATTAGTATTCATATGTTTCCTGCTTTTAACCGCTATAGCTCGTGTGAGTGATTGAATAGATGCGCAATATTTAATTATTCATATAGGCTATTTTGCTAAATAGAGGTAACTGAATCCGTAATTATTCGCTATCTCTGTCTTTGTAGCAACTGGCGTAATTGGGTTTATGTCAGGGGAGCATACGATCTAGCTTAAATAAACCCTCGTAGCGTGTTTATTGGTTAGGATTGGGCCTTTCTAGTTATTACTGCAATCTAGAAATGAAATCCTACGGTCGTACCTAGGGTTAATTTTGGGTTAGAAAAATAGCTAACGGTCGTACCTTGGCTATCGAGAAATTAAGGAAGGGTTGGTTGTTTAGCGCGTGCGAGACAGCTATAACCAATCTATTAATAAAAGTTGGAATTATCTGTGAATCGATGATCAGTTGCGTGAACCATTCCTAAAGTGTACCCTTGGCTAGAGCTTCTCCAATTATTGTTTTTAATCAATTACTTTCTGCATTTATTTTGTTTAGTTGGCCTTTGATACCAAAACCCCCCCCATTAATCTTGATTTGAAAAGAAACAAATATCTCTCCAGTCCCTGAGGAGACGACCCTGCTTATCACTGTCTACTAGTTAGGGAATTCAGTTAAATAATTAATTCAGGTATATCGGATTAAGCAAACTCTTCGGGAACAGGGTGAATCAAGTAACCCATTGCACACCTAGAGTCCCTGCTCCAGTACTCGAATTGATTACTGACTGTTTCAGGTGGTAGTTAGGATTTATTTATTATTATTGCACAGGTTCGGCATCTGTCAATTTTTGGCGCCGTTGCCGGGGACTTGGCGTTTGAATTATTTGCTTCTTTTCGAATTCAGTTTTTATTTTGTTTTATTTTATTCTTCTTTTTCTTGGTATTTTTGCTAGTTTATGCCCCGTTCTTTTCGCACAGGTGACTTGGTATACGATCCTGAGGTTGAGAAGGCAGCGCGTAGGCGACGGCAAGAGACCAAGAGACGAAAACAAGGGCACTTATTTTCTGAAAACGAGTCAGTAAGAGACGATTTTAGCATGGCCAACACCCAGACATTGAGGGAGCTGGCTACCCCGGAGCTGACTCATCAGCCCTTGTGCATCACGTTCCCAACTCTGGCTGAGAATACCTCCTTCGAGCTGAAATCGGGATTGATTCAACTCCTACCATCGTTCCATGGCCTTTCTGGCGAGGAACCCCACAAACATGTCAAGGAGTTCGAAGTAGTTTGCTCCAGCATGAAACCTCCTGCGGTCACTGAGGAGCAAATAAGACTTAGAGCTTTCCCATTCTCTCTCAAGGATGCAGCGAAGGATTGGTTATACTACCTACCTGCAGGTAGTATCACCACGTGGGCACAATTGAAGAAGAAATTCCTAGAAAAATTTTTCCCTGCATCCCGGGCTGCGAGTTTGAGAAAGGAGATTTGCAGCATCAAGCAGTATTCCGGGGAGTCCTTGTATGACTATTGGGAAAGGTTCAACAGGTTGTGCAAGAGATGCCCACAGCATCAAATTAGTGAACAACTGCTGATTCAGTATTTCTATGAAGGACTCCAGTCAACTGACAGGAGTATTATTGACGCTGCGAGTGGAGGAGCCCTGGCGAACAAGACACCGAGGGAAGCGTGGGACCTTATTGAAGCCATGGCAGAAAATTCTCAGCAGTTCGGCTTCCGTGAGAGTAATCCTACCCGTAGAGTCAATGAGGCAGAGACGTCATCCGTCCAGCAGCAACTGTCAGAGTTGACGTCGGTCGTCAGGCAATTGGCCATGAGAGACACACCGCGAGCGAATGTGTGTGGAATCTGTACTAGCATGGAACACTGCACGGATTCGTGCCCCATTCTGCAAGAGGACGGGGCAGAACAGGTAAATATGGCCGGAGGCGTGCCCGCGGCCCGCAGGCAGTATGACCCGTATTCCAACACATACAACCCCGGTTGGAGAGACCATCCTAATCTCAGTTATGGGAACAGGCAACAAGGTTCATTCCCGAATCGTCCACCAGGATTCTACCAGCCTTGGCAACCAAAACCTCAAACCTCATCCTCCAATACAGGAAGCTCCTTGGAGGACCTAGTCAAGAACCTGGCCACGACTACTAACAACCTGGCCACGACCACTAACAACCTGGTTGCAACTACTACACAGCTTCAGCAGGAGATCAGATCCTTGGCCGCGAAAACCGAGCAGCTCCAGCAGGACACCAAGGCTGACAAGAAGGACCAAGATGTTCGAATAAGTCAACTGGCAACTGCCATCAACCGCTTGGAATCTCACGTTTATGGGAAACTGCCATCGCAACCCGAGGTAAATCCCAGGAATGTAAGTGCCATGACGCTGAGGAGTGGCAAGGAGCTGGAAGGACCTAAAATGAAGAATCCAAAAAGCAAAAGCGAGGAGGAGATAGAAAAGGAAATTGAGGAGGAAGGACGTATTCGTGAAGATCCTAAGGTAACCCCCACCTCTCCACTCACTATTAGCTCTAACTTACCCCCTTTTCCTTGCAGGTTGGAAAAGACAAGGAAAGTAGAGAAGGAAAAGGAACTTTTGGATGTATTCAGGAAAGTAGAGATTAACATCCCCCTACTGGATGCAATCAAGCAAATACCGAAATATGCCAAATTTCTGAAGGACCTGTGCACCCACAAGAGGAAGCTAAGGGGAGATGAACGAGTGGCGGTGGGAGAAAACGTGTCAGCTATACTCCAGAGGAAGCTCCCACCAAAATGTGGAGACCCAGGTATGTTTACCATTCCCTGCAAGATAGGAGGTACTCCAATTAGGAAAGCAATGTTGGATTTGGGGGCGTCAATTAATGTTATGCCTAAGACAATTTATGCATCTCTAAATCTTGGCCCGTTAAAAGGCACAGGCATCATAATTCAACTTGCAGACCGTACCAATGCTTACCCGGAAGGGTTAGTTGAAGATGTTTTGGTACAGGTCAATGAGTTAGTTTTTCCTGCAGATTTCTATGTCCTAGACATGGGGGATGAAAGGGCACTAAATCCGTCTCCTATTCTGTTAGGTAGGCCATTTTTAAGCACTGCTAGGACGAAAATAGATGTAAATGAGGGTACCTTGTCGATGGAGTTTGATGGGGAAATTGTAAATTTTAATATTTTTGAGGCGATGAAGTACCCAGATGAGACTAACTCTGTTTATGCTTTAAGTGTTGTTGAGCCCCTTGTACAGGAAATATTTGAATTGGATGGGGTTGATGCACTGGCAGTGGCATTGGCCAAACATCTTGAGTTGGGAGCAACTCCTGATGTAGAAATAAATGATGAGCTGTACCACGCTGTTGGAGCACTACATTCGCTCCCACCAATTTCCCCAAGGTATGAGCTTACTTCTGTTTTTGTACCAGAAACTCAGGCAAAATTGTTGCCTTCTATTGTGCAGGCGCCTGAGTTGGAGCTCAAACCTCTCCCAAAGCATTTGAAGTATGCTTTTCTCGGGGACAATGAGACACTGCCGGTCATCATATCTGCACACCTGTCACCAGGGCAAGAAGACAGACTAATTCGTCTTCTTCGGGATCATAATGAGGCGATTGGGTGGAGTGTAGCAGATATCAAGGGAATTAGCCCCTCCTTATGCATGCATCGAATCCGGCTTGAGAATGATGCGAAGCCAGTTAGACAAGGGCAACGGAGATTGAACCCACTAATGATGGAAGTGGTCAAGAAGGAGATACTTAAACTCTTAGAAGTGGGGATCATCTTCGCCATCTCAGATAGCCCCTGGGTGAGCCCGGTGCAAGTAGTCCCGAAAAAGGCGGGAGTAACAGTTGAAGAGAACCAAGAGGGTGAGATGGTCCCGATGAGGAAACCCACAGGATGGCGCCAGTGCATTGACTATCGGCGTCTGAATGCTGTGACGAAGAAGGACCACTTCCCTCTGCCTTTTATTGATCAGATGATAGAAAGGTTAGTTGGCCGTGTCTATTATTGTTTTCTTGATGGTTTCTCTGGTTATTTTCAGATTGCAATAGCACCGGAGGATCAGGAGAAAACTACCTTCACCTGCCCCTTCGGTACATTTGCATATCGGAGGATGCCTTTCGGCCTCTGCAACGCCCCAGCAACTTTTCAGAGGTGTATGGTAAGTATATTCTCTGAGTATGTAGAAAAGATTATTGAGGTGTTTATGGATGATTTTAGTGTGTATGGGGATAGCTTTGATGAATGCCTTGATAATTTAGCTTTAATTTTGAAAAGATGCATTGAGACAAATTTGGTTCTGAATTGGGAGAAATGTCATTTCATGGTGGATCATGGTATTGTTCTAGGGCATGTAGTGTCGGCCAGAGGTATAGAGGTAGACAAGGCAAAAGTCGATATTATTTCTGCTCTGCCTTACCCCGCAAGTGTGCGGGAGGTGCGCTCCTTTTTGGGTCATGCAGGTTTCTACAGGAGATTCATCAAAGATTTCTCGAAAATTGGATCGGCCCTGTTCAAGCTATTGCAGAAGGACGTGGCATTCGACTTCACCGAAGAGTGCAAGGTGGCATTTGACAGGTTGAGGGACTCGTTGACGTCACCACCGGTTATCCAACCTCCAGACTGGAATCTCCCATTTGAGATAATGTGTGACGCGAGTGATTATGCAGTGGGAGCGGTGCTGGGGCAACGGATTGGCAGAGCTGCTCATGCAATTTACTATGCATCGAAGGCGTTAAACGGAGCCCAACTCAACTACTCTACAACCGAAAAAGAATTGCTAGCTGTGGTTTTTGCATTAGAAAAATTTAGACCTTATTTGTTAGGTGCAAAAATAACAGTTTTCTCTGATCATGCAGCCTTGAGGTACTTGATGACGAAGAAGGATGCTAAACCAAGGCTCATCAGATGGATCCTGCTCCTTCAGGAGTTCAATTTGGAAATTAAGGATAAGAGTGGGGCAGAAAATTTAGTTGCTGATCACTTGAGCCGCTTACTTGCTCATAAGGAGGAGCCGCCATTGAGGGAGGCGTTCCCAGAGGAGCAACTATTGGCCTTTGACTCGTCTACTCCCTGGTATGCCGATTTGGTAAACTTTCTAGTGACTAATCAATTGCCTGCAGGGTGGCCAAAGGCTAAGAGGGACAAGTTGAAGAGTGACGCCAAGTATTACATTTGGGACGACCCGTACCTTTGGAGACAGTGTTCGGATCAAGTGCTCAGAAGGTGTGTAAGTGCAGGCGAATTTCACTCCATTTTGAATTTCTGTCATTCGTTTGCATGTGGAGGGCATTTTGGGCCCAAACGAACAGCTCGCAAGGTGTTGGAGAGTGGTTTTTACTGGCCTACTCTGTTCAAAGATGCTTATTTATTCTGTAAATCCTGTGATAGGTGTCAAAGGGTGGGGAATATTTTTCGTAGGGACCAAATGCTTCAAACCCCCGTGTTGTTTGCTGAAATTTTTGATGTTTGGGGGATAGATTTTATGGGTCCTTTTCCCTCATCTTTTGGTTTCCTATACATTTTACTTGCTGTGGATTATGTGTCTAAATGGGTGGAGGCAAAAGCCACCCATACTAATGATTCTAGAGTGGTTGCAGATTTCTTAAAATCTAATATCTTTGCCCGTTTTGGAATGCCAAGAGCTGTGGTTAGTGATAGAGGGACACATTTCTGCAACAAGACTATCACTGCCTTGTTTCGAAAATACGGTGTACTGCACAAGGTATCCACACCGTATCACCCGCAGGCGAACGGTCAGGCCGAAGTGTCAAACAGGGAAATCAAGTCGATCTTGGAGAAGATGGTGCGTCCGGACAGGAAGGATTGGAGTTTGAAGCTAGAAGACGCACTATGGGCTTATAGAACCGCGTATAAGACGCCAATTGGGATGTCCCCTTATAGACTTGTTTTCGGTAAGGCTTGCCATCTTCCCGTGGAGTTCGAACACAAGGCGTTTTGGGCAGTGAAGCAGTGTAATATGGGATTAGATGAAGCAGGGGCCCAAAGGAAATTGCAGCTACAAGAGTTAGAAGAAATACGAAATGAGGCGTATGAAAATGCCACGATCTATAAGGAGAAGAGTAAAATCTTTCACGATCAGCAGGTTTCTAGGAAAACTTTTGTAGTGGGGCAAAAAGTTCTCTTGTACCACTCAAGGCTTAAACTTTTTCCCGGTAAGTTGCGTTCTCGTTGGATTGGTCCATTTGTCGTTTCTAATGTGTTTCATTATGGTGCAGTGGAGATCCAAAGTTTAAAAACCGAGAAAAAGTTCGTGGTGAATGGCCATCGTCTCAAGCCTTATTATGAGGGTTTCTATGTTGAAGAAGTAGAAGTTGAACACCTCCAAAATCCACTTCATCATGCTTAGGGGTTTTGGCCATGTCTAGCCAAAGACAGTAAAGAAAGGCGCTACTTGGGAGGCAACCCAAGACTATTTGTTTTAGTTTTCATGCAATTTTGAAATTTTAGTTAGGTGTTAGTGTCAATTGATGGTTTGATGTTTTGTGGCAGGAGATTAGTAGTTAGACGTGCCCACGCCAGATGGTCGCGCCTGACGGATGAAATTTTCGTTCAGAATCTGCGGACTACATAGCAGTTAGACGTGCCCACGCCAGATGGTCACGCCTGACGGAGGAAATTTTCGCTCGGGTTCTGCGAACTCCATAGTAGTTAGACGTGCCCACGCCAGGTGGTCGCGCCTGACGAAGAAAATTTTCGATCAGATTCTGCAAACTCCATAGTAGTTAGACGTGCCCACGCCAGATGGTCGCGCCTGACGGAGGACATTTTCGTTCAGAATCTGCGGACTACATAGCAGTTAGACGTGCCCACGCCAGATGGTCACGCTTGACGGAGGAAATTTTCGATCAGGTTCTGCGGACTCTAGGACAGTTGAACGTGCCCACGCTAGGTGGCCACGTAAAAAAAAAAAAAAAAAAAAAAAAAAGGGCGAAAAGACGAAATTGCCCTTATTATTATTAAACAAAAAAAAAAAAAGAAAAAAAAACCTCCGTAGCCCTTCTTCCTTTCTTCCTTTTTCTTTCTTTCTTCTTCCTTTTCTTTCTTTTCTTCTTTTCCTCTTCTTGCTTGGTCCGCCGCCGCTCCTCTGCGCCGCCTAGCCCAACCGCACGCCGCCGGATCGCGCAGCCTCCTCTGCGCGCCGCCCAGCCCAGCCGCGAGCCTCTCTGCGCTGCACCTCCTCCGCGCGACGCTCCCTGCGCGCCACACCAGATCCACCCCAGCAGCCCAAGCGCGCTCCCTGCGCGCGGCGCCGCCCAGCGCTGCCGCCCCCAGCGCGAGATCCAGCCGCAGTCGCGGACCGCAGGCCGAGAGCCCAGACCGCGCGCGCAGCCCAGCAGCTCCTCTGCGCGCAGCTTCCTCTGCAACCTCAGCACCAGTCGTGCGCCACTCCGCACAGCAGCAGCAGCCAAGCGCGCGCGAGCTCCAGCCCAGACGCGCACAGCATCCGCCTCGGGCGACCATCGCGCGCAGCCTCTTCAGCGTCAGCCGCAACCAGCAGCGCCAGTCGCAGGCTGCAGTCCGCGCGCGCGACCAGGGGTGCAACCGACAAATCCGCATCGAAGGTTTTCAGCCCAAGATCGGAAAGATTTTTAGTTTCGTTTCCAACCTTAGCAACTACCGGCTATCCCTCCTGGTAAATTCTTTCTTTAATTTTCTGTCCCTAAGTAGCTGAGGCCAGATTACTAGCTTTCTTAGCTGATGTCAGATTTTAATTTCTTAGCTGAGGCCAGATTTTTGATTTGTTAGCTGAGGACAGAAACTGTGTGTTATTTGGGGTGCTGTGATATATCTGTGGTTGATTGTGGTCTATTTGTGAAATTTGGTGCTCAATCAGAGATATTGGTGGAAAGTTTTCACTCTGGTTGTTTATTTAATAGTTTTTGGGGAAATTTTGCTGCGGTTGTTTAATTAAGGAATTTTTGAGGTTGTTTGGTAGAATTTGGGGAAGTTTTCGTAGTTTCCGTGTTTAATTAGTTTTTGGGTGCAATTTTTATTGTTTATCTACTTAATTGATTCTTGGGCTATTTGGTTGCTATTTGTTCACTTGTTGGTGTTTGGAGCTGTGTTTGGGGACCCTTTGCTTTGTTCATTAACTACCGCTCCGTTTTATCCGACTTCACCTTGACTTTGCCCTCTTTTCCAATCCCCAATGACTAAACCGAAAACCAAAAGTAAGAATAAGCCTTCCACTTCATCTCCTCAGCCTACGGTCCCCTTAGAGGGACCTGCCCCATCGACTGGGCCTGGAGGGCCTCGTACCCGCCTTGGACGGAATAGGGAGATTCATATCTCCTCTCCGGCCCATTTTGGCGGTCATTTAACCTTCACCCGGGCTGCCGACAAGGAGCGGTATGCTTCGGCTTGCACAAGGAAGATAATTCCTTGTAAATACCTCCATGGCCCTACACTAGATTTGCTAAACCTGAGGGATGAGGTCGCACAGCACTTGACTAATGTAGGTTGGGCCCGCTATGCTTCTATAAATCAACCTGCTTTTACTGAACTCACGTGGGAATTCTATGCTACCTTTGAATTTAATATTTCTGAGCAATTCTCCGTTACCACTCCTGGGGTTGTGAGGTATCGATTAATGGGTAGAGAGTTCAACCAATCTATCACTGAGTTTAATTTGGCTCTTGGGTTTATTGATATTCCTTACTCCCAGAGTGAGGAGTATATGCACAGTGCGTGCGAGTATATAGAGCCATTTTTCTCTCATTACCTTGATTATTGGAGTGGCTTGTCAGTTGACCAGCAATGCTATGACCCCAGTCAGTCTAAGGCTTCTTATCTTAAGAGTGCCGCCTACCGCTATTTACATAGATTCATGGCCTATAGTTTCTCAGGTAGGAAGGATAGCTCGGGTACTCTGACTAAGCCCGAGTTCTTTTTCGTATGGTGCATGGTCACTCGGACTAGGGTCAATTTGGGTAGCTGGTTCGCCCTCCACCTCCGAACTGTGCTAAGTAAGAAAAATAAGCCATTAATCTTAGGCTCCTTTATTACTCAGTTAGCTGTAAACCTTGGGGTTTTGGACTTGAATAATCATAACTTACATCGTGCTTGTATTATGGAGCCCCTTGATTTGGTTTGTTTGGAGAAAATGGGTCTTGTGCGACAGGTGAATGGCGCTTTCCAGTTTGCTCCGCCGGGGCCAATCTCCGTTCCTCCGAGGCGCAAAGCTTCCAAATCCACTGCGACTGAGGCTGGTGGTCCGTCCACGGATGCCCCCGGGCCATCTTCTTCGGCACCTCCACCATCTTCCTCCGTCGATAGCCAGCTTGCAGCCCTCCGGTTCCAGATGCAGCACATGGACACTCGTATGGATCGGATGGAGCGGCAAATGGGCGGGGTGGCCCAGAATATAGCGCAGTATCTCCATCACGTGGGCTTCCGCCCGCCTTTTCCTCCGCAGCCGTGATTCATTTCTGCCCTCCTCCGTTTTAAGGGAAGTGTTGTTGCCCCAATACCTCTAATTTGGTCTTACTTTGCTTACATTGAGGGCAATGTCAGGTTTAGGTGTGGGGGAGGGTTAATTATGCTGTGGTTGTGTTTTTAGTTGTCTGTTTAAATTTTTCCCTTGCCTTAGTAGTCCCTTTTCTTTAAACTGTGATGAATGCAATTAAGATATGAGTGTACGTAGCAAGTTCATGCCATGGGGTGTTATATTTTCCTCGATAACGAATTGATTGATAAATATGCTGAACTTGACATAAATTTGACCACTCGTGCGATTTTTGAGCCTAATTTTTCGTTTCTTTGAGTGGTTAGTGCACATGGTTTGTCATTCTAGAACTTGCTCGGTTGTGCATGTCAAAATCACATTTAAATGAATTTAATGCATTGAAATGATAGGGCACCTAGGAATGAGCCGTTTTGGACTTTCTCAAAACTCACCCTTGGATTATATTACCATTAGGGAGCCAAGTTGAGCTTTACATCCTATTCTTTGCTTGAAACCCCAGCTCCTAGCCGAAAAACCTCTCTTTAGACTTTCTTTTCGAACCTTGTGTGAAGAAGTGCTTTGATTTCATTATACAGAATTTTGGAGTATTTCTAGAGGGGCATCGTACCTATCTGTTAATAAAACAAGAAAAAAAAGAGAAAACAGAAAAAAAGGGGATGTGAAAAGAAAAAAAACAAGAGTGCAGGAAACCAGCAAGTAAAGTTGACCTTTAGGGTGCTGGTTGGGACTATTAAAAAAAAAAAAAAAAAAAAGGGGAAAAAAAAGGGGAAGAGAAAAAAAAAGAAAAAAAAAAAGAAAAAGAGGGGAAATAGATGCATGAAAAAGGAGAAAAGGCGAAGGTTGTGGCAAGTGCTAATTCACTCCACTTGTGTGATGGTTGAGATGCCTTTAAATTTCAAAGGTGCAAGAATCTATGTAATGAATTTTTGGGCACTTTCTTTACACTTATGCACCCTTTTGACCCCTTTCAATCCTACCTTTTCACCCTAGCCCCACTACAACCTTGCAAGTCCCTTGATTGCTGCATTTAAATTCATGAGTAAGTGGTGGAGATATGATATATGAGCAAGCGTATGGTGGTGTCATTCTACTGTGTTGTTTTGAGAGCCATCTTATATACATTTCATATACACTTTGGAGCGAATGAGTGCACTTTAAACAGCGAGAATTGTTGATTTGGTATATTCTGATTTTGATAAGGTTATTGGGGAGCTTGAAATGCCATTCTTGGTATGAACTGCTGTGATTTGCTTAGCATCTCGATTGTACTTCTGAGTTAATTATGCTTGAGGGCAAGCATGATTCAGGTGTGGGGGGAATTGATAGGGTGTAATTTGTTAGTCATTTTATTATTAATTTCCCCTTTTATCCCTGATAAATATTGTGTTAATTGCTGTTATCTGCTCATATTTGGTATATGGACTTAATTTCAGGAGGAAGCAGCAAACTACCAAAAAAAAGAGGGACTTTATGAAGAATATGGAGACTTCTAAGGACTTCAATCCTTGGGCCTTTGGATTGGTGGGGACCGCAAAGCCATAAGTCATGTGGACTCTCCAAAGAAAGCTACGGAAGTGGACTTGGAAGAGGAAGTACTTGAGGAGGTTTTGTCCACATGTGTGGGGACCACCTAGATAGCTTTAGTCTATCTTTCTTTTGTCTCTTAAAAGAGGGAACGTACAGGAAGCAAAAGGGGATCTCTAGTTTTAGTTTAGTTTTTAGCCTAGTCTTTAGTCTCTCTTTTCTTTTCTCCCGACTGGCCTCTGACACACGCCAGGTGTTCGACAATATTCCCCAACGGGAAAAACACCTTTTATTCCCTGCTTCTTAATAGAAAACGCAATGCTTTTGCAATCTATTAATTCGGGTGGTGATTTAATTATGCGGCGTGGCTAAATCCTCCATCTAGTCAAGGGGACAACTGACGAATGGGTTCACCACTACTGTGAGATCTAAACCGCTTTTAATTGTTTCCTGCATTTATTAGTATTCATATGTTTCCTGCTTTTAACCGCTATAGCTCGTGTGAGTGATTGAATAGATGCGCAATATTTAATTATTCATATAGGCTATTTTGCTAAATAGAGGTAACTGAATCCGTAATTGTTCGCTATCTCTGTCTTTGTAGCAACTGGCGTAATTAGGTTTATGTCAGGGGAGCATACGATCTAGCTTAAATAAACCCTCGTAGCGTGTTTATTGGTTAGGATTGGGCCTTTCTAGTTATTACTGCAATCTAGAAATGAAATCCTACGGTCGTACCTAGGGTTAATTTTGGGTTAGAGAAATAGCTAACGGTCGTACCTTGGCTATCGAGAAATTAAGGAAGGGTTGGTTGTTTAGCGCGTGCGAGACAGCTATAACCAATCTATTAATAAAAGTTGGAATTATCTGTGAATCGATGATCAGTTGCGTGAACCATTCCTAAAGTGTACCCTTGGCTAGAGCTTCTCCAATTATTGTTTTTAATCAATTACTTTCTGCATTTATTTTGTTTAGTTGGCCTTTGATACCAAAACCCCCCCATTAATCTTGATTTGAAAAGAAACAAATATCTCTCCAGTCCCTGAGGAGACGACCCTACTTATCACTGTCTACTAGTTAGGGAATTCAGTTAAATAATTAATTCAGGTATATCGGATTAAGCAAACTCTTCGGGAACAGGGTGAATCAAGTAACCCATTGCACACCTAGAGTCCCTGCTCCAGTACTCGAATTGATTACTGACTGTTTCAGGTGGTAGTTAGGATTTATTTATTATTATTGCACAGGTTCGGCACCTGTCAATACCCTCGTAAGAAAATGAAGTTAAGGAAAATTTCGATTATGGATTGGCAAACTGGGAATTATCATGTATAATCTCTCTAAGCAAGCTGCAAACTTCTTGGTTCCAAAAGTTCAGAGGCTGGTAATGATTTAGCTGGAGAATATGTCTTTCATTTTTAGTCAAGTGTTGTATTCTTCTGATGACGGCCAATTAAAAGGCATGGAAGTGGTAATGAATAATTGACAAGTCAATAGTGATTTATTGTACGATCCAATCTCTTTTAATTGCTTGGAGTGAAAGGTTTCAGCTTAGAAAAATGGTACAAACGCGTCAAATTTATGGTGCTTTCCCGTGCTTCTTTTTCTTTGTATAAGGTACGATTTTACCTTTAAGCTGTTAGGATCTTCTGTACCATTATTCAATATTAAATTCAATGACAATTCACTTATCATATAAGGATAGAAAAAACTTAAATAAATAACAGATGGCAAGTTAAATGAAAAGAACATTTTGCATAAACATAAAAGTGGCATTGAGTTGCCATTGGAAAAATAGCACTGAAAATCCCATATGATTTTTGAGATGCTCTTCTAAGTGCTCGTTCTTGGTTCTCAATTGATTTTTTGAACTTGATTTTGGTTTTTGATTTTAGAAAATCTAAATATGGTGTTATCAATTGTTCTTTAAATTTCAGTTTTTGGGTTTTCAAAGATCCAAATATACTACTTTCCTTTTGGATCCAAAATTTGGCTTTTAAAAAATTTACAGAAATCAAAATCAGTTGAGAATTTGTCCTAAATTTGGATTGCATCTTTTGAACAAATTTGTAATATATATATATATTCTCATACCTTGTTGTGTAGTAGTATGATTTATGGAGGGATACAGTTATTAATTTTGATTGGTAGATTCTCTTCATTTGTTTGAATTGCATTTTTTTGGATTTTTTGTAGAAAAATTACTGTAACGATTTGATATATGTGAGGTAAAAAGGTGATTGGAAAATATATTCACGGAAAACGTAGCAATTTTTTTTAAAAAAAATTACTATCCAAACAAGGCCTAAATTTCATTGGTAAATTGGAAATAATCAAAATGAATGTAACTGTATAATTGCACTAACTAAAACCAAAGAGACCAAGACTTCTTGACTCCAAAAGTGTCCCAGCGACTAGTACTATTGTTGGAAAAAAAATGGCTTTCACGGGCCTACAATTTTTGGTCAAATTTCATGAAGGCCAATTAAAGCAATTATAGCCAGGAAAGTGATGGTGAATAATTGACTGATGAAAAGAAATTTATTGAACGATCACCAATCTCTTTTAGTTGCTTGGAGTGAAAGTCTTGCTCCGAAAACGATATGGTCAAAAAGCATCAAAGCCATGGCAGTTTCCTGCATTTCTTTTTCTTGTCTTTGTATCTTTATGCAGCGCTTTTTTTCTAAAGTAGTTTCGTTCTATCTGTCGATATTTGGTCCCATGACCAGCATCAACCAGTTATCGTCTTCTTCTTTAGGGGGCGAATTTCTCATAATATTGTTAAAATTAAAAATCGTCACAAAATTGGTGCTGTTCGATGGAGGGTTCTTAGTTAGGGGTCGCCGCAACTCCGATGTGCAGTTTCAAGTAAAAATAATTTTAATTTTCATTTATTTTGGTTTGCTTCAGTTTCCCTTTTTCTTTTTAATTCCTTCAAACCATCACCGCTCATTTGATTTGCGGCAAAGGTTTTTTTAAAATTTTTATTTGCATCGCATGAGCGGCAATAAATTTTTTATTTTTTGTTTGCATCGCCGCTCATGAGATAAGCGGCGATGCAAAATCTTGTGGCAGATGGAACAATTCCTATTCCTGTAAGGAAATGAGTTGTTCCAAATAATTGTTCCACAGTGCAATCCGAGAAGGGGGAAATCTGGTGTACATATATTCATGATGGTTGAAGACGTGGTGCTTTTTCCATTCTGATTTATGTTATATCCGATTTGCCACGTTGAATGAATTATATGAAATGAGGATCTCAGGCTATGTCTTACTTATTGCAGCAATGCAGCCTTCATCTTATTCACTTGTGGAACCTGGAAATGATCTCAAAACTAAGCATTGCCTACGAGGCTGGGTTTACTCCTTAGCATGCCGCTTGCGTTTTATAAAAAAAAAAAAAAAGGAGAAAAAAGGTATCGCCACTCATCTCATGAGCGGCGATGCAAAAAAAAAAAATTTTAATATGAAAATTTAACTTAGTCAAAAAATTCTTCATGATTAAAAAAAAAATAATAAATATGAAAAGAAATCTGCATTGTTAAATGCAGAATTTATCATAACTTGGAAATCTTTTGAAAAATCTACTGTTTTATATACCGATAAATGAGTTTTGTAATTTGGATAAAAGATTATTCAGAAACCCTTTTTTGAAATTAATATGTAATACTTTTCTCAAATATGATATATGAAAGACGAAAATACAGTCATAAATGTGACACTTTTTCTGATGTGATATATAAAAAATGAAAATACAGTCATAAAAGTAACTAACAATGCATTTATATATCATAGAAAAATCTTTACAAAAAAAAATATCATATGTATAGTGCAAATCTTTCTTGTTTATCTGTTCACTTAACTATAATTATCTGGTACATAAGCTGGTCAAATTTATGATTAACAAGATATAACATTTATTTTTTCACATCATTGTGCGGGACAGCATGACCTGCGTTTAACTTGCTACTGTTTGATGTCACTAGAAGTCCTGTTCCTGAATTTGTACTTTCTTTTGTTTGGCCTTTGGCAAATGAAATATATACCAGAAATATATAGCACAAGATTTTGCATCGCCGCTCATCTCATTAGCGGGGATGCAAAAAAAAAAAAAAAAAAAAAAAACTTATTGCCGCTCATCTCATGAGAGGCGATGCAAAAAAATTTTTTTTAAAAAACCTTCGCCGCAAATCATATTTGCGGCAATGGTTTGAAGGAATTAAAAAAAAAAGGAAAACTGAAGCAACTCAAAATAAATAAAAATTAAAATTATTTTTACTTGAAACCGCACGTCGGAGTTGCGGCGACCCCTAATTAAGAATCCTGCCTCGAACAGCACCAATTTTGTGATGATTTTTAATTTCAGCAATATTCTGAGAAATTCGCCTCTTTAGGGGTGTCATGAAAGGGTGTTATGACAAGGGTTCAAAACATGCTATGAATTTCTAGAAATTTTTGTTAAAAAACGTATTGTATTAATTTGATATATGTGAGATAAAAAGGTGATTAAAAAATATGTTTACAGAAAGCATATAAAATTTTTTAAAACAACATTTTGCTGTTGTGGGAAGACCACGCCCAGTGTTAATAAATCCAACTATTTGATCACATCATGTTGTTTATTTTATGTGGTAATTTCTTTAGTCATTCTGCTTGTGTGGTTGATTTTTGGGGTGTTTTCACAAAAACAAATTTATTGTAGCTGCTTTTTTTGGTGTAAACATCTTGAGCTTAAAATGGCTGGTGAAAAATGTGTTTTGAAATTTTCCAAAAATATTTGAAAACAGGTCCAAACAAACAAGCAGAACGAAATTTTAATTTTGTCAAAATCATGATGTTAGAGACGTAAGTATGTAACATGTCTGGCCCAAAACTGCCTTTATCACCATCTAATTGAAAATAAGAGCAAGTAAATTAAACAAAGAGAAAATTGTACCAGCCAAAACAAATCCACTTGAAAATACATTTTGGCATGGTGACTTTGTGTTTGGATAGAAATAATTTGTTAAAAAATTATTTACTTGCATTATAAAAATATTTTTCAACACGTTTTTTTGATTCAAGACCAAAACAAAACCTTATACTAATTATTGTGAAAAAGCATACTTACATATCACGCTAATTGATTAAAAAAATATTTAATTTGGTCTAATTTATTGTCAAACCCTGTACATTGTGAGCTTGGAGACCATCCTATTTTTGATCCTCGATTGTGGTTAATAGAGGCTAATTGTGCATCACTCTGGTCATATGGGTGTTTTGGGAGTCTTTCCCCAAACAAATTTACTGTGGTAACTTTACTGATACTATTGATAAGGACACACCCGATGTATATGCAATTTAGAAACAATCACTTTTTATATGGAAGAATTTTATTTGATATAAAATTTTCATTAACAAAAAAATAAACTTTGATTTTTTAAACGTTTTTTTTAATAAAATTTTAATTAACTTGGTGGTTACAAATGTTTGTGAGTGGTTATGAGTGAAAATTAGTTATGGTTACATTAATTGGGAATATAAAAAACATATGATAATATGGCAAATATATAATTTAGTAATTGTAAGGGTAAAGTTAAAAATTCACAAAGTGTCAAAAGGATTTTACTCCATACTCAATGCTCTCCCTAAATATATGTAGTATAGATATACATCTTGAGATAGATCAAAGAAGTGTTTGAAATTTCTAAAAAGTAATTGGAGATAGAGCTCTGTTTGGATTGTAAATTATTTGAGATATTTTTACTGTAGCACTTTTTGTGATGTGATGTCTGTGAGATAAAAAGGTAATTAGGAAAATAAAAAGGTGCGTTGGAAATTGTAATGATGATGTAAGCAAATAAATTTTAGCTAATAAATCTCTATCCAAACAAACCCAGAGATTCAAACAAACTGAACCACTCACAAAAAGAACAACATTTAAGTACAAGGGAAAACATATACTAAGTAGCTAGCTAGTTTGCTAAGCATCAAGGAATTAAATTGGTTGCAGGGGACCATATGTGTGTAAGCCTGTAGTATTCATTACATAGGGTTTAACCTTGTTGGAACGGTTCTCTCAAATTCTTTTCTTTTGTGAGAGTAGAAGTAGAGCGAAAAAAAAAAGTATTAAGTCATGGGCTAAATACTAGTAGTGTTATTTTTGTTTCACTTAATCTTAGTTTTTTTTTTTTTACCATGTACATATGAGCCTCTCAAGTTCTATTTATAGGTAATATAAAAATAGATTTATGCATGTAATCATGCATATAAGCTCATGAATTTAGAGTAACATGAATAAAATAATGAATCCCATAAAATATATAAATGTACCCATGTTTCATTGGAATAGATCAGTGTAAAAATGCATTCAAAGAGGAATAAATGCATCAATGTGTTTTGAAAGGATGAATAATGGACATCTACATTTCCTCAACTTCATAAAGAAACTACACTTTAACATGGTGACTTTGATATTTGATACTGCTCCTTTTGAAAATACCCGGCCATTTGTTAAATTAAAAGGCCACAAAATTCAAAAATGTCATCTAGGAACAAGCCAAATTCAAAGAGAAACTGAAATGAATGTGAAAGCTAAATAAAATGAAAGAAGCTCGAACGATTATTTATAGTATAGTCAAAAGGCTTCATTTGAATTAAGAAATTTGATGAAAAATTTGAAACCCTCTCAAGGCGCTCGAATTGTCTGAATTACTTACTAAGTTTTTGAATTTGTAATTCGCCAATTATCTAAATATATTGTAAATGTGAAATGATTAGTGATTTACAAATTTAAATACCTTATAAAAATTTTAAGTAATTAGAGGGATTTGGGAATATTTTAAATATTTTATCAAATCTTTCAATCCAAGCGTAACTTAAATGTCTTTTAAATTTCCCAGGCCAATTAACAACTGAAACGTGGCAAAAATATAAAAGGTCGTCAGGCATGACTCTGACGGGCATTCGTGATTGGACAGTCTATGGTGATCCGATGTATCCTTCATACATCATCAAAGTGCACTTTTTTTTTCTTTTTCTCAATTTTTTTTTTTAGAAACAAAGTAGTAGTTTAATAATAATACTTGTATGGAAAAAGGTAAAGAAACTACTTTTGATTTCTTAAAAGTATATTCTAATTTGACTAACTGAAAGTACAGGATGGGACCATATGTAACATTTCATTCTTTTTCATCTCTATCCATTTCTTAAATCTACAATGTAAGGTCCAAACAATTGTCCCTTTTTTCCCAAGCATCTACTGTTGCGAGTCTTGTGCTTCTGTCACGTATACTGAGAAAAGATAAGCTACTTGGGGGATAAGGGACAATTATTTTACCTGAGGTAAAATTTTTAACATCAATAATATGTTTCCCTTAGCTGCAATGACAAATAACACATATTGTCATCTGCAATATGTTTTTGTACACAAGATATTATAAATTAGGGTTAAATACAGAAAATCTCCTCGAACTATTGCATTAGTTGCATTTTGCATCTAAACTATTTTAATAGGCACTTTACATCTGAAAATAATAAGAAAATTAACTCCATCAAAGTCATTGATGAAATGACCAATTTATCCTCTACCGAAAGCTTGTAAGTCACAAAAATAAGTTTTTCGTAGAAAAATTGTCCCTTTAAATGGATTAATTTTCACTTCATGATAAAATTCTAATTGAAAACATGTAACAATAAAATATGTGAGCACTTTGAATGACAATTAAAACAAAAGAAGTAGGCAAACAAAGAAGATAGGGAATAAATTCAATTCGAGAATCTTAGCAATCCTATTTTACTACATATTTCAAGTTAGCTTAGGTTAGAAAAGATTATTATCAACGAAAAGTAAATAATTTAGGTTTTTTATTGAAATTTCCTAGTCCAATATTTTGTTTACTAATATGTGGGTTTTAATTTCATTTCAGCATTGAAATTTTATTGCAATTATTGTGCTAAATTCATACGAAAATTTTTGGATTCTACTCCCATTTTATTCTTGTAAATATTTTAATGAAATTTTGCAGATTAGATGAAATTATGATGCATTAAAGAAAATTATGAGATTAAAAAATTGCAACTGTGGTCTCTCAATATTTCCATATTTTGCTCCCATTTTGACCCCAATAGTCTCAATTTTCATTCAAAATGAACAAGCATTTTTTATGTGTTTACAATTCGTTCTTTTGGTGAAAAAGTGGAAATAGTCTATTTAAAGTAGTAATCTTTCCCAGCAAAATGTTACTTTTGTCACTTAAGTTTTTAATGTAGGATAAATTTGTCATTTCATTAATTACTTAGATGAAATTAATTTTCATATCATTCTATAGTTGACTAAAGATGTAAAGTACCTATTAAAACACTTTAGGGTATAAAGTGCAACTAATGTAATAGTTCATGGGGGTTTTATGCCTTATATATTAGTAAATAATATAACAAACGGATAAGCATCAATACGTGACTACTTTATAAAGATAAAAAAAGATAAAATTAAAGGAGTAAATTTTTTACCTCAACCCAGTTATATAAATAAAGAGTTTTACTAATTATCTTATCATAAAGAGTTTAAGTAAGAATATAATGCTTTTGAATTATACAAAAAAACAATCAACTTGACCACTGCAAATATATATTGTGTATATCTTATCCTTTTATAGGAAATTAATATTTTTTTCAAATTAATTGCTTCCAACTCTACAAAGATTAATTACTGCGAAAATAGCTTACACATTTTAATCATTAATAATTACATGTTTTTACTGCACCTCACTAAAATCACATCTTATTACAAGGATTTCAAATGATCTTTTATTATATACTTTTATTCAATTTATTGTAAAAAAAAGTAGTAAATTAGTTTTAAAATTTCTGTGCATTTGACAAGTTCAAATCTTCTTTTAAATTCGCACTGCACCTCACTAATTTTGTAGAGTTTACAACTACTTTTAAAATTAAAACGGAATATTCATCAGGGAGATATTAGTGATATAATAACTGGTTGGACAGACAGGGGATGGAAAGTTCCTCGTACAGAAGATTCTTTGCTTGCTCCACTCAACTTCCTTACCACCACAAGACAAACAACAGGAACGCTAGTGTAGAGTGTGTTGTGCCTTCATAGTAGGGTGTACCATGGCTGATCGAAGCATTGCAGAAAGCGACAATTTCTTTATCCTGTTTGTGGAAAAAGGTTGACTTGGAATTGACTCCATCGTGCTCGTGAAGTCTTTCTTCCACACAGAACACTCACTTGCATATTAGCAGTCTATATAGTGCAAACACTACA
This sequence comes from Coffea arabica, assembly GCF_036785885.1. NCBI lineage: Eukaryota > Viridiplantae > Streptophyta > Magnoliopsida > Gentianales > Rubiaceae > Coffea > Coffea arabica. The sequence goes on along the minus strand of NC_092331.1, from coordinate 52,703,777 downwards.
CAGAGAGCTTTCATCAAATGCAACCATCAGTTTCTTTTAAGCCTTCAACCAGTGTGTGCAAATTTGTGTGATCACTTCTCCTGGATTTGTGAGTTTCTCCTTCTCTTTCCCTTTGGTATGCAGAATTACAGATAGAAAGTAACCCTCTTGCATTTACTTTGATCAAGGCTTTTTTTTCCCCTTATTCTGAGTCTATATTCTGAGGTGTTTCTTTTGTGGATCATTTCTGTTTGATGTTTAATGCATTTTTGGGAAATAATCAGTTTTTTTATGGGATGTTATTTTCCCCCTGAAAGTCTTTTTTCCCAGTTGGTGGGATATGGTGTTATTTAAGTGGTGATATCTTAAAAAGATGGAATCTTTCTAGTGTTTTGGTTGATGGGGATTAGCAGTTTCACTTGAATTTGGGGAAAATTTTTTTTGCCTTTTTTATCTTGTTTGCTGGCTGTAGAATTATTTTGTAGCTACAAGACAAGTGAAGGAAAGAGAAATCAGAACGCTCTGAGGTGGGCATTATACAATCAGAGGCGTTGCACTTTGGTCTTTTTTGTTTTCAGTCGACATTAGATCCCTTCTTGAAGTATTAGATTTCGTATTATTTTGCTATTAAATTGAGAGAGCGCTCTTGTGGGATAAGCAAAGTATTTGACTTTGATTTCTAACTATTTCTTGTCAGGGATGTATTTTACTTGCCATATTTGATAACATTTGGTGGTAACTGTAAACTTTACCATCCTTTGTTGGAATTCTTTTGGTTTGATTTTTAACGCATAATTTGGAAATGTTGTTACGAGTGTTTTTCTGGGATTCTTGTCTTTCCTTCTGTCTTTCTTTTATTTTTTGGTCTGAAATCCCTTTTGGCAGTTTGTCTGAAATGTTGTAAACATTTAATCGGAGTGGCAATATCTGAAAAGATGGATCTTTTAAGCGGTTTTGTCATTTGTATGTGTAGCTCAGAATCTGGCAAAAATGAAGAAAGCAAACAAGACCTGTTATTTAATCCTGCTTTTACTATTTTATCATTCCTCTGTCATTTTAGATATTTTGTTTGTAAAAAAAAAAAATGATTTATTGTTCATCATATTGGATTAGTATTGATCCCTGTCTTGAGTCTTAACTGGAAAATCCTTAATTACATATAGTATGATGGCATGATCTGTGAATTTTTATCTCGTTCACAGTTCTAATGTGTAGTGGATTTGCAAATTTGCGGCATCTGCATGGTGATGAGTCAAAAGGTCTCTTTTCTTCCTTGGTTTATGCTTCTATTGCAGGCTTTCTTTTGTTGGCTTTTAGACTTGGAGGGGAAGAAGCAGGAAGCTTTATCTTAGAAAGTTTGAGGTTCTATTAGGTCTATTATGCTGGTATGATCTCTTAGTGGATTGGATCCTTGGGTATCCAAACATGATACGAAGCAAATTGGATGGTCAATGGTAAAAGGAAAAAAATTAAAATAGACGCCTGCATATTGCCAAAATGAACTGCCTTAGCTTCTCATATTGACAAAAATTGAGATGGTAATGTCAAAATGGATTCTGGATCTGCATATCTCTTATCCTTCTTGTGCAATTACATATTCTCTGGCTGCATTTCTTTCAATGGAATATATATCAGTATATGTATGTGTGAGGCTGTAAAACAACAATCTTATTAATAGCCCGTGAATAGTTGTCTGACTCTTTTAATTTCTGATATTTACAGGAGAATATAGCTGTTGCATTCTGATAAAAAATCTGTTAACTGAATTAGTGCTGAAGTTCATCTGCATGGGAAAGACAATTCAGGTGTTTGGTTTCCCTTCTGTTGTGCCTGCAGAAACAGTCACCAAGTTTTTGGAATGCTTTACAGGTCAGGGAACAGTATATGCTTTAGAGGTTAAGCAGTCCAAAGGAGGAAATAGAGCATATGCTAAAGTCCAATTCACAAGCGATAGAAGTGCTGAATACATTATGACCTTGGCAAAGAAACGCCTTAATTATGGTTCTTCATATTTGAGGGCTTGGGAAATGGACGTGGATTTGGTTCCGAGAGCTAGATCTTTCGAGCATAACATGGAGCAAATAGTTTTACACTTTGGATGTCAGGTGTCAAAGAATAGGTTTTCAGTGCTACGGAATGTTCCAAATGTCTCCGTCAGGTTTGGGATTGGAATGAGGAAAATGTATTTTATTTTGCGGTTTCGCTCTTGTGACTACAAGCTTGAATTATCCTATGAAAACATATGGCAGATTGTACTACATCGACGTAGTCTAGCACCAAAGTTTCTCCTCATACAGGTTTGGTTGTTCAAATGAAAGATATGATGTTTTCTGTTGGTTATACATCTTTGATCACTTTTGATTTCTTAATTTTTGGTCTATGTTTCACTGCACAACTCTAGCACATTCTCCTTCTGCCTCAATATGGTAGTTTGGCTTTAATCTGTGACATCAAAGCTAGCTGGCCTTGCATATAAGTTCTAAACACCGGGCTGTAATCTGTTCCAGTTTCCTTTTGTTGTCAATCTCACCTGTCAAATTTGTATTGTTTTAGGTCTTTTTCCATTATGGTACAATGGTTCTTTCCTCTGATCACTCGCTAATTAAATAAAAATGCTTGTCAGTTGAAATCTTTTTGACTTGCTTTGTCATTGTATTTATCAATAACTGGATTCTGTTTTTACTTTGTGTGAGCAACTGACAAGCATCTATCACCTGTCCATTTAAGCCTGGAACATTGTGGTCTTTAGGTTGCTAATTGCAATTCATATAAAGTATAATGTCGCTTGGAAAATATAGGTCAATGATGGGGCTTCTAAAGTAATAAAGATGTAAAAATGAAATGCATGATCATTATTCTTAAAATAGCCATTGCAAATTTGAATTTGATTTAACTGCTGTTTTTAAACTGTCTTACCAACATACATGCACCATATCATTCTTTTCTTGCTTTTATTTATTTATTTATTTGGGTACTCTGTGCTTGACTCTGAGCAAGCTTTCTTATAGGGGAATCAACGTGCATGTGATTCCTTATTTCTAATAAATACTCTCAGATGATACGGTGCATATGAATAAACTTCTAGTATTGGTAGAGAAACATAGCTGTGCTGTTATTATATTTCAATACAGTAACGTATTCTCTCTCTTTCTCTCTCTCTCTCTCTCTCGCAATATACAGTTGTCCATAAATTGAACATTTGTGGGGATCATCTGGAACATAATTTAAAGTCTGCAAAGACCTTAGTCAGATTTCTTTTCCTACTCACCATCACATGAACTTATTGTTATGTCTTCAGTACTTCTTTTGAAGGCCTTTTGGATCATCCCTTATTGCTTCAGTATTAACCATGATTTGAACTTTGAAACCTATCCAAAATATGAAAGTTATTTGGTACATAACCAGCATGCATTTCTCCACTCTTTGTTTTGTTTTACAAATGAATTTCTGTTCCCTTTCTGATGTGGAATTATTGTTTGTGAGTTTGAATATTGACATATACACTTATGGCTTAGTTATTTGGTGCTCCTCGGGTTTTCAAAAAACTTGAAGAATCCACCTTTAGCTACTTTAAGGAAACTCCAGATGACCAGTGGGTCAGGACGACAGATTTCACTTCATCCTGTATCGGGCAATCGTCTGGTATATGTTTGGAGCTTCCTCATGGCATTCAACTGCCAAATTTGGGTGATTATTTTGCTTGGTTCAAAGAAAGTGACAGCCAATGTTTTCTAGAAACTGGTTCCCCCTATTCATACAATTTGGTTTTAGCTCCTATTCTGCAACCTCCCCAAGGACTATATTTGCCATATGGAATCTTGTTCAAGGTCTGTTGTTTAGTACAGACTGGATGTCTTCCAGGGCCATCACTAGATGCTAATTTCTTTAGGTTGGTTGATCCACGAAGAATAAAGATTAGATACATAGAACATGCCTTGGAGAATCTATACATGTTGAAAGAGTGCTGCTATGAGCCTGTGCAGTGGCTCAAAGAGCAGTACGATAAGTATGACAAGCTTCGGCAACTCCCTAAATCACCTACTCTTACTTTAGATGATGGGTTGGTATATGTACGGAGGGTTCAAGTTACACCATGCAAAGTATATTTCTGTGGTCCAGAGGTCAATGTATCTAATCGTGTATTGCGCAACTTTTCAGAGGACATAGACAATTTTCTTCGTGTTTCCTTTATTGATGAAGAGTGGAACAAAATGTTTTCTACAGACTTGTCGCCTCGTATTGGTGCAAATGAGAATGGAAGAACCGAAATTTATGAGAGAATACTGTCAACGTTGAAAAATGGCATAGTAATTGGGGATAAGAAGTTTGAGTTTCTTGCTTTTTCTTCAAGTCAATTAAGGGATAATTCAGTGTGGATGTTTGCTTCAAGGCCCGGGCTTACTGCTGCTGATATAAGAACATGGATGGGTGATTTTAGTAGGATAAGAAACGTGGCGAAATATGCTGCCAGGCTTGGTCAGTCCTTCAGTTCTTCCACGGAAACTTTAAATGTTGGTAGGCATGAGATTGAAATGATTTCTGACATAGAAGTAAGGGGTGGTTACTTCGGCACATCCAAGTATGTCTTTTCTGATGGTATTGGGAAAATGTCTGCTCAATTTGCAAGGCAAGTTGCCACGAAATGTGGCCTGAGTTTTACTCCATCTGCCTTTCAAATTCGGTATGGTGGTTTTAAAGGTGTTGTGGCTGTTGATCCCACTTCATCGAAGAAGTTGTCGCTGAGACAGAGCATGATGAAATATGAATCCGATAACACCAAGTTGGATGTTTTAGCATGGAGTAAGTATCAGCCTTGTTTCCTCAATCGCCAATTAATCACTCTTTTGTCTACCCTAGGGGTCAAGGATGTTGTCTTCGAAAAGAAGCAAAGAGAAGCAGTTGCCCAGTTGGACACTATTCTAACTGACCCATTGAGGGCTCGTGAAGCTTTAGAATTAATGGCTCCTGGAGAGAATACAAATGTTCTCAAGGAGATGCTGAAATGTGGCTATAAGCCTGATTCTGAACCATTTCTTTCAATGATGCTGCAAACTTTCAGGGCATCAAAGTTGCTGGACTTGCGGACTAAAACCAGGATATTTATACCAGATGGAAGATCAATGATAGGATGTCTGGATGAAACCAGAACCTTGGAATATGGCCAGGTGTTTGTTCAGTTCTCTAGTGCTGGGTGTAGGCAGTTTTATGATGATTCTATATCGTACTATGAGCACAAGAATATTCTTAAGGGGACGGTGGTTGTTGCAAAAAATCCATGCTTGCACCCTGGTGACATTCGTATTCTAAAAGCTGTAGATCTGCCAGCATTACATCATATGGTGGACTGTGTTGTTTTCCCCCAGAAAGGAAAGAGGTAAATATTATGTCGAGATCTTTTTTATGGTTTATGTGTAACTCATAGAGAGAATGTTTAAGTTTCTAGAATTGAAAGTAGCTACTTGAAGATGAATAGGAAATATGTAGGTAGGCTAAGATCCATTAGTTTCTTTTGTTTCTGTGATAACTGTTAATTGGTATTCTTCTACTGTTCTTTAATACCATTTAAGTCAAATAGGTTGGCTCTTGTGATTTTCAAAGATTTTAACCCCAACAAAAAGTAAAAGAGAATCTTCTCTTGCTTTGCCTAGTTACAGGTACGAAAGAGCAATTTACATTTTCCACACAAAAAGCAAATAGCAGATAGCTGTTCTTACGTGTGATTTGGTCGCATGACTACATTCCTTAGAAACTTTTGAGTGCGTAAACAATGTGATTTTGTTAAAGCTTGTATAACTCGCAGGTGATCCTGAATTATCGTTCACATCTGACATTATGGCCTTCATATTATGGTCACATCTTCTTTTAAATTGTGTACATTGTTTAATGGCGGACTAGTATCTTCTTTGTTGAGATGTGGCTATTTATGCTACTAAACAAAGTTTTCTTTAGATATTAAGTGAATACTAGGAAAACAGAAACACATACAGTTTTTTTCCCCTTGATAAGTATAGTGGTAATTTTACCGGAGCAGTATAACTTGATTTGGTTTCTTCAACCAAGCATTTCCTGTTTTTTGGTTTTGAGTTCAATTAGAAACCATTGGTTGTTTTGCATTGGTATTTGAATCTTATCTTAGTTCTTTTACAACATCTTGATTTGAATAGGGGAATGTCTCAAATTCCATAAATAAATCATTTCTGTCAAGGGAATAGATTTTTCTTTATGATATTTTTTGTAGGTCTGTGGAGCCTTCATTAGATTGTTCATGCAATCCAGCCTCACATGTGATGCCAACAGCTTTTTAAAAGTGACTCTTAGAAAATTCACTTCTCACCTTTTCCTTACTGTTTTGTGCAGTTATATATATACATCCCTAAGAGAGCATTTGTAATGAAGAACCTTAACAAATGAATATTTATTTGTGTTCCATTCTCACCATTACATTGTTTGCTTATCAATTTTATGGTAAAAGGGTTCATTCATCTCAGAACCAAAGTAAAATATGGGCATGTAGATAGCTTTTCTTGGCTAATTGGTATACTTATCTTAAAAGCAGTCAGGGATTATTTGATTCATTTAATTGTTGCATGTCTCATGTCCTGACCTAAGGTGTCTATTCCTTCATTACAATCTTCTACATTCAAGAGAGGCCTAAGAGATTTCATGCTGAATCACTTGGCTTGTTGCAAGTGAAGTTGAATGACTTCTTGGGTTAGGGCCTTAAGAGATACAAAACATCTTAAAATGTTGTGCTTGGACTGGATCTTGAGCTGTTTATTAGTGCATCCTAGACTTGTGGACTTTCCTCTTAAGATTTTTAGCACAGTCCTAATCTATTAATTAGAGTTAAAAAAAAGAAAGGATTACTAAACAAATGAGCATTAAGATCTCAGTTTCAGGGCCGGAAAAAAAAATCTGGCTTCACTATTGAGGTTCTCTTTTCAAATTTTGCTATCAAACAAATAAAGGAATCTGTATTATTACTTTTTGCCTGATATATTAGTGCATCTCTTGGGTCTTACTTGTTGCTAATCTTAAATAGCTGTTTAATGATGATTCTTGGGAAAGAAAAGAATGGATGCAAGATGATTTTGATATAGGAACTATTTGTAGCTGTTTAGGAAAATTATTGGGTAACAATATAAAAAACAGGGTCTAGAATGGATTAGGAAATGAACCTTTAAGAACAAGGAAGAAATAGTTTCTTAAGAACACGAGGAAGAATTAGTTCAGTTGGTTCAGGGTTCGGAAGAGTTGGCTAGTATGGTTTCTGTTGGTGAGTTTATGCTGTTTAAAATAAGGTGAATACAACACCTTAATAAACTTCTTTGTCAAGGCTGTATGTAGAAAAACTAGAAGACTGATAATCTGCATTTAGAAAGCTTGTAAGTACAGGAAATCTGGGAGCTGAAGGACAGGCATTATTAAGGCTTATTTTGCTGACAAAATATTTCTTGAAAACCACTCCTGTAACATGGATTAGGATATCTTTTGTAAAAGTAAATGATTGAACTTAAGGGTTCATTATGACATCTAATGTGCTTAGTAAAGCTCAATTTGGACAAACAAGGGACTTCTTGCTTGTTATGGGACCTTTAACCCACTACTCGGAGTACCCTCCCAAAAGAAAAAGATGTGTCTGTCTGGTTTTAAGCTTTTGAAGGCCCTAATTGGAATTTTGTGTAGGATATATCTAGTGTGCTTGATATCATGGTTTATGAATGTTTCTTTCTGATTCTGATGTCAATTACAGGCCTCATACAAATGAGTGTTCTGGAAGCGACTTGGATGGAGACATTTACTTTGTTTGTTGGGACCCTGACCTGATTCCACCTCGGCAAGACGAACCTATGGATTACACTCCAGCACCTACTGTGCAGTTGGATCATGAAGTTACAATTGAGGTACTAATGCTTTAGCAGATGTTAATTTTAGTAGCTATTTCTACTGGGGACGGAAGGTGGGACTATTGAACCCACAGCTTAATGAGTAGGAGACAAACCTTCTGTCTCCTTTCTCTTACTTTGATCTCTTTCTAATGAGTGATGGCTAATTATCAGAGCAGTGTAGTCTTGCCATTCTAGCAAATTCCCAGTGGTGCTGTTTTATGATGTACAAACATGGTTAACATCTATATATATGACATATAATTTTTAGTACGGAGCATGGCAGTACTTTCTTTAGTTATGCTGGCCTTCATCATCTTGCTTTATTCATACCCAGTTATTTGCAAATCTGTGCTGTGTTCTTCCTTCAATCTAATTTGTTTGACAGTGCAAGTTACTGAATAAATGCTTGTCTACGTTCATGTGGCGTATGAGTAGACACTACTACCTTTGACCTATTGCAGCCATGTAATTTTGTCCTATTAGATTTGTTTCTACTCAGTCTCCTCAGCTTGATCTCTTTAGATTGTTACAGAGATTCTTTATGTTTATGCATGACCAAAAATAAGTGATACTATTTTTCCATTGATGGTAAATGGTTGGAGCCTATCAATATCCTTTCTTAGCACCCGTAAAACTGCCAGTGGAATTAAGGACCTTTGATGATTTAGCAAGGGGACTGTGTTCCTTGTCTGATTTTGTCCTTTATCCTCTGCATACTTCTTCTAGCAAATAATGACTGGGACAAGCGGAAAAGTTCCTAATCCGCATTGAAGGATGCTAAAACCTTTATTATTCCTCAATCTAATATCTGTACGTACAATGGCAGGAACTATTATGTGTTTTCTCCTCGATCTTCTTAAACCATGGAACAGTGTTCACCACGGGCAAAGTGCTGTTTTAGAAAAATATGATGCTTCATTGCATTCTCATGCATATTTAGCATCATTGCAGCAAATATTCTTATGCAACATATGTTTTAGATAAACAATGATTTTTGCTTCTCTGCTGCAGGAAGTTGAGGAGTATTTTACTAATTATATCGTAAATGACAGTTTGGGAATCATTGCGAATGCCCATACTGTCTTTGCTGATCGGGAACTATTAAAGGCAAGGAGTAAACCATGTCTGGAGCTTGCACAGCTGTTCTCAATTGCAGTTGACTTTCCAAAGACTGGTGTTCCTGCTGAGATACCATCTCATCTACGTGTCAAAGAATACCCTGATTTCATGGAAAAGTCTGACAAGACTACATATGATTCACAGCATGTGATTGGAAAGCTTTTCAGAGAGGTAAAAGAGATTGCACCGCACACAAGTTCTATTAGATCATTTACAAGGGAAGTGGCAAGAAAATCATATGACATTGGCATGGAAGTAGATGGGTTTGAGGATTACGTTGATGAAGCTTTTGATTACAAAAGTGAGTATGATTATAAGTTGGGCAATTTGATGGACTACTATGGCATCAAAACTGAAGCAGAAATATTGAGTGGTGGTATCATGAAGATGTCAAGGTCTTTCGATCGGAGAAAAGATGCAGAAGCTGTTGGAATGGCTGTGAGGTCTTTAAGGAAGGAAGCTAGGACGTGGTTCAACAGGAATGGAGGTCACTCTGATGATGCATTTGCAAAAGCATCAGCATGGTATTATGTCACTTATCATCCTAGATACTGGGGTTGCTACAACGAGGGACTGAACCGGGCTCACTACATTAGTTTCCCATGGTGTATCTATGATAGGCTGATTCAAATCAAAAAAGCAAGGACAAGAAGGGCTCAGCAACCATCTTCACTGGAGGTGCAGTTTAATCATAGACTGAGATTGTATTGAATGAATAATTTGGCATCAAGAAAGTGTGAATTAGCTTTAATGCTTTTGGTAATGAGAAGACTCGGCAGCTCTACTAGTACTAGAGACTCTACTTAGGTGTGGCTTTCATTTGGATCTACTACAATACTGATTTATATCTACTGCTGTAAATTAATCAAGTTGTTGAGCGTGTACTTCCTTGTTGTCATGTGAATATATTTAGGGAATATGACAAGTACATCCCAGTCTTGAACTGGGAAACTTGCCTTGTTTCATATTCTGCTTCTCTGATGGCTGGAGTTAGATGTCCTTCTCTGAAATTTCTTTGCTTTTGACCCTCTGTTGATCTAGTTTGCAAAAGGTATTTGTTGTTGGAGGAAATGGTAAACGATTACTCCAGGATCTGTTTTCTATCACAGAATCAACTGGAACCGTCATTTGAAGGTTGGAAGCATGATTGCAAGCAGTCCAACTGGATAAAGGCATTATTCTCCCAGGTAACATCTTTGTGACAGATTTGCAATGCTACCATTGCAGCACACTGTTCCCTCTTACCATTGTAGTATGTGAAATCTTCATAAATATAACTTATGTTGTTGCCATTCATCTTCTACATACTGGTTCACAAAGTTAAGATCTTCAAGATAATTAGATGTAAATAAGGGATAAAATTCTACATTTTGTAGTTATGTTGACAAAAGAAATACTTGAGACTTCAAAATGTTGAATGTGTTTATTCATAATTAGAGCATCTCAAGCGTCCTTGTAATTGGATTGTATCTTGTTCATACTTTATTTAATCTCATAATTTTATGTCTAAACAAGGAAATTAATTTGAGCCTAATTATGACATTAAAAAGTTTAAAATGCATGACCAAGTAATGTGCATGTATCCAATATCCCATGAAAAAAAAAGAAAAAGTAATGCATGCAAGGAAAATACCAATTACACTATTCAAGTCATTAATTTCGTATATTTAGCAAATTAAATGGTAATCATAACAACAATTGATGGATGTGTAATACAATCTTCATTATACAATCATACCACTAATTGATGGACTTGTAATGCAGCCTTCATAATACAACATTAAAACTTTTGAGGACAGGCAATGAAAGAGGTTATGAATCATTTTTTCACCCTAAATTAAAATGTTGCCTCTCTAATCCTTTCTTAGATAACTCTCGCTGCAACATTGTGCCCAGTTTTTAAGAGTTTCCAAACTCCCAACATAATTTTAGTTCCGAAGAAGTTGTCTTGTGATCCCTTTGTGCCCATGACTATTTTTCCACAATTGCAGTTGCAGCCGTATGATGCAGAAGTCAATTTAATAATTCATGAAGCGATAGATGCTCTATTTACAATGATAAATTTAGTAACATACCACCGGTTGTAATTAGGAAGTTGGGTTTGAGTAAAAGATATTGGCTTTTATTCACGGTTGATTTAGATTTTACAAATTTTGATTACAGAAATCGATTATAAAGAATAATTAAAATTAGCAAAAACTATTCTTTAGGTGATTATATAATTTAGTTTTTTTAATCATTAAAAAAATCTATAATAAGAATAGCCGAAAATATCACAAAAACAAAAAATTGATTATCCAAAATCAGATTCTATAATCAATTAAAGTAATCAACTGAGAACACGTTCATTATATCCTGGCATACATACCCTTAACAATACAACCTTTTTTTTTTTTTTTTTTTATAGATCCAAAAGCGTATAAACCCATCTGCGCTTTTATAATAGTATGGATAGCTAGGATTAATAACTGGTTAATAGAGTAAATAGAGGAATTAATTGTTTGATGAAATGTTTCCAAAGCTAATAAATACTGCCCTGTTTCTTCATACTCATTTTTTAGGTTCTCTAAATGAGGTAACTAAAATAGCAAGCCTCTCTTAAAAAAAAAAAAAAAAAAAAGGCGAGCTGTTGAATCTCTCATACTGAAGGTAATGGTGATCTCATTGTTACTCCACCACTATCTTCAAATTGAATCCTAGAACCTTCTTTCTTTTACAAAATTGTCAAGGACAAGAACTCAATAGTAAAAGCTCATGAAGATACCAGATTATTTCAACAGGTTGAGTTCATACTAATTGTCTCTTGATTAAATATAAGGAAACAGACACGGTACGCATGTAAGGAACAACAAATATATGCTTCGATAAGGAAACTGTCTTCATGGATTTATTTGCGCTTCAAAGCAATGAAGAACAAGATTCCCTTCCTGTAACGTGCATTAAGATTGATAGGGTGCATCTTAGTGAGGTATTTTGGGTATTAATGTACGATTATTTGGCTAAATATTTTTATTAATTGGGTAGATTCTACTCATATATGATTTTGGTGTCAATTACAGGATTTGATGCTGAAAAGTACTTAAAATCAGAATTTAGAAGATTTATCGTACGTGGAGCCCGTGTGAGAAGCTGAAGAAATTAAAATTGTAATAGGCCTCATTTTATTTCATTTTAGGAGTCTCGTTTTAATCTGTAAAATAACAAATTCCGAGGGGGAAGAAAATTAATTTTGCCGCCTGGCTTAGGTTCTCTTTGCGGCTTGCTTTTAAAGAGGAGGGGGGCCGCAGCTTTAAGAAGAAAGAACCCCTCAGAGAAGAAAAAGCCATCGTGGTTGACTTTGGGATTCGTATGAGCTATTCATTAGCCTTGACCGAATTGAGGAATGAAACAATTGAGAAACCTTTTCTCTCGTATGTCTTTTGCTTAGCAATCAGGAGAAGAAAACAAGAGCCGCCGTTGTTGACTTATCTTGGCTTTGGTTTTTACTTTTGCTGAAGACAATTGAAGTGAACAATCTGACTTTTGTACGTTTGGGCTTTTGGAGACAATTGCGAGAAATCGAAATCTCTCGTTCTTGTCTACTGTTCTTGACCAAAAGTAAAAAGGTCCGATACGGCGACTTTTCTCAATTCTCCACGCACGGCTTATTCTCCATTAATGGAGGGCTAATTCTCTAATTCTAGTCGAGGGGCAATTGACGAATTGGTTCAATAATTATTGTGAGATCTAAATTATTTTTAATTATTTTCTTCATTTATTGATATTTATATGCTTCCTGTTTTTAATTGTTATAACTCTTATGTATGATTGATTAGTGCGCAATGATTAATTATTTATATAGACTATTTTGCTAAATAGGGGTAATTGAATCCGTAATTATTCGTTATCTCTATCTTAGTAGCATCTGGCATAATTGGGTTTATGTCAGGGGAACATATGATCTAATTTAAACGAACCCTCGTAGCGTGTTTGTTGGTTAGGATTGGATCTTTCTAATTATTAATGCAATCTATAAATTAAATCCTACGGTCGTACTTATGATTATTTTTGGGTTAGAGAAACAGCTAACGGTCGTACCTTAACTATCAAGAAATTAAGGAAGGGTTGGTTGTTTATCGCGTGCATGACAACTATAACTAATCTATTAATAAATGTTGGAATTATCTGTGAATCGATGATCAGTGCATGAACCATTTCTGAAGTGTACCATTGGCTAGAGTTTCTCCAATTATTTCTTTAAATTAATTATTTTCTGCAATTAATTTATTTTTAGCATTTAATCGTGAAAACCCCCATTTGTCTTGATTCGAAAAGGAATAAATTTCTCTCCAGTCCCTGAGGAGACAACCCTGCTTACCACTGGCTACTAGTTAGTGAACTCAGTTAAATAATTGATTCAGGTATATCGGATTAAGCAAACTCTTCGGTAACAGGGTGAATCAAGTAACCCATTGCATACCTAGAATTTCTGCTCCAGTACTCGAATTGATTATTGACTGTTTTAGGTGGTAGTTAGGTTTTATTTATTATTATTGCACAGATTCGGCACCTGTCAATTTTTGGCGCCGTTGCCGGGGACTGGCGTTTGAAATATTTATTTCTTTTTGAGTTCAGTTTTTTTCTTCTTTTACTTGGTATTTTTGCTAGTTTATGCCCCGTTCTTCTCGCACAGGTGATTTGATATACGATCCTGAGGTTGAGAAGGCAGCGCGTAGGCGAAGGCAAGAGACCAAGAGACGGAAAGCAGGACACTTGTCTACTGCTAACGAGTCAGTAGAAGACGAATTTAGCATGGCCAACACCCAGACATTAAGGGAGCTGGCTGCCCCGGAATTGACTCACCAGCCCTTGTGCATCACATTCCCCACTTTGGCAGAAAATACAACCTTCGAGTTAAAGTCGAGGTTGATTCACCTCTTACCTTCTTTCCATGGTCTCTCTGGCGAGGAACCCCACAAACATGTCAAGGAATTCGAGGTGGTTTGCTCTAGTATGAAACCTCCTGGGGTCACTGAAGAGCAAATTAGACTGAGAGCCTTTCCGTTCTCTCTCAAGGATGCAGCTAAAGATTGGCTATACTACCTACCAACAGGTAGTATTACCACCTGGGCACAGTTGAAAAAGAAATTTTTGGAAAAATTCTTCCCTGCATCCCGGGCTGCGAGTTTAAGGAAGGAGATCTGCAGCATTAAACAGTATCCCGAGGAGTCCTTGTATGATTATTGGGAAAGGTTTAACAAGTTGTGCACTAGATGCCCGCAGCATCAAATTAGTGAACAACTGTTAATCCAATACTTCTATGAAGGGCTCCAATCAATTGATAGGAGTATCATTGACGCTGCGAGTGGGGGAGCACTGGCAAACAAGACACCGAAGGAAGCGTGGGAGCTTATCGAAGCCATGGCAGAGAACTCCCAGCAATTTGGCTTCCGTGAGAGCAACCCTACCCGTAGAGTCAACAAGGTAGAGACTTCATCCGTACAGCAGCAACTGTCAGAGTTGACATATGCTGTTAGGCAATTAGCCATGAGAGACACGCCGCGAGCGAAAGTATGTGGAATCTGTACTAGCATGGACCATTGCATGGACACGTGCCCCATTTTGCAAGAGGACGGGGTAGAACAGGTAAACATGGCCGGAGGCGTGCCCGCGTCCCGTAGGCAGTATGACCCGTACTCCAATACGTACAACCCGGGTTGGAGGGACCATCCCAATCTCAGTTATGGGAACAGGCAACAAAATTCATTCCCGAATCGTCCACCGGGATTCCACCAGCCATGACAAACGAAATCTCAACCCGCGTCCTCCAATTCAGGAAGCTCCCTGGAGGATATTGTCAAAAGCCTGGCCACGACTACTACTCAGCTTCAACAGGAGATCAGATCCTTGACCGCGAATACCGCGCAGCTCCAGCAGGACATCAAAGCGGATAGGAAGGACCAAGATGCTCGAATAAGCCAACTGGCAATTGCCATCAACCGTTTGGAATCCCACGTTTATGGGAACCTGCCATCGCAACCCGAGGTAAATCCCAGGAATGTAAGTGCCATGAACGCTGAGGAGTGGCAAGATACTATTCTAACTGATCCATTGAGGGCACACGAGGCTTTAGAATTGATGGCACCTGGAGAGAATACGAATGTTCTCAAGGAGATGCTTATATGTGGGTATAAGCCTGATTCTGAACCATTTCTTTCAATGATGCTGCAAACTTTCCGGGGGTCAAAGTTGCTGGACTTGCGAACTAAAACAAGGATATTTATACCAAGTGGAAGATCAATGATGGGATGTCTGGATGAAACCAGAACCTTGGAATACGGCCAGGTCTTTGTTCAGTTCTCTGGTGCTGGGCGTAGGCAGTTTTATGATGATTCTGTCCCATCCTCTGCACACAGTCTCATTCTTGAGGGAAAGGTGGTTGTTGCAAAAAATCCATGCTTGCATCCTGGTGATATTCGTATTCTTAAAGCTGTTAATTTGCCAGCATTACATCATATGGTGGACTGTGTTGTCTTCCCCCAGAAAGGAAGAAGGTAAATACCATTTTGAGATCTTTTATACAGTTTATGTGCAACTCATACAGAGAATTGTCAAGTTACTGAGATTGAAATTAGCTAATTGAAGATGACAATCTGGAAATATATAGGTAGCTTAAAATCCAGTAATATTTATGTACATGCAAATTTAAGTTTCTTTTGTTTTTGTGATATCTGTTGATTGGTATTATTCTGCTGTTTTCCTCTACCATTAAAATCAACGGATTGGCTCCTTTTGATTTTTAAAGATTTTAACCCCAACAAAATGGAAAAAGAGATTCTTCTCTTTCTTTTCCTTGTTACTGGCACAAAAGACCAATTTACCTTTTCCCGCATGAAAAACATATAGCAGCTAGCTGTTCTTGGTTTGTGACATGGTTGCATGTCTACATTCCTTAGAAACTTTCAAGAGCGTAAACAATGTGATTTTGTTAAATTTGTGAACCCATATGTGATCCTCAGTTATCTTTGACATCCGACATTATGGCCTTTAGATCATGCTGATGTCTTTTTTGTAAAATCTGTAACATTGCTAGATGGTGGACCTGTGTCTTCTTGGTTGAGATCTGGCTGTTTACACTGCAAAGAAAGGTTCATGAGTATTTCTGAATATAAGTTTATTTTAGAAATGAAGCAAATAGTTGGAAACTTGCAACACATGCAGTTTTTTTTCCTTTTTTGGCAAGTACTGCAGTAATTTTACAGGTTCAGTGTAACTTAGTTTGGTTTCTTGAATCAAGTATTTGTAGTGTGTTGTTTTGTAGTTTAATTAGAAATCATTGGTTGTTTTCCATTGGTATTTGACTCTAATCTTAGTTCTTTTACAAGATTCTAATGCCTTCATTTGAGTAGGGGGAATGTCTCAAAGCCCCTAATGAGCATTTCTGTCAAAGCATTAGATTTTGCTTAATGAAACTTCATGTAGACCTGTGAAACCTACTTGCCATTACTCATGCAATCTAGCCTCACGTGATGCCCACAGCTTTTCAGAAAGTGATTCTTAGAATTTTTGCTTCTCATCTTTTCCTTACAATATAGTGCAGCTTTTGTAGACATTTAGCACTCCCTCTGCTTACTATTACCCCTAAGCAAGCATTTGTAAGGTAAGAATCTTAACAAAGGAATGTTTATTGGTGTTTTATCGTTCCTACTATTACACTGTTGGTAATCAATTTAAGGGCAAAAGGGGTCATTCATTTCACTGCCAAACAACACAAAAAATGAGCAAGTGTATATTGTTTCTCAGCTAATTGGTAGACTTGTCTAGAAGCGGCAGGGAATATTTGACTCCTTCAATTACTGCATATATTATGTCCTGACATAAGCTATCTATTCCTTCATTACAGTCTAATAAATTCAGGAGTATCTAAGAGATTTCATGCTGCATCACCTGGCATATTGCAAGTGAAGTTGAATGCAAAACTTTCTTGTGTTGGGCTTGGATTGGATCTTGAGCTGCTTATGTAGGTCTTTAAAAATATGCATCCTAGACTAATGGATTTCCTCTTCAGGTTTTTAGCACAGTCCTAATATAATAATTACGGTAAAAATGGATTTCTTACTTCACAAATAAGCATTAGGATCTCAGATTTAAGGCCAACAATATCTGGCTTCACTGTTGATTTCTCTTTCCAAACTTTGTGATTGAACAAATAATGGAATCAGTATTATCGCTTTTCGCATGATGTATTTGTGCATCTGAGTTTTTTCTATTGCTTATCTTGGATAGCTGTTTCATGATGATTTGTGAGAAAGAAAAGACTGGATGCAAGATGGCTTTGATTTTGGAGCTATCTGTAGCAGTTTAGGTGAACTATTTGGTTTCACTGTGCAAAACGGGGTCTAGAATGGATAAGGAAACGAACTCTTACGAAGACAAGGAAAAGATAGTTCTGTTGGTTCAGGGTTGGGAAGGGTTGCTAAAATATTTTCTGATTTGTGAGTTTATGTTTTGAGAATAAGGAGATTACAACAGCATAATAAACTTTGTTGTTAATAGTGTACATAGAAAAACTAGAAGGCTCCTAGTATGCATTTTGAAAGGTCAAAACTGCAAAAAAATCTAGGAGATGGAGGATGGGTACAATTAAGGCTTTTGCAGACCAAATGAATCCTGAAAATCACTACTGTAACATGGATTGGGATATTTTTTGTAAAAACAAATGATTGAATTTAGTTCACTTTGACATCTAATGTGCTTAGTAAAGCTCAATGTGGAGACAAGGGACTTCTTGCTTGTTGTGGGGCCATTAACCTCTGTTTCAGCTTCTGAAGACCAACTAATTTGAATTTTTACGCAGGGATACATCCAATTTGCTGATGTCATCATTTGTGAATGTTTTCTTTCTGATTCTAATGTCAATTACAGGCCTCATCCAAATGAATGTTCTGGAAGTGATTTGGATGGAGATATTTACTTTGTTTGTTGGGACCCTGACCTGATTCCACCTCAGCAAGACCCACCAATGGATTATGCTCCAGCATCTACTGTGCAGTTAGATCATGAAGTTACAATTGAGGTACTAATCCTGTAACATAAAAATGCTGTGGCAGAATTTGAACTTGTTTAGCTATTTCTACCAGAAAAGGGAGGTCGAAGTATTGTACCCGTAGCCTGATGAGTAGGATAGGAACCTGTCTTCCCCTTTCTCTTTCTTGTGATGTCTTTCTGATTACTAATTATCACAGCAGTGGTGTTCTCTTTTGTGGTGTTGGTTTAAAATGTACTAACATGGTTGACATCTAGCTGTGATTTATGACACTTTGTTTTTAGTATGGATCATGGCGGTATTTTTTCCAGTTATGCTAGCCTTGGTTATCTTGCATATTCATATCTGACACATTTGCAGATTTATATCCTGGTCTACCTTTGAACTAAACTAGTTGACAGTTTTAAGTTACAGAATAAATGTTTGTTTGCATTCATCTGTTGTAAGAGTAGACTACTACCTTTGACCTATAGCACTTGTGTAATTGTGTCCTAACAAATTTGTTTCCATTTAGTTTCCTCAGCTTGAGATTATTTATCTGCATGCATGACCAAAAGTAAGTTGTACTGTTTTCTTGTTGAAGGTAAATGTTTACAAGTATTCTTTCTCAGCACCCATAAAACTGCCAGATAGATTAATAACCTTTGATGATTTAGTCAGGGGACTATTTTCCTTGTTTGTTTTTTGTCCTTTTATGCCCTGAAATTTCTTGTGGCAAAAAGAGATGTGGACAAGTGGAAAAGTTCC
This sequence comes from Coffea arabica, assembly GCF_036785885.1. Lineage (NCBI taxonomy): Eukaryota > Viridiplantae > Streptophyta > Magnoliopsida > Gentianales > Rubiaceae > Coffea > Coffea arabica. The sequence continues at coordinate 52,685,018 of NC_092331.1, read as the reverse complement.
TAATCCGCATTGAAGGATACAAAAACCTAATTTATTCCTTCATCCACTAGCTTAACATCAGTAAGAACTCTCTTCTGTTTTCTCCTCATTTTCTTAACCATGAAACAGTTTTACCCCGATTAAGGCACTCTATCTTAGCAAAATAAGATGCTTCATTGCATTCTCATGCATATTAAGCATCATTGCAGCAAATATCCTTGTGCAACATTTGCTTTCAATGGACAATTAATTTTGCTTCTCCATTGCAGGAAGTTGAGGATTATTTCACCAATTATATCGTGAATGACAGTTTAGGAATCATTGCAAATGCCCATACAGTCTTTGCTGATCGGGAACCACTGAAGGCAAGGAGTGAACCATGTCTGGAGCTTGCACAGCTGTTCTCAATTGCAGTTGACTTTCCAAAGACTGGCGTTCCCGCTGAGATTCCATCTCATCTGCGTGTCAAAGAATATCCTGATTACATGGAAAAGTCCGACAAGACTACATATGAATCACGGCATGTGATTGGAAAGCTTTTCAGAGAGGTAAAAGAGATTGCACCGGACACAAGTTCCATTAGATCATTTACAAGGGAAGTGGCAAGAAAATCATATGACATTGACATGGAAGTAGATGGGTTTGAGGATTACGTTGATGAAGCTTTTGATTTCAAAAGTGAGTATGATTATAAGTTGGGCAATTTGATGGACTACTATGGCATCAAAACTGAAGCAGAAATATTGAGTGGTGGTATCATGAAGATGTCAAGGTCTTTCGATCGGAGAAAAGATGCAGAAGCTGTTGGAATGGCCGTGAGGTCTTTAAGGAAGGAAGCTAGGACCTGGTTCAACAGGAGTGGAGGTCATTCCGATGATCCATATGCAAAAGCATCAGCATGGTATCATGTCACTTATCATCATAGATTCTGGGGTTGCTACAATGAGGGACTGAATCGGGCTCACTTCATTAGTTTCCCGTGGTGTGTTTATGATAAGCTGATTCAGATCAAAAAAGCCAAAATAGCAAGCACAAGGAGTTCTCAGCAAATCTCTTCACTGGAGCTGCAGTTTAGTCATGGACTGAGATTGCTTTAATGAATAGTTTGGCATCAAGAATTTGTGAATTTGCTCTAATTTTTTTCGTAACAAGAAGACTTAGCAGCTCTACTTCGGACTATGCTTCGGCATGGTGTTCATTTGTATCTACTAAGATACTGATTAATATCTATTGCTGTAAATCAATCGGGTTGTTGAGCATGTGTATATCTATTGTAATGTGACAAATTTGTGTATTTAAGGAAGTGTAACAAGTACATCCGAGTCCTGAACTCAGAAACTTGCCTTCTTTTCATTTTCTGCTCCTCTAACAGCAGGAGTTAAATGCCATTTTCTGAAATTCATTTTATTTTGGTAATTTCATAATGAAAATACCTGGCATTGAACACCTTATTGGTCACAGGCTTCTTTATCATGTCACTGAATGCACTGAGAGAGAGAGGTGAACAAAGTGTTAAAATCATTTGTGGTTTGATCATTAAAGAATACTTGAAGTTCAGGTAGTTCGAAAGGACTGAGGCCTTTTGATTTGCATTTCTTTTCTACTGCTCCTATTATATGTTGCATGGCCATGTAGGTGTTTGGACCAACTGAACATCCTAAATCTGCAATGCAAATTGTGTTTGAAGTACAAAACTTCTCAGCGTCAAGCCTATCTGCAAGTACCTCTTCAATCATTGCTTCTGCAGTTATTGATGCTACTCTCTGCATTCATGAAGGGAAGTTCATAATTAGAATTAACCATGTGCTTTTCTTATAGCTAAAGGAGTCAATGATTGGCAGTTCTACCCCATGGCATGCTTCAACTTGCTAAATAAATGGCAGTTAGTCCCTTGCGTGGTTCTTTTAGACCACATAAAGCTGAAACCAGAAGCATTTTTATGAGCTGACCTAATCTTCTAGCGAAAGGATAAGAAAAGAATGTGCTGTAGTTGACCCAATCTTCTAGGAAATATGTCCCCCTTTCTCTTGTTTTTGAAATTCTGGAGCTGTTAATGTACACATATACAATGACATGCTTGCTCTCTGTAAAGAGTGGTGGCCCTTAATGTATATCTCTATAGGTAATGAGAACATTGTGATATGATATGGCATAAAGTGTGTGGTTTATGTACGTGAACAGTAGAGTTTGTTTGAGTAGCTATAAGTTCCATTTCCACCATTCATTGAAAAGATTTGGGATCTGCAAATATGACAACAAGGGTGTCAAGTTTATATCGGCTCAACAGATTGTCTTGCAAAGTTGTAGAGATAACCAAGAAGAGAAGAAACAAAATCTTTGTGCCTCTGTCATTAGTCCAAACTACACAACTATTCACTCAAACTAAAGTTCACACACATGCAATCTCTTTCGTTTCCTGGCTCTAATAACGCGATACACGATGATGGTCATCTTCATAAACAACATCAGTCACCCTCTGCAGAATGTAAAACGTTAGAGGGATAAGTGACTCTTCATCCTGTTAAAGTAGTCTAGGCATTCTGTACCTTCCTGAGCATGTTAGTATGACATGATACACTTCAAAAGGCGTTTACTAAGAGCATTTATCATATTCATATACACAGCATGTGGTCATCCAATTCCAAAAGGATCAAAGCATCAAGAGTTCAAACACCATTCACGGATTCATAGATAAGCTCCTGAGATATAGACTTGTTCCCTATCGACAGACTTGTATTGTACCTTTAATTGTCTAAGAAGTTCAAAATTTTGAGAAGCCCATTTCATTCTTTTCTTATCATCCAGTGAACTAAATTATGAGATATGAATGAACTTGAGGCAAAGTCTATCAAAGAAATGCACAACCAAAGTAAAGATGCTGCACAGACCCTAAAACCTAACGCTTTGCTGCAAAACAATGCTTTTTGCATCAAAGAAATGCACAACCAGAGTGATCGACACGAAGTCACTTCAGGTGTGAGAATATTTAGGGGTGGGGTGGGGAATTAGAACATAAGATTTTTAATTCTTGAAACCTCAACTTTAGCCATTAGACCAAGGTTTCATTGGCGAATCAATACTACAATTCAAACTAGTAGGAGTTGTAAAAATTACATCATACCAATTAAAGGACAATTCTATCCTCTTCATCGACCTGCATACGTCTCGCACAACGTCATGAACACGACATCTTCTGACCCTGCCATTGTGTGTTCTTCTAGAAATAGTTACCAAGTTTCTAGATATTATTTCCAACAAATATTCCTCTGCAACATCTTCCAGTGTTTTTGACTCAGTTTCTTGTATCAATCCATTTGTGATCCACAGTCCGAACAATTTTCGAGCAGGGATTTCCTTATCCTCTGAAAATTCTCCTAAATAAAGAAAGCAGGGCTTCAAGTGATCTGGTAAGCTGTCGTAAGCAATTTTTAGTGCAGAAAAGAGCACATTTCTATCAGGATCACGATCTAAGAGCAAAGTTTCCACCAATTTTGCCCAGTAGGAAAGATTCCTTTTATTCTTTTCCAGGACACCAGCCATGATAAAAATTGCAAGAGGTACTCCGTGAAAGTACTTTACAAGCTTCACTCCTATGCTTCGAAGTTCGTGAGGTAAATCAGTGTCACCGAATGCTTTTCGACATAATAAATGCCAAGATTCACGGTGAGTAAGATAACGAATATGTGCCGTCCAATCAGCTCGCGAAGCCACATTACGCATTCGGGTGGTCAACATAATTCTACTTCCCGAATTATCCTCTGGAAATGATCTTCTTAAACCATCCAAGGCTGCGCGGCCCCATATATCATCCAAAACAATGAGGCATCTTCTTTGCTTCAGACATTTGTACAGAACTCCTGCTAAGCCATCATCATCCATGTCATAAATTCTGTTAGAGACAACCATAACATCACGCAATATTTCAAAAAAGAGCTCTCGCATTTGGTAGACTCCAGACACAGTACACCACGCACGGATCTGAAAGTAGTCAGCAACTCGAGGATGGTTGTAAACCACTTGTGCTAGAGTTGTCTTGCCCTGCCCACCCATGCCCACAATTGAAATGATTTGCCTCCTCTCTGTTCTGGTTGTTAGTTCATCAGTTATATCGCTTGCCTCATCGTCGAGTCCAATTACGAAGTTGTCAATTCTCAGCGGACCAGCTGTGGCATCACTGTCGGCACCAATGCCATACCTTTTCTCATCGTATATTTCCATGACCTTGGCTTTAATGAATTTGACGTCTTCCATGGCCGAAGGAATCCACAGCATAAAGTAGCAAAGAGCATTGTCTCTGACCACAAGCAAATTGGTGATATACTTCGCCTTGCCCGCAACATCTTTAATACATGCCCGAAGATCTTTCACTTCTTGATGGTTATTATAGTGCTCTCCGGTATCCGTGAGGAAGGATTTCAGGAACTCGAACTCCCCCAGTAGCGTTTCAACGTGATGTTTCACGAAGACAACAGATTTAGCTTTGTCCTTTATATTGTTCAAGAGGTAAAGTATTCCTACAGTTCCAGACGTTTCACAGCAATCTGAGAATAGAACTTGGAGGCAAGTTTCTTGGATCTCTGCTTTGAAAAGCTCAATCTTATCTGCAAACTCAGAATGCAAACAACTCATTTCGGTGCCCATTTCCTCCTTCCTTACGTGCTCATGAAAGGAGAAAATCAGAGAGGCTGCATCGTTGGCTATAGCTTCACATTTTGCCAACATCAGTTGATCCACTTCTTCCACGGGAGGATTAATGAGGAAGGTTCTGAGAAATCTGACCCCTTCCTGGAGCGTTTTAACTTCATCATTCATGTGAACCATCAAGCCAAACTTGGGAGTTTTAATAAGCTTCATCAATATAACCTCTGCCTTGATCAACTTAATTTTCACAAGCAACCTGAAAATGGAAAGATCCAATTCACTGGCCATGTCTTCTGTCATTCCACTGCTATCAGATGACAAAATAAGTGATGCTGACTCACTAACAACAAAGTCAAGATGCAGCACAAACAATTCCCACTCCTCTATATTAGCCTCAACATCTATGGTGCCCATAAGCCATGTTCTCAAGAACTCCATTTCGTCATGAAGGCTTTTAATTTCATGATCCTTAGCATAGGATACCAGATTAACTTCATGATTGTGTAGCCCCATTAATGATAGATCCACCTTAACCAGCTTGATCTTAAGCAGCAATATATGAAGTGAAAGCATCGTTTCCATCACGGGATCTTGCATCAAATTGTTTTCATGAATTGAATGCATGAAAGATATTACCTCGGCTCGTAGTGCTTCAACGTGTTTGGAGAATAGTTTGGCATTCTCTTCTTTCTCCTGAGGTAGATCAATTGGAACACTTCTTAGGAATTTCAACCCTTCATGGAGGGCTGTGTATTTATCCTTCATTGATACCATAAGAACTTCTTGAGAGTCTAGCAGTTGAATCAGAATGATCTCCGCTTTGATCGGCTTCATTCTCTGAAGAGACCTTGAGAGAACAAGATTCATTTCAACGACTTGCTCTTCTTTCATTTCGTTGACCTGAAATGATGCAGCCTCCCTAGCGGCTGCTCTGATATCTGGTAAGATCCTTTCCAGATCTCCAGTCGACTCATCTGGTAGAACCATTAGAAATTTCATGAGGTATATTAGCTCCTCAAGAATGGAACTGAATCGATCTTTGAGGGATTCTACCGTGTTTTGCAGGAGAAGTTTGACAATGCTTGCGATTGCATCTGTCTTTGTAGTTCCTGGTCCCATTGGCGTCGAATCTTTCAGAAGTTGAATGAACATCTCCGTCAAATCTGAACTGAAGGGCATAATCTTCTGTAGCAAATCAGAAAGTTTAACATCCATATGGCAAGCCATGACTTCTTCCGGTTCACCATCCCAGCACAAAAAGGAGAAACGCGCTGCTTTGGTTGCAAAAGAGTGAGCATAGGTCAAAAAAGTTGCCATCTCCTGATGAACAATATTGGACTGCTTTGCAGCAGTTCCAATGAAATCCCTCAGGAAACTTAACTTCTCTATTAGTATTTTGACTTGTTTCTTCATCAAAGAGACTAGACAAGTCGAGCCAATAAGAACATCCTCCAGGTTCTCCAGTACAGAGTCAATTAAATCCATGGCAGATGCAGGATCAATCAGAGGAGAGTTGACCTCCCTCCCCCAGGGCTGCTCAGACAAGATAGCATAAGCATTCTTTATTTTGTGTTCCCAAAGTTTTACGGTTCCCAGCATGTAAGAAACCAAAGAATCAACATTCTCCAAATCCACTGGCAGAAAACAAGCACAAGAAAGCTCATGTATCGCCATGCTAAATGCAACATCAGTTTCAAAACTGCTGGTCAACGAGCTTGATGCAGAAGGAATAGCCTCAGGTATTCCTGTGGCAATCAAGCAAGTCCTCAGAAATCTTGAATTCTGTTTAAGGGTCAAGACTTGATCCCTCAACGGAGATGCCAAGCTGCAATTCTTCTCTAGCCAATCCAGATTTTGTATGGGAGAATCCAGGAATGTGTTGACCATCTTGGTTTCTCTCTGTTTTTCTCCCTGACACAGATTTGTGGCAGAAATGAAGGATGTGATGATCAGAAAACCAAAACAGAAAGAGATTTGCTGTGATCAAACGAAGAGAGACTCTAGCAGCAAAGTTGTGGTAAAGTTGACTGGGAGTTTCTACCGAAACAATATTATAGTCTTATTAATTAAGACCGCCAAAGACTCTTCCGGTCTGTCATCTATCCATGCTCTATATAAAATGTCTTGAATGATTTACATTTTGATATTTCTTACTTTTTTGATCTTCCTAATATACCAGCACTAATTATGATAGTAGCTTAACCATAGAGGAAAAAAATTGTCATATCTAATAAACATGGTGAAATAAGTCTTACTCTCCTATCACAACATGAATCCTTAATTCTGAATCTTAACATACCAAATTTGGCTGAATCAAACCCCAATCGAACCCTACAAGAGCCAATTAAATCAGCACAACTGTCCCTGAACAATGGCATTAGAAAGAAGGAATTTAAAATGACCGTATCCAAAATATGATTTCTTAAAGTCAAAAGCATAAAATAAACAAAGCTATGGACAATCATATTGACAATTGAAATGCACTTTCTTAGATGAAGCTATGAAGATGCCACTTCCTCTGATATTACCATTTTAATTTACCACAATGATACTCCTGTCCATAGAACAAATCAAAGTAATTGTTTATGATTTCAACTTACGATTTCTTCCTTGATACAATAATTGGAAGCAAAATGAATGCTTCCATAGTTATGATCCGAGAACACATTCCAGCAAGTAACAAATTTATGCCTTCACTGTGAGAAACCTTGGCGGAGCATAATGCTATGCCATGGTAGCACTAATACAACGTCACTGCGTTTTAATTTATTTCTAATTGAGCATTGTTTATCGATTTGATAGGTATATATTTTATGCTTGACTATCTATGGGAGTTCAAGGGCTTCTGTTATGTGTGTTTAGAATAAAGTGATCCAATAGAAGTCAGCTGTCAAATCTGGTCTAAATTTGGCAATTCCAAGAGAAGTGATAAATCTATATGCTATCTGTTGCTAAGAGGTATAACATAGAAAAGAATTTGTTGGTTAAGAGGTATTTATAGGGTAACTTAGGTATAATTTAAATGTTTCAACACATGCCCACTAGATGCCCATTAGAAAAAGCTTTCAAAAATTATTATTTTAACAGAAAATTTTTTTTAAGACAGAAATTTTTATCTTCATTCATTGCTAAGTTAACCATGGCGGTCATGAACCAATGCATAGTAGCTCTATCCATCAATGTTGTCCTGGAAAATATAAGTAGTTAATTCATTAATATTATCCCTCTATACAGCTAAAGCAAACAAGGAGGAAGTATTGATGCAGTTAACATAACTGTGTTCAAAGAGCTCCGTGAAGATGGCTAAAAACATGCAAAAAAAAAAAAAAAAAGAAGGATGGTACCATTTAACAATATCCCCCCAATATGTAAGTGATTGATCAGACATATGATTGTCTATTAGTTATATATATATATATATATATATATATATATATATATATATATATATATATATATGAGTTTGCCAAGAGTATTTGAGTTTAATCTACTCTTTGTATTGGAGAAATATTATTATTCTGGAGTTACCTAAATTATAGCATTCTTTATCTGTTAATCACATGTAATTTATTATTATATATGATAATTTAACCACAAATAACTTTGTTTAAGGTCATTTTCACTGTTGGAGACTATAGTTCAAGTAAAAGTTTCCATTTTAATTTAATTTTCTAAAGTACACAGCTATAGTTATTATCAATAACATATAGAAGTGCTTTCCAACTTTAAAATGGAAACTAGGAGAAAAGTGCCTCACATAATGTTATTATTGCAATTATTACCCGGTAAAAGTTCAAATAGAAGTTTTCTCAAGTTCATGGTGGATACAATTAGCAATTGTAGCTTAGAGAAGAAAAGATAATTGAAGATTTGTGTTTGTATTATAATGTAGTCCTAATTTTAGATCTCAGAGGGTATACCCTCCCGCCCCCTACCCCGTTTTTTAACGGGGGGTAGGGAGAGGGTAAATCTCCTCTCCGGTCCCCACCCCATTAGCCCCCACAGGTACCCTGGCCAATTGCCATCTCTGGGCTCGAGGGTTGGCAGAATGGAGGGTTTAATTACATTTACCTCCTTTGAGCTTTAATCGAAGTACTAATCACTTCTTAAGGTTTCACCAAATAATGAAATGAACAATCAAACTATTAAAACTATAACAAACACCCCTTTCTTGTTAGTCAATTAATGACTGACTATCAATCTTGGTGATTTCAGCATAAAATATACAATAAAACCCCTAAAATACCCACTCTTAAAAGCCATTTTCACCATTTTTTTCACTTGAAAGCCACTCTTCATAACGCCCCACTGCCATCTATAGGTTTCCAAAATTGAGAAAATTACACTACTAAAATCGCCTTCTTGCATAATACACGATTCTTGCCTCAAAATTGACCAAAAGTGATAGGAGAGTAGCCATACAAAGTAAAAGCCATGGCTATTCCTCCTTTTCATCTCACCCAAATGACAGCCATTTTGATGAAAGTTATAACAAAAATGATCCTTTTAATGAGGGAAAAAAATAAACATGGCAGCATCATCACAAGAAATTGAAATATTAGGGAATCGAACAGCCACGACTCATAATCCTCATAAGTCCCAACTTTTCAAAAAATGAACAAATGGTTATCACATATCGGCTACACAAGAGGATTCAACCTAAGATCCAAGCTTCATCAACCTACAAATAAATTTCCATGCTTGTCAACAACGTACTCCAATCTTATGTCTAGCTAAACTCAAACAATGAAAAAAAAAAGTAAAAAGATTCAAGATTGAAATGCTAGAAAAAAAAGGGGCGAAGAGGCTGATGGTGTGGTGGTGCATTGCTAGCGGCACTTAGAGTTTGTTGGGGGACCTTGATGGTTTCTCTCTTTCTTGGGATCCTTCTTCTTCTTCTTTTTCTTTATTTAGTGCGTTTTATTCTTTCCTATCCTTGTTTTCCTTCAAATTATTTTCTTCTTTTCTTTATTTTAATTCCTTTTTTGCCTTTCACTTTTCTATGTCATATTTAATGAATTCACAAAGGATAATTTTGTCGTTTGGCAACCTCTAACGGTAGGATATTAGCTTGGATACTAATAAGGGGGTTAGATATAATTTGGCCAAATCTCGAGGACTAAAGAATGGAATTGAAAGACTGAAAGTGACAAAAATGATACAACGAGAATTAAAATGATAATCTTTCACATTCATGAGTCACCTAATCAGCTATATCAAAATGTAGAACTTTAAAATCATTTTGCCCCAAGTTATTGAATATTTAAAGTCCATGTCTCCATGCTTACAAGTATAGGTGGCAAACCAATCCACTTAACTAAATTTACCCATATCCGTCCATGAATAGAAGGGTATGGGTATATTAAATTTTTGTATATGGGTATAAATGGGTTACCCAATAATACCCATTTAATAAATGGGTATTATTGGGTAACCCATCAAACACAATTAACCCATTTAGAATTCTCTTCCCCTCTTCTCTTCCCCTATCCATTTTTTTTTTCAGATTTTTCATTTTGTCATGATGTTAACTACTTTTGTTTCATTATTATTATTATTATTTGTTGGTTTATCTTATTATTTTATTTTCTCATAGTTTGTTAACTGATAGGTTGCAATTTTATCATTTATTTTATTATTAATTCTCCCTATTACTTGACCTGATGTGAATTAATTATTAGATTCTACTCACTTTTCGTAATTTATATTTATTTCAGGGAGTAGAACAAAAATATCACAATAAAGGCCAATTTGACAGTTATCGGGAAAGAGTTCACATAGCAGGCAATCGAGGGCATTTTTGGAATAATGAGATACAAGTCTTTTTTAGTAATTCGCAGAGGGCAGCATTAAAAGGAGGAACGCAGGGCTGAAGTAAAGAGTCTTCTTCTTCCCCCTGGGGGAGCCGCACAGGAAGTTTAGCTTTTCCTTTGACCGTTTGGTCTCCTTCGTTTTGTAGTGGAGAGCTTTTGACTTTTCCTTGGAATCTTTTGTGGCTACCTCCTACGTGAGTCAGGAGCATTGAAGACAAAATCATCCTTTGTAACCTTACTTTGCTTTATTCCTTCGATTGAATTGAAGTTTCCTAAATTTCTATACTATGGCCGCGACTGATGCTTTGATTTTACATGAGTTTTCCTCATCAGCAATGAGCTAAACCCCTTTGTCTAGTCAAGGGACAACTGAGGCTCTGGTTTGCCTAAAAATTGTGAGATCGATTTAATTTTACCTTTTTCTTTTATTTATTGATATTCGCATATTCCCTGATTGTAGTGCTTATGATTGTTTAATTAATTGATTGTCTTGGATCCGGATAATTAGTTAATTTAATAATCTATTGTCAATTAGGGTGTTAAATCCGTAATTGTTTAATTGCTCTAAAATAGTGACAACTGGCATGATTAGGTTTGTGTCAGGGGAATACGCGGGCTAATCTAAAATAACCCTGGTAGTGCGTTATTTGGTTAGAATAGGGCTCCTCTAATACGTAAGGCAATTGGGAAATTAAATTCTACGGGCGTACCTAGGATTATTTCTCAATTAGATCAGTGATTAACGGGCGTATCTTGATCACCGACACAGTAAGGAGGGGTTGATTGCCATCGCTTGTTTGGTAGTTATAACCTATTTATTGATAAATAATTGGAATTGCCTTTGTTTCGATGATCAATTAGGTGCACCATTGCTGAAGTTATTTCTTGGCTAGATTCTTAATTATCACTCATTTGATTTTAGTAAATTGTTATTTAATTTTTAGTAGTTTTTTAGATTTTATTTGAACTTCTTTTATTGTCACATTCTGCACAAAACACCCCCTTTGTTACTGTGAACTTGAAAAGAAACAATTGCTCCCAGTCCCTGTGGATTCGACCCTACTTACCACTATCTACAGAAATTACTTTTAGTTTGAGCAGGTTTTATTATTGCACAGGCTGACACCCTGTCAACTTTTGGCGCCGTTGCCGGGGACTGGCGCTAGTTATTTGTTTCTTTTTGAGTTCAACTTGTTTTCAATTTTTTTTTATTCTATATAGTTTATGACTGCTAACATTCCGTATTTTGATGATAGACTGGATTTTGTTCCTGAATGGGGTTATGAGACTCATGTTTTTCCTAATGATCAATGGGCTGTTGCAAATTGTGGAAATTATTTTGACTCAGGTTATTCAACTGACACATGTCCCGCATTTCAAGATAATCTAAGTGCTCCAATTGATACTTTTGGAGATTTTTCACCCCAATATCAAACGCAGTATGACCCTTATTCAAACGGGTATGATCAAGGATGGTGGGATAATTCCAATTTTGATTATGCGACCGGACCAATGGATTTTCAACAGCAAGAGTCTCAACAACCATCGTCCATGTCAGGTATGTATTTTCAGGAATTGGGTGAATTATTTATTAATACATACCGATTCCAACAGGAGACACAAATGAGGAATGAGATGATGAAAGATGCAATGAGTTATCTGGCAGATCAACTATGTCTATTGACATCCACAATAAATCGATAGGCTTCTCAAATGGAAGAATTGCCCTTGAAAATCATTGTTGATCTAGAAGAAAATGAGAGTGCAACTTGCTTGACTAGTGATGAGGAGACGCAAGAGTGTCAAAATGAGAAATCTACAGATGCAGTTGAAAAAGAAGCCGAAAAGGAAGAAATGGAACCCCAACCGCAACCCATTCAAGTGAATGAATCCAGTGAACAATCTCCAAATGCGGTGGCATCTTCTCCACTCCTTAATCAATATTTTCCTGACTCCTATTCTTCAATTCCTGTTACTGAAATTGATTTTATTATACCAGAAAATTTGAAATTTCATGACAGGAATAAGTTAAGAGTGGCAATGAAAAAATATCTTGAACCGAGAAATGCGTGTGATGGAGGAGTGAATGGAGAATGCAAATTATCGTTGACTTGTTTAGCACCATTTACTAGTCCATGGAAGCCCGTAACTCGTATGCTCAAGGATTACTCTATTTACGAGGGCTATCAGGACTATATAGAGGATGAAACATTAAGACGAGTCACACGATTTTATCCTCCATGAACAAAACATGATAATGTCTAGCCAAAGACATTAAAGAAAGGCGCTCATTGGGAGGCAACCCAATTGTTTCTTTTAATTGTTTGTTTGATTTCGTGTGATAGTTTAAATATGTTTTCCTTGAATTCGACTGATTTTGGGTTTCAGTTTTCGTTTTTGCTGATTTGTAGGTGACCTTCAGTCATGACGCGCCCGCGTGATGACGAGCAGGAAGCTCACGAACAGAAACTTCTGAGAGCTCTCTTGCCCTCTTGGCGCGCCCGCGTGATGACGAGCAGGAAGCTCACGATCAGAAACTTCTGAGAGCTCTCTTGTCCTCTTGACGTGCCCGTGTCACGTTCGCGGGAAAGGTAAGGATTCAAAAATAAAAAAAAAATAAAATAAAAAAGAAAAAAAAATTTTCAACCATAGCTAGGTTTCTAAATTTCTATACTAAAAAAAAAAAAAACTCTTTCTTTTTTTTTCTTTCTTCTTCTTTTCTTTCTTTCTTTTTTTTTCTTTCTCTTCTTTCTTCTTCTTTCTTTCTCTTTTCTTTCTTTCTTCTCCTTTGCTACCCTCTGCTCACGCCGCCCGCGATCCCATCGCCGCACGCCAGAGCGCGGCTCTCCTTCGTGCGCCGCGGCCCATCAACTCCGTCCCACCTCCAGCTCCTCCGTGCCTCCACCCGATCCACACAGCCGCGCCACTATTCTTCCCTCTGTCCGCCGCTCCTCAGTCCCAGCGCAGCCACCACCAGCTCTTCCTCTCCAACCTTGCCGCTCCACCCATCTCAGCCGCCACTAGCGAGCAGCCCGTTGCTCACTCCATCGCACGCCGCCGTAGCGGCTGAAGTTCCCACAGTCGGGCAGCCGCCTGGTCTAGTGCGCCGCACGCGCTCTGTTCCAGCTCGTCCAAGGCCAGCCCACGGACGCCGCCCTTCCCTCGCGTCCTCCACAGCTCCATTGTCTTGCGCACGGCTCCGCTTCCTCCCGGTCCACTACTGTCACCAGCTCTCCTCCACTGCCGTGCCTCTTTTTCTTAGCCACTACCGCCCCAGTTTCTTCATTCGGCCACTGGGAGAGGTATTTGCTACTGGTGGAGTAACTGAACCTTAATTTGGCATCTCTATTTGGTTGGCTGCGTTTGTAGTGTCAAATATCTAAGCCGTTTTCATTGAAATTGCTGATTTTGAATTAAGATTTTGACTGGCCAACTGGAGCCATTTGTTGAAATTTTGGGTAAGCTGAAATATTGCACTTGTTTGTTAAATTGGGAAGTTCTTATGCTATTTACATTGCTTCCTCCAGTTGGGTGCATCTAATTGAATTGTTGGGAAATATTTTGGCCATTGCTTTTAATTGCTAAGTTTGTTGAGGTTTCTTTTGGGATTCTGGTCGAATTATTTCTGAAGTTGCCTGATGAATTGGGAGACATTATTAGCAATTGATCTGTTTTGATATTGCTCTGTTGGTGGCATGTTCTCTTTCTTGTTGTTGGATTAACACTTGGGGCTATTGCTTTACCACTGCTTTGATCTGCTATAGCATTTGTTGAAATTTCTGGGGGCATTTGTTAAAATTCTAGGTGGCCCGTGTTTGTTTTTAATTGTTGAGTTGGGGAACACCAGTGACTATGAATGTGCATTTGTGGTTGCTATCTTTGTTGGATATTCTGTCTTTTGTTGTTTGGGGTGATAATTGGCGTCAATGGTGAGTGGCGCCACTTACAAGCACAGGTTCACAACGTAGACGAGCGAATGACGAACATCACCCGCTAAGTAGCAAGGATGTCTCAGAACTCGGCTTCCCTCCACTGTTCCCTCCTATCCCTTAGCTGTTCAACAGGGAAGTTTCATTGTTCTCTTCGCTTTCATTACTTTATTCCCTCCATTGAGGACAATGTAAGATTTAGGTGTGGGGGGAGCAATTATGGTGCTAGTGTCTTTCGTTCATTTTCTTTTTCTTCTTTTTAGTGATTGGCTCGTAAGTGCATGCCAAGGTTTGATGTTGGATTATTGTCTCTATTTCTACTTTTGCCAAGTTTTAATAATAAAAGGGTATCAAGTTCATGTGGTTGAATCCAAAAATATCTCTTTGGTGAATATCGATGATTGTTTTACTCTTATAATTTTTGGTTAACTTTCCTAGGCATAGGGAATGATTATTGGCATTTTCATGTGAATTGGTCCGGTTATTAACTTTAGTTCTCCATGTTTGAAAATGAGGCTAGCTGATGCAAGTTTTCTTTTGGTTCTTGTGTTATATTATGTTTTTGTGATTTTTAGCTATGAATAAATTTGACTGTACTCCGCTATTAGTTACTACTGAGTAACCGGGGATCTGCACCTAAAAGTGTTGATTCTCGCGTCAAAAAGTAGTAATTGCTATGAGTACGTGGTCACGTGGCGATAGAAACTGAGTAACCGGGCTCCTTCATCTGGCCAATGTTGGAGTTCGCGTCAAAAGGCTCAAATGGCTAGCGACTAAGTCTTTTGTTACTATTGAAAAATAAAAAAGAATCGCAAAAAAAAAAAAAAAAAAAAAGAGAAAAGTAGAAAAAAAAGTGAAGGTTGTGTTAGTGTGTAATAAAAGTCAGCTTGCCGAATTATGGATTTAATGTTGAAGATTTTGGTTAATAGTTGGACCATTTGCTGATGAATGTTGTGTGTCATTCCTTTTTCTTATATTAGTTAACCTGAAATTAGAGGAGTTTGTGGTTTAGAAGCTAACCGAAGTGATATTTCTTGGACTTGATCATTGATGCTTGATTATTATTTTTCTTGGTATCTTGGCAATTTGGTAGATAGAGCAATGGTCATTATCACATTTTGGTATCTGTTTACTATTCTTATGCTTGAGGACAAGCATGGTTTAGGTGTGGGGGAAATTGATAGGTTGCAATTTTATCATTTATTTTATTATTAATTCTCCCTATTACTTGACCTGATGTGAATTAATTATTAGATTCTACTCACTTTTCGTAATTTATATTTATTTCAGGGAGTAGAACAAAAATATCACAATAAAGGCCAATTTGACAGTTATCGGGAAAGAGTTCACATAGCAAGCAATCGAGGGCACTTTTGGAATAAGGAGATACAAGTCTTTTTTGGTAATTCGCAGAGGGCAACATTAAAAGGAGGAACGCAGGGCTGAAGTAAAGAGTCTTCTTCTTCCCCCTGGGGGAGCCGCCGCACAGGAGGGAGCTGGCTTCCCTCTTAGTTTTTTCCATTTTTATAGTTTAGCTTTTCCTTTGACCGTTTGGTCTCCTTCGTCTTGTAGTGGAGAGCTTTTGACTTTTCCTTGGAATCTTTTGTGGCTACCTCCCACGTGAGTCAGGAGCATTGAAGACAAAATCATCCTTTGTAACCTTACTTTGCTTTATTCCTTCGATTGAATTGAAGTTTCCTAAATTTCTATACTATGGCCGCGACTGATGCTTTGATTTTACATGGGTTTTCCTCATCAGCAATGAGCTAAACCCCTTTGTCTAGTCAAGGGACAACTGAGGCTCTGGTTTGCCTAAAAATTGTGAGATCGATTTAATTTTATTTTTTTCTTTTATTTATTGATATTCGCATATTCCCTGATTGTAGTGCTTATGATTATTTAATTAATTGATTGTCTTGGATCCGGATAATTAGTTAATTTAATAATCTATTGTCAATTAGGGTGTTAAATCCGTAATTGTTTAATTGCTCTAAAATAGTGACAACTGGCATGATTAGGTTTGTGTCAGGGGAATACGCGGGCTAATCTAAAATAACCCTGGTAGTGCGTTATTTGGTTAGAATAGGGCTCCTCTAATACGTAAGGCAATTGGGAAATTAAATTCTACGGGCGTACCTAAGATTATTTCTCAATTAGAGCAGTGATTAACGGGCGTACCTTGATCACCGACACAGTAAGGAGGGGTTGATTGCCATCGCTTGTTTGGTAGTTATAACCTATTTATTGATAAATAATTGGAATTGCCTTTGTTTCGATGATCAATTAGGTGCACCATTGCTGAAGTTATTTCTTGGCTAGATTCTTAATTATCACTCATTTGATTTTAGTAAATTGTTATTTAATTTTTAGTAGTTTCTTAGATTTTATTTGAATTTCTTTTATTGTCACCTTCTGCACAAAAACACCCCCTTTGTTACTGTGAACTTGAAAAGAAACAATTACTCCCAGTCCCTGTGGATTCGACCCTGCTTACCACTATCTACAGAAATTACTTTTAGTTTGAGCAGGTTTTATTATTGCACAGGCTGACACCCTGTCATTAACTTGCTCATTTTTTAGCATTACCAATTTATGATAAGTTTTAACCTCTTTTCTTATCTTTCTAAAATAAAATTTTAAATTTATATATGAAAAAAATGTTAGGGGTTCAAAATTTTTGGATTAAGTTTTAATATTAACTTTTATAGTATTTAGTTCAAATTTTTATATTCTTATTATTCAATTATTAAATAATATGTAATTTTGCGACATAGAGTATCAATGGAAAAAAATTGGTAATTAGGCTTATTGAGCATTATAAGTAAATATTTAAAACTAATGATGGATACAAATAGCGGTATAAATTGATAACTTAGTTTGCAAAAATGAATTTAAATGAGTTTACAAAAAGTTAAAATAAATGGGTTATAAATGGGTAATTGGGTTATTCAATTCATTTTTTGACTTACCCATTTATACCCATCTAATTAAATGGGTATAAATGGGTTGATTCACTTATACCCATTACCCATTTCACCCAAGCCAAACCCGCCCAAGTCACCCATTTTGCCACCTCTAATTACAAGGATAGGAAGGGGTCTACATTCTACATTACCGACATATCACCTTTTGGTGACATGGTGCAGTAGTTTTTTTTTTTAATAGTGTAATAGAGAGGGTTCAAACTCGAGACTTTTCACTTAAACTTCCTCTTTCAAACCATTCAATCCATCCTTTCCCTCATGACATAGTAGTTTTGAAATAATGTGAAAAGTGAAATGTAATATTATATGTACATATTAAACAAAACGTCTTCAATAGCTCGATAAATGCAAAATAGGATAGGTTAAATCTACACCGTTAATGCATTAATTACCTGTACTATGTGTATTGATTACTTATACGGGTAATTTTAAAAGGGTCTATATATATATATATATATTCAGCATCCGCTAAGATGTATGACAGGCACGACACCTGTGCAATAATAAATACCTGTTTAAGAAAAATAAATTTTCTGTGTATAGTAGTAAACAGGGTCGAATCCACAGGGATTGGGAAAAATTCGATTCTTTTTAAATTCGAGACACGGGGGATTTTTATCAGATAAAACTAAAAATAAATAATTAAACAATTTAACTAAAAATAATCAAACAATTTAACCAAAAATAAATAATTAATTAATACGAATGTAAATGGCAATTAAATAAATAATAAATAAATTCTAGTCAAGGATACAACTACGTAGACACAGTCCATTCATCCGATCATTGATGCAAAGAAAGTTCACTTAATTTTATTAACAGGTTAGTTATAGTCGCCGATAAGCTCTAACGACCAGCTTTTCCTTAATTTATTGATAACCAAGGTACGACCGTTGATTACCCCTAACCAGGAAATACTCCTAGGTACGACCGCAGGAATTAATTTCCTAATTGCATTAAAAACTAGAAAAGCCTAACCCAAATTAATAACACGCTACGAGGGTTATTTAAATCAGATTGCATGTCCCCCTAGTATGTGAAAATACTAGTTGTCACTAATATTAACCAACTAAACAATTACGGATTTAATTGATTAATTTGACAGGAGATTAAAAAGTCAAATTGCACATCGGGCCCTTGATATCCAATTAACAAAATAATCCCATGGAAATTAAAATAGAAAACATGCAAATATTAATAAATTAAGGAACACGTAAAATTAATTAGATCTCACAGATAATTGGGACTGCGTCTTCGCATTGATCCTTGACTAGAGAAGAAAATTAGTCACGCCTCATAAGAAAATCTTCACACAATTCAATTGAATTTAAAGACATCATCTTTCTTCGATAATTGAGAGAGTGAATAACAAAACTCTCGGAAGAGAATAAGAAAATTGCACACTAGAATTCAACAAACCAAAACAACTCCCTATTCTCTCCTCTGGAACATCCCTCGGAGAGAAAACTAAAAACTCCTCTCTCCTCCTACGGAGCTTCTCTGGAGAGAAAACTCAAACTAGTCTAATGTCTTCTGAAGCTCGTCCGATTTCTTCATACATAAAAAAACCAGCCAAAATGGAGACATCACCCCACGTCCTTCAAAGAGGTCATCATTTCTCTACACAATCATTTCCATTCCACTCAAAACAAAAGCAATTGTCGGTTTTCTTTTTGACCAAGTGCACACGTTCACCAACAAGAAAGCAAAACCACAAATGTGCAAAGAAAGCACACTTTAGACAATACAACTTATTTGCGGTCCCCACCAACTTTGACATGTTGTCTAGTCAAATTGAATTCCCAAATGCAATTCCATTCTTCTACGTTGGTTTGCACCAAAATTGTGTAAAGTTTCACAATAATCTTATCAAGAGGTTTCTGCTCCAATTTCTGAAATTATATCCAAATATCAAATATAAATATATATTGATAATTAAAGCAAATTAAAGCAATATTTGGCAAGGATAAAAAGGAAAATTAACAATAAAATTACTAACAATTAACACCCTATCAATGTACTTCAAGTGTTAAATTTTTGGGAAAATAAGCTTAATGAGAGAAAATGTATAAATGCAAGGGAAGATAGTAATTGTTGGTGTGTACGTATACATTGTAAATTGGGAGAAAATTTGGTATGTTAAAAAATGTCTATTAGACACATGCTAAAAAAAACCATTTTAAAAATAGTGGAGCAGAACGAATAAGAATTTGTTAGAAAACCATGGAATGCCAAAGGGCACCAGTCTGGTGCTGCAGAGATGATTTAGTCCGCTCCAATTCACAATGACCCAGTTTTTGTGTCTCCTTCCGCATAGTATAGGAGTAAGAGCAGGAGTAGATATACGTGATTCATATTTGACACCAAAAAGAAAAGAAAAGAAAGCCTACTATTGATTTCCTTCAATTTTGATACACAATTAATTACCCTTTGCTTTCTTAAATCTAAACCCTGCTACTTTTTCGGGGGTGACATTCCAACCATAGATAAATATAAAACAAGAGAACAAATACCTTCCCTGTACAATCATGTTACAAGTAAACCAAAACCGTGCAAATCGTTCTTCAAATTTTATAGCAATCAGTCCAATTACAAATGCAAAAAAAAAATAATAATAATTTGGAAATTTAGTCTTGATATAGGGTTAATTTCAATATATTACATAACTCTTGAAACTTATTTTCACATTTCACTCTAAACTAGCAGTTGTAATTTGTAAATTGCAATCGCTTTATATCTTATATACCAAATTGCGACAATAGATAGTTTAAAATCAATTGAAAAATTAAAAAAATTTCTTTAATGAATAGGCTTTAGCACCCCTAAATCAAATGTGCTTAACCTAAATTGAAGTATCTGGATTGAAAAATATAACTACCAAAACGTCACTAATTTGAGAAGTGTGCCACAAATTGATAGGGGTACACTCATATTTTAGGGTGTAAATTTTGAAATAGTTATAGTTCAGGGTTGCATGTTACAATTAGCTCGAAAATGTTGCAGATCATTTGGTTCTGCTTGTTAAGGCATGATAAAGGCTGCGCTCCTTAGTTCCTGCAAACCATCTTCCATCAACATACCTTTTCTTTACAAGCTTTTTTTTTCTGAAGAAATTTGATTTTCAAAGAGAGAGAGAGAGCAGGAGACAAACAATGAATCGAGCTTCTATTGATTCCGTCACTGATCAACTCTCAAGGCTGTTGTGCCTGCCAAACTTGCCCTTGCACATGAAGCAGCAAATTCAGAGCCTTCAACTGGAGCTAAGGTTCATGAAAATGTTCTGCTGCTGCTTGAAAAACTGGATTGCTGCTGCTGATCATGAGAACATGCATTTGGGATCAGTACGAAACAGTACCGAAGGCACTGTGGAAGCATCAGGAAAGGGGCTATACAATGCTGGGTATCGTGCAATAATTGGAAAATATTTCAAAGATTGGGAACTCCTGGCATCTAATATGCTAAGAGAAGTTGAGAAATGTAAGCCAGAAATAAGAGAAACTGCCATTTCTTTATTTGATCTTTCATCCCAATTCATAGCTCCCAGGGCTGTTGACGAGATCCTGGATTTCATTGATTCCATTTTAATGAATTTGAAGGATCTTGTCAGCTTGAAAGGTGAAGTGATTATTGTCTCAGTGAAGAAGCAGATCGAAGTACTCGAAGGGAAGCTGAGGTTTCTCAGAAACTTCGTTGACTTCGTAGCAAGAAGATGTGGCAACCAGGACAAAATGGAGGATTTCATGACTACCCATGTTCAAGCATGGGCAAGAAACTCTGCTTGTTTGTCACTGCTATGTTGGACAGATGGCATGAACAAAGACAAGGAACCCCAGAGGAATGCTATGCTTCCTCAGTTGCTACTGAAGATCATGCCTTGTAGTCAAGCAGTTGCGCAGATGTATCTTGAACTCCTGAAGTCAACGCCATCTGACACTCTTTTAATGGGTGAAATTGTTGCTGGCTTTGTCGATTCTCTCCTAGGAAATGCAGTCAAATCTTTAAAGGTTGATCTTGCTATCCTTCGAGAAGGACTCCTGTTCGCGATAACATTTCTGGTGGATCACCCAAAAGAGTCACCAAGAAAAACTGAGTTTGCTGATATGGTTGAGAGTTTGGTGATATCTGTCATTTGCTCTCTTCATGTTGCTCAAACTGAAGATGGAGCTTCCAAGGCAAGAAATGATAATCTTTCTGATTTTCTGAAAAAGATAGAGAAAGTCAAGGCAGAGGTCAGGGAGCTTTATATCCCCATGCCAAATTCATTGGAGTCTAATTTTCCCAGGACTAATGGAATGGGATTTATTGATTTCCTCATGGGAAACTTGAATGACATGATGCAGTACAAGGCCAACCATATTCCTTTTGGGGAGCATAAAGTTATGGCAGTCCTCGAGGTGCTGTCATGCTTTAGGTCCTGTCTTCACGATACAGAGAACGTGCAAAATGACTATCAGGAGGTGAATGCTCTCCAGACACGGATTATCAATCTGGCATACCAGGTGGAAAATGTAATGAATTCATGTGCTATTTCAGGTATTCCTATTTGGTATCAGATTATCTGCTTCTCTGATATCCAGGAAGAAATCAATTTTTGCGGGACTGAGATCGTGACCATGAAGCAGAAATACAATATTGGGAAGCAAATTGCTGAGACAACTTCCAAGCTTGCCCATTCATCACGAAGTAATAATTCAAAATTTGATGAAGATGTTGTGGGATTCAAGGATGAGGCGAATCAGATAATTGATTTGCTTACAAGTGGATCGAAGAACCGAGAGATTGTCTCAATTGTTGGAATGCCAGGTGTAGGTAAGACCACTCTAACTAGGAAAGTTTATAATGATCCTTCAACCACACTGACTTTCACGAACTTGCCTGGTGTTATGTTTCGTAAGTATATACAAGCAGAGACCTATTACTTGCCATTTTAAAGTGTCTTAGTGTCAGTATTGATGATGTTAAGCTCTCAAAGATGAGCAATGAAGATCTGGAGGAACAGCTCAGGAGATGCTTACTGAAACAAAGGTACCTCGTGGTAATGGATGACATTTGGGATATTAAAGCTTGGAATGTTGTAAAACAGTCACTTCCAGATGATGGAAATAGAAGTAGAATTATTTTCACGACTCAAAATCACCATCTTATATCAGATGATCAAGGAAGTAGCAAAACTTATCTGCTTTCTCCACTGATTGAGGAGAAACCTTGGGAGTTTTTGCAAGAGAAGATATTTCACAAAGATGCTTGCCCTCAAGAACTATTGGAAATTGGAAAGAGAATTGTGGAACATTGCGAAGGATTACCCCTGGCAATAACTGTTATTGCAGGTCTCCTTGCAAAGGAAAAGAAGAATGTAGGATGGTGGAAGCAAGTAGAAGCAAGCTTAAGTTCTGACTCAACCACAAAGGGATACATGGGAGCTATAGAACTAAGCTACAAGCATTTAATGGATTATCTAAAGCCTTGTTTCCTATACTTTGGAGCATTCCGGAAGGGTGAAGTAATTGGTGCCAGAAAGTTGACCCTGTTATGGAATGCCGAAGGCTTTGTAAACAGAAACCAGAGGAGTTGCTTTGAGGTCGTGGCGAAGGAGTACTTGAAGGAGCTTAACGATCGAAGTCTAGTTATTGTTTCTGAAAGAAGGTTCAATGGGGGAATAAAAGCATGTCGCCTCCATGATCTGCTACACAAATTTTGCTCAAAAAAAGCAAAAGACGAAAAGTTTTTACATGTGCTGGAACGGTCTGAGGATTCGGATCATATCCTTAATCCTGTAAAGCATGATCAATATCAATTATGCATTCATGCGGAATCCACAGCTTCTGGAAGTTTGAAACCCGCTTGTCAACGTGTGAGTTCTCTGCTCTTCTTTCGGAAAAGGGATGGTTACTTTTATGATGATGATGATAGCTATGCTTCCAATTTTTCCACTGACTTCCTAGAAAGTTGTAAACTTATTAAAGTTTTGGATTTGAAGAGTGTCTACTTGCATTCTGGCTTCCCGAAAGAAATTGTATCAATGGTGCATTTGAGATATGTATCAATTGGTGGTAGTTTTACAGAAGTTCCAGCTTCAATAGCCAACCTCTGGAACCTGGAAACTTTTGTTGTGGCAAGTACTAAAACCATTTATTTGCCGGATACATTTTGGAGGATGAAAAGTTTAAAGCACGTGGATGTCAGTGAAATGGCGATCATCTCTTTAGGGGAGTATGAGGTTGAGGATTCCTGTCAAATGGACAATGTGGAGACTTTTCTTCGCTTGCTTTCACTCAAGGAGGAAATATGGAGAAGCTATTGAGGAGGTTTAGGAGACTTCGGAAGCTGAGATGTGTAATTGTGGAATCAAAGAAGTGCAGGAGGAAAGGAATTCAGTTCCCAGCACTGGCCTCCTTGGAAGATCTTGAGTCACTGAAAATGTCTACCAATGCCTCTCATGACCAAGGGTTTTATAGTTGGATGCGGATTCAGTTTCAGGCATTCAACTTCCCCACAAAGCTGAAGAAACTAACCTTGTCTAAACTTGGTCTACCATGGACTGCCATTTCGACAATTGGGGAGCTACTCGATCTTGAGGTGCTCAAGTTGCGGGAAGGAGCCTTTAGGGGACAAAGATGGGATGTGGGAGATGACGAATTCTTAGAGCTTAAGTTCTTGGAATTATCAAACATGGACGTTGTACTCTGGAAGGCCTCCTACAAACCCTTTCCTAAGCTTGAACAACTTGTCATTGAAAATTGTTCTGAACTTGAGGAGATCCCATTTAGTTTTGGAGAGATTGAAGGCTTGAAGTTGATTCAATTGAGGAGGTGCAGCTATGATGTGGAAGATTCTGCTCAACAAATTCTCCAGGAACAGCGGGATTCAGGAAATCCGGAATTTGATGTACTTATCTTGCATTGATTTCGAGATCCAGAATATCTATGCACTCTTATTACCTGTAAGTAAATTAAAGTTCATAGTCTTTTCTTCCTTTACCTCTTCCTTTGGCCACTTCATTCATGTTTTCATTTAGTTAAGAAATGAGCAACCCTATCCCGTATTGTTGAGGGTCTATTGACTTTCGTCTCACTGCTGCTTAAAAAAAAATGAAAAATTAGCAGTACATTTATAATTTTGCTTGTTTCCCTTATAAATTAATAGTTTGGATTTATCAACTCTTGAAATCTAATGAAGATTATATATGATATCATGCAGTATTTACTCGAACAATTTTAAATCTAACACTCTAAATAAATTAACAGTTTCCCTGCTGAATTATCATGATAGACCAAGGGGTGATCAACGAGCTGAAACCATAAAATTCTGTTCAATTGATTTGAGTCTGCACCTATTTAAGTAATCATTTCCTCAGTTTTTTCCATGAAAAGACTACTCACTGTGACAGCTTGTGGAATTCAGTAACTACCCCCTTTGAAGTAACTAGAAGACCAAACAGAACACCATTGCTTGAGATTTATGTGTAATTTCTCACTCTGTATTTATTTATTATATGGTTACAGATGTTTGAAGTCAAAACCTCTGTTGATCCATCGAATTTCATGGTTGTTGGATTTGGACATGCTGTCATGGCTTTATATGCACCAAGTAAGATGGTTATCAAGATTGTATCATATTCGGACAAGATTTCAAGCATATTGTTCACTTGTGGTGGTCTATGAGGCCTATTTGTTCCAACCATCTGTGTGGATTACTGGTAATGTTGCTCAGATATAATCTATTTGTATACATACCATTCTGGGACAATTGTAAACCTACGCTCTTGTGGTACTATGTAACAAAGAAAGAGAAGCAGGAAGGAGTTTATGTTTACAATTCCAACATATCACATAATTGGTGGTACAAAGGCAAGAAGAGAAATAATCTTTCCCTTCATGCTTTCTAGAGGGGAAATATGGTATGAATAAGTAGTAAAAATCATTGTATGTCTGTTACTGAAATAAAATCTGTAGGAGAAGCTATCAGCATGCAGATCATGCAAGACTGCATCTCACTTACGCTGGAGGACAATGAACAATTGCGTGCCTTCCTTGAACCCTGATTCCAAGCACAGTGAAATATCTGCACTTTTCTTTATAGTCCTTCTGAACATTTCATCCACAATCTCGCTTCCAAAATGTTTAGTGAACATTCCCTCCATTGCAGCCCTTAGGTGCATTATCATGTTCACCGGATTGCATTATCATGTTCACCGGATCATCAATCTTGGACCTATGATCTGTCACCTCCATGCTTACAATACTGAAACAACCATTTATCTTCAGCAGCCAAGCCATCTCCTTTGGAGATGCAGAATAAATTGGTAAGTTGAAGGAATCAATTTGAGCTTCATTGAGGATTCCCTGTAAACTGCGAAATTAAAGGTATCAATCAATAATACCACATCAAGGACATCCACTTAATTGATTAAAATTTTGGAAATTTTAAAGCTCTTGTCCAGTGAAATCTCTAAGCAATTTACTGCAGCAACTAGCCAAGTGGTTCATAGGTTCTCCCTGGTTCTTATTCAGTTTTATCATTAATCTAGTAGTAGTACCTAAAGCAGATAGCTCTGCTTCTATTCCTCTACCAAGCATCCCCTCAGAATTAGGAAGTTAAGCACATCTACATCTAGATTCTTGAATGACTTGCTTGTCTCACCTCATTAGCCATATCCACAAAACTGGATCCAAGAAAGTTGAAACAGCAGATCATAGAAGGAGCCTGGCACTCCTGCTGAAAAGTATTGCCTTTCAAGTGGGAGAGAAGTGAAAAGGGTGTTGCAATCATTGGATGCATGATCATTGAAGAACAACTGAAATTCAAGCCTATGCGAACCATCATCTTCAGATTTGTGCTTGTTTTCTATGGCATCTATTATGTTTTGCACAGCAAAAAAGTATTTGGTCCAACTGCGCATCCCAAGTCTGCGATACAGAGTCCATTAGAGGCAGAAGTCAGGCTCTTAGTGTCAAGCCTCTCGACAATTGCCTCTTTGATCATTTCCCTGGCAACATTTGACGCATCCCTCTGTAAAGTTTGAACACAAGTCAATCAGCTTGCTGATACAGATTACGTCAGTGATGTATTGTTGCGATATACATAACTAACTGAAAGCAAATAACATATCCGAAAATCTTGAATTAGCACTAGAACAATATTATAGTGTTCTGCAAATTTTCTTGAAATGACCATAGAAATAAACTAGGCTAGCACTAGGTAGTACTCCATCTGGAATTTGCATTTCAAGAATATGATAATTGTAGCAGAAACTGCTAAAGCTGTGTCTCACAAGCAAGACGAGTCTAAGGTTCTATAGTTCCCCAGTGTATGCAATTCTCTCATCCGGAATGGAAAACTAAATAAGAGGCTGCTATATTAGATGTTACAGGAGGACAGGTACATGATATAGTAGTGCCTGGTAATGGGAATTTTTGGTATAGCTATACTTGCCATCACCACTGTTCGTTGCAAATGATTCAGGCATTGTAATGCTGTATGCAAATGATGATCACCTTTAGTTCTGTATTTCACTTTCCCAGTCTCAAATTATGCTTTTGCACCTTAGTTTTCCTTGTGTGAGAAAATTTTAGATAATTATATATTACTAAGTCTGTAGCATACTATCAGCCTTTGGAGTCATAGTCTAACGGTCCAAGAGTTTTATGGTTAGTGGAAAGTGGGAACTTGGTACCATACTTTTGTTTTAGTCCGTTAAGGTTTCCTATGGGTATTTTTCTTCTCTTTTTTTTTATGGAACTTCTTTCTGTCCAATAGCAGCCACCGTTCATGAAGTAGAAAACAAGAAAATCCCATTCTCCCGACGATTTAATTCTTTTCCTTTGTGTTTGAGGGGAAGGAGAGGGTGTAATGCTGAACAAAACTACAAAATGAAGCACAGTTTGATTAAACAAAAGAGCAGAATCCTGTAATTTGATTAAACAAAGAGCAAAGTCCATATCCTCCTTTGTTTTGTCTTTTTATTTTTCATGAATTCTGGGATTAGTGAACCCACCAGGAAAATCGACCAGATTTTGAAAGTGAGCAGAGGCATATACGTGGCCCATGACTTGAATTCTACGACTTGGAGAAGTTGAGTGGTTAATGACTGATAGGGTGCAATTTATTTATTTATTTTATTATTAATTCCTCCTATTACCTGACTTGATGTGGATTTATTTGCTGGATTCTACTCACTTTTAGTATTTGACGTTTATTTCAGGGAGTAGAATATAAATATGATAACAGGTGCCAAATTGGAAAAAAAAAAGAATTCAGATGAGAAAGCTTGTCCCAGGGGCACTTTTGGAAGAGAAGATGTCATGCCCATTTTGGTAATTTTCGCAAGGAAATGACGGACGGAGGGCTTCGCTTCCTGTGGAGGTCCCGCCGCAATTAAAAGAAAAAAGGCAGCAAGCCTGGGAGAGCTAGCTTGTTCTTGATTCTCCGTCTGGAGCTTAGCAGCAATTTTTGACTTTTCCCTTGTAATTCACTTTTTGGCTTGAGAAGCCTACGGATGTTAGGAAGAAAAGGCATTTGTTAGCCTTGGGCTTTGACTTTTCCTTTTCCTCTTTTTTGAATCCTGCGCATGGCAGGAGCATTGGAGAATTGTTTCTTTTGACTTTTTTCTTTAGCTTGAGACGAAGTGAAAACCATGAACTTTCGTAGCTTTTCTATTCATTCGATATATTGAGACGAATTGGATTTTGCCAAATTTCAACGGACATGGCCGCTGGTTTCTCTGCAATTTTGTGTGGGTTTAGTTCATCAATTATGAACTAATTTTTTCCACTCTAGTCAAGGAGCAATGGATGCTTTGGGTCACCTAAAATTGTGAGATCATTCTAATTTAATCTTTTCCTTTTATTTATCGGTATTCGCATATTCCTTGATTGATAAGCTTATGATTATTTAATTAATTGGTTGTCTTGGATCCGGATAATTAATTGATTGGGTAATCTATTGTCAATTGGGGTATTAAATCCGTAATTGTTTAATTACCTCAAAATAGTGACAACTGGCACGATTAGATTCGTGTCAGGGGGATACGCGGGTTAATCTAAAATAACCCTGGTAGTGTGTTATTTGGTTAGAATAGGGCTCATCTAATACGTAAGGCAGTTGGGGAATTAAATTCTACGGGCGTACCTAGGATTATTTCTCAACTAGAGCAGTGATTAACGGGCGTACCTTGATCACCGACACAGTAAGGA
Organism: Coffea arabica; assembly: GCF_036785885.1. Taxonomy (NCBI): domain Eukaryota; kingdom Viridiplantae; phylum Streptophyta; class Magnoliopsida; order Gentianales; family Rubiaceae; genus Coffea; species Coffea arabica. Next base: position 52,656,480 of record NC_092331.1, on the reverse strand, counting down.
GGGGTTGACTGCCAACGCTTGGTTGGTAGTTATAACCTATTTATTGGTAAATAATTGGGATTGTCTTTGCTTCGATGATCAATTAGGTGAACCATTGCTGAAGTTACTTCTTGGCTAGATCTTTAGTTAATATTTCCTTGATTGTAGTGGATTGCCATTTGACTTTTAATTGCCTACTTTATTTTATTTTTGATTGTTTCCTCGTTTTAATTAATTTAGGCCTTTAATTATTGTTATCCTGAGTTCAGAAAATTGTGGTTTAATTTCTAGTTAGTTGTTTATTTTTACTTTCCCATTTGAATTTATTTAATTATCGTCGTTCCTACAAAATCCCCCCTGTGTCACTTTGGATTTCTTAAGAAACGAATATACTCAATCTCTGTGGATACGACCCTACTTGCCCTGTCTACAAATTCATAATCACTTGTGAAAAGGAATAACCATTCCATTCGGGTATATCGGATCAAGCAAACTCTTCGGAAACAGGGTGAATCAAGTAACCCATTGCACACCTAGAGTCCCTGCTCCAGTACTTGAAATTGGGTTTTGGTCATTTTAACTGACAATTAGGTTTAATTTTATTATTGCACAGGCTGACGACCTGTCAATTTTTGGCGCCGCTGCCGGGGACTGGCGTTATTATTTGTTTCTTTTTAAATTCAATTTTGTCCTAATTTTCTGGTTTTCTTCTAGTGTATGCCTCGATCTTGTCGCACAGGTGATTTGGTTTTTGATCCTGAGGTAGAGAAGACCGTGCGTAGAACGAGAAAGGAAACCAGACAGCTCAAAGAAGAGCACTCTAGTGCTACATCTCAAAGACCCGAGTCAGAAGTTGAACCAACAGATTCGTTTGGTAACACTTCGAGTGACTCTGACCAGGAGGAGTTCACCATGGCTAATGCACAAACATTAAGGGAGTTGGCTGCTCCTGATTTAACTCAGCAGCCTTTGTGCATTACTTTCCCCGCTTTAAATGACAACATTCCATTTGAACTAAAATCTGGTCTGATTCAGCTTTTACCCTCTTTTCATGGTTTACCAGGTGAAGAGCCGTATAAGCATCTGCAGGAGTTTCATGTCGTTTGCAACAGTATGAAACTCCCGAGGATCACAGAAGAGCAGATAAAAATGAGGGCATTCCCCTTCTCCTTGAAAGATTCTGCGAAGGATTGGCTGTACTACCTGTCACCAGGTAGCATCACCACGTGGGGCCAATTGAAGAAAAAATTTCTGGATAAATATTTTCCGGCGTCCAGGGCTGCGAGTCTAAGGAAAGAAATTTGTGGGATCAAACAGCATCCCGGGGAGTCACTTTACGAGTATTGGGAACGGTATAAGAGCTTGTTGCGCAGGTGCCCCCATCACCAAATAAGTGAGCAGTTGATCATACAATATTTCTATGAGGGGCTCATTTTTAGAGACAGGAGCATCATTGATGCTGCAAGTGGAAGGGCACTGGTGAACAAAACCCCTCAGGAAGCACGGGAGTTAATAGAGGGGATGACAGAGAATTCACAGCAATTCAGTACAAGAGAGGATGTCCCAATACGTAGGGTGAATGAGATAGAGACACCCTTTGTGCAGCAGCAGCTAAATGAGTTGACTGCGTTCGTTAGGCAACAGGCTGTGAGAAATGCATCACAAGCCAGGGTATGCGGGATTTGCACTGGTATAGGTCACTCTGCAGACATGTGCCCAATGATTCAGGAAGAAACTGCGGAACAGGTGAATATGGCTGACCACGCGCCTGCGCCAAGGAAGCAGTACGACCCTTACTCAAGCACCTACAACCCCGGGTGGAGAGATCATCCCAACCTCAGTTATGGAGGGAATAGGCAATCCAACTTCACGCCGAACAGGCAGTCTAACTTTGTGCCGAATAAGCCACCAGGGTACCAGCAGCAATACCAACCCCGACCACCTCCGCCCCCTCAATCTGGTTCATCTACGGATGAGATGCTGAAACAAATGATGACAACCATGACGCAGAATCAGCAAAGGACGGAGGCAGCTATTATGCAAAATCAGCAAAAGACGGACTCCGAAATGCAGGACATAAGGAATCAGATAGGTCAATTGGCCACCAGAATGAACCGTTGGGAGTCCCAGAACCAAGGGAAGCTGCCATCTCAACCGGAGTTGAATCCGAAGAACGTGAGCGCAATGATCCTAAGGAGTGGGAAAGAAATTCAGGGGTCTGAACCTGTGATTTCCAAGGACAAGGATGAGGAGAAGATCGAAAATGAGCTCGAAAGGGAGGACAGCAATGGTGCAGTTCCAAAGGTACTTCCTGACCCAATAATTACAGTTAAAACTAACCCGCCTCCTTTTTCTAGCAGGTTGGAAAAATCAAAGAAACAGGATAAGGAGAAGGAGATTTTGGAGGTTTTTCGCAAGGTTGAGATAAATATCCCCCTCTTAGACGCCATCAAACAAGTACCAAAATATGCCAAGTTCCTAAGGGACTTGTGTGTCAACCGAAGGCGATTGAGGGGAGATGAACGGGTCATAGTTGGGGAAAATGTGTCTGCGGTCCTGCAGAGAAAGCTCCCACCAAAGTGCGGGGACCCAGGTATGTTTACTATTCCCTGTAGGATAGGTAATACGGTGATCAGAAGGGCCATGTTGGATCTGGGAGCATCAATTAATGTCATGCCTAAATCTATCTATGCTTCTTTGAAACTAGGTTCATTAAAAGAAACTGGAATAATTATTCAATTAGCTGACCGAACTAATGCATATCCTGATGGGTTGATTGAAGATGTGTTGGTAAATGTTAATGATTTGGTGTTTCCAGCTGATTTTTATGTACTTGATATGGATGATGATCACTCCCCTGATCCCTCACCTTTGTTATTGGGTAGACCTTTTATGAGCACTGCACAGACGAAAATTGATGTTAATAAGGGTACCTTGTCCATGGAGTTTGATGGGAAAATTGTGCATTTTAATATTTTTGATACTATGAATTACCCCTCTAACTCCAACTTTAGCTCAGTTTTTGCTGTGAGTGCTATTGACCCTATAGTGCAGGAAGTGTTTGAAACTGATGGCAGAGATGAGTTGGAGGTGGCTTTAACCAAGCACCTCGAGTTGGAGACAACTCCTCAGGTGGAGTGGAGTGAGGATTTAAAATGCACAATCGGTGCATTACACTCACTGCAGACCACCACGAAAAGGTATGAAGTCTTACCTTTTTTACTCCCGAGCCTCACCAGAAGGTATTGCCATCTGTGGTGCAGGCGGCTGTACTGGAGTTGAAACCTCTACCAGAGTACCTGAAATATGCATATCTAGGTGATAATGAGACACTCCCGGTGATTATTTCATCGGCACTGTCAAAAATCCAGGAGGAGAAACTGATCCGAGTCCTTAGAGAGCATAAAGAGGCAATAGGTTGGACAATTGCAGACATTAAGGGAATCAGCCCGGCCGTCTGTATGCATCGGATTAGACTAGAAGACGATGCCAAACCTGTTAGGCAGGCTCAAAGAAGGCTCAATCCCCTCATGATGGAAGTTGTAAAGAAAGAGATTCTAAAATTGCTAGATGTGGGGATCATCTTTGCAATATCTGATAGCCCTTGGGTGAGTCCGGTCCAGGTAGTCCCAAAGAAGGCAGGAGTAACGGTAGAAGCCAACCAAACGGGTGACCTCGTGCCAGTACGCAAACCCACGGGATGGAGGCAGTGTATAGACTACCGTAGGCTAAACGCCGTCACCAAAAAGGACCATTTCCCTCTCCCTTTCATTGATCAGATGGTTGAACGTTTAGCTGGTAGGGCTTATTATTGTTTTTTGGATGGATTTTCAGGATACTTTCAGATAGCAATTGCCCCGGAGGATCAAGAGAAGACAACCTTCACGTGCCCATTCGGGACCTTTGCCTACAGACGAATGCCATTTGGGTTGTGCAATGCACCTGCGACTTTCCAAAGATGTATGGTAAGCATCTTTTCTGAGTATGTTGAGAAAATAATAGAAGTTTTCATGGATGATTTCAGTGTGTATGGTGATAGCTTTGATACGTGTCTAGATAACCTGAAATTGATCCTGATAAGGTGTTTAGAGACTAATCTCGTGCTTAATTGGGAAAAATGTCATTTTATGGTTGAACACGGGATAGTCCTGGGTCATATTGTATCGTCTAAGGACATTGAGGTTGACAAGGCTAAAATAGACATTATTTCTGCATTACCTTACCCCGCGAGTGTGCGGGAGGTGCGTTCTTTTCTTGGACATGCAGGTTTTTATCGAAGGTTCATCAGGGACTTTTCAAAAATTGGAGCCCCGTTGTTTCAGCTCCTACAAAAGGATGTGACCTTCGAATTCAATGATAAGTGTGAGGAAGCCTTCAACAAGTTAAAAGAATTGTTGACTTCACCCCCAATCATCCAACCCCCTGACTGGAATCTACCATTCGAGATTATGTGCGATGCCAGTGATCATGCCGTAGGGGCTGTATTGGGGCAAAGAGTAGGGAAGGCAACTCACGTCATATACTATGCATCCCGAGCATTGAATGGAGCCCAGTTGAATTACTCCACCACTGAGAAGGAGCTTCTTGCAGTTATTTTTGCTTTAGAAAAATTCAGGTCGTATTTATTAGGTGCTAAAGTAATTGTATTTTCTGACCATGCAGCATTAAGGTACCTAATGACCAAGAAAGATGCAAAGCCGAGGCTCATCAGGTGGATATTGCTACTACAGGAATTTGACATGGAGATAAGAGACAAAAAAGGCTCAGAAAATCTAGTAGCAGACCATTTAAGTCGCATACCAATTGGGGAGGATAATGAGCCGTTGAGGGATGCATTCCCTGAAGAACATTTATTTTCCTTAAATTCTCAATTGCCTTGGTATGCCGATCTAGTCAATTATTTGGTAACTGGTAATTTTCCTGCAGGTTGGCCAAAATCAAAGAGGGATAAATTGAAGAGCGACGCCAAGTATTTTATCTGGGATGACCCGTACCTATGGAAGAGATGTGCCGACCAAGTAATGAGGAGATGTGTAAGTGAAGTGGAGTTTCAATCAATTTTAGCTTTTTGTCATACTTTTGCCTGTGGAGGTCATTTTGGACCTAAGAGAACTGCTCATAAGGTTTTAGAAAGTGGATTTTATTGGCCTTCATTGTTTAAGGATGCCTATGTGTTTTGTAAGTCCTGTGATCGCTGTCAAAGAGTAGGTAATATAACCCGCAGGGATCAAATGCCCCAGGTCCCGTTGATTTTTGTTGAAATTTTTGATGTCTGGGGTATAGATTTCATGGGGCCTTTTCCTACTTCATTTGGTTTTTTATATATTTTGCTGGCAGTTGATTATGTGTCTAAATGGGTGGCGGCAAAGGCCACTCGAACTAATGACTCGAAAGTAGTTGCAAATTTTATCAGGTCTAATATTTTTGTGCGATTTGGAATGCCTAGAGCTATTGTCAGTGATAGGGGAACGCATTTTTGCAACAAAACCATAGCTGCGTTGTTCCGCAAGTATGGTGTACTCCACAGGGTCTCAACGTCATACCACCCTCAGACCAATGGTCAAGCGGAGGTGTCGAATCGGGAGATTAAATCCATTTTAGAGAAAATGGTGCGCCCTGATAGGAAAGATTGGAGCCAAAGGTTGGAGGACGCACTCTGGGCCTATCGGACGGCGTACAAGACTCCTATAGGGATGTCACCGTACAGGTTGGTATTTGGGAAGCCGTGTCACCTTCCAGTGGAGTTTGAGCACAAGGCTTTTTGGGCAATAAAGCAATGCAATATGAATTTAGAGGAGGCCGGTGCTAAACGGAAGTTGGATTTGCAAGAGTTGGAGGAGATTCGGAACGAAGCATACGAACACGCCTTGATTTATAAGGAGAAAAACCGGGCATTTCATGACCAACAAATTTCAAGAAAAACATTTGAAGTTGGTCAGAAGGTCCTTCTGTACCAATCCAGGCTCAAGTTATTCCCAGGTAAGCTACGTTCCCGTTGGATTGGACCTTTTATTGTGACTCATGTTTTTCCCTATGGTGCAGTTGAAATCCAGAGTGCTAAGACAGACAACAAATTTGTGGTGAATGGACACCGTCTCAAGTATTATTACGAAGGATTTTCAGGTGGAGAGGGGGAGACAATAAGGCTAGACGCACCACCGTATTCTAATCAATGACACTTTACCATGTCTAGCCAAAGACATTAAAGAAAGGCGCTCATTGGGAGGCAACCCAATTGTTTCTTTCAATTGCTTGTTGGTTTCGTGTCATAGTTTAAATCTGTTTTCCCTTTAATTTGACTGATTTTGTGTTTCAGTTTTCGTCTTTGCTGATTTGTAGGTGACTTTCAGTCATGACGTGCCCGCGTGGTGACATGCAGGGCGCTCATGATCAGAAATTCTGAAACTTCTGGGAGCTCTCCTGCCCTCATGACGTGACCGCGTGGTGATGTGCAGGGCGCTCGTGATCAGAAATTTCTGAAACTTCTGGGAGCTCTCTTGCCCTCATGACGTGCCCGCGTGGGGATGTGCAGGACGCTCACGATCAGAAATTTCTGAAACTTCTGGGAGCTCTCCTGCCCTCATGACGTGCCCGCGTGGTGATGTGCAGGGCACTCGTGATCAGGAAATTCTGAAACTTCTGGGAGCTCTCGTTCCCGCTTGACGTGCCCGCGTCACGTTCGCGGGAAAGGTAAGAATTTGAAAAAAAAATGTTTCATTATTAGTATTATTGTTATTATTATTTTTATTATTATGCCTTTCATTAAAAGAAGAAGAAAGATTATTTCAAAAAAAAAAATCTTTAATTAAAAAAATATATATATATATAAATATAAGAATAATAATAATAAGAAGCTGGAAATTTTTCCTCTTAACTGTAGCAATGAATTTCATAAAAAAAAAAAATTTTTCTCTTCTTTTTTTTTCTTTCTTTTCTTTTCTTTCTTTTCTTTCTTTCTTCTTCTTCTTTCTTTCTTTCTCTTTTCTTTCTTTCTCCCCTGCTGCTCCCCTGCTCTCTGTCGTCCGAATCACTTCACCCGCCGCCACCTCGCGGATCGCGCACGCCGCTCGCTCGTCAGCCAAGGCCCAGCCACAGCAGGGCACAGCTCCAGCTCATCCACCGCAGTCGCGCGAGTCGCTGGGCGCCGCCACTTCCCTGCTCTGTGCGCCGCTGACCCAGCCCTCTCCGCTACGCGCACGTCGCACGCTGGCCACAGCTCCTCGCACAGCCAGCCGCGCGAGCTGTGCATCCACCGCCAGATCCCCAGCCGCGAGCAGCCCACAGCTGCCGCCGAGCTCTCCTCCGCCCGCGCGCCCCTGCTGCTCACGCCACCGCCGCCCACTGACGAATCTTCTCCGCCACCAGATCTGCGCGGCGGCCGAAGTTTCTCCCACCTTGAGCGCTCCACCGCCATCTCCACCTCCATAGCGCACCAGCTCTGCTCCTGCCGCAGCTCTTCCCTCACGCAACCACAGCCGTACCAGCCACAGCGGACCGCAGCCCCCTCTCACTCCAGCTTCACGACACAGCTATCTGCTCTATCTGCAGACTGGCGGGGTACTAGTGGAGGTATTTGGACTTTATTCCCCAATTTTTGATATCTAATTGGTACTGCCTGGGTTGATAACTAGTTGCTACTGTCAACGGTTGGAGGTTATTTTTCAATTGTGTGAGTTTCCACCAGTGGTACTGGGTGGATTATTTTTGCTTGGACTGGCTAATTCTTTTGGGTTGGGTGAAATTGTGCATTTAATTGGCCATCTGGAGCCACTTGATGGGAATTTGGGGGAGCTATAATACTGCATTATGACTGGCTGAGTAGCTGTGTTTATTGCGTTGTTACTGTCCCCTTGCTGCACTCCTATTGCTGAATATGAGTTAGCAATTTTTCTTGGCCAACTGGAGCCGTTTATTGAGATTTTAAATGTGTTGCAATGCTCTGATTATTTGTTCGATTTGGAGATGACTTTGTGAACATCACATTGCTTGGGGATATTGCCTGAATTGCTGGATAACTCGCTGGGGTTTCTCTTGTGGTTTTAGCTGAGTTATTTCTGAATTGCTTGTTGATTACGTGCTGGAACCCTTTTGTTTGCTATTGGCTGGGTTATTACTGGGAGGTTTTCGCTTTGTTATTTCTGGTTTCTATACCTGTTAGATTTTCGGTTGCCTTGAACTTACTGTTGGGGGACATGGTGAGACCAAAATCATCCTCTAGGTCTAGGACCCCTCGTTCTCAGCCTCCTCCACAGGCATCTATTCCTGTGAATACACCTACCAACCTACCGTACTCCTCTAATGTCCGAACCCGTTTGGGTAGGGGTAGGGGTGCTCAGGTAGATACCCCAGCTCACTTTGGAGGGCACCTGACCTTCACTAGACCTGCGGATCAGCAGAGGTATGCCAAAGTCTGTGAGCGGCGTATCATACCTTGTAAGACTAGTGACAAATTAAGCATGATGGGCCTAGGCATACGAGAGGAGGTCAAGCAGATGTTTACAGCCATCGGGTGGCGCCCATATCTCTATATCTTCTGCCCCGCATTTGTCGAGCTGACTCGGGAGTTTTATGCTACCTTTGAGTTTGAGTTGCCCTCGAGGTTCACCGCCGCGACACCTAATGTCATTCGCTTCCGTCTGATGGGTCGGGAATTTAATTTTTCGATTACCGAATTTAATTTGGCATTCGGATTCATTACTCGAGAGTATGCTGAGACGAGGGAGTATAGTGAGGGTGCCTGTGACTACGTAGAGCCATTTCTCTCCCGCTACCATGATGTATGGGAGGAAATGTCCGTCGATGGGGAGCGCTACGATCCTTTCCGGTCTAGGAGTTCCTTTCTTAAGGACCCTAGTGCCCGCTATGTTCAGCGATTCTTAGCTTACAGCTACTCGGGGCGCAAGGACAGCTCCGGTATACTCTCTCGCCCCGAGTTTTTCTTCCTCTGGAGTATGAAGAACAACATCAAGGTCAATTTGGGGTGTTGGTTGGCGGCGCAGTTCAAGACGGTTCTGACCAAGAAGAACAAACCTCTGATCCTTGGGCCCTTTATCACTCACTTGGCGACCGAGCTAGGGGTTCTTGACTTGGAGGACCATGACCTACATTTGGCATTCGAGATGGAGCTCTTGGATGTGGATTGCTTAGAGAGGATGGGAGTCGTCGAGCGCTTGCCCGATGGTTCCTACCAGTTTACCCCTCCGGGACCACCTCGAGCTCCGGGTGCACGCCCTACGCCCCGACCAGGACCCTCTTCCTTTCATGAGTCGGCCGAGGACACTGCTGGGCTGTCATCTTCTGCACCACCTCCACGCCGTGGGACTTCTGAATGGCAGCAACTCCGGGAGCAGGTTCAGGATTTGCAGGCCCGAATGACCAACGTCGACGCCAATGTCGCAGGCATAGCACAGAATTTGGCGCAGTTTCTGATGCATACAAGCTTTGCACCTCCGTTCCCACCTCGCCCTCCGCATTGACCCGGTTTCAGGGAAGTTTGGCTGATTCCCCTCTCACTTTTGCTTCACTTTTGGTTCTTATTTGTCACATTGAGGACAATGTGTCCTATAGGTGTGGGGGGGATCTAAGGTTATGCTAGTGTGCTCCGTTTTTAGTAGTTTTCAGTTTTCAGCTTTACATTTTAGTAGTTTTTAGTGTTTTTAGTTTTTAGTAGTTTTAGTTTGTAGTTTTTGTTGGTTAATGTTTAAAAAAAAAAAAACCACAAAAGAGAAAAAAGTGAGTTTTTAGTTTTAGTAGTTTTTCGTAGTTTCATTCTTAGTTGCTTATTTTCCATTCTTTCTTCTTGGTGCTTACCCTTCATGTGAATGCTAAAAATTGAGATGTTGGTTTATTGCCTCCAAGTCTACTTTTGCCAAGTTTTTAAAATACAAAATGTATCGGGTTAATGTGGTTGGATCCAGAATATCTTCCTGGTGAATATCGAATTGCTCGGCTCCTTTGATTTCTGTGATGAATTTCTCTAGACATGGGGAATGACTGTTGGCATTTTAATGTGAACTGGTCCAATATTGACTCCAGTTCTCTATGTTTGGCAATAATGAGGCGAGCTGTTCCTATTTTTGGTTCTTAGTGTTGTTAGTATGTGTTTTTGGCTTTGCTTGGCTGTGAATAAGCTTGACTGTACTCCGCTATTAAGTTACTACTGAGTAACCGGGGATCGGCACCTAAAAGTGTCGATTCTCGCGACAAAAGGTGGTACTTTATATGAGTACGTGGTCATATAGCGGTAGGAGCTGAGTAACCGGGCTCCTTCATCTAAAAATGTTGGAGTTCGCGTCAAAATGCCCCGACGGCTAACGACTAAGTCTTTTTGTGTTAATTATTATTGTTCTGAAAAAAAAAAAGAAAAAAAAAACGAAAAAAGAGAGAATAAATAATGGGAAGGCTTGCTGGTTTTTGGACTTAATATGGAGACTTGTGTGAATATTTGGACCGTTAGCTGATAAATGTTGTGCGCCATTCCCTTTTCTTAGAGTAGTTAACCTGGAAATTGAAGGAATTGGCAGTTTAGGGGCTAACCGGGGGGATGCTTCTTGGATTCTAATCACCAACGCTCGATATGTGTTTTTCTCTTGAATGTCTTGGCAATATAGGAGATTGGGCAATGGCCATCGTCGAATTTTGGTGTTCGTTTACTTTTCTTATGCTTGAGGACAAGCATGGTTTAGGTGTGGGGGGAATTGATAGGGTGCAATTTATTCATTTATTTTATTATTAATTCCTCCTATTACCTGACTTGATGTGGATTTATTTGTTGGATTCTACTCACTTTTAGTATTTGACGTTTATTTCAGGGAGTAGAATATAAATATGATAACAGGTGCCAAATTGGAAAAAAAAAAAGAATTCAAATGAGAAAGCTTGTCCCAGGGGCACTTTTGGAAGAGAAGATGCCATGCCCATTTTGGTAATTTTCGCAAGGAAATGACGGACGGAGGGCTTCGCTTCCTGTGGAGGTCCCGCCGCAATTAAAAGAAAAAAAGGCAGCAAGCCTGGGAGAGCTAGCTTGTTCTTGATTCTCCGTCTGGAGCTTAGCAGCAATTTTTGACTTTTCCCTTGTAATTCACTTTTTGGCTTGAGAAGCCTACGGATGTTAGGAAGAAAAGGCATTTGTTAGCCTTGGGCTTTGACTTTTCCTTTTCCTCTCTTTTGAATCCTGCGCATGGCAGGAGCATTGGAGAATTGTTTCTTTTGACTTTTTTCTTTAGCTTGAGACGAAGTGAAAACCATGAATTTTCGTAGCTTTTCTATTCATTCGATATATTGAGACGAATTGGATTTTGCCAAATTTCAACGGACATGGCCGCTGGTTTCTCTGCAATTTTGTGTGGGTTTAGTTCATCAATTATGAACTAATTTTTTCCACTCTAGTCAAGGAGCAATGGATGCTTTGGGTCACCTAAAATTGTGAGATCATTCTAATTTAATCTTTTCCTTTTATTTATCGGTATTCGCATATTCCTTGATTGATAAGCTTATGATTATTTAATTAATTGGTTGTCTTGGATCCGGATAATTAATTGATTGGGTAATCTATTGTCAATTGGGGTATTAAATCCGTAATTGTTTAATTACCTCAAAATAGTGACAACTGGCACGATTAGATTCGTGTCAGGGGGATACGCGGGCTAATCTAAAATAACCCTGGTAGTGTGTTATTTGATTAGAATAGGGCTCATCTAATACGTAAGGCAGTTGGGGAATTAAATTCTACGGGCGTACCTAGAATTATTTCTCAACTAGAGCAGTGATTAACGGGCGTACCTTGATCACCGACACAGTAAGGAGGGGTTGACTGCCAACGCTTGGTTGGTAGTTATAACCTATTTATTGGTAAATAATTGGGATTGCCTTTGCTTCGATGATCAATTAGGTGAACCATTGCTGAAGTTACTTCTTGGCTAGATCTTTAGTTAATATTTCCTTGATTGTAGTGGATTGCCATTTGACTTTTAATTGCCTACTTTATTTTATTTTTGATTGTTTCCTCGTTTTAATTAATTTAGGCCTTTAATTATTGTTATCCTGAGTTCAGAAAATTGTGGTTTAATTTCTAGTTAGTTGTTTATTTTTACTTTCCCATTTGAATTTATTTAATTATCGTCGTTCCTACAAAATCCCCCCCTGTGTCACTTTGGATTTCTTAAGAAACGAATATACCCAGTCTCTGTGGATACGACCCTACTTGCCCTGTCTACAAATTCATAATCACTTGTGAAAAGGAATAACCATTCCATTCGGGTATATCGGATCAAGCAAACTCTTCGGGAACAGGGTGAATCAAGTAACCCATTGCACACCTAGAGTCCCTGCTCCAGTACTTGGAATTGGGTTTTGGTCATTTTAACTGGCAATTAGGTTTAATTTTATTATTGCACAGGCTGACGACCTGTCAATGACAGGTAAATACTTTTAGATAATGGGTCATATATAGAAGTCGCCTTATTAACTTCAAAAGTTTTTGGAAGTCCTAGTTGAGGCTAAAACTGAAAGTTTTGTTCCCTCTGCTTGGGATCAAAAGATGACCAGAACTTCTGAGGATAAGCCAGAAACTCAGTCACCTATTGCTTACTGATAATCTGATTGTCTCAGCTACAAAGGTAAGGTTAAGATTAGTTGGCGGTGTTGATATGAGTTCATGATGCAAAACAAAGAAAATATCCATCCCGAATTGCCAATTGGCCTTCAGCTTCAAGTCCAAAAGCCTTTCCCCAGTTTATATGTCACAAAACTAGAAATATTACTAATGTGTTAGTGAGAACAGACATTTACTGCTGCGAACTCAAGACTAAACAACATTGAGATTTTGGGCTGAAGATAAAATAGAATGTATATAAGTTATAACTGCTGAATACCTTAGTACTAGTAGTTCTAGTGAAATGCAGGAAAAAGAAAACTTTTATCTAGTTCGAAACTTTACAAATTCAAAACCCTAGCGAAGTAAAAAAATATGAGCAACGATTGAAGTATCTTTGTTTATCGAATGATCGAGGTGTCCACTGGACATTTTGCAAGCTAGAATAATCTAAATGGTCTATCTACCATATAGTCAGTGTTAGATAATTATGTCGTTTGCTTGTAAGGATCTGCAATAATAACAAAGGAAAGTGATTTAATTAATAATGCAACTGATACAATATTGGTGGATGGCTCAGTCCCTTGTTTCTCTCGTTTGCCCTTCTGTGTCTATCAAGTAGGGATCTTGCCTTCTACTGTCGTATTTTCTGACAAAGCTCTATATCAAAAGAGCTTAGAGTTCTGGATGCACGTTCTTACCTACATTTCAAGTTCACAAGGATCCAAGCAAATAAATTTTGATTTTAGCTTAGATTTTCAATCATTTTTTAGCATGAACCTATCACGTGACTCACACAGAGCTAAAATATTAGATTTCATTCGTAGTTAAATAAATAACTTTAACCGTATTCACTTTTGCCTCAAAAAAAAAAAATCTAACTTAAATCATATTTATTCTTTCTCCTAAAGAAGTGGGATTTAACCTAAGTTATACTCAGTTTCGCCACTAAAAAAATGGGATATGATCCTTTTGTATATAAAAAATAACTGCATTTGGGTCACGTGATAATTTTAGGTCAAAAAGTGATTGAAAACTTAGGTAAACACCAAATTTTATTAGTTTGGATATGTAAAGAATGTAAAGATAACATTTTAAAAGTGAGGAACAAAAAAAATTTCATTCGATGAAATGTGAAGGATGTTACGAATGATTTTGCCTTAGTTAAATGTAGTTTTTTGCAGATGACAGTTTCGTCACGTCCCCATTACAGTTAGCAAATCATTTGAGGATCGATCCTCAACAAGCTGGTAATACTAATGTGGTCAAATCTTAGGATATATTTGGTAATTCAGTTAAACCTCAGAGGAGGTAGATGTAATTAACCCTCCCTATACGTAAAATTCGAAAAGAAGCTTGCCCGAGACCCAATCGCGTCAAAGTTGGAAATGTAATACCGAAAAGCATTACTAGTTTAACAACTTGTTTTCCAAAGGTCAATAAATACGAAATGCCTCTTGTAATTACGGGTGGTAACAAATACTAACAAAATGTAGAGATTACCCCTTTATGATTTAAACAGGTAGCTAACAGTTTGGCTAGAACACTTTCTTATGAGAGAATTTTTCTGGCACCCAAATGGCTTTATTGTATATGGTCCCTTCTTTCTTCTATAAAACCCAAAACTGCTCTACTGTTGCTGATATCCAAAGTGTGTTTTTCCTGTATATACAATTTGCAGTGAGACCCGTTAGGTCCAGTACTCTGTACATAACAAGATAATTAGCAATTCTAGCATCCATAATAAGTCTTACAACCATAGTACAATTCCCAAGAATCCAACCAAATTTGCTGCTAATTAGACAATGAAACATCAGCCTTACTACATACCTGATTACAAGAGAAAGAGACTAAACTACCCAACTAATTACTCAAACTAAAGTTCCTGGCTCTAATAAGGCTAAACACGATGATAGTCATCACCTTCTGCAAAATGTAAAACACAGAGGGGTAAGTGACTTTCATCCAAAGGCGTTTACTAAGAGCATTTATCATATACATATGCACAGCATGTGGTCATCCAATTCCAAACGGATCAAAGCATCAAAAGTTCAAACACCATTCACACACTTGTTCCCTATCGACAGACTAGGATATGCAGCAGGAAGGCTATTCCTTGCTTTTGATGCTTTCCAAATTCTGAAAAATTCACAAGTCTCTTGTACCTTTAATTGTCTAAGAAGTTCAAAATTATGAGAAGAGTATTTTATTTTATTCTTTTCTTATCAACCAGCGAACTAAATAATTATGAGAAATGAATGAACTGGAGGCAAATTAAGTCTATCATGCTGCAGAGCCCCTAAACCTAAAGCTTCGCTGCAAAACAAAGGCTTTTGCATCGAAGAAATTGCACACCCAAAGTAGTCGACACGACAATTCTTGGGGAGGGGTGGGATTTGGGAAGTGGAAAGGGGAGTGGATAGGGGAATTAGAACCCAAAACTTTTAATTCTTGGAGTCTCAACCGCAGCCATTAGACCAAGACCTCTTTGGAGAATCAACACTACAATTCAAACTATTAGGAGTAGTAAAAATTACATCATCATACCTATGAAAGTAACAATTCTCCCCGCTTCATCGACCTGCTAACAACGTCATGAACACGACATCCTCTGACCCTGCCATTGTGTGTTCTTCTAGAAATAATTACCAAGTTTCTAGATATTATTTCCAACAAATATTCCTCTGCAACATCTTCCGGTGCTTTTGACTCAGTTTCTTGTATCAATCCATTCGTGATCCACAGTCGCAACAATTTTCGAGCAGGGATTTCTTGATTCTCTGGAAATTCTCCTAAATAAAGAAAGCAGGGCTTCAAGTGATCTGGTAAGCTGCCATAAGCAACTTTTAGTAGAGAAAGGAACACATTTCTACCACGAACACGATCTGAGAACAATTTTTGTAACAATTCTAAACAGTAGGAAAGATTCCATTTATTCTTTTCCAGGACACCAGCCATGATAAAAATTGCAAGAGGTACTCCGTGGCAGTAGTCTACAAGCTCCTCTCCTATGCTTCCAAGTTCGGGAGGTAAATAAGTGTCACCAAATGTTTTTCTACGTAATAAATTCCAAGATTCACGGTGAGAAAGAGGAAAAATACATGTCAAATCAGCTTGCGAAGCCACATTACGCTTTCGGGCGGTCAACATAATTCTACTTCCCGAATTATCATCTGGAAATGATCTTCTTAAAGCATCCAAGGCTGCGCTGTCCCATATATCATCCAAAACAATGAGGTATTTTTTTTGCTTCAGACATTTGTACAGAACTCCAGCTAAGCGATCTTCATCCATGTCATAAATTCTGTTAGAGACAGCCATAACATCACGCAATATTTCTAAAAAGAGCTCCCGCATTCGATATACTTGAGACACAGTACACCACGCACGGATCTGGAAGTGTTCAGCAACTCGAGGATGGTTGTAAACCACTTGTGCTAGAGTTGTCTTACCCACCCCACCCATGCCGACAATTGAAATGATTTCCGTCCTCTTTGTTCCTGTTGTTAGTTTATAAGTTATATTGCTTATCTCCCTGTCAAGTCCAATTACTAAGTTGTCAATTCTCAGCGGACCAGCTGTGGCATCACTGTCGGCATCAATGCCATACCTTTTCTCGTCGTATATTTCCATGACCTTTGCTTTAATGATTTTGATGTCTTCCATTGCTGAAGGAAACCACAGCACAAAGTAGCCAAGAGCATTATCTCTGACCACAAGCAAATCGGTGATATACTTCGCCTTGCCCGCAACATCTTTAATACATGCCCGAAGATCTTTCACTTCTTGATGGTTATTATAGTGCTCTCCAGTATCCATGAGGAAGGATTCCAGGAACTGGAGCTCCCCGAGTAGCATTTCAAAGTGATGTTTCACGAAGACAACTGATTTGGCTTTGCCCTTTATATTGTCCAAGAGGTCAAATATTCCTACAGTTCCAAACGTTTCACAGCAATCTGTGAATAGAACTTGGAGGCAAGTTTCTTGGATCTCTGCTTTGAAAAGCTCAATCTTATCTGCAAACTCAGAGAGCAAACAACTCATTTCAGCGCCCATTTCCTCGTTGGTTACATGCTCATGAAGGAAAAAAATTAGAGATGCCGCCTCATTGGCTGTAGCTTCACACTTTGCCGACATCAGTTGATCCACTTCTTCCACGGGAGGATTGATGAGGAAGGTTCTGAGGAATCTGACCCCTTCCTGGAGGGTTTTAACTTCATCATTCATGTGAACCATCAAGCCTAACTTGGGAATTTTATTAAACTTCATCAATATAACCTCTGCCTTGATCAACTTAATTTTCACAAGCAATCTGAAAATGGAAAGATCCAATTCACTGGCCATGTCTTCTGTCATTCCACTGCCACCAGATGACGAAATAAGTGATGATGACTCACTAACAACAGAGTCAAGATGCAGCACAAACAATTCCCAGTCCTCTGAATTAGCCTCAGCATCTATGGTGGCCATGAGACAAGTTCTCAAGAACTCCATCCCCTCACGAAGGCTTTTAATTTCATGATCCTTAACACGGGACACCAGATTAGCTTCATGATTGTGTAGCCCCAATAACGATAGATCCACCTTAACCAGCTTGATCTTAAGCAGCAATATATGAAGTGAAAGCTTCGTTTCCATCATGGGATATTGCATCAAATTGTTTTCATGAATTGAATATATGAAAGTTATTACCTCGGCTCGTAGCGCTTCAACATGTTTGGAGAGTAGTTTGCCATCCTCTTCTTTCTCCTCAGGTAAATCAATTGGAACACTTCTTAGGAATTTCAACCCTTCATGGAGGGCTGTGTATTTATCCTTCATTGACACCATAAAAACTTCTTGAGAGTCTAGCTGCTGAATCAGAATGACCTCCGCTTTGATCAGCTTCATTCTCTGAAGAGACCTTGAGAGAACAAGATTCATTTCAACGACTTGCTCTTCTTTCACTTCGTTGACCTGAAATGATGCTGCCTCCCTAGCGGCTGATCTGATATCTGATGAGATCCTTTCCAAATCTCTAGTCGACTCATCTGGTAGAATCATTAGAAATTTCATGAGGCATATTAGCTCCTCATGAATGGAACTGATTCGATCTTTGAGGGATTCTATCGTGTTTTCCAGGAGAAAGTTGACAAAGCTTGCGATTGCATCTGTTTTTGCCGTTTCCGGTCCCATTGGCAACGAAGCTTTCAGAAATTGAATGAACATCTCCATCAAATCTGAACTAGAGGGCTTAACCTCCTGAAGTAAATCAGAAAGCTTAACATCCGTATGACAAGCCATGACTTCTTCGGGTGCCCCATCCCAACACAAAAAGGAGAACCATGCTGCTTTGGTTGCAAAAGAATGAGCATAGGCAAGAAAAGTTGCCATCTCCTGATGAACAATATTGGATTGCTTTGCAGCCGTCCCAATGAAATCCCTCAGGAAACTTAACTTCTCTATTAGTATTTTGACTTGTTTCTTCATCAAAGAGACTAGACAAGTCGAGCCAATAAGAATATCCTCCAGGTGCTCCAGTACAGAGTCAATTAAATCCATGGCAGATGCAGGATCAATCAGAGGAGAGTTGACCTCCCTCCTCCAGGGCTGCTCAGACAAGATAGCATAAGCATTCTTTATTTTGGGTTCCCAAAGTTTTACATTTTCCAGCATGTAAGAAACCGAAGAATCAACTTTCTCCAAATCCACTTGCAGAAAACAAGCAGAAGAAAGCTCATCTATCGCCTTGCTAAATGCAACATCAGTTTCAAAAATGCTGGTTAACGAGCTTGATGCAGAAGGAATAGCCTCAGGTATTCCTGTGGCAATCAAGCAAGTCCTCAGAAATTTTGATTTCTGTTTAAGGGTCAAGACTTGATCCCTCAACGGAGATGCCAAGCTGCAATTCTTCTCTAGCCAATCCAGATTTTGTATGGGAGAATCCAGGAATGTGTTGACCATCTTGGTTTCTCTCTGTTTTTCTCCCTGACACAGATTTGTGGCAGAAATGAAGGATGTGATGATCAGAAAACGAAAACAGAAAGAGATTTGCTGTGATCAAACGAAGAGAGACTCTAGCTGACAAGTGCTGTGAAGCAACAAACCAAAGTTGTGGTAAAATTGACTGGGAGTTTCTACCGAAACAATATTATAGTCTTATTAATTAAGACCGCCAAAGACTCTCCCCGGTCTGTCATCTATCTATGCTCCATATAAAATGTCTTGAATGATTTACATTTTGATATTTCTTACTTTTTTGGATCTTGCTAATATACCCATACTAATTATGATGATAGCTCTAATATACCCGCACTAATTATGATAGTAGCTTAACCATAGACGAAAAAATTGTCATGTCTAATAAACATGGTGAAATAAGTCTTACTCTCCGATCAAAATATGAATTCTTAATTCTGAATCTTAACCTATCAAATTTGGTTGAACCAAACCCCAATCAAACCCTACAAGAGCCAATTAAATCAGCACAACTGTCCCTGAACAATGGCATTAGAAAGAAGGAATTTAAAATGACCGTATCCAAAATATGATTTCTTATAGTCAAAAGCATAAAATAAACAAAGCTCTGGACAATCATATTGACAATTGAAATCCACTTTCTTAGATGAAGTTATGAAGATGCCACTTCCTCTGATATTACCATTTTAATTCACCACAATGATACTCCTGTCCATAGAACAAATCAAGTAATTGTTTATGATTTCAACTTACGATTTCTTCCTTGATACAATAATTGGAAACAAAACGAATGCTTCCATAGTTATGATCCGAGAACACATTCCAGCAAGTAAAAAATTTATGCCTTCACTGTGAGAAACCTTGGCGGAGCATAATGCTATGCCGTGGTAGCACTAATACAACCTCACTGCGTTTTAATTTATTTCTAATTGAGCATTGTTTATCGATTTGATAGGTATATATTTTATGCTTGACTATCTATGGGAGTTCAAGGGCTCCTGTTATGTGTGTTTAGAATAAAGTGATCCAATAGAAGTCAGCTGTCAAATCTGGTCTAAATTTGGCAATTCCAAGAGAAGTGATAAATCTATATGCTATCTATTGCTCAGAGGTATAACATAGAAAAGAATCTATTGGTTAAGAGGTATTTATAGGGTAACTTAGGCATAATTTAAATGTTTTAACAAATGCCCATTAGATACGCATTCAAAAATTATTATTTTAACAGAATTGTTTAAGGTAGAAATTTTTATCTTCATTCATTGCTAAGTTAACCATGCGATGGTCATAAACCTGTGCATAGTAGCTCTATCCATCAATGTTGTCGTGGAAAATATTATCCCTCTATACAGCAAAAGCAAACAAGGAGGAAGTATTGATGCAGTTAAAATAACTGTATTCATAACTGTGTTCAAAGAGCTCCATGAAGATGGTCAAAAACATGCACAAAAAAAAAAAAAAAGGTGGTACCATTTAACAATATCCCCAATATGTAAGTGGTTGATCAGACATATGATTGTCTATTAGTTATTGATAGGGTATAATTTGTTAGTAAATTTATTATTGATTTCCCCTTCTATCCCTGACAAATATTGTGTTAATTGCTGATATTTACTCATATTTGGTATTTGGAATCAATTTCAGGAGTGAAGCAGAAAATTACCAAAAAGGAGGGACTTGTATGGGAAAATGCAGACTTCTAAGGGCTTCAACCTTTGGGTCCTTGAATTGGTGGGGACTACAAGCTAGTGCAAGGCATTTAGTCATTTGGGCTTTTCAAAGAAAGTAACGTAGAGAGACTTGGAACAACAAGTACTTTGGAGGCTTTGTCCACATGTGCGGGAACCACGGATAAGAAACATGAGTCATTTGGACTCTAGGAAAAGAAACGTACAAGACTTTGAATTTGGTGTGGGGACCACTAGAGATAGCATTAGACTTCCTTTTGGCTTCAAAAAGGGAGAAATGTACGAGAGGTTTATCAATCAATAGTTTTAGTTTAGGCTTTTAGCATAGTTTTAGTTTCCTTTTCTTAGCTCTTTCGCATGATTGTTCTCCATTAATGGAGAACTAACCTCTTAATTCAAGTCAAGGGGACAACTGGAGATTTAGTTCAACAATTACTGTGAGATCTAATTTATTTTAATTGCTTCCTTAATTTATTGGTATTTATATGTTCCCTACTTTTAATTTCTATAGCTCGTGTGAGTAATTGAATAGATGCGCAATATTTAATTATTCACATAGGCTATTTTGCTAAATAGGGATAATTGAATCCGTAATTGTTCGTTATCTTTATCTCAGTAGCAATTGGCGTAATTGGGTTTATGTCAGGGGAGCATACGATCTAACTTAAACAAACCCTCGTAGCGTGTTTGTTAGTTAGGATTGGGTCTTTCTAATTATTAATGCAATCTAGGAATTAAATCCTACGGTCGTACATAGGGTTGTTTTTGGGTTAGAGAAATAGTTAACGGTCGTATCTTAACTATCGAGAAATTAAGGGAAGGTTGGTTGTTTATCCCGTGCATGACAACTATAACTGGTCTATTAATAAATGTGGAATTATGTGTGAATCAATGATCAGTGCCTGAACCATTTCTGAAGTGTACCCTTGGCTAGAGTTTTCCCTTAATTATTTCTCTTAATCAATTATTTTCTGCAGTAAATTTATTTAGTTAGCATTTAATCCAAAACCCCCCATACTTTGAACTCTAGAAGAAACGAATTATCCCCAATCCCTGTGGATTCGACTCTACTCACCGCTATATACAAAATCTGTATTTTTCTTGAGTAGGTAATTATTATTGCACAGGTTCGGCACCTGTCAATTTTTGGCGCCGTTGCCGGGGACTGGTGCCAGATTAATTTGTTTCTTTTTGAGTTCATCTTGTTTTTTTTTATTTATTTATTTTTCTCTTATTTTTTTTATTATATAGTTTATGACTTCTAACACTCCGTATTTTGGTGATATACTGGATTTTGTTTCCGGGGAAGGCAATGAGACTGATTTTTTTTCTAAGTTTGCATATTTAGAGGCACTAAACTCTATTAAAAAAAGAATGGCTGCTGCAACCTGTGAAATTTGTTATGCCAGGGATCATTCAACCGGTATGTGCCCCGAATATCAAGATAATCTGAGTGTTCCATTCAATAATTATGGAGATTTTTCACCCTGGTCTCAAACGTGGTATAACCCTAATCCAAACGGGTATGATCAAGGATGGTGGGATAACTCCAGTTATGATTATACAACAGGGCCAATGAATTTTCAGCAGTATGAGTTTCAAGAATCATCATCTATGTCAGGTATGTCTCTTGAAGAGATAGTTGAATTAATAGCTACCAACACATATCAAATTCAACAGGAGACACAAGTGAGCAGGCGTAACCTAGCAGATCAAATGGATCAATTGACATTTAGGATAACGTCATTGGCTTCTTGAATGAGTGAAGAATTGCCCTCACAAACTATTATCGACCATGAGGAATATGAGAGTGCAATTATCCTGACGAATGACATGGTACTGCAAGAGTCTCAAGAAGAAGAATCTAAAGATGCAGTTGAAAAGAAAGTTGAAGCACAAGAATTGAGACCCCAACATCAAATAGTTCAAGTGAATGAATCCAGTGAACAATCTCCAAATGCGGTGACATCTCCTCCATTCCTTGATCAATATTTTCCTGACTCTTATTCTTTAATTCCCGTTAGTGAGATTGATTTAATTATACCAGAAAATTTTGAGTTTCATGACAGGAACAAGTTAAGAGTCACGATGGCAAAATATCTCAAACCAATAAGTGCTTGTGATGGAGGAGTGAATGAAAACTTAAGGTTATTACTTGGTTGTTTGGAGCCATCTACTAGTCCATGGAAGACCGTAGCTCGTGTGCTCAAGAATTACTCTATTTACGAGGGCTATCAGGATTACATAGAAGATGAAGCACTGAAACGAGCTGCACGATTTTTTCCTCCATGAATAAACATGAAAATGTCTAGCCAAAGACATTAAAGAAAGACGCTACTTGGGAGGCAACCCAAGACTATTTGTTTCAGTTTTCATGCATTTTTTAAGTTTTAGTTAAATGTTAGTATCAATTAATAGTTTGATGTTTGGTGGCAGGAAATTAGTAGTTAGACGTGCCCACGCCAGGTGGTCACGCCTGAGGGAAAGAAATTTTCGTTCAGGATCTGCGGACTCTGTAGTAGTTAAACGTGTCCACGCCAGGTGGTCACGCCTGAGGGAAAGAAATTTTCGTTCAGGATCTGCGGACTCTATAGCAGTTAGACGTGCCCACGACAGGTGGTCACGCCTGAGGGAAAGAAATTCTCGTTCAGGATCTGCGGACTCTATAGCAGTTGAGTGTGCCCACGCCTAAGACAGGAGTCCCTTCCAAAGAAAAAAAAAAGAAAAAAAGAAAAAAAATTTAAAAATTTTATTATTACAAAAAAAAAAAATTCAGCAATTTCCAATTGGGACGATTTACATTAGCGTAAGTTTTTACAAAAAAAAAAAAAAACAATTCCCCTTTTCTCTTTTCTTTTTCTTCTTTTTCTTTTTCTTTCTTTCTTTCTTTGTTTTTTTCTTTCTTTCTTTTTCTTTTCTTTCTTTCCTTTCTTTCCCTTTCTTCCTCTTCTTCCCCGCTTCCTTCTTCTTCTTCTTTTCTTTTCTTCTTCGACCGAGACCAGCGCACCGCCAGCTCGCCTGATAGAGCAGTTATTTGGCACATTTTGCAGTGTTATTTTGGTCTAATTTCGACTACTTACTGTGCTAAGTACTGAGGTTTAACTCATATCTCACATTCGTATGAATTATAGGTGATCGGCATTAAAAATGATCTCGCGGGGTAGATTTCCAGAAGACTTCTCGTCCCAAGGCGTGACCACGCCTTGGAAGGTGGACGAAACCGAAAGACGGACCGTGGTTCATGTGGACCAGGCGCATGGGATCAAAACTCAAAAAAGGGAAATGGCCTTTTGCAGAATCAATTGCAGGAGACGTTGCTTTCTTGGACTCTTCTTGGACTTATTGTGGGCGGCGGCTATAAAGAGGGATTCAGAAGAAAAAAAGGGGGACCTAGCTATTATACTCTTTCGGCTACTTTTTGTACGACGGCTCCCTTTTCCTTTGTTTCTTCTTGGGCAGCAAATTAGATAGCTAGATTTACATCGGATAAAAAGACAGTAGCTTTAGTTTTCTTTTTCCCAGGCGCTAGACGTCGCTGGTCTCTTCTGATTTTCAACTTTTCCGCTGGATAATTCATTCGTAGCTTTTGGCTTTGTAATTGGGATTCCGACGAAAGGGACGAAGGCAGGGCCTTTTCGGTTGTTATTGCAGTTAATTTCCCTTTCCCAATTCCTTGGCAAATAATTGAATGAAGTCAATTAAATCACGCGGGATTGAAACGATGAGGAGCGGCTAATTTCCTCCTCTACCCAAAGGGTGACGCGAGGGCGCGGTCCATAAAACCTGTGAGATCTAATCAAGCTTTCATTATTTCTTCCAATTCGTCATTATTTGTGCGTTTCCTGAATTAATTGTTCATGGGTATTTTATTAATTGAATATCAACGGCCGGGTATTTGATTTAATTTAATAGCCTACTGCCACGTTAATTAAATAGAATCCGTAATTGTTCATTTAATTGACACCTCGTGGCAACCACCATAATTGGTTTTATGTTGGGGAAACGCAAGATCTAATTTAAATAAACCCTCTTAGCGTGTTTATTGGTTAGGGTTGGGTTCTTCTAGCTTTAATGCAATTGGGTAATTAAATTCCTATGGTCGTACCTAGGGTTGTTATCTGGTTAGGGAAGCAGTCAATGGTCGTACCTTGACTGTCGAATAGGTAAGGAAGAACTGGTTGTCAGAGCTTATTGATAACTATAACCAGTCTAGTGATGAATGGGTGAAATATCTTTGCATCGATGATCATTTAATTGGACAGTGCCTGAGCAGTTGATCCTTTGGGTGGAATCGTATTAATTGCTATTTTTTTTTAGTGACTTGTGCTTTGTGAGTTGGTTTTGAATTTAGTTCGCTTTGTTTTTATTTTACTTTTATTTTATTTATTCCTCTCCCATTGAAAATCCCCCAATTTTGCTCTGCTGATTTGGAAAGAAATAATTTCCTACCTGCTCCCTGCGGAATCGACCCTACTTGCCATTGTACGCAAAATTAGTATTCTTATAGACGAATCCGGTATATCGGATCAAGCAAACTCTTCGGGAACATGGTGAATCAAGTAACCCATTGCACACCTAGGGTCCCTGCTCCAGTACTTGGATTCGTTTTATAATTATTTAATTGAGGTGGTAATTAGGACTTTTTAATAATTATTATTGCACAGGTTCGGCACCTGTCAATTTTTCGCGCCGTTGCCGGGGAGTTGGCATTTGGATTATTTGTTTCTTTTCAAATTCAATTTTTATTTTTATTTTTATTTTATTCTGTTCTTCTTGGTATTTTTGCTAGTTTATGCCCCGTTCTTCTCGCACAGGTGAATTAGTATACGACGCGGAAGTTGAGAAGGCAGCGCGTAAGCGGAGGCAAGAGACCAAGAGACGAAAACAAGGGCACTTATTTGCTGCAAACGAGTCAGCGGAAGACGAAGTAAGCATGGCCAACAACCAAACCTTGAGGGAGCTGGCTGCCCCGGAGCTGACTCACCAGCCCTTATGCATCAAATTCCCCACTTTGGCTGAGAACACTGCTTTCGAACTGAAGTCGGGATTGATTCACCTCCTACCTTCTTTCCATGGCCTCTCTGGTGAAGAACCCCACAAGCACGTCAAGAAATTCGAGGTAGTTTGCTCTAGCATGAAACCTCCCGGGGTCACAGAGGAGCAGATAAGACTTAGAGCCTTCCCGTTTTCTCTCAAAGATGCAGCTAAAGATTGGCTGTACTACCTACCAGCAGGTAGTATTACCACATGGGTGCAGCTGAAAAAGAAATTCTTAGAAAAATTCTTCCCTGCATCCCGGGCTGCGAGTTTGAGGAAGGAGATCTGCGGCATTAAACAATATCCCGGTGAGTCCTTGTATGAATACTGGGACAGGTTTAACAAGTTGTACACTAGATGCCCGCAGCATCAAATTAGTGAACAATTGTTAATCCAATACTTCTACGAAGGGCTCCAACCAACCGATAGAAGTATCATTGACGCTGCAAGTGGGGGAGCACTGGCAAACAAGACACCGAGGGAAGCGTGGGAGCTCATCGAAGCCATGGCAGAGAACTCCCAGCAATTTGGTTTCCGTGAGAGCAACCCTCCCCGTAAAGTCAACGAGGTAGAGATTTCATCCCTACAGCAGCAAATGTCAGAATTGACGTCTGTTGTTAGGCAATTAGCCATGAGAGAAACACCGCGAGCAAAGGTGTGTGGAATCTGCACTAGCATGGACCATTGCACAGACTCGTGCCCCATTTTGCAAGAGGACGGGGCAGAGCAGGTGAACATGGCTGGAGGCGTGCCCGCGCCTCGTAGGCAGTATGATCCATACTCCAACACGTACAATCCGGGTTGGAGAGATCATCCAAATTTCAGCTATGGGAACAGGCAACAAAATTCATTTCCGAATCGTCCACCAGGATTTCAGCAACCATGGCAACCGAAATCACAACCATCATCCTCCAACACAGGGAGTTCCTTGGAGGATATTGTAAAGAGTCTGGCTACGACTACTGCCCAGATCCAGCAAGAGACTAGACAGTTCCAGCAGGAGACCAGGTCATTGACCACAAATATGGCTCAACTCCAGCAAGAAACTAGAGCTTTAACCATGAGCACCAATCAGTTCCAGCAGGACACAAAATCAGGCATGAAGGATATGGAGGCTCGAATAAGCCAGATGGCAACTGCTATAAATCGCTTGGAGTCCCACGCTTATGGAAAGTTACCTTCACAATCCGAAGTAAACCCCAGGAATGTGAGTGCCATGACCCTGAGGAGTGGCAAGACACTGGAAGGGCCGAAAGAGGGAAATTCAAAAAGCAAGAGTGAGGAGGAGATAGAGAAGGAAATTGAAGAGGAAGGGCGTATTCGCAAGGATCCTGAGGTAACCTTCACTTCTCCGCCCACTATTAAATCTAACTTACCTCCTTTTCCTTGTAGGCTGGAGAAGACAAAAAATGTAGAGAAGGAAAAAGAGCTTTTGGAGGTGTTCCGAAAAGTGGAGATTAACATCCCTTTACTGGATGCAATCAAGCAGATACCGAAATATGCTAAATTTCTCAAAGATCTGTGCACCCATAAGAGGAAACTGATAGGGGACGAGAGAGTAGCGGTGGGAGAGAATGTGTCAGCAATGCTCCAAAGAAAACTCCCACCCAAGTGTGGAGATCCAGGTATGTTCACGATCCCCTGTAAGATAGGGAATACACCGATTAGGAAAGCAATGTTAGATTTAGGGGCGTCAATCAATGTGATGCCAAAGACTATTTTTGCTTCTCTAAATCTTGGGCCACTTAAAGAAACGGCCATCATAATCCAACTAGCTGACCGCACAAATGCATATCCAGAGGGGCTAGTTGAGGATGTTTTGGTTCAGGTAAATGAATTGGTTTTTCCTGCAGATTTTTATATCTTGGACATGGGAGATGAGAAATCATTAAGCCCATCACCTATCTTGTTAGGTAGACCATTTCTTAGCACTGCCAGGACTAAGATAGATGTGAATGAGGGTACTTTGTCAATGGAATTTGATGGTGAAACTGTGAATTTCAATATTTTTGAGGCGATGAAGTACCCAAAAGAATCTAACTCGGTCTTTGCTTTGAGTGTTATTGAGCCTTTTGTGCAGGAAATTTTCGAATTAGATGGCGAAGACGCTTTGGAAGTGGCTCTAGCCAAGCATCTGGAGTTGGGTGTAACTCCTGATGTGGACCTAAGGGAAGATTTGCTCCATGCTGTGGAAGCCTTACACTCGCTTCCACCCGTATCCCCAAGGTATGAGCTTACTTCTCTTTTCGTGCCAGAGGCTCAAACGAAACTGCTTCCTTCAGTTGTGCAGGCACCAGATTTAGAATTAAAGCCTCTGCCAAAGCATCTTAAGTACGCATTCCTAGGAGACCGGGAGACACTGCCGGTAATCATCTCTGCGCACCTGTCTCCAAGTCAAGAAGACAAACTAGTGCGGGTCCTGAGGGAGCATAAGGAGGCAATTGGGTGGAGTATAGCAGATATCAAAGGAATAAGTCCATCCTTATGTATGCACCGAATTCGGCTCGAGGAAGATGCGAAGCCAGTAAGACAGGCTCAAAGGAGGTTGAACCCCCTGATGATGGAAGTTGTGAAAAAGGAGATACTCAAGCTTCTAGAGGTGGGGATCATTTTTGCTATCTCGGATAGCCCATGGGTGAGTCCTGTCCAGGTAGTCCCGAAAAAGGCGGGAGTGACCGTGGAGGAGAACCAGGAGGGTGATATGGTCCCGGTCAGGAAAGCTACTGGCTGGCGTCAGTGCATCGACTACAGGAAGCTAAACGCCGTGACTAAAAAGGACCATTTCCCCATCCCCTTTATTGATCAGATGGTAGAACGATTGGCAGGTCGTGTTTACTATTGTTTCTTGGATGGCTTCTCAGGTTACTTCTAGATCGCGATCGCACCAGAAGATCAGGAGAAGACTACCTTCACATGCCCATTTGGCACGTTCGCCTACCGCCGGATGCCTTTCGGACTCTGCAACGCTCCAGCGACCTTTCAAAGGTGCATGGTAAGTATTTTCTCCGAGTATGTAGAGAAAATAATTGAGGTATTCATGGATGATTTCAGTGTGTATGGGGACAGTTTTGATGAATGCTTGGAAAATCTGGCTTTAATTCTGAAAAGGTGCATAGAGACGAATTTGGTACTTAATTGGGAAAAGTGTCACTTTATGGTAGATCATGGCATTGTCTTAGGACACGTTGTGTCGGCTAAGGGCATAGAGGTAGATAAAGCAAAAATTGACCTTATTTCTGCTCTACCTTACCCCGTATGTGTCCGGGAAGTGCGTTCGTTTTTGGGCCATGCAGGTTTTTACAGGAGATTTATCAAAGACTTTTCGAAGATCGGAGCACCCCTGTTCAAACTGCTGCAGAAAGACGTGCCGTTTGATTTCACAAGTGAATGTAAGGTGGCGTTTGATAAATTGAAGGAGTCACTGACATCGCCGCCTGTCATTCAACCCCCAGATTGGAGCCTTCCGTTTGAAATTATGTGCGACGCAAGTGACTATGCCGTGGGGGCCGTGTTGGGACAAAGAATGGGAAGAGCGCCACACGCGATCTACTACGCATCGAGAGCCTTAAGTGGAGCCCAACTTAATTACTCCACGACGGAGAAGGAATTACTAGCTGTTGTTTTTGCACTAGAGAAATTTAGGTCATATTTATTGGGTGCAAAAGTAATTGTTTTCTCTGACCATGCAGCCTTGAGGTACCTGTTGGCGAAAAAGGATGCCAAACCGCGGCTCATTAGATGGATCCTGCTCCTGCAGGAGTTCGACTTAGAGATTAAGGATAAGAGTGGAGCCGAGAATTTGGTGGCTGACCATTTGAGCCGGTTGCTCACGAATCAAGAAGATCTACCTTTGAGGGAGTCATTCCCTGAGGAGCAACCTCTGGCCATTGATTCGTCGGCACCATGGTATGCCGATATTGTAAATTTCTTGGTAGCGAATCAATTACCTACAGGTTGGGCAAAAGCTAGAAGGGATAAGCTAAAGAGTGATGCCAAACATTACCTTTGGGATGACCCATACCTATGGAGGCAATGTTCAGACCAGGTGATAAGAAGGTGTGTAAGTGCAGGTGAGTTTCACTCTATTTTGGCTTTCTGTCATTCGTTTGCATGTGGTGGGCATTTTGGTCCAAAGCGGACGGCTCGTAAAGTGTTAGAAAGTGGTTTTTATTGGCCTACTCTGTTTAAGGATGCATATCTGTTTTGCAAATCTTGTGATAAGTGTCAAAGGGTGGGGAATATTTCTCGAAGAGACCAAATGAGTCAAACCCCCATATTATTTGTTGAGATTTTTGATGTCTGGGGTATAGATTTCATGGGCCCCTTCCCCTCGTCCTTTGGTTTCTTGTACATTATACTTGCTGTTGACTATGTTTCCAAATGGGTGGAGGCAAAAGCCACCCGGACTAATGATTCTAGAGTGGTTGCAGATTTTATAAGATCTAACATTTTCGTCCGTTTTGGAATGCCAAGAGCTATAGTGAGTGACAGGGGCACCCATTTCTGTAATAAGACGATCACTGCTTTGTTTCGTAAGTATGGTGTGCTCCACAAAGTTTCCACTCCCTACCATCCCCAAACGAATGGTCAAGCCGAAGTATCAAACAGGGAAGTTAAGTCGATCCTGGAGAAGATGGTGAGGCCTGATCGAAAGGATTGGAGTGTGAAATTGGAAGATGCTCTCTGGGCCTACCGCACTGCGTATAAGACGCCGATTGGGATGTCCCCATACAGGTTAGTTTTTGGTAAGCCTTGCCACCTCCCGGTGGAATATGAACACAAAGCATTCTGGGCACTTAAGCGGTGTAATATGGATCTCATGGAGGCTGGAGGACACAGAAAGCTCCAATTACAAGAGTTGGAAGAGCTAAGGAATGAAGCCTATGAGAATTCCGCAATTTATAAGGAGAAAAGCAAAGTTTTCCATGATCAACAAGTTTCGAGAAAGTCGTTTGTCGTAGGGCAAAAAGTCTTACTTTATCATTCAAGACTTAAGCTTTTTCCTGGTAAGTTGCGCTCCCGTTGGATTGGTCCATTTATTGTTACTAATATTTCTCATTATGGTGCAGTGGAAATACAAAGTCTTAAGACGGAGAAGAGATTCGTAGTCAATGGTCACCGTCTAAAACCTTATTACGAAGGGTTTAATAATGAGCAAATGGAGGTTTTATTCCTTGATGATCCAAGAGGAGAGATTTAAACAATTGAAGGCCATGTCTAGCCAAAGACGTTAAAGAAAGGCGCTGATTGGGAGGCAACCCAAGGACTACAATATTAGTTGTGATCATTCTTACTTACTCTGCGATTTTTCAGTTTTATCTTAATGTTTTGACTGTTTTTGTGGTGTTGGATAGAGGAGTAGAGGTTTCAAGGCGTGCCCACGCCTTGATGGAAATTCGTTTGGAAATCATTTAGACGCTCTGGTCAGAGGACCATGTCCTCCAAGGCGTGCCCACGCCTTCCAACCACTTCGATAGCGAAAGTCAAAAAAAAAAGGGGGGGGCTTTGACCAGGACCCTATTCTTCCTTACCTTTTCTGGTCTTGTCCCTGTCCGTGACTTGGGCAATCAATTTTCCAATTTCTCTGAAATCCTGATTTACCTTTCTTCTTGCTGGTAAAGCCCACCGCCGCCTCTTGCCATCGCCCAGCGCCCATCGCCGTCCGCCGTCCGCCGCAGCCAACACCCAGATCGGGCAGCCGCGCGCCTCCAAGACCCAGCCCCCAACTGCCCCAGAGCGCGGCCTGCACAGCCGCGCCCAGCGTTGAGGTGCCACCAGCGCGCGCCATCTAGCAGCGCGCGCAGATCCTCACGACCGAGCGCACCCACAGCACCAGCAGCAGACAGCGCGCGCCTGCCTCAGCGCGCCAGCGCTGCCACCTGCGCGCGCGCCTACCCATCAGCGCGCCTGCGCTGCCCACCTGCGCGCAGTTTTTTTTTTTTCCCTCTGCCCTCTCGCACGCTAGCTCGCACGACCTGCTCTGCCTACGAGATCCTGCCTGCGCCTTTGCCGCGAGCGGCCCTCCTCGCAGCCGCGCGCCTCAGATCCAGCGTCCGCGCGCGCGCGCGCCTGCGCACGGCGCAGCTTTGCCACCTGCGCAACTTCAGCTCGCACGCCTGCCTCTGCGCGCACGCCCAGCCTCAGTTTTCCTTCCCCGCCAATTTCTTCTTCAGCGAAGACAAAGGGAATAAAAAGTGGTACCCCTACTTTTCTTGTTAAGCTGGTGGCTTCGATTGGGAGTTTTAATTGCCAATTTTTGCCTCCTTTTGGGTTGCTTTATTTGTTGGTATTGTCAGGGGACCAGTGGGTTGATTATCTGAAGAGAAACACCTTATATCTGCTTCCCTGTGAATATATACTTGAGATATCTGTGGGCTTTAGTGAATTTGTTATTTGGAACACGTGGTTGGTAGCCCTCTGAGTGCTGTTTTTTATTGACTAATATCTTGATTTGAGGGGAGTTGGCTCGGTCTTCTTAATTGTTGTCGGCTAATTGCCAACAGTGGGGAATTGATTGGTGTTTGTGGTCTGGTTGTCGGTTGGTGGGGTAATTGTGTCCCTTTTGTGGCTAAGCTGCTGGAATATTCGATAATTTCTGTTGACTGTGGTCCCATATCTGCTTTTGGTGGTTGGTTGGCTGTCTTTGAGCTCATTCATTATTCCTGTGGTCCCTAAATGCCCCCTAAGAAGGCAACTACTGCTGGGCCGTCAGGGTCCCAGCCTCGGAAGAGACGAGCGCCGGTACAACCCACCATTCGGTCCCGTTTGGGCCTGAATAAGAGCACCATGTCTCCTGGAGAGTGGGGGGAACCGATAACTAATCTTACAAGGGCCCAACAGGACCGGTTTAACATTTTGGTGAATCGACCTGTTGCCCCTTGTAAGTGCTTCCATGCCCCAACCCTGGACCACCTGCGAATTGCTCGGGAGGTTGAGCAATTGTTCTCAGCGATAGGTTGGGAACAGTATTTGAGCATTAACTGCCCCACGTTTGAGGAGCTTTGTTGTGAATTTTACTGCTCTTTTCAGTTTATCAGGAATGAATACATCACTTTGGATGAGCCGGAGATTATTCGGTTTAGATTAAAAGGCAAAGATTATGATTTCTCAATAAATGAGTTTAATCTGACTTTGGGGTTTGTCAGTGAGGACACCATTGCCTCCGGAGATTATATTAATAGTGCTATTGACTACACCAGACCGTTCAGAACTGAATATATTGACATCTGGAGGGAGTGGTCTACGGATCGGCTAGTTTATAATCCGAGTCAGTCCAAGGCCTCTGAACTGAAGGATCCGGTCTTAAAGGTCATCCACAGGTTCTTGGCTTACAATTTCTCGGGACGAAAGGATTCCTCCGGCACCCTTACCAAAGCAGAATTCTACTTCCTTTGGTGCATGCGCAACAATGTTAAGGTTAACTTTGGGTGTTGGATAGCCACTCAAATGGAGTCAGTCATTCATAAGCAAAATAAACCGATTATCCTAGGCTCGCTCATTACCCACTTGGCCATCCGATTGGGAGTGCTAGACCTTGACAAGGAGCACAACTTCGCCTTAGCTCGAGAGATTGAGCCACTGGATTTGCGCAGTTTAGAGCAAATGGGTGTCATTCGAAAGGTGGGCGATGTCTACCAATTTACGCTCCCTGGTGAAGACGGCCCACAGCCTCGGATGCCCGCCACTGCACCCTCCACTGACTTGCCACCGCATCCGGATCAGGCGGGACCGTCCTCCTCGCGCCCTCCCCCTGCTAGAGACCCCCGCTACCCGGACCTCCAGGAGGGTGTTCATGAGCTCAACACCCAGCTTTCACAGATAGATGGCCGTCTTATGGCGCTCCAGGTCTTCGCCCGCATTCAGGCAGAAAATCAGGCGGCCTTCTACGCTCACATTGGATTCACGCCGCCTCATCCCCCTCCACCTTAGTGACTCGTTTTCACTCCCCGGTGATCAGGGAAGTTCCTCTCAGTTCTCCTAATACTTCATTTATTTTTCCTACATTGGGGACAATGTCGGTCTTAGGTGTGGGGGGATTGGCTTTCACTAGTCCTTTTAGCTTTGTCTCATCAGTTCTGTGCTTTTTGCTTCGTTGAAAAAAAAAAAAATTTTTTTTGAAAGTGGTTAATTATGTCTATGCTTGTCAATGTTGGAGTGTGTGCTGTGATGAATGACACAATCAACGTAAGTGGTTATGTGGTTAAGTATGCTAGCTATGCATTTTGTTTCCCTTGGCAATGTTGTTGAATGATGAATATGCTGGAATTGACCCATTCTTGTAACCTTTGGGGAGCTTTTGAGCCTTGCTTGAGCATATTATTCTTGTTTGCTCCATTTTGTTTGATTGAGTGGGTATCACTCATGGTATTGGCATTCTAGAACTTGCTGGTTTATGCATGTCGAGGCCACATTTTTTGTGAATTGGAGGCATTTGAAATGATAAGGGCATTTAAGGTTTAACCCTCTTTAGCTATCTAAAAGAATCAAGCCATTACCTTATCTCCCAATAGTAAACCAATTTGAGCTTTTGTCCTTCGTTTCTGGTTGTTACCCGTATTTGTTAACCCAAGACCTCTTTAAACTTTCCTGTTTACCCCTGTGTTGTCAAGGGATGCCTGAATTCCATCATTTGTGCGAAAACAAACAAATTTGGGGGTTGCAAGTGGTTTTAGATTAGGTGCCATATGATGTTAGCCTTGTATAAAGAATGAGAGATTGGAAGAGGGCCACTGACCAGTGGACTTTGACTTACAGGGCGTGCCCACGCCTTGCGGAACTTTAAAAAAAAAAAAAAAAAAAACTGAAGAAGCCCTCGTGACCAGTGGACTAAGGGTTACAAGGCGTGCCCACGCCTTGCGAGCAGTTCCAAAAAAAAAAAAAAATTTGGGCACTTGTACAGTGGGTACAGCAAATGGGAACTGCCTAGCTAGTGAACTTCCTCCAGTAAAGCACTATGGTTATTAGTAAGTTTCGGGCATTCTCTTGACACTTTACCCCCTATCTATACTTTCTCAACCCGCTTTTCACCGGAGCCCCATTACAACCCTATTAAAGCTCCTTTGATTTATGTGTTTAGTTCACTTTTAAGTGGTGGAGATGTGATAAATGTGCAAGCCTATGGTAATGACATTCCGTGATGTTGATTTGAGCGTTCCTAGTATTCTTATATATTCTTCGATTCAAATTACAACCTGTCCAGTGTGTTCTACCTTTGGTGATATTGTCAGGGACTCTAGATGCTTGTATTAGTATAGACTACTGCATGACCTCTGCTCTCTTGGTTGTACTTCTGAGCTTCGAAATGCTTGAGGGCAAGCATTGTCTAGGTGTGGGGGGATTTGATAGAGCAGTTATTTGGCACATTTTGCAGTGTTATTTTGGTCTAATTTCGACTACTTACTGTGCTAAGTACTGAGGTTTAACTCATATCTCACATTCGTATGAATTATAGGTGATCGGCATTAAAAATGATCTCGCGGGGTAGATTTCCAGAAGAATTGTCGTCCCAAGGCGTGACCACGCCTTGGAAGGTGGACGAAACCGAAAGACGGACCGCGGTCCATGTGGACCAGGCGCATGGGATCAAAACTCAAAAAAGGGAAATGGCCTTTTGCAGAATCAATTGCAGGAGACGTTGCTTTCTTGGACTCTTCTTGGACTTATTGTGGGCGGCGGCTATAAAGAGGGATTCAGAAGAAAAAAAGGGGGACCTAGCTATTATACTCTTTCGGCTACTTTTTGTACGACGGCTCCCTTTTCCTTTGTTTCTTCTTGGGCAGCAAATTAGATAGCTAGATTTACATCGGATAAAAAGACAGTAGCTTTAGTTTTCTTTTTCCCAGGCGCTAGACGTCGCTGGTCTCTTCTGATTTTCAACTTTTCCGCTGGATAATTCATTCGTAGCTTTTGGCTTTGTAATTGGGATTCCGACGAAAGGGACGAAGGCAGTGCCTTTTCGGTTGTTATTGCAGTTAATTTCCCTTTCCCAATTCCTTGGCAAATAATTGAATGAAGTCAATTAAATCACGCGGGATTGAAACGATGAGGAGCGGCTAATTTCCTCCTCTACCCAAAGGGTGACGCGAGGGCGCGGTCCATAAAACCTGTGAGATCTAATCAAGCTTTCATTATTTCTTCCAATTCGTCATTATTTGTGCGTTTCCTGAATTAATTGTTCATGGGTATTTTATTAATTGAATATCAACGGCCGGGTATTTGATTTAATTTAATAGCCTACTGCCACGTTAATTAAATAGAATCCGTAATTGTTCATTTAATTGACACCTCGTGGCAACCACCATAATTGGTTTTATGTTGGGGAAACGCAAGATCTAATTTAAATAAACCCTCTTAGCGTGTTTATTGGTTAGGGTTGGGTTCTTCTAGCTTTAATGCAATTGGGTAATTAAATTCCTATGGTCGTACCTAGGGTTGTTATCTGGTTAGGGAAGCAGTCAATGGTCGTACCTTGACTGTCGAATAGGTAAGGAAGAGCTGGTTGTCAGAGCTTATTGATAACTATAACCAGTCTAGTGATGAATGGGTGAAATATCTTTGCATCGATGATCATTTAATTGGACCGTGCCTGAGCAGTTGATCCTTTGGGTGGAATCGTATTAATTGCTATTTTTTTTAGTGACTTGTGCTTTGTGAGTTGGTTTTGAATTTAGTTCGCTTTGTTTTTATTTTACTTTTATTTTATTTATTCCTCTCCCATTGAAAATCCCCCAATTTTGCTCTGCTAATTTGGAAAGAAATAATTTCCTACCTGCTCCCTGCGGAATCGACCCTACTTGCCATTGTACGCAAAATTAGTATTCTTATAGACGAATCCGGTATATCGGATCAAGCAAACTCTTCGGGAACAGGGTGAATCAAGTAACCCATTGCACACCTAGGGTCCCTGCT
The DNA here is from genome assembly GCF_036785885.1 of Coffea arabica. Lineage (NCBI taxonomy): Eukaryota > Viridiplantae > Streptophyta > Magnoliopsida > Gentianales > Rubiaceae > Coffea > Coffea arabica. The sequence goes on along the minus strand of NC_092331.1, from coordinate 52,620,318 downwards.
CCAGTACTTGGATTCGTTTTATAATTATTTAATTGAGGTGATAATTAGGACTTTTTAGTAATTATTATTGCACAGGTTCGGCACCTGTCAATTTTTGGCGCCGTTGCCAGGGAGTTGGCATTTGGATTATTTGTTTCTTTTCAAATTCAATTTTTATTTTTATTTTTATTTTATTCTGTTCTTCTTGGTATTTTTGCTAGTTTATGCCCCGTTCTTCTCGCACAGGTGAATTAGTATACGACGCGAAAGTTGAGAAGGCAGCGCGTAAGCGGAGGCAAGAGACCAAGAGACGAAAACAAGGGCACTTATTTGCTGCAAACGAGTCAGCGGAAGACGAAGTAAGCATGGCCAACAACCAAACCTTGAGGGAGCTGGCTGCCCCGGAGCTGACTCACCAGCCCTTATGCATCAGATTCCCCACTTTGGCTGAGAACACTGCTTTCGAACTGAAGTCTAGAAATTTAAAAATTTTATTATTACAAAAAAAAAATTTATTAGAAAAAATTTATTATTACAAAAAAAAAAAATTCAGCAATTTCCAATTGGGACGATTTACATTAGCGTAAGTTTTTACAAAAAAAAAAAAACAAAAAACAATTCCCCTTTTCTCTTTTCTTTTTCTTCTTTTTCTTTTTCTTTCTTTCTTTCTTTGTTTTTTTCTTTCTTTCTTTTTCTTTTCTTTCTTTCCTTTCTTTCCCTTTCTTCCTCTTCTTCCCCGCTTCCTTCTTCTTCTTCTTTTCTTTTCTTCTTCGACCGAGACCAGCGCACCGCCAGCTCGCCTCCACTCCAGCAGCTCCATCGCCATCTCCAGCCCGCGGCAGCTGCTGACTAGCCGCCATCCACCAGCGGCTACCCACTCGAGCCCCACCTCACGGACCACCTTCAGCAGCTCCAAAGACCGCCGCTGCTCCCCTGCCCACGGCCGTCCACCCACAGCTCGCTGAGCTCCTCCGTTCCAAGCTCCACCCGCCACCTCCACTCACCAGCGCCTTTGACTGCCACCGCAACTCCTCCTCTCGCCGCGCCCAGCTAACCCCAGTCGCGCCCGACAGTCAAACGCCGCCCTTTCTCCGCGCCGCCGCTCTCTCAGACGCTGCGCCTCCCTCCAGTTCGCTCCCACTTCTGCAGTAGCCTCAGGTCCACCGCTGCCTCCGAGCTCCAAGCGCCACCACACGGACCACCACCAGCTCTCCTTCGCACGCTGATCGCGCAGCTGCTCCACCTCGCGCGACCCGCTGCTACTGTCTGCCACCCATAGCCACGCCCTTCCCACCTGTCAAAATTGACAGGTGGAGGTATTGAATTTTCAACCTCGATTAGTATTTTTCTGGTTCTTCTATTGTTGGAATTTGAGTTTTTGTGTTTGGGTTTCTTGATGGATAAAAGAAGGTGTTGATTTGGGCATTTTCTAGGGTAAATTGTGGACAGATTTGAGTTTAATTGCTGCCATATGTGGGGATATTTTCTGATATTTATTGAATTGTTGGCCGTTTGATTTAATTCCTCCTTGTGTATACACCAGTGGTACTGGTTGCGGTGTTACTTTCCAATTCTTAAATTTTCTCGAATTCTAATCGGTAGTTGCTGGAATTGCCTGTTTGCTGGGATTCTTAAAATTCTTAAGGTTTGGTCGCTTGAAGTGGGTAATTGAATGTCCAATTGGTGACATTTGTTGAGTTTCACTTGCTCCAATTGGTTGAATTCTTTGCTCTGTTGGGGTCCCTGTTGGTATCACTTGAGTTCTGCTTTGTTAGTTTTTGTATCGTGCCCCTTGATCTTATTTTGACTGAATTGGAGACCCAGTGCATATTCATTCAATTTGCTGTGTTGTTAGGGTACTTTTCTAGCCTTTGGGGTGCCTCAGTTGTGCATTTTATTAATTGGGTTGGCCATGTGGTTCCCTTCTTTCCTGTGTATACACCAGTGGTACTGGTTGTGCTAATTTGCTTACAATTTCTTATTTCGATATGCTTGAGCATCTGTGACTGAGTATCCTTCGATCTTGCTGCTTTGTTGGGATCGTTTTTGGTGTCAATTGAGTATCATTTGGTACTTTCTGTCTGGAGTCTATTGAGCTGCCTTTGGTTGGGGTTTATTGCATTTAATTGGTGCATTGGACGGCTCCTGTGCCATTTCTATTGCTTATTGAAGTAGGTTGCCTCTATTTGCCTTGGGAGTTATTTGCCCCAATTGACTACCATTTTGGTCTTTTCGATTTCTGGTACTGCTTGGCGTTGCTTGGAATTATCAATACTTTGGGTTGGTCATTTGCTTTAATTTTTCCCTATGCCTGCACCAGTGGTACTAGTTGGGGTGTTTTGAATACATTCATGGATTCTATATGGTTGCCTGTCTGATAGCCAACTAATACCCTTGTGATTTGGTTATTGTCCGACTTTTGAACTACTGTTACTGGAGTACCATTTTCTTGAGCCATTTGCTAATTTTAGTAGGTGGAATTGGATACTTGACTGCCCAATTGGAGACAGTTTGCATTTGATTGTTGAGGGGACCAACCAGGGGCTAACGACTGGGTCCAACTCCGAATGCAAGTTGAGAGACTGGAGACTCGAGTGACCCACATTGACGTCGACTTGCATAACATGGTGCGGAATTTGGCAGTACCCCGCCCAACCCACCCCTGTTTTGACAACTTCAGGGAAGTACCGTTGCCCTTCTCCTTCCTTTTGCTGTTAGTTTATCACATTGAGGGCAATGTGTGATTTAGGTGGGGGGGGGTCAGTTTTGGGTGCTAGTATTTTTAATTTTAGTTTCTAAAGGTTTTTCCTTTATTTTTAGTTTGATATTTATCTCCTTTTTCGTTTATTTTCTTTTCTTTTTCTTTTTTTTTTCCTAGTGGTCAGTCTTCATATGAATACCAAGTTTGATGCTGGATTGTTGTCTAATTCTACTTTTGCCAATTTTTTAAAATAAAAATGTATCAGGTTAATGTGGTTGGGTCCAAGATATCTCCCTGGTGAATATCGGATTGCTTGACTCTCTTGATTTTTTTGTTAACTCTTCTAGGCATAGGGAATGACTGTTGCCATTTTAATGTGAACTGGTCCAATATTGACTCCAGTGCTCCATGTTTGGCAATAATGAGGCAAGCTGCTCCCATGCGTGGTTATTAGTGTTGTTGTTTTGCATTTTTGCATTGTTTGGCTGAGAATAAACTTGACTGTATTCCGCTATTAGTTGCTACTGAGTAACCGGGAATCTGCACGTAAAAGTGTCGATTCTCGCGTCAAAAGGTGGTACTTTATATGAGTACGTGGTCGTATAGCGGTAGGACCTGAGTAACCGGGCTCCTTCATCTAAAAATGTTGGAGTTCGCGTCCAAAAGGCTCCGGCGGCTAGAGACTAAGTCTTTTTGTGTCAAATATTATTATTATATATAAAAAAAACAGGAAAAGAAAAAAAAAGAGAGAATATATAATAGGAGAGCTTGCCGGTTTATGGACTTAATATGGGGACTTGTGTGAATATTTGGACCATTAGCTGATAAATGTTGTGTGCCATTCCTTTTTCTTAGAGTAGTTAATTTGGAAATTGAAGGAATTTGTGGTTCAGGGGCTAACTGGGGGGATGCTTCTTGGATTTTAATTACTAATGCCCGATATATGGTTCTCTCTTGAATATCTTGGTAATTTGGTAGATAGAGCAATGACCATTATCAAATTTTGGTGTCTGTATACTTTCCCCATGCTTGAGGGCAAGTATGATTCAGGTGTGGGGGGAATTGATAGGGTATAATTTGTTAGTAAATTTATTATTGATTTCCCCTTCTATCCCTGACAAATATTGTGTTAATTGCTGATATTTACTCATATTTGGTATTTGGAATCAATTTCAGGAGTGAAGCAGAAAATTACCAAAAAGGAGGGACTTGTATGGGAAAATGCAGACTTCTAAGGGCTTCAACCTTTGGGTCCTTGAATTGGTGGGGACCACAAGCTAGTGCAAGGCATTTAGTCATTTGGGCTTTTCAAAGAAAGCAACGTAGAGAGACTTGGAACAACAAGTACTTTGGAGGGTTTGTCCACATGTGCGGGGACCACGGATAAGAAGCATGAGTCATTTGGACTCTAGGAAAAGAAACGTACAAGACTTTGAATTTGGTGTGGGGACCACTAGAGATAGCATTAGACTTCCTTTTGGCTTCAAAAAGGGAGAAACGTACGAGAGGTTTATCAATCAATAGTTTTAGTTTAGGCTTTTAGCATAGTTTTAGTTTCCTTTTCTTAGCTCTTTCGCATGGTTGTTCTCCATTAATGGAGAACTAACCTCTTAATTCAAGTCAAGGGGACAACTGAAGATTTGGTTCAACAATTACTGTGAGATCTAATTTATTTTAATTGCTTCCTTAATTTATTGGTATTTATATGTTCCCTACTTTTAATTGCTATAGCTCGTGTGAGTAATTGAATAGATGCGCAATATTTAATTATTCACATAGGCTATTTTGCTAAATAGGGATAATTGAATCCGTAATTGTTCGTTATCTTTATCTCAGTAGCAATTGGCGTAATTGGGTTTATGTCAGGGGAGCATACGATCTAACTTAAACAAACCCTCGTAGCGTGTTTGTTAGTTAGGATTGGGTCTTTCTAATTATTAATGCAATCTAGGAATTAAATCCTACGGTCGTACATAGGGTTGTTTTTGGGTTAGAGAAATAGTTAACGGTCGTATCTTAACTATCGAGAAATTAAGGGAAGGTTGGTTGTTTATCCCGTGCATGACAACTATAACTGGTCTATTAATAAATGTGGAATTATGTGTGAATCAATGATCAGTGCCTGAACCATTTCTGAAGTGTACCCTTGGCTAGAGTTTTCCCTTAATTATTTCTCTTAATCAATTATTTTCTGCAGTAAATTTATTTAGTTAGCATTTAATCCAAAACCCCCCATACTTTGAACTCTAGAAGAAACGAATTATCCCCAATCCCTGTGGATTCGACTCTACTCACCGCTATATACAAAATCTGTATTTTTCTTGAGTAGGTAATTATTATTGCACAGGTTCGGCACCTGTCAATTTTTGGCGCCGTTGCCGGGGACTGGTGCCAGATTAATTTGTTTCTTTTTGAGTTCATCTTGTTTTTTTTTATTTATTTATTTTTCTCTTATTTTTTTTATTATATAGTTTATGACTTCTAACACTCCGTATTTTGGTGATATACTGGATTTTGTTTCCGGGGAAGGCAATGAGACTGATTTTTTTTCTAAGTTTGCATATTTAGAGGCACTAAACTCTATTAAAAAAAGAATGGCTGCTGCAACCTGTGAAATTTGTTATGCCAGGGATCATTCAACCGGTATGTGCCCCGAATATCAAGATAATCTGAGTGTTCCATTCAATAATTATGGAGATTTTTCACCCTGGTCTCAAACGTGGTATAACCCTAATCCAAACGGGTATGATCAAGGATGGTGGGATAACTCCAGTTATGATTATACAACAGGGCCAATGAATTTTCAGCAGTATGAGTTTCAAGAATCATCATCTATGTCAGGTATGTCTCTTGAAGAGATAGTTGAATTAATAGCTACCAACACATATCAAATTCAACAGGAGACACAAGTGAGCAGGCGTAACCTAGCAGATCAAATGGATCAATTGACATTTAGGATAACGTCATTGGCTTCTTGAATGAGTGAAGAATTGCCCTCACAAACTATTATCGACCATGAGGAATATGAGAGTGCAATTATCCTGACGAATGACATGGTACTGCAAGAGTCTCAAGAAGAAGAATCTAAAGATGCAGTTGAAAAGAAAGTTGAAGCACAAGAATTGAGACCCCAACATCAAATAGTTCAAGTGAATGAATCCAGTGAACAATCTCCAAATGCGGTGACATCTCCTCCATTCCTTGATCAATATTTTCCTGACTCTTATTCTTTAATTCCCGTTAGTGAGATTGATTTAATTATACCAGAAAATTTTGAGTTTCATGACAGGAACAAGTTAAGAGTCACGATGGCAAAATATCTCAAACCAATAAGTGCTTGTGATGGAGGAGTGAATGAAAACTTAAGGTTATTACTTGGTTGTTTGGAGCCATCTACTAGTCCATGGAAGACCGTAGCTCGTGTGCTCAAGAATTACTCTATTTACGAGGGCTATCAGGATTACATAGAAGATGAAGCACTGAAACGAGCTGCACGATTTTTTCCTCCATGAATAAACATGAAAATGTCTAGCCAAAGACATTAAAGAAAGACGCTACTTGGGAGGCAACCCAAGACTATTTGTTTCAGTTTTCATGCATTTTTTAAGTTTTAGTTAAATGTTAGTATCAATTAATAGTTTGATGTTTGGTGGCAGGAAATTAGTAGTTAGACGTGCCCACGCCAGGTGGTCACGCCTGAGGGAAAGAAATTTTCGTTCAGGATCTGCGGACTCTGTAGTAGTTAAACGTGTCCACGCCAGGTGGTCACGCCTGAGGGAAAGAAATTTTCGTTCAGGATCTGCGGACTCTATAGCAGTTAGACGTGCCCACGACAGGTGGTCACGCCTGAGGGAAAGAAATTCTCGTTCAGGATCTGCGGACTCTATAGCAGTTGAGTGTGCCCACGCCTAAGACAGGAGTCCCTTCCAAAGAAAAAAAAAAGAAAAAAAGAAAAAAAATTTAAAAATTTTATTATTACAAAAAAAAAAAATTCAGCAATTTCCAATTGGGACGATTTACATTAGCGTAAGTTTTTACAAAAAAAAAAAAAAACAATTCCCCTTTTCTCTTTTCTTTTTCTTCTTTTTCTTTTTCTTTCTTTCTTTCTTTGTTTTTTTCTTTCTTTCTTTTTCTTTTCTTTCTTTCCTTTCTTTCCCTTTCTTCCTCTTCTTCCCCGCTTCCTTCTTCTTCTTCTTTTCTTTTCTTCTTCGACCGAGACCAGCGCACCGCCAGCTCGCCTGATAGAGCAGTTATTTGGCACATTTTGCAGTGTTATTTTGGTCTAATTTCGACTACTTACTGTGCTAAGTACTGAGGTTTAACTCATATCTCACATTCGTATGAATTATAGGTGATCGGCATTAAAAATGATCTCGCGGGGTAGATTTCCAGAAGACTTCTCGTCCCAAGGCGTGACCACGCCTTGGAAGGTGGACGAAACCGAAAGACGGACCGTGGTTCATGTGGACCAGGCGCATGGGATCAAAACTCAAAAAAGGGAAATGGCCTTTTGCAGAATCAATTGCAGGAGACGTTGCTTTCTTGGACTCTTCTTGGACTTATTGTGGGCGGCGGCTATAAAGAGGGATTCAGAAGAAAAAAAGGGGGACCTAGCTATTATACTCTTTCGGCTACTTTTTGTACGACGGCTCCCTTTTCCTTTGTTTCTTCTTGGGCAGCAAATTAGATAGCTAGATTTACATCGGATAAAAAGACAGTAGCTTTAGTTTTCTTTTTCCCAGGCGCTAGACGTCGCTGGTCTCTTCTGATTTTCAACTTTTCCGCTGGATAATTCATTCGTAGCTTTTGGCTTTGTAATTGGGATTCCGACGAAAGGGACGAAGGCAGGGCCTTTTCGGTTGTTATTGCAGTTAATTTCCCTTTCCCAATTCCTTGGCAAATAATTGAATGAAGTCAATTAAATCACGCGGGATTGAAACGATGAGGAGCGGCTAATTTCCTCCTCTACCCAAAGGGTGACGCGAGGGCGCGGTCCATAAAACCTGTGAGATCTAATCAAGCTTTCATTATTTCTTCCAATTCGTCATTATTTGTGCGTTTCCTGAATTAATTGTTCATGGGTATTTTATTAATTGAATATCAACGGCCGGGTATTTGATTTAATTTAATAGCCTACTGCCACGTTAATTAAATAGAATCCGTAATTGTTCATTTAATTGACACCTCGTGGCAACCACCATAATTGGTTTTATGTTGGGGAAACGCAAGATCTAATTTAAATAAACCCTCTTAGCGTGTTTATTGGTTAGGGTTGGGTTCTTCTAGCTTTAATGCAATTGGGTAATTAAATTCCTATGGTCGTACCTAGGGTTGTTATCTGGTTAGGGAAGCAGTCAATGGTCGTACCTTGACTGTCGAATAGGTAAGGAAGAACTGGTTGTCAGAGCTTATTGATAACTATAACCAGTCTAGTGATGAATGGGTGAAATATCTTTGCATCGATGATCATTTAATTGGACAGTGCCTGAGCAGTTGATCCTTTGGGTGGAATCGTATTAATTGCTATTTTTTTTTAGTGACTTGTGCTTTGTGAGTTGGTTTTGAATTTAGTTCGCTTTGTTTTTATTTTACTTTTATTTTATTTATTCCTCTCCCATTGAAAATCCCCCAATTTTGCTCTGCTGATTTGGAAAGAAATAATTTCCTACCTGCTCCCTGCGGAATCGACCCTACTTGCCATTGTACGCAAAATTAGTATTCTTATAGACGAATCCGGTATATCGGATCAAGCAAACTCTTCGGGAACATGGTGAATCAAGTAACCCATTGCACACCTAGGGTCCCTGCTCCAGTACTTGGATTCGTTTTATAATTATTTAATTGAGGTGGTAATTAGGACTTTTTAATAATTATTATTGCACAGGTTCGGCACCTGTCAATTTTTCGCGCCGTTGCCGGGGAGTTGGCATTTGGATTATTTGTTTCTTTTCAAATTCAATTTTTATTTTTATTTTTATTTTATTCTGTTCTTCTTGGTATTTTTGCTAGTTTATGCCCCGTTCTTCTCGCACAGGTGAATTAGTATACGACGCGGAAGTTGAGAAGGCAGCGCGTAAGCGGAGGCAAGAGACCAAGAGACGAAAACAAGGGCACTTATTTGCTGCAAACGAGTCAGCGGAAGACGAAGTAAGCATGGCCAACAACCAAACCTTGAGGGAGCTGGCTGCCCCGGAGCTGACTCACCAGCCCTTATGCATCAAATTCCCCACTTTGGCTGAGAACACTGCTTTCGAACTGAAGTCGGGATTGATTCACCTCCTACCTTCTTTCCATGGCCTCTCTGGTGAAGAACCCCACAAGCACGTCAAGAAATTCGAGGTAGTTTGCTCTAGCATGAAACCTCCCGGGGTCACAGAGGAGCAGATAAGACTTAGAGCCTTCCCGTTTTCTCTCAAAGATGCAGCTAAAGATTGGCTGTACTACCTACCAGCAGGTAGTATTACCACATGGGTGCAGCTGAAAAAGAAATTCTTAGAAAAATTCTTCCCTGCATCCCGGGCTGCGAGTTTGAGGAAGGAGATCTGCGGCATTAAACAATATCCCGGTGAGTCCTTGTATGAATACTGGGACAGGTTTAACAAGTTGTACACTAGATGCCCGCAGCATCAAATTAGTGAACAATTGTTAATCCAATACTTCTACGAAGGGCTCCAACCAACCGATAGAAGTATCATTGACGCTGCAAGTGGGGGAGCACTGGCAAACAAGACACCGAGGGAAGCGTGGGAGCTCATCGAAGCCATGGCAGAGAACTCCCAGCAATTTGGTTTCCGTGAGAGCAACCCTCCCCGTAAAGTCAACGAGGTAGAGATTTCATCCCTACAGCAGCAAATGTCAGAATTGACGTCTGTTGTTAGGCAATTAGCCATGAGAGAAACACCGCGAGCAAAGGTGTGTGGAATCTGCACTAGCATGGACCATTGCACAGACTCGTGCCCCATTTTGCAAGAGGACGGGGCAGAGCAGGTGAACATGGCTGGAGGCGTGCCCGCGCCTCGTAGGCAGTATGATCCATACTCCAACACGTACAATCCGGGTTGGAGAGATCATCCAAATTTCAGCTATGGGAACAGGCAACAAAATTCATTTCCGAATCGTCCACCAGGATTTCAGCAACCATGGCAACCGAAATCACAACCATCATCCTCCAACACAGGGAGTTCCTTGGAGGATATTGTAAAGAGTCTGGCTACGACTACTGCCCAGATCCAGCAAGAGACTAGACAGTTCCAGCAGGAGACCAGGTCATTGACCACAAATATGGCTCAACTCCAGCAAGAAACTAGAGCTTTAACCATGAGCACCAATCAGTTCCAGCAGGACACAAAATCAGGCATGAAGGATATGGAGGCTCGAATAAGCCAGATGGCAACTGCTATAAATCGCTTGGAGTCCCACGCTTATGGAAAGTTACCTTCACAATCCGAAGTAAACCCCAGGAATGTGAGTGCCATGACCCTGAGGAGTGGCAAGACACTGGAAGGGCCGAAAGAGGGAAATTCAAAAAGCAAGAGTGAGGAGGAGATAGAGAAGGAAATTGAAGAGGAAGGGCGTATTCGCAAGGATCCTGAGGTAACCTTCACTTCTCCGCCCACTATTAAATCTAACTTACCTCCTTTTCCTTGTAGGCTGGAGAAGACAAAAAATGTAGAGAAGGAAAAAGAGCTTTTGGAGGTGTTCCGAAAAGTGGAGATTAACATCCCTTTACTGGATGCAATCAAGCAGATACCGAAATATGCTAAATTTCTCAAAGATCTGTGCACCCATAAGAGGAAACTGATAGGGGACGAGAGAGTAGCGGTGGGAGAGAATGTGTCAGCAATGCTCCAAAGAAAACTCCCACCCAAGTGTGGAGATCCAGGTATGTTCACGATCCCCTGTAAGATAGGGAATACACCGATTAGGAAAGCAATGTTAGATTTAGGGGCGTCAATCAATGTGATGCCAAAGACTATTTTTGCTTCTCTAAATCTTGGGCCACTTAAAGAAACGGCCATCATAATCCAACTAGCTGACCGCACAAATGCATATCCAGAGGGGCTAGTTGAGGATGTTTTGGTTCAGGTAAATGAATTGGTTTTTCCTGCAGATTTTTATATCTTGGACATGGGAGATGAGAAATCATTAAGCCCATCACCTATCTTGTTAGGTAGACCATTTCTTAGCACTGCCAGGACTAAGATAGATGTGAATGAGGGTACTTTGTCAATGGAATTTGATGGTGAAACTGTGAATTTCAATATTTTTGAGGCGATGAAGTACCCAAAAGAATCTAACTCGGTCTTTGCTTTGAGTGTTATTGAGCCTTTTGTGCAGGAAATTTTCGAATTAGATGGCGAAGACGCTTTGGAAGTGGCTCTAGCCAAGCATCTGGAGTTGGGTGTAACTCCTGATGTGGACCTAAGGGAAGATTTGCTCCATGCTGTGGAAGCCTTACACTCGCTTCCACCCGTATCCCCAAGGTATGAGCTTACTTCTCTTTTCGTGCCAGAGGCTCAAACGAAACTGCTTCCTTCAGTTGTGCAGGCACCAGATTTAGAATTAAAGCCTCTGCCAAAGCATCTTAAGTACGCATTCCTAGGAGACCGGGAGACACTGCCGGTAATCATCTCTGCGCACCTGTCTCCAAGTCAAGAAGACAAACTAGTGCGGGTCCTGAGGGAGCATAAGGAGGCAATTGGGTGGAGTATAGCAGATATCAAAGGAATAAGTCCATCCTTATGTATGCACCGAATTCGGCTCGAGGAAGATGCGAAGCCAGTAAGACAGGCTCAAAGGAGGTTGAACCCCCTGATGATGGAAGTTGTGAAAAAGGAGATACTCAAGCTTCTAGAGGTGGGGATCATTTTTGCTATCTCGGATAGCCCATGGGTGAGTCCTGTCCAGGTAGTCCCGAAAAAGGCGGGAGTGACCGTGGAGGAGAACCAGGAGGGTGATATGGTCCCGGTCAGGAAAGCTACTGGCTGGCGTCAGTGCATCGACTACAGGAAGCTAAACGCCGTGACTAAAAAGGACCATTTCCCCATCCCCTTTATTGATCAGATGGTAGAACGATTGGCAGGTCGTGTTTACTATTGTTTCTTGGATGGCTTCTCAGGTTACTTCTAGATCGCGATCGCACCAGAAGATCAGGAGAAGACTACCTTCACATGCCCATTTGGCACGTTCGCCTACCGCCGGATGCCTTTCGGACTCTGCAACGCTCCAGCGACCTTTCAAAGGTGCATGGTAAGTATTTTCTCCGAGTATGTAGAGAAAATAATTGAGGTATTCATGGATGATTTCAGTGTGTATGGGGACAGTTTTGATGAATGCTTGGAAAATCTGGCTTTAATTCTGAAAAGGTGCATAGAGACGAATTTGGTACTTAATTGGGAAAAGTGTCACTTTATGGTAGATCATGGCATTGTCTTAGGACACGTTGTGTCGGCTAAGGGCATAGAGGTAGATAAAGCAAAAATTGACCTTATTTCTGCTCTACCTTACCCCGTATGTGTCCGGGAAGTGCGTTCGTTTTTGGGCCATGCAGGTTTTTACAGGAGATTTATCAAAGACTTTTCGAAGATCGGAGCACCCCTGTTCAAACTGCTGCAGAAAGACGTGCCGTTTGATTTCACAAGTGAATGTAAGGTGGCGTTTGATAAATTGAAGGAGTCACTGACATCGCCGCCTGTCATTCAACCCCCAGATTGGAGCCTTCCGTTTGAAATTATGTGCGACGCAAGTGACTATGCCGTGGGGGCCGTGTTGGGACAAAGAATGGGAAGAGCGCCACACGCGATCTACTACGCATCGAGAGCCTTAAGTGGAGCCCAACTTAATTACTCCACGACGGAGAAGGAATTACTAGCTGTTGTTTTTGCACTAGAGAAATTTAGGTCATATTTATTGGGTGCAAAAGTAATTGTTTTCTCTGACCATGCAGCCTTGAGGTACCTGTTGGCGAAAAAGGATGCCAAACCGCGGCTCATTAGATGGATCCTGCTCCTGCAGGAGTTCGACTTAGAGATTAAGGATAAGAGTGGAGCCGAGAATTTGGTGGCTGACCATTTGAGCCGGTTGCTCACGAATCAAGAAGATCTACCTTTGAGGGAGTCATTCCCTGAGGAGCAACCTCTGGCCATTGATTCGTCGGCACCATGGTATGCCGATATTGTAAATTTCTTGGTAGCGAATCAATTACCTACAGGTTGGGCAAAAGCTAGAAGGGATAAGCTAAAGAGTGATGCCAAACATTACCTTTGGGATGACCCATACCTATGGAGGCAATGTTCAGACCAGGTGATAAGAAGGTGTGTAAGTGCAGGTGAGTTTCACTCTATTTTGGCTTTCTGTCATTCGTTTGCATGTGGTGGGCATTTTGGTCCAAAGCGGACGGCTCGTAAAGTGTTAGAAAGTGGTTTTTATTGGCCTACTCTGTTTAAGGATGCATATCTGTTTTGCAAATCTTGTGATAAGTGTCAAAGGGTGGGGAATATTTCTCGAAGAGACCAAATGAGTCAAACCCCCATATTATTTGTTGAGATTTTTGATGTCTGGGGTATAGATTTCATGGGCCCCTTCCCCTCGTCCTTTGGTTTCTTGTACATTATACTTGCTGTTGACTATGTTTCCAAATGGGTGGAGGCAAAAGCCACCCGGACTAATGATTCTAGAGTGGTTGCAGATTTTATAAGATCTAACATTTTCGTCCGTTTTGGAATGCCAAGAGCTATAGTGAGTGACAGGGGCACCCATTTCTGTAATAAGACGATCACTGCTTTGTTTCGTAAGTATGGTGTGCTCCACAAAGTTTCCACTCCCTACCATCCCCAAACGAATGGTCAAGCCGAAGTATCAAACAGGGAAGTTAAGTCGATCCTGGAGAAGATGGTGAGGCCTGATCGAAAGGATTGGAGTGTGAAATTGGAAGATGCTCTCTGGGCCTACCGCACTGCGTATAAGACGCCGATTGGGATGTCCCCATACAGGTTAGTTTTTGGTAAGCCTTGCCACCTCCCGGTGGAATATGAACACAAAGCATTCTGGGCACTTAAGCGGTGTAATATGGATCTCATGGAGGCTGGAGGACACAGAAAGCTCCAATTACAAGAGTTGGAAGAGCTAAGGAATGAAGCCTATGAGAATTCCGCAATTTATAAGGAGAAAAGCAAAGTTTTCCATGATCAACAAGTTTCGAGAAAGTCGTTTGTCGTAGGGCAAAAAGTCTTACTTTATCATTCAAGACTTAAGCTTTTTCCTGGTAAGTTGCGCTCCCGTTGGATTGGTCCATTTATTGTTACTAATATTTCTCATTATGGTGCAGTGGAAATACAAAGTCTTAAGACGGAGAAGAGATTCGTAGTCAATGGTCACCGTCTAAAACCTTATTACGAAGGGTTTAATAATGAGCAAATGGAGGTTTTATTCCTTGATGATCCAAGAGGAGAGATTTAAACAATTGAAGGCCATGTCTAGCCAAAGACGTTAAAGAAAGGCGCTGATTGGGAGGCAACCCAAGGACTACAATATTAGTTGTGATCATTCTTACTTACTCTGCGATTTTTCAGTTTTATCTTAATGTTTTGACTGTTTTTGTGGTGTTGGATAGAGGAGTAGAGGTTTCAAGGCGTGCCCACGCCTTGATGGAAATTCGTTTGGAAATCATTTAGACGCTCTGGTCAGAGGACCATGTCCTCCAAGGCGTGCCCACGCCTTCCAACCACTTCGATAGCGAAAGTCAAAAAAAAAAGGGGGGGGCTTTGACCAGGACCCTATTCTTCCTTACCTTTTCTGGTCTTGTCCCTGTCCGTGACTTGGGCAATCAATTTTCCAATTTCTCTGAAATCCTGATTTACCTTTCTTCTTGCTGGTAAAGCCCACCGCCGCCTCTTGCCATCGCCCAGCGCCCATCGCCGTCCGCCGTCCGCCGCAGCCAACACCCAGATCGGGCAGCCGCGCGCCTCCAAGACCCAGCCCCCAACTGCCCCAGAGCGCGGCCTGCACAGCCGCGCCCAGCGTTGAGGTGCCACCAGCGCGCGCCATCTAGCAGCGCGCGCAGATCCTCACGACCGAGCGCACCCACAGCACCAGCAGCAGACAGCGCGCGCCTGCCTCAGCGCGCCAGCGCTGCCACCTGCGCGCGCGCCTACCCATCAGCGCGCCTGCGCTGCCCACCTGCGCGCAGTTTTTTTTTTTTCCCTCTGCCCTCTCGCACGCTAGCTCGCACGACCTGCTCTGCCTACGAGATCCTGCCTGCGCCTTTGCCGCGAGCGGCCCTCCTCGCAGCCGCGCGCCTCAGATCCAGCGTCCGCGCGCGCGCGCGCCTGCGCACGGCGCAGCTTTGCCACCTGCGCAACTTCAGCTCGCACGCCTGCCTCTGCGCGCACGCCCAGCCTCAGTTTTCCTTCCCCGCCAATTTCTTCTTCAGCGAAGACAAAGGGAATAAAAAGTGGTACCCCTACTTTTCTTGTTAAGCTGGTGGCTTCGATTGGGAGTTTTAATTGCCAATTTTTGCCTCCTTTTGGGTTGCTTTATTTGTTGGTATTGTCAGGGGACCAGTGGGTTGATTATCTGAAGAGAAACACCTTATATCTGCTTCCCTGTGAATATATACTTGAGATATCTGTGGGCTTTAGTGAATTTGTTATTTGGAACACGTGGTTGGTAGCCCTCTGAGTGCTGTTTTTTATTGACTAATATCTTGATTTGAGGGGAGTTGGCTCGGTCTTCTTAATTGTTGTCGGCTAATTGCCAACAGTGGGGAATTGATTGGTGTTTGTGGTCTGGTTGTCGGTTGGTGGGGTAATTGTGTCCCTTTTGTGGCTAAGCTGCTGGAATATTCGATAATTTCTGTTGACTGTGGTCCCATATCTGCTTTTGGTGGTTGGTTGGCTGTCTTTGAGCTCATTCATTATTCCTGTGGTCCCTAAATGCCCCCTAAGAAGGCAACTACTGCTGGGCCGTCAGGGTCCCAGCCTCGGAAGAGACGAGCGCCGGTACAACCCACCATTCGGTCCCGTTTGGGCCTGAATAAGAGCACCATGTCTCCTGGAGAGTGGGGGGAACCGATAACTAATCTTACAAGGGCCCAACAGGACCGGTTTAACATTTTGGTGAATCGACCTGTTGCCCCTTGTAAGTGCTTCCATGCCCCAACCCTGGACCACCTGCGAATTGCTCGGGAGGTTGAGCAATTGTTCTCAGCGATAGGTTGGGAACAGTATTTGAGCATTAACTGCCCCACGTTTGAGGAGCTTTGTTGTGAATTTTACTGCTCTTTTCAGTTTATCAGGAATGAATACATCACTTTGGATGAGCCGGAGATTATTCGGTTTAGATTAAAAGGCAAAGATTATGATTTCTCAATAAATGAGTTTAATCTGACTTTGGGGTTTGTCAGTGAGGACACCATTGCCTCCGGAGATTATATTAATAGTGCTATTGACTACACCAGACCGTTCAGAACTGAATATATTGACATCTGGAGGGAGTGGTCTACGGATCGGCTAGTTTATAATCCGAGTCAGTCCAAGGCCTCTGAACTGAAGGATCCGGTCTTAAAGGTCATCCACAGGTTCTTGGCTTACAATTTCTCGGGACGAAAGGATTCCTCCGGCACCCTTACCAAAGCAGAATTCTACTTCCTTTGGTGCATGCGCAACAATGTTAAGGTTAACTTTGGGTGTTGGATAGCCACTCAAATGGAGTCAGTCATTCATAAGCAAAATAAACCGATTATCCTAGGCTCGCTCATTACCCACTTGGCCATCCGATTGGGAGTGCTAGACCTTGACAAGGAGCACAACTTCGCCTTAGCTCGAGAGATTGAGCCACTGGATTTGCGCAGTTTAGAGCAAATGGGTGTCATTCGAAAGGTGGGCGATGTCTACCAATTTACGCTCCCTGGTGAAGACGGCCCACAGCCTCGGATGCCCGCCACTGCACCCTCCACTGACTTGCCACCGCATCCGGATCAGGCGGGACCGTCCTCCTCGCGCCCTCCCCCTGCTAGAGACCCCCGCTACCCGGACCTCCAGGAGGGTGTTCATGAGCTCAACACCCAGCTTTCACAGATAGATGGCCGTCTTATGGCGCTCCAGGTCTTCGCCCGCATTCAGGCAGAAAATCAGGCGGCCTTCTACGCTCACATTGGATTCACGCCGCCTCATCCCCCTCCACCTTAGTGACTCGTTTTCACTCCCCGGTGATCAGGGAAGTTCCTCTCAGTTCTCCTAATACTTCATTTATTTTTCCTACATTGGGGACAATGTCGGTCTTAGGTGTGGGGGGATTGGCTTTCACTAGTCCTTTTAGCTTTGTCTCATCAGTTCTGTGCTTTTTGCTTCGTTGAAAAAAAAAAAAATTTTTTTTGAAAGTGGTTAATTATGTCTATGCTTGTCAATGTTGGAGTGTGTGCTGTGATGAATGACACAATCAACGTAAGTGGTTATGTGGTTAAGTATGCTAGCTATGCATTTTGTTTCCCTTGGCAATGTTGTTGAATGATGAATATGCTGGAATTGACCCATTCTTGTAACCTTTGGGGAGCTTTTGAGCCTTGCTTGAGCATATTATTCTTGTTTGCTCCATTTTGTTTGATTGAGTGGGTATCACTCATGGTATTGGCATTCTAGAACTTGCTGGTTTATGCATGTCGAGGCCACATTTTTTGTGAATTGGAGGCATTTGAAATGATAAGGGCATTTAAGGTTTAACCCTCTTTAGCTATCTAAAAGAATCAAGCCATTACCTTATCTCCCAATAGTAAACCAATTTGAGCTTTTGTCCTTCGTTTCTGGTTGTTACCCGTATTTGTTAACCCAAGACCTCTTTAAACTTTCCTGTTTACCCCTGTGTTGTCAAGGGATGCCTGAATTCCATCATTTGTGCGAAAACAAACAAATTTGGGGGTTGCAAGTGGTTTTAGATTAGGTGCCATATGATGTTAGCCTTGTATAAAGAATGAGAGATTGGAAGAGGGCCACTGACCAGTGGACTTTGACTTACAGGGCGTGCCCACGCCTTGCGGAACTTTAAAAAAAAAAAAAAAAAAAACTGAAGAAGCCCTCGTGACCAGTGGACTAAGGGTTACAAGGCGTGCCCACGCCTTGCGAGCAGTTCCAAAAAAAAAAAAAAATTTGGGCACTTGTACAGTGGGTACAGCAAATGGGAACTGCCTAGCTAGTGAACTTCCTCCAGTAAAGCACTATGGTTATTAGTAAGTTTCGGGCATTCTCTTGACACTTTACCCCCTATCTATACTTTCTCAACCCGCTTTTCACCGGAGCCCCATTACAACCCTATTAAAGCTCCTTTGATTTATGTGTTTAGTTCACTTTTAAGTGGTGGAGATGTGATAAATGTGCAAGCCTATGGTAATGACATTCCGTGATGTTGATTTGAGCGTTCCTAGTATTCTTATATATTCTTCGATTCAAATTACAACCTGTCCAGTGTGTTCTACCTTTGGTGATATTGTCAGGGACTCTAGATGCTTGTATTAGTATAGACTACTGCATGACCTCTGCTCTCTTGGTTGTACTTCTGAGCTTCGAAATGCTTGAGGGCAAGCATTGTCTAGGTGTGGGGGGATTTGATAGAGCAGTTATTTGGCACATTTTGCAGTGTTATTTTGGTCTAATTTCGACTACTTACTGTGCTAAGTACTGAGGTTTAACTCATATCTCACATTCGTATGAATTATAGGTGATCGGCATTAAAAATGATCTCGCGGGGTAGATTTCCAGAAGAATTGTCGTCCCAAGGCGTGACCACGCCTTGGAAGGTGGACGAAACCGAAAGACGGACCGCGGTCCATGTGGACCAGGCGCATGGGATCAAAACTCAAAAAAGGGAAATGGCCTTTTGCAGAATCAATTGCAGGAGACGTTGCTTTCTTGGACTCTTCTTGGACTTATTGTGGGCGGCGGCTATAAAGAGGGATTCAGAAGAAAAAAAGGGGGACCTAGCTATTATACTCTTTCGGCTACTTTTTGTACGACGGCTCCCTTTTCCTTTGTTTCTTCTTGGGCAGCAAATTAGATAGCTAGATTTACATCGGATAAAAAGACAGTAGCTTTAGTTTTCTTTTTCCCAGGCGCTAGACGTCGCTGGTCTCTTCTGATTTTCAACTTTTCCGCTGGATAATTCATTCGTAGCTTTTGGCTTTGTAATTGGGATTCCGACGAAAGGGACGAAGGCAGTGCCTTTTCGGTTGTTATTGCAGTTAATTTCCCTTTCCCAATTCCTTGGCAAATAATTGAATGAAGTCAATTAAATCACGCGGGATTGAAACGATGAGGAGCGGCTAATTTCCTCCTCTACCCAAAGGGTGACGCGAGGGCGCGGTCCATAAAACCTGTGAGATCTAATCAAGCTTTCATTATTTCTTCCAATTCGTCATTATTTGTGCGTTTCCTGAATTAATTGTTCATGGGTATTTTATTAATTGAATATCAACGGCCGGGTATTTGATTTAATTTAATAGCCTACTGCCACGTTAATTAAATAGAATCCGTAATTGTTCATTTAATTGACACCTCGTGGCAACCACCATAATTGGTTTTATGTTGGGGAAACGCAAGATCTAATTTAAATAAACCCTCTTAGCGTGTTTATTGGTTAGGGTTGGGTTCTTCTAGCTTTAATGCAATTGGGTAATTAAATTCCTATGGTCGTACCTAGGGTTGTTATCTGGTTAGGGAAGCAGTCAATGGTCGTACCTTGACTGTCGAATAGGTAAGGAAGAGCTGGTTGTCAGAGCTTATTGATAACTATAACCAGTCTAGTGATGAATGGGTGAAATATCTTTGCATCGATGATCATTTAATTGGACCGTGCCTGAGCAGTTGATCCTTTGGGTGGAATCGTATTAATTGCTATTTTTTTTAGTGACTTGTGCTTTGTGAGTTGGTTTTGAATTTAGTTCGCTTTGTTTTTATTTTACTTTTATTTTATTTATTCCTCTCCCATTGAAAATCCCCCAATTTTGCTCTGCTAATTTGGAAAGAAATAATTTCCTACCTGCTCCCTGCGGAATCGACCCTACTTGCCATTGTACGCAAAATTAGTATTCTTATAGACGAATCCGGTATATCGGATCAAGCAAACTCTTCGGGAACAGGGTGAATCAAGTAACCCATTGCACACCTAGGGTCCCTGCTCCAGTACTTGGATTCGTTTTATAATTATTTAATTGAGGTGATAATTAGGACTTTTTAGTAATTATTATTGCACAGGTTCGGCACCTGTCAATTTTTGGCGCCGTTGCCAGGGAGTTGGCATTTGGATTATTTGTTTCTTTTCAAATTCAATTTTTATTTTTATTTTTATTTTATTCTGTTCTTCTTGGTATTTTTGCTAGTTTATGCCCCGTTCTTCTCGCACAGGTGAATTAGTATACGACGCGAAAGTTGAGAAGGCAGCGCGTAAGCGGAGGCAAGAGACCAAGAGACGAAAACAAGGGCACTTATTTGCTGCAAACGAGTCAGCGGAAGACGAAGTAAGCATGGCCAACAACCAAACCTTGAGGGAGCTGGCTGCCCCGGAGCTGACTCACCAGCCCTTATGCATCAGATTCCCCACTTTGGCTGAGAACACTGCTTTCGAACTGAAGTCTAGAAATTTAAAAATTTTATTATTACAAAAAAAAAATTTATTAGAAAAAATTTATTATTACAAAAAAAAAAAATTCAGCAATTTCCAATTGGGACGATTTACATTAGCGTAAGTTTTTACAAAAAAAAAAAAACAAAAAACAATTCCCCTTTTCTCTTTTCTTTTTCTTCTTTTTCTTTTTCTTTCTTTCTTTCTTTGTTTTTTTCTTTCTTTCTTTTTCTTTTCTTTCTTTCCTTTCTTTCCCTTTCTTCCTCTTCTTCCCCGCTTCCTTCTTCTTCTTCTTTTCTTTTCTTCTTCGACCGAGACCAGCGCACCGCCAGCTCGCCTCCACTCCAGCAGCTCCATCGCCATCTCCAGCCCGCGGCAGCTGCTGACTAGCCGCCATCCACCAGCGGCTACCCACTCGAGCCCCACCTCACGGACCACCTTCAGCAGCTCCAAAGACCGCCGCTGCTCCCCTGCCCACGGCCGTCCACCCACAGCTCGCTGAGCTCCTCCGTTCCAAGCTCCACCCGCCACCTCCACTCACCAGCGCCTTTGACTGCCACCGCAACTCCTCCTCTCGCCGCGCCCAGCTAACCCCAGTCGCGCCCGACAGTCAAACGCCGCCCTTTCTCCGCGCCGCCGCTCTCTCAGACGCTGCGCCTCCCTCCAGTTCGCTCCCACTTCTGCAGTAGCCTCAGGTCCACCGCTGCCTCCGAGCTCCAAGCGCCACCACACGGACCACCACCAGCTCTCCTTCGCACGCTGATCGCGCAGCTGCTCCACCTCGCGCGACCCGCTGCTACTGTCTGCCACCCATAGCCACGCCCTTCCCACCTGTCAAAATTGACAGGTGGAGGTATTGAATTTTCAACCTCGATTAGTATTTTTCTGGTTCTTCTATTGTTGGAATTTGAGTTTTTGTGTTTGGGTTTCTTGATGGATAAAAGAAGGTGTTGATTTGGGCATTTTCTAGGGTAAATTGTGGACAGATTTGAGTTTAATTGCTGCCATATGTGGGGATATTTTCTGATATTTATTGAATTGTTGGCCGTTTGATTTAATTCCTCCTTGTGTATACACCAGTGGTACTGGTTGCGGTGTTACTTTCCAATTCTTAAATTTTCTCGAATTCTAATCGGTAGTTGCTGGAATTGCCTGTTTGCTGGGATTCTTAAAATTCTTAAGGTTTGGTCGCTTGAAGTGGGTAATTGAATGTCCAATTGGTGACATTTGTTGAGTTTCACTTGCTCCAATTGGTTGAATTCTTTGCTCTGTTGGGGTCCCTGTTGGTATCACTTGAGTTCTGCTTTGTTAGTTTTTGTATCGTGCCCCTTGATCTTATTTTGACTGAATTGGAGACCCAGTGCATATTCATTCAATTTGCTGTGTTGTTAGGGTACTTTTCTAGCCTTTGGGGTGCCTCAGTTGTGCATTTTATTAATTGGGTTGGCCATGTGGTTCCCTTCTTTCCTGTGTATACACCAGTGGTACTGGTTGTGCTAATTTGCTTACAATTTCTTATTTCGATATGCTTGAGCATCTGTGACTGAGTATCCTTCGATCTTGCTGCTTTGTTGGGATCGTTTTTGGTGTCAATTGAGTATCATTTGGTACTTTCTGTCTGGAGTCTATTGAGCTGCCTTTGGTTGGGGTTTATTGCATTTAATTGGTGCATTGGACGGCTCCTGTGCCATTTCTATTGCTTATTGAAGTAGGTTGCCTCTATTTGCCTTGGGAGTTATTTGCCCCAATTGACTACCATTTTGGTCTTTTCGATTTCTGGTACTGCTTGGCGTTGCTTGGAATTATCAATACTTTGGGTTGGTCATTTGCTTTAATTTTTCCCTATGCCTGCACCAGTGGTACTAGTTGGGGTGTTTTGAATACATTCATGGATTCTATATGGTTGCCTGTCTGATAGCCAACTAATACCCTTGTGATTTGGTTATTGTCCGACTTTTGAACTACTGTTACTGGAGTACCATTTTCTTGAGCCATTTGCTAATTTTAGTAGGTGGAATTGGATACTTGACTGCCCAATTGGAGACAGTTTGCATTTGATTGTTGAGGGGACCAACCAGGGGCTAACGACTGGGTCCAACTCCGAATGCAAGTTGAGAGACTGGAGACTCGAGTGACCCACATTGACGTCGACTTGCATAACATGGTGCGGAATTTGGCAGTACCCCGCCCAACCCACCCCTGTTTTGACAACTTCAGGGAAGTACCGTTGCCCTTCTCCTTCCTTTTGCTGTTAGTTTATCACATTGAGGGCAATGTGTGATTTAGGTGGGGGGGGGTCAGTTTTGGGTGCTAGTATTTTTAATTTTAGTTTCTAAAGGTTTTTCCTTTATTTTTAGTTTGATATTTATCTCCTTTTTCGTTTATTTTCTTTTCTTTTTCTTTTTTTTTTCCTAGTGGTCAGTCTTCATATGAATACCAAGTTTGATGCTGGATTGTTGTCTAATTCTACTTTTGCCAATTTTTTAAAATAAAAATGTATCAGGTTAATGTGGTTGGGTCCAAGATATCTCCCTGGTGAATATCGGATTGCTTGACTCTCTTGATTTTTTTGTTAACTCTTCTAGGCATAGGGAATGACTGTTGCCATTTTAATGTGAACTGGTCCAATATTGACTCCAGTGCTCCATGTTTGGCAATAATGAGGCAAGCTGCTCCCATGCGTGGTTATTAGTGTTGTTGTTTTGCATTTTTGCATTGTTTGGCTGAGAATAAACTTGACTGTATTCCGCTATTAGTTGCTACTGAGTAACCGGGAATCTGCACGTAAAAGTGTCGATTCTCGCGTCAAAAGGTGGTACTTTATATGAGTACGTGGTCGTATAGCGGTAGGACCTGAGTAACCGGGCTCCTTCATCTAAAAATGTTGGAGTTCGCGTCCAAAAGGCTCCGGCGGCTAGAGACTAAGTCTTTTTGTGTCAAATATTATTATTATATATAAAAAAAACAGGAAAAGAAAAAAAAAGAGAGAATATATAATAGGAGAGCTTGCCGGTTTATGGACTTAATATGGGGACTTGTGTGAATATTTGGACCATTAGCTGATAAATGTTGTGTGCCATTCCTTTTTCTTAGAGTAGTTAATTTGGAAATTGAAGGAATTTGTGGTTCAGGGGCTAACTGGGGGGATGCTTCTTGGATTTTAATTACTAATGCCCGATATATGGTTCTCTCTTGAATATCTTGGTAATTTGGTAGATAGAGCAATGACCATTATCAAATTTTGGTGTCTGTATACTTTCCCCATGCTTGAGGGCAAGTATGATTCAGGTGTGGGGGGAATTGATAGGGTATAATTTGTTAGTAAATTTATTATTGATTTCCCCTTCTATCCCTGACAAATATTGTGTTAATTGCTGATATTTACTCATATTTGGTATTTGGAATCAATTTCAGGAGTGAAGCAGAAAATTACCAAAAAGGAGGGACTTGTATGGGAAAATGCAGACTTCTAAGGGCTTCAACCTTTGGGTCCTTGAATTGGTGGGGACCACAAGCTAGTGCAAGGCATTTAGTCATTTGGGCTTTTCAAAGAAAGCAACGTAGAGAGACTTGGAACAACAAGTACTTTGGAGGGTTTGTCCACATGTGCGGGGACCACGGATAAGAAGCATGAGTCATTTGGACTCTAGGAAAAGAAACGTACAAGACTTTGAATTTGGTGTGGGGACCACTAGAGATAGCATTAGACTTCCTTTTGGCTTCAAAAAGGGAGAAACGTACGAGAGGTTTATCAATCAATAGTTTTAGTTTAGGCTTTTAGCATAGTTTTAGTTTCCTTTTCTTAGCTCTTTCGCATGGTTGTTCTCCATTAATGGAGAACTAACCTCTTAATTCAAGTCAAGGGGACAACTGAAGATTTGGTTCAACAATTACTGTGAGATCTAATTTATTTTAATTGCTTCCTTAATTTATTGGTATTTATATGTTCCCTACTTTTAATTGCTATAGCTCGTGTGAGTAATTGAATAGATGCGCAATATTTAATTATTCACATAGGCTATTTTGCTAAATAGGGATAATTGAATCCGTAATTGTTCGTTATCTTTATCTCAGTAGCAATTGGCGTAATTGGGTTTATGTCAGGGGAGCATACGATCTAACTTAAACAAACCCTCGTAGCGTGTTTGTTAGTTAGGATTGGGTCTTTCTAATTATTAATGCAATCTAGGAATTAAATCCTACGGTCGTACATAGGGTTGTTTTTGGGTTAGAGAAATAGTTAACGGTCGTATCTTAACTATCGAGAAATTAAGGGAAGGTTGGTTGTTTATCCCGTGCATGACAACTATAACTGGTCTATTAATAAATGTGGAATTATGTGTGAATCAATGATCAGTGCCTGAACCATTTCTGAAGTGTACCCTTGGCTAGAGTTTTCCCTTAATTATTTCTCTTAATCAATTATTTTCTGCAGTAAATTTATTTAGTTAGCATTTAATCCAAAACCCCCCATACTTTGAACTCTAGAAGAAACGAATTATCCCCAATCCCTGTGGATTCGACTCTACTCACCGCTATATACAAAATCTGTATTTTTCTTGAGTAGGTAATTATTATTGCACAGGTTCGGCACCTGTCAATTTTTGGCGCCGTTGCCGGGGACTGGTGCCAGATTAATTTGTTTCTTTTTGAGTTCATCTTGTTTTTTTTTATTTATTTATTTTTCTCTTATTTTTTTTATTATATAGTTTATGACTTCTAACACTCCGTATTTTGGTGATATACTGGATTTTGTTTCCGGGGAAGGCAATGAGACTGATTTTTTTTCTAAGTTTGCATATTTAGAGGCACTAAACTCTATTAAAAAAAGAATGGCTGCTGCAACCTGTGAAATTTGTTATGCCAGGGATCATTCAACCGGTATGTGCCCCGAATATCAAGATAATCTGAGTGTTCCATTCAATAATTATGGAGATTTTTCACCCTGGTCTCAAACGTGGTATAACCCTAATCCAAACGGGTATGATCAAGGATGGTGGGATAACTCCAGTTATGATTATACAACAGGGCCAATGAATTTTCAGCAGTATGAGTTTCAAGAATCATCATCTATGTCAGGTATGTCTCTTGAAGAGATAGTTGAATTAATAGCTACCAACACATATCAAATTCAACAGGAGACACAAGTGAGCAGGCGTAACCTAGCAGATCAAATGGATCAATTGACATTTAGGATAACGTCATTGGCTTCTTGAATGAGTGAAGAATTGCCCTCACAAACTATTATCGACCATGAGGAATATGAGAGTGCAATTATCCTGACGAATGACATGGTACTGCAAGAGTCTCAAGAAGAAGAATCTAAAGATGCAGTTGAAAAGAAAGTTGAAGCACAAGAATTGAGACCCCAACATCAAATAGTTCAAGTGAATGAATCCAGTGAACAATCTCCAAATGCGGTGACATCTCCTCCATTCCTTGATCAATATTTTCCTGACTCTTATTCTTTAATTCCCGTTAGTGAGATTGATTTAATTATACCAGAAAATTTTGAGTTTCATGACAGGAACAAGTTAAGAGTCACGATGGCAAAATATCTCAAACCAATAAGTGCTTGTGATGGAGGAGTGAATGAAAACTTAAGGTTATTACTTGGTTGTTTGGAGCCATCTACTAGTCCATGGAAGACCGTAGCTCGTGTGCTCAAGAATTACTCTATTTACGAGGGCTATCAGGATTACATAGAAGATGAAGCACTGAAACGAGCTGCACGATTTTTTCCTCCATGAATAAACATGAAAATGTCTAGCCAAAGACATTAAAGAAAGACGCTACTTGGGAGGCAACCCAAGACTATTTGTTTCAGTTTTCATGCATTTTTTAAGTTTTAGTTAAATGTTAGTATCAATTAATAGTTTGATGTTTGGTGGCAGGAAATTAGTAGTTAGACGTGCCCACGCCAGGTGGTCACGCCTGAGGGAAAGAAATTTTCGTTCAGGATCTGCGGACTCTGTAGTAGTTAAACGTGTCCACGCCAGGTGGTCACGCCTGAGGGAAAGAAATTTTCGTTCAGGATCTGCGGACTCTATAGCAGTTAGACGTGCCCACGACAGGTGGTCACGCCTGAGGGAAAGAAATTCTCGTTCAGGATCTGCGGACTCTATAGCAGTTGAGTGTGCCCACGCCTAAGACAGGAGTCCCTTCCAAAGAAAAAAAAAAGAAAAAAAGAAAAAAAATTTAAAAATTTTATTATTACAAAAAAAAAAAATTCAGCAATTTCCAATTGGGACGATTTACATTAGCGTAAGTTTTTACAAAAAAAAAAAAAAACAATTCCCCTTTTCTCTTTTCTTTTTCTTCTTTTTCTTTTTCTTTCTTTCTTTCTTTGTTTTTTTCTTTCTTTCTTTTTCTTTTCTTTCTTTCCTTTCTTTCCCTTTCTTCCTCTTCTTCCCCGCTTCCTTCTTCTTCTTCTTTTCTTTTCTTCTTCGACCGAGACCAGCGCACCGCCAGCTCGCCTGATAGAGCAGTTATTTGGCACATTTTGCAGTGTTATTTTGGTCTAATTTCGACTACTTACTGTGCTAAGTACTGAGGTTTAACTCATATCTCACATTCGTATGAATTATAGGTGATCGGCATTAAAAATGATCTCGCGGGGTAGATTTCCAGAAGACTTCTCGTCCCAAGGCGTGACCACGCCTTGGAAGGTGGACGAAACCGAAAGACGGACCGTGGTTCATGTGGACCAGGCGCATGGGATCAAAACTCAAAAAAGGGAAATGGCCTTTTGCAGAATCAATTGCAGGAGACGTTGCTTTCTTGGACTCTTCTTGGACTTATTGTGGGCGGCGGCTATAAAGAGGGATTCAGAAGAAAAAAAGGGGGACCTAGCTATTATACTCTTTCGGCTACTTTTTGTACGACGGCTCCCTTTTCCTTTGTTTCTTCTTGGGCAGCAAATTAGATAGCTAGATTTACATCGGATAAAAAGACAGTAGCTTTAGTTTTCTTTTTCCCAGGCGCTAGACGTCGCTGGTCTCTTCTGATTTTCAACTTTTCCGCTGGATAATTCATTCGTAGCTTTTGGCTTTGTAATTGGGATTCCGACGAAAGGGACGAAGGCAGGGCCTTTTCGGTTGTTATTGCAGTTAATTTCCCTTTCCCAATTCCTTGGCAAATAATTGAATGAAGTCAATTAAATCACGCGGGATTGAAACGATGAGGAGCGGCTAATTTCCTCCTCTACCCAAAGGGTGACGCGAGGGCGCGGTCCATAAAACCTGTGAGATCTAATCAAGCTTTCATTATTTCTTCCAATTCGTCATTATTTGTGCGTTTCCTGAATTAATTGTTCATGGGTATTTTATTAATTGAATATCAACGGCCGGGTATTTGATTTAATTTAATAGCCTACTGCCACGTTAATTAAATAGAATCCGTAATTGTTCATTTAATTGACACCTCGTGGCAACCACCATAATTGGTTTTATGTTGGGGAAACGCAAGATCTAATTTAAATAAACCCTCTTAGCGTGTTTATTGGTTAGGGTTGGGTTCTTCTAGCTTTAATGCAATTGGGTAATTAAATTCCTATGGTCGTACCTAGGGTTGTTATCTGGTTAGGGAAGCAGTCAATGGTCGTACCTTGACTGTCGAATAGGTAAGGAAGAACTGGTTGTCAGAGCTTATTGATAACTATAACCAGTCTAGTGATGAATGGGTGAAATATCTTTGCATCGATGATCATTTAATTGGACAGTGCCTGAGCAGTTGATCCTTTGGGTGGAATCGTATTAATTGCTATTTTTTTTTAGTGACTTGTGCTTTGTGAGTTGGTTTTGAATTTAGTTCGCTTTGTTTTTATTTTACTTTTATTTTATTTATTCCTCTCCCATTGAAAATCCCCCAATTTTGCTCTGCTGATTTGGAAAGAAATAATTTCCTACCTGCTCCCTGCGGAATCGACCCTACTTGCCATTGTACGCAAAATTAGTATTCTTATAGACGAATCCGGTATATCGGATCAAGCAAACTCTTCGGGAACATGGTGAATCAAGTAACCCATTGCACACCTAGGGTCCCTGCTCCAGTACTTGGATTCGTTTTATAATTATTTAATTGAGGTGGTAATTAGGACTTTTTAATAATTATTATTGCACAGGTTCGGCACCTGTCAATTTTTCGCGCCGTTGCCGGGGAGTTGGCATTTGGATTATTTGTTTCTTTTCAAATTCAATTTTTATTTTTATTTTTATTTTATTCTGTTCTTCTTGGTATTTTTGCTAGTTTATGCCCCGTTCTTCTCGCACAGGTGAATTAGTATACGACGCGGAAGTTGAGAAGGCAGCGCGTAAGCGGAGGCAAGAGACCAAGAGACGAAAACAAGGGCACTTATTTGCTGCAAACGAGTCAGCGGAAGACGAAGTAAGCATGGCCAACAACCAAACCTTGAGGGAGCTGGCTGCCCCGGAGCTGACTCACCAGCCCTTATGCATCAAATTCCCCACTTTGGCTGAGAACACTGCTTTCGAACTGAAGTCGGGATTGATTCACCTCCTACCTTCTTTCCATGGCCTCTCTGGTGAAGAACCCCACAAGCACGTCAAGAAATTCGAGGTAGTTTGCTCTAGCATGAAACCTCCCGGGGTCACAGAGGAGCAGATAAGACTTAGAGCCTTCCCGTTTTCTCTCAAAGATGCAGCTAAAGATTGGCTGTACTACCTACCAGCAGGTAGTATTACCACATGGGTGCAGCTGAAAAAGAAATTCTTAGAAAAATTCTTCCCTGCATCCCGGGCTGCGAGTTTGAGGAAGGAGATCTGCGGCATTAAACAATATCCCGGTGAGTCCTTGTATGAATACTGGGACAGGTTTAACAAGTTGTACACTAGATGCCCGCAGCATCAAATTAGTGAACAATTGTTAATCCAATACTTCTACGAAGGGCTCCAACCAACCGATAGAAGTATCATTGACGCTGCAAGTGGGGGAGCACTGGCAAACAAGACACCGAGGGAAGCGTGGGAGCTCATCGAAGCCATGGCAGAGAACTCCCAGCAATTTGGTTTCCGTGAGAGCAACCCTCCCCGTAAAGTCAACGAGGTAGAGATTTCATCCCTACAGCAGCAAATGTCAGAATTGACGTCTGTTGTTAGGCAATTAGCCATGAGAGAAACACCGCGAGCAAAGGTGTGTGGAATCTGCACTAGCATGGACCATTGCACAGACTCGTGCCCCATTTTGCAAGAGGACGGGGCAGAGCAGGTGAACATGGCTGGAGGCGTGCCCGCGCCTCGTAGGCAGTATGATCCATACTCCAACACGTACAATCCGGGTTGGAGAGATCATCCAAATTTCAGCTATGGGAACAGGCAACAAAATTCATTTCCGAATCGTCCACCAGGATTTCAGCAACCATGGCAACCGAAATCACAACCATCATCCTCCAACACAGGGAGTTCCTTGGAGGATATTGTAAAGAGTCTGGCTACGACTACTGCCCAGATCCAGCAAGAGACTAGACAGTTCCAGCAGGAGACCAGGTCATTGACCACAAATATGGCTCAACTCCAGCAAGAAACTAGAGCTTTAACCATGAGCACCAATCAGTTCCAGCAGGACACAAAATCAGGCATGAAGGATATGGAGGCTCGAATAAGCCAGATGGCAACTGCTATAAATCGCTTGGAGTCCCACGCTTATGGAAAGTTACCTTCACAATCCGAAGTAAACCCCAGGAATGTGAGTGCCATGACCCTGAGGAGTGGCAAGACACTGGAAGGGCCGAAAGAGGGAAATTCAAAAAGCAAGAGTGAGGAGGAGATAGAGAAGGAAATTGAAGAGGAAGGGCGTATTCGCAAGGATCCTGAGGTAACCTTCACTTCTCCGCCCACTATTAAATCTAACTTACCTCCTTTTCCTTGTAGGCTGGAGAAGACAAAAAATGTAGAGAAGGAAAAAGAGCTTTTGGAGGTGTTCCGAAAAGTGGAGATTAACATCCCTTTACTGGATGCAATCAAGCAGATACCGAAATATGCTAAATTTCTCAAAGATCTGTGCACCCATAAGAGGAAACTGATAGGGGACGAGAGAGTAGCGGTGGGAGAGAATGTGTCAGCAATGCTCCAAAGAAAACTCCCACCCAAGTGTGGAGATCCAGGTATGTTCACGATCCCCTGTAAGATAGGGAATACACCGATTAGGAAAGCAATGTTAGATTTAGGGGCGTCAATCAATGTGATGCCAAAGACTATTTTTGCTTCTCTAAATCTTGGGCCACTTAAAGAAACGGCCATCATAATCCAACTAGCTGACCGCACAAATGCATATCCAGAGGGGCTAGTTGAGGATGTTTTGGTTCAGGTAAATGAATTGGTTTTTCCTGCAGATTTTTATATCTTGGACATGGGAGATGAGAAATCATTAAGCCCATCACCTATCTTGTTAGGTAGACCATTTCTTAGCACTGCCAGGACTAAGATAGATGTGAATGAGGGTACTTTGTCAATGGAATTTGATGGTGAAACTGTGAATTTCAATATTTTTGAGGCGATGAAGTACCCAAAAGAATCTAACTCGGTCTTTGCTTTGAGTGTTATTGAGCCTTTTGTGCAGGAAATTTTCGAATTAGATGGCGAAGACGCTTTGGAAGTGGCTCTAGCCAAGCATCTGGAGTTGGGTGTAACTCCTGATGTGGACCTAAGGGAAGATTTGCTCCATGCTGTGGAAGCCTTACACTCGCTTCCACCCGTATCCCCAAGGTATGAGCTTACTTCTCTTTTCGTGCCAGAGGCTCAAACGAAACTGCTTCCTTCAGTTGTGCAGGCACCAGATTTAGAATTAAAGCCTCTGCCAAAGCATCTTAAGTACGCATTCCTAGGAGACCGGGAGACACTGCCGGTAATCATCTCTGCGCACCTGTCTCCAAGTCAAGAAGACAAACTAGTGCGGGTCCTGAGGGAGCATAAGGAGGCAATTGGGTGGAGTATAGCAGATATCAAAGGAATAAGTCCATCCTTATGTATGCACCGAATTCGGCTCGAGGAAGATGCGAAGCCAGTAAGACAGGCTCAAAGGAGGTTGAACCCCCTGATGATGGAAGTTGTGAAAAAGGAGATACTCAAGCTTCTAGAGGTGGGGATCATTTTTGCTATCTCGGATAGCCCATGGGTGAGTCCTGTCCAGGTAGTCCCGAAAAAGGCGGGAGTGACCGTGGAGGAGAACCAGGAGGGTGATATGGTCCCGGTCAGGAAAGCTACTGGCTGGCGTCAGTGCATCGACTACAGGAAGCTAAACGCCGTGACTAAAAAGGACCATTTCCCCATCCCCTTTATTGATCAGATGGTAGAACGATTGGCAGGTCGTGTTTACTATTGTTTCTTGGATGGCTTCTCAGGTTACTTCTAGATCGCGATCGCACCAGAAGATCAGGAGAAGACTACCTTCACATGCCCATTTGGCACGTTCGCCTACCGCCGGATGCCTTTCGGACTCTGCAACGCTCCAGCGACCTTTCAAAGGTGCATGGTAAGTATTTTCTCCGAGTATGTAGAGAAAATAATTGAGGTATTCATGGATGATT
This sequence comes from Coffea arabica, assembly GCF_036785885.1. Lineage (NCBI taxonomy): Eukaryota > Viridiplantae > Streptophyta > Magnoliopsida > Gentianales > Rubiaceae > Coffea > Coffea arabica. The sequence goes on along the minus strand of NC_092331.1, from coordinate 52,588,489 downwards.
TCAGTGTGTATGGGGACAGTTTTGATGAATGCTTGGAAAATCTGGCTTTAATTCTGAAAAGGTGCATAGAGACGAATTTGGTACTTAATTGGGAAAAGTGTCACTTTATGGTAGATCATGGCATTGTCTTAGGACACGTTGTGTCGGCTAAGGGCATAGAGGTAGATAAAGCAAAAATTGACCTTATTTCTGCTCTACCTTACCCCGTATGTGTCCGGGAAGTGCGTTCGTTTTTGGGCCATGCAGGTTTTTACAGGAGATTTATCAAAGACTTTTCGAAGATCGGAGCACCCCTGTTCAAACTGCTGCAGAAAGACGTGCCGTTTGATTTCACAAGTGAATGTAAGGTGGCGTTTGATAAATTGAAGGAGTCACTGACATCGCCGCCTGTCATTCAACCCCCAGATTGGAGCCTTCCGTTTGAAATTATGTGCGACGCAAGTGACTATGCCGTGGGGGCCGTGTTGGGACAAAGAATGGGAAGAGCGCCACACGCGATCTACTACGCATCGAGAGCCTTAAGTGGAGCCCAACTTAATTACTCCACGACGGAGAAGGAATTACTAGCTGTTGTTTTTGCACTAGAGAAATTTAGGTCATATTTATTGGGTGCAAAAGTAATTGTTTTCTCTGACCATGCAGCCTTGAGGTACCTGTTGGCGAAAAAGGATGCCAAACCGCGGCTCATTAGATGGATCCTGCTCCTGCAGGAGTTCGACTTAGAGATTAAGGATAAGAGTGGAGCCGAGAATTTGGTGGCTGACCATTTGAGCCGGTTGCTCACGAATCAAGAAGATCTACCTTTGAGGGAGTCATTCCCTGAGGAGCAACCTCTGGCCATTGATTCGTCGGCACCATGGTATGCCGATATTGTAAATTTCTTGGTAGCGAATCAATTACCTACAGGTTGGGCAAAAGCTAGAAGGGATAAGCTAAAGAGTGATGCCAAACATTACCTTTGGGATGACCCATACCTATGGAGGCAATGTTCAGACCAGGTGATAAGAAGGTGTGTAAGTGCAGGTGAGTTTCACTCTATTTTGGCTTTCTGTCATTCGTTTGCATGTGGTGGGCATTTTGGTCCAAAGCGGACGGCTCGTAAAGTGTTAGAAAGTGGTTTTTATTGGCCTACTCTGTTTAAGGATGCATATCTGTTTTGCAAATCTTGTGATAAGTGTCAAAGGGTGGGGAATATTTCTCGAAGAGACCAAATGAGTCAAACCCCCATATTATTTGTTGAGATTTTTGATGTCTGGGGTATAGATTTCATGGGCCCCTTCCCCTCGTCCTTTGGTTTCTTGTACATTATACTTGCTGTTGACTATGTTTCCAAATGGGTGGAGGCAAAAGCCACCCGGACTAATGATTCTAGAGTGGTTGCAGATTTTATAAGATCTAACATTTTCGTCCGTTTTGGAATGCCAAGAGCTATAGTGAGTGACAGGGGCACCCATTTCTGTAATAAGACGATCACTGCTTTGTTTCGTAAGTATGGTGTGCTCCACAAAGTTTCCACTCCCTACCATCCCCAAACGAATGGTCAAGCCGAAGTATCAAACAGGGAAGTTAAGTCGATCCTGGAGAAGATGGTGAGGCCTGATCGAAAGGATTGGAGTGTGAAATTGGAAGATGCTCTCTGGGCCTACCGCACTGCGTATAAGACGCCGATTGGGATGTCCCCATACAGGTTAGTTTTTGGTAAGCCTTGCCACCTCCCGGTGGAATATGAACACAAAGCATTCTGGGCACTTAAGCGGTGTAATATGGATCTCATGGAGGCTGGAGGACACAGAAAGCTCCAATTACAAGAGTTGGAAGAGCTAAGGAATGAAGCCTATGAGAATTCCGCAATTTATAAGGAGAAAAGCAAAGTTTTCCATGATCAACAAGTTTCGAGAAAGTCGTTTGTCGTAGGGCAAAAAGTCTTACTTTATCATTCAAGACTTAAGCTTTTTCCTGGTAAGTTGCGCTCCCGTTGGATTGGTCCATTTATTGTTACTAATATTTCTCATTATGGTGCAGTGGAAATACAAAGTCTTAAGACGGAGAAGAGATTCGTAGTCAATGGTCACCGTCTAAAACCTTATTACGAAGGGTTTAATAATGAGCAAATGGAGGTTTTATTCCTTGATGATCCAAGAGGAGAGATTTAAACAATTGAAGGCCATGTCTAGCCAAAGACGTTAAAGAAAGGCGCTGATTGGGAGGCAACCCAAGGACTACAATATTAGTTGTGATCATTCTTACTTACTCTGCGATTTTTCAGTTTTATCTTAATGTTTTGACTGTTTTTGTGGTGTTGGATAGAGGAGTAGAGGTTTCAAGGCGTGCCCACGCCTTGATGGAAATTCGTTTGGAAATCATTTAGACGCTCTGGTCAGAGGACCATGTCCTCCAAGGCGTGCCCACGCCTTCCAACCACTTCGATAGCGAAAGTCAAAAAAAAAAGGGGGGGGCTTTGACCAGGACCCTATTCTTCCTTACCTTTTCTGGTCTTGTCCCTGTCCGTGACTTGGGCAATCAATTTTCCAATTTCTCTGAAATCCTGATTTACCTTTCTTCTTGCTGGTAAAGCCCACCGCCGCCTCTTGCCATCGCCCAGCGCCCATCGCCGTCCGCCGTCCGCCGCAGCCAACACCCAGATCGGGCAGCCGCGCGCCTCCAAGACCCAGCCCCCAACTGCCCCAGAGCGCGGCCTGCACAGCCGCGCCCAGCGTTGAGGTGCCACCAGCGCGCGCCATCTAGCAGCGCGCGCAGATCCTCACGACCGAGCGCACCCACAGCACCAGCAGCAGACAGCGCGCGCCTGCCTCAGCGCGCCAGCGCTGCCACCTGCGCGCGCGCCTACCCATCAGCGCGCCTGCGCTGCCCACCTGCGCGCAGTTTTTTTTTTTTCCCTCTGCCCTCTCGCACGCTAGCTCGCACGACCTGCTCTGCCTACGAGATCCTGCCTGCGCCTTTGCCGCGAGCGGCCCTCCTCGCAGCCGCGCGCCTCAGATCCAGCGTCCGCGCGCGCGCGCGCCTGCGCACGGCGCAGCTTTGCCACCTGCGCAACTTCAGCTCGCACGCCTGCCTCTGCGCGCACGCCCAGCCTCAGTTTTCCTTCCCCGCCAATTTCTTCTTCAGCGAAGACAAAGGGAATAAAAAGTGGTACCCCTACTTTTCTTGTTAAGCTGGTGGCTTCGATTGGGAGTTTTAATTGCCAATTTTTGCCTCCTTTTGGGTTGCTTTATTTGTTGGTATTGTCAGGGGACCAGTGGGTTGATTATCTGAAGAGAAACACCTTATATCTGCTTCCCTGTGAATATATACTTGAGATATCTGTGGGCTTTAGTGAATTTGTTATTTGGAACACGTGGTTGGTAGCCCTCTGAGTGCTGTTTTTTATTGACTAATATCTTGATTTGAGGGGAGTTGGCTCGGTCTTCTTAATTGTTGTCGGCTAATTGCCAACAGTGGGGAATTGATTGGTGTTTGTGGTCTGGTTGTCGGTTGGTGGGGTAATTGTGTCCCTTTTGTGGCTAAGCTGCTGGAATATTCGATAATTTCTGTTGACTGTGGTCCCATATCTGCTTTTGGTGGTTGGTTGGCTGTCTTTGAGCTCATTCATTATTCCTGTGGTCCCTAAATGCCCCCTAAGAAGGCAACTACTGCTGGGCCGTCAGGGTCCCAGCCTCGGAAGAGACGAGCGCCGGTACAACCCACCATTCGGTCCCGTTTGGGCCTGAATAAGAGCACCATGTCTCCTGGAGAGTGGGGGGAACCGATAACTAATCTTACAAGGGCCCAACAGGACCGGTTTAACATTTTGGTGAATCGACCTGTTGCCCCTTGTAAGTGCTTCCATGCCCCAACCCTGGACCACCTGCGAATTGCTCGGGAGGTTGAGCAATTGTTCTCAGCGATAGGTTGGGAACAGTATTTGAGCATTAACTGCCCCACGTTTGAGGAGCTTTGTTGTGAATTTTACTGCTCTTTTCAGTTTATCAGGAATGAATACATCACTTTGGATGAGCCGGAGATTATTCGGTTTAGATTAAAAGGCAAAGATTATGATTTCTCAATAAATGAGTTTAATCTGACTTTGGGGTTTGTCAGTGAGGACACCATTGCCTCCGGAGATTATATTAATAGTGCTATTGACTACACCAGACCGTTCAGAACTGAATATATTGACATCTGGAGGGAGTGGTCTACGGATCGGCTAGTTTATAATCCGAGTCAGTCCAAGGCCTCTGAACTGAAGGATCCGGTCTTAAAGGTCATCCACAGGTTCTTGGCTTACAATTTCTCGGGACGAAAGGATTCCTCCGGCACCCTTACCAAAGCAGAATTCTACTTCCTTTGGTGCATGCGCAACAATGTTAAGGTTAACTTTGGGTGTTGGATAGCCACTCAAATGGAGTCAGTCATTCATAAGCAAAATAAACCGATTATCCTAGGCTCGCTCATTACCCACTTGGCCATCCGATTGGGAGTGCTAGACCTTGACAAGGAGCACAACTTCGCCTTAGCTCGAGAGATTGAGCCACTGGATTTGCGCAGTTTAGAGCAAATGGGTGTCATTCGAAAGGTGGGCGATGTCTACCAATTTACGCTCCCTGGTGAAGACGGCCCACAGCCTCGGATGCCCGCCACTGCACCCTCCACTGACTTGCCACCGCATCCGGATCAGGCGGGACCGTCCTCCTCGCGCCCTCCCCCTGCTAGAGACCCCCGCTACCCGGACCTCCAGGAGGGTGTTCATGAGCTCAACACCCAGCTTTCACAGATAGATGGCCGTCTTATGGCGCTCCAGGTCTTCGCCCGCATTCAGGCAGAAAATCAGGCGGCCTTCTACGCTCACATTGGATTCACGCCGCCTCATCCCCCTCCACCTTAGTGACTCGTTTTCACTCCCCGGTGATCAGGGAAGTTCCTCTCAGTTCTCCTAATACTTCATTTATTTTTCCTACATTGGGGACAATGTCGGTCTTAGGTGTGGGGGGATTGGCTTTCACTAGTCCTTTTAGCTTTGTCTCATCAGTTCTGTGCTTTTTGCTTCGTTGAAAAAAAAAAAAATTTTTTTTGAAAGTGGTTAATTATGTCTATGCTTGTCAATGTTGGAGTGTGTGCTGTGATGAATGACACAATCAACGTAAGTGGTTATGTGGTTAAGTATGCTAGCTATGCATTTTGTTTCCCTTGGCAATGTTGTTGAATGATGAATATGCTGGAATTGACCCATTCTTGTAACCTTTGGGGAGCTTTTGAGCCTTGCTTGAGCATATTATTCTTGTTTGCTCCATTTTGTTTGATTGAGTGGGTATCACTCATGGTATTGGCATTCTAGAACTTGCTGGTTTATGCATGTCGAGGCCACATTTTTTGTGAATTGGAGGCATTTGAAATGATAAGGGCATTTAAGGTTTAACCCTCTTTAGCTATCTAAAAGAATCAAGCCATTACCTTATCTCCCAATAGTAAACCAATTTGAGCTTTTGTCCTTCGTTTCTGGTTGTTACCCGTATTTGTTAACCCAAGACCTCTTTAAACTTTCCTGTTTACCCCTGTGTTGTCAAGGGATGCCTGAATTCCATCATTTGTGCGAAAACAAACAAATTTGGGGGTTGCAAGTGGTTTTAGATTAGGTGCCATATGATGTTAGCCTTGTATAAAGAATGAGAGATTGGAAGAGGGCCACTGACCAGTGGACTTTGACTTACAGGGCGTGCCCACGCCTTGCGGAACTTTAAAAAAAAAAAAAAAAAAAACTGAAGAAGCCCTCGTGACCAGTGGACTAAGGGTTACAAGGCGTGCCCACGCCTTGCGAGCAGTTCCAAAAAAAAAAAAAAATTTGGGCACTTGTACAGTGGGTACAGCAAATGGGAACTGCCTAGCTAGTGAACTTCCTCCAGTAAAGCACTATGGTTATTAGTAAGTTTCGGGCATTCTCTTGACACTTTACCCCCTATCTATACTTTCTCAACCCGCTTTTCACCGGAGCCCCATTACAACCCTATTAAAGCTCCTTTGATTTATGTGTTTAGTTCACTTTTAAGTGGTGGAGATGTGATAAATGTGCAAGCCTATGGTAATGACATTCCGTGATGTTGATTTGAGCGTTCCTAGTATTCTTATATATTCTTCGATTCAAATTACAACCTGTCCAGTGTGTTCTACCTTTGGTGATATTGTCAGGGACTCTAGATGCTTGTATTAGTATAGACTACTGCATGACCTCTGCTCTCTTGGTTGTACTTCTGAGCTTCGAAATGCTTGAGGGCAAGCATTGTCTAGGTGTGGGGGGATTTGATAGAGCAGTTATTTGGCACATTTTGCAGTGTTATTTTGGTCTAATTTCGACTACTTACTGTGCTAAGTACTGAGGTTTAACTCATATCTCACATTCGTATGAATTATAGGTGATCGGCATTAAAAATGATCTCGCGGGGTAGATTTCCAGAAGAATTGTCGTCCCAAGGCGTGACCACGCCTTGGAAGGTGGACGAAACCGAAAGACGGACCGCGGTCCATGTGGACCAGGCGCATGGGATCAAAACTCAAAAAAGGGAAATGGCCTTTTGCAGAATCAATTGCAGGAGACGTTGCTTTCTTGGACTCTTCTTGGACTTATTGTGGGCGGCGGCTATAAAGAGGGATTCAGAAGAAAAAAAGGGGGACCTAGCTATTATACTCTTTCGGCTACTTTTTGTACGACGGCTCCCTTTTCCTTTGTTTCTTCTTGGGCAGCAAATTAGATAGCTAGATTTACATCGGATAAAAAGACAGTAGCTTTAGTTTTCTTTTTCCCAGGCGCTAGACGTCGCTGGTCTCTTCTGATTTTCAACTTTTCCGCTGGATAATTCATTCGTAGCTTTTGGCTTTGTAATTGGGATTCCGACGAAAGGGACGAAGGCAGTGCCTTTTCGGTTGTTATTGCAGTTAATTTCCCTTTCCCAATTCCTTGGCAAATAATTGAATGAAGTCAATTAAATCACGCGGGATTGAAACGATGAGGAGCGGCTAATTTCCTCCTCTACCCAAAGGGTGACGCGAGGGCGCGGTCCATAAAACCTGTGAGATCTAATCAAGCTTTCATTATTTCTTCCAATTCGTCATTATTTGTGCGTTTCCTGAATTAATTGTTCATGGGTATTTTATTAATTGAATATCAACGGCCGGGTATTTGATTTAATTTAATAGCCTACTGCCACGTTAATTAAATAGAATCCGTAATTGTTCATTTAATTGACACCTCGTGGCAACCACCATAATTGGTTTTATGTTGGGGAAACGCAAGATCTAATTTAAATAAACCCTCTTAGCGTGTTTATTGGTTAGGGTTGGGTTCTTCTAGCTTTAATGCAATTGGGTAATTAAATTCCTATGGTCGTACCTAGGGTTGTTATCTGGTTAGGGAAGCAGTCAATGGTCGTACCTTGACTGTCGAATAGGTAAGGAAGAGCTGGTTGTCAGAGCTTATTGATAACTATAACCAGTCTAGTGATGAATGGGTGAAATATCTTTGCATCGATGATCATTTAATTGGACCGTGCCTGAGCAGTTGATCCTTTGGGTGGAATCGTATTAATTGCTATTTTTTTTAGTGACTTGTGCTTTGTGAGTTGGTTTTGAATTTAGTTCGCTTTGTTTTTATTTTACTTTTATTTTATTTATTCCTCTCCCATTGAAAATCCCCCAATTTTGCTCTGCTAATTTGGAAAGAAATAATTTCCTACCTGCTCCCTGCGGAATCGACCCTACTTGCCATTGTACGCAAAATTAGTATTCTTATAGACGAATCCGGTATATCGGATCAAGCAAACTCTTCGGGAACAGGGTGAATCAAGTAACCCATTGCACACCTAGGGTCCCTGCTCCAGTACTTGGATTCGTTTTATAATTATTTAATTGAGGTGATAATTAGGACTTTTTAGTAATTATTATTGCACAGGTTCGGCACCTGTCAATTTTTGGCGCCGTTGCCAGGGAGTTGGCATTTGGATTATTTGTTTCTTTTCAAATTCAATTTTTATTTTTATTTTTATTTTATTCTGTTCTTCTTGGTATTTTTGCTAGTTTATGCCCCGTTCTTCTCGCACAGGTGAATTAGTATACGACGCGAAAGTTGAGAAGGCAGCGCGTAAGCGGAGGCAAGAGACCAAGAGACGAAAACAAGGGCACTTATTTGCTGCAAACGAGTCAGCGGAAGACGAAGTAAGCATGGCCAACAACCAAACCTTGAGGGAGCTGGCTGCCCCGGAGCTGACTCACCAGCCCTTATGCATCAGATTCCCCACTTTGGCTGAGAACACTGCTTTCGAACTGAAGTCTAGAAATTTAAAAATTTTATTATTACAAAAAAAAAATTTATTAGAAAAAATTTATTATTACAAAAAAAAAAAATTCAGCAATTTCCAATTGGGACGATTTACATTAGCGTAAGTTTTTACAAAAAAAAAAAAACAAAAAACAATTCCCCTTTTCTCTTTTCTTTTTCTTCTTTTTCTTTTTCTTTCTTTCTTTCTTTGTTTTTTTCTTTCTTTCTTTTTCTTTTCTTTCTTTCCTTTCTTTCCCTTTCTTCCTCTTCTTCCCCGCTTCCTTCTTCTTCTTCTTTTCTTTTCTTCTTCGACCGAGACCAGCGCACCGCCAGCTCGCCTCCACTCCAGCAGCTCCATCGCCATCTCCAGCCCGCGGCAGCTGCTGACTAGCCGCCATCCACCAGCGGCTACCCACTCGAGCCCCACCTCACGGACCACCTTCAGCAGCTCCAAAGACCGCCGCTGCTCCCCTGCCCACGGCCGTCCACCCACAGCTCGCTGAGCTCCTCCGTTCCAAGCTCCACCCGCCACCTCCACTCACCAGCGCCTTTGACTGCCACCGCAACTCCTCCTCTCGCCGCGCCCAGCTAACCCCAGTCGCGCCCGACAGTCAAACGCCGCCCTTTCTCCGCGCCGCCGCTCTCTCAGACGCTGCGCCTCCCTCCAGTTCGCTCCCACTTCTGCAGTAGCCTCAGGTCCACCGCTGCCTCCGAGCTCCAAGCGCCACCACACGGACCACCACCAGCTCTCCTTCGCACGCTGATCGCGCAGCTGCTCCACCTCGCGCGACCCGCTGCTACTGTCTGCCACCCATAGCCACGCCCTTCCCACCTGTCAAAATTGACAGGTGGAGGTATTGAATTTTCAACCTCGATTAGTATTTTTCTGGTTCTTCTATTGTTGGAATTTGAGTTTTTGTGTTTGGGTTTCTTGATGGATAAAAGAAGGTGTTGATTTGGGCATTTTCTAGGGTAAATTGTGGACAGATTTGAGTTTAATTGCTGCCATATGTGGGGATATTTTCTGATATTTATTGAATTGTTGGCCGTTTGATTTAATTCCTCCTTGTGTATACACCAGTGGTACTGGTTGCGGTGTTACTTTCCAATTCTTAAATTTTCTCGAATTCTAATCGGTAGTTGCTGGAATTGCCTGTTTGCTGGGATTCTTAAAATTCTTAAGGTTTGGTCGCTTGAAGTGGGTAATTGAATGTCCAATTGGTGACATTTGTTGAGTTTCACTTGCTCCAATTGGTTGAATTCTTTGCTCTGTTGGGGTCCCTGTTGGTATCACTTGAGTTCTGCTTTGTTAGTTTTTGTATCGTGCCCCTTGATCTTATTTTGACTGAATTGGAGACCCAGTGCATATTCATTCAATTTGCTGTGTTGTTAGGGTACTTTTCTAGCCTTTGGGGTGCCTCAGTTGTGCATTTTATTAATTGGGTTGGCCATGTGGTTCCCTTCTTTCCTGTGTATACACCAGTGGTACTGGTTGTGCTAATTTGCTTACAATTTCTTATTTCGATATGCTTGAGCATCTGTGACTGAGTATCCTTCGATCTTGCTGCTTTGTTGGGATCGTTTTTGGTGTCAATTGAGTATCATTTGGTACTTTCTGTCTGGAGTCTATTGAGCTGCCTTTGGTTGGGGTTTATTGCATTTAATTGGTGCATTGGACGGCTCCTGTGCCATTTCTATTGCTTATTGAAGTAGGTTGCCTCTATTTGCCTTGGGAGTTATTTGCCCCAATTGACTACCATTTTGGTCTTTTCGATTTCTGGTACTGCTTGGCGTTGCTTGGAATTATCAATACTTTGGGTTGGTCATTTGCTTTAATTTTTCCCTATGCCTGCACCAGTGGTACTAGTTGGGGTGTTTTGAATACATTCATGGATTCTATATGGTTGCCTGTCTGATAGCCAACTAATACCCTTGTGATTTGGTTATTGTCCGACTTTTGAACTACTGTTACTGGAGTACCATTTTCTTGAGCCATTTGCTAATTTTAGTAGGTGGAATTGGATACTTGACTGCCCAATTGGAGACAGTTTGCATTTGATTGTTGAGGGGACCAACCAGGGGCTAACGACTGGGTCCAACTCCGAATGCAAGTTGAGAGACTGGAGACTCGAGTGACCCACATTGACGTCGACTTGCATAACATGGTGCGGAATTTGGCAGTACCCCGCCCAACCCACCCCTGTTTTGACAACTTCAGGGAAGTACCGTTGCCCTTCTCCTTCCTTTTGCTGTTAGTTTATCACATTGAGGGCAATGTGTGATTTAGGTGGGGGGGGGTCAGTTTTGGGTGCTAGTATTTTTAATTTTAGTTTCTAAAGGTTTTTCCTTTATTTTTAGTTTGATATTTATCTCCTTTTTCGTTTATTTTCTTTTCTTTTTCTTTTTTTTTTCCTAGTGGTCAGTCTTCATATGAATACCAAGTTTGATGCTGGATTGTTGTCTAATTCTACTTTTGCCAATTTTTTAAAATAAAAATGTATCAGGTTAATGTGGTTGGGTCCAAGATATCTCCCTGGTGAATATCGGATTGCTTGACTCTCTTGATTTTTTTGTTAACTCTTCTAGGCATAGGGAATGACTGTTGCCATTTTAATGTGAACTGGTCCAATATTGACTCCAGTGCTCCATGTTTGGCAATAATGAGGCAAGCTGCTCCCATGCGTGGTTATTAGTGTTGTTGTTTTGCATTTTTGCATTGTTTGGCTGAGAATAAACTTGACTGTATTCCGCTATTAGTTGCTACTGAGTAACCGGGAATCTGCACGTAAAAGTGTCGATTCTCGCGTCAAAAGGTGGTACTTTATATGAGTACGTGGTCGTATAGCGGTAGGACCTGAGTAACCGGGCTCCTTCATCTAAAAATGTTGGAGTTCGCGTCCAAAAGGCTCCGGCGGCTAGAGACTAAGTCTTTTTGTGTCAAATATTATTATTATATATAAAAAAAACAGGAAAAGAAAAAAAAAGAGAGAATATATAATAGGAGAGCTTGCCGGTTTATGGACTTAATATGGGGACTTGTGTGAATATTTGGACCATTAGCTGATAAATGTTGTGTGCCATTCCTTTTTCTTAGAGTAGTTAATTTGGAAATTGAAGGAATTTGTGGTTCAGGGGCTAACTGGGGGGATGCTTCTTGGATTTTAATTACTAATGCCCGATATATGGTTCTCTCTTGAATATCTTGGTAATTTGGTAGATAGAGCAATGACCATTATCAAATTTTGGTGTCTGTATACTTTCCCCATGCTTGAGGGCAAGTATGATTCAGGTGTGGGGGGAATTGATAGGGTATAATTTGTTAGTAAATTTATTATTGATTTCCCCTTCTATCCCTGACAAATATTGTGTTAATTGCTGATATTTACTCATATTTGGTATTTGGAATCAATTTCAGGAGTGAAGCAGAAAATTACCAAAAAGGAGGGACTTGTATGGGAAAATGCAGACTTCTAAGGGCTTCAACCTTTGGGTCCTTGAATTGGTGGGGACCACAAGCTAGTGCAAGGCATTTAGTCATTTGGGCTTTTCAAAGAAAGCAACGTAGAGAGACTTGGAACAACAAGTACTTTGGAGGGTTTGTCCACATGTGCGGGGACCACGGATAAGAAGCATGAGTCATTTGGACTCTAGGAAAAGAAACGTACAAGACTTTGAATTTGGTGTGGGGACCACTAGAGATAGCATTAGACTTCCTTTTGGCTTCAAAAAGGGAGAAACGTACGAGAGGTTTATCAATCAATAGTTTTAGTTTAGGCTTTTAGCATAGTTTTAGTTTCCTTTTCTTAGCTCTTTCGCATGGTTGTTCTCCATTAATGGAGAACTAACCTCTTAATTCAAGTCAAGGGGACAACTGAAGATTTGGTTCAACAATTACTGTGAGATCTAATTTATTTTAATTGCTTCCTTAATTTATTGGTATTTATATGTTCCCTACTTTTAATTGCTATAGCTCGTGTGAGTAATTGAATAGATGCGCAATATTTAATTATTCACATAGGCTATTTTGCTAAATAGGGATAATTGAATCCGTAATTGTTCGTTATCTTTATCTCAGTAGCAATTGGCGTAATTGGGTTTATGTCAGGGGAGCATACGATCTAACTTAAACAAACCCTCGTAGCGTGTTTGTTAGTTAGGATTGGGTCTTTCTAATTATTAATGCAATCTAGGAATTAAATCCTACGGTCGTACATAGGGTTGTTTTTGGGTTAGAGAAATAGTTAACGGTCGTATCTTAACTATCGAGAAATTAAGGGAAGGTTGGTTGTTTATCCCGTGCATGACAACTATAACTGGTCTATTAATAAATGTGGAATTATGTGTGAATCAATGATCAGTGCCTGAACCATTTCTGAAGTGTACCCTTGGCTAGAGTTTTCCCTTAATTATTTCTCTTAATCAATTATTTTCTGCAGTAAATTTATTTAGTTAGCATTTAATCCAAAACCCCCCATACTTTGAACTCTAGAAGAAACGAATTATCCCCAATCCCTGTGGATTCGACTCTACTCACCGCTATATACAAAATCTGTATTTTTCTTGAGTAGGTAATTATTATTGCACAGGTTCGGCACCTGTCAATTTTTGGCGCCGTTGCCGGGGACTGGTGCCAGATTAATTTGTTTCTTTTTGAGTTCATCTTGTTTTTTTTTATTTATTTATTTTTCTCTTATTTTTTTTATTATATAGTTTATGACTTCTAACACTCCGTATTTTGGTGATATACTGGATTTTGTTTCCGGGGAAGGCAATGAGACTGATTTTTTTTCTAAGTTTGCATATTTAGAGGCACTAAACTCTATTAAAAAAAGAATGGCTGCTGCAACCTGTGAAATTTGTTATGCCAGGGATCATTCAACCGGTATGTGCCCCGAATATCAAGATAATCTGAGTGTTCCATTCAATAATTATGGAGATTTTTCACCCTGGTCTCAAACGTGGTATAACCCTAATCCAAACGGGTATGATCAAGGATGGTGGGATAACTCCAGTTATGATTATACAACAGGGCCAATGAATTTTCAGCAGTATGAGTTTCAAGAATCATCATCTATGTCAGGTATGTCTCTTGAAGAGATAGTTGAATTAATAGCTACCAACACATATCAAATTCAACAGGAGACACAAGTGAGCAGGCGTAACCTAGCAGATCAAATGGATCAATTGACATTTAGGATAACGTCATTGGCTTCTTGAATGAGTGAAGAATTGCCCTCACAAACTATTATCGACCATGAGGAATATGAGAGTGCAATTATCCTGACGAATGACATGGTACTGCAAGAGTCTCAAGAAGAAGAATCTAAAGATGCAGTTGAAAAGAAAGTTGAAGCACAAGAATTGAGACCCCAACATCAAATAGTTCAAGTGAATGAATCCAGTGAACAATCTCCAAATGCGGTGACATCTCCTCCATTCCTTGATCAATATTTTCCTGACTCTTATTCTTTAATTCCCGTTAGTGAGATTGATTTAATTATACCAGAAAATTTTGAGTTTCATGACAGGAACAAGTTAAGAGTCACGATGGCAAAATATCTCAAACCAATAAGTGCTTGTGATGGAGGAGTGAATGAAAACTTAAGGTTATTACTTGGTTGTTTGGAGCCATCTACTAGTCCATGGAAGACCGTAGCTCGTGTGCTCAAGAATTACTCTATTTACGAGGGCTATCAGGATTACATAGAAGATGAAGCACTGAAACGAGCTGCACGATTTTTTCCTCCATGAATAAACATGAAAATGTCTAGCCAAAGACATTAAAGAAAGACGCTACTTGGGAGGCAACCCAAGACTATTTGTTTCAGTTTTCATGCATTTTTTAAGTTTTAGTTAAATGTTAGTATCAATTAATAGTTTGATGTTTGGTGGCAGGAAATTAGTAGTTAGACGTGCCCACGCCAGGTGGTCACGCCTGAGGGAAAGAAATTTTCGTTCAGGATCTGCGGACTCTGTAGTAGTTAAACGTGTCCACGCCAGGTGGTCACGCCTGAGGGAAAGAAATTTTCGTTCAGGATCTGCGGACTCTATAGCAGTTAGACGTGCCCACGACAGGTGGTCACGCCTGAGGGAAAGAAATTCTCGTTCAGGATCTGCGGACTCTATAGCAGTTGAGTGTGCCCACGCCTAAGACAGGAGTCCCTTCCAAAGAAAAAAAAAAGAAAAAAAGAAAAAAAATTTAAAAATTTTATTATTACAAAAAAAAAAAATTCAGCAATTTCCAATTGGGACGATTTACATTAGCGTAAGTTTTTACAAAAAAAAAAAAAAACAATTCCCCTTTTCTCTTTTCTTTTTCTTCTTTTTCTTTTTCTTTCTTTCTTTCTTTGTTTTTTTCTTTCTTTCTTTTTCTTTTCTTTCTTTCCTTTCTTTCCCTTTCTTCCTCTTCTTCCCCGCTTCCTTCTTCTTCTTCTTTTCTTTTCTTCTTCGACCGAGACCAGCGCACCGCCAGCTCGCCTGATAGAGCAGTTATTTGGCACATTTTGCAGTGTTATTTTGGTCTAATTTCGACTACTTACTGTGCTAAGTACTGAGGTTTAACTCATATCTCACATTCGTATGAATTATAGGTGATCGGCATTAAAAATGATCTCGCGGGGTAGATTTCCAGAAGACTTCTCGTCCCAAGGCGTGACCACGCCTTGGAAGGTGGACGAAACCGAAAGACGGACCGTGGTTCATGTGGACCAGGCGCATGGGATCAAAACTCAAAAAAGGGAAATGGCCTTTTGCAGAATCAATTGCAGGAGACGTTGCTTTCTTGGACTCTTCTTGGACTTATTGTGGGCGGCGGCTATAAAGAGGGATTCAGAAGAAAAAAAGGGGGACCTAGCTATTATACTCTTTCGGCTACTTTTTGTACGACGGCTCCCTTTTCCTTTGTTTCTTCTTGGGCAGCAAATTAGATAGCTAGATTTACATCGGATAAAAAGACAGTAGCTTTAGTTTTCTTTTTCCCAGGCGCTAGACGTCGCTGGTCTCTTCTGATTTTCAACTTTTCCGCTGGATAATTCATTCGTAGCTTTTGGCTTTGTAATTGGGATTCCGACGAAAGGGACGAAGGCAGGGCCTTTTCGGTTGTTATTGCAGTTAATTTCCCTTTCCCAATTCCTTGGCAAATAATTGAATGAAGTCAATTAAATCACGCGGGATTGAAACGATGAGGAGCGGCTAATTTCCTCCTCTACCCAAAGGGTGACGCGAGGGCGCGGTCCATAAAACCTGTGAGATCTAATCAAGCTTTCATTATTTCTTCCAATTCGTCATTATTTGTGCGTTTCCTGAATTAATTGTTCATGGGTATTTTATTAATTGAATATCAACGGCCGGGTATTTGATTTAATTTAATAGCCTACTGCCACGTTAATTAAATAGAATCCGTAATTGTTCATTTAATTGACACCTCGTGGCAACCACCATAATTGGTTTTATGTTGGGGAAACGCAAGATCTAATTTAAATAAACCCTCTTAGCGTGTTTATTGGTTAGGGTTGGGTTCTTCTAGCTTTAATGCAATTGGGTAATTAAATTCCTATGGTCGTACCTAGGGTTGTTATCTGGTTAGGGAAGCAGTCAATGGTCGTACCTTGACTGTCGAATAGGTAAGGAAGAACTGGTTGTCAGAGCTTATTGATAACTATAACCAGTCTAGTGATGAATGGGTGAAATATCTTTGCATCGATGATCATTTAATTGGACAGTGCCTGAGCAGTTGATCCTTTGGGTGGAATCGTATTAATTGCTATTTTTTTTTAGTGACTTGTGCTTTGTGAGTTGGTTTTGAATTTAGTTCGCTTTGTTTTTATTTTACTTTTATTTTATTTATTCCTCTCCCATTGAAAATCCCCCAATTTTGCTCTGCTGATTTGGAAAGAAATAATTTCCTACCTGCTCCCTGCGGAATCGACCCTACTTGCCATTGTACGCAAAATTAGTATTCTTATAGACGAATCCGGTATATCGGATCAAGCAAACTCTTCGGGAACATGGTGAATCAAGTAACCCATTGCACACCTAGGGTCCCTGCTCCAGTACTTGGATTCGTTTTATAATTATTTAATTGAGGTGGTAATTAGGACTTTTTAATAATTATTATTGCACAGGTTCGGCACCTGTCAATTTTTCGCGCCGTTGCCGGGGAGTTGGCATTTGGATTATTTGTTTCTTTTCAAATTCAATTTTTATTTTTATTTTTATTTTATTCTGTTCTTCTTGGTATTTTTGCTAGTTTATGCCCCGTTCTTCTCGCACAGGTGAATTAGTATACGACGCGGAAGTTGAGAAGGCAGCGCGTAAGCGGAGGCAAGAGACCAAGAGACGAAAACAAGGGCACTTATTTGCTGCAAACGAGTCAGCGGAAGACGAAGTAAGCATGGCCAACAACCAAACCTTGAGGGAGCTGGCTGCCCCGGAGCTGACTCACCAGCCCTTATGCATCAAATTCCCCACTTTGGCTGAGAACACTGCTTTCGAACTGAAGTCGGGATTGATTCACCTCCTACCTTCTTTCCATGGCCTCTCTGGTGAAGAACCCCACAAGCACGTCAAGAAATTCGAGGTAGTTTGCTCTAGCATGAAACCTCCCGGGGTCACAGAGGAGCAGATAAGACTTAGAGCCTTCCCGTTTTCTCTCAAAGATGCAGCTAAAGATTGGCTGTACTACCTACCAGCAGGTAGTATTACCACATGGGTGCAGCTGAAAAAGAAATTCTTAGAAAAATTCTTCCCTGCATCCCGGGCTGCGAGTTTGAGGAAGGAGATCTGCGGCATTAAACAATATCCCGGTGAGTCCTTGTATGAATACTGGGACAGGTTTAACAAGTTGTACACTAGATGCCCGCAGCATCAAATTAGTGAACAATTGTTAATCCAATACTTCTACGAAGGGCTCCAACCAACCGATAGAAGTATCATTGACGCTGCAAGTGGGGGAGCACTGGCAAACAAGACACCGAGGGAAGCGTGGGAGCTCATCGAAGCCATGGCAGAGAACTCCCAGCAATTTGGTTTCCGTGAGAGCAACCCTCCCCGTAAAGTCAACGAGGTAGAGATTTCATCCCTACAGCAGCAAATGTCAGAATTGACGTCTGTTGTTAGGCAATTAGCCATGAGAGAAACACCGCGAGCAAAGGTGTGTGGAATCTGCACTAGCATGGACCATTGCACAGACTCGTGCCCCATTTTGCAAGAGGACGGGGCAGAGCAGGTGAACATGGCTGGAGGCGTGCCCGCGCCTCGTAGGCAGTATGATCCATACTCCAACACGTACAATCCGGGTTGGAGAGATCATCCAAATTTCAGCTATGGGAACAGGCAACAAAATTCATTTCCGAATCGTCCACCAGGATTTCAGCAACCATGGCAACCGAAATCACAACCATCATCCTCCAACACAGGGAGTTCCTTGGAGGATATTGTAAAGAGTCTGGCTACGACTACTGCCCAGATCCAGCAAGAGACTAGACAGTTCCAGCAGGAGACCAGGTCATTGACCACAAATATGGCTCAACTCCAGCAAGAAACTAGAGCTTTAACCATGAGCACCAATCAGTTCCAGCAGGACACAAAATCAGGCATGAAGGATATGGAGGCTCGAATAAGCCAGATGGCAACTGCTATAAATCGCTTGGAGTCCCACGCTTATGGAAAGTTACCTTCACAATCCGAAGTAAACCCCAGGAATGTGAGTGCCATGACCCTGAGGAGTGGCAAGACACTGGAAGGGCCGAAAGAGGGAAATTCAAAAAGCAAGAGTGAGGAGGAGATAGAGAAGGAAATTGAAGAGGAAGGGCGTATTCGCAAGGATCCTGAGGTAACCTTCACTTCTCCGCCCACTATTAAATCTAACTTACCTCCTTTTCCTTGTAGGCTGGAGAAGACAAAAAATGTAGAGAAGGAAAAAGAGCTTTTGGAGGTGTTCCGAAAAGTGGAGATTAACATCCCTTTACTGGATGCAATCAAGCAGATACCGAAATATGCTAAATTTCTCAAAGATCTGTGCACCCATAAGAGGAAACTGATAGGGGACGAGAGAGTAGCGGTGGGAGAGAATGTGTCAGCAATGCTCCAAAGAAAACTCCCACCCAAGTGTGGAGATCCAGGTATGTTCACGATCCCCTGTAAGATAGGGAATACACCGATTAGGAAAGCAATGTTAGATTTAGGGGCGTCAATCAATGTGATGCCAAAGACTATTTTTGCTTCTCTAAATCTTGGGCCACTTAAAGAAACGGCCATCATAATCCAACTAGCTGACCGCACAAATGCATATCCAGAGGGGCTAGTTGAGGATGTTTTGGTTCAGGTAAATGAATTGGTTTTTCCTGCAGATTTTTATATCTTGGACATGGGAGATGAGAAATCATTAAGCCCATCACCTATCTTGTTAGGTAGACCATTTCTTAGCACTGCCAGGACTAAGATAGATGTGAATGAGGGTACTTTGTCAATGGAATTTGATGGTGAAACTGTGAATTTCAATATTTTTGAGGCGATGAAGTACCCAAAAGAATCTAACTCGGTCTTTGCTTTGAGTGTTATTGAGCCTTTTGTGCAGGAAATTTTCGAATTAGATGGCGAAGACGCTTTGGAAGTGGCTCTAGCCAAGCATCTGGAGTTGGGTGTAACTCCTGATGTGGACCTAAGGGAAGATTTGCTCCATGCTGTGGAAGCCTTACACTCGCTTCCACCCGTATCCCCAAGGTATGAGCTTACTTCTCTTTTCGTGCCAGAGGCTCAAACGAAACTGCTTCCTTCAGTTGTGCAGGCACCAGATTTAGAATTAAAGCCTCTGCCAAAGCATCTTAAGTACGCATTCCTAGGAGACCGGGAGACACTGCCGGTAATCATCTCTGCGCACCTGTCTCCAAGTCAAGAAGACAAACTAGTGCGGGTCCTGAGGGAGCATAAGGAGGCAATTGGGTGGAGTATAGCAGATATCAAAGGAATAAGTCCATCCTTATGTATGCACCGAATTCGGCTCGAGGAAGATGCGAAGCCAGTAAGACAGGCTCAAAGGAGGTTGAACCCCCTGATGATGGAAGTTGTGAAAAAGGAGATACTCAAGCTTCTAGAGGTGGGGATCATTTTTGCTATCTCGGATAGCCCATGGGTGAGTCCTGTCCAGGTAGTCCCGAAAAAGGCGGGAGTGACCGTGGAGGAGAACCAGGAGGGTGATATGGTCCCGGTCAGGAAAGCTACTGGCTGGCGTCAGTGCATCGACTACAGGAAGCTAAACGCCGTGACTAAAAAGGACCATTTCCCCATCCCCTTTATTGATCAGATGGTAGAACGATTGGCAGGTCGTGTTTACTATTGTTTCTTGGATGGCTTCTCAGGTTACTTCTAGATCGCGATCGCACCAGAAGATCAGGAGAAGACTACCTTCACATGCCCATTTGGCACGTTCGCCTACCGCCGGATGCCTTTCGGACTCTGCAACGCTCCAGCGACCTTTCAAAGGTGCATGGTAAGTATTTTCTCCGAGTATGTAGAGAAAATAATTGAGGTATTCATGGATGATTTCAGTGTGTATGGGGACAGTTTTGATGAATGCTTGGAAAATCTGGCTTTAATTCTGAAAAGGTGCATAGAGACGAATTTGGTACTTAATTGGGAAAAGTGTCACTTTATGGTAGATCATGGCATTGTCTTAGGACACGTTGTGTCGGCTAAGGGCATAGAGGTAGATAAAGCAAAAATTGACCTTATTTCTGCTCTACCTTACCCCGTATGTGTCCGGGAAGTGCGTTCGTTTTTGGGCCATGCAGGTTTTTACAGGAGATTTATCAAAGACTTTTCGAAGATCGGAGCACCCCTGTTCAAACTGCTGCAGAAAGACGTGCCGTTTGATTTCACAAGTGAATGTAAGGTGGCGTTTGATAAATTGAAGGAGTCACTGACATCGCCGCCTGTCATTCAACCCCCAGATTGGAGCCTTCCGTTTGAAATTATGTGCGACGCAAGTGACTATGCCGTGGGGGCCGTGTTGGGACAAAGAATGGGAAGAGCGCCACACGCGATCTACTACGCATCGAGAGCCTTAAGTGGAGCCCAACTTAATTACTCCACGACGGAGAAGGAATTACTAGCTGTTGTTTTTGCACTAGAGAAATTTAGGTCATATTTATTGGGTGCAAAAGTAATTGTTTTCTCTGACCATGCAGCCTTGAGGTACCTGTTGGCGAAAAAGGATGCCAAACCGCGGCTCATTAGATGGATCCTGCTCCTGCAGGAGTTCGACTTAGAGATTAAGGATAAGAGTGGAGCCGAGAATTTGGTGGCTGACCATTTGAGCCGGTTGCTCACGAATCAAGAAGATCTACCTTTGAGGGAGTCATTCCCTGAGGAGCAACCTCTGGCCATTGATTCGTCGGCACCATGGTATGCCGATATTGTAAATTTCTTGGTAGCGAATCAATTACCTACAGGTTGGGCAAAAGCTAGAAGGGATAAGCTAAAGAGTGATGCCAAACATTACCTTTGGGATGACCCATACCTATGGAGGCAATGTTCAGACCAGGTGATAAGAAGGTGTGTAAGTGCAGGTGAGTTTCACTCTATTTTGGCTTTCTGTCATTCGTTTGCATGTGGTGGGCATTTTGGTCCAAAGCGGACGGCTCGTAAAGTGTTAGAAAGTGGTTTTTATTGGCCTACTCTGTTTAAGGATGCATATCTGTTTTGCAAATCTTGTGATAAGTGTCAAAGGGTGGGGAATATTTCTCGAAGAGACCAAATGAGTCAAACCCCCATATTATTTGTTGAGATTTTTGATGTCTGGGGTATAGATTTCATGGGCCCCTTCCCCTCGTCCTTTGGTTTCTTGTACATTATACTTGCTGTTGACTATGTTTCCAAATGGGTGGAGGCAAAAGCCACCCGGACTAATGATTCTAGAGTGGTTGCAGATTTTATAAGATCTAACATTTTCGTCCGTTTTGGAATGCCAAGAGCTATAGTGAGTGACAGGGGCACCCATTTCTGTAATAAGACGATCACTGCTTTGTTTCGTAAGTATGGTGTGCTCCACAAAGTTTCCACTCCCTACCATCCCCAAACGAATGGTCAAGCCGAAGTATCAAACAGGGAAGTTAAGTCGATCCTGGAGAAGATGGTGAGGCCTGATCGAAAGGATTGGAGTGTGAAATTGGAAGATGCTCTCTGGGCCTACCGCACTGCGTATAAGACGCCGATTGGGATGTCCCCATACAGGTTAGTTTTTGGTAAGCCTTGCCACCTCCCGGTGGAATATGAACACAAAGCATTCTGGGCACTTAAGCGGTGTAATATGGATCTCATGGAGGCTGGAGGACACAGAAAGCTCCAATTACAAGAGTTGGAAGAGCTAAGGAATGAAGCCTATGAGAATTCCGCAATTTATAAGGAGAAAAGCAAAGTTTTCCATGATCAACAAGTTTCGAGAAAGTCGTTTGTCGTAGGGCAAAAAGTCTTACTTTATCATTCAAGACTTAAGCTTTTTCCTGGTAAGTTGCGCTCCCGTTGGATTGGTCCATTTATTGTTACTAATATTTCTCATTATGGTGCAGTGGAAATACAAAGTCTTAAGACGGAGAAGAGATTCGTAGTCAATGGTCACCGTCTAAAACCTTATTACGAAGGGTTTAATAATGAGCAAATGGAGGTTTTATTCCTTGATGATCCAAGAGGAGAGATTTAAACAATTGAAGGCCATGTCTAGCCAAAGACGTTAAAGAAAGGCGCTGATTGGGAGGCAACCCAAGGACTACAATATTAGTTGTGATCATTCTTACTTACTCTGCGATTTTTCAGTTTTATCTTAATGTTTTGACTGTTTTTGTGGTGTTGGATAGAGGAGTAGAGGTTTCAAGGCGTGCCCACGCCTTGATGGAAATTCGTTTGGAAATCATTTAGACGCTCTGGTCAGAGGACCATGTCCTCCAAGGCGTGCCCACGCCTTCCAACCACTTCGATAGCGAAAGTCAAAAAAAAAAGGGGGGGGCTTTGACCAGGACCCTATTCTTCCTTACCTTTTCTGGTCTTGTCCCTGTCCGTGACTTGGGCAATCAATTTTCCAATTTCTCTGAAATCCTGATTTACCTTTCTTCTTGCTGGTAAAGCCCACCGCCGCCTCTTGCCATCGCCCAGCGCCCATCGCCGTCCGCCGTCCGCCGCAGCCAACACCCAGATCGGGCAGCCGCGCGCCTCCAAGACCCAGCCCCCAACTGCCCCAGAGCGCGGCCTGCACAGCCGCGCCCAGCGTTGAGGTGCCACCAGCGCGCGCCATCTAGCAGCGCGCGCAGATCCTCACGACCGAGCGCACCCACAGCACCAGCAGCAGACAGCGCGCGCCTGCCTCAGCGCGCCAGCGCTGCCACCTGCGCGCGCGCCTACCCATCAGCGCGCCTGCGCTGCCCACCTGCGCGCAGTTTTTTTTTTTTCCCTCTGCCCTCTCGCACGCTAGCTCGCACGACCTGCTCTGCCTACGAGATCCTGCCTGCGCCTTTGCCGCGAGCGGCCCTCCTCGCAGCCGCGCGCCTCAGATCCAGCGTCCGCGCGCGCGCGCGCGCCTGCGCACGGCGCAGCTTTGCCACCTGCGCAACTTCAGCTCGCACGCCTGCCTCTGCGCGCACGCCCAGCCTCAGTTTTCCTTCCCCGCCAATTTCTTCTTCAGCGAAGACAAAGGGAATAAAAAGTGGTACCCCTACTTTTCTTGTTAAGCTGGTGGCTTCGATTGGGAGTTTTAATTGCCAATTTTTGCCTCCTTTTGGGTTGCTTTATTTGTTGGTATTGTCAGGGGACCAGTGGGTTGATTATCTGAAGAGAAACACCTTATATCTGCTTCCCTGTGAATATATACTTGAGATATCTGTGGGCTTTAGTGAATTTGTTATTTGGAACACGTGGTTGGTAGCCCTCTGAGTGCTGTTTTTTATTGACTAATATCTTGATTTGAGGGGAGTTGGCTCGGTCTTCTTAATTGTTGTCGGCTAATTGCCAACAGTGGGGAATTGATTGGTGTTTGTGGTCTGGTTGTCGGTTGGTGGGGTAATTGTGTCCCTTTTGTGGCTAAGCTGCTGGAATATTCGATAATTTCTGTTGACTGTGGTCCCATATCTGCTTTTGGTGGTTGGTTGGCTGTCTTTGAGCTCATTCATTATTCCTGTGGTCCCTAAATGCCCCCTAAGAAGGCAACTACTGCTGGGCCGTCAGGGTCCCAGCCTCGGAAGAGACGAGCGCCGGTACAACCCACCATTCGGTCCCGTTTGGGCCTGAATAAGAGCACCATGTCTCCTGGAGAGTGGGGGGAACCGATAACTAATCTTACAAGGGCCCAACAGGACCGGTTTAACATTTTGGTGAATCGACCTGTTGCCCCTTGTAAGTGCTTCCATGCCCCAACCCTGGACCACCTGCGAATTGCTCGGGAGGTTGAGCAATTGTTCTCAGCGATAGGTTGGGAACAGTATTTGAGCATTAACTGCCCCACGTTTGAGGAGCTTTGTTGTGAATTTTACTGCTCTTTTCAGTTTATCAGGAATGAATACATCACTTTGGATGAGCCGGAGATTATTCGGTTTAGATTAAAAGGCAAAGATTATGATTTCTCAATAAATGAGTTTAATCTGACTTTGGGGTTTGTCAGTGAGGACACCATTGCCTCCGGAGATTATATTAATAGTGCTATTGACTACACCAGACCGTTCAGAACTGAATATATTGACATCTGGAGGGAGTGGTCTACGGATCGGCTAGTTTATAATCCGAGTCAGTCCAAGGCCTCTGAACTGAAGGATCCGGTCTTAAAGGTCATCCACAGGTTCTTGGCTTACAATTTCTCGGGACGAAAGGATTCCTCCGGCACCCTTACCAAAGCAGAATTCTACTTCCTTTGGTGCATGCGCAACAATGTTAAGGTTAACTTTGGGTGTTGGATAGCCACTCAAATGGAGTCAGTCATTCATAAGCAAAATAAACCGATTATCCTAGGCTCGCTCATTACCCACTTGGCCATCCGATTGGGAGTGCTAGACCTTGACAAGGAGCACAACTTCGCCTTAGCTCGAGAGATTGAGCCACTGGATTTGCGCAGTTTAGAGCAAATGGGTGTCATTCGAAAGGTGGGCGATGTCTACCAATTTACGCTCCCTGGTGAAGACGGCCCACAGCCTCGGATGCCCGCCACTGCACCCTCCACTGACTTGCCACCGCATCCGGATCAGGCGGGACCGTCCTCCTCGCGCCCTCCCCCTGCTAGAGACCCCCGCTACCCGGACCTCCAGGAGGGTGTTCATGAGCTCAACACCCAGCTTTCACAGATAGATGGCCGTCTTATGGCGCTCCAGGTCTTCGCCCGCATTCAGGCAGAAAATCAGGCGGCCTTCTACGCTCACATTGGATTCACGCCGCCTCATCCCCCTCCACCTTAGTGACTCGTTTTCACTCCCCGGTGATCAGGGAAGTTCCTCTCAGTTCTCCTAATACTTCATTTATTTTTCCTACATTGGGGACAATGTCGGTCTTAGGTGTGGGGGGATTGGCTTTCACTAGTCCTTTTAGCTTTGTCTCATCAGTTCTGTGCTTTTTGCTTCGTTGAAAAAAAAAAAATTTTTTTTGAAAGTGGTTAATTATGTCTATGCTTGTCAATGTTGGAGTGTGTGCTGTGATGAATGACACAATCAACGTAAGTGGTTATGTGGTTAAGTATGCTAGCTATGCATTTTGTTTCCCTTGGCAATGTTGTTGAATGATGAATATGCTGGAATTGACCCATTCTTGTAACCTTTGGGGAGCTTTTGAGCCTTGCTTGAGCATATTATTCTTGTTTGCTCCATTTTGTTTGATTGAGTGGGTATCACTCATGGTATTGGCATTCTAGAACTTGCTGGTTTATGCATGTCGAGGCCACATTTTTTGTGAATTGGAGGCATTTGAAATGATAAGGGCATTTAAGGTTTAACCCTCTTTAGCTATCTAAAAGAATCAAGCCATTACCTTATCTCCCAATAGTAAACCAATTTGAGCTTTTGTCCTTCGTTTCTGGTTGTTACCCGTATTTGTTAACCCAAGACCTCTTTAAACTTTCCTGTTTACCCCTGTGTTGTCAAGGGATGCCTGAATTCCATCATTTGTGCGAAAACAAACAAATTTGGGGGTTGCAAGTGGTTTTAGATTAGGTGCCATATGATGTTAGCCTTGTATAAAGAATGAGAGATTGGAAGAGGGCCACTGACCAGTGGACTTTGACTTACAGGGCGTGCCCACGCCTTGCGGAACTTTAAAAAAAAAAAAAAAAAAAACTGAAGAAGCCCTCGTGACCAGTGGACTAAGGGTTACAAGGCGTGCCCACGCCTTGCGAGCAGTTCCAAAAAAAAAAAAAAATTTGGGCACTTGTACAGTGGGTACAGCAAATGGGAACTGCCTAGCTAGTGAACTTCCTCCAGTAAAGCACTATGGTTATTAGTAAGTTTCGGGCATTCTCTTGACACTTTACCCCCTATCTATACTTTCTCAACCCGCTTTTCACCGGAGCCCCATTACAACCCTATTAAAGCTCCTTTGATTTATGTGTTTAGTTCACTTTTAAGTGGTGGAGATGTGATAAATGTGCAAGCCTATGGTAATGACATTCCGTGATGTTGATTTGAGCGTTCCTAGTATTCTTATATATTCTTCGATTCAAATTACAACCTGTCCAGTGTGTTCTACCTTTGGTGATATTGTCAGGGACTCTAGATGCTTGTATTAGTATAGACTACTGCATGACCTCTGCTCTCTTGGTTGTACTTCTGAGCTTCGAAATGCTTGAGGGCAAGCATTGTCTAGGTGTGGGGGGATTTGATAGAGCAGTTATTTGGCACATTTTGCAGTGTTATTTTGGTCTAATTTCGACTACTTACTGTGCTAAGTACTGAGGTTTAACTCATATCTCACATTCGTATGAATTATAGGTGATCGGCATTAAAAATGATCTCGCGGGGTAGATTTCCAGAAGAATTGTCGTCCCAAGGCGTGACCACGCCTTGGAAGGTGGACGAAACCGAAAGACGGACCGCGGTCCATGTGGACCAGGCGCATGGGATCAAAACTCAAAAAAGGGAAATGGCCTTTTGCAGAATCAATTGCAGGAGACGTTGCTTTCTTGGACTCTTCTTGGACTTATTGTGGGCGGCGGCTATAAAGAGGGATTCAGAAGAAAAAAAGGGGGACCTAGCTATTATACTCTTTCGGCTACTTTTTGTACGACGGCTCCCTTTTCCTTTGTTTCTTCTTGGGCAGCAAATTAGATAGCTAGATTTACATCGGATAAAAAGACAGTAGCTTTAGTTTTCTTTTTCCCAGGCGCTAGACGTCGCTGGTCTCTTCTGATTTTCAACTTTTCCGCTGGATAATTCATTCGTAGCTTTTGGCTTTGTAATTGGGATTCCGACGAAAGGGACGAAGGCAGTGCCTTTTCGGTTGTTATTGCAGTTAATTTCCCTTTCCCAATTCCTTGGCAAATAATTGAATGAAGTCAATTAAATCACGCGGGATTGAAACGATGAGGAGCGGCTAATTTCCTCCTCTACCCAAAGGGTGACGCGAGGGCGCGGTCCATAAAACCTGTGAGATCTAATCAAGCTTTCATTATTTCTTCCAATTCGTCATTATTTGTGCGTTTCCTGAATTAATTGTTCATGGGTATTTTATTAATTGAATATCAACGGCCGGGTATTTGATTTAATTTAATAGCCTACTGCCACGTTAATTAAATAGAATCCGTAATTGTTCATTTAATTGACACCTCGTGGCAACCACCATAATTGGTTTTATGTTGGGGAAACGCAAGATCTAATTTAAATAAACCCTCTTAGCGTGTTTATTGGTTAGGGTTGGGTTCTTCTAGCTTTAATGCAATTGGGTAATTAAATTCCTATGGTCGTACCTAGGGTTGTTATCTGGTTAGGGAAGCAGTCAATGGTCGTACCTTGACTGTCGAATAGGTAAGGAAGAGCTGGTTGTCAGAGCTTATTGATAACTATAACCAGTCTAGTGATGAATGGGTGAAATATCTTTGCATCGATGATCATTTAATTGGACCGTGCCTGAGCAGTTGATCCTTTGGGTGGAATCGTATTAATTGCTATTTTTTTTAGTGACTTGTGCTTTGTGAGTTGGTTTTGAATTTAGTTCGCTTTGTTTTTATTTTACTTTTATTTTATTTATTCCTCTCCCATTGAAAATCCCCCAATTTTGCTCTGCTAATTTGGAAAGAAATAATTTCCTACCTGCTCCCTGCGGAATCGACCCTACTTGCCATTGTACGCAAAATTAGTATTCTTATAGACGAATCCGGTATATCGGATCAAGCAAACTCTTCGGGAACAGGGTGAATCAAGTAACCCATTGCACACCTAGGGTCCCTGCTCCAGTACTTGGATTCGTTTTATAATTATTTAATTGAGGTGATAATTAGGACTTTTTAGTAATTATTATTGCACAGGTTCGGCACCTGTCAATTTTTGGCGCCGTTGCCAGGGAGTTGGCATTTGGATTATTTGTTTCTTTTCAAATTCAATTTTTATTTTTATTTTTATTTTATTCTGTTCTTCTTGGTATTTTTGCTAGTTTATGCCCCGTTCTTCTCGCACAGGTGAATTAGTATACGACGCGAAAGTTGAGAAGGCAGCGCGTAAGCGGAGGCAAGAGACCAAGAGACGAAAACAAGGGCACTTATTTGCTGCAAACGAGTCAGCGGAAGACGAAGTAAGCATGGCCAACAACCAAACCTTGAGGGAGCTGGCTGCCCCGGAGCTGACTCACCAGCCCTTATGCATCAGATTCCCCACTTTGGCTGAGAACACTGCTTTCGAACTGAAGTCTAGAAATTTAAAAATTTTATTATTACAAAAAAAAAATTTATTAGAAAAAATTTATTATTACAAAAAAAAAAAATTCAGCAATTTCCAATTGGGACGATTTACATTAGCGTAAGTTTTTACAAAAAAAAAAAAACAAAAAACAATTCCCCTTTTCTCTTTTCTTTTTCTTCTTTTTCTTTTTCTTTCTTTCTTTCTTTGTTTTTTTCTTTCTTTCTTTTTCTTTTCTTTCTTTCCTTTCTTTCCCTTTCTTCCTCTTCTTCCCCGCTTCCTTCTTCTTCTTCTTTTCTTTTCTTCTTCGACCGAGACCAGCGCACCGCCAGCTCGCCTCCACTCCAGCAGCTCCATCGCCATCTCCAGCCCGCGGCAGCTGCTGACTAGCCGCCATCCACCAGCGGCTACCCACTCGAGCCCCACCTCACGGACCACCTTCAGCAGCTCCAAAGACCGCCGCTGCTCCCCTGCCCACGGCCGTCCACCCACAGCTCGCTGAGCTCCTCCGTTCCAAGCTCCACCCGCCACCTCCACTCACCAGCGCCTTTGACTGCCACCGCAACTCCTCCTCTCGCCGCGCCCAGCTAACCCCAGTCGCGCCCGACAGTCAAACGCCGCCCTTTCTCCGCGCCGCCGCTCTCTCAGACGCTGCGCCTCCCTCCAGTTCGCTCCCACTTCTGCAGTAGCCTCAGGTCCACCGCTGCCTCCGAGCTCCAAGCGCCACCACACGGACCACCACCAGCTCTCCTTCGCACGCTGATCGCGCAGCTGCTCCACCTCGCGCGACCCGCTGCTACTGTCTGCCACCCATAGCCACGCCCTTCCCACCTGTCAAAAAAAAGGACCATTTCCCCATCCCCTTTATTGATCAGATGGTAGAACGATTGGCAGGTCGTGTTTACTATTGTTTCTTGGATGGCTTCTCAGGTTACTTCTAGATCGCGATCGCACCAGAAGATCAGGAGAAGACTACCTTCACATGCCCATTTGGCACGTTCGCCTACCGCCGGATGCCTTTCGGACTCTGCAACGCTCCAGCGACCTTTCAAAGGTGCATGGTAAGTATTTTCTCCGAGTATGTAGAGAAAATAATTGAGGTATTCATGGATGATTTCAGTGTGTATGGGGACAGTTTTGATGAATGCTTGGAAAATCTGGCTTTAATTCTGAAAAGGTGCATAGAGACGAATTTGGTACTTAATTGGGAAAAGTGTCACTTTATGGTAGATCATGGCATTGTCTTAGGACACGTTGTGTCGGCTAAGGGCATAGAGGTAGATAAAGCAAAAATTGACCTTATTTCTGCTCTACCTTACCCCGTATGTGTCCGGGAAGTGCGTTCGTTTTTGGGCCATGCAGGTTTTTACAGGAGATTTATCAAAGACTTTTCGAAGATCGGAGCACCCCTGTTCAAACTGCTGCAGAAAGACGTGCCGTTTGATTTCACAAGTGAATGTAAGGTGGCGTTTGATAAATTGAAGGAGTCACTGACATCGCCGCCTGTCATTCAACCCCCAGATTGGAGCCTTCCGTTTGAAATTATGTGCGACGCAAGTGACTATGCCGTGGGGGCCGTGTTGGGACAAAGAATGGGAAGAGCGCCACACGCGATCTACTACGCATCGAGAGCCTTAAGTGGAGCCCAACTTAATTACTCCACGACGGAGAAGGAATTACTAGCTGTTGTTTTTGCACTAGAGAAATTTAGGTCATATTTATTGGGTGCAAAAGTAATTGTTTTCTCTGACCATGCAGCCTTGAGGTACCTGTTGGCGAAAAAGGATGCCAAACCGCGGCTCATTAGATGGATCCTGCTCCTGCAGGAGTTCGACTTAGAGATTAAGGATAAGAGTGGAGCCGAGAATTTGGTGGCTGACCATTTGAGCCGGTTGCTCACGAATCAAGAAGATCTACCTTTGAGGGAGTCATTCCCTGAGGAGCAACCTCTGGCCATTGATTCGTCGGCACCATGGTATGCCGATATTGTAAATTTCTTGGTAGCGAATCAATTACCTACAGGTTGGGCAAAAGCTAGAAGGGATAAGCTAAAGAGTGATGCCAAACATTACCTTTGGGATGACCCATACCTATGGAGGCAATGTTCAGACCAGGTGATAAGAAGGTGTGTAAGTGCAGGTGAGTTTCACTCTATTTTGGCTTTCTGTCATTCGTTTGCATGTGGTGGGCATTTTGGTCCAAAGCGGACGGCTCGTAAAGTGTTAGAAAGTGGTTTTTATTGGCCTACTCTGTTTAAGGATGCATATCTGTTTTGCAAATCTTGTGATAAGTGTCAAAGGGTGGGGAATATTTCTCGAAGAGACCAAATGAGTCAAACCCCCATATTATTTGTTGAGATTTTTGATGTCTGGGGTATAGATTTCATGGGCCCCTTCCCCTCGTCCTTTGGTTTCTTGTACATTATACTTGCTGTTGACTATGTTTCCAAATGGGTGGAGGCAAAAGCCACCCGGACTAATGATTCTAGAGTGGTTGCAGATTTTATAAGATCTAACATTTTCGTCCGTTTTGGAATGCCAAGAGCTATAGTGAGTGACAGGGGCACCCATTTCTGTAATAAGACGATCACTGCTTTGTTTCGTAAGTATGGTGTGCTCCACAAAGTTTCCACTCCCTACCATCCCCAAACGAATGGTCAAGCCGAAGTATCAAACAGGGAAGTTAAGTCGATCCTGGAGAAGATGGTGAGGCCTGATCGAAAGGATTGGAGTGTGAAATTGGAAGATGCTCTCTGGGCCTACCGCACTGCGTATAAGACGCCGATTGGGATGTCCCCATACAGGTTAGTTTTTGGTAAGCCTTGCCACCTCCCGGTGGAATATGAACACAAAGCATTCTGGGCACTTAAGCGGTGTAATATGGATCTCATGGAGGCTGGAGGACACAGAAAGCTCCAATTACAAGAGTTGGAAGAGCTAAGGAATGAAGCCTATGAGAATTCCGCAATTTATAAGGAGAAAAGCAAAGTTTTCCATGATCAACAAGTTTCGAGAAAGTCGTTTGTCGTAGGGCAAAAAGTCTTACTTTATCATTCAAGACTTAAGCTTTTTCCTGGTAAGTTGCGCTCCCGTTGGATTGGTCCATTTATTGTTACTAATATTTCTCATTATGGTGCAGTGGAAATACAAAGTCTTAAGACGGAGAAGAGATTCGTAGTCAATGGTCACCGTCTAAAACCTTATTACGAAGGGTTTAATAATGAGCAAATGGAGGTTTTATTCCTTGATGATCCAAGAGGAGAGATTTAAACAATTGAAGGCCATGTCTAGCCAAAGACGTTAAAGAAAGGCGCTGATTGGGAGGCAACCCAAGGACTACAATATTAGTTGTGATCATTCTTACTTACTCTGCGATTTTTCAGTTTTATCTTAATGTTTTGACTGTTTTTGTGGTGTTGGATAGAGGAGTAGAGGTTTCAAGGCGTGCCCACGCCTTGATGGAAATTCGTTTGGAAATCATTTAGACGCTCTGGTCAGAGGACCATGTCCTCCAAGGCGTGCCCACGCCTTCCAACCACTTCGATAGCGAAAGTCAAAAAAAAAAGGGGGGGGCTTTGACCAGGACCCTATTCTTCCTTACCTTTTCTGGTCTTGTCCCTGTCCGTGACTTGGGCAATCAATTTTCCAATTTCTCTGAAATCCTGATTTACCTTTCTTCTTGCTGGTAAAGCCCACCGCCGCCTCTTGCCATCGCCCAGCGCCCATCGCCGTCCGCCGTCCGCCGCAGCCAACACCCAGATCGGGCAGCCGCGCGCCTCCAAGACCCAGCCCCCAACTGCCCCAGAGCGCGGCCTGCACAGCCGCGCCCAGCGTTGAGGTGCCACCAGCGCGCGCCATCTAGCAGCGCGCGCAGATCCTCACGACCGAGCGCACCCACAGCACCAGCAGCAGACAGCGCGCGCCTGCCTCAGCGCGCCAGCGCTGCCACCTGCGCGCGCGCCTACCCATCAGCGCGCCTGCGCTGCCCACCTGCGCGCAGTTTTTTTTTTTTCCCTCTGCCCTCTCGCACGCTAGCTCGCACGACCTGCTCTGCCTACGAGATCCTGCCTGCGCCTTTGCCGCGAGCGGCCCTCCTCGCAGCCGCGCGCCTCAGATCCAGCGTCCGCGCGCGCGCGCGCCTGCGCACGGCGCAGCTTTGCCACCTGCGCAACTTCAGCTCGCACGCCTGCCTCTGCGCGCACGCCCAGCCTCAGTTTTCCTTCCCCGCCAATTTCTTCTTCAGCGAAGACAAAGGGAATAAAAAGTGGTACCCCTACTTTTCTTGTTAAGCTGGTGGCTTCGATTGGGAGTTTTAATTGCCAATTTTTGCCTCCTTTTGGGTTGCTTTATTTGTTGGTATTGTCAGGGGACCAGTGGGTTGATTATCTGAAGAGAAACACCTTATATCTGCTTCCCTGTGAATATATACTTGAGATATCTGTGGGCTTTAGTGAATTTGTTATTTGGAACACGTGGTTGGTAGCCCTCTGAGTGCTGTTTTTTATTGACTAATATCTTGATTTGAGGGGAGTTGGCTCGGTCTTCTTAATTGTTGTCGGCTAATTGCCAACAGTGGGGAATTGATTGGTGTTTGTGGTCTGGTTGTCGGTTGGTGGGGTAATTGTGTCCCTTTTGTGGCTAAGCTGCTGGAATATTCGATAATTTCTGTTGACTGTGGTCCCATATCTGCTTTTGGTGGTTGGTTGGCTGTCTTTGAGCTCATTCATTATTCCTGTGGTCCCTAAATGCCCCCTAAGAAGGCAACTACTGCTGGGCCGTCAGGGTCCCAGCCTCGGAAGAGACGAGCGCCGGTACAACCCACCATTCGGTCCCGTTTGGGCCTGAATAAGAGCACCATGTCTCCTGGAGAGTGGGGGGAACCGATAACTAATCTTACAAGGGCCCAACAGGACCGGTTTAACATTTTGGTGAATCGACCTGTTGCCCCTTGTAAGTGCTTCCATGCCCCAACCCTGGACCACCTGCGAATTGCTCGGGAGGTTGAGCAATTGTTCTCAGCGATAGGTTGGGAACAGTATTTGAGCATTAACTGCCCCACGTTTGAGGAGCTTTGTTGTGAATTTTACTGCTCTTTTCAGTTTATCAGGAATGAATACATCACTTTGGATGAGCCGGAGATTATTCGGTTTAGATTAAAAGGCAAAGATTATGATTTCTCAATAAATGAGTTTAATCTGACTTTGGGGTTTGTCAGTGAGGACACCATTGCCTCCGGAGATTATATTAATAGTGCTATTGACTACACCAGACCGTTCAGAACTGAATATATTGACATCTGGAGGGAGTGGTCTACGGATCGGCTAGTTTATAATCCGAGTCAGTCCAAGGCCTCTGAACTGAAGGATCCGGTCTTAAAGGTCATCCACAGGTTCTTGGCTTACAATTTCTCGGGACGAAAGGATTCCTCCGGCACCCTTACCAAAGCAGAATTCTACTTCCTTTGGTGCATGCGCAACAATGTTAAGGTTAACTTTGGGTGTTGGATAGCCACTCAAATGGAGTCAGTCATTCATAAGCAAAATAAACCGATTATCCTAGGCTCGCTCATTACCCACTTGGCCATCCGATTGGGAGTGCTAGACCTTGACAAGGAGCACAACTTCGCCTTAGCTCGAGAGATTGAGCCACTGGATTTGCGCAGTTTAGAGCAAATGGGTGTCATTCGAAAGGTGGGCGATGTCTACCAATTTACGCTCCCTGGTGAAGACGGCCCACAGCCTCGGATGCCCGCCACTGCACCCTCCACTGACTTGCCACCGCATCCGGATCAGGCGGGACCGTCCTCCTCGCGCCCTCCCCCTGCTAGAGACCCCCGCTACCCGGACCTCCAGGAGGGTGTTCATGAGCTCAACACCCAGCTTTCACAGATAGATGGCCGTCTTATGGCGCTCCAGGTCTTCGCCCGCATTCAGGCAGAAAATCAGGCGGCCTTCTACGCTCACATTGGATTCACGCCGCCTCATCCCCCTCCACCTTAGTGACTCGTTTTCACTCCCCGGTGATCAGGGAAGTTCCTCTCAGTTCTCCTAATACTTCATTTATTTTTCCTACATTGGGGACAATGTCGGTCTTAGGTGTGGGGGGATTGGCTTTCACTAGTCCTTTTAGCTTTGTCTCATCAGTTCTGTGCTTTTTGCTTCGTTGAAAAAAAAAAAAATTTTTTTTGAAAGTGGTTAATTATGTCTATGCTTGTCAATGTTGGAGTGTGTGCTGTGATGAATGACACAATCAACGTAAGTGGTTATGTGGTTAAGTATGCTAGCTATGCATTTTGTTTCCCTTGGCAATGTTGTTGAATGATGAATATGCTGGAATTGACCCATTCTTGTAACCTTTGGGGAGCTTTTGAGCCTTGCTTGAGCATATTATTCTTGTTTGCTCCATTTTGTTTGATTGAGTGGGTATCACTCATGGTATTGGCATTCTAGAACTTGCTGGTTTATGCATGTCGAGGCCACATTTTTTGTGAATTGGAGGCATTTGAAATGATAAGGGCATTTAAGGTTTAACCCTCTTTAGCTATCTAAAAGAATCAAGCCATTACCTTATCTCCCAATAGTAAACCAATTTGAGCTTTTGTCCTTCGTTTCTGGTTGTTACCCGTATTTGTTAACCCAAGACCTCTTTAAACTTTCCTGTTTACCCCTGTGTTGTCAAGGGATGCCTGAATTCCATCATTTGTGCGAAAACAAACAAATTTGGGGGTTGCAAGTGGTTTTAGATTAGGTGCCATATGATGTTAGCCTTGTATAAAGAATGAGAGATTGGAAGAGGGCCACTGACCAGTGGACTTTGACTTACAGGGCGTGCCCACGCCTTGCGGAACTTTAAAAAAAAAAAAAAAAAAAACTGAAGAAGCCCTCGTGACCAGTGGACTAAGGGTTACAAGGCGTGCCCACGCCTTGCGAGCAGTTCCAAAAAAAAAAAAAAATTTGGGCACTTGTACAGTGGGTACAGCAAATGGGAACTGCCTAGCTAGTGAACTTCCTCCAGTAAAGCACTATGGTTATTAGTAAGTTTCGGGCATTCTCTTGACACTTTACCCCCTATCTATACTTTCTCAACCCGCTTTTCACCGGAGCCCCATTACAACCCTATTAAAGCTCCTTTGATTTATGTGTTTAGTTCACTTTTAAGTGGTGGAGATGTGATAAATGTGCAAGCCTATGGTAATGACATTCCGTGATGTTGATTTGAGCGTTCCTAGTATTCTTATATATTCTTCGATTCAAATTACAACCTGTCCAGTGTGTTCTACCTTTGGTGATATTGTCAGGGACTCTAGATGCTTGTATTAGTATAGACTACTGCATGACCTCTGCTCTCTTGGTTGTACTTCTGAGCTTCGAAATGCTTGAGGGCAAGCATTGTCTAGGTGTGGGGGGATTTGATAGAGCAGTTATTTGGCACATTTTGCAGTGTTATTTTGGTCTAATTTCGACTACTTACTGTGCTAAGTACTGAGGTTTAACTCATATCTCACATTCGTATGAATTATAGGTGATCGGCATTAAAAATGATCTCGCGGGGTAGATTTCCAGAAGAATTGTCGTCCCAAGGCGTGACCACGCCTTGGAAGGTGGACGAAACCGAAAGACGGACCGCGGTCCATGTGGACC
This sequence comes from Coffea arabica, assembly GCF_036785885.1. Lineage (NCBI taxonomy): Eukaryota > Viridiplantae > Streptophyta > Magnoliopsida > Gentianales > Rubiaceae > Coffea > Coffea arabica. The sequence continues at coordinate 52,552,701 of NC_092331.1, read as the reverse complement.
AGGCGCATGGGATCAAAACTCAAAAAAGGGAAATGGCCTTTTGCAGAATCAATTGCAGGAGACGTTGCTTTCTTGGACTCTTCTTGGACTTATTGTGGGCGGCGGCTATAAAGAGGGATTCAGAAGAAAAAAAGGGGGACCTAGCTATTATACTCTTTCGGCTACTTTTTGTACGACGGCTCCCTTTTCCTTTGTTTCTTCTTGGGCAGCAAATTAGATAGCTAGATTTACATCGGATAAAAAGACAGTAGCTTTAGTTTTCTTTTTCCCAGGCGCTAGACGTCGCTGGTCTCTTCTGATTTTCAACTTTTCCGCTGGATAATTCATTCGTAGCTTTTGGCTTTGTAATTGGGATTCCGACGAAAGGGACGAAGGCAGTGCCTTTTCGGTTGTTATTGCAGTTAATTTCCCTTTCCCAATTCCTTGGCAAATAATTGAATGAAGTCAATTAAATCACGCGGGATTGAAACGATGAGGAGCGGCTAATTTCCTCCTCTACCCAAAGGGTGACGCGAGGGCGCGGTCCATAAAACCTGTGAGATCTAATCAAGCTTTCATTATTTCTTCCAATTCGTCATTATTTGTGCGTTTCCTGAATTAATTGTTCATGGGTATTTTATTAATTGAATATCAACGGCCGGGTATTTGATTTAATTTAATAGCCTACTGCCACGTTAATTAAATAGAATCCGTAATTGTTCATTTAATTGACACCTCGTGGCAACCACCATAATTGGTTTTATGTTGGGGAAACGCAAGATCTAATTTAAATAAACCCTCTTAGCGTGTTTATTGGTTAGGGTTGGGTTCTTCTAGCTTTAATGCAATTGGGTAATTAAATTCCTATGGTCGTACCTAGGGTTGTTATCTGGTTAGGGAAGCAGTCAATGGTCGTACCTTGACTGTCGAATAGGTAAGGAAGAGCTGGTTGTCAGAGCTTATTGATAACTATAACCAGTCTAGTGATGAATGGGTGAAATATCTTTGCATCGATGATCATTTAATTGGACCGTGCCTGAGCAGTTGATCCTTTGGGTGGAATCGTATTAATTGCTATTTTTTTTAGTGACTTGTGCTTTGTGAGTTGGTTTTGAATTTAGTTCGCTTTGTTTTTATTTTACTTTTATTTTATTTATTCCTCTCCCATTGAAAATCCCCCAATTTTGCTCTGCTAATTTGGAAAGAAATAATTTCCTACCTGCTCCCTGCGGAATCGACCCTACTTGCCATTGTACGCAAAATTAGTATTCTTATAGACGAATCCGGTATATCGGATCAAGCAAACTCTTCGGGAACAGGGTGAATCAAGTAACCCATTGCACACCTAGGGTCCCTGCTCCAGTACTTGGATTCGTTTTATAATTATTTAATTGAGGTGATAATTAGGACTTTTTAGTAATTATTATTGCACAGGTTCGGCACCTGTCAATTTTTGGCGCCGTTGCCAGGGAGTTGGCATTTGGATTATTTGTTTCTTTTCAAATTCAATTTTTATTTTTATTTTTATTTTATTCTGTTCTTCTTGGTATTTTTGCTAGTTTATGCCCCGTTCTTCTCGCACAGGTGAATTAGTATACGACGCGAAAGTTGAGAAGGCAGCGCGTAAGCGGAGGCAAGAGACCAAGAGACGAAAACAAGGGCACTTATTTGCTGCAAACGAGTCAGCGGAAGACGAAGTAAGCATGGCCAACAACCAAACCTTGAGGGAGCTGGCTGCCCCGGAGCTGACTCACCAGCCCTTATGCATCAGATTCCCCACTTTGGCTGAGAACACTGCTTTCGAACTGAAGTCTAGAAATTTAAAAATTTTATTATTACAAAAAAAAAATTTATTAGAAAAAATTTATTATTACAAAAAAAAAAAATTCAGCAATTTCCAATTGGGACGATTTACATTAGCGTAAGTTTTTACAAAAAAAAAAAAACAAAAAACAATTCCCCTTTTCTCTTTTCTTTTTCTTCTTTTTCTTTTTCTTTCTTTCTTTCTTTGTTTTTTTCTTTCTTTCTTTTTCTTTTCTTTCTTTCCTTTCTTTCCCTTTCTTCCTCTTCTTCCCCGCTTCCTTCTTCTTCTTCTTTTCTTTTCTTCTTCGACCGAGACCAGCGCACCGCCAGCTCGCCTCCACTCCAGCAGCTCCATCGCCATCTCCAGCCCGCGGCAGCTGCTGACTAGCCGCCATCCACCAGCGGCTACCCACTCGAGCCCCACCTCACGGACCACCTTCAGCAGCTCCAAAGACCGCCGCTGCTCCCCTGCCCACGGCCGTCCACCCACAGCTCGCTGAGCTCCTCCGTTCCAAGCTCCACCCGCCACCTCCACTCACCAGCGCCTTTGACTGCCACCGCAACTCCTCCTCTCGCCGCGCCCAGCTAACCCCAGTCGCGCCCGACAGTCAAACGCCGCCCTTTCTCCGCGCCGCCGCTCTCTCAGACGCTGCGCCTCCCTCCAGTTCGCTCCCACTTCTGCAGTAGCCTCAGGTCCACCGCTGCCTCCGAGCTCCAAGCGCCACCACACGGACCACCACCAGCTCTCCTTCGCACGCTGATCGCGCAGCTGCTCCACCTCGCGCGACCCGCTGCTACTGTCTGCCACCCATAGCCACGCCCTTCCCACCTGTCAAAATTGACAGGTGGAGGTATTGAATTTTCAACCTCGATTAGTATTTTTCTGGTTCTTCTATTGTTGGAATTTGAGTTTTTGTGTTTGGGTTTCTTGATGGATAAAAGAAGGTGTTGATTTGGGCATTTTCTAGGGTAAATTGTGGACAGATTTGAGTTTAATTGCTGCCATATGTGGGGATATTTTCTGATATTTATTGAATTGTTGGCCGTTTGATTTAATTCCTCCTTGTGTATACACCAGTGGTACTGGTTGCGGTGTTACTTTCCAATTCTTAAATTTTCTCGAATTCTAATCGGTAGTTGCTGGAATTGCCTGTTTGCTGGGATTCTTAAAATTCTTAAGGTTTGGTCGCTTGAAGTGGGTAATTGAATGTCCAATTGGTGACATTTGTTGAGTTTCACTTGCTCCAATTGGTTGAATTCTTTGCTCTGTTGGGGTCCCTGTTGGTATCACTTGAGTTCTGCTTTGTTAGTTTTTGTATCGTGCCCCTTGATCTTATTTTGACTGAATTGGAGACCCAGTGCATATTCATTCAATTTGCTGTGTTGTTAGGGTACTTTTCTAGCCTTTGGGGTGCCTCAGTTGTGCATTTTATTAATTGGGTTGGCCATGTGGTTCCCTTCTTTCCTGTGTATACACCAGTGGTACTGGTTGTGCTAATTTGCTTACAATTTCTTATTTCGATATGCTTGAGCATCTGTGACTGAGTATCCTTCGATCTTGCTGCTTTGTTGGGATCGTTTTTGGTGTCAATTGAGTATCATTTGGTACTTTCTGTCTGGAGTCTATTGAGCTGCCTTTGGTTGGGGTTTATTGCATTTAATTGGTGCATTGGACGGCTCCTGTGCCATTTCTATTGCTTATTGAAGTAGGTTGCCTCTATTTGCCTTGGGAGTTATTTGCCCCAATTGACTACCATTTTGGTCTTTTCGATTTCTGGTACTGCTTGGCGTTGCTTGGAATTATCAATACTTTGGGTTGGTCATTTGCTTTAATTTTTCCCTATGCCTGCACCAGTGGTACTAGTTGGGGTGTTTTGAATACATTCATGGATTCTATATGGTTGCCTGTCTGATAGCCAACTAATACCCTTGTGATTTGGTTATTGTCCGACTTTTGAACTACTGTTACTGGAGTACCATTTTCTTGAGCCATTTGCTAATTTTAGTAGGTGGAATTGGATACTTGACTGCCCAATTGGAGACAGTTTGCATTTGATTGTTGAGGGGACCAACCAGGGGCTAACGACTGGGTCCAACTCCGAATGCAAGTTGAGAGACTGGAGACTCGAGTGACCCACATTGACGTCGACTTGCATAACATGGTGCGGAATTTGGCAGTACCCCGCCCAACCCACCCCTGTTTTGACAACTTCAGGGAAGTACCGTTGCCCTTCTCCTTCCTTTTGCTGTTAGTTTATCACATTGAGGGCAATGTGTGATTTAGGTGGGGGGGGGGGTCAGTTTTGGGTGCTAGTATTTTTAATTTTAGTTTCTAAAGGTTTTTCCTTTATTTTTAGTTTGATATTTATCTCCTTTTTCGTTTATTTTCTTTTCTTTTTCTTTTTTTTTTCCTAGTGGTCAGTCTTCATATGAATACCAAGTTTGATGCTGGATTGTTGTCTAATTCTACTTTTGCCAATTTTTTAAAATAAAAATGTATCAGGTTAATGTGGTTGGGTCCAAGATATCTCCCTGGTGAATATCGGATTGCTTGACTCTCTTGATTTTTTTGTTAACTCTTCTAGGCATAGGGAATGACTGTTGCCATTTTAATGTGAACTGGTCCAATATTGACTCCAGTGCTCCATGTTTGGCAATAATGAGGCAAGCTGCTCCCATGCGTGGTTATTAGTGTTGTTGTTTTGCATTTTTGCATTGTTTGGCTGAGAATAAACTTGACTGTATTCCGCTATTAGTTGCTACTGAGTAACCGGGAATCTGCACGTAAAAGTGTCGATTCTCGCGTCAAAAGGTGGTACTTTATATGAGTACGTGGTCGTATAGCGGTAGGACCTGAGTAACCGGGCTCCTTCATCTAAAAATGTTGGAGTTCGCGTCCAAAAGGCTCCGGCGGCTAGAGACTAAGTCTTTTTGTGTCAAATATTATTATTATATATAAAAAAAACAGGAAAAGAAAAAAAAAGAGAGAATATATAATAGGAGAGCTTGCCGGTTTATGGACTTAATATGGGGACTTGTGTGAATATTTGGACCATTAGCTGATAAATGTTGTGTGCCATTCCTTTTTCTTAGAGTAGTTAATTTGGAAATTGAAGGAATTTGTGGTTCAGGGGCTAACTGGGGGGATGCTTCTTGGATTTTAATTACTAATGCCCGATATATGGTTCTCTCTTGAATATCTTGGTAATTTGGTAGATAGAGCAATGACCATTATCAAATTTTGGTGTCTGTATACTTTCCCCATGCTTGAGGGCAAGTATGATTCAGGTGTGGGGGGAATTGATAGGGTATAATTTGTTAGTAAATTTATTATTGATTTCCCCTTCTATCCCTGACAAATATTGTGTTAATTGCTGATATTTACTCATATTTGGTATTTGGAATCAATTTCAGGAGTGAAGCAGAAAATTACCAAAAAGGAGGGACTTGTATGGGAAAATGCAGACTTCTAAGGGCTTCAACCTTTGGGTCCTTGAATTGGTGGGGACCACAAGCTAGTGCAAGGCATTTAGTCATTTGGGCTTTTCAAAGAAAGCAACGTAGAGAGACTTGGAACAACAAGTACTTTGGAGGGTTTGTCCACATGTGCGGGGACCACGGATAAGAAGCATGAGTCATTTGGACTCTAGGAAAAGAAACGTACAAGACTTTGAATTTGGTGTGGGGACCACTAGAGATAGCATTAGACTTCCTTTTGGCTTCAAAAAGGGAGAAACGTACGAGAGGTTTATCAATCAATAGTTTTAGTTTAGGCTTTTAGCATAGTTTTAGTTTCCTTTTCTTAGCTCTTTCGCATGGTTGTTCTCCATTAATGGAGAACTAACCTCTTAATTCAAGTCAAGGGGACAACTGAAGATTTGGTTCAACAATTACTGTGAGATCTAATTTATTTTAATTGCTTCCTTAATTTATTGGTATTTATATGTTCCCTACTTTTAATTGCTATAGCTCGTGTGAGTAATTGAATAGATGCGCAATATTTAATTATTCACATAGGCTATTTTGCTAAATAGGGATAATTGAATCCGTAATTGTTCGTTATCTTTATCTCAGTAGCAACTGGCGTAATTGGGTTTATGTTAGGGGAGCATACGATCTAACTTAAACAAACCCTCGTAGCGTGTTTGTTAGTTAGGATTGGGCCTTTCTAATTATTAATGCAATCTAGGAATTAAATCCTACGGTCGTACCTAGGGTTGTTTTTGGGTTAGAGAAATAGTTAACGGTCGTACCTTAACTATCGAGAAATTAAGGGAAGGTTGGTTGTTTATCGCGTGCATGACAACTATAACTGGTCTATTAATAAATGTGGAATTATGTGTGAATCAATGATCAGTGCCTGAACCATTTCTGAAGTGTACCCTTGGCTAGAGTTTTCCCTTAATTATTTCTCTTAATCAATTATTTTCTGCAGTAAATTTATTTAGTTAGCATTTAATCCAAAACCCCCCATACTTTGAACTCTAGAAGAAACAAATTATCCCCAGTCCCTGTGGATTCCACCTTACTCACTGCTATATACAAAATCTGTATTTTTCTTGAGTAGGTAATTATTATTGCACAGGTTCGGCACCTGTCAGTTATATATATATATATGAGTTTGCCAAGAGTATTTGAGTTTAATCTACTCTTTGTATTGGAGAAATATTATTGTTCTTGAGTTACCTAAATTATAGCATTCTTTATCTGTATAATCACATGTAATTTATTATTATTTATGATAATTTAACCACAAATAACTTTCTTTAATTCAATTTCACTGTTAGAGACTATAGTTCAAGTAAAAGTTTCCATTTTAATTTAATTTTCTAAAGTACACGGCTATAGTTATTATCAATAACATATAGAAGTGCTTTCCAACTTTAAAATGGAAACTAGGAGAAAAGTGCCTCACATAATGTTATTATTGCAATTATTACCCTGTAAAAGTTCGAATAGAAGTTTTCTCAAGTTCATGGTGGATACAATTAGCAATTGTAGTTTAGAGAAGAAAAGAAAATTGAAGATTTGCGTTTGTATTATAATGTAGTCCTAATTTTAGATTTCAGAGGATATACTCTCCCGTCCCCTACTCCGTATTTTTAACGGAGGGAAGGGAGAGGGGAAATCCCCTCCCCTGATCCCCACCTCATTAGCCCCCATGGGTACCTTGGCCAATTGCCATCTCTGGGCTCGAGGGTTGGGAGAATGAAGGGTTTAGTTACATTTACCTCCATTGAGGTTTAACCGAAGTACCAATCGCTCCTTAAGATTTCACCAAATAATGAAATGATCATTCAAACTATTAAAACTATAACAAACACCCCTTTCCCGTTAGTCAATTAACGACTGATTGTCAATCTTGGTGATTTCAGCATAAGCTATACAATAAAAACCCTAAAATACCCACTCTTAAAAGCCATTTTCACCATTCTTTTTTTACTTAAAAGCCACTCTTAATAACGCCCCACTGCCACCTATAGGTTTCCAAAATTGAGAAAATTGCACTACTAAAACCGCCTTCTTGCATGGTACATGATTCTTGCATCAGAATTCACCAAAATTGATAGGAGAGCAGCCATACAAAGTAAAACCATGGCTATTCCTCCTTTTCATCTCACCCAAATGACAGCCATTTTGATGAAACTTATAACAAAAATGATCCTTTTAATGAGGAAAAAATAAACATGGCAGCATCATCACAAGAAAATTGAAACATTAGGAAGTCGAGGAGCCACGACTCATAATCCTCATAAGTCCCAACTTTTCAAAAAATAAACAAATGGTAATCACATATCCGCTACACAAGGGGATTCAGCCTAAGATCCAACCTTCATCAACCTAGAAATAAATTTCCATGCTTGTCAACAACGTACTCCAATCTTATGTCTAATTAAACTCAAACAATGAAAAAAAAAGTAAAAAGTTCAAGATTGGAATGCTAGAGAAAAAAGGGGAAAAGAAGCTGATGCTGTGGTGGTGCACTGCTAGCGGCACTTAGAGTTTGTTGGGGGACTTTGATGGTTTCTCTCTTTCTTGGGATCCTTCTTCTTCTTCTTTTTCTATATTTGGTGTGTTTTATTCTTTTCTATCCTTGTTTTCCTTCGAATTATTTTCTTCTTTTATTTATTTTAATTCCTTTTTTGCCTTTTACTTTTCTATGTCATATTTAATGAATTCACAAAGGATAGTTTTGTCATTTGGGAACCTCTAACGGCAGGATATTAGCGTAGATACTAATAAGGGGATAGATATAATTTGGCCAAATCTCGAGGACTAAAGAACGGAATTGAAAGACTGAAAGTGACAAAAATGATGCAACGAGATCTACAAGGATAATCTCTGACATTCATGAGTCACCTAATCAGCTATATCAAAATGTAGAAACTGAAAATCATTTTGCCCCAAATAGGGGTGTAAACGAGTCGAGTCGAGTCGAGATTTGATCTAATCGAACCAAGTTTCAACTTAGTTTTACGAAACTCGAACTCAAACTCGAGCTCAATGGACTCAAAATGTCAAGTTCAAACTTAAAAAATAAAAATAATTATCTTATTTTTAAAAAATAAATAAAATAATAATTTTTCTTAATAAATAATAAAATATTAGGGATATATATATGTAATTTTACTATTAAAATAAAAAAAATTATAATCGAGCTCACGAGTCACTCGCGAGCTAACGAGCTTAATATTTTTGAGTTTAAATTCGAATTCGAGTTTGACTTGATCAATTTAAACTTGATGTTGACCGAATTCGAGTCGAATTCGTACTTGAGTCGCTCGCGATCAGCTCGCAAGCGGCTCAATTCGTTTGCAACCCTAGCCCCAAGTTATTAAATATATAAAGTCCATGTCTCCGCAATTACGAGGATAGGAAGGGGTCTACATTATCGACATATCACCTTTTGCAAACATGGTGCAGTATTTTTTTTTATTTTTTTAGTGTAATAGAGAGGATTCAAACTCGAAATCTCTGGTTTACATTTCCTCCTTCGAACCATCCAATCCATCCTTCCCCTCATAACATAGTAGTTTGAAATAATGTGAAAAGTGAAAAGTAATATTATATATACATATTAAACAAAATGTCTTCAATAGCTTGATAAATACAAAATAGGATAGGTTAAATATACACCATTAATGCATTAATTACTCATACTATGTGTATTGATAACTTCTACCATTAATTTTAAAAGGGTCTATATATACCTATTCGCTAAGATGTACTTCAAGTGTTAAAATTTTGAGAAAGTAAGTTTAATTAGGGAAAATGTATAAATGTAAGAGAAGATAGTAATGGTTGGTGTGTACATATATATTATAAATTGAAAGAAAATTCGGCATGTTAACAAATGCCTCCTGGACACCAACTAAAAAAAACCCATTTTAAAAATAGTGGAGTAGAACGAATAAGAATTTGTTAGAAAACTGTGAAACGCCAAACGGCACCAGTAGTCCGCTCCAATTCGCAATGACCCAGTTTTTGTGTCTCCTTCCCTACAGTGTAGGAGTAGGAGTTGGTATATCGAAAATTGTTTACGTTTGATGCAAACAAAAAAAAAAAAAAAAAAAAAAGAAGAAAGCCAACTATTGATTTCCTTCAATTTTGATACACAATTAATTACACTTTGCTTTCTTAAATCTAAACCCTGCTACTTTTTCGGGGGTGACATTCCAACCATAGATAAATATAAAACAAGAGAACAAATACCTTCCCTGTACAATCATGTTACAAGTAAACCAAAACCGTGCAAATCGTTCTTCAAATTTTATAGCATATCAGTCCAATTACAATGCAAAAAAAAAAAAATGGAAATTTAGTCTTGATATAGGGTTAATTTCAATATATCACATAACTCTTGAAACTTATTTTCACATATCACTCTAAACTAGCAGTTGTAATTTGTAAATTGCGGCAGCATATAGTTTAAAATCAATTGAAAAATTAAAAATTGTCTTTAATGAAAAGGATTTAGCACGCCTAAATCAAATGCGCTTAACCTAAATTGAGGTATCTGGATTGAAAAATATAACTACCAAAACGTCACTAATTTGAGTAATGTACCACAAATTGATAGTGATACACTGATATTTTAGGGTGTAAACTTTGAAATAGTGATAGTTCCGGGTTGCATGTTACAATTAGCTCGAAAATGTGGCAGATCGTTTGGTTCCGCTTGTCACGGCTTGATAAAGGCTACGCTTCTTAGTTCCTGCAAACCATCTTCCATCAACATACCTTTTCTTGACAAGCCTTTTTTTTTTTTTTTTTTTTCTTGAAGAAATTTGACTTCCAAGAACAGAGAGAGAGAGAGAGAGAGAGAGCAGGAGACAAAAAATGAATCGAGCTTCTATTGATTCCGTCACTGATCAACTCTCAAGGCTGTTGTGCCTGCCAAACTTGCATTTGCACATGAAGCAGCAAATTCAGAGCCTTCAACTGGAGCTAAGGTTCGTGAAAATGTTCTGCTGCTGCTTGAAAAACTGGATGGCAGCTGCTGATCATGAGAACATGCATTTGGGATCAGTACGAAACAGTACCGAAGGCACTGTGGAAGCATCAGGAAAGGGGCTATACAATGCTGGTTATCGTGCAATAATTGGAAAAGATTTCAAAGATTGGGAACTCCTGGCATCTAATATGCTAAGAGAAGTTGAGAAATGTAAGCCAACAATCAGAGAAACTGCCGTTTCTTTATTTGATCTTTCATCCCAATTCATAGCTTTCAGGGCTGTTGACGAGATCCTGGATTTCATTGATACCATTTTAATGAATTTGAAGGATCTTGTCAGCTTGAAAGATGAAGTGATTATTGGTTCAGTGAAGGAGCAGATCGAAGCACTCGAAGGTAAGCTGAGGTTTCTCAGAAACTTCGTTGACTTCGCAGCAAGAAGATGTAGCAAGCAGGACAGAATGGAGGATTTCTTGACTACCCATGTTCAAGCATGGGCAAGAAACTCTGCTTGTTTGTCACTGCTATGTTGGACAGATAGCATGAACAAAGACAAGGAACCCCAGAGGAATGCTATGCTTCCTCAGTTGCTACTGAAGATCATGCCTTGTAGTCAAGCAGTTGCAGAGATGTATCTTGAACTCCTGAAGTCAACGCCATCTGACACTCTTTTAATGGGTGAAATTGTTTCTGGCTTTGTCGATTCTCTCCTAGGAAATGCAGGCATATCTTTAAAGGTTGATCTTGCTATCCTTCGAGAAGGGCTCCTGTTTGCGTTAACATTTCTGGTGGATCCCCCAAAAGAGTCGGCAAGAAAAACTGAGTTTGCTGATATGGTTGAGAGTTTGGTGATATCTGTCATTTGCTCTCTTCATGTTGCTCAAACTGAAGATGGAACTACCAAGGCAAGAAATGATAATCTGTCTGATTTTCTGGAGAAGATAGAGAAACTCAAGGCAGAGGTCTGGGAGCTTTTTATCGCCATGCCAAATTCATCGGAGTCTAATTTTCCCAGGACTAATGGAATGGGATTTATTGATTTCCTCATGGGAAACTTGAATGACATGATGCAGTACAAGGCCAACCATATTCCTTTTGCGGAGCATAAAGTTATGGCAGTTCTCGAGGAGCTGTCATGCTTTAGGTCCTTTCTTCAGGATGCAGAGAACGTGCAAAATGACTATCAGGAGGTGAATGCTCTGCAGACACGGATTATCAATCTGGCATACCAGGTGGAAAATGTAATGAATTCATGTGCTATTTCAGGTATTCCTATTTGGCATCAGATTATCTGCTTCTCTGATATCCAGGAAGAAATCAAGTTTTGCGGGACTGAGATCATGACCATGAAGCAGAAATACAATATTGGGAAGCAAATTGCTGTGACAACTTCCAAGCTTGCCCATTCATCACGAGGTAATAATTCAAAATTTGATGAAGATGTTGTGGGATTCAAGGATGAGGCGAATCAGATAATTGATTTGCTTACAAGTGGATCGAAGAACCGAGAGATTGTCTCAATTGTTGGAATGCCAGGTGTAGGTAAGACCACTCTAGCTAGGAAAATTTATAATGATCCTTCAACCACATCTTACTTTCACGAACTTGCCTGGTGTTATGTTTCGCAAGTATATACAAGCAGAGACCTATTACTTGCCATTTTAAAGTGTCTTAGTGTCAGTATTGATGATGTTAAGCTCTCAAAGATGAGCAATGAAGATCTGGAGGAACAGCTCAGGAGATGCTTACTGAAACAAAGGTACCTCGTGGTAATGGATGACATTTGGGATATTAAAGCTTGGAATGTTGTAAAACAGTCACTTCCAGATGATGGAAATAGAAGTAGAATTATTTTCACGACTCAAAATCACCATCTTATATCAGATGATGAAGGAAGTGGCAAAACTTATCTGCTTTCTCCACTGATTGAGGAGAAACCTTGGGAGTTTTTGCAAGAGAAGATATTTCACAAAGATGCTTGCCCTCAAGAACTATTGGAAATTGGAAAGAGAATTGTGGAACATTGCGAAGGATTACCCCTGGCAATAACTGTTATTGCAGGTCTTCTTGCAAAGGAAAAGAAGAATGTAGGATGGTGGAAGCAAGTAGAAGCAAGCTTAAGTTCTGACTCGACTACAAAGGGATACATGGGCGCTATAGAACTAAGCTACAAGCATTTAATGGATTATCTAAAGCCTTGTTTCCTATACTTTGGAGCATTCCGGAAGGGTGAAGTAATTGGTGCCAGAAAGTTGACCCTGTTATGGAATGCCGAAGGCTTTGTAAACAGAAACCAGAGGAGTTGCTTCGAGGTCGTGGCAAAGGAGTACTTGAAGGAGCTTAACGATCGAAGTCTAGTTATTGTTTCTGAAAGAAGCTTCAATGGGGGGATAAAAGCATGTCGCCTCCATGATCTGCTACACAAATTTTGCTCAAAAAAAGCAAAAGACGAAAAGTTTTTACATGTGCTGGAACGGTCAGAGGATTCTGATCATATCCTTAATCCTGTAAAGCATGATCAATATCGATTATGCATTCATGCGGAATCCACAGCTTCTGGAAGTTTGAAACCCGCTTGTCAACGTGTGAGTTCTCTGCTCTTCTTTCGGAAAAGGGATGGTTACTTTTATGATGATGATGATAGCTATGCTTCCAATTTCTCCCCTGACTTCTTAGAAAGTTGTAAACTTATTAAAGTTTTGGATTTGAAGAGTGTCTACTTGCATTCTGGCTTCCCGAAAGAAATTGTATCAATGGTGCATTTGAGATATGTATCAATTGGTGGTAGTTTTACAGAAGTTCCAGCTTCAATAGCCAACCTCTGGAACCTGGAAACTTTTGTTGTGGCAAGTACAAAAACCATTTATTTGCCGGATACATTTTGGAGGATGAAAAATTTAAAGCACGTAGATGTCAGTGAAATGGCAATCATCTCTTTAGGGGAGTATGAGGTTGAGGATTCCTGTCAAATGGACAATGTGGAGACTTTTTCTTCACTTGCTTTCACTCAAGGAGGAAATACGGAGAAGCTGTTGAGGAGGTTTAGGAGACTTCGGAAGCTGAAATGTGAAATTGTGGAATCAAAGAAGTGCAGAAGGAAAGGAATTCAGTTCCCAGCACTGGCCTCCTTGGAAGATCTTGAGTCACTGAAAGTGTCTACCAATGGTTCTCATGACCAAGTGTTTTATAGTTGGATGCGGATTCAGTTTCAGGCATTCAACTTCCCCACAAAGCTGAAGAAACTAACCCTCTGTAAACTTGGTCTACCATGGACTGCCATATCGACAATTGGGGAGCTACTCCATCTTGAGGTACTCAAGTTGCGGGAAGGAGCCTTTAGGGGACAAAGATGGGATGTGGGAGATGAGGAATTCTTAGAGCTTAAGTTCTTGGAATTATCAAACATGGACGTTGTACTCTGGAAGGCCTCCTATACACCGTTTCCTAAACTTGAACAACTTGTCATTGAAGATTGTTCTGATCTTGAGGAGATCCCATTCAGTTTTTCAGAGATTGAAGGCTTGAAGTTGATTCAATTGAGGAGGTGCAGCTATGATGTAGAAGATTCCGCTCAGCAAATTCTCCAGGAACAGAGGGATTCAGGAAATCCGGAATTTGATGTACTTATCTTACATTGATTTCGAGATGCAGAATATCTATGCACTCTTATTACCTGTAAGTAAATTAAAGTTCATAGTCTTTTCTTCTTTTACCTCTTTCTTTGGCCACTGCATTCATGTTTTCATTTAGTTAAGAAATGAGCAACACTATCCCATATTATTGAGGGCCAAGTAACTTTCATCTTACTACTGCTTCAAAGATGAAAAAATTAGCAGTACATGTATAATTTTGCTTGTTTCCCTTATAAATTAATAGTTTGGATTTATTAACTCTTGAAATCTAATGAAGATTGTATATGATATTATGCAGAATTTACTTGAACAATTTTAAAAGCTAACACTCTAAATAAATTAACAATTTCCTTGCAGAATTATCATGATGGATCAAGGGGTGATCAACGACCTGAAACCATAAAATTCTGTTCAATTGATTTGAGTCTGCACCTATTTAACTAAGCCAATTGAAAAGACTACTCACTGTGACAGCTTGTGGAATTCAGTAACTACCCCCTTTGAAGTAACTAGAAGGCCAAACAGAACACCATTGCTTGAGATTTATGTGTAATTTCTCACTCTGTATTTATTTATTATATGGTTACAGATGTTTGAAGTCAAAATCTCTGTTGATCCATCGAATTTCATGGTTGTTGGATTTGGATATGCTGTCATGGCTTTATATGCACTAAGTAAGATGGTTATCAAGATTGTATCATATTTGGACAAGATTTCAAGCATATTGTTCACTTGTCAGATGGTAAACTTCTAGTGTTCCGAACATCTGTGTGGATTACTGGTAATGTTGTTCAGATATAATCTATTTGTATACATACCATTCTGGGACAATTGTAATCTTACACTCTTGTACTACTATGTAACAAAGAAAGAGGAACAGGAAGGAGTTTATGTTTACAATTCCAACATATCACATAATTGGTGGTACAAAGGCAAGAAGGGAATTAATCTTTCCTTTCATGCTTTCTAGAGGGGAAATATGGTATGTATAAGTAGTAAAAATCATTGTATGTCTGTTACTGAAATAAAATCTGTATGAGAAGCTATCAGCATGCAGATCATGCAAGACTGCATCTCACTTAAGCTGGAGGACAATGAACAATTGCGTGCCTTCCTTGAACCCTGATTCCAAGCACAGTGAAATATCTGCAGTTTTCTTTATAGTCCTTTTGAACATTTCATTGGATCATGAATCTTGGACCTAGGATCCGTCACCTCCATGCTTTCAATACTGAAACAACCATTTATCTTCACCAGCGAAGCCATCTCCTTTGGAGATGCAGAATAAATTGGTAAGTTGAAGGAATCGATTTGAGCTTCATTGAGGATTCCCTGTAAACCGAGAAATTAAAGGTATCAATCAATAATATCACATCAAGTATATCCACTTATTTGATTAAAATTTGGAAATTGTAAGGCTCATGTCCAGTGGAATCTCTTAGCAATTTACTGCAGCAACTGGCAAAGTGGTCCGCGGATTATTTGTATTTGAGGTTCTCCCTGGTTCTCATTCAGTTTCATCATTAATCTAGTACGTAAAGCAGATAGCTCTACTTCCATTCCTCTACCAAGCATCCCCTCAGAATTAGGAGCTTAAGCACATCCACATCTAGATTTTTGAATGACTAGTTTGTCTCACCTCATTAGCCCTATCCACAAGACTGGATCCAAGGAAGTTGAACAGAATGCCAGCAGGTAGCTCGGAAGGGTGCACCTCGTCAGGGATACCTGGTATGATAAGTACAATCATGCCTTCTGGTACGATCTCTTTAGCTCTTGCATTTAGGAAAATCCCCATATCCTTTTCAAATTGAGCTGCATAAGCATTGACTACTTCATCCGAGGCACCTGCACAGTGTATTTTCCCCTTATTCCAAGAAGAATTTTGGTCAAGCAACTTTTCTGGCACCTTAGAGAGCCAGTGCAGTGAATAAGACGAATGTGCAAAATGGATGGAAGATGATGGAAACAGCTGATCATAGAAGGTGCCTGGCACTCCTGCTGAAAAGTATTGCCTTTCAAGTGGGAGAGAAGTGAAAAGGGTGTTGAAATCATTGGATGCATGATCATTGAAGAACACCTGAAATTCAAGCTTATGCGAACCATCATATTCAGATTTGTGCTTGTTTTCTATGGCATCTATTATGTTTTGCACAGCAAAGAAAGTATTTGGCCCAACTGAGCATCCCAAGTCTGCGATACAGAGTCTATTAGAGGCAGAACTCAGGCTCTTGGTGTCAAGCTTCTCAACAATTGCCTCTTTGATCATTTCTCTGGCAACATTTGACGTATCCCTCTGTAAACTTTGAACACACGTCAAACAGCTTGCTGTTTCACGTCAAACATTTGTCCACAGGCAAGACTCTAAAGCTAAAACTTGAATTCGTTCCTGTTACAGTAATACCATCATTGTGGGAGAATTTGAAGTGATTTGGGGATGCTGAATCTCCAACATCTCCAACGTGTTGATATGTTAAAGGACATTAGGTTGAAGTTTTTATTGGAGGTTGGAGATAAGGTTTTGCATTCCCTCAATATGATTTTGATGAACAGGTTGATTATGTCTAATCCCACCCATTCTATATGATTCTGGTTGAAGAAAATAGATGTATTCATGTAGTAAGATGACTTTTTGAGTTTAACGACAAAAGTGTTTCTTTAAAATGTACTAATAACTTGTGATGAGAATTGAATGTCTTCTCAAGTATACAAAAATGAGAAACAACATATTCATATGGCATAGGATCAAATTCTCAATCAACAATTGGTTAAGTGTGTTATACTTCTATCTGGCTCGCTCTCAGTTTCTTAACAATTTGCTAATTTTAGGATGTTGACGTGGTCTAGCAGTGATTTAGTTCTGCTCTTAACTTTGTCTTAGAAAAAAAAAATCTCAGATGAGCATTTTAATGAGCTTTGGTTAATTAGTAGTATTAACCTCTAAAATCTCTAACAGAATAAAACGTTGCTTCATGAGCAACTTGTTTCCAAAAATCACGCATCTTTGAAGATATCAAAAGAAACTTTAGAATATCATCATTAGTAGGACTCAACAAGGTAACCACTTCACTAGCCTGAGTTTCACATCTCATTTGCAGGATTCCCCAAAATCTCAAAGAGAGAGCAAAAAATGGATTGCACTTGTGTTGATTCTGCCATTGACCAGCTATCAAGGCTACTGAAAAGACCATCCTTGACTTTGCTTATGAGGCAGGAAATCCGTACCCTTTTACTGGATTTAAGATTTCTGAAAATGTTCTTCAGTTGCTTGGCAAAGTGCAAGGCTGCTGAGGAGGACACCACTTTGCATCATTTGAGATCATCTCTCCTGACGAATGCTGAAGCTATGATGGAGGAAACAGGACAGGACCTCTATGATGCTGGTTATTTTGCATCCATTGGAATAGATGTGAAATATTGGAACCTTGTTGCAGCTAAGTTGCAAGAAAAAGTTGAACATCTCAAGCCAGAAATCAGGAATACTTGTATTCTCTTGGTAGATTGCTCTTTAGAGCTCAAGACTTCTAACAGTGGTGGTATCCTGGAATTTATGGATTCTATCCTGATGAATCTGGAGGATCTTGTCAACTCTCGTGATGGTATTTTTGTTCCTGTGAAAGTGCAAACAGAAGCCCTTCAAGAGAAGCTAAGGTTCTCCAGAAACTTTCTTGACTTCACGAAAAAATGGTGTTGTAGGCAGGAGCAGGACAAACTGGAAGCTTTCTCGACTGTTCTTCGAGATTGGGCTAAAAATACAGCGTGTTTGTCTATTCTGTACTGGATAGATGGTGTAGATGAAAACATGGGAGCTTAAATCAATACTATGCTTCATAAAATGCTACAAAAGATCATGCCTTACAGCCCCAAGGTTTTGGACATATATCTTGAACTCCTGAAAGCTTGTAAGTCATCAAAAGCTGATAAAAGTGTGATGGGTGAAATAGTTACAAGCTTTATCGATGTTCTTCTAGAAAATGCAGTGGTTGCTGTAAAGGATCATATTGAAGATCTACAGGATGGGCTAGTTCTCTTGATAACATTTATCATGGACCCGCCAGAGGAGTTTGGAAGAAAATCGAGAACTGTAATCTTCACCCAGATTTATGCACTCATCAGAGAGATGACATTTTTCATTTGCTCACTTTGCAGTGATAAAATGAATGATGACACTTCCAGGGAAAGAAATACTTTGCTTCCTGATTTACTCAAAAAGATTAAGGAAGTTGAGGCAGAGGTCAGAGAGCCTAATGGCAAGAAGCCTAGTTCATGGCATTTTGATTTCCCTGTGACGGATGCAATTGGATTCATTGATTTCCTCTTGGGGAATCTGAATAAAAGTTTGAAATACATTGCCAACTTCATTCCTTTTGCAAAGCATAAAATTGTGACTATTCGTCATGTTCCTTAGGCCTTTCCTCGAGGATATTATGGAGCTGCAAACTGAGTCTGTTGAACTAAAAGATCTATGGACATGAATTATCAATGTGGCATACCTGGCAGAACATGTCATCAACTCATGCGCAACTACTGAAACTCCTATTTGGAGCAATATTTGGAGCAATATAATATGCCTTTCTGATGTCACAGATGAAATTAAGCATATCCAAGCCGATGTCATGAAGATAAAACAGAACCAGATATCCAGCACAAGAAATCCTAGTATTCAGAAGAGTTACAGTTTCGGTCGACCACGAGCTAGTATTTCAAGTACTGATGAAGTTGTAGGTTTGGTGGAAGATGCAAAAGCTGTACTAGACAAACTTACAAGAGGATCAATGAAGCTGAACATTGTTTCTATTGCTGGCATGCCGGGTGTAGGTAAGACGACTCTGGCAATGAAAGTCTATAATGATCCTTCAGTTCAATGTTACTTTATTAAACGTGCTTGGTGTTATGTATCACAAGTATACAGAAGAAGAGATCTGTTATTTGATATTTTGAGGAGCGTTATTGGTATTGATCAGGTTGAAATCTCTAAAAAGGATGATGATGAAATAGCTAATCAACTCCGACAAAGTTTAAAAGGACAAAAGTACATAATTGTTATGGATGATATCTGGAACCTTGGGGCTTGGGATGCTGTAAAATATTCACTTCCAGATGATAGCAACGGAAGTAGAATTTTGTTCACAAGTCGGAATCACAAGTTGGCTGAAATGTCTGGACTTCCGTTCCATGTTCATCCCCTTAATGAACTTTCTAATGATAAAAGTTGGGATCTTTTACAAAAGAAGGTGTTTCACAGTGATGGCTGCCCTTCAAAATTCTCAAACATTGGGGAAAAAATGGCAAGAAATTGCAAAGGACTACCTCTGGCAATTGCTGTTGTTGCAGGTCTCCTTGAAATAAAAAAGAATGATATACATTGGTGGAAGCAAATTGAGAAAAATTCAAATTCTCGCATTAGTACTGAAGGCTGTATGGCCATTCTGGAACTCAGCTACAATTATCTACCGGATACATTAAAAGCTTGCTTTCTTTATTTTGCAGCATATAGGCAAGGTGAAGTAATTGCTGTGCGGAAGCTGATGCTATTATGGATTGCTGAAGGACTTCTGCAACCTGAGAAGAGGAGCTTAGAAGCAGTGGCAAAGGAGTCTTTTTTGGAGCTAATCGATAGAAGCCTAGTGATTGCTACTAGCAGAAGTTCCAAAGGTGGGATAAAAGCTTGTCGTGTTCATGATCTATTGCACTATTTCTGCAGGGAAAAAGCTAAAGAAGAAAGTTTTTTACATGTTGTGGAAAGGACCGAGGTATCTCAATGTTTCTCAAGTCCCATAAGGTTTGACCAATACAGATTGTGCTTGTATTCTGAATGGGAAACTTTGATCAAATCAAAGCCTTCTAATCCAAATGTCTCCTCTCTAATGCTATTTGCTGATACTAAAGAATCAACCCATAATTCTGTTGCCTCCCAAATTTTTCAGAGTTTTAAACTTCTTAAAGTACTGAATTTGGAGAGCATCAATTTGGATTGCCCTTTTCCTGAGGAAATAGTATTAATAGTACATTTGAGATACCTAGCAATTCGGGGTAATATTATGACTGTTCCATCATGTATATCCAACCTCTGGAACCTAGAAACCTTTGTTCTTCAAGGTTCATATGATTTTGTTCAACTACCGGATACCATATGCAAAATGAAAAGTTTAAAACATGTGTTTGTCAGTGAAAGGGCTGTTGTCTCTCTTGGTGATATGGAGCTTGAGGAATCCTCTCAATTAAATAATGTGGAGACATTTTCTTCCTTGTCTGTTGATCAACGAGCAGATTCATGGATGCTATTGAGAAGGTTCCCTAAACTTCGGAAACTGAGATGTGTATTCACAGAATCAGAGAACTATACTGGGAAGGGTATTCAATTTCCCCTATTGGCTTTGTTAAAAGATCTGGAATCACTAAAAATGTCTACTTATGGCTCTGGGCAACTGTTCTATAGCTGGATGCGTGTACAGTTTCAGGGATTTAACTTGCCCTCAACTCTTAAGAAACTCACCTTGCATAAGTTTGGCCTACCGTGGAGAGCAGTATCAGAATTGGGAAAGCTTCCCTGTCTTGAGGTTTTGAAATTAAGAGAACAAGCCTTTCCAGGACAAAGGTGGGAAGTGGACGATGAGCAGTTCTTGAACCTGAAATTCTTAGAATTATCCAGTTCAGAAATTGAAGAATGGAATGTCTCCGCTGAATCATTTACCTGCCTTCAGCAGCTTGTCGTAGGAGATTTTTCCAGACTTAAGGAGATCCCTTCAATTTTTGGCCAAATTTCTACCTTGACAATCATTCGCTTACATGGCTGCAGCAACCAAGTCGAGTTCTGCCTTGCAAATCCTCAAAGATCAACAGGATATGGGAAACGAGGAACTTGAAGTACTAACCACATACTCCACATACTGATGGAAGTTCTTGGACGTAAGTTTACAGCACTTGTATACTTTTCTTCTAATCAGTCATGATAATAGCTTCTACCACTGAAAAAAGATCATATGGTTTCTTTGATTAAATTGAATTTGAGTTCTCACTTTTACTTTCCCTGAGGGGACCTGAAGCAGGATATCATTTACCATCACATCATAGGATTGTTGTTACTATATAGTTTCAGATGATGGATTTTTCACTAGAATATTGGCTAATAAAAGATTTCATTTCGGTATAGTTCTTCTTCGCTTATTCACTTGCTAGTAAATGTAGATCCCTGTTCATTCCTTCTCATGCTCAAATATTCATAGCTTCTAGTTTCACTGATATGAATAAAGTTGGGTTTTTGCTCTAAGGACCTAATTCATACATTTCATTTTACTTCCTCAGTCTAGGATGATGAATACTTCTGTACCTGAGAGAAGCTTTAAGTTATGAACGTTATTTAGCATTGATAACCGCGACAGTGTGAAACCATCCACGAAAGCAAGTCGGAATGGTCTTTTGTTATGAGCATGAGGATTCTGGAAGTGCAATAATTGGCAAAACTGTTTTTCTTTTGCTAGTTCTGACCAGCTTATTATCATCTCATTAATTTTATTGCCGACTCTAAGATAAGAAATTCAACATCAGCTCCCAACACATGATCGATGATTGCATCTAAAATGACTGATCAATTAGATAAACTCTGGTTAACATTTCTTTTAAAGAGAGAAGAATTCTTAACATTCCCCTGCATTCTTCACTATCAGTCTGCAAGAGCTCTCTGAATTGATGTGGTATCCCGGAAATTGATACTTAATCAGTGTTACACTCAACTCGTTTTCTGGTTTGAAATGTTCTTTTCAGTGCATAGGCACCACAATCAATATTATCTGAAACTGACAGTGATTTATAGCTTTATTGTTTCACTTAGCTTTTCATTTTGTTCCAAAGAAAGTCTTTCCTGAAGGTCTTGTCTTCTTTGACGACTTCCATGCTACAACATATATTGGTGCAGAGAAGCAGGAATGTTTTATATTTGGTTCTCATAACTTCCTGCATCTTTATACTAAATAAAATCTATATGGGAAAATTTTCAAACTCTCTGCAGCAGTTCTTTTTTTTGTTTTTTTAATCCTTTTCCCACCTTTTCCCTTGAGAAACTAATCTCTTTATGAATCAATCTTCAATTGCAAAAGCAATTTCTAGCATCAAAGATTGTCTAAACTTTGTTACAATAAATGGTAGAATCAAGTAAAATCTTGTCTATATCATTGGTGCATTAAAAAAAAAAGATTAGGATGATTAAAAGCATTAAATGACAAAAGATTGCATACATTAAGTTCTATTACTTCTTTAACTGATAAAGACAATCATACACACACACACACACACACACACACACACAAATTTCTTCATCACTTCAAACATTTGCCTTGAAGCAATTCAGATACATTTACAAGTAGTGTAAAATCCAGTAAACCCTTGTGGTCTGTGCAAAGGTTTAGAAAACATCCTAGATTTTTAAAAAAATAATAATAATAATAAGTCCACATAAGCCCATTTGGCTATGAATTGATATGTACTTTGGATGGAAACCATCTAAATTGTAGAATTTGAGCTACATTCGCTTCAAAGCAAGTATAAATGATAAAAATTAGTTATCATTGTTCCTGTTAAAATGCCAAATTAACAAAGTTTAGTTCATTTTTCTCCTTGCTCAATCCAAAATTTTATTTTCGAAGAAAAGTTTATGACTTCCCCTTGTATGAAAATGACAAGCCTTTTTTTAAGTTTTTTTTTTTTTTTTTTTGGGTTTCATGTTGGTAGATTTTGATATTTAAGACAAAGGTTAATCTTTTCTGCCTTATCGAATCTGCATAAATGGTTTTGACTTCTCAAATATCTTTTTCACTGTTATGCCAGCTAAACATTATACTGCCTTCAAGCTGGTGAGCTCCCATCTAAGCGAACTCGTAGCTGTTATGCTGCTGGTCTTCCATCAAAGTGAACTCCCATATGCCCGTGGTCGACGAGTTCGACGAACTTTCAACTTTTAAGCTCAAACTCGACTTGTGTAAAATATAAGGTGCTGGAGATCGAGATCGAGGTCAAGCTCGCTCAAAAAGCAAATTGAGATTGAGATCAAGCTTGAGCTCAAGTGGTAAGATGTGTTAATTATTTTAAGAATATAGGTTTCTAGGTAATTTAATAATTATAAAAATAAAAAATAAAAAATAAAAATATAAGAATATATAAATATGAAGCTCGAAAAGCTCAATGAGCTTTTGAACAGAATATGTAAATGCTCAAATTCGACTCGATTAGATCGAGCTTGAGTTGAACTTTGACTGAGCTCCTGCTGAGCAACTCGACTGGACCCCCACCGCCATGCTTAACTATATAAAAGCTTGGAGATCATTATTGGTTTTGACCAACATTGACAGAAAAAGGATTTGTTATCTCTAGGAAGTAATTGGCAACACAATGATGTTAGGATGAAGTTTAAAGCTTTAAGGTCAAGAAAGTTTTGTATTGTTGCTTTTGTTTCAATTAATAGTTGCTAGCTACTCTCTATTCACAAAATCTCGCCGGGGTATGATACAGATATCATACAAGTAAATCCTTACACTAAGTATTTCTGTATCATTACTGTTCTAGCTTGACACAAGAAGAAGATCTTCATTGAGTGGACTTCTACTATGATATATGAAAGTTTCGCAATGATTTTTCAAAGATTTAGCATTTAATGCTCTAATGACTTATTTGTCCATTATAGTAAGCATTATGTTAAGGTACATTAGGTAGATTATGCTAAGGTCCAGTACATCATCTTTATAATTAAGAGTATATTAGGTAGATCTAAAAAGTAAGAAACACCAAAATAATAATTCATCCAACACACTTTTTTATGAGTATAGATAGCTATGGATAAGAAATTCCTCAGCTTATTATGAGAGTACATAACATGGACAAGGAACTAACCAGAAACTTGTCCCAAGCTTCAGAAGTGAAGATATAAATCTTGTCCAATGAAAAATTGATACAACTTCCTCGTACTTCATGCTATCTAATCCTTCCATCTCCCAAGTTTAGGAAAAGTCAGTTTTATCTTTAAGCATCTCATATCTTACTAAGTCTGTTGAACTCGATTATCAGATGGTGTACAGTTTGCATAAGTTTATGAAGCTAGATCCAACCCAACAACTTTGTAGTGTACGTTTCTTCAATTATTCAAGTGAATACTTGACCATGTGATCACTTAAAATAAAAACATTTTGAGAGAAGGTTGTCTTTGGCCTGCTTTGATCTACATCCTTTCAGCATGAAATATGTGCAGAATTTACTACCGCTAGACATGAAACTTTTTCCATATTGTTCTGAGAATGAAGCCTATGATCAAAAGTTGGTATGTTTCTGCTCAGTTGGTACAACAAAGGCTAATCACTGGATATCTTGAACTGATCTTCCAATTAAATTGCAGCTTTATCATTTCTTTACTTTTTTTTCCAGGTCCTTGAGGGATAAATATTTGGAGCTGAAGGTCAAGCTTTCTTCATATATATGCCCTGGTCTCAATTATGAAGGTCTACTCAATACTGTTGGTTTTCCAGATCCTGACATGGTTTTGCATTTATCAAGAACACTACTTCTATTGTTCTAAGATAGTGTCTCATCTAAACAAGAGCTCAAGCTTCATGTAGCATTGACGATTCCTAACCAAATTGGTTATAGTGATGTTGCAAGCTAACCTTGTTCAGTGACTGAATTAACTCTTGTATCTATATTCTGTTGTAGCTCTGTACAATGAAGAAATACATCCATTACCTTTCAATGGATATTCTGAGCTGCGCCGGGGGGTGTCAGTAGTTTCTATTTACGTTTGTTATCATTGCACCAACTGTTTTTTCTTTTTCTTTTTCTTTTCGCCCCTTATTTGTTAAACTTCTTTCAAAAGTTCATAGGTATACAAATGTAATTATGCAAGTCCCAAAGAGCAGAGCAAAGGAATCTGAACCTGAAGCAGAGTAATTAATTTTTGCCAGAGATCACATCCACAGTTAAGGGTTGACACTTGACAGTAAATGCACAAACACTTTATCCAATAAAATTGTAACAGTACAAACAATACAGTCGTAGAAAACGAATTATGCATCATCAGTTTTTAGCGGATAGAGAAGAGGCACTACTGGAAAACAAGACAGGCCAGATTGTGGAAAAGCTGATCTGCGTGAACTTCAACAACAGCTCGCCAGATGAAATGTTGGAGCAGTGAGAAGTTAATGGTATAAGCTCAGGTAAGAAATACATTAATTGGATACAAATCTTGCAATCCACATTCCTTATTCAGATTTTCTTCAGCTAAAAATCCATCCTTAACTTCGATAAAGCAATAAGAAGGATATTACCGCAAACTATAGACATAATTACACTACTTAAAACAATCTGTGTTTGGATCTATTCAGATTCGAGTAGCTGTTGCCACCATCCATTAACCGTATTAATCTTACATGCAAAATGAAATGAACAAACAAATTTTCAAGTTAATACATAGCCCATGCACAGACGCAAGTACATCGGTACATACCTGTTTGACGCATTTGGAAAATATTTCGGTTAGAATGATAATCAGATAGTTCGGAACAGGTGATGCAGGTTGATAAAATGGTGAACAAGTATAGAGTGCGTATATTTATAGGTGTACTAGTATAATTTTGCATCCTTAACATATTGGGATTAAGATTCTTTATCCTAAGTTCTATCTGAGGCAATTTAGTTTATTGAGAAAGTCCTCATGGGCAAGTGTTCGATTGTTGGTTGCGCATTCAGTTTAAGGGATTTACCTTTCCCTCCTGGCTTAGGAAACTAACCCTGTATAAGTTGGGTCTACCATGGAGGGCAATGTCAACAATTAGGAAGCTGCCATATCTTGAGGTACTTAAATTGCGACAGCATGCCTTTTGGGGGGAAGATATGGGATATGGAAGATGAAGAATACAGAAAGCTCAAATTCTTAGAAATGTCAAAACTTGGACATCATACACTGGAAGGCGAGCTCAAATCCCCTTCCCAGCCTTGAGCGACTTGTAGTGGGAGAGCCTCTTGAACTTGTGGAGATCCCTTGTTTTTTTTTTGCAGAAATTCAAAATCTAGAGGAAATTCTGTTAAGGAGGTACAACAACGAATTGCTGCATTCAGCTGAGACAATTGTCAATGAGCAGAAGAGTGAAGGGAACGAGAAAATTCGTTTACTCAAGTTCGGTTAACAGAAGTTTGCAGATGGAGAATGAGTATCTCTTTGCATTCACATGTAAGCAGAATCAAGACCATCTTCTTTCTTCTTATGAATTATATCCATAAGCTACATGTTTAATTTTCACTGGAAGTCTGGAAGCTCAACATCGTCTTCCAACTCTCCTTTCTTGTATAAAGAACAAGCTTGATATAGATACTCCCTAATAATAATTAAACTTCTGTCAGGCTTCTTGTAACGTGAAGAGATGTATTTATAGTGGACTGCTTTTGGATTATGACTCATCTGGTTGAGAGCAAATAATTTTGCACTGGCCATTGTTTTTGTCTAAAATCGTTTGGCAGCACAATGCAGTTGTGATTTCAGTTTGCATTTTTGTTCTGGCCTTGATATACTTCCTTGGCTTCTTGCTTTTTCCAGTTAGAAGCTTGAATGTCAAGACTCAGATAAATTCTGTTCTGAAAACACTAAAGTTTCAGCAGGGATCAATGGCTGAATTGCATTTTTCTAGATTTTTTTTTTCTTTTGTAGAAATTTGATATATTTGAGGTAAACAGGTGATTGGAAAATGTGTTCACGGAAAACATAGGAATTTTGCTTTGGAAAATTGCTTTCCAAACAAAGCCAATGTTCAACTCACAATCATTCGCATTAGCAACTGTAAACTTATTGTACTTGTTAAAAGAACAAATCTACATAATTCTAACTTCTTTCATGTATACCAGTTGTCTCAACCACAAATTGATGGCACCAACTCTGCCTTGCACTAGCCAAATCGGTGAAAAACATACACCACAATTCACGCTATCAATAGGAGGATTAAAAAACTAAATTAAAAAACATTAACCAGGAGAAACAAATTAATTCAATTGAGAATTCAAGATTTCTCACTAAGCCAATCTGTCACTACTAAATTAACACAGTGTCAAATATTTAACCTCAACAATCAATTTCCCTTTACCAGAGAATCCTTGTAGGATTAATTAAAATTAACAACAATGTAAGACGTAAAATTTCAATATCAATCTATTCTCCAAAAAGAATGAATGTACTTGACTAACCATAGTTATGATCACTCCCACTGAGTAGTGAAAAAGCATAGAAATTTCACTTGAACTCAAAAGTCGGTGGCAAAGGAGCATCAAAGCTCTCCAAAATCTCCGTCTTGGCTCCACTCGTTTCTTCCTCTTTCTTTCCACCACCACCAAACCACCCTCCAAACCAGGACGCTGACCCGGAAGCACCGGCTGTCTCCGGCAGGTCCTGATTACCCTGATGACCCATGCCAATAGGCACGCTACTACGATCAACATATATAATTTGTTGCTGTTGAGCTGCAACGAATCGATTTACAGCGATCTGAAGGCCTTCTATGAGGGCCAATAAACCTCCACCAATTAAAGCAGCCCGAGAAGCGGAGGCAAAGCCCTGGCGCATTTGTAGGAATCCCCCGGTGAAGGCCCCGGCCATGATGGAGTTCCACGGATCCTCCTTTTGGCGGAGGTAGACGAGGGAGCAGTCGGAGAGGGAAAATAAGGCACCCCAAACGGCGAAGCCGCCGGCAGTGGCTGGCGTTTTCATGCGGGCGGTTTGGTAGGCGCCCAGGAGACGAGATCCTCTTGGGGAATTCTTTAGGCCTTTGAGAAAGTAAAACGCTCCGCCCCCTACGGCACCCATGCCAAAAGCGCCGCCGATGTCATCTAGTATACGATCAGGACAGGGGTCCCGTTCCATGGTGGTTAACGGAGAAGGAGGAGAGCGGGGCCGGTGGAGAGTTTTGAGAGGGTTTTTGAGCGGGGAAAATTGCACGTGTTATTAGCAAATTAAAGTGTAAATAATAACATGACACTTGGCGCAACACTATTGGTGGCATTGAGTTGGCATAGAAAATATGTCACGAGAAAATAAGTTAGCCAATTCATACCAATCGATTAATGAATAAATTTTAATATGCAATTGATTATCATGTAAACAATTCCAATTTCTTACCAATGCCAATTAAGTTATCCATTTCAAACATACTGATTAATGAATGAATTTCGATGTACAATTGATTATCATGTCAATAAATTTCAAAATTTTTTTTACCAATGTAGTAATGTTTTGAATATCTAACATTTAAAATTAGAAAGGAATAATTGCAGTTTTGAATAATTCTTAATTTTTTAAAATGGAGTACAAGTCATTTTCAATTGGCCCTTAATTTGGTAACTGCGAACGAGCAATTTTTGCGATAACTTAAATTTCAATTTAGCCACTTGAGATATATCTACTAATACATTGATTTATGATTTTTACAATGACTTAAAGGTTGAGTTTAGCATGCTCAAATATATGCATTAATTAATTGATTTTGGTATGAAACCAATTATCATATTAAGAGCTTCACATTTTTTGCAAATGCAACAATAGTAAAATGCCTACCCTTTTTTATGATTGTAATGCTATTAAAATATTTGTGCTCTTCATTGATTAACATTTGTAAAAAGAAAGTTAAAAGAATAAACACAACTTTGAACACATGTTTTATATACTTTTTTGATATTTTGCTTCATAATATTAGCTCCATCAAATTATACAAAGTGCTTTTCATGCTTTATATGCTCTCAAGCTCTTTCTTAGAGGGATTTTTTTTGTCTTTTTGACACTCTCTTTCTTAGAGGGTTAACTTCATTAATTTAGAGGTGTTGCAATGGTCCTCAACGGCTCTGGTGGACAACCGTTTGGGCCTTGTATCCTAAATTTCTGTCCAGCTGATTTTGCTCCAACTCTTCCGTTTAAAAGCGCTTTCCTTTTCTTTCAATTGCTTGGCCCAATTTAATGACCAGTGACAAACAATCCATGAAATTGTCTCCAAGACCGAGGCCTTTCCTTAGATTCAGGAAAAAAGAAAAAAATCCAAAAAAAAAAAACAAAACTCGTTAAGCAAGTGACAAACGTAATGATGGTTCAAATTTGAAGCCATACAATTGGTGACTTTTAAATTATAGTGAAATTGAAGTAAATATATTTTGTGCTTTCATCATACTCAGATTTTTTTTTTAAATTTAACCAATACTATATATGAAGGAAGAGGGGGTTTTGTTGTAAACAAAAAAATTATCACTTAGGTACTTTCTAAACTACTCTTGATAATTATCCACTTCTAATATGTCTTTTTACTAAATAATATTTTTTCTAATTATTGTTCTAAAATTCTTTTCTAGAATGTGAGATGTGAAAATTAAGATTTTAGGATCTTTAAATCTTGATATCTCAACGATAAATTATGATTATAAACCTACCATATAATTATTTGTCACTATGTTTTATTTTGGTGAATTTTTTACAAGTCTATTGTGAAATATAAAATCAATTCTCCTTAACATGTTTTCGATAAATGTACTCAAAAAACTTTTACAAATATTTTTCCCATTAGTTACACACATTGATGTATACTTTGGACACTCATATAAATAACGATAGGACTGATTTAGAAATGCTCTCAAATGTATCCCAAAAAAAAAAGTTTTTTATATCCAAATAGTACAAGCCCAGTTCTGTACTTTCCTTCAATGTCTTGAAAATAAGACTGAACCAGTTGGTTCGATTCGCAAATCGGTTATATCTTGGATTCGGTTCAATAATTAATTCAAAAATTTAATTAAATGGATCAAATTCACTCAAGAATCGAAAAAAACTGAAAGGTTCAACTGGTTTCACTAATTTTTGATTTTCTAAAACAAACACATCAGTTTATTCAAAAATTTTTAGTATTAAAAAAAATAAAAATTGATTAAATGAGCTGAACCAGCCGAACCGCGAACCGGAAGCTATTCGCCTTCACTCGTCGGTTCGGATTTAAAAATATTTTGCTTTCCTTTCAATTTCTATATTCTTTCTTGAGAGCTTCCAGGTAACTGCAGTTCTGCAGTACTATTTTAGCTTTATTTCAGTCAAATGGTATCAACATGCACGGTCTGGACTCCAATATTTAATCAAACAAAATAAAACTTGCAGGTGGCAATGAAAGGGTAGCATCTAAGCGCAGGAGCAAACCAGTTGACTGACTTCTGAATCAAACCCATACTTCTTAAAGACAAGTTTCTCAATCTGTTGTTCTTCTTTCCCCATCCTAGACAGCAAGTGGAGGTAAAGAAAAATTAAGTCTGTACTCTGTTTCATATGGTTTTGGAAATTTTAGGATTATTCAGCTTGATTTCCCTTGTCCTAATGCTATTTTTCTTGCACTTTGGATTGCAGGAGAAAAAGGATAATCCATAACGCCGAAAGAAAATGGCATTTCTGAGAATAATGGGTACTTCTTTTCATCTTAGATTCACCAAAAACCTTAATACTTGTTTGACTTCCTCTGTTTCGAAAATTAGTCCTTTTCTGCGAAAATACTAATTCTGATTCCTTTCTTTGTCGAGCAGTTCTGATATGGGCTGATATGTTGGCAACGTATGTAACGTGGATTATGCAGAAATACTTATCAGATGTTTGGAAAATTGGATTTACTCATGCTGCTGGAATAATGAATGTGTACAATGGCCTTGCTAAATGTGTCCCTCTATTTCTTTTCTCATTTGTTGATTGTGGAGTGGATAATTTCTGGATACTGCTTTTCTCAAGTATTGCCTTTTCTACTGTAAGATCTTCTGCTGGCAAGTTCTTTATCAGTTCTTCCTCCCTTCCTTTAATTCAGAGAAAATACTTAGTGTGTAATGTGTTACTTGATTATTGAAGTGGAGTTTTTACTTTTAGTTTAATTGGACTTTGTTGAATTAAAAATTCACTCAAAATGAACAGGGCTTGGGGTTTCTGTCAATGTCTACACCGCCAGTTTTGCACAAGGCAACACATACCTGTAATGAATACCAGCCTAATTGTATTGGTCACACACAAAAAGCCCTTTTTTACTCAGGTCTGGCGTTGGTCGCTGTTGGAATAAGTGGGCATATTGTTTCATTAGTTACATTTGCATTGGATCAACTGGAAAGGAGGTCAGTCCCAGTTCATGATACTACTTCTCACAGGCGACGAAATAATATGGGATTGGTAATTCAGCTCGCTCGTATGAGGAGGAACAAAGGCAAAAATGATGTTAATTTCATGACAGAATACGAAGACCCACCACCACCACCACTAGTTACTGAAAACAGAAGGCAGCAGCCTAATGACACACTCGAAGAGGATTTGTTGAAACTTCAATTTCAACCATTGGAGGCAATGTTGGAACTTGTTAACAGGCAGAAAGAAAGAAATGGAGGCAGCATATCAGACTTGAGAATATTGGGCTTTATTTTCGTGCTCATTGTTGCAGTTGGTGTACTTATTGGTCTTCCATATGTGAAACCGTGGAAACTCCGCTTTGGAATTCCAGCAATTTGTACCTTGGTGGCAACACTTGTATTCTCGCTGTGTTTTTGTGGATACAAGGACAGTAAACTCAGGTTTGTTCTACACACTCTTCATGCTTTGCCCTTTGTCTTTCATTTGGTTGACCTATTGGCGCCAGAGAAACAAGTTCTTTACAAGACAACAATACTCTGTCATACAAATTAACTCTACAAGCATCATACAATCAGTTTGCTCAAAAGATTGATATAATCTAGATGCCATCTCACTATGAACAGGTGGTTAGTGTTAGTTCTTCACTTTTTAGCTCATCCACACATGATTCAAATTGACAATTTTAAGCTGCAATTGACAAGTTTGTGAAAATTAGATGTACAAGGTATGCTAATGAGCCTAAACAAGGAGCAAACTATCGTTTTGCGTGTGGTTTAATATCTTTAATGAGTCTGAAATTGTGTTCAAACATGGATTGGTTGAGATTTGAGCTGAGTATTAACAAGCTCTTATTAAGCCAAGCTCAAGAAGCTTGATTTACCATTTGCAAATTTCAAGTTTCATCTCATCAAGCCAAGCTTGAAACTAGCTTAAAACATTAACCAACACTAACTCTTGATCAGGCTTTGTTTAATTAAGTGAAAATGACTTTTAAGTCAAGTGAGCTCTTATCGGGCCAGGCAAACTCCATTGTGGTCTTATATAGCTCGGTTCATCTTTCAGCCTTAGTCTCATATTGTCAATGCCTATATGCTCCGGGTTTGACTGCTCCAAACGTAAATGTATTTCTTTGTTTTAAATTAACAGATAATGAATCTGCTGATCCTGGCCTGGTACTGTTTGCTGTTGTCTACTTTCATTCTTTTGTTTCTTTATTTAGGTACTCTGACAGGGCTGTCATCAGATTAAGGACTCACAGTAAAGAGAGACAAGTCCTAATTCGCATGCTTCCAATTTGGTTCACCTGCATAATTTGTGGTGTAGTAACAGCCATTGGAAACACATACTTTGTGGAGCAAGCAAACCACATGAATTACAAGGTTGGAATACTAAAGTTCCCTGATTCAATCCTTCTGGTGCTGTATGGAACAGCAAAGACAGTTTTTAAAAGGGTGTATGACCGTATCTCGAACTGGTTAGGAGAAGCCAGCCAAAAAAAGTATGCACCCGCATTTGGCATTGCATTAGCTACAATATTCTCAGCATCCTGCTGCATTGTTGCTTCCATCATTGAAACTCGAAGGATACATGTGATCAGAAGTCATGGTTTAGTTGACAAACCTGATGAGGATATTCCAATGACTGTTTTTTGGCTTGTTCCACAATTTGTTCTTCTTGGTGGACTAGACGCGTTTTATGAGAACAGTGTTGCTCCATTCTTAAATGATCAGAGTCCTCCATCAATGAAAAAGTACCTTGTCTACCTCAATCCTGGATTATCCGGTCTGGGAGCCATTGGAAGTGTTTTCTCGGTTTATGTGGTGGGTGAAATTAGCAAGAAAGGGGGGAAAAAGAGTTGGTTCCAGCATGACTTGAATCAGAGTCGATTGGATCACTATTATTGGATACTTGCTGGCCTGAGCGGTGCAAATCTCATTTGGTTTTTCTTGACAGCAATATGCATCCCTTTCCCTTACAGGGATCCAGTTTCAAGTGATACACAAGAGACAACCGACAATCAGGACAAAAATGTGGACCAGATGAATACAAATGATGAATTTATCAATTCTCTTATTATAAAGGAAAATCAAGACGTCTTATGAGGATTGAGCATTCAGGAATCAGGCCAGGCTTGAGAGTTTCTCAAACTGGGGGAATAGAAGTCTCTGCCATTCAAGTTTCAGAGTTCTTGTATAAATCGTGATAGAAGATTTAGATACCACAGCATTCTTGTCCATATTTTGCATTTTAAGGTTCAAACGAGCCAGTTCTTTGGTAATGTTTCATCTCATTCTTTGAATGGTAAATGGCCCGAATCCAAACTAGTGTTTCTTTCTTGTTTTACATCAAGAAAGTTGGAGGCTAGGGTTGCAGTATGAGGCTCAGAATTGCTTGCCTCCTCCATTGGTCTGATCAGTTTTTGTATGGCTGTTTCAATATCTTTCAGTCTTAGCCTGCTTTTGTATAAAGCTTGTGCCTTTTCTTTTATCATTCATATAATCAAATCAAATAGAGGAAAGGAATGTGACTTCATACATGTAACAACCAGCATCATGAATTGAATTGGATATTGTCCCATAATGTTGTTTTCTTCAACCTTATATTGATTACTCTTAAAGTAAGTTTTTTTTTTTTTTTTTTCTATCTCTACTAATTGCTTATATGGTAAATTCTTTGTACCTTTTTCAAGTGTAAATCAGTCAATAAATGACTTTACCTTGTACTATCATTTATTTCTCCCCCACCTTCACTTTTTTTGTTGTTTTAATTATTTGAGTAAGATGAAAGAGTATATTTAAAGCTTTGATTCACTTCACATAGAGCTTTAACAGGAGGAAAAAAAAAAAAACTACTACTGTAAGTTGTGAGTTGCACAAGTTCAACCACATGGGCGCAAATAAGAGTCGCACAATAAGAACTTAGGACAAACTTGGCATATGAAGCCAACTAAGCTAGCCAGCTAAGAAGGTAGAAATTTGCTTCATTATATTTCTAGGTTTCTGTCATCTTATTTTTCTTGGACAAACTCCATGTTATATAAGTATCTAACCGTTCACATTAACAGAAAGCAAATACACATAATTACGTCTGCAATGGAATATTCAAGATCAAAATGAGAAGACATCTAAAACTAAAAATTGGCTGAAACATATTTATTAGGGGTAGGCTGGACCTGTAGGATAAACCTGCTCCAGTTTTTTTCTACCTCTGGCGTGTCTCAACTTATTTATTAATAATTTAAGAAGTAATTGGAGTTTTAGACACTTACATTTTGTGGCTGTCCCATTTCACTTCACCATTGTTTAATTTCTTACAAAAAAAAAAAATATTCAAAGAGTTCTCCTCATCCTAGCTAGTGGTGTCTCAGGTTGGAAGTGTGGGACTCAAGTATTGGGTTTATAACCAACTCAGGCCAGCGGAGTGACCTGAATTGGCCAGTAAGTCTCTCCTTGAGTATAGCTCCAGGGATCAAATTCCCGGACTTGCATTATTATTCTTATCGAAGCTCATTATAGGGATTCACTTGATAGAGTTATAAAATAGAAGAGAGATCATAGATGCCAAATGAATTAGCTGGCAAAACTAGCCTGCAGCTGGAAGGTCTTCATTATAGTTTCCAGGTCCTGTAGCTTCGGAATAAGTCATAGTTAACTGTTAAATGGCTAAAATAAACATATCATTATCAGAGTGAGTGGTGGTTACCACTTACCACTCACTTGTCTCTTACCTTGAATTTCTTAGTCTTGCGCGCTAATCAGATTTTCTACGAGCATGTGCATGGAAAAATGTGGATCTTTCACACTCAAATGTATGTGCTAGATTGGCATCACATGACGCATAATAATAATGTTAATCTTCCTACTTAACGTAATGCAAGTTTATAAAGTATGCATGCAGTAAAGAATTGGATGTAAACACGAGAACAAAACATAATTAATAATTTGGTAAACTTTTAATGTCCAATTTTTTGCTAGAACTGCTAATTTTTTTTACTCTTTTTTTTTTTGGGTTGGTCAAATAGGCAACAACTATTTTCTTTTTTTCAAAGTATGGGCAGCTCAGAGCTTTAACCTTTATTTCATGTGATTCTCACAATTAGCTGTGACTGTACTTGAATTTTCTCAAATTACAATTGGATTGAGAGATTTGACGAAAGATTTAAAATTTTTTTTTAAATTCCTATAAATTGTTTGGATTACTTGAGAGACAGTTGGATTTGTAATCCATTAATTATTTAAAAATATCTAAGCATTAAATTAGCTAGTAGATTACAAATCCAAATACCTGTCGAATCAGCCGTATGAGCTAAAGGGATTTCAAAATATTTCAAATCATTCGTCAAATCTCTCAATCCAAATACAGCCACATGATCTTGAAATACACTTCCAATCTTTCAAATATGTGGACGATTGTAAGATTTTCAAAAGGGGTGAATAGTGATCCCAACTTGTTATCGATTTATATTTCTAAATATATGTGTTTACAGAAGCCAGAGACTGTGCGTACATCTGCTCTTTCTTCATTTAAAGAAGAATTTCATATTGATATTTATTTTTATTATAATAGTTCTTTTGAAAATCGGCTGTTATATATTCTGATTTTCACACAAGTGGCAAGTGTGTACATGTTCTTCAACTGTGTAAACATAACTTTTACCCTTATTAAAGAAAGTAAAGAAGAGGGAAGATAGGAACTTACCTTTTTGTTTTTTTTTTTTTTGCTAATATTCAGAAGATAATAAAAAATAATTCATACGAATTGCTAAATATTTTGACCTTACAAACTCTTTAAACATTTTTTTTAATTGGTGTTCACACGAGACACAAACCTTCAACATCTTATTTTTACGCCATTCACATTGGTTCACGAAAAAGCAGTGGAAGTGATCGTTGTTGCCATTGAAAGTTAGCAAGCACTTTTATGTTTGTTATGTTTTTTTTTTTTTTTTTTGTTCCTTAAGTTGGATTTGGCCCTTAATTATCATGTTTGTATGTAAGGAAAATTTTGAACTAAAAACACTTAAAAAAATTTCTGCGATTTTTATGGGATAATTATCAGAAGGGCTTAACTAGTTGTTATATAGTGACGGGACCAGTAGCGGGACTAGACATTAAGGTTTGAAGGGGCAAGATCTTTAAAGATGTGCATTGAAGAAGGTATTCTTATACATTTTAAAAATTTTGGGGGTAAACTCTAATATTTACTTGAAAAATGTTAAAGTTTTTGAGAAATTGTTGGAGGATCTATTAAAGTTTGGGGCAAAATCTAATTTCTATTAAAATATAAGTACAAGGTTTGATTAAGACAAATAGCTATAAAAGAATTTTTCAAATTTTGAGGGGGCAGCAGGCTCTCCCCATCCCCCACTAGATCCCTGACGCCTCATCTAGCAAGGAGAGCCAGGGTGGGTGGGGGGGGGGGGGGGGAATGCGAGGTGAGGGGAGATTTTTCCCATCACTCTAGAAAATTTTATATCGGCTTATTTGACAGGTTTAGTAGTTATTTCAAAACCAATAGAAAGGTCTCGCTTGGTTCATTTAACATGTCAAGTGAAATTCACTTAGCATGTGAATTAGCAAGTGGGATTTTTATATCACGTGAAACTTTTCCATTGGTCCTCGATTAAGGATCAATTACTAGGCATGGCAAGTAGGTACCCCAAATCAATATGCAATTTCTTCATAACTCTGAATGGGGCGGAAGATAGGGAAGGATTAGCCCGCCTAATCCCTTGACTACAACATAATTATAAGAAGAGAAGTACTCATAAATATCTGTCGCCAACAAAGTTTACAATATCCAGAAGATCAAGATAAACTCGAAAAAAGATTAGTGCTAATTTATCACGTGAAGCATAAGTTGTAGGTTTAGCTGCATATTAGGAGTTTAAATCTCTGCACTTGCAACAAAATTGAAAAACTGGTGTAACACATCCCTTAGGCGCAGTGGCAGGATCTTCTCAAGCATTTGGGCCTTGGATCAAACGCTACAAGTTTACTTGGAATTAGTAATATCAAATTATCTTTATCTTTGACGTACATCTTTTCACAGGCTTTGTTATCTTTGTGGCCCAAGTTTAGGCGCAAGTGTAAAATCAACGCAATAGCAAAAAATACTCGACTTTTAATCTGATCAAATGCCATCCCCATGCACTCTTTGGACTCCAATATTTATTCAAATAAAATGAACCTTGCAGGTAGTGATGAGAAGCAGAGAAAGGTATCAACTATTGCTAATACACAAGTTGACTACTGAATCAACACTCGTGATTCTTGCAGAAAAGTTCCTCAAACTGGTTTCCCCCCTCTTAGGCCGCCCAGTATAGCAACTAGAGGTAAAGGAAAACTAAAGTCTAAACTCTGATTCATATGGTTTTGGAAATTTTTGTAGTCTTCGGCTTGATTTTCCATCGTCCTAATGCTGTTTCTCTCATACTCTGGACTGCAGAACTGCAGGGTGATCCGTAAGGTCTAAAAGAGAATGGCGTTTGTCAGAATAATGGGTACTTTTTCTCATTTTCAGATTCATCAAATATCTTCCATTTACTTGACATTCTCTGGGTAAATAGTCTTTTTTCTGCTAAAAGTACCAGCTCTGATTTCTTTCTATGGTGGGCAGTTCTGATCTGGGCTGATATGTTGGCAACATATGTAACGTGGATTATGCAGAAGTACTTGACAGATGTTTGGGATGTTGGGTTTACTCGTGCTGCTGGAATAATGAACGTATACACTGGCCTCAGTAAAACTGTCCCTCTATTTCTTTTCTTATTCGTGGACTGTGGGATGGATAATTTCTGGATTCTGCTGGTCTCAAGTATAGCCTTTTCCACTGTAAGTTCTTCCGTTGGAGAATTCTGTCTCAGTTCCTCCTCCCCTTCATCTATTTTGACATCAATCTGTACCGTCTAAGTGAAATTTTCAGTTTAATTGACTTGCTTAAATTGACAATCCGCCCTTGCGAGCAGGGCTTGGGGTTTCTGTCAATGTCTACACCTCCAGTACTGCATAAGTTAACGCATACCTGTAGTGATTATCAGCCTAATTGCATTGGTCACACACAGAAGGCCCTTCTTTACACAGGTCTGGTGCTGACAGCTGTTGGAGTAAGTGGGCACATCGTCTCATTGGTAGCATTTGCCTTGGATCAGCTCCAAAGGAAGCCAGTTGATGATAATGCTAATTATGATAGGCCTCAAAATCTTATAGGGCATCCAGTTAGGCTCGCTCAGATGATACTGAATCAGGGAAAAACTGACGCTGATTCTAGCACAGCATTAGTCCCACCCGCATCAGTTACTGAATACAGAAGGCAGCAGCCAACTAACACTCTTGAAGAGAATTTATCAAAACTTCAATTTCAACCACTAGAAGCAATGTTAAAACTTGTTAACAGTCAGAAAGAAAGAAACGGAGGCACCATTAAAGACTGGAGAGTGTGGGGCATTATGTTCGTACTCATTGTTGCTGCTGGAGTACTTATTGGTCTTCCATATATAAAGCCATGGAAACTCCGGTTTGGAATTCCAGCTATCTGCACCTTGGTGGCAACACTTGCATTCTCGCTTTGTGCACATAAATACGAGGACAGTAAACTCGGGTTCGTGATGCATACTCTTGCATCTTCATGTTTCCTTTCTTCTTGTTCTGTTTTCGAGTTGTTTGGGACAGAGTAACCAGTTCTTGTTAAAGACAGTTATCCATAGCTATACAAATTCCTTCACAAGCAACATCATACTCCGTTGAAATGACCGTGACAATCTAAATACGATTTCATTATTAATGATCATGTATTGTTAATAAGTCTGCCTTCACTATCAAATTATCTGCTTTTGAATCACATAGGAGTGATAGGAGTCAATACCTACTTTTCATGATTGTTTGAAATCTTTAACGATATTGAAATGGTGTTTCCAGTTTGAATTGATCGAGATTTGGGCTATGCTAAAATGAGCTTTTGAGTAGCCCAGCTCAAGAAGCTCGATTAACGGTATGCAAATGTAAAGTTTTGTTTAATCCATCCAAATTTGAGACTAGCTTAAAATATTAACCAACACTAGTTCTTTATCAGGCTTTGTTTAATGAATTGACAAATGAATTTACTTTGAACTGGCATTTTTAGCCAGCCAAACTTGATTGGAGTATCAGGTAGTTTAATTCATCTCTCACCCTTAGTCACCCATAGTCTTACATTGTCCACTGCTATATGCTCTAGGTTCAAGTACTCCAAATGTAAATACACGTCTTTGTTCTGGATTAACAGATCATGGAACAGGTAATTCCCACTATTTGCTGCTGTTTTTTATTATTCATTCTTCTAATTCTTTGGTTAGGTTCTCTTGATAGGGCTGTCATCAGATTGAGGACTCAAAGTGAAGAGAGACAAGTCCTAATTCGCATGCTTCCAATTTGGATCACATGCATAATTTGTGGGGTAGTAACTTCCATTGGAAACACATACTTCGTGGAGCAAGCAAACCACATGAATTACCAGGTCGGAATATTGAAGTTCCCTGATTCAATCCTTCTGATGCTGTATGCAGCAGCAAAGAAATTTTTTAAATGGGTGTACGACTGTGTCTCAAACTGCTTAGAAAGAGCAGGCAGAAAAAAGTATGCACCCGCATTTGGTATCGCATTAGCCACAATATTCTCAGCATTGAGCTGCGTAATCGCTGCCATAGTCGAAACTCAAAGGATACATGTGATAAGAAATCATGGTTTATCCGACAAGCCTGACGAGGAAATCCCCATGACTGTCTTCATTCTTGTTCCTCAATTTCTTCTTCTGGGCGGGATGGACTCATTTTATGAGAATAGTGTTACCCCATTCTTGAATGATCAAAGTCCTCCATCGATGAAAAGGTACCTCATCTATCTCAGTCCTGGATTATCTGGTCTGGGAATCATTGGAAGTGTTTTATCAGTGTATGTCGTGGGTGAGATCAGCAAGAAAGGGGGTAAAACGAGCTGGTTTCAGCATGACTTGAATAACAGTCGGTTGGATTACTATTATTGGGTGCTTGCAGGCCT
Organism: Coffea arabica; assembly: GCF_036785885.1. Taxonomy (NCBI): domain Eukaryota; kingdom Viridiplantae; phylum Streptophyta; class Magnoliopsida; order Gentianales; family Rubiaceae; genus Coffea; species Coffea arabica. Next base: position 52,512,654 of record NC_092331.1, on the reverse strand, counting down.
GAGTACTGCAAATCTGATTTGGTATGTGGTGATGGCCATACTTTTTCCCTTTCCATATAGACAACCAGTTTCAAGGGATACACAAGCTGATGGAACCGGGAAATCAGGACCAAATGAGGGACAGAATATAAATGGAACTGTTATTTCGTTTTTCAAGGCAAATGAAGGCATTCTATGAGAAATGAGCATCAAGGAATCAATCAGGGTCAGGCGTTTTAGTTTCTCAAACTGGGGAAATAGAATATTTTGTAGTATTAAAGTTTCAGAATTCTTGTATGGGTAGTCTCGTGCTTGTGGAAAACTTTTTCTTTCCCAAATTTTTAGTTCTAACTTTCATTTGAACAAACAATCTCTCATGAATGATGCGCGAGTGCTAACTATATTGCGGAATTTTACAATGCCAAAAGCCAATCAACACTCAGCACATAAACAACTTGCCATTAGGGAGTACCATCATCGTTTTGGAAGCTCATTTTCTTGGCGTTTGGACGCTCATTCCTTGGCGTTCAAAATACTATTCGACAATGCCAATGAATTAATCTTTGACACGCTGTCAGTGTAAAATTTTTTTTTACACCATTAGAGGCATATATGTAGAACATAAATTTCAAATTTCTATAGAACTTATGTGGCATGCATCTATGTGCACTTGTCAGATGTTTTTTTTTTTCTTTTTTCACATTGATAATGTATGAAAAATTAATCTTTAAAAATTTGGCAGGATAAATTATTTTTACGGTTCATTGTTTTAATTAAAGCGTAATGCTAGCTATTAACTTTTGAAATTTGAATCCTTGAAATTTTGTTAATTACATATTGTAGTCTTTCAACAGTATTTACACAAGAGTAAATTTTATATACATTGATAGTGTATACGCTATCATCATTGGATCCATGACATATATGCAAAAGTTGAATTTTACATTCAAATTTTACATATTTGTCATTCATCCAACGCTCATAATATATATTTGTTAATATATAGCTATGAAAAGACATTCAAAATCTAGCTGTTACTTACCAAAAAAAGGAAAAAAAATTGGTCGTAGGGGGCACTACCCCTAAGTTTTAAAATATTCTAGATTTTTAAATATAATTCTTATCAATGTAAACTTTTGCTGTGGATTAAGGGTTGAGTACTAACTTACAAAAGTCTTTGGACTTGGTAAAAAAGACAAACTGTCCGAACGAGTGGATTCTTAGTTAAGGTCTAGCAGCAGCTCGTCTGCTTAGGTTTGTCCCACATCGACTGTTGGGGGGGGGGGGTTTGGGGTTAGTGTTTAAGTCTCCTCAGGAACCTCAAGAGTTGCCGGCTTTTATGATTTCCTGTGGATTAAAGGTTGAGTACTAACTTACAAAAGTCTTTGAACTTGGTAAAAAATGTAAACTTTTGCCCTTGTAAAAACCTGAAAATTTGTTTTTATGTTAGATACATTAGGTTTAGGTATGTCAGCATTCATCTCCTCCAAGTAAATTTTCTGATTCCTCCAAAACATATCAAAAAATCTAACTCACCTGATTCAGACACTCCCACATTTAATAGAGTGCAAGTATATGCATCTGTGTGTGTGTGTGGAGTTGAATCAAAACGCTGGCTACATCCTCTTATATTTATGAGTTGAGATCAATCACCATTAAAAAAAAAAAATTAAAACAAGACTATATACATCTCAAATTAAATATGGTAATTGCGGCAAATTTCTTGGAATATCGTCAAAATTAAAAATTGTCAGAAAATTGTTGTTGTTTGAGGGCGGGTCTCGGAATAAGAGGTCGCCACATCTGAGATGTGAGGTTTCTAATAAAAATACTTTTAATTTTCATTTATTTTGGGTTGCTTTAGTTTTGTATTTTTTTTAATTTTCGTAAAGGCTTCGCCGCTCATGAAATGAGCGGCAGCGGCAAAGGAATTGGAACATTTGATCGCTGCTCATTTTATTTTGTCTTTTATGCATCGCCGCTCACGAGATGAGTGGCGATATATTCTCTTTTTTTTCCTTTTTAATAAGACGTAACTTTAATAAAAGGTAACTGCGACGAAGTTTTTTTTTCCCCGTAGAACGTAACCTTAATTAGGCTTAATTAGGATTTAGGGTTTAACATTTTACATGAAATCCTAATTTCCAAACCATCACAGTGTAACTCTGTAACCCTAATTTTAAAATTAAAACTCTTAGATCGTATTACTAAAATTCTACTATAAACTAGAGTTGTCCAAAATTTAATATATGATATTAGAATAATGGTAATTTTATAAATTTAGATGATAATTAAGTATGCTATTAAATTACTAATAAAATTTGCTTAAGTCATATTTTTAAAATTTTTTAACTCTAATGTTAATTTAATTAATGATAAATAATGTAGCATTGAACAATATTTATGGAATGTAATAATATGTATAGAAACTTAAATAATAATAAATTAGGCTTAATAAGCGTTTAGGGTTTAACATTTTACCTAATATGAAACCCTAATTTCCAAACCCACACAGTGTAACCCTTAATATAAACATGAACCCTTTAACGCTAATTTTAAAATCAAAATCCCTAATTCGTATTACTAAAATCCTATTATAAATCAGAATTGTCAAAAATTTAATATACAATATTAGAATTATGTTAATTTTATAAATTTAGATGATAATCAATGCTATTAAAAACACTCTAAAATTTGCCTAAGTTATAGTTTTTAAATTTTTAATGTTAATGCTAACTTGAATAATGATAAATAATGTAACATTAAACAATATTTATAGAATGTAATAATTAGCATATAAACTTAATTGATAATAAAACGAGAGTTTCAAAAAAAAAAATTGACGCCGCAAATCAAATTTGTGGCGTCAGGAAAAAAAATTGACACTACAAATTAGGGGAAAAAAAAGTTGACGCCGCAAAATTTGTGGTGTCAGGAAAATTTTTTTTTTTTTTTTAAAAACTGAATGCCACTAAGCTTAAATCAGAAAGAAGATTGACGAAATTGGTACATTTTAGTTGTAGCTGTCATGTCCGTCCTATCCGTCCTATCATGTCCATGTCGGTGTCGGGAGATGAGCAGTGAAAGCTTGGGAAAAAAAAGCGGTAGAAATTATAGAAAACTAAAGCAATCAAAAATTAAAAAAATTAATTCTAATTTTATTGGTTGCCTCATACCGTAAATGCGGCGACCCTAAAATGGGAACAAACTCCCAGAGCTCACCAATTTTTTGATAGTTTTTTATTTTAGCAATATTCTTAAAAATTCGCCGGTAATTGCTAAAGGTTAAATATCAAAGGGTTCATTTCACATGTTACCCTGCAAGTTGTTTAGCCAGCTAGAAGGTAGCAATTTTTTTAAAATCATATTTCTTGGTTTCTTTTTTTTTTTTTTTTGCGTGGACAAAGTCCAAACTAACCATTAAGTGATTAGGCTAATCATAGTTAGAAATTTGGTTATTATTTGTCTCCTACCCCTTTCTCACGTGCACGATTAGGAAAGCAACTAATATGGTATTATTAATTATGGATCTTTCACACTCAAATGTCTTCTGGATTGGCATCACATGAAATATAATAAATAAAATCGCTCATATTTAGGCAATGCCAATGTATAAGTGCATATGCAACACAAAATTCGAAGTCAGCATGAGAAGAAACTTAAAACTAATTAGTTTAGTGAACATATACTTGGGGGAGGCTGGATTGGTAGGAAGAACCGGCTCCAGATTTATCTACCTAAGGTGTATCACATCTTAGTAATTTAAAAAATATGAAGAGCAAGGACAAGGGTAAAAATATCATAATATTCAAATATTTTTCAAAATAGACATTACAAACGAAATTTTTATGATCGTAGTGGTGACTGTTGTCACACATTGGAGAGGTAAATATGTTCTCCCAAGGGTCGTATATTTCAGATATCATCAATAAAGTGAAAGTTTTCTCTCTCCTAGTATTTACTATTTACTAAAGAGAGTTTTTTTTCTTCTTTTCTAGGCTATTTTTGTGAGAGATTTATTTAGATTTTTATTATTTTTGTCAAATCTAAGAGTTTTTTTAGATCTATATGTAAGTTCTGAAATTCTTTGTGTTTTCTTGTTAGATCTTAGTATTAGTTTTGAAATTGAACCAGTTGAACAGTAGATCTAATGGAATAGACATGCACAAATATTTATGGAGCAGGTTGTAGAATTAGTCAAATTTGATGGTTTGTCACTCACAAGGTAATCTTTCTTATTTTGTAACTCTGATAAATCTAATGCATTTTCAGATTAAATATATCTGTGACATATTTGATGTATATTTTGCTATTAGTGCAACTTTTTTAGTCAAACAAATCGTGTTGGACGATTTTCAACTAATTCATTCATAATATTGGCTATTGTTTTATCAAAGAAAAACTCGAAAGAGAAAAACACTATGACTTGGTGGATTAAATTTCTTTTTTTCTTTCTTTTGATAAAAAAGCAAATTTCATTAGCAAATTTACTGAAAATTATCTAGCATGATTTGATTTTTATCACAGACATTTAGACTAATATCAAGACAAACATGCACTAGAAATAACAAATTTGTAATTTAATAGATACAAAGATCTAAAAAATTACAAATAAATTTGAACAATACAAAGAATTTTGAAATGTTATCTTATAAGATAAATCGCATTTCAATCATTACATTTGCTAATCAACTATTTTAAATCCAATAATGATAATGAAAATTTTCAAGACAAACCCAAGATCCAAAAAAATTCAATAAACCAAATCTAAAATAAATTCAAATCTAATAATAAAATAAAAAAAGCTACACAATAATCTCACTTTGAACTCCTAGGAGAGTAGAAAATTTTCATTAGGAATCCATATGAGAAATAGAAAATTCTTACTAGGAAATCTTAGAAGATACTTTATCATAGAAAACAAAGTGAAAATGGAATCGATTGGAGAATAGTTTCTCTCCCTAAGAGGAAGACTTTTTGAGAAGAGCCAAAAAAAAAAAAAACAAAAACTTGAATTTGTTGAATGCGTAAAATATGGTGGATTAACTTGGAATAAACTTAAAAAAAAAAAAAAAAGAACTCAAAGCCTAAAGTAAGCATAATGTGAGAGTACTTAAATTTACATTTACCTCAAAGGCAATTGAATCGATGAACATAAGATAGGGTTTGGGGTTTTAATTTAATGGTTTAAGTTGAGATCTTAAAATTTAGAGATTTTGTATTCAAATCTCCCTTTTCTCTTTCTGCTTTTCAAATCTCATCCTTCCGAATTTAAAAAAAAAAAAAAGAATAAAAAAGATAGGGTTTGGGCAAGGAGAATTGCACGTGACAATGCTTATGAACAATGTAAAAACTATTATATGCATGTAAGCATCAAATTACAACTTGTACAAGTACATGAATTTGGTACAAATTCTCATATTAGGATGCGGTTTATTGACTAGTGAATGACCCATCGGTTCTACTATCAAGTAAAATCTTGAGAATTGGTCGCTTGATTCAACCACCGATACAATTAGTATAGGAAAAATAGTTTAAAATATCTCTCATATTTTGTTAAATAAATTTTTTCGTCTTTCACTTTCAAAATACGTCCCTTACAAAATTAGATATGTAAAATTTGATTCTGACCTAGAGTTTTGGTCATTTTTTACCCTGAATCTACCCTGTGAATCACATATGTTTATTTTTTTAAGAACAAAAAGGTTAGATCCCATTTGGAGTTAAGCAAATGACCCGATCATATTCATTTTTATCCCTAAAAAATAGAATTTAACCCCAAATCATATTCATTTTTTCTCCTAAAAAATGAAATCTGACCCAATTCATATTCATTTTTATCACTAAAAAAATGGGATCTAATTTTTTTGTGCATAAAACAAGACTGTATGTAGGTCATGTGATAATTTTAAACTACAAAATGATCGAAAACTTAGGTTAGAACCAAAATTAAATAAAAAAGTTAACATTTTAAAAGTAAAGCACAAAAAAATTTATTTTTACAAAATGTGTGGAACATTTTTAACAATTTTCTCGTAAGTATATTATTTTATGGTCTTCTATCACCGTCTGTTCAACTAGTGAACCCCCAAAAAACAGAACAGGGGTTGCAGTTTGTAAAAAGGGAAAAAAAAAAGATTCTCTGGAAAAGATTATAGAATGACTTCTTACATAGTGGTGGGCGGGGTCAGTCAACCTCTAGTCACTAGTGCTACCCAGGCCAACCCGGCAACCCTGATTACTGCCACATCCATTTCCAGTTTCGAGTTTCAATCATCCATCCTAGTACATGTAGCTTAATTTCCGAAGTCATGTAACACCCAGGAAATCCCTGCAGAGTAAGTGATTTTCAGAGATGGGAAATGTTCCAGACTCAGTTTGGGAATTCATTTTGACAAATCTCAAGGAGCAGATTCAGTACCACTATCGTTTGATTACGGAAGCAGAGGGTAACTCTGAGGAGCTAAGGTTATCCATTAACACGCTTAATGGGTTTCTCAAGGAATACACCAAGGAGCGTTATCGTCAGAATGCCTTTCTCAAGAGCATAACTGACGAGATAAGGCATCAAGTGCTTGAAGCCGAAGATATTGTAGAGACGTATATTTATTCTGTTTTGCTGCAAAAAGCTGGAATTAGGAGCCTTCACAAGCTGGGAAAAGGCATAGAGAAGCTTAACCAAATGGTGAAGGATGATAAACTAATATCGGTGCCGGCTGCCCAAGGTGCTGCCATAGTTGACAACATGTATGTTGGACCTCCAAAGAAGAAAGTGGTAATATATATGCATAATATCACCTTGCTGTCACGTTCATGATACTGATATTTCTTCTTTTTCCTTGGGCAAGGGGAGATCTACACTATATCCAAGCCCAAGAATGAACATTCTAAGTTTTAACTATGATTTCTTGAAAATCTTTTCCTCTCTGATTTGCAGAAAGTACATGAATTACCAGTAGTTGTGTCATCTTATGTGAATTTGTTTAAATATTGTGAGCATTAATTATTTGGAAAGTTAAGAAATATCTATTGCTAATCTTTGAATCCTGAAAAGTAATTCTGGCTCCACCATCGCTCTCTGGGCTTAAAGTCTGTAAGGTACCTTATGCAAAAGTTAGCGAACAGAAAACCGATATGTTACAAACATTAAATTTACTTTTTGGGAATTATCAGAAAAATGCTGATTCTAAATGAATTGAAGTTAAAAGTAAACCAGATCTATTTTGCACTTCTATGGATGGTTTGACCAAGAAGAGTTTTATGAATAAGAAGCTGAAAACTCGTGTTCAATTGGAAGAAAGATGTACTGATACAGGTGCACATGGCATAAATGAGAAAATAATCCAATATGAGAACTATTGGGAAAGTAAAACTTTTTATGAGATATGTTGTGAATTGTTTTGGTCAACCTAATTTCTGGTAACGCTCATAATTTTTAAGATTCATAAATTGTCTTAACTATTTAGAAATTAATGCATTCACTTTTTTTGGTCAAACTGCTAATATGGTTGCTAATTTCTTGTGCTTACCAATACCAAGACACCAACTACACATAAAATTGGAACCTACCTTTCTATTCATGCTACCACTCAAAGTTCTTCAGAACATGTCTCTTGTCGAGTAGAACAAGCCAGTTTTGCATGTTCAAGTTCATTTAGCTTTGTCCTTTCTGTATTTCTTTACCATTTTATCATTGACTTGTGCACATATATATGTACTTTAATTTGATACTGCCTCTGTCATTCTAATTTGATTGTAAATGTATCAACAGGATCCCTCTGCAGGCGAAGCCAATGTAGTTGGCTTGGATACTGACACCAATATAGTAATAGACCTTCTGAAGAAAGAATCTGAAAAGTTTGATCCAGAGCAGCTGAATGTAGTCTCCATCATTGGTATGTTTGGTCTTGGAAAGACTACACTAGCTAAAAAGGTCTTGAAAGATCCCAGAATTCATGTTAGTTTCCCTGATCGTGCATTTGTCAAAGTTTCTCAAGATTACAGCAAAACTAAAGTATTCCAAGACATTCTGCGTGCTTTTATTGATATCACGCAGGAAATTAAGGACATGGAAGATGATCAGTTAACTAAAAAAGTTGAAGAGGAGTTGAAAAAAAGGACATACTTGATCGTGTTGGATGATATCTGGATCAAAGAAGCATGGGAAGAAATCCAGGGTGCTTTCCCCAAACAGAAAGGCAGTGTGGTTTTAATTACTAGTCGAATGTATGACGTAGCTCGTTGTGCTAATCCTTCTGGATTTCATCATGAACCGTTTTGTCTAACTTCTAAGCAGAGTAAGGAGCTACTCTTGAGGAAAGCTGGTTTGAAAAGCTGTGACTTGGATCCGGACCTGGAGGACTATGTATCCAATATTGCCAAAAAATGTGACGGATTGCCGCTGTCAATAGTGGTAATTGGTGGAATTCTACAACGTCAGCCAGATAGTATACACTTGTGGGAAAAAGTGTCAAATGGGGTTGATGATTATGTTGCTAAAGATGAAAGGCATAGGGGTTTACTAAGACTAAGTTATGATATCTTGCCTTTCTACTTGAAGCAGTGCTTTCTCTACCTAGGCGTCTTCCATGAAGGCTCTGAGATCCCAGCCTGGAAAATATTCCGATTATGGATTGCCGAGGATTTCATAAGACCAAATGGGAATATGAGTTTGGAGGATATAGCAGAGGATCATTTGGAAGACCTGGTTGCTAGGAATTTAGTGATGGTGGGTCAAAGGAAAACAAATGGTCAGATAAAGACTTGTCTTATCCACGATACATTGCGCAGTTTCTGCAAGGATGAGGCTGTAGAAGAACACCTGTTTCAAGAAACAAAAGTTGATGAGGCTACAACTGTCAACCCAGCTTCAGGTAGTCATCGCCGCCTCTCCATTAAGCCAGAGTTTTTGGGACATATGTTCTCTCAAAATTCTCTCGAGTACGTCCGGTCCTTTTTGAGTTTTGCCGAGGAAGAAAAACCTTTGCGTCCAAATAATGTCTCATCCATTTGTCAAAGCTTTAAGTTGCTTAGGGTGTTGGATGTCAAATCAATAATTTTCCCCAGTTTCCCTACTGAACTCTTTTTCTTGGTTCTTCTAAAGTACATTGCCTTGTATTTTATGTCCGACACTCTTCCAAAGGGAATGTCTAACCTTTCAAAGCTGCAAACTGTCATATTTGAAACTTCATCTCGGATTCTTAAAGTAGAAGATCACATATGGAAGATGTTGCATCTGAGTCACCTGCATACTAACTCTTCCATACTTCTGCCACCATCTCTTGGCAAAGAACACCAAAGTCAGTCCTCACAAGGTCAAAAACTAGAAACTCTTTGTACAATCTCATCGCAGTGTTGCACAGCAGAGGTCTTCCAGAGGACTCCCAATTTGAAAAAACTGGGAATATGTGGGGAAATAGACCGGCTGTTGGAGGCTAGTGGGGGATCTTGTTTGTTTGCAGGTATCTTGAGCTACATACAACGTGTTCAAAATTTGAAGTTAGTGAATGAGGGTAGTAACTTCAGCTTAAATGTCCTTCGAGCAGACAGCTTTCCAACAAAGCTAACAAGGCTGACTTTGAAGAATACAAGGCTTAAAAATGAACACATTACCACTCTAGGAAATCTACAGTTTCTTCAGGTGCTTAAGTTGAAGGATACTGTATTCCAGGAAGGGAAGCTGGAGACAAGAGATGGAGGTTTTCGTCGTCTTAGAGTTCTGTACATTGGTGCAACAAATTTGTTGAATTGGGAATCTTCTGAGAGTCATTTTCCAACTTTGAAATGCCTTATCATCCGTGACTGCAGTCGGCTAAAGGACATCCCATCTGACCTTGGGAAGATAAGAAGCCTCCAGAGGATTGAACTGTATGATCCCACTCCATCATTGCTTGACTCAGCTACAAAAATTGAGATGCTAAAATTAAGAGAAACCCAAGGTTTCAAGCTTGAGAAGCACTTTAGTGGAGGAAAACCTAACAGGTAAATCAATATGAATCGAAATAATGCTTCTTTTAACTCTCAATCATTTCCTAAAGTACTTCTAGCTAGTCATTACGGACTCTATCATTCTGCCTACTTTTCCATGAGCCAAGTATTGTTCTTTGGATTGGACAAAACTGAAGAATAAGTACTTTAAATCTGGAAAGAGATATTTTACCATATGAATAACCAATTTTAAGAGCCGAAGACTATACAATGCAATCATTTGTTTCTTATCACTTAACTAAATATGCATCTTTTATAAGCTATTTCCAAATAAGAATATACATATCAATTTGGTTGGCTGTTGGTAACATTTTGCAATGTAGTTTACTCCTCAGTCTGTTTCATGAGTTGCAATGTAAAATATTCTTTGCTTCAGAGACAACTTACATTGAACATATTTTTGCTCAGTGGAATGGCCCCCGGTGCTGATGGCAAGGAAAAGGCAACTGGGGATATTTTACCAACTGCAGGAGCCATAACCAAGACAACAAGGTATTTTCTTTTTCTTCCATCGAGCATAGGAATTCTCATCAGTCTGTTTGGTTGGCTATTTCCAAATTAGAATATACATATCAATTTGGTTGGCTATTAGTAACATTTTGCAATGCAGTTTACTCCTCAGTCTGTTTCATGAGTTGCAATGTAAATTATTCTTTGCTTGAGAGACAACTTACATTGAACATATTTTTGCTCAGTGGAATGGCCTCCGGTGCTGATGGCAAGGAAAAGGCAACTGGGGATATTTTACCAACTGCAGGAGCCATAAACAAGACACCAAGGTATTTTCCTTTTCTTCCTTCAAGTATAGGAATTCCCATGTTGAAAATCAATAGGTATAGCTAGAATTTTCAACTTTTTGAAAAAAAAAAACTTTTCAAGCAACGTTCATTTCAATATTCTAGTTATTGAAAATACACTAGACAAACTAGAGGTAAGCGATAGATGGAATGGAAACAGTAGAGATGGGTTAGGTGCAACTTAGGCTTTTTGCAATATACCTATGTTTTTCATCTATTTCAGCTCATTCTACAATGTTGTACCAGCAAAAACCAATAGAACATAGAAGAGAACTGATCGACTGAACCCTTTAGCAAAACACTATTAACACTAGAACAGTGTTAAAAAAATGCTAAATCTTGATTCTTATTTTGATTGGAGTACGTATACATTCCCTGGATTAGATTTCTTCATTTTACCTATTCTCTGGTTCTTTTTTTAAGCGCGGAAATTCCACCGCCACAGAGAGCCATCTCAAAACAATCCATTGCACCAAATGTGAGTGCTCAGACTACTGTCCCGATGAAGAAAAGCGAGAAGAAAGGTTTGTTTAATTGGTTGAAGAAAGGAAAAGATTAATTTAGGTACTGCTGATTCAGAAGAGAGGACGGAGGCTTCACTAAACACCAAAAGGTCCTCGACTTTTCATTTTCCTTGTTCCTTTTTTTTTGTCTTTTTTGGAGAAAAATGATAAAGCTGGCAAAAAATAAGTGATGAATTGAGGGCTCTCCTCTTGTTCATGGTCGATCATGCCGTTGCTGGCTCAGTCGAACTACAAATGTATCAAAAACCTTTTTATGTATCAAACGTTGATGTTTTTATGCATTGGTCATAAACCTAAGTCTCATATTTATTGTTGCATTCTTTGGTTTGTTGTTCCGAATTTAGTATCAAATGAAGCGTAGAGAGAATGACTGTGGAAAGGAAGACGATCAACAATTTCTTCATTCTGGAAAAATGAATGCTTTGGCAACTGTTAGAATCTGTTTAGGAGTGTGAATAGATACCAAACGAGTTTACAGAAAATTCTCAAAAATGCACAAACGAGTGTGAATGCAGGTCAAAAGATGGACAAATGCAAAATTCCTGATAAGAGCAGGAGTTTGACAGAAAAAAAAAAAAAAGAAAAAAGATAAGAGCAGGAATTGAAGAAAGATGGACAAAATGCAAATTTCATGTTGTAAAAATATTTTCCGGATCAAAATCCCAAGATTTTCAAATTATTGTATGAAAAAGTGGAGAGGTGCAATTCTAGCTATTGGTCTTTGTTCTGCTAATTGTGTTTTCAGTGTTTTCAACATAAAAAAGTGTTTAATTGAACATGAGGATAAGGATTACTGAGCAGTGCCAAAGCCTCAAGCCAGTAAATGTTCTACGAAAAAACGTGTTTGGATTGTAAGTTATTTGAAATATTTTTACTGTACCACTTTTTGTGATGTGATGTATGTGAGATAAAAAGGTAATTGGGAAGATAAAAAGGTGTATTGGAAATTGTAATGGTGATGTCAATAAATATATTTGGCCAAATAATTGGCTGTCCAAACACACTCATTATTATTATGGAGCTTGTTTATGAAACTCAACTCTGCAGTAGGATCATACACAAGCACTAAAAAGCATTATTATTAAGTTACTGAACCATAGATTTCGAAACGCAATAGAATCTGAGCATCCGTTAAAAGATTTTTTTGAATTTGAAAGCAACATTTAGCCAATAAAAGTTTTAAATTAAGGGTACTAACCATGGTTAGATTTTGATAATTATTGAGCTCCAGCTTTTTTGCTTACCTTTTGGACTTACTCGTGTTTTTAGTACTCCACTTTTTTAAATTAAAGGTACTTTTTTAAAGGTTCAAAACACCAAGATCTGTTATTCAACCAAGGCGGCAGCCGGTGGGGAGAGAAAATGAAAGAAACAGAGAGGACGAAAGAGACGAAGATGAAAAGAACTTAGAGAGGATGGATGAAAGCGATGAAATTGAAAAACGAGAATAATTGAGCTGTCTCGTTCATCCATCTCCTAATCAGCAATATGATAATGTAAAACTGCTACATAATCCTTCCTCAAGGTACGAAATTCAAGGGATTGCACATGGCACTAGGTAATAATCTTTCATCACTGTCAGTGTTGCATTGGATAAATGATAGTTATATAAAATTTAAATTTAAATTTAAATTTTTTCACATATATCATAAATTCAACGATCATACTATATATACTTTTAATATATATAAAATTTAATCAATAAAAAATTGGCTTAAGTCAGCTAATCAGCAAATTTAATGATGCAATGGAAAACATCAACATAATCCTGCCCAAAGACATGAAAGAATGAAAGTGGATTGATTGAACAACGCACTAAGTTGTAGTTAACAACGCACTAAGAATGATTAACTAAGTTGTAGTTAAGTGGGTTTGGGGGGTTTAGTAGTTAAGTGCTGCGGAGCACTTCAAAAGTTGCCGGCTTTTGAAGTGTCTTCGCAGAGTCCATTTATCGAAACACTCATACAAAAAACTGTGAGTTATGAAAGGGAACAACGCACTAAAAATGTTCTGCTAAAAGACATGAAAGATTGATTGAAAGTGGATTGATTGAACAACGCACTAAAAAAGTTCTGCCCAAAGACATGAATGATTGAACGTGGATTGATTTAACGGGGCACTAAAAAAGTTGCGTCAATTATTATGCGACGGTTCACCTACCGTCCAGTGCATCACAATAAGTACAGTGCTTTCTTGTTTTTTAAAGGGATAATTTCACAAACCTCCCCTGAGGTTTATAACAATTTTAGATAATACCCTCCAATTTTAAAAAATTGCACATACCTTCCCTCATTGTCTTAAATGGCAAAAATAACCTTCATCCATTGTTGAATTTAAAGTCTCCATGAAGCGAACTAATGTATTGTAAATTCAATTTAGTAAATCCTTTGAAAAAAGAAAAACAAGAGTGATAAGCTTCTATCTTGTCATAGACTCCCACAAAACCTAAATCCAATCTTACTCCATATAGTAGTGATTTTAGAGTAAATAAAACCGTTAGTTTCCTCCGCACATAGATTCTTATTGAATTAGTTTTGTTGGTCAAGTAGGTATCAGTATTTTTTTAGCGGATAGGAACAAATTTACTAAAGAACTTTATAAAAATATGAGAGTAATTTTTTGATAAGGGCATTTTAGGATTTTGAATGGGGATTTTTTGCTTATATCAGCAAAGTGAGCTTCAAAGTATTTTCTAAGGGAGGTTTCTATAATTATTTAAACCTAAGGGGTACTATATGCAATTATTCCTTTTATGATAATTTCACAAACCTCCTCTGAGATTTTTGAAAATTTCACTGAGCTCTCTTAATATTTGAAAAATTACATTTACCTCATTTGATTTGATAGTTTTCGTAACAAAACCTTAAAATAATATTAACTTGAACAATTTTTTAAATAAATGCCCAAAAATGCCCTTGTGGAATGAGTTTTAATTTATATCCTATATAATTATAAGATTATTCGTATAATTATAAGGAAAATGTGTCAAAATTTTCATGTTTATATCTAATATTTAATAAACAACTATAATAATAATTTTATTACTATGATATGTTATTTTTGATAGTATTTTATTATAAATGTAGATTTATAAGATAAAAAAATGTTGAAATAATTCATTTAGAATTTATAAATTTTTGGAGTAGTGGGATTATCATAATTTAGTAGTATTTTGGGGTCATTTCTTTTTTATTTATTGTTAATTTTAATACCAAAAAATAGAAAACAAAAATCAGCAAAAACATTGGATTACATATGAAATTAATTCATAAAAAAAATCACTAGTTCGGCATTTAGTTATGATAGAAATCTAGAGGCAATAGTAGTAGTTTTACAGTTTTATTGGCGAAAAATTTTAAAAAAGGAATAAGAATGAAAAAATAATTTTAAAACTCATTCTCAATATAAGCATACCAAAAAAGCGAATTTCATTAAAATATTTAAGGATAAAATTATCATTTTAAATGACAAGAAAGATATGTGTAATTTTTCAATTCTCAGAGAAGTTCAGTGAAATTGTCTGAAACCTCACGGAGACTTCTAAAATTATCCCTTTTTAAAAACTTAAAGAGTGTAGTATTTTATTTATCTAATTTGATGGTTCATTTCTAACTCTCATACAAATTCTTTTAAACCTCTCCTCTCTTGTAATTAGTTTAGAGTAGAAGTAGGATAGATTTTCATCGTTGCAGAAAAAAACAAAAGAAATGTGAACTTATTTTGCAGTTCCAATTAAGGATTTCCATGGCTGTTTCATCACGTAAAACTAATATAGCTTTTAATTGACCAACTAAATAAGAGTATTTTGGGAATATCACTTATGGAATTATAATAAATCAAGTAAATTGTATAAAAAATCACAATATTAAACTTCAAAAAAGTTTTACTTGATGATTTTTTACACTATTTAAAAGTTTTATTTGGTGATTTTTTTATACGCTTTACTTGTTTTATTACAATCTCATGATAATACCCCTATTTAATTAGTCAATTAGGAGTCAGATCAATTTTAGGTAGTGGTGTCACCGCGAAAATCCTTAATTGGAACTGTGAAATAAGTTCAAGTATCAAATTAATCAAAAATAAAAGTGAAGGACTAAATTGGCACTAAAAAAATTTAGGAACGAACAATTTCTCCAATTTTAAATTAAGGGCACTAACCATGGTTATGATTGTTGAGCTTCAGCTTTTTGCTGACCTTTTGGACTTATTTGTGCTTTAGCACTCCGCTTTTTAAATTAAAGGTACTTTTTTAAAGGTTCAAAACACCAAGATAAGTTCTTCAACCAAGGCGGGCGGCCAGGCTGATGGGGAGAGAAAATTAAAGAAACAGAGAGGACGAAAGATGAAAAGAACTTGAGAGGACGGGATGAAAGCGATGAAATTGAAAAACGAGAATAATTGACTCGTCTCGCTCATCCATCACCTAATCAGCAATATGATACAATTAGAAATATTTGGATACAAAATTTATCTTAAATAATATTTTATTTATATTATAAACATATTTTTTAATTCACCTTTTTATATTTCTAATCATATTTTTATCTTACATACATCACATCATAAAAAGTGCTACAGTAATTATTTTAAATAATAGCCTATCCAAATAAATCATTACTGCTGGATAATCCTTCATCAAGGTACGAAATTCAAGTGATTGCACATGACATTAGGAAATAAAGTCTTGGCTTAAATCACCTAATCAGCAATAATGTAAAACATCAGGATAATCCTGCCCAAAGACATGAAAGATTGAAAGTGGATTGATTGAACAACGCACTAAAATGTTCTGCCCAAAGACATGAATTGAAAGTGGATTGATTTGACGCGGCACTAAAAAAGTTGTGTCAATTATTATGTGAGGGTTCACATTCCGCCCAGCGCATTACAATAAATACAATTTTTTTAAAATTCAAATAGTGTAGTATTGTATTTATCTAATTTAATGATTCATTTCTAACTCTCATACAAATTCTTTTAAGCTTCTACTCTCTTGTAATTAGTTTAGAATAGAAGTAAGACAGATTGTCGTTGTTGCAGAAAAAAATTTAAAAAAAAATCACTATTGTAATGTATTTCTTGATTGCCGGGGCGGCCAGGGTCAGGTTCAGGCTCAGGTCAAGGAGGAGAAACAGGGATTTTCTATCTCACATCGGAAATGGGAGGGTTGGGTTTAGTGTATATAAGTCCCCTGGACGCCTTTAAAAGTTATCGGCTTTTGAAGGTTATTCGGGGATTCATGGTTTATTTACGCAAAAGTCTGAGTTTCTCTCAACTTTGGAAAAAAGACAGAAAACTCATTCTCAGGGGGTTTGGGAGGTCTTTACTTCTTAGCAGCGGGGCACCTGTGGGATTTTTTATCCCACATCGGAAATGGGGGGAGTTGGGTTTAGTGTATATAAGTCTCCTGGATGCCTTCAAAAGTTGCCGACTTTTGAAGGTTGTTCGGGAATTCATGATTTATTTACGCAAAAGTCTGAGTTTCTCTCAGCTTTGGAAAAAAGACAGGGAGGAGAAAATAAAGAATTTGATGGTTTGAAAGCGACAAAAATGAACACAAGGGAAAAAAAAAAAGTAGAATAATGAACTTTCACATTCATAAACTGTCCAAGTGTTATTTGAAATATTATTTAAAATAATTACGATAGAATTTTTTTTGATATAATATATAAAATAAAAAAATATATTTAAAAATATATTTATGATATAAGTAAAATATTATTTAAAATAATATATTATCCAAACAGAACTATAAATCCTTCCGAGGCACGAAAATCTTTTGACTGCACAGGGCACTGGGCACGCCAGCCTAATGGCATCAATTTTGCTGAGTTTTTGTTGGAATAAACAAAAGGCTCGAGCCATTTGTTTTCTGACAAAAGAAAGAGAAAAGGGCAAAAATTTTTGTAGCTTATGTCTGGCTGTCGAACTTGTACATGGCCACGTGATCATGACTTGACTTTCGTGGTGCAGATAACGGAGAAACTTTAACGCGACGTGTATGTATTAGGGATAATTTCACAAACCTCTCCTTACGTTTCTGACGATTTTAACGACCTCCCTTGAAGTTTATAAAATTACACTTGTCTCTCCTAACAAAATTGTGAGCTCAAATACTTATGTCACGTGAGAAAATTACCCATATACCCTAAGACATTATGTGCTATTAGAAATTAATATTAGACAATTGAGTAATTAGAGTACTAATTAATGAAAATAACTATTACAATTTTCTTTAATGATGAACGATGACTTGTAATTACAAAATAATACCAATTGAAATATTAAATGACACTATTTTGTGATTGATAGAATTTGATAATGGCCAAAAATTAATTATGCACAATGTAAGAAAAAGGACTTTGATAAAAAAAAAAAACAAAGGGCAAAAGAAAGTTGTCACGCTAAATTTTTTTTTTAAACTCTTAAAGTTGTGATAGCTGTAATGTAATTTCTTGGAAATAAAGGAGAAATAAGGGAAAAGAAAGGCAAAATTCGAAATTTTTTCTGTTCAAAATCACAAGAATTATAGCAAATCTCATGTTATGAGAGATGATTAGTTTGTTTTACTAAATCTTGTGATTATTAGTGTAATTTTATTATTTATTTGTGTTATCTAATGTATTGAATGCAAACTTTTTGAGTAGTGAAATATGTGTGTTAATTGTTTCTAACTTTTAATTATTTTCATTCTTTTACTAGTACAACTTATATACATATATAAAAGATATTTATAAAATAAAAGTTTCATCTCTCTCTTTAGAGTACTTTTTTAATGTTACTTTTTCTAACTTGGACTAATTCTTTTAATGTTATTATTTATTTGTGTTATCTAATGTGGTGTGAATGCAAACTTTTTGAGTAGTGAAATATGTGTGTTAATTGTTTCTAACTTTTAATTATTTTCATTCTTTTACTAGTACAACTTATATACATGTATAAAAGATATTTATAAAATAAAAGTTTCATCTCTCTCTTTAGAGTACTTTTTTAATGTTACTTTTTCTAACTTGGACTAATTTTGTTACCAAAGCCTTAATTTCAAGGAAGATTTATGTAATTTTATAAAATTTAGGGGAGGCTAGTAAAATTGTTAGAAACCTCACGAGAGGTTTCTGAAATTATCCCTATATGTTATTAATAGATGATTTTAGAAACATCACCTCGCATTATCATTTAACACTTTTGAACTATTGTAATTATAATTTGAAAAAAACAATGAAGGTTTGGATTTGGAGGGACAAAATATAGCAGCGTGTGTTTTAATTCAAAAGTTAATGTTTGAAAGTTTATTTGAGGTTTTTGCAATTAAACAACAATTATTCTCTTTAAGGTGTTTTGAGTTAATTTAAGGAGCTTTATAAACCATTTATATATATTTTTTATTTTTGCTGTCAAAATTGATGACTTGAAAACTAGAAGAATCCAAAATTCTGAAAATTATACATAAACTTCTTTGTGCTGTTTTCAAGCTGGTGTAAAAATTTATTTTCATTATTGTAAAATATTTCAATTATTTTAACGAGTATTGCACATTATTTATACTTTTAAATACTTCTTGTCCAAACCAATGACACAAAAAAATTATTAAAAGATCTCTCTACTCCGTCATTACTTTTACATTTTCATTAAAAAATCACATCAACCAAACTTATAAAAGTTTAAGATATAAAATTGGTGTATTACGATAGTTAGGAGACCATAAGAAAGGAGCAATTTTGAAATGAGATTATATTTTTCTCTCCCAAATTGAGTTTTTAACATTATATTTTGAACATGAATCATAAATGTTACACAAAAATTTAAATTAGAAAAGTTAAGTGATATTTTCAAAGTTTGGGGATGTTAAATAATACCATTAGAAATCCTAGGGGAGGATTTTCAATTTATCCTCATTATCAAAGAATTAATTTTTCCTACACTAACAATGTATATACTGTCAGCATTGGATGAATGACAATTATATAAATTTTAAATTTGAAATTCAACTTTTACACATATGTCATGAGTCAAACCGTGATAGTGTATACACTATTAATGCATATAAGATTTCCTCATTATTAAATTCGAGTTTCAATCAGTAACACTCTTATGTCCCCTGAAATTTGAATCGGGCCGCAATAATGTCATAATCTTTAAATGATCAACTTACCCGTACTAACTTTTTCACTAGATGTAACACAATTTTGAACTTAGCAAATTGTTATCATTTCAACCATTGCTAAACGCATTTGAACGTGACTAAACTGTATATTTGGCCAGAACATAGATTAAGTATAGACAAAATTAAAGTTTAGCAATAAAATTAGAAAAAAAAAAAAAGAAAGGTTGCATAGTAGTGCAAACAACTAAAAGTGCTAATCTCAATGCTCCTGACAATGCTTATTCGTGTTTGGTACTTCACTTCTTAAATTACGAAATACCTTTTTTTTTGGGGTGGGGGAGGAGAGAAAATTGAGAGGATGGAAGAGATGAAAATGAAAAGAAACAAAGAGGATGAAAGCAACAAAAATGGGAAAAAAAACGAGAATAACTGATCTTTCTAATTCTTGCATCACCTAATCAGCAATATTATAATGTAAAACTAGGGGCGGATTTAAAGTGGAGGCACTGGGGCACAGGTCCTCACTGCCCCTTAAATTCCTATAATACATCTATAATTTTGACATAATTTTAAAGGTGCCTCCAGAATTTTTTTTAGAAAAAATATGAAAGAATGGGTTACAAAATTTATATCATTCACTTTCCTTCTCTAGTTCCCATTTTCCCACCAACAGGGCCAAGTACCAATTATATCAGTCATTCCTTTTGATCCCCACTCCCCAAGTTTCCTTTACTCCTATGGTCCCCCATTTTCCTTCACAACCGACTTCTCTTCTTCCACACCCAAGCCAACTACTTTTTCTTTTTATCACTTCATCCAATTGTCATTTACTTCATTTGTCCCCACTCCCCAATTTCTCTTTCCTCATTTGACTCTCGGTTGTCCCCACTCCCCAACATACATAGGAGAGCCATTTTTTTTCCCACAACCAAAGCTTATTACTCTTTCTTTTGATCACTTCATCCTATTTAGAGATTGCACCAGAATCAATTGATCTTCTAGGACTTGGATCCGCCACATTTTGCAGTTCTTTTCACCAACTTTAGGAGACCATCAAAATCAGGTTCTAAACAATTATTTATTATTATTATTATTTTAAAATTGTCTGCAAATATATTTCTAGAGCATGAGACTATTACTGTTTTAAAGAAATTTGAAAATTGATTAGTTAATGTAATAACTAATAAATGAGTTATTTGATAAATATTTTAACTTGTGAAACGGTGATTTTATGCATGAGACTTTTGTTTTGCTTAAAAAATTAGAAAAATAGTAGATAAAAAATTTTAGTGTTATTTTTATCCCCACTAAGATTTTTTTCTGGCTCCGCCCCTGCGTAAAACAGCAAAATGATTCTTAATCAAAAGCTATCAAAATCAAGTGCTTGCGCATGGCACTAGGAAATGCCAGCCTAACAGCACTAATTTGTTCAGAAAATTAATTAATAAGGTAGATAAAGTATTAAGTCAAGCTAACCTAATCACCAATACAATATGTAAAAAGATAGCAGTGTACAATGATGATCTTTCATATTCATGCATCACAAATTCCAGTACAAGCCTGCCGCAAGATATGAAAATCTATTGATTGCACAGGGCACTAGGAGGGCCAGCCGGCGGCCGGCCAGTCCGATTGCATCAATTGACTGAGTTTTTAACTACTCCCTCCGTCCTGTTTTGTTAGTCTTGATTTTTTTTTCACACAGATTAAGAAAGTGTAATTAATTTGGTTGAAAACATAAATTTAGATTAATAATTTCTTAAAATACCCTTATGCTAATCTCGAAGAGTGCCAATTAATATCAGTTACAGCTAATGGGTTAGTATTGGAAAAACTCAATGTATTCAATGTAGTGGGTTAGTATTTAATAACAATGTATTAATAACAATATATTTAATAAGAGTATTTTAGACAATTTGAAAGATTACTACATTTCTTAATGGGAAAATGAACTACAATTTGGAACAGACGAAAAAGGAAAACAAGACTATCAAAATGGGACGGAGGGAGTAATAGAGAGTGGTTCCTGACCCCATAAACAATAACTAATCTACCATTGTACCCTTATTTCTTGCTAAGGAGTAGGGATGGCAACGGGGCGGGGTTGGGGAGGGGGACCCCTCCCCCGTCCCCCGCCCCGCCTTGCCCCGCTTCCCCCGCGGGGGCACCCGCGGGGTTAATATAATTTTATTATATAATTTTATTATAATTAAATTTTAATAAATAATCAAGTACTAAAATATCAACACATTACCAAATTATTATTCATTGTAATTTTACAATTGAAACTCATAAAAACAATCAAACAGAAGTTATTTGAATACAATCTAATATGATGAAATAAATATAACTAAAATAGTCAAGTTTTCACTTTTAGTACAAATGCAATCACTAATTCATTATTGTGTTTGTGCTTTTTTTTGAGAAAAAAGTGTTATTCTATTAAGTGTAATTAGAAATTTAGTATAAATGTATTAGTAAATTTAGTATAACTAATTAATAAATTCTATTAGTAGACATGTATAATTATTCATAATATTAGTAGACATGTATCAATTATATTACATAAACTAATATACAATATATAATACATCTAACTAATAATATCATTATCATAAGTTTATAACTAATTAACTTACATATTATATATAATTATATATATATATATTTTTTGTTTTGCGGGGGATGGGGCGGGGGTATACTCCCCGCCCCCCGCCCCGTTTCTAAGCGGGGGGAAAAAATTCCCCCCCGCCCCTGCCCCACCCCCCGCCCCAACCCCCGCCCCGAGAGCCCCCGCGGGGCGGGCGCCCACGGGCACCTGCCCCCATTGCCATCCCTACTAAGGAGCACGTCCATGTCCCCATGATCGTGCTTTTCTGGGGCTGAAAGTGGAGTAACTTTAACTCCATACGAGTCCGCGGTAGTTCCTAGAGATAATTTCAAAAACTTGTCTTGAAGTTTCTGGCAGTATCAAAAAAATTTCACTTGCCTCCCTTATTACTATAAGATTTTTGTAATATTTGTAATCCATTTCAAAATATAAAATTAAAATTTTATTTTGGGAAATAGAATATAATATTTGTAATCCATATTTTTTGTATGACCAAATTACTTCTATTAATTTTTGACTATATGAAATGCAATTTTAAATTTGACAAATTGTTATTTTTTCAACTATTGCTAAACCCATTGGAACATACTAAACTTTATATTTGGCTAGAACATAGATTAAATGCAGAAGAAATTAAAGTAGAGTAGGGAGAAGGGTTGAATTGGGTGATATATAGGGAGAGCATGTAAGTGAGAGATCTCGAATTCAAAAGCTCCCACTTATACTAAATAAAAGGAGTTTAGCAACAAAAAAAATTAGAAAAATTGCATAGAAGTGCAAACAAGTAAAAGTGCTAATCTCAATATACTCGTCGCAACGCTCATTATAATATATATATATATATAATATTATTAAATAGGGTGCAAATGTGGCACAAATGTACCAATTCGCACCACCTAAATTCATGAGAATCATGGGAGAATATTGAAGGGATCTTATAAGTATAAGGTTTGTGAGACAATGAATTCTAGTTGGTTGATAATCTAGATGACGGGAGAAGAACAGATCAAAGTTAATATAGTTGTTTTCGGAAAATTCTACATTTGCTTTTACAACCTCTAGTCAATTCTTCTCCATCCTATCATTTTTTCTTATATATTTACTTTATATGACATGACCTAAGTGCAGTACTTTTAATCCATTAAGACCTTGCATATTTTGGTCTGAAATGTAGCATCATCCATACTAGTAGTGTTATCTTGGGGCACCAATTTCATTTCAACAAGTTCATGGACGGAAAGGTTGTTTCTAATATTTGATTGATTATGGAAGGGGATACGATGTACGTATCTAAAGTTCATTTGGACAATTTTTTTTTTTTTTTTTTGGGGTACAAGGACAAAGTACTGTTACTAAGGATCAGATGAAGAAAAAGTGTAATGAAACTTACTAACTATTATACTTATGCATATTGAACAAAATCTTCTCCAAAGCTTGACTAAAAATTAGGATATAAAATACAAATTGGCGCAATTACTGGTATCGATTCATAGGTAAATAAAAACTAGAAAATTGCAAGCTAAATGGCAAATTAATTTCCATTGCTTTCGGTATATATTTAATTGCGATTACATCTGTAAAGCTAAAGGCTAGTTTCAATTTACCCCCCACAAACAAAGTTTTAGGTAGTTACTGTCTTATTTCTAACAAAGATTCAATATATATATATATATATATATATATATATATATATATATATATATATATATATATATATATATTGTCAACTTTTTTGTACAAAAATGCCCTTCTTGAAACTTTCTAAAGGTAGTTACTATTTTTTTATCCGATATCTAATGACCATATATAGCCATTTCGTTTACTTAATTTCTTGACTATAAAAATGTTTTTTAGACCATAACATTCAGTTGAAACCTTTAAAATTTTTTCATAAGGTGAGAATTATTAATGAAGTAAACTACAGGGAAAAATTTTTCGTGTGTCTTATACGTTAACTAATATCTTATGATAATATATATGTTTTTGAGGTACATTTATGAGATGTAAACCAATACGAAATTTTGCGTTTGAATATGTATTATGAAGTTGTAATATAGCTTTTACTGTTTTTACTAGCTCAACCTGCTGTAGCTTTTGCAGCACTGAATATTTTGCTTGGCCTTCGGTCAACGTTCATTTGCTACTATTTTCTGCTGAAAAGGTTTTTTTCTTCTTCATACTTCAGGGCAAGAACTTGAAGAAATCTAAGTCAATTTCAACTCTAGAGGAGAGACAAGAAAAACGATGGCTGATATTCCTGCTTTAGCAATTCTCTTAGGCAACATGATGGAGACAATTTCATACAACACTGATTTAATCGGAAGAGCCATGAGCAATGACCTCAAGGGCTTGTGCGATGATCTTGCTGTGTTGAAAGCCTCTATCAAGCATTACCCTGAATGGCAGAAGGACAAGGGAGCCATCAAGAACTTGGAGAACGAAATCAGGGACGTTGTTTTTGAAGCTGAAAATGCAATTGACACATACATACTTCATGCGTCTAATCAAAGACACAGAGGCTTTCTTGCCAGAGCTTTTCACACGACTGAGAGCGCGTCTGTGCTTCGCAGTTTGGGGAAACGGATTGCACAAGTACGTGCGCAAGTACAGAACATTCAACGAAGCGATTTGCCGAGCATTGGCCTTGATGCCTTGCAATTTGATGAGATCTCCTATATGAGAACCAAGAAACAGGTAAAAGGCCACCTTCCTATACCAGCACTACATAATAATGCGACTGTATTTTGTCTCCCTCAGCTTTAAAATGGTTATAGATCAATTTGATCACATAGATAGGCAATATACTGGTATGATTAATTTGAGGTAAGACCAGTAATATGATTGATGTGATATGAAGGGCTGTTAGTGCAATGATATCTCCTTGATTGAAAGCAATTTTATGCCAGCATCAACTAATAAAGATTCTGCTTATGGAATTTACTCATTCTTCTCTCATCAAACTAGTTTGTTGTTTAATATTTTTTTTTTCAAATCATCGTCTTAAACTCAATTTTATCTTTCATTGGTGTCAACATATAATTCCTGGTATAAATTTTGTCTAAGTAGACATTGACGGACCATGCCTTACATTATATGGTTTCTGTATTACATAAGAACAAAGAAATAATGGGACTAAAACATTACATTTGGTCGACGTTTTAGGATGCATCCCTTTTGGTGCATCATTCACTACTTTATTTAGGAGAAAGGGTTCAACAGCCCAGCAGGAATGTGTTGTATGATAGAGTTAGGTGATTTTGGCTATTGAAAACTTTTATGATTTACCAGCAGTTTTGCAACTTATGTGTCAGCTTGCTGGTTTATGACCACTGACATGGGTGTAGCATGTCAAAATTGCCAAGAATTTTTTTATAACTAGACTTAGTTTCCCATTTCTTGAAAATGCACTTGTGAGTCCCTAGTTTGCTGTATAGTTTTTTATCGTTGGTCATTTTCTTCTGTGCTTTCAGCTTTCAATGTCTTATAATTTTCTGTCTGTTGGCAACAGACTCCTTTGTTCGGGGCAGACAAAGTGATTGGCTTCGTGGATTCGGCCAAGGATGTAATCGAACTTCTCACAGGTAGATCGCAGCGACAATCAGACCAATTGGAGGTAATCTCAATCGTTGGGATGCCTGGGATCGGCAAAACAACATTAGCCAGAAAGGTCCTTAGTGACCCAATGATTGACTATGAATTCTTTACAAAAGTATTCGTTCATGTTTCTCAAGATTGGGAGAGAAAAGATGTCTTCCTGAGTATTCTCACTTCATTTACTCGTATCGATGAAGCAATGAATAGGATGTCAGATGATGCATTAGCTGATGAAGTGCGACAGCGTCTAAAATATAAGTATTTGATCGTGATAGATGATCTATGGTCCAATGATGCATGGGACAAATTGAAGTCTGCTTTTCCTGACAACAAGAAGGGTAGCAGAGTGTTAATAACTACTCGAAATGTAGCTGTAGCTCATTATGCCAATACAAAAAATGAACCCTATTACTTGGGATTCCTGTCACCAGAAGAAAGTAGGGAGCTGCTCCGATATAAAGTTTTTGATGGGAATAATTGCCCCGAAGAACTACAGGCATACGAGGCCAAGATCCTGGATAGATGCGCTGGATTACCTCTAGCAATTGTAGTAGTTGCTGGGATACTCCGGAATAACAGCAAAGCTACACATTGGTGGATGAGTGTGGCTGAAAATGTGCATGATTATGTTGCCAAGAATGATGAACTAGGCAATGATGTGATTAGGAGGAGTTACAACCACTTGCCCTACAACTTGAAGCCATGCTTTCTCTATTTTGGGGTTTTTCCTGAATACTTTGAAATCCCAGCATGGAAGTTAATCCGCTTGTGGATTTCTGAAGGGTTCATAGAGCACCAAAGATTCATGAACATGGAGGATGTGGCAGAGTTTTACCTACAGGAATTGGTCGATCGGAGCTTAGTGATGATCGGGCAGAAGAGATCAGATGGCCGAATTAAAACATGTCGTATGAACAACATGTTGCAAGATTTTTGCAAGAAACAGGCTGTGGAAGAAAATATTTTCCGAGAAATAAAAAGGTTTGATGAATCTACCTCTGCACCTTACTCTTCTTCTCACAATGCCCGTCGCCTTTGCATTCATCCCCATAACCTAGAGCATATTAAAGTAAAACCTACCGGTGATTATGTTCGATCATTTCTGAGCTTTGCCAAGGAACAAATTCAGTTACCTCAAGAGCATATCTCATTCATCCCTAAGGCATTTAAACTATTGAAAGTTTTAGACATTGGATCCATCATTTTTAGTCGTTTCCCAGCTGAATTCTTTTACCTCTTGCTATTGAAGTACATTGCAATCTCTTGCCACTTCAAAGTCTTCCCTGGAAAGCTATCTACTCTGCTGAACCTACAAACAATTATAATAGATACATCCTTGCGAGCCCTCGAAATAAAAGCTGACATATGGAAGATGCCACAACTAAGGCATTTACATACTAACTGCTCCACATCCATACCAAAAGGTAAGGAAGACAGCTTAATTAATCCAAACCTTCAAACTCTCTCTATGATATCACCTGAATGTTGTAAAAGGGAAGTGTTTGAAAGGACTCCAAATCTCAGGAAATTGGGCATTCGTGGGAGATTAGGAACTGTTATAGAGGAGATATTTGACAGCTTGTTTAGACTCAATTTCCTTGAAAACTTGAAGCTTCTGAATGAAGACACAACCACCAGGTTAGACTCCCTTCCTCAAGAGTACAAGTTCCCCAGGAATTTAACGAGGCTGACACTTGAAAATACCTCACTTGATTGGAAATATATGTCTATACTGGGAAAGCTGCAGATTCTTGAAGTGCTCAAGTTGAAGAATAATGCATTTCTTGGAAGATATTGGGACACAGAAGATGGGGGTTTTCGTTGCCTCAGAGTTCTGCACATAGGCCGCACAGATTTAGTTGTGTGGAAAGCTTCAGCTAGTAATTTCCCATCATTGAGATCCCTCTTTCTTAGACACTGTGATAGGCTTGAGGCCATCCCATCTGGTCTTGGAGATATATCAAGCTTCCAAGTGATTGACCTTTATTGTACTAATCGTTCAGTGGCTAGCTCAGCTAAGAGGATTGAGCTTCTAAAACTTCGATTAAAAGCAGAGCAAGAAAGCAGCAAAGATAGCTCATTTAAGCTTTCTGTTTATCCTCCTGAATATTGATGGCAAGGTGAACAAGCTGAATCATTACTTCTTCAATGGTCAGTGACATTAATGTGAGTCATACTATTAGTTTTCTCTTTCTTGGTTCCCATATCACCTTGCTATAATGCTATGCATATGTTATTCTGCTTATTTCCTTTTGCTCTTTTGCATCATTTTGTTTCCTTGTCAGCTTATTCCTAGGAAGGAAGTTAGTACAGGACTTGCATTTTCACCAGACAATCAGTATTGCTGATAATAATTTCATTTTTCCCTTGCTTAGATTCCAAAATCAAAGGGGAAGCCTGGTTACCTTTATCACTCCTGTTTTCTTTTTCCTTTGAATATAAAGAATTGTCTTATTTCTTTGATTGAATACGCAGGATGATATCAAATATCTGTATCGTTTTGCTCAGCCCGTTGATGGTGAGACAATCAAGTTGAAGAACATTTCAGGATTTGAAGAATTCACAAGCTGACCTGGAAATTAAAAAATCTCAGCTGAGCATAATTTGTGCAAAAGATCAAAATCTTTTTCATTCTCTCAACTATTTGATTGTCATGGAGAGCTAGTCTTGCATTCACAAAATTTCAGATTGTAAATATGCAAGCCACTCCTGCTTGGTGTAAATTTTTATCTCTTTTGTTTCTTTTTCCGGTGATCTAAATTCTCTTTTTTGGACATCTTTCACGAGTAAGTCTTATATGTACACTGACCTACTGTTGAATCATAACATATGTATAAAGGTTAAATTTTAAATTAAAATTTGATATAGTTGTTATTTATTCAAAACTAATAGTTGATACACTAATAGTGTATGCAAGATTAGTACTGTCTTTCACCTGGCTCAGTAATTTCAAGTTAATGTTCTGTTTTTTGGTCTCCAGATGACACTTGATCGCATGAAAATTGTATTCTCGGTATTTTAGCTTCATCTGTCTCATCCACTCAATTAAATGTGAATACAGGGAGGGCATTAGTGAAAATCTTTTGTGAAATATGGAAACCGTTCTATGCCTGAGCGATTGTATATATCAACTATTATGATTTGAAAACTTACAATGTTTAACCTTGTGATTTGTTAGTAAATTTAGGGGCAAATTACTCATTACCCCCTTGTGATTTTACAGAATGTTAGATAACTCCTCTATGGTTTTAAAATAATCACATAACCCCCTTGTGATTTTATGTAAAGTGAAAAAATTGATGGAACACACAATCAGTTACGATGTTTATACCAAATGCTCTTTAAAAGCGCGTGTAATAAAACCTTAATATCCATATAATCCATTTATGATTTGTATAAATATTCACTATAGTCTCTCTGATTTTTGCATTTATTCACATAATCCCCTTATATTTTTATACATGGTGGTTAGGCCGTTGATTAATTTAGCATTTAAGTAAGGGCACTATTGATATATCAACTAACGACGTTACATAATTATTTTTGATCAAATTTTCACTTTATATAAAACTATAAGTGAGTGAAGTGGACATTTTGAAACGTTAGAGGGGTCATATGGCAAAACCATAGGAGGGTCATTCTAGGTTACTTTGTCGTGACGTGTCTTCTTCCAACTGAAAGTAAAATTCATAATTGAAAATATAAAATATGACCAAAAACTAAAGACTTCGCTATAAGTGTCAAAATTTTGAATGGTACTCTTATTGCTTTTTTATTTGTTGTTACTAATTTTTTTCCTAAGTGCGAAAAAATTCAAAACTATAACTGAATGGGATTACCCTTTTTGTTTTTTATGTGGATTTTGGTTGGCATGAATTGCCATGCCAAGAAAAACGAGATTTTTATTTTCCATGCCATGTGAATTGGATTTGAGATTGTTAGATTTGGATTTTGATTTGCTTTCTGGTGGCCTGAATTATCATGCCAATTTTTTTAAAAAATTTTTGCATAAATGTTATTTACAAGATTATTATTTTTCATGTCATGTGAGTTGAATTTGTTAGTATTTTGGTTAATTTGTTCAATATAACTTATAATAATGCAGTCTTTCTTAATTTTAATATATGCACAATTTTTTTCAATATGACTTATTTACAAACTTATGAGTATTAGTTTAGTTAATGAAAGGGTACAAATTAACAAAAATGTTTAATTATTGTTGTCCTCATTTTTGTTCCTTATTTTATAATTATCCTTTGGCATTAAGATTCTAATATGATGATTCAGGTAGATATTATTGTCAATTTTAATCCAAGTTTCTATAAATCCGTTAAACAAATTCTAGAATGAAATCATGACTTTGATCTTTGACTCCACTTCGTAAAAACTGTGTGTTAGCACATGAAATCATATGTGAGTCAAGTGCCCCTTTGACGAAAAAGTTTTTTTTTTTTTTCAATAATCGAAATTACTGGAAATCAAACAACAAAGTTAGATTGACGAAAAAGTTTTTTGACAAAAGCCAAGACGGCTTTTCTACGGGAGTCCGCAGCTGCCTCTTTGGACATTGACAAATATTTGTGTGTGAGAGAAGATGAGATTACTATTAATCACACAAATATGAAACACCTTCGACTCGTATATTGAAAATGGTACAAATTCTACGAAGAAATGTCTTTACAACATCCAAAGTACGCTCTCACTAGTTTTTCAAATTTTTTTCTCACTATTCTCGCCCCTCCCCTACTAAGGGGAAAAAAAAATTAAAACATGATCTGTGACACTTATATTTTTCAATTTTTTTTTCTCTTTGATAAACACAGCGTACTATGCTTTTCGTACGGCAAAGATTATTAAATAAAAGTGCAAGATTAAGAGTAAACCAAACTATTCATCTTTAAAACTAATCCAATTTGATTGTCACAAAGTTAACATGGTCTGAGCTAATCGGTGACAGAGCCAGGGACTTTTTCTTTGGGAGTCAAAATTTTCCCTAACAAAATTATTTTAATAAATTATGTTCAAAATAATTTTCATCTATTTAAATATATGACATCTAAAAATATCAAATATCAACTTTAATTATAAAGGTATGTTTATTTTATAAATATGCAACACAGTCATAATGAAAATTAAGATAAGAAATAACCTTTGATTAAATATTTTATAACATCACAAACCATCCAAGTTGCACATTATGAGAACGTACTCCAATATGTCGCCTATGCAATATATATATATATATATAGACACACACACACACATATATAACTATGTGATATAAAAGTAACTTTTTTAATTAAAAAAAAAGATAAAACATACTTTGAAATTTTAACCTTTTTCTTAAAAATAAAATGAGTTTTACGTTCTTTCATATAACTAAATTCATTTATGATTGAATCAGTGCTAAATTTTCCAGCAACTTCCTTTTCTATGTACACAATTAGGCAATATATCATTTAAGAAATTATCTTTCATCTTGTTTCGAAACTTTGTCTTGATTATTTTCATAATTGAAAATGCCTGTTCTGTAATTGGATGAAGAAGAAGATAAGCAAGTCTAATCAATTGAGCTAAATTGTATATTTGTATACTAGCCAACACAGTAATTGTTTCTGATGTAACCCATTGATAATTATGAATTGGGTTTTTTTTATTATAATATGTCAAATTGGATCAATATACTATGGATCATCAAATTTTATGATTAATTTTTTTTGAGAGTTAAATAATTGTCACAATAAAAATAAATAACTTTTTTTGAAGACAAAAATTAATTCAAAGGTGGCTAATTCATATATACATACATATATATATATATATATATAAACTTTCATAATACAAATTAAAATTATAAAAAAAATTAGAGGGAGCTAACTTTATTTTATACATATATTTACATATTTTGAATTAAAATTTTCAAAACTTACAAGATGCCATGCCTCCCTAGCTCCGTCATTGGAGCTAATGTAGGGTAACAATTAACTTAAACTAATCCATTAAAAAATTGGAAAATGTACTAATTATCAGCTAGTGGCGTCCAGGACTGGGGAAGGCCCGCCTAATGGCCTGATGGCTGATGCCATCAAATTTTTACTCACACGTATTCGTCCTGATCTAAAACCTGCTGTGTAAAGAAACATTTATTATAGGGCAAATTATTTGATTGGCCCTTGAACTCTTTATCTAGGTAAAAATAAGTTTCTCATCTATTTTTCACTGACTTTAAGCCCTCGAACTTGATAAATTGGGCACCCATGACCCTTTTAGCCAGTTTCTCCGATTTTGCAAGCCTAAGGCAAATTCACACGAATGCCAATGTGTTTCTTCAAAGGGCATTTTTGTCCACATATTCTAAGCAAAAAGAAAACAACTCCTCATTCTTCCTTCCATTTTACCTGCCCAAACAAGTTGAAACACACCGCCCAAACAAGTCGAACTACGATATTTTACCTGCCCAAACAAGTTGAAACACACCGCCCAAACAAGTCGAACTACGATAGGAAAGGGGGTAAAAGGGTTAGAAGGACAACCGGACTGGAGAACCACTTTCAATAGCACAACACGGTGCCCAGGTAGTGGTAGTAGAACTGAAGTAGTCACGCCACTAGATTCCCTCCCGCAAACTTCTGCTCTCTTCTCCACCTCTCCCACCTGTCCTTCTCCTCCTCCTTCCACTATGCTTTTTTCTACTATTCTCTCACTCACTTGTTTGAAACATCTCACATGGCTGACCTCCAGCCTTCCGATATCATCCCCCCTATAAGTCAAACCACACTGCATTTTCCTTACCCCTTTTCATCCAAACAAGTCAAACTCTAATGTAATACCCAAATCCAAGTTAAACAATAAAAAAGTTCTAACTTTTAATCAAATGTTGATTATTCGTAAATCCCTATTCGTTTTGGGGAAGCATTAAACCTCCGTTGGGTACGACAGCTTCGAATTTGGGAGCAGAAGCCCAATTAGACCTGACCTGCTTGGTGGCGGGCTTCTTGGTCTTGGTCCTTTTAGTGCAGAAGTCGAAGGCGTAACTATTGGTGTTATCGTGGTGGTAGCTGCGGTCGGGGGCAGGGGGCAGCACAGTTGACGAGGTTGGTTAAAGGTCGGGACTTGGAGGTTTTGGCAGCGAGAGAAGGGTCTCTATGGAAGTGCCAAGTTTTGGAGGGGCGACGAGGATGGTAGGAATGATTTTCGAAAGATTGGTGGCCGATTTCACCTAATCGAACACTGGGGCGGCGTTGTCTCTTGGGGGCTAAAATAGTTGGAGGGGGAGGTGATAGTGGCAAAGATATCAGGGAGAGGGAGGGGGCAGGGGAGGTGGTGGAGAAGGAGGAGAAGCAACAGAAGAGAAAGGGGCGGGAGGGGCGGGGATGGGTGGTTCCCTTTTTGCTTAGAAAATGCGGACAAAAATACCCTTTGAAAAAGCACACTGGCATTCGTGTGAATAGGCCTTCCACTTATAAAATCAAAGAAACTGGCTAAAAGGGTCACGGGTACCCAATTTATCAAGTTCGAGGGCTTAAAGTCAACAAAAAATAGATGAGGGGCTTATTTTTACCTAGACAAAGAGTTCAAGGGCCAATCAGATAATTTGCCCTTTATTATACCATCTCCAAGGCCGAGTCAACTTTCCAGTTCAATGCACATTATTCATGTAACCACTTCAAGGTTCAGAAAAAGTTGAAAGAATAGTACTCTCAAATTGTTCACTCCCAAACCTCCCGAGAGAAAGAAAGAAGAAATATGGCTAATGTTCCAGATAGTGCAGTGGAATTTCTGTTAGGAAATCTCAAGGAGTTAATCCAATACCAATCTGATTTGATCAGTGGAGTGAAGGACAACGTTGAAGTGCTTGGCAAAGATCTTGAGCTTCTGAAAGCCTTCATCAAGGACTGTACACAGAAGCAAACCAACAGCGCAGTCCTTGAAAACGTGGTCGGCGAGATCAAGTCTGTGGTTTATGATGCTGAGGATGCGATAGAGACATACATAGTTCGTGTTTCCTTGCAAAAACGTAGGAGTTCAATCAGTAGGGCTCTCCACGCCGTTGATGATGCATCAGAACTTCGACGTGGGAGGAAACAGATCGAGAAAGTGACCAAGTATGTGCGGGACATCTACAAGAACATGGTGCCTCTTGGGATTGAATCTATGCAAATTGTTGAAGCCTCCAGCACGGGTCCAAAGAGGGAAAAGGTAAATGACAGCTTGCTTCATTTTCTGTAAGTATGGATTATGAATTTTGGGATGGAAACAGAAAAGGAAAATACGCCAATAAAAGAAATGAATACAGCATTTTTTTTTTAAATTTTTGTCCAACTTTTCACTCCTACCAAAATCCAGAAATTCTTTGCAAGAAAATTTATCCTTTTTGTCACTGCTTTCCTAGAATCAGAAATGGCGACATACGTATATGGGTGCGAGCTGTTCATTTATTTGTACTAGTGAATCCTCTTGTACTCTTCTGAGCAAGAACTACCATTTAGATCTGACTCTGTTGATGGTATAAGATGTTACTTTGTTACCTATATGGTTTGTCAACCTAAACAATTAAAGCAGAGGGCAAAAAAGGTTGGTGACTGCAACTTAAAAATTCAAACTGATTGATTTAATTAGATATTGACTAAGATTTCGATTACCTGAAAATTTGCAACATTTGGGTTTTCCGACAAGAGTTGGCCCCTCCCAATATCATTGCTATACCTAATAGCGTCAAGACCCATTGCAACCAATCAATTTCTTTTTATGGTTATGGTGGAAGACTAGTAATTTCTAGTTCTGTTTTATTCGTATTTGATCATTTCACCATTCAATTGTGTTTGCATGTACCTGATTAATCTTGTTTCATCCTGAACTGGCATCAACTCTTTTTGATGACTTTTCTCCTCATGTAATAGATCGTTATGGTGGAGGAAGAAAATGTCATTGGCCTTGAGGATGAGTCACAAAAAATGATCGACCTTCTCACTCGGGGACCACGGCGGCTACAGGTAATCTCAATTGTTGGAATGTTTGGGCTGGGGAAGACAACACTAGCTAGAAAGATATTCAATGATTCAAAAGTTGCATATAATTTCCATCTTCGAGCATTTGTTAATGTTTCTCAAGAATACAATAGAAGGGAAGTGCTCCTGAGAATTCTCAACAGCTTTGGCCATGTCACTGAAGAAAGGAAAAAAATGCCAGACGAAGACTTGGCGCAACTAATTAATATGCAATTAAAGAAGATGAGGTACTTGATTGTGCTGGATGATGTTTGGACCACGGAAGCATGGGATGATCTCAAGCGTGCTTTTCCTGACGATGGTAACGGCAGCAGAGTGGTTATAACTAGCCAAAACAAATCTGTAGCACTTCATGCTAATGCAGAGATTGGACCCTATTATATGCGATTTCTGCATCCAGAGGAAAGTCGAATGTTACTACGGCATAAGGTTTTCGGTCAGAGTGAACTCCCAGAAGAGCTCGAGGAACATGAAGTACGCATTCTGCAGCGATGCGGCGGATTGCCGTTAGCTATTGTCGTACTAGCAGGTATACTGTTGAATCATAGACACAACCTTCGCTGGTGGGAGAGGGTATCTGAAGGTATGACAGAATATATTGCAAGGGATATGTCGCAAATGTTTGATGTAATCAAATTGAGTTACAATAACTTGCCTCACCACTTAAAACCATGCTTTCTCTACATGGGGGTCTTTCGAGAAGACTATGATATCCCTGTCTGGAGATTGCTGCGATTATGGATTGCTGAAGGTTTTATAGGAAGCCATCAAAGTATTAGCTTAGAAGATCTAGCGGAGTATTACTTGATGGACCTAGTTGACAAGAATTTAGTGATGGTGGGACGCAGAAGTTCGGATGGTCGTATTAAAACTTGTCGAATTCATGACACATTGCGTGACTTTTGCAAGATGGAGGCAAGAAAAGAAAATCTTTTCCATGAAATGAAAGAGTTTTCCCAATCTGTAAGCTCTTCTTCGGATGCTTTCCGCCGCATATGTGTTAATGATTCTGTTTTAGATTACATAGGATCAAGACCATTTGGTCCACATGTCCGCTCTTTTCTCTGCTTTGCCAAGGAAGAAATCCCTATGCCTGTAGAATATGTCTCATCCATCCCTAGGGCCTTCAAATTGCTTAGAGTTCTGGAAATCAGATCAATAATTCTCACTCGTTTTCCTTCGGGCCTATTTCAGCTTATTCTTCTGAAGTATATTGCCATCTGTTGTCATTTCAAGGTCCTTCCTGAGAAAATGTTGGATCTTTGGAACTTGCAGACTGTTATCATTGAAACATCATCTCTTATCCTTGATATAAAAGCAGATATTTGGAAAATGACTCATCTAAGGCATCTGCACACTAATGCATCGGCATGTGTGCAGAAGTCCAAGGACGAGGCCATGAGCAGTTCAAACCTTCGAACCCTTTCTACAATCTCACCAGAAAGTTGCACGAAAGAAGTGTTTGACAGGACTCCTAAGCTCAAGAAATTGGGTATCCGTGGGAAATTAGCTGGTCTTTTCAATGCCAGAGGTGAATCTAGCTTGTTTGATAGTCTTTCCAGATTGCAAGAGCTTGAAAATCTGAAGCTATTGAATTCTGATCAAACATTCGAGTTACAACAACTTCCTTCACCAACCAAGTTTCCAAGAAGGCTGAAAAAGTTGACCCTACTAAACACCTCGCTTGATTGGGTACATATGTCTACACTGGGGAAATTGGAGATGCTTGAGGTGATCAAATTGAAAGACAATGCATTCAAGGGAGAAAGATGGAAAACAGAAGATGAGGGTTTTCCAAATCTGAAAGTATTGCATATAGGTCATACAGATTTGAAGGTATGGGAGACTTCAGCTGATCATTTTCCAAAGCTGGAAAGCCTTTTCCTACGGCACTGCACTGTCCTTGAGGCTCTCCCACCTGAATTTGGAGAAATATCCACTCTCCAAGAAATTGAGCTGTATTGTACCAGTTCCAAGTTGGTTACCTCAGCAAGGGAAATTCAGCAGAATTTTGGCTCTGACCTTAAGCTCCTCTTTTATCCTCCAGAATAGGGATCTCCACAACAACTAGCTTCCTTAATTGGTTAGCAAAACATTTTGCCCTCTACTCATTGCATTTACCTCCCATGTGTTTTTGATTTCCTTATGTGCACATAAATCTCGTTTCTTCATCATTTTGGTTGTATGCAACTTTTTTTCAATTTTGTTTTGCATTTTCATCCAACTGTACAGTAATAAACTTAACCACTGAGATTGGCCCAATGATCAAGGAGGAGCTTTTGATGTTTTCTCCATTGCCAGGTTCAGAGTTTGAAATCTAAATCTTGCAGTTGGAAGTAGGAAAAGATGTAAGGAGGGGTGGGAGGATAAAAAGGGGAAAAAAAAAAAGAACTTACTTCTAGAGGCAGAGCCAGGAACACCAACAGGGGCTGTCACCCCGCTAAACCTTTGAAACAATTCATTTGGACCTATATAATTTATTTTAACTCCTTTTACCCCTCAAAACTGTTGTTGAATATCTTCACCCCCGGGTGCCAAAAACAAAGTTTCATTTTAAACATATTTCTATTCTCTCTCCTCTTTAAATACATTTTTGCTCCATCAACTTCCTTTAAGAACAAATAAAACTGTACACTTTCAAACTTTTTCAGTAAAATGTTAGTAGGAAAACTATAATCAAATAAATTTATTTATGATTTTTTTCCATTTTATGGGAATAAAACAGGAAAGGAAAAGGCATATTTGAAGAATGTTTTTAACGTCATCATAATTTGAACCTTATAACATCTAAAATGTAGTTTGAATAATACCATATTATTTACAAATAATTACTTTTTTCTATTTGAAAACCATATGGCAAGCAAGAAAAGGGTCAATTCATGTTAAGTTTCATTTGGAGTACAAATTATCTTTTAAAAAAAAATATATATATATATATTAAATATAAGCATGAAAATAAAACTTGTTATATATTACCTAGATAACTCATATAAAGATTTTCTTATATGCTAAATTCCTCCACCCCTCCCCCTCTTATCAAATCTTGGTTCCGCTATTGCTTACTTCCTAAATTAATATCTCGTAGATACCCTTTGACTTTAATTCTGCATGCGAATTTATCAGCACTTTAACTATAAAGCTTTTTGCGTAAATAACTCATGTGCAAGCATTGATGCTTTGTGTTTCCCTTTTCATTTTCAGCAGGTCTATCTTGAAGAAACAAGGCCAAAGAGCCATCATGCCATGTGAAAGATTCAGAAGCAATTAAGACAAATTGGTGGTAGTTTTCTCAGTGCCTGGATATATATAATCTGTCTATTTTCTAAGGATTGCGGTCATAAAATTCGACTTCTGCCCGTGTATAAATTTTGGGGTTTCTTTCTTATATTTTTCCTTTTTTCTCTTTTGGTTGTGACGATTAATAATGCTCCCTGGCTAATTTGCAAATTCATTCCATAATATCTGTTTTTAAGGTCCTCTTCATCAGCGACTTGCATAAGATAATCCCATCATATATGCGATCAATGAAATTACGGACAATAAGATTTCATTCCTTGAATTGATGAGGCCTACTACTTTTCCATAACTTCTCTTTTCATAATATTAGATTCATGGGTTTATACAATAACTATTCTCCAAGAAATTCTCTCACCAACACTTGATTAATTTCTAAATTCACCACTTAAAATTTTCTTTCCTTTTGTTGTCATAATTTCTGAAGCCTATCCTAAGAACAACGCATATTCTGATAAACATTTCCATTGTAAAAGGAAACTAACTTCCACAAAATTATCTCCTAACATGAAGCATCAAAGCTAGTTAAATTCCTATTTTATTCTTTTAGGAATTCTCTTAATTACATAAATGGAAGCAAGAATCATATAGATTTGATGGTTAGAATATTTTTGGGAAAGCATTAATCTTGATGGGGCGAAGGGTCACTGGAGGGGGCCCCGAAGGGTGAAACTTGCATCTGATTCTAGATCGATGAATGGCCTGAAGAAGTGCAAAAACAGAGAGCAACAAGTCGTGGATGTGATCAGTGAACTACCGGATGATATTCTTCGTTGAATTATATCGTTTCTGCCGCTTAAAGCTGCAGCGAGAGTAAGTGCTTGATGTTGATGCGTCCAAAGCGTTAGACAAGATGGCAGGAATACAAGCCATATCAGTGAAAAAGCATAGCAAATTTGCAAAAGGGTAAGGCTCAAGTATATTAAGCGGGTGAACAATGTGCTGCTATATATCACACAAATCCTTGACATTGCTTGATGAATTCAGGGTTTGTTTTGATTTGGACAGACATTCCCATGAACATTGACCAGTGGCTTCAGTATGCCTTTGCATGGCGAGTTGATTGGCTAGAATTGGACTTGTTAAGAGTTTGACGAGCTGTTTCGTTGTTACTTTAACGCGTATACTTTTTCACTTGACTCCATTGGCCTGAGCGGTCATGCTGGTGAATCTGTTGAGTTCAATTCCCTCAGAACCCTGAGTTTGATGGGCGTGAAATGTGTCCGGCAAAATTCTTGAAATTCTACTTGCACAAACTACCCATTGCTTGTTTGTGTGACTAGTAGTGCAAGGCTGTTACGATTTGATAAATCTTCAAGTCTCAGGTCCATCTCTTGCAATGTTGCAACATCTGGAGATAGTTTATTGTACCAAATTAAAATCGGTCATTTTCTGGGATACAAATCTAGTCTCACTGCAATTACTCAAGCGCACTCTCTAGTCTCTAGTGCTTGATAATGCCCCCGGGCTACTTAGCGAAGGATGCTGTTTCTTGGCTTTCCTGCTCTGCCTGTTGAACCTGGAGGTTCTTACCTTATCCACCTACTTGTCTTATGAAAAATTAAAGCTCCATGAACTTCCTCGCCTACCTAAGCAAGCAACCTTACTAACTAATCAAGCATCAGAAGATGTTAGCTTCATTGGATTTACGTCTTTGATCAGGACATCACCAAACGTGGAGAAGTTTGAGCTGAAGGTAAAATGGAACCCGGATATTGTAAGAAAACTCAATCAGAAATTCAAGAAAGGTGTCAGTTGTCCGTTCCAACATCCTAAAGTGGGGGATGTTATGGTCGTCAAAGTGGTCTCGAACTTGTTAGGTACTTCCTAGAAAATGCAGTGTTGGCCCATTTTACAATAGAGATGCTATAGTCATATGCTTTTCGCGCGGGTCTTATATGTTTGTTACGTCAAAAATATAGATGTTATCTCATCCGTACAATTTGAAATTAAGCAGCGTTGGCCCATTTTAGGCAATTTATTATTTGAGACAACCGTTCCTATCCTTTGTCCGGTGCTCGTTAACTAACTACTTACATTGTACCCCATAAACATGTTAATTTACAATTTCCACTTGCATTGACCTGGATGAATGTCAACCTCACAGTAGTACTGCATATTTCACAGCATGCATGTGAAAATCAGGCCAATCCATCATTCAAATTTGTGGGAAAGCTGAGCATTTGCTTCCCGATAAAGGGTAAAATCCCTGGACTATTATCACTAATTTCAAGTAGAAGCAGTCGAATCAGGTTCAAGTCATTTTGAAAATCATTGGGAAAAATAAGCATATTTCCCTGATGGAAGGTAAAATCCGAGGACTAAATCACTCAATTTGCAGTTAGAAAATTGTCCAAGTCTTCATGGTCAATCCTCAGACATCTACGTGCGCCCTTTTAGATTGTTGCTGGACTCATAGGCCATTGATTAATCAATATGAAAAGCAGCTTTCCTGACAGGTCGTTGAATCTGTGCAATAATAATAATAAAAACCTAAATACTATTAAAAGCAGTCAATAATTAATTTTAGGTACTGGAGCAGAGACTCTAAGTGTGCAATGGGTTACTTGATTCACCCTGTTTCCGAAGAGTTTGCTTAATCCGATATACTAGAATTAATTAGTTGACAAAAATTACTAATTAGTAGACAGTGACGAGTAGGGTCGTCTCCTCAGGGACTGGAAATATTTGACTCTTTTAAATTCCAATGGGTAAGGGGGAATTTCACCAGAATAAAACTAGAAAACAATTAAACAATTCAACTAAAAATAAATAATTAATTAGCACGAATATAGCAGGAATTATTTAAATTAGATTGCACGTTCCCCTAATGTGTAAACACACCAGTTGCCACTAATATTAATCAATCCAATAATTACGGATTTAATTGGCTAAATTGGCATGAGATTAATAAATCACATTGAACATCGGGCCATTGACATCCAATTAATAAAATAATCTCATGAAAATTCAAGTAGACAACGTGTAAATATTAATAAATTAAAGAACGCGTGAAAACTAATTAGATCTCACAGATTTTCGAGACTGCACCGTTGAGTTGATCCTTGACTAAATGAAAGGTTTAGCCATGACGCATAAATAAATCTCTATGCAAATTAATGGATTGTAAAGGCATTACGTTTTTTACTAGAAAGTAAGGAATAAAAGATGTTTTTTCCGTTGAAAAATATTCTCGAACAGTTGGCGCGTAGTTGACAAAGGGAAGGAAAGGAAAAACTAAAACTAAAACTATCCTAAGAGCTAGTGATAAGAGCCGCCTATTCGTCTGTTTCTTTTTAAAGCCAAAGATGACTAACGCCTTTCCTATCTTCCGTGGTCCCCACAAATTAGCCACAAGCCCGCCGAATTCTTCTTGTTTTCAAGCCTCCGTGCGTTACTTTCTTTTTTTAGCCGAATGACTAGTGCTCACTTTTCCTTGTCCTTGGTCTCCCGCGGGATTGAAGAAGCTAAGCGCACAAGATGGGCCCTACGAATTAGGGGGCCAAAGTCTCCAAAAGAACGTTCTGCCGCTCCAATCCCCTGTCACTTCTTCAGCCAAATCCGTTTCTTTGTCCCTTGTGGGCCAGGTCCATGGGACTTTTTTGAAGTCTCCCACTTATGAAGCAAGTCCCCCTTTTTTGTAGTTTTCTGCTCCAAATCTCTGAAATTAATTCCAAATACCAAGAATGAGCAGATATCGACGATTAACATAATATTTGACAGGAATAAAAAAATTAATAATAAAATTACTAACAAATAATATCCTATCATTTCCCTAGGCAGCCCGAATTCAAGCTTATCCAGCTGCAAATGACCTTGAAATTGATATGGGCAGCAAACAATTTCGAAAGGCCGAAAATCCCTGTTGGATGATTTGAGCTGTAATTGTTGGGCATCTCAGAAACCCGCACCGGCATCAGTGAGGGGCACCTATAAGTAACACATTTTGAACGAATAGACTGTAATTTCATTGGGACGAAGACCGTGCACATTTCGTTGGGATTAGCTCACTGATGCAGCCATAAGTTTTTGGGACTCTTTCGAGATTCTACTTGGCAAAAAATAATTTGATGCATAATCTTTTCAATTAACCAAAAAAGAATTTGATCATATCATGTCTTTCTTAAAACATCGCAAGTTTTTGCCAAGTGCTGGGAGCTGGGGATGTTATGGTCGTCAAAGTGATCCAGAAAATGCAGTTGCCCTTGAGAAGATGGTAATTGATCATCTTGATCAGCTGCTGAACTTACCTTGGCATCATCCTCAGAGAGAATTGGCAAATTGAGATGGAACAAGATGCCAAACCTCATAGGTAGTAGGTACCTTGTAGCTTATTATTCTGTTATTTGAGAATAATGGACAAAATTTCACAAACCAATTTCAAAAGCCTCAAAATTATTGGGAAAAGTGAGCATATGTTCCCTGATGAAGGGTAAAACCCCAGCACTAAATCACTAAATTTCAGTTAGAAAGCAGTCAAATCTGCATGGTGAATGGTCAGACCAGACCACTAAATGTGGCTGCCTAGATTATTATCAGTGTATCCGATCTGAAAATTGATTGCCCGCATCCAAGAATTCTGTTTATTTTTTTTTTCTCGTTTATTATTTTGGATGAAGAAATTTATGAAAAAGAAAAAATCACTACATTAAAAGATAGAAGATGTTAAAAGCGCATTTTCAATTGCTTACACGAATGAATTCTTAGGAATCACGCATTCATGGGAAGCTACTAGTAGCAAAATTCCAATACGAGCCTCCTCTGTAGTAAGAATATAGAGATTTTATTTATTGAATCGTTTCGGTTATTTTTCTTTTTGAATCTCTCTCTCTCTCTCTCTCTGTGGATAAATGAGAGGTTTTAAATTCATAACTTTTTATTTACAATTCTTTCCATTTTACCACTCAACCCAATCCTCCCCTTATTAAATTCATAACCATATTATTGTAATGCGTCAGAATTTCCATAACTTGACAAGATGAACTCTGAAAATGCTTCTGACACTCTTAATCTCGATTATATTTAACAATTTTCCAAATATATCTACATATCTATGATAGGCCACTCCCAGGCCTTCTTAGACTTGGTGGTGCGGGAGGTCAAGGATTCGAATCTTGCCTTCTACCAAAAAATTGTCACAATATGTGACGGTCTTCATTGGCCATTTTCGATGGAGTTTTTATTCACATCGAATTCCCTCCCCCTCCCCTCTAGATTAGGTTAGATTAGCTTATAGGAATCCTATTGTTACGACAAAAAAAAATACATATCTATGACAGGATCTCGCTCGACAGATAGGAACAGAACAGGTGTAGAAAGGAATGGCAGGGTTAAAAAATACATATCTATAAGGGGTTTTGTTAAAACATGTTAGGGCACAGCTGACACGTAATTGTCTGCCTCATCAATTTGGTAGCCCTTTGGCGTTTGCCTTGTCTCCTTATTTGCTCCTTAGAAAGGTACATGGAGCCTCTTTTCAATCTGACCGGCAGTTCTCGCGAAGACCGTGCACATTTCGTTGGGGTTAATTTTATGATAAGAATAATTTTTGTATAATCTATTTAGTGAACCAAAGAAGGCCTTTCTTGTATCATGTTAAAGAGCATCGTTTACTTCATTTTAAGTTGACTGACCAAGATTAAGAATCCTTACTGGCAAAAAAACGTGCCACAATTCTGCTGCCCGAAATAATTGGAGTATATTTTTGGCTAGTAGTATCTCGTCTCCTTGACCAAAACGCTTGTTATTTTATTCTGTCCACACCTAAAAATTTCTTCGTTTACACTTCAACCATTTATATAAAATTAGATCATCACGTGGCCCCATTAGACTTCTTTTTTTTTTTTTTTGGTGATACGATAGAATTTCTATAACCTAAACTAGTCTATTCTAAGGGGAGGATGTGGAGACTCGATGTGAATAGAAACTCCATCGAAACTGATCAATGAAAACCGTCACATATTGTGATAAATTTTGTGACCGTCACAAATTTTGTGGCCCCATTAGACTTCGAAAGGGCGCTTTCTTTGTTTTTAGGAATTCAAACTTTCTATTGGAGAAAAGTCAGCATACGTGTACAACTTCCACAAATGGAACTTTTTTTTTTTTTTTTGTCAAAAAACACAAATGGAACTTGTATGTCTTTTTCCATCAACTAAGAACGAAAAAAGAAAATAAATAAAAGAAGGAAATACCCGTGTTAGAAAATTTATCTGGGGAGGTACAACTATGTCATGCCTTTTTTTTTTTTTTTTCAAGTGTAAGTATTGGAGTTTGAACTCGAGATTTCTCACTTATATCTCTTCCTTTCAAACTATTCAATCTATTCCTCTCTCCTCCATCATGCCCGGTGACAATAGGTCTAAAAGAAACAACTCGTGTATTTAAACATGGCAATTCCACTTGAGATAAAGTAAGTTATCTTGCCAATAAGACATGAAATAAAATAATAGT
Source organism: Coffea arabica (assembly GCF_036785885.1). Taxonomy (NCBI): domain Eukaryota; kingdom Viridiplantae; phylum Streptophyta; class Magnoliopsida; order Gentianales; family Rubiaceae; genus Coffea; species Coffea arabica. Next base: position 52,468,300 of record NC_092331.1, on the reverse strand, counting down.
AATATTATTTCAATTATTGCAATATTTTATGCTCGAAGACCTTCACAAGTTGAACAGATTTTTACAAAAAGAATGATTAGTGGACATTGCTCCAATTTGTCAATTAAATTAAGAGTTCACATCATGATTAACAAGGTCATCTACCATCTTTCATGACATGGATTTAATTGCCCTCAGGGGCTTGGTCTGGTGGTTGAGATTGCTGAAGATGGAGATTCAGGTCCCTGGTTCGAACCTTGCTGCCAGCAAGTTGCTGAGGGTGGTGAATAGTCTGCGGGGTCCACTCCCTGCGGGACACACCTAAAAAACAAAAAAATGACATGGATTTAATTAAAACAGATGGTTAAATGAAGCTAATGCAATGAATTAAAAAAGCTGGGAATTCCCTCACGTTTGATTTATGGCCTAATCCAGATAATTGAACTGACGTATATGTATATTATTATCGTCAAGATTACTAAGGCTTTTGAAATCAGAATTTCATCAAGTTTTTTTTTTTTTAAACAGTGCTCTCTCTTTAGTCATAAAAACTTATTTTAAGTTTTAGCTTCTTAAGTTAACTGAAATTGGACTGACATTCTACCCCCATACACGGGGTTTGTCCAAAAAAATAAAAAATAGATAATTGAGATTGGTCAATAGAGTATTGAGCAAACAAATGTTTTGCTTAATCTAAAATCATACAAAAAAAGGAAGTGAAGGCCTCACTGAAGTAGCCTCAAGAAAAGAAGATTTTATTAGAGGGACACCAGAATTTTTTCTTCATTGTCAATTTTAATATGGTAATTGACTTGAGATTTCAAATTCAGCGAAGTACACTATTGAAACTACAATCGTACTATGATGGGAAAATGCATACCATATAGATATAGGTTTAACCTCCCAATTTCTAGAACCCATAAATTATGCTTTAAAAAACCACTACAATAGCTTGAGGCAAGACCCAGACAAAAGTTTTTCAAAGAGGCCCATTTCCGAGAAAGCAGAGAGTTTCCTTATGCAGCCTAATGATGGCACTTAAGGACAGAAATTTCCAAGATTGGTCAAGTGTAAATGCAGAAATTTTGCAGGTGTGGACGGATTAGAACAACGTGTAATATGGTCAAGGAGACGAGATTCGACTTGCCAAAGAACAACTTTGGCTACTTCAGTCCTGAGTTAAGGCTACTTCAGTCCTGAGTTAACCAGCAGCCTTTGGCAATGCATTAAGGCTTGGTGCCACAATTAAATGTGGCCATGTTTAAAAAATTCAGGCGGGTGTGTTGTGCACCCGTTTGGTCCGATAGTGGTTCAATTCCTTTCGGATTACTTCAAGACCTCTTCCGGCCCTCCCCCTCGCTATAGTGTAGGACGCTATCGTATCGACAAAAAAAAAAAAAAAAAAAAACTTCAATACTGAGTTTCTGACTTCATTTCTCATATGGTTCTAGTTTAGACGAAATGGTTATTTGATCAATACTCTAGCTACCAATCCAAAGTGATTTAGAAGCCAAAACATAAAATAGATTTTTAAGAGAAAGCACTAAGGTTAGAAAAACCTTGATGAAAACTTTTGGACCAGGAGAAAAGGCATGCGAAAGCAAAGAAATATTATACATCAATTTGATTAACAGGATTAGGCAATAATGCAGTAAAAGAATCAGATAATTCAAACTTGAGGGAATTCCCAGCTGTTTTAATGCATTGCATTAGATCCATTTAACCATCTGTTTAATCAAATGTCATTCCACTCACTTAATTGCACAGTTGGCTTAATTGCTCAATTCCACAAGCAAGATTATACAAAGAATTAGTTTTGACGTTTCAATCACTAATGAAATACGAGCTATATTTGTGATCCTCAGCAACCAATAGAAATTAATTAATCCATGTGATGAAAGATGGTAGATAACCTTGTTAGTCATGATGTGAACTCTTAATTTAATTAGCAAATTGGATCAACGTCCACTAATCATTCTATTGCAAAAACTTGTTCAACTGGTGAAGGTCTCACCCACAAAATATTGTGATGATTGAAACAGTATTGTTATTTTATTGCACGTTTTATTGGTAAGATAACTTATTTTGTCTCAAGTTGCAATGCCATCTTTAAATACATGAATTGTTTCTCCTTAGCCCTACTGTCACCAGGAATGGCAGAGTTGTACCTCGCTAAATAAATTTTCTAATACAGGTTTTTCTTTCTTTTATTTATTTTTTCTACAAACATGACCAGCTCTTTTGGTGCTTAGCTGATGGAAAAAGAAATCATTCCATATGTGGAAGTTGTACTCGAAATTGGGATGGAGGTGATATGAGTTCTAAATCATAGTACAGGTCGTTGGATAGTGAATTATTTGGAATAATTTTTTGAAAAAAAAAATATATTGTAACACTTTTTTGATGTGATGTAGATGAAATATAAAGATAATTGAAAAATGTGTTGATGATGTAAGAAAACAAATTATACAAATAATTTACAATCCAAACAAGCCCATTATTATATTCTTAGTCCAACTCAAGTGTGCCGAGATAGAAAAGAATTATTGTAATAATTTTTTATGATGTGAGTGCAGATACAAGTGAGATACAAAAGTGAATAAAGAATGTGCAATGACACTAAAGACAAAAATATATTTAAAATGGCAATATTACCCAAAGTCTATGAATATTTTCTCAGCGCTTCCCCCTGATTCACTTAATTTGGAAGTACTAAAGACAAAAATATCATAAACATTCAAAATTTTAGAAAAATAAAATTGTAAAACAAAAAAGATATGTGACAAAGTGCTAAAAACACATACAAACACACACAAAACCAAAATAGATAAGTCAAAAACAAAATAGAGTTTTCGTGCAATTAGCAATAAGAATTCTGTAAAAGGCAGTCAAACCTAAAAAGGAGAGAAACTAAGAAATAGAAAAACAAAAATAGAAAGCTGCTACAATTCTTATGGCCTCCAGATAATTGTTAGGAAATTGGTTTAAATTCTTTTAGGTAGATTTCTTATTTGGTGTGGGAAGTAGATAGTTTCCTAATTGGATTTAGTTACTTGAAATAGTAGTCAAGTAAAGCTCTATTTAGCAGGAATTAGATGTTATTTCCTACTCTATATAAGTTTAAGAAATAATATTTGTTTCCAATTGTTATTTGATTTTTTTGGCAGTAATGTTCCCTATAAATACGTGGGTTGACATACTACACAAGAGACACACAAGACACACACAAGGAGACACAAGAAGCATTATGTAATTTTATACATGGGGTGTGAGAGATGGTTCTTGGGAGATGAGAGATGGTATACAAGGGTTGGATTTGGATTCAAGTTGTATTCTTGTATAGGGTTTTCCTCTCATAATAAAGAATAGGTTTCTCTCCGTGGATGTAGGCTCAATGGTGGAGTCGAATCATGTTAAATATTATGTGTTGTCTATCTTTCATACTTGTGGCTTGTTCCTCATTAAATTGTTGTGCACTTGATGTCTCAATAGTTGTTTGTTCCGCGCCTGGATCCTAACAAGTGGTATCAGAGTTTGGTTACGAGACTGGACTACTCAAGGTTCGTAGTTGGATCCTAGTTAACTATTGAGATCAAGTGGATTGGTAACTGTTACTAATTGAACAATTTAATGAGTGATATCCTTGTTTCAATGGTTTGGCAAAAAGTATTGATGGTAAAGGATGAAAAGTAGAAAAGTATGGAGATACTTGACGGTGAATCTAAGCATGTGATTCAAGGGTCAAGGAAAAAGTGGAGTCCAAATTGGTGGAGACTTTCTCACACCTCCAACGGTTGATACTTCATGCCGGTGAATTTTAGATTTCGGTTATGTTTTTTGGGTGGTATGGCACGCGTCCCAAAGAAAACATGGAGATCTAATTTTCATGCGCCAGAAGACTCTGACAGTTATGAGTTTTTTGTTTCAGGTGGAGTCTTAGAAACCACACGTGGCGAGACAGTTCTGAGGATGGGAAGAAGTATGGTGATTTTATCACTTGATTGCCTCAATGGTTAGGGTTAGAACTCACAAAAGGGGATCCCGAATTGCAAGTGGTGGTGAGAAAAAATCATGCAAAGGGAGATGGTGAATTGAGTCATCTTCTCACGAGTCAACTGGAGGTTAGATTCGGGGTAACTACACATGTTTATTTGCCGATTGAATTAATTTGGTGTCAAGATTGTATTGGTTCGAATGTGTAGTTTGGTACCATATTATTTGGTAGTTGAAGGTAAATGGTTGCTAAAAGAAATTTTCGCCAAGATGGAGATTTGTTAGGAAATTGGCTTAAATTCTTTTAGGTAAATTTTTTATTTGGTGTGGGAAGTAACTAGTTTCCTAATTGGATTTAGTTACTTGAAATAGTAGTCAAGTAAAACCCTATTTAGCAGGATTTAGATGCTATTTCCTACTCTATATGAGTTTAGGAAATAATATTGATTTCCAATTGTTATTTGGTTTTTTTGGCAGTAATGTTCTCTATAAATAGATGGGTTGACATATTACACAAGAGACACATAAGACACACACAAGAAGACACAAGGGGCATCATGTAACCTTATACATGGGGTGTGAGAGAGGGTTCTTGGGAGATAAGAGATGGTATACAAGGGTTGGGTTTAGATTCAAGTTGTATTCTTGTATAAGGTTTTTCTCTCATAATAAAGAACAGGTTTCTCTCTGTGGATGTAGGCTCAATGGTGGAGCCGAACCACGTTAAATATTATGTGTCGTCTATCTTTCATGCTTGTAGCTTGTTCCTCATTAAATTGTTGTGCACTTGATGTCAATAGTTGTTTGTTCCGCGCCTGGATCCTAACAATAATTACCACGTTTAATCATTACATTGATCTTAATCTAATCGAAATCACATTGGCCCATTAGCACTGGTATCGACTTGTTTTCTCCCCACTGGACTATTTAAAAACCTGTTCCAGGCGGTAGTCTTCCAGCTGAGTTAGCAGGTGAAAGAACACACGAGTTGACTTCTTGCAGAGTTCTCTCAATTTCTCCCCCTCTGGGCTCTAGCGGACCAGGACAGACAGGAATTTGAGGTAAAGAAAACTAAACTTTCAACACCATTTTAGCTTTGTATGGCAAAAATGTGTTCTTCTTGAGCTTTTCTTGTACTAATAATGTTGGTTTCCTTCATCTTTTGCCCTGCAGAAGAAAAAGGTGAATCCATAAGGTTCAAGAAGAAAATGGCATTTCTCATAATAATGGGTAATTCTTCTTACCTCTGATTCATCCACATATTTCTGCTTATTTGACTTGTTCGTCTGTTCGAAATTGGCCCTCCTGCTGGATTAGTCCAATCTCTGGATGGTACTAATGCTATTTTTCTTGCTCTGTTGGCAGTTCTGTTATGGGCAGATATGCTTGCAACATATGTGATGTGGATAATGCAGAAATACTTAACAGATGTTTGGAAGCTGGGAGTTACTCATGCTGCTGGAATCATGAATATCTACACCGGCCTCACTAAATTTCTCCCGTTAGTCTTTTTCATCTTTGTGGATGCTGGCCTTAGTAACTACAGGAGTCTGCTTCTCTCAAGTATAGCCTTTTCTATTGTAAGTTCATCTGCTGGTCAACTCCTTTTCATCTAGTTACTTCATTTAATTGAACCATGATTATACTTCCAGTCCACTGTTAGAGACAAATGATTTAACTCTAATGACTCTTAATTAGCTACAAATTCGCCCCTAACAAACTGAGAATATCGATGTCAATTGTGTCCTTTGATGCTTGTATTAATGCAGTTGGTGTAAACTGTTGAAAAGGAATTGTCTTCAGGTATGAATGATTGCTGGGACTGGACATCAATCATCATTCCCAATACTAGTTTTGTCTCTTTTGAATGTGTGACCATTAGTTTGAGGCCACTGTGAATTTGTAACTCAAGAACATTAGTTAAAAATGATAATTAGTCTCTCTTGAATTTTCCATCTCCACTGGGTGACAGGGTATGGGATTTCTGTCAATGTCAACACCACCAGTTCTACACAAGGTCACAGGGACCTGTAAAGATTATGAGCCAAACTGCCTTGGTCATACACAAAAGGCCCTATTCTACACAGCTTTAGCATTGATAGCAGCTGGATTAAGTGGACGCGTTGTCTCACTGGTTGCATTTGCAGAGAATCAGATTGAAAAGGATCCAAATTGTAAAACAAGCTCAATGTCCTTGGATTGCAAAGGTCCTGATGGAAAATTGATAAAAAGGCCGAGCTTACAATTCCCATCATTCAAGGTCAAGAAGCCGAGCTTACGGCTCCCATAATTCAAGGTCAATAATCAGGAGAGAGAGAAGCAACAGCAAACCGATGGTACTAAAAAGACTGAAGTTGATCTATCACGACTTCAATTCCAACCACTAGAAGCTATGCTAGCCCTTGCGCAAAACCAGAGTGGAAAACTCCTTGGTACTTCTTGTATAATCCTTGTTCCTGTTATTGGTTTAATTGCTCTACCATATATAAAACCATGGTCACTTCGGTTTGGAATCCCAACAATCTGTACATTGGTGGCAACACTTGCATTTGTGCAAGGTACACAATCGTGCAACAAAGAGGAAAATAGACCTGCAGAAGGAAGTCCAGTGACAAATGTTTTCAGAGTCTTTGTGGCCTCCACACTCAAAATGTTTGAAGATCCCAAGCGATATTCAGAGCTTTATGGCAAACAGTCCAAGGGGCTACTCAGGTGTGACAAAATTTGTCCAACTGGTATTTTGTTTTCTACACATTATTTAACTTCCCAAGATTGATTAACTCGTTCGTTTATAAAAACTGGATTCTAGTCAATCATTGCTGGCTCTTGATAGTGGTGCAACAATTTGTATGATTTAATGCCAAATGTAGTAAGAAACTCATCAATTCTGTGCCTGCCCCCTGCTTCCAAATTCCATGGAACTCTAGTTTCTCATTCTAAATAGTACCAATGGCTTATGATAGTTTGCTAAACTCTAATAGTTCATATGCTTTCCAATCAAATATCTACATTGCCATTGGAATGGTTTTAGAGTTGTGAAATTTCCAGCAGACTTATAAGTTTAGATTATCTACGCTCATTTAGTCCAAATGTGAATTTATTATATCCTGTTCTATACTGAGAAAGCATGATGCATTTAATTTTCTCAACTCTAGCTCTAGCTCATTTTTATCTTTTGTTCATTTGGCGCAGTTTCTTAGACAAGGCTACCATCCCATTGACGACTGAAATTGAAGAACCAGAAAAATACAGGTGGAGACTGTGCACTCGGACAGAAGTAGAGGAGACAAAAATCATAATCCGCATGATTCCCATTTGGATCACCTTTGTAATTTGTGGTGTCATTACTTCTGTTGGAAACACATACTTCGTAGAGCAAGCAAACCACATGAATTACAAGATTGGAAAACTAAAGTTGCCCGATTCTGTCATTCTGGTGTTCTATGAAATATCAAAGTCACAGTTTAAGTCAATCTACGACGCCATTGGAAGGTTCTTAAGAGGAGAACGACAAGAAAAGTATGCCCCCTCAATTGGCATTGCGCTTGCTACGATCTTCTCAGTGTTGTGCTGCATAACTGCTGCTGGAATCGAAACTCGAAGGATACATGTGATCAGAAGTCATGGATTGCTAGATAAACCGGATGACAAGATCCCTTTAAGTGCTCTTGTGCTTCTTCCATAGTATTTTTTCCTAGCAGGTCTGGACTCGTTCTTTGAAAACAGTGTTACCCCTTTCTTGATTGATCAGAGTCCTCCGTCGATGAAGAAGCACCTTGTCTATCTCAGTCCAGGATTATCCGAGCTAGGAACAGTCGGAAGTGTTTTATCAGTTTATGTTGTAGGTAAAATTAGTGAAAGGAGAGGAAAATCGAATTGGTTTCAGTACACATTAAATCAGAGTCGCCTGGATCGCTACTATTGGGTGCTTGCTATCCTGAGTGCTGCAAATTTCCTGTGGTTTGTATTCTGGGCCAAATTGTTCCCTCTTAGAGAACCCGGTTCAAATGACAAGAAAGCAACTGGAAATGATATAGAAAAGGCTGGAAATAAAGGAGTTCAGGAAGAAGATAGATATATAGAAGCTGGAAATGAAGAAAATAAGGAACGTACTGGAAATTGAGAATTGACTGAAACTACTGCAGGTTTTCTTACAGATGTATTGATGGCTAATATTGATAGGTTGCAATTTTATCATTTATTTTATTATTAATTTCCCTTATTACCTGATCCGATGTGGATTAATTGCTGGATTCTACTCACTTTTAGTATTTGGCATATATTTCAGGAAATAAAACGAAAATATGATATTAAGTGCCAATTTAACAAGAAAAGAGCACTTTTTACGGAGCTTATTCCAGGGGCATCATTAGCAAAGGAAGACTTTTGCCCATTTTTGTAATTTCAAAAGAAAGGGCACGGCAGAGGCTTCGATTTTTTCTGAGGGGAGCCGCCGCACATGAAAAGAGGCATTGGATAGGAATTAGAATGAATGGTGCAGAGAACAAGCACTAGGGGAGCTTAGCTTTTCTTTTAACTTTTCTCCTTAGTATTTCGTCCTCTAGTGGTTTTTGCTCCTGCGTTTGCCAGGAGCAATTAGGAACAAGCAAATTGGATGATGTTGACTTTTCCTTTCATTCTTAGTTGCTTTTCTTTTCTTTTCGGTAGGAGTAGACAAGGGATGATTTAAATCTCTTTGTCTAGTCAAGGAATAACGGAGGTTTTGGATCGCCTAAAATTGTGAGATCGATTTAATTTCATCTTTTTCTATTATTTATTGGTATTTACATATTCCTTGATTGTAGTGTTTATGATTATTTAATTAATTGATTGTCTTGGATCCGGATAATTAGTTAATTTGGTAATCTACTGTCAATTAAGGTATTAAATCCGTAATTATTTAATTACCTCAAAATAGTGACAACTGGCATGATTAGATTTGTGACAGGAGAATACGCGGGCTAATCTAAAATAACCCTGGTAGTGCGTTATTTGGTTAGAATTAGAGGTGGCAAATCAACCCACTTAACTAGATTTACCCATACCCGCCCATGAATAGATGGGTATGGGTATCTTAAATTTTTGTATATGGGTATAAATGGGTTACCCAATAATACCCATTTATTAAATGGGTATTATTGGGTAACCCATCAAACCCAATTAACCCATTTAAAGTTCTCTTCCCCCCAAGTCTCTTCTTTTCCCCTACCTTTTTTTTTTTTTCAAAATTTTCATTTTGTCATGATGTTAACATTATTATTATTATTATTATTATTATTTGTTGGTTTTATCTTATTATTTTATTTTTTTTTAGTTTGTTAACTTGATCATTTTTTAGCATCACCAATTTATGATAAATTTTAGCCTATTTTCTTATCTTTATAAAATGAAATTTTAAATTTATATATGAAAAAAATGTTAGGGGTTCAAAATTTTTGGACTAAGTTTTTATATTAATTTTTATAGTACTTAATTCAAATTTTTATATTCGTATTATTCAATTATTAAATAATAGGTAATTTTGTGACATAGAGTATAAATGAAAAAAATTGGTAATTAAGTTTATTGAACATTATAAGTAAATATTTAAAACTAATGATGAGTAAAAAGAGTGGTATAAATTGATAACTTAGTTTGCAAAAATGAATTTAAACGAGTTTGCAAAAAGTTAAAATAAATGAGTTATAAATGGGTAATTGGGTTACCCAATTCATTTTTTGACTTACCCATTTATACCCATCTAATTAAATGGGTATAAATGAGTTGACTCACTTATACCCATTACCCATTTTACCCAACCCAAACCCGTCCAAGTCACCCATTTTGACACCTCTAGTTAGAATAGAGCTCCTCTAATACGTAAGGCAATTGAGGAATTAAATCTTATGGGCGTACCTAAAATTATTTCTCAATTAGAGCAGTGATTAACGGGCGTACCTTAATCACCGACACAGTAAGGAGGGGTTGACTGCCATCGCTTTTTTGGCAGTTATAACCTATTTATTAGTAAATAATTGGAATTGCTTTTGTTTTAATGATCAATTAGGTGAACCATTGCTGAAGTTATTTCTTGGTTAGAACTTTAGTTATCATTCATTTGTATTTAGTAAATTATTATTTAATTTTTAGTAGTTCCTTGGATTTTATTTGCATTTATTTGATTGTCACTCTCTGCACAAAAACACCCCCCGTGTCACTGTGAATTTGAAAAGGAACAATTACTTCCAGTCCCTGTGGATTCGACCCTGCTTACCGCTATCTACATAAATTACTTTTAGTTTGAGCGGGTTTTTATTATTGCACAGGTTTCGACAACCTGTCAAATATTACACACTCAGACAAGGCTTGATATATCATCATTAATCAGTATTAATGGATTTCTTTATGAGTCGAGTATAAGCCTCAAAACAACTTAAAGTAGTCCAATTTTCTTTTCTTTTTTTTTTTTCCGTATGAGTGAGCTTCGGGTTGCCAAAACCTGGCTCATAAAGCCAGATTAACAGCCCTATATTATGCATTAAGTTTGTGGTGGTAGCTGTTAAAAGGTAACAACCATGTTCAACGAGTAATTAAATCGCTCTCAACAAACACTGTTTGCTTGCCTAAATATATATATATATAATTTCTAATAGGAAAAGGGCGAGATTTGAGAAGCAAAAAGGAGACAGGGAATTAAAATCTAGAACCATTAATTTTTGGGGCATCAACCTAACCATATTAGTACAACTAAATCATAAATCACAAAAGTGATGAACTTATTACCTTATTATAGGGGAAGAAGGTAAATATAGAAGACCAATTACTAAGTTACTCTTTTAGTTAGATACCAAACATATGTTCTGCTATATTAGTTTAAAAAAAAAAAGATAAAATCAACATGCAAGGAGAAAACCAAATGTACAGCATCAGAAACTAATTGTCCTTCATAAGCTTTCCAACCATACAAACCTTAGCAAACCAGTCAAACACAGCACTTTTTTTTTTTATTTATATTTATATATAATAAAAAAAATAAAAAAAGCAGGCTGAGATTGACAATTGACATGCATGGCGGCAAAGTGATAGAAACTGAAGCATGAAGTACGCGTATAAGACTCTGTCGGGTGAGCCCATGACATGGACATCGGCCGCATTATGTGTAGGGCGTATTTGAGAATTGATTGTCAGCATCCAAGGATTTTCTTTTTTTTTTCTTAATTATTTTCTTGGATAAAGAAAGTTTTGGAAAAAGAAAAAAATTATCAAATTGATACATAGAAGATACTACCAGAGCATTTTTCGTCGCTTACACGAATGAATTCTTAGTGATCACCTAATCAAGGGGAGCTACTAGTAGCAAAATCCTAATAGGAGCTTCCTCTATCGTAAGAGCAGGGCAATTTTATTTAAGAACTATCTTGGTTATTTTTTTAAAAAAAATTATTGTTCTAATGTGTTAGAATTTTACCTTTTTTAAAATATTTTTTTGTAATAGGAAAAAAGTGAGATTTAAGAAATAGGGAAGAAGTTAGATGTGAAATTTTCCTAACTTAACAAGTATGAATTTTGAAATGGGGCAATGGGGCAAATGTCCGTAGCGATGGGGCAAATGTATAATGGGGCAAATGTCCGTAGCGAGAGTGATGGAGTGGGGGTGGGCAAGAGATAGGGGGGGATGGGGGGGGGGGTTTTCTTTCACCCACTCTTAAACGGGGCGGCGGAGAATACTTTTGCCCCATCCTCCGTCTTGTCCCCCATATTAATTAATCAAATATAAATAATATGATTAATACATCTATTTTTTTCATGTTATGTTCGGTTAAATTATTATTAGTAGCAATAATATTAGTTTTTCCTAATAATAGTGGGTCCGTTTGGATTAGCTATTTTTGGGGTTATTTTTCAAAAATAACACTGTAGCATTTCTTTTTTGAAATACAAGTCCGTTTGAATTAGTTGTTTTTAGGGTTGTTTTTCAAAAACTATATGAAAAACTTTTACTGTAGATTTTTTGGGATCATTTTTAGAGGTATTTTTAAAACATATTTTTTGAGTATTTTTATAATTTTTATAATTTTATATTTATATTTATATGCATTTATAATACATTTATAAATATTTATAAATAAATATATTTATATATTTATATAAAAATATATAAATGTATTATATTATATATAATACATAATATAAATACATTTATAAATATATAAGTGTATATTATTATAAATGTATAAATTATAAATGAATATTATATAAATGAATAAATTAATATATTATAAATATATATTAATATTATGTATAAATGTATTAATATAATTAATATGAATGTATAAATGTAAAATTAATATTATGTATATTAATATAAATGTATAAATGCATTATAAATGTATTATATTATATATAATACATAATATAAATGTATATTATAAATATACATAAATATATATTATGTATAAATGTACATTTATATAAATGTATAATATATATAATATATATAATATATTATATAATATATAATATTTATATAAATATATTATAAATATATAAAAATATATTTTAAATAAACTGAAATATTTATAATATGAATAAATAAATAAATAAATATATATAATATAATTAATATTAATTATAAATATTATAATATTATAAATATGGTGTTTATATAATATTTCAATTTGTAATATTTATTGTATATTTCATTAGATAAATATTTATATAATATATAATATATAAGTATATAATATAAAATTTTCAATTTGTATAATATACATAATATTGTATATATATATAATATAATATACATAATATAATATATTATACATAATATACATTTATACATTATTACATATTATGTATATTATATATTATACATAACATTATTATACATTATTATACACAATAATGTACATAATAATGAAAGTACATTAATAATGTATATATTATAATGTAATGTACATAATATATTATGTATACAATATTTATACATTTATGTATACAATATTACATATTATGTATATTATACAATATTATGTATAATATTAATGTATATAAATATTTATATAATATATAATATATAAATATATAATTTTTAATTTGTATATTTCAATTTATATTAATAATATATATAATATACATAATTGAAATATACATATTAAATATGTATATTTGGAGTTGTTTTTTATATAATGTTTGGATGAGTTTTTGGAATTGTTTTTGAAATACACATTTACTGTAGAATTTGGAATGTGAAAAACAGTTTTTAAAAAATAGAGGCAAAAACAAGAAATCAAAACGGACCCAAATACTATTAGTAGTAATAGTGGTGGTAATATTTGTCTTTGCTAATAATAAAGATGCTAAGAAAGAAGAAAATAATAATAGTGCTAAGAAGGGAGAAAAAAAGTGTCTCCATGAGCACTGTTGGGGGGGAGTGGAGGATTCTCGTTTCAAACTCGTCCTGATGTCATCCTTACTTACACTACTAACCTCAACTATATATAAACTTTTTCCAAATCTAACTACATTATTTATGAAGGGATTTTTTAAATTAGGGTACAGGGTACAACTCTCGCGTATTGTTTCACTCGTAAATTTGGCAGCCTTTTGCTGGGGGTGACCAATGTGAACAAGACTTGCTTCCTCCCGAGTCTTCGCTTTGTCTTCTTATAGTTATCTGCCAAATCGCTTTGTCTTCGCTTTGACTGTGATTGGTGCTTTTTTGACGAAGACCGTGCACATTTAATTAGCCATTCTACTTGGCTCATTGATTGATAAAGGGGCAAGTTTTTTTGGGCTCTTAATTTCAAGACTCTACCTTGCCAAGAATAATTTTTTTGTATAATTATTGTTTAAATTAATCTCCTATGTACAAATTGTGTATATATTTGAGAGTGTGTACATTATTACCATTAAATATATAATAATTAATTTCGGTCCTCAAGTGCAATCATTAGGCTGCAAAAGGAGACCCTTCGCTTTCTCGGAAACTCATTTTTGCTTTCTCGGAAGTGGGTGTTTGGATTACACTTCCTTTGTTTTTCTCAGAAATGGGGGTCAGAATTTAAATTTTTGTCTGATACTTCTCTAAAAATACTGAAAATTAGTTGGTTGAAGTATAATTTATCAGTGTAGAACTGAGTGAAATGGAGCTTTGGTAACTAGCCTTTAACCCTTGACCTATTTTGTCATCCAAACTTTGGACGAGAATAATTTGGTGCCTAATGTTACAACATTTAACCACATTTAATATATATAAACTCCTCTTTTGTTAATACAGCTGCTTCAGTTCTGACTTCATTTCTCATATGGTTCGAGTTTAGACCAATCTAAAGTAATTTAGAAAAACCCTTGATGAAAACTTTTGGACCAGGAGAAAGGGAACGCGAAAACAAAGAAATATTATACATCAATTCGATTAACAGGATTAGGCAATAATGCAGTAAAAGAATCAGATAATTCAAACAGACTTGAGGGAATTCCCAGCTGTTTTAATGCATTCCATTGGATCCATTTAACCATCTGTTCAATCAAATTTCATTCCACTCACTCAATTGCACAGCTGGCTTAATCGCTCAATTACACAAGCAAGATTATACAAAGGATTAGTTCTGACGTTTCAATCACTAATGAAGTACGAGCTATATTTGAGATCCTGGGCAACCTTGTTAATCATGGTGTGAACTCTTAATTTAATTAGCAAATTGGATCAACGTCCGCTAATCATTCTTTTGCAAAAACTTGTTCAACTGGTGAAGGTCTCACCCACAAAAATTAATATTGTGATGATTGAAACAGTATTATTATTTTATTGCACGTTTTATTGGTAAGATAACGTATTTTGTCTCAAGTTGCAATGCCATCTTTAAATACATGAATTGTTTCACCTCAGACCTACTAGTGTCACCAGGCATGGCAGAGTTGTACCTCCCTAAATAAATTTTCTAATACAGGTTTTTCTTTCTTTTATTTATTTCTTTCTATACAAACATGGCCAGCTATTTTGGTGCTTAGCTGATGGAAAAAGAAATTATTCCATCTGTGGAAGTTGTATTCAAAATTGGGATGGAGGTGATATGAGTTCTAAATCATAGTACAGGTCATGGGGTAGTGAATTATTTGGAATAATTTTTGAAAAAAAATATATTATAGTACTCTTTTTATGTGGTGTAAATGAAATATAAAGGTAATAGAAAAATATGTTAACGACGTAAGTAAAAAAAAAATGCAAATAATTTACAATCCAAACAATCCCATTGTTATATTCTTCGTCCAGTTCAAGTGTGTCGAGATAGAAAAAGATTATTGTAATAATTTTTTATGATACGATGCATACGATAAGATGCAAAAGTGAATAAAGAATGTGCAATGGGCACTAAAGACAAAAATATATTTAAAATGGCAATATTACGTAAAGTCTATGAATATTTTCTCAGCCCTTCCCCGTGATTCACTTAATTTGGAGGTACTAAAGACAAAAATATCATAAGCATTCAAAATTTTAGAAAAATAAAATTGTAAAACAAAAAAGATATGAGACAAAGCGCTAAAAACACATACACACCCACACACAACCAAAATAGATAAACCAAAAACAGAATAGAGTTTTCGTGCAATTAGCAATAAGAATTCTCAAAAAGGCAGCCAAACCTAAAAAGAGGAGAAACTAATAAGAAATAGAAGAACAAAAATAGAAAGCTGCTAAAATTCTTATGGCCTTCAGATAATTACCACGTTTTAATCATTACATTGATCTTAATCTAACCGAAATCACATTGGTCCATTGGCACTGGCATCGACTTGTCTTCTCTCCACTGGCCTATTTAAACACCTGGTTTCCAGGCGGCTGTCTTCCAGCTGAGTTAGCAGGTGAAAGAACACAGGAGTTGACTTGACTTCTAGTAGAGTTCTCTCAATTTCTCCCCCTCTGGGCTCTAGGGGACCAGGACAGACAGGAATTTGAGGTAAAGAAAACTAAACTCTCAACACCATTTTAGCTTTGTATGGCTAAAATGTGTTCTTCTTGAGCTTTTCTTGTACTAATAATGTTGGTTTCCTTCATCTTTTGCCCTGCAGAAGAAAAAGGTGAATCCATAAGGTTCAAGAAGAAAATGGCATTTCTCAGAATAATGGGTAATTCTTCTTACCTCTGATTCATCCACATATTTCTGCTTATTTGACTTGTTCATCTGTTCCGAATTGGCCCTGCTGCTCGATTAGTCCGATCTCTGGATGGTACTAATGCTGATTTTCTTGCTCTGTTGGCAGTTCTGTTGTGGGCGGATATGCTTGCAACATATGTGATGTGGATAATGCAGAAATACTTAACAGATGTTTGGAAGCTGGGAGTTACTCATGCTGCTGGAATCATGAATGTCTACACCGGCCTCTCTAAATTTCTCCCGTTAGTCTTTTTCATCTTTGTGGATGCTGGCCTTAGTAACTACAGGAGTCTGCTTCTCTCAAGTATAGCCTTTTCTATTGTAAGTTCTTCTGCTGGTCAACTCCTTTTCATCTAGTTACTTCATTTAATTGAACCATGATTATACTTCCACTCCACTGTTAGAGACCCATGATTTAACTCTAATGACTCTTAATTAGCTGGAAATTAGCCCCTAACAAACTGAGAATATCGATGTCAATTGTGTCCCTTGATGCAAGAACTTGTATTAATCCAGTTGGTGTAAACTGTTGAAAAGGAATTGTCTTCAGGTTTGAATGATTGCTGGGATTGGGCATCAATCATTAGTCCCAATACTAGTTTTGTCCCTTTTGAATGTGTGACCATTAGTTTGAGGCCATTGTGAATTTGTAACTCAAGAACATTAGCTAAAAATGATGATTGGTCTCTCTTCAATTTTCCACCTCCATTGGGTGACAGGGTATGGGATTTCTGTCAATGTCAACACCACCAGTTCTACACAAGGTCACAGGGACCTGTAAAGATTATGAGCCAAACTGCCTTGGTCATACACAAAAGGCCCTATTCTACACAGCTTTAGCATTGATAGCAGCTGGATTAAGTGGACGCGTTGTCTCACTGGTTGTATTCGCAGAGAATCAGATTGAAAAGAATCCAGATGAACCTAAAGAGAACGAGCCAAATTGTAAAAGTAGCTCAATGTCCTTGGATCGCAAAGGTCATGATGGGAAATTGATAAATAAGCCGAGCTTACGACTCCCATCATTCAAGGCCAAGAAGCCGAGCTTACGACTCCCATCATTCATGGTCAAGAATCCGGAGAGAGAGCAGCAGCAGCAAACTGAGAGTACTAAAAAGGCTGAAGTTGATCTATCACAACTTCAATTCCAACCACTAGAAGCTATGCTAGCCCTTGCGCAAAAAGACAGCGGAAAACTCCCTGGTGCTTGTTGTATATTGCTTGTTCCTGTTGTTGGTTTAATTGCTCTACCATATATAAAACCATGGTCAATTCGGTTTGGAATCCCAGCAATCTGTACATTGGTGGCAACACTTGCATTTGTGCAAGGTACACGTTCGTGCAACAAAGAGGAAAACAGACCCGCAGAAGGAAATACAGTGACAAAAAAGTACAGGTGGAGCCTGTGCACTCGGACAGAAGTAGAGGAGACAAAAATCATAATCCGCATGATTCCAATTTGGATCACCTTTGTAATTTGTGGTGTCATTACTTCTGTTGGAAACACATACTTCGTAGAGCAAGCAAGCCACATGAATTACAAGATTGGAAAACTAAAGTTGCCCGATTCTGTCATTCTGGTGTTCTATGGAATATCAAAGTTACAGATTAAGTCAATCTACGACGCCATTGGAAGGTACTTAAAAGGAGCACGCAAAGAAAAGTATGCCCCCTCAATAGGCATTGCGCTTGCTACGATCTTCTCAGTGTTATGCTGCATAACTGCTGCCGGAGTCGAAACTCGAAGGATACATGTGATCAGAAGTCATGGATTGCTAGATAAACCGGATGATAAGATCCCTTTAAGTGCGCTTGTGCTTCTTCCACAGTATTTTTTCCTTGCAGGTCTGGACTCGTTCTTTGAAAACAGTGTTACCCCCTTCTTGACTGATCAGAGTCCTCCGTCGATGAAGAAGCACCTTGTCTATCTCAGTCCAGGATTATCCGGGCTAGGAACAGTCGGAAGTGTTTTATCAGTTTATGTTGTAGGTAAAATTAGTGAAAGCAGAGGAAAACCGAATTGGTTTCAGTACACATTAAATCAGAGTCGCTTGGATCGCTACTATTGGGTGCTTGCTGTCCTGAGTGCTGCAAATTTCCTGTGGTTCGCATTCTGGGCCAAATTGTTCCCTCTTAGAGAGCCAGATTCAAATGACAAGAAAGAAACTGGAAATGATGAAGAAAAAGCTGGAAATGGAGAATTGAGTGAATCTATTGTGGGTTTCGTTACAGATGGAGTGATGGCTAATTTTACACACTCAGACAAGGCTTGATATATCATCATTAATCAGTAGTCCAATATTCTTTTTTCTTTTTTTTTTCCCGTATGAGTGAGCTTCGGGTTGCCAAAACCTGGCTCATAAAGCCAGATTAACAGCCCTATATTATGTATTAAGTTTGTGGTGGTAGCTGTTAAAAGGTAACAACCCTTTTCAACGAGTAATTAAATCGCTCTCAACAAACACTGTTTGCCCGCCCTCCACCTTAGATTAAATCATAAACTATATGTCAATTTTATATATATATAATTTGTAATAGGAAAATGGTGAGATTTGAGAAGCAAAAAGGAGACGGGAAGTTAAAATCTAGAACCGTTAATTCTTGGGACGTCAACCTAACCATATTAGTACAACTAAATCATAAATCACAAAAGTGATGAACTTATTACCTTGTTATAAGGGAACAAGGTAAATATAGAAGACCAATTACTAAGTTACTCTTTTAGTTAGATACCAAACATATGTTCTGCAATTTAGTTTAAAAAGAGGATAAAATCAACATGCAAGAAGAAAACCAAATGTACAGCATCAGAAACTAATTGTCCTTCATAAGCTTTCCACCCATACAAACCTCAGTAAACCACTCAAACACAGCACTTTTTTTTTTTTTATTATTTATATTTGAAAAAAAAAAAAAAAAAAAAGAGGCAGGCTCAGATTGACAATTGACATGCATGGCGGCAAAGTGATAGAAACTGATGCATCAAGTACGCCTATAAGACTCTGTCGGGTGAGCCCATGACATGGACATGGGCCGTGGACCATTTCTAATGGCCACATTATGTGTGGGGCGTATTTGAGAATTGATTGTCAGCATCCAAGGATTTTCGTTTTTTTTTCTTAATTATTTTTGGGGATTAAAAAAAAGTTTAGGAAGAAGAAAAAAATTATCAAATTGATGGATAGGGATAGAATCATAGAAGATACTCCCGGAGCATTTTTTATCGCTTACACGAATGAATTCTTAGTAATCACCTTATTATCAAGGGGAGCTACTAGTAGCAAAATTCTAATAGGAGCTTTCTCTATCGTAAGAGCAGGGCAATTTTATTTACGAACTATCTTGGTTATTTTTTTTTTAAAAAAATTATTGTTCTAATGTGTTAGAATTTTACCTTTTTTAAAATATTTTTTTGTAATAGGAAAAAAGTGAGATTTAAAAAATAGGGAAGAAGTTAGAGATGGAATTTTCCTAACTTAACAAGTATGAATTTTGAACATACTCCTCACAATTAGGGATAGCAACGGGGCAAATGTCCGCAGCGAGAGTGATGAGTGGGGCTGGGATGAGTGTTCGCTTTGTCTTCTCATGGTTATTTGCTAAATCGCTTTGACTCTGATTGGTACTTTTTTGACGAAGACCGTGCATATTTAATTAGCCATTCTACTTGGCTCATTGATCGATAAAGGGACAAGTTTTTTGGGGCTCTTAATTTCAAGGCTCTCCTTTGCCAAGAATAAATTTTTTGTATAATTATTGTTTAAATTAATCTCCTATATACAAATAGTGTATATATTTGAGAGTGTGTACATTATTACCATTAGATATATGATAATTAATTTAAATCTAAATTTAAAATCTAAATTTTATATATATATCATACATCCAACTTAATAATGTATAAAATATCAGTACATATAAGATTGACTCAATTTGTTTAGTGAACTAAAGAAGGCTTCTGATTGTGCCATTTAGTGAACTAAAAGAAGGTCTTTGATTAGGCCATGTCAACGACAATGGTTTTACTTCAATTTAAAATGGCTTAGACCTTGTTTGATAGTCCAATTGAATACTTTAATTTAATGGATTCAGATCTTAACATGTTCAGAAATATTTGATAATAAAAAAATCTGAATTAATTAAGTATCATTAAATTTTTTAGATAAAACTTGCTCTAAAAAATAAGTAATAAATCATTCATTTGTCATTTAATGTAATATATATTCCAATGTATCAGATTTAGTATTTAATAATTTAATAATTTAATAATTTAATGGGTTCAGATTTAAAATTTTAATTTTTGAATTTCAATTTTATCCCACCCATTCTAAGATTAAAGAATTCTTATTCGCAATTCTGCTACTATAAAAAATTAGAGTCAAACTTTTTCTTTGGCAAGTCGTACCTCGCGTCCCTGACAAAAATGCAAGTTATTCTAAATCCGTCCACACCTACAAAATTCTGCATTTACACTTGAACCAATCATAGAAAATTTCTGTCCTCAAGTGCAATCATTAGGCTGCAAAAGGAAACCCTTCGCTTTCTCGGAAATGGGCGTTTGAATTACATAGCCAGCCTCTTTGAAAAACTTTTGTCTGGGTCTTGCCTCAATCAACTGTAGTAGTTTGTTAAAGCGTTGGGTTCTAGAAAGTGGGAAACCTATTTGGCATGCATTTTCCCATCATTGTACGATTGTAGTTCAATAGTGTACTTCGATGAATTTTAAATCTCAAATCAATTACCATATTAAAAAATTGACGATGAAGAAAATATTCCAGTGTCCCTCTAATAAAATCTTCTTTTCTTGAGGCTACTTCAGTGAGGTTTTGACTTCCTTTTTTTTATTATATGATTTTAGATGAAGCAGAACATTTGTTTGCTCAATACTCTCTATTTACCAATCTCAATTAAGTCAATTTTTTATTTTTTTTGGACAAACCCCTCAGTGTTCTCTCTTAGTCATAAAAAAAAAACTTATTTTAAGTTTTGGCTTCTTAAGTTAACTGAAATTGGACTGGCATTCCAAAAAAAGAATGCATCAGTTCAATTATCTGGATTAGGCAATAAATCACACGTGAGGGAATTCCGAGCTTTTTTTAATTCATTGCATTAGCTCCATTTAACCATCTGTTTTAATCAAGATTCTTTCCTCTCACTGAATTGTACTCCTGGTTTTACTTAACGTTTCAATCATTAATGAAGCACAAGTTATACTATTAATTAGCCTCGGCAACCACTAGAAATTAAATCCATGTCATGAAAGATGGTAGATAACCTTTGTTAATCATGATGTGAACTCTTAATCTAATTGACAAATTGGAGCAATGTCCACTAATCATTCTTTTCCAAAACTTCGTTCAACTTGTTAAGGCCTCCATGCAAAAAATATTGCAATAATTGAAACAATATTACTATTATTTTATTTCATGTTTCATTGATAAGATAACTTACTTTATCTCAAGTGGCATTGCCATGTTTAAATATACGAGTTGTTTCTTCTAGACCTATTTTCAACGGAGCATGGTGGGGAGGGAAGAATGGGTTGAATAGTTTGAGAGAAAGAAATATAGGTAAAAAATTTCGAATTCAAACTCTAGCACTTACACTTGAAAAAAAGAAAAAAAAGAAAAGGCATGACATGGTTGTACCTCCCCAGATAAAATTTCTAACACGGGGTTTTCTTTCTTTTATTTATTTTCTTTTTTTGGTTCTTAGTTGATGGAAAAGGACATATATAGTTCCATTTGTGGAAATTGTACAAGTATGCTGACTTTTCTCAAGTAGAAAGTTTGAATTCCTAAAAAGTTTCTCTACCAAAAATATTGCAGATAATACCCATATGAGTGCATTAACATGTTTTTTACTATCTCCTTATAGTTGTTTTTCTGATTTTAAATATTCTTCTTTAATTAATACTCTTGTGATATTAGAATAAGACATCCAAAATTGATATGGTGGTGATATAAGTTTGAATTTTTTGAACATGTGCTCATTAGACACTCATTAACACATCTAAAATTCACCTAACCTATCATGTATATACACATATTAACAATTATTATTTTTCTTTGCATTATATATTTTCTCTATTTAATCTTACCTGACCTCCCCCCTGGTATTTGTTTACTTTTTCTAATTAATCTTATATTTTTAAAAATATAACACTTGAAATATATTTTAACGAGTACCTTATAAGCATCCGTTAGACAAATTGTTTTGAAATTATATTTTTAAAAATATAACACTTGAAATATATTTTAACGAATACCTTATAAGCATCCGTTAGACAAACCGTTTTGAAAATATAAGATTAATTAGGAAAAGTAAATAAATACAAGAGAAAGTAAGCAAGATTAAATAAGAAAAGTATATAAATGCAAGAGAGAATGATAATTGGTAGTATGTTTATATATATGGTAGGTTAGGCGAATATTAAATGGTTTAATGAGTGCCTTAAGAGTAACCATTAGAAAATTTTTTTTTCTAAAATATTGCACTTAAAATATATCTTGATTGGACACCATTAGACACATCCATTTTTTTTTTCTTGACATTGTTATATTCTTAGTCTAGCTCAAGGTTGCTTGGATAAAAAATTATTTGAATTTTTTAAAAGAATAATACTGTAATATTTTCTGTGATATAATGCATGTGAAAACAAATAAAAAAAATATTTGTGATAAATTTTTTTATTTTCAAATAATAAGCTAACAAAACAACGGGTTTGTTTGGATTGACTTGATTTCAAATAAAATAATTTACTTCACAAATTTCAATAATCTTTTTATCTTCCCAATCACATTTTTATCTCACATGCATCATATCACAAAAAGTGCTACTGTAATTATGTCAAATAAATCATCCAAAAATAACTCCTATCCAACCAAACTCTGACACTAAGGACAAAATTTTACTTAAAATGGCAGTATTACCTCAAAATTAATGAACATTATTTACCACTCTCCCCCCTCCCCTTGATTTACTTAAAATGCAAATACTAAAGACACAAGCATCATAAACTTTCAAAATTTTAGAAAAATTGAATTGTAAAACAAAAAAGGTACTATGTGATAAATGATTTGCCAAAAAAAAAAAACAGAAAATCACAACTAAATCATAGATAACCAAAACAAAAATAAGCTTTTCTACGATTAGCAATAAGAAATCTCCAAAAGCCAGTCAAACCTTCAAAAACAGAGAAACTAAGGAAATGGGAAAATAAAAATGGAAAGCTGCTAAAATTCTGAGAGCTTCCAGGTAATTACTAATTACCACATTGTAATCATTACGCTAATCTTGTTTTGATCGAAGTCACATTGGCCCATTACCCATAATTGGCACGGCATGGCACGGCATCAACTTGTCCTCTCTGCAGTCTGTACTGGACTATTTAAATACATTTCCAGGTAGTTTTCGTCCAGCTGAGTTAGCAAGTGAAAGAACACAGTAGTTGACTTCTTGCAGAGAAATTCTCTCAATCTCTCCTCCTCCGGGCTCTAGGAAGCAAGGACAGACCGGAATTTGAGGTAAAGAATAACTAAATTCAACATCAATGCAGCTTTCTGTGGCTAGAACGTGGAATTCTTGAACTTCTCCTTGTCCTATTTCTGTTTTTTCTTCATCTTTTGCTCTGCCGAAGAACAGGGAGAATCCACAAGGATCACAAAGAAAATGGCATTTCTCAGAATAATGGGTAATTCTTCTCATCCCTGATTATTCAGTACTTTTCTGCTTATTGATTTGTTCATAGGTGCTTTTGGCCCTTCTGCAAAAGATATTGCTGATTTCTTGCTCTGTTGGCAGTTCTGTTATGGGCAGATATGCTTGCAACATATGTGATGTGGATAATGCAGACATACTTAACAAATGTTTGGAAACTTGGATTTACTCATGCTGCTGGAATCATGAATATTTACACTGGCCTAACTAAATTTCTGCCATTAGTGCTTTTCATCTTTGTGGATGCTGGCCTTGGTAACTACTGGAATCTGCTCCTCTCAAGTACAGCCTTTTCAATTGTAAGTTCTTCTGCTGGGCAACTATATATTATCTACTTTCTTCTTCAATTGAACTGAATATACTTGCTAATCTACTGTTAGAGTTCATGATTTAGCCTTTATAGCCCTTGGTTAGCTCGATATTCGCTGGTTAGAGTTCCATGATTTAACTTCTATAACCCTTAATAGCTGAATATTCGCCTGTAACAAACTGAAAATACAAAAGTCAGTTCTGCCTATTGATGCAAGAACTTAAATTAATCCAGCTGGTGCAATCTCTTAAAAAGAAAATGTCTTTTGCCGTGATCAATTGCTGGGATTAGATAGGAATCTTCCGTCCCAATGCTAATTTTGTCCCTTTTGAAGTATGCGCAAACTTTATTTTAAGGCCATTGTGAAATTGTTATTCAAGAACATTAGCTAAAGATGATGATTAGCCTTTCTTGAATATATCATGCCTGCAATTATTGACAGGGTTTGGGATTTCTATCAATGTCAACCCCACCAGTTCTACACAAGGCCACAGGGACCTGTAAAGGTTACGAGCCAAATTGCCTTGGTCATACACAAAATGCCCTCTTTTACACAGCTTTGGCATTGATAGCAGTTGGATTAAGTGGACATGTTGTCTCACTGGTTGCATTCGCTGACAATCAGATTGAAAAGAAGCCAGATGAACCTAAAGTCAACGAGCCGAAGTTTGAACGAAGTTCAAAGTCCTTCCTATACAAGTTAAGGAGAGGGCCTGATGGAAAATTGAAATATATGCCAAACTTACGAACCCCATCTTTCATGGTCAATTATCAGAAGAAAAAGAAGCAGCAGCAGCAAGCTGAGAGTACTCCAAAAACTGAAGTTGATATATCACAACTTCAATTCCAACCAATAGAAGCAATGCTGGCCCTTGTGCAAAAAGAGCGAGTGAAACTCCTTGGCGCTGCTTGTATAATCCTTGTCCCTGTTATTGGTTTAATTGCTCTACCATATATAAAACCATGGTCACTTCGGTTTGGTATCCCAGCAATATGTACATTGGTGGCAACCCTTGCATTCCTGCAAGGTACACGTTCATACAAAGGGGAAAGTAAACCAGAAGGAAGTCCAGTAACCAATGTTTTAAGAGTCTTTGTGGCCTCCACATGCAAAATGTTTGAAGATCCTAAGCAATATTCAGAGCTTTATGAGAATCAAGACACCAACACTCCAAAATTGCCTCATACCAAGGGACTACTCAGGTTTGACACAACTGTTCCACTAGTATTTTGTTCTCTATACATTATTTATCTTCCCAAGATAGATTAACTTGTTCGCTTAATTATAAAAACTTTGTTCCGGTCAATGATCCATTAAAATCCTGAGATGAGGCAAGGTACGGTTAAGGTTTGTCATAATTGGTGCATTTTTTACAAAATCCGATGTGCAGTCATGTTTTAGTTGTGAATTTTGTTCACGTACACTGGGTCTTGATAGTGGTGCAACAAGTTGTATGGTTGAATGTCAAATTTAGTAAGAAGCATATCCATGCTGTAACTACCGCCAACCTCTAAATTCATGGAACTATAGTTTCTCATTCTAAATAGTACCAATGGGTTGTAATAGTTTGCTAAAATCTAATAGTTCACATGCTTTCCAATCAAATATATACATTGCCAGTGGAAAGGTTTTAGAGTTTGAAAACTTCGTAAGATTTATAATTTTAGATTCTCTAAGCACAATTAGCCAAAAATCTGAGTTTATTATATCCTGTTCTATACTTAGAAAGCATGATGCATTTAATTTCCTTAACTTTGGCTCTAGCTCATTTCTATCTTTTATGCACTTCACTCAGTTTCTTAGACAAGGCTGCCATCCAATTGACGACTGAAATTGAAAAACCAGAAAGGCATAGGTGGAGACTGTGCACTCGGACAGAAGTAGAGGAGACAAAAATCATAATCCGCATGATTCCAATTTGGATCACCTTTGTAATTTGTGGTGTCATTACTTCTGTTGGAAACACATACTTCGTAGAGCAAGCAAACCACATGAATTACAAGATTGGAAAACTAA
The DNA here is from genome assembly GCF_036785885.1 of Coffea arabica. NCBI lineage: Eukaryota > Viridiplantae > Streptophyta > Magnoliopsida > Gentianales > Rubiaceae > Coffea > Coffea arabica. The sequence continues at coordinate 52,442,142 of NC_092331.1, read as the reverse complement.
AGTTGCCTAACTCAGTCATTCTGGTGTTCTATGAAATATCAAAGACACGGATTAAGTTAATTTACACTGCTATTGGAAGGTACTTAAGAGGAGCATGCAAAGAAAAGTATGCTCCCTCAATTGGCATTGCGCTTGCTACAATCTTCTCATTGTTATGTTGCATAACTGCTTCTGGAATTGAAACTCGAAGAATACATGTGATCAGAAGTCATGGACTGCTAGATAAACCGGAAGATAAGATCCCTTTGAGTGTGTTTGTGCTTCTTCCACAATACTTTCTTCTAGCTGGTCTGGACTCGTTCTATGAAAACAGTGTTACCCCTTTCTTGACTGATCAGAGTCCTCCTTCGATGAAAAAGTACCTTGTATACCTCAGTCCTGGATTATCTGGGCTAGGAATCGTTGGAAGTGTTTTATCAGTTTATGTTGTAGGTAAAGTTAGTGAAAAAGGGGGAAAAAGGAATTGGTTTCAGTACACATTAAACCAGAGTCGCCTGGATCGCTATTATTGGGTGCTTGCTGCCCTGAGTGCTGGAAATTTCATTTGGTTTGTATTCTGGGCTGTATTGTTCCCTCTTAGAGAACCAGATTCAAATGATGAAGAAAAGGCTGGAAATAATGATGGAAATGAGGAACAGACTCGAAATCAAGAAAAAGAGGAACCTATTGGAAATAGAGAATGGGTTGACCCTTCTCTGAATTTTGTTAACGATCTATTGGCTGATAACATTACACGTTGATATATGGCTTGAGAGCAACATTAACTTTGTCTCAAGAAAGTGTTTCCCACTCAAGCTTCATAGGTCTTGTACATGGTTCATACCTTTTATTTTTATTTTTTTCTTCTATAGAGGATAATTATGCAGAAATTCCTTTTTAGATTAGTTGAAGGATTTTTGTTGTTCATATTGATTTCACTCCATCATCCTATTAGAGGCAAAGTTACCTTATTGTGACCTGATGTACAACTTTTGTGTCTACCAGAGAAGAGAGAAAGATTATCTATCTTAATTTTGTCTCGTGTCAGCAATTATTTTCACTTAATTTGGTCATCTGCAGCTCGAGTTTGAAGCAGTACCAACATTTGTCTTACTTTGATGCAATTGCCCAACCGCTAGGCTTCGCTATGTGTGGATTGTGATTTGTGTTCTGATTGTGATCTGTGATGGATTAACACTTGGAAGTGTTTTGTGTTAAGCTTGAAGTAAGTTTGATCCACCTTAATGGGGCTGAGGGTTGCACTATCATATCAGAACCGAGCCAGAACAAACTGGCTCTTTTCCATTATGTTGAGCATTTTGGAGGGATGAAGGGATCACTGTCCAGGAGAAGATGACACTACATTGCAGAAGGATTTACAACAGAAACAAAAAGGAGCTTAGAAATTGTGTTCAAGGAGTATTTGATGAATGTTAATTGAGTCGAGCTTTAGTATTACAACTGAAGAAATTTCTCAAGGCTGGATAAAAGCATGTGAATGATCTCTGATACAAATTATGCATGGATAAACCTGAGAACAGCAGGTTTAGCAACAGAACCTGCAACAACAAAAAACACAAATTTGAGAGAATATTCAATGGTGTGCATAGCAGCAACAGATTTTGAGAGAGAGAGAGAGAGAGAGAGAGAGAGAGAGAGAAGATGTTTAGATGCAATTGCGCCTCTAGTTTACCTTCAATGAAGATATGAAAGACCAATGTGAATTTTTAGATGTGGACTTCAGGCTGATCATTTTCTAAATCACTCTGTTCTTTCTGAATCAGCTTGACAGAATTCTTGGCAGAGGGACTGCACCCCCTCATCTCAATAATCTCTAGTGTTGGAATTTCTCCTAAACCTGAAGGGATTTCTTGAAGATGTTTACATCTGTGCAATACAATTTGCTCAAGACTGCGAAGATGCTCACTAGATACAATCCATGTTGTAATGTTCAGCAAATCCAATTTCAAGAACTTCAGGTTTTGCAATTCTCCCTCATTCATTTCCCACTGTTGCTCTTCAAATGCTCTGTCTAATAATTTGAGAACTTCAAGATTGGGAAATCTTCCAATGGCTGAGATCTCATTCCATGGTAGTTGAAAACTTGATAGCATCAACTTTTTGAGATTTGCAGGAAAGCTAAACTTGGAAGGACTGTGAACCTTACCAGAGAAGCAAACTTTAAGAGATTCAAGTCGACTCAAACAGCTCAATTCTGGAAAGCTGTTGCAATCATCCCAACATTTTGTAAATATGCATCTGAGTTTCTGCAGCCCAGATAGCCTACCCAACATGATCGTTGAAACATTACTTCCATGATTTAGAAAAAGAGTAGAAATGGTTTTCAAATTACTCATTCCAATTTATCAAAAGATTCCTGACTGTAGTGCGGGAAACGGAAAAAAGCACCGATGATATGAATATGCCTCAATCTTTCCATATGCCAAATAGCCTCCTTTCACAATTAAACTTTCCAGATTGCAGAGATTAGCAATTTCTGATGGGATTTCTTTTGTACAAAACCGGGCAGCCAAGTACCTTAGCTCAACCAGCTCTGCTATCAGGACCAGATCATGAGTGTTGGCGCAACTCTGAATGGGAACATTCCTAAATGTAATACTTTAAGAAGTCTAAATTTGGATTCTGATACTTTAAATTTGCTTTCAAAGGACTGATATTCCTAAAATGTTATAGAAATGGAGTTTGTGATATTTCAGGGGTGTTAAAGATTCTTGATGTCCTGTTCCAAAAAAAAAAAAAAAAAAAAAAGCACTCATTGTTCAAGAATTATATGTTGCATAACATTTGTCCAGATAATAAATCTATGTAATTATTCTAATATCCTAATTTTGAGCAATGACTGAAAATCCTCTTTTATTCTGAAATTCTAGTAGTGAACATCAAGAAACTAATCCAATGCTTGACTAAATCTTCTGTAACTTTTTCAGAGATGACTGAAGTATCCATAATTTTTCACTGCACAGCTTGCAATTAAGTTGACCAACACAAAATTTCAGCACTGCATAGTGTGCACCATATTTAGAGATGTCTTGTATACTCATACACACGCACACACACTCACTCACTCATGCTTTCAGAGAGATTTTATTTTATTTTATTTTACAAATTATGGGATGAACTTCATATTTTAGCAAATTCTATTGTCTTCTTTCCATCATGTCCTTTGCTATAGAAGTGTTTCATGTACGCTGACCAGGGAACGTCTTTGTATATCGGCTTCTCTCCATTCTTCAGGACTTCTGGCAAAGGACCAACAACTCCTCCAACTTTAGGAGAAGCAAAGATAGGCACAGAAACCCTGTTTTCCGCTGCATTAGGAATCACACAATGCTCGATGCTCTTATATCGATCGTTGCTCGCAATCTGCAACGTGTCGCCTATGTTAACTACGAGTGCCCCTTGGATTGGTGTAACATGGATCCATTGACCAGCTCTTGTTGCTCGAACGTAGAGACCTCCCACGTCATCTTGAAGAAGGATAGTGATGCTCGAAATATCAGAATGAGGGCCAACTCCATAACTCAATTCTGGGTTCGGACAGATAGAGTAGTGATTGAGGCTGAGTGTACAGGCTCCCGTCAGGAGAGATTCTTTTTCTTCATCAAACTCCTTCACATTCAGTCCCTTCAGCAGCACTTCCATTAGCTTTCTGATTACGGGTTTAGCCCACTTTATGTGTTCCAAAACTTGATCTCTATGAAATAAATTAGAGTGTGTGTTTAGACCGAATTACAGGACAAGATTCTATGTGTCAATAAATCAGAAGAGTCAAATCAAACAGAAACAGAAGAGTCGAATCAAACAGAGGTGGTCTAGATGGCTAATTTTACAAGGAAAATATCTTATGGTCTGTTTGGATTGTAAGTTATTTGGGATATTTTTACTGTAGCACTTTTTGTGATGTGATGTATGTGAGATAAAAAGATATTGGAAAGATAAAAAGGTGTATTGAAAATTATAAAGATGATGTAAGCAAATAAAATTGGGGAAATATAAAGTAATCCAAACAAACCAATGCTGTAAGTTACAGACGTCTACAAATCATTGACAGCGTTTCTGATGTAAATCAATCTCAATATAATCTTAATCTTATATCTAAATTTTAGGTATACCTGTCCCTGAAAAAGTGAACACTCTCTCTATTTTTCAAAAATATCAGGCTTTTACGTTGTCTTTGTGATTTTGAAAATTTGAGCTTCGGTGATTCAACTATTGTTCTATTTCACTTTTCCAGTAAAATTTCTTATCCCATTGATTTTTTTTTTTTCAAAAGATGTAGTTGGACTAATCACATTCATTTGCTCACCACTTGGCTAATGAAGAAAAGCCAAAAATAGATATGAGAAAAACTCCTAACTTATTTGCTTACTTGGAAACTGGAGGCCATAAATTTGTACTCTCATCTCCTGGCACATAAAAATGCATCAGAACATCTTTCCACTCCAGAACCTTTTCTACTGAAGGACTATGGCTAGTGCTCAACTGCACTGTGGGAGTAGGAGAATTTTCCTTGAGATACTTCCTCCTATCCTCAGTTGGCAACTCAAAGAACTTGTGAGCAGCCTCCTTGACATTGTCAAGAACCTCAAGTGGGATCCCATGATTGACGATTTGGAAGAAACCCCACTTGGATGCAGCCTCACAGATGGATGCTGCAACATCTGGGTCATCCCAGTTGGATACATCAATCACTGGTATTGACTCATCATGCGCTACTTGATTCTTGTCCAGTCTTTCTTCTGGGTGTTGGATGTATTGCCTAGGAACGGTTTTGAGGTCCATTTCTGAAAGGCCCTTGACCCCATTGCCTTGTTTTACAACAAAGTCCATGAGATCATTATGATCAAAGAGGGATGATGATGACATTTCAGAACCAGTAAAAGCTGTAGAGCTCTCTGATGAAAGAGAATCTGAATGTTCAGTTTGTAGATTTGGCAATGGCCAATGGAACAGCGCAAGGCTATTTAATGCAGTTCAGATCAGTAATTTGGCTGAGGGAATTAAGTATTGCAATTTGATTAGCTAGTTTTATATAGACCGTCGCCTTAATTTCTGGCCGGCTTGAGCTATTCCTAGGAATTGAAAACTTCAATATGCTTCTGCAGCACATAATGTCAAAAATGCAATTACAAAGTTAAAAGATTGGAATAGCTTACAGGTGTTCTGAAACCAAACGTAACCATGTTTACAGTTTAGAATCAAGTAAAGTTTGCTCATTTGAAAATTAAAAGGCCAACTACATATAAGGATTCAATCAATCTATGGAAGGGTAAGTAACCTCATATGGCAACTATCTTCTAAGTTTATCTTGCTAATATTTTTCTGATCCTAAATATAAAGGATGGATCCAACAAAAACTACCTTGTGTGCTATTCTAGCAACTAATGAAGTTCATAAACAGTAGAACATGTCTATATGCATCAAAGCAACAAGATATATATATATATATATATATATATATATATATATATATGTAATCCATTAATATAAATTTTTAATCACCAAACCATTTTATGCATTTATAAAACCATATTATCAAGAACTAAACCATATTATCAAGAACTACAAACAACTCATTTGTACTTGTACAAACGAGGTATAATCTGGTATATGGAGCAAAATAAGAATTCAAATAACTCAAAAGAAAATATCAAGAATTTGAAGAACTAAAACAATGGACATGAGCCTCATCTCCTTGAAATCTCTATGTTTTATGCATCCATTTTTTTTTTATCATTTCAGAAAAAACTCTATCAGGTTGAAATGGTCAAAAGATGCACTAGATGCTAAGATTTTAAAATTAGATTCAAAGAAGTAAAGAGATAAACAACAATAGAACCACACACGCGCACGCGCGCGCGCACACACATATATATATATATATATATAGGTGCCATATTTTCTTAAATTTTCTAGATTCAGTAATTCTTCAATTTCTTAGTCTAATCTAGGAGAATATTCATTCTTAATAAGAAAAAATCCATAAATTGACTAAACAAATATGCGTACACTCACTATTACAGTACTAGTAACTTAGAAAAGTACAATCATTTTATGTCGGACTTTCACAAGTGATTTAAAATGTCGGAAGTACTATCCTAAGAACCTTCAATTGCAGCTCTAGATTTTAATGTTTACAAATTCTGAGGCAAGTTGAAAATTATATCATGTCAAATTAGTAATATTCATCCAGAAGACATACTATGTGCTTATAGAAACAATTTTTCAAGGACAAACAAGAAGTTTCCAACAAAAGTTTGATTGGTACAATAAATCCAATAAAATACAAACAACCTCCGCTTGTTGATATCATGTTGTTATAATTATTTTAATCATCAATAGTGCCGACCCTTCTAGGTATGATTAATTCAGAATTGTCTTGTAGTATCACTTTCTTTTTGACCTTTTGTATGATGCATTTTGTCATAAAAGTTGCTACTTGTCAGTAGACTTTGGTCCATTGTCAGACTCCCAGTTGGATAGGTAGGCGGCAACTTTTGAATGGTCATTGTTAGATACATAGCCATGGTCCTAGCAGATGCTAAAAATTCAATACTTCCACCTCAAAAATAAACTGCAAAATATATCAATAACCTCTTTGGTCGTTCATGTATCAATTCAACCTTTTCTTGGTCCTTCATTCAATAGCTATGATCTTAATTAGCAAGAAAATTTTTATATAGCCTTTAACGCAAAATGCGGCTCACATATATAATCTCATAGCCAAAATATACTTTTATTGATTATGGAAATGAAGCTTACACACAGGAACGTATAAATTCCAGTTAAATCCAACCAACCACTGTTTAAGTACACAAACAATCATGAGTCAAAACGCAAATGGCTCTTTCTCCGATGGAGACATGCCTAGGCTGAAATATAGCCAAATTTCTTGCTCTCCACAGTTGGCGTACGAAAATATTGAAAGCCAATCTCCTGCTGAGGTTCCTCATCGGCCTAGAGTAGGAGTAGGTCTAGAGTAAACAAGTGCCGATCAATAAAAAAAAAAAAAAAATCTCCTGCTAAGATCGCAAATGAGTTTGAGGGCTAGTCCAGATATAAGAGAGAGAAAAAGATAAAAAAAAATTGAAAAGAAAATGTAAAAAAAAAAAAAAAAAAAGATATTGAAAGAATGTCGAACTTTAGACATATGGCCCCTTTGTGTTATTTTTGCAACACGGCATGACAATTAGACGAAGAGAAAGTAGAAATGTTGTATCGTCACTTTGTTAAAGCTTAGAAATTCCTAAAATTTTAGAGATGGAGTTCTAATATTTTAACGCTGTGAAAAATATTATAAAATCTTGAAGGCTATTTGATTGTCCATACTTAACTAAATAAAACTATGCTCATCAAAGCAACATTAATTTTGTTCCTCATGCTTTACATTTTGTTATTCTATGGAAAACTAGTTTACTTGCTTACTTCTTTAACCTCAACCCATCTAGTTTGGGACATTTGACAAATTTTCAATTGGTTTGGTAATTTCCTGTCAAACATTTTTTTAAATAATTAATTTAAATTGCAAAAGAGAGAATCAAAAGCAATTTACGTGGCAACGTAAATAGACAAATCAATTTCACAACCAACAGATAGGGAATTAAAACTTCCGTTAATTCAACACAAAATATTTCCCCAACGACTTTGTCCACAAGGAAATAAGGATTTCCGTGGTGGGTCATGACTTTAATTGACGGGTGGACTTGTAGATGCCAGACTCAGCACGCCGGCGAATTTTCTACCCAATTTGGAATGGTGCACGTCAAGATCATGAAAGCAATTTATTCAGGAATTTTTTGCTTGTCCTAAATTTGAACGTGCATTTGAAATTCTTGATGTATCATTTTTCTTCTTTTAGCTTCAAGCTTTTTACAGATTGAAAACCACCAAAATGTTTTTTTGCTTACAAGTAAAAAAAAAAAGAGTTTATCAAGTCTCGTTTAATATATTAAACGAGGTTTTCACCAATGAAAGAACTATAGATCCATGTAAATATTGTAAAGAGTTTTCATGAAACAAAGTTTGTTTTTTTTTTTTTTTTTTTGTACTCGTCCACTTCTATGAAGAAAAATTGCAAGATTATCTGCTTAATAGAGTATGTGGATCATATTTTGTGAGTCATCACTATTTGACTAGTTCTTGGTGGTGGACTAAGCCAACCATGCCAATAATTCTAATACAAATGCATCACTCAAAGAGACATTCCATAAGTCATCAATATCGTCTTACCAGCAATTTTTGACAAACATTTATAACCGTAGTTGTTGGAAATTCCATTGAATTGACTGAAAAAGCTTATTATTGAAGTGTCATTTGTATTCAAAGTGAATTATCTGCTTATTATTGAAGTGTAATTCGCAATTATTTCTTGTTGAATAACGGTATCATATAATATTAAACATCCAACTAAACTATACTACCGCTAAAAAAGGGGTTTAGATTCTACGCAATCGTACGTAATAGTGATCGCATAGTATAGTTAATATAGGGTGATGGCTAACGAGTTCGTTCAAAATTAGAAAGATAGATTAAATGGATGATACATATTTTAATTCGGTGATAAAATTTATTATGTTTTCTCATGTTATTATCGTACCATCTACATATTTTGTTTTAATATTTATATCTATCATATATGATTTTGCATCGTTCGGTGCTTCAACTACCAATTTAGATAATTAGATGGTGATGGATGTATCGTTTAGGGTCACTGAAGCCATCGTTGGGTGCTCCACAGAGACTTCAAGTCATCGTGCTTTTCCTACCGCACAATTGCGGGCCATGCCTGGCAAATGTCAACCGCCTTATCAAGACCACCGCATCGTGTCTATACATACATATATATATATATATATATATATATATAATAAATTTTATATATACTGATAGTGTATATGTTATTATCGTTAGATTGAAGATACATGTATAAAAGTTGGATTTCAGTTTCAAAATTTGCATACTTATCAATTATCTACAACTGATAATGTATACACTACCAGCATATGAAGATTAATTAATATATACATATATTGCTTTAATTTTTTTTTTTATAAATGAGAAGTTTTAAATCTAAAACTTATTTACAATCTTTTTGAGTTTACTATCCAATCCAATCCTTGTCTGATATTGCATCTTATATCACTTACAGAAGGTATAAACAATTCGAGTAATATGTAATATTATCTACTTAAAAGGAGTTGGTTTACCCATCCAATATTTTGGAGACAGGCTACCGATCTGCAAGTTTCTTGGTAATATAAGTTACTCCACTAATGTTTCTAGCTAATTACATTTCTTTTCATTTGACTGTATGTCACGTTGTCAATTGTGCTATAACATCTGAATTATATAGAGTGATTTATCAGAGTATTTTTAGGGGACAAAAGGATTTTTATTAGGGGAATATTACAACGGAATAAATAGGGCAACTCCCATCAGAGTATTTAGTTTTTTTTTTTTTTTTGGGACATGCTTATACATGTTGTTGTAGATGTAAGAATTCAGATATTACCAAATGCTGTATTTTCTCTTTCTCCATTGGTATATATTCCCCAATCATCTAATTCAAATGGACACAAACTCAGGGAGGTGTGAAAATAATTTAGAAACTAAACCATATGACATATAAGCGAAGTTATTGACTTTATTTATTTAAGGGATAATTGCCATTCAGTCATGCATACAGCTGTGACTAATATGACTATCAACTCTTCCCAAAAGACTAATTCTGTCCAAATCAAATTACAACCCAAATAAAAGTCAATCAATATTTCCATTTGTATGTCACCAATGATTTTTCCCACAATCACGCAAGGTTTTCAACGCTGTCTTTCCCCTCACCCGCGTCCGCAAATTTTTCCTTTTCCCACGAAGACTTGAAGTCGTTGTCATTTTATCACCTTTGTATAGTTCCATCCTACTTCCTACAAACACAAAACATTAATGAAGTGATGCTTTTTGCAAGCGTATAAATAAGGCCACCCGGCCATCTGAGCTTCCCATATCAAATAAGCCAGTAATACCAAAGAAATCCAATGGAGCATCATCATCTTTGTACTTCTTCATCTTTCCTACTACTCTTCTTATTCAGTTCTATTCTTGTCACTAGCCAGTTCACATTTGGTAGCAGCAAGCAAGCTTCTGATCATTCAAATGTCACCTGTATTGAAAGTGAACGACGTGCCCTTCTTCAACTCAAACATGGGTTGAAAGATGAATCAAATCGTCTGTCATCTTGGATTGGAGAAGGCTGTTGTTCATGGGAAGGAGTTGGTTGCCACAAAACCACTGGCAGTGTTTTGAAACTTGATCTGCGCAATACGGTGCCACTCTATTTTGATGAGGATTATCACTGCACAAATTGCTTGGGAGGCCAATTAAGTCCATCTTTGGCCAATTTGACCAATTTGCGATACTTGGATTTGAGTGTGAATAATTTTTCAACATTCCAAGTTCCCACATTCCTTGGATTGTTGAAAAACTTGAGATACCTCAATCTCTCCAATGCAAAATTTGATGGTGAAATTCCTCACAATTTGGGAAATCTCTCGCATTTACGGTATTTAGATATTGGATTATCATCAAGTGGATCGATGATTAAGGATCTCAGGTGGGTTGCTAGGCTCTCTTCTCTAGAAGTCCTAGTCCTATCCTTGGTGAATCTTAGTACCGCTCAAGATGGATTACGGGCAATTAGCATGCTTCCTTCACTAACAACACTAGACTTGTTTGGTTGTCATCTTTTTATCCATTCTCATCTTTCACCGGTCAATTTCACATCTCTTTCTTCCCTTGACCTTGGTGAAAATAATTTCAGCAACCACATGATCCCTCCTTGGCTTGGTAATCTCACAGGCCTCCTTGATCTTCGTCTTGGTGATAATAATTTGTCTAATCCAGTTCATGGCTTGTTTGAGCAAATGACCTCTCTTCTTCGCCTCGATCTATGGGGAAACCGGTTTGATGTTTCATTCTTCAAATCACTTTGCAACCTGAGCAATCTTACTTATTTGGATCTGAGTAGCAATGACTTGCAATTGTCAATACCAAGTGAAATAGGCCAGCTTTCAAGACTAGCTGCACTATCTTTGTTCGGATTTAACTTATATGGTTCCATACCAGTCAGTCTTGGGCAGCTAACAAAGCTACAAGTATTGGACATTAGTTACACTTCATTAACTGGTGTATTATCTGAAGACCATCTTGGGAAACTTGGAGAGCTACAGTCATTGTTCCTATCTCATAGCTTCCTCACTCTGAATTTGAGCTCCACATGGGTGCCTCCTTTTCAACTCCAACAACTTGAAATGGCATCCATCAAAGTAGGCCCCCAGTTTCCAGGTTGGCTTCGGACGCAGAAGTTTGAAGAGTTAGACATGAGCAATGCGGGTATTTCAGATGCCATACCCAGTTGGTTTCGAGTGCTTTGTTATGATATTAGCTCATTAGATCTCTCCAACAACAACCTAACTGGCAATCCGTTGGAGTTCAAAGAAGTGAAGAATAATAATTATCGATTTGTATCTCTAAGCTCCAACAAATTGGAGGGATCTCTCAAATCATTTCCATCGGATATTTCCAGTTTAGATCTCTCACAAAATTTTCTTACTGGAGAGATTCCACCGCCTTACGTTGGTGAAATGGGTGCATCTACTTATTTTCTCAAACTCAGTGGTAATCGTTTCACAGGCAGTATCCCAGAAGACTTGTGCAAGTTGAAAAGTTTATCCGAATTGGATCTATCCAACAATCTTCTCTCCGGAAAAGTTCCTCTGTGCTTCGGCAGCTTGCGATTCTTGTGGGTCCTAAACTTGGCAAATAACAATCTGTGCGGTCAAATTCCAAGTTCACTGGGTAACTTGGGGGCACTTGAGATTCTGCATTTGAATGGAAACAAATTCATTGGAAGGCTCCCGTCCTCAATGCAGCATCTGAGCAATTTGGTGATTTTTGATCTTGGTGACAATGGGCTAAGGGATACCATACCAGCTTGGATTGGGGAAATGTCATCAAATTTAATGTTTCTAAGATTTCAGTCAAATAACTTCTATGGAGGTATTTCTGACAAGCTCTGCCTACTCTCAAATCTTCAAGTGCTGAACCTGGCACATAATAACTTAACAGGATATATTCCTCATTGTTTTAACAACTTCTCAATGATGGTATCAAGTGAACATGGAAGCATTCTCACGATAACCTACGATACCACCAACCTTCAAAACTATAAGGGAGGAAATGAACTTGAGTACTCCTTTGGGAACCTTGTGCTCATTAAATCCATAAGCCTCTCAACAAATAATTTAGTGGGTGAGATCCCTGATGGGATAATGGATCTGGCTGGTATACAAACTTTGAACCTTTCTCACAACCATTTGACTGGAAGGATCTCTGAGAAGATTGGCAACTTAAAGCGACTTGAAACGCTAGATCTATCAATGAATGAATTCTTCGGTGCAATACCTAACAACTTATCAACAATAAACTCATTGAGCTTCCTAAATTTGTCACACAATAGCCTTTCAGGGGAAATACCATCAGGAAATCAACTTCAGACCTTAACCGATCCATCCATCTATGAAGGAAATAATGGACTTTGTGGCAAGCCACTCCCAAAGAGCTGCCCCGAGAACAAGTCACCAGCCAAAAATGATCCTATCCTAGATGACAAAGATCATGGTGAGTTTGATTGGTCGTGGTTTTATGCTGGTCTAGGACCTGGTTTTGCTCTCGGCCTCGTGGGATTCTTGGCAATCCTTCTCTTCAAGAGGTCTTGGCGCTATGCATACTTCGAGTTTCTGGAAAGTGCAAGTGACAGAATTGCCGCAATGATAGCATTGAAGACTACTCGGCGTGCGAGGAACTTCCGTTGAGTAAGTACACACAAAAGCGCGTTTTGTTCTAGTTTTCCTTATCATGCACTAAGGCACTACAATTCACGTAGCTTATTATCCTTACTCATTGAGCATATACATTTATTATCGTAATTGTTTTTTCTTTACCGATTACAAATTTGACTGTAGATTTATAATGTATTATTGAACCGTTGTTTATAGTATAATCATCTAAAGTTGACATGCTGCCGTTCCTTGATCAGTTTTCCACCTCCTCCACCACTGTCAAGGAGTAAAGATTTGACAATTTGTATATTTTAAACTAGCCAATTTTGACTTATCATATATCTTGTCTTTTCGTAAAATGTCAACTTTAATTTTTTTTTTTTAATTGGCAGTTAAGTAGGGAAAACTTAATAGTATTGGTGCTTTGTCACCTTTCAATCTGCCAGCTCTACGCCTATGCAAGTGCTTGTTGCAATTGTTGAGTCAGTAAGAATGAGCAATTTCTTCCAGGTGATTTGAGAAGCAGTAGTAGTTTAATTTACTCTATTGTTGTATGATTATTTTTTGAGTACTCTATATTTTTTTTCAGTTTTCTTGGCATCTTCTGATGTAAGCTGAGGATTAGACCTCCTTTTTTATGCTATTAATTATGTGTAAATAAAATGTAAGTATAATAGTCTGCCTGAAAAAGTCATGAAGAATAGTTAAACTATATAGACTTGGCTTCATTTAATGATAATAAGGTACTTGTTATGATTCAGTTGTTGGCTTTGCGACTAAGTTCAGTGAGTAAATTTCTTAGAGGTGTTGAGCCATTGTTGGTTTGCTTAACAATGGAAAATAGTAAGGTAAGAACAATGATTCCCAGAAAAAGTAGTGTTTATATTTTGGATTATGCATTTGTCTAAGTAAATAAGTGGCAATACAGAAAATCAATCTTGAATTGAGATCTTTAATTTCACAATTCATTAGGTATATATGATCAATTGATGTGTTAGTAGCTAGAATTTATTAATTTGATTCCTAATCTTTAATCAAAATTATCTTCACAATTTCAATGCCAGTCCCAGCCCGCTTGTTTTTATTTTCGTAACGCAGAAACAAAAGATGCCCCATTGATGATTGAACCATATATAACGAATTCAAGGACAATTTTCGAATGATCTACTTTCTCATGTTTCTTCTGCAGATCGAGTGTAATGAAAATAACTAAAGATGAATATTAACTCGTAATTATTGTACACTCCAAATAAGAGATCTAGAACAATAACAAAAAATTTATGTAAATCAACGATGCATTCAAAGTTATTGATCGGCCTATTTTGAGTTGTCTACATTTTGATAGTTCTCCACATTTTAATCTCGAAAACAAAAATGAAACAGAAAAATCTCCATCTTGAACTACCTGAGCCGTACCCTTAGAAATGTTTATAATTGACCCTGTAGCTGAGGTTCAAATTGATTGGCACAGTCACATACGTAGAGGGAGACTATTGGAAAAGCTGAGTATCATTATTTGTTATTCCAATTTTCTCCTTGCATAATGAAGTTGCCATCTCATACTCCATACCATCCATGTTAACATAACTGGGAAATGGGGCAGGGACGGTCATCAGTATGACCGTATCTGAGCGGTTAATGGCCACGATTTGGCCTCAAAAATTTGTGCGGCTGAGATTACAAGTTGTAACTCGATTTCCACGCCATGTGTGGGTCCCACAAAAATTTACTCTAAAGTTACGCAATGTGCAATAAAAGTTACACGATGTACAAAAAAGTTACGCGCAATTGAAAATGGTCAAAACCGTCCGGGACGGTTGCACCTGCAACCGTCCGTGCCCCGAGTCCACATAACTGATACTTCTAAGTTCCGTACTTATCCACTACTACTCTCTCTCTCTCTCTCTATATATATATATATATATATATATATATATATCCAAGTCTTCCCGCTGACTTCAATTAAAAAAAACCTAAAATACTCTATAGTTAATTCTTTTGCTCTAACTAGTTTGTTATTTTATATCTTTTTCATTATTTACTTTTTCCTAAAATATACGCACACATAGTGTAGTGTGTGTGTCTCACCCAGTGATTCTAATAATTACACAAACTAGTATGACCTAGACGAGTTTTCTACTTGTGAGGCCCGTTATCCAACATTTACATGGATTACCATTTTATCTATTTACCTACACTAATTAATAAAAAAAAGAAGGACAAAATGATTACCTGAGTTGTATTGACACAGAGCCTAGGGCCCGTGAAGTTGAGTATTCGGAGAGTAGGATTATGTAGAGCCTTGTTCAGGTGGACGCGGGGCTGGAGCGGTTGTCAGAACAACCGCTCCGGAAGGTGTAACACCATTTGTACATGGTGTAACATCATCTGTACAATGTGTAACAATTGAACAACAGCGAGTAAAATATAACGACATTTTTGTGGATCCCATACGGCGTGAAAATCGAGTTACAAGACGTGATCTGAGCCGCACAAATTTTTTTAGCTTCATCCCAGCCGTGAACTGCCTGGGACGGTTGTCTCTGGGAACGTCCAGGCCCCTTGTCCTGTTCAGGTTGGGCCAAGTGACAGATTTCGGTGAAATGGAGCCGAAAATTCATAGGCCTGGCAGTCCAGAATAAGTTCCTTGGAAACTAGAAAACTGCATTGTTGGCCTCTGAGCTTTTCAAATAGGCTAACAAATATATAATGCCAGATTCCACTCTAGAATGTTGATTTTGTCTTTCAATTGTCATCTTTTGCACTGAATTTCCAGTTATAAGGATATGTCAGGATAATACGAACAACACAATTAAAGTAGAGGGAGACTACTGGAAAAATGAGAAGTTCGAGTGGAAATATTAAAACAATACTAAAAGAATAGAGTGAGTGAATATAAAGGGGGAAAGTTTTTCGAAACTTCTTCTAACATTTCTGAAAATTTCACCTAGCGTCCCTCTAAATTCAACAATTACGCTAACCACTCTTGTATTTATTATTTGGTAACAAAATCTTTGAAAAGACACAAATTTCACATAAAAATTCTAAATTGGCATTCTTTTTTTTTTTTTTAAGAAAAATGTTGTCTTATATTATTCTCTCTACCACCAAAATTCACCAACACTACCATTTTTCTACCTCCACAACCACCACCAAGGCTACCTCTATTACCACTATCACAGGCCAGCAACCAGAGCCCAGAGGGAAAATGAAAGTAAAAGAAAAATTCTCTGGTACTCTTTTCTTTCTGCCACTGGAGCCATCGCTGACAAATTTATCCCTGTTACTAACATCATAATACAAAGGCACATGTTGGAAGACAAAAATAAAAACCATATAGAGATACGCTATCAGCCCATTTTCCAAACTATGGCTTTTACATCCACTTCTATATTGATTACCTTTAATAAAATCATAACCAAATCAACTATTAAAATTTGTTTTTTTTTTTTCCAATTTTGGAAATTGTTTTGAGATATCACAGAAATTATCCAGAAAAGCACCAAGTGGGAATCTTTTAATTGTTTAATAAACATTCCTCCGGCGTAAGAATTTCCGATGCTGAGTCACGACTCACGACCAGACCCTCCCAGTACGTGAAGAACACAAGGGACTGGCAATTATATTAAATTAGGAATTAGCCCCTTGAGGTTGTTTAATCATAATTTACCCCTGTTCTTTTGCATCTTAAGTACATTGCTTTTCCTATGTTGTCATTAGGTATATACTTGATCGTTTACTTGCACCCAAAAAAAAAAAAGTTTACTTGCATGACTGACCGGGGAAACAAGAAAGCTATAAATTATGATCCACTAAACAAAAATCTTGCATTTATATAAATAAATAAATTTATTGATGCATATTATTGGTTGTAATTCTTAAATTATCCAAGCCCAAGAATTAATATGAACAAGGAGAAGGAGGGTATAAGGCCAGAGGTACCGAAACCATTTGGATGATATTTAATTTGGTAACCCAATCCGTAGTGTAAGGATTTTAATTTTAAATTTGAAATTCAGTTTTTTCAAAGGTAGTGTACAAAGGTAGTATACATCTACAACTGCTAGTGTAAAAAATATTGGAAAATTGGAAAATGTTAGGTCTAAATATGTCTTCAAGGAAACTTTAAAGATGAAAATGGTTCAAACCCCAAAACATTTGTTATTCCCATTTGACAAATTTTCAATTGGTTTGGTGATTTTCTATCAAACATTTTGTATTATTTTAAATTGCAAAAAAGAGAAATTTGGCATAACTAATAGTAAGTTTTTGCACAAAACAAATAACTTTTATTAGTTATTGTAACTTGCTATTTAACTATTAAATCTTACTAGATTTTTTAGCAAAAAGTACCATTTTTTCCCAAAACTTAGCATTTTTTTTTTATATAAAGCATATGATTTCTCAAGAAAAACTTATGACTTCATTAACAAATCTTACCACTTTTTTAGTAAAATTTCCTATATCATTAACAGAACCTTTCTATTTTTCGAACAAAACTTTCCTCTTTTTTTTCACAAAACTTGCTTCTTTTTCAAACAAAATTTATGACTTTGCTAATAAATTTTAACATTTTTTCATGTACAATATACCAGTAAAGATCTAAATAATGATAAGATTGATTACTACTGCCAAATGGGAATTGGCTGGAGACTTGAATAAGAACTAAATAAGAACAGTAGCAGTAAACACGGATATAAATACCAATAAGATGCACCATTTGAATATAAAATACAAATGGGAATTGGATGTACTGGATATTTGATAAAGCTTAGCTCAGATGGGTGGTTCATTTAAATGCTAGTAAAAATTGCTGACAAGGACGATTACCTAAAAGTCATCGTGGAAAATTGAACCAGTCCATCAATAATTTGGGATAGGGATAGTTGTCGGGTTAATAATCTTGAACGGTTTTTGTTAATATTTTAAATAATAAGTTAGGTAGTCAATGAAAGTCCTTGGAGACATATTCTAGATTCAATTAATGGAAATGTTCATTCCCTATCAGTCGTCCCCATTGAAACGTGTGATAGCAGGATAACACCTATATGTGGCATCATCTTAACCACTCATTTATTATTAGGATGACTTCACTCATTTATAATTATGTATCAATCAAAACAACATGTGTCCATTTAACTTCCATGAATTAGATGAATTGCAGAGAATCTTCACCCATATAATTGCAGACATTACAGATCATATAATTTGGTTGAGGCCCTTACAATAAGTGAAAGTATTGGAACACCAAACCTACTATTCTAACCCCTTTGAAACGCTGTATGTGGACGTCTTGATCTTGGATGCTATGCATTTAGGAATTGTTGTCCTTCTTTTTCTTGGTTTGATATTTGCATTCTAGTTTGTTGGTCTATTCATTTTTTATTCTTGAGCTTCATCTTCTTTATAATTTAAAAGCCACTAAAATGTTTTACTTATGAAAAACTTTATGATGCCACATTAAT
This sequence comes from Coffea arabica, assembly GCF_036785885.1. Lineage (NCBI taxonomy): Eukaryota > Viridiplantae > Streptophyta > Magnoliopsida > Gentianales > Rubiaceae > Coffea > Coffea arabica. Next base: position 52,423,841 of record NC_092331.1, on the reverse strand, counting down.
GTCAAAGAATGTCTTCCTTGGAGAAAAAAATATAGATTAGCTCAAAAAAAGACTAAAAAGGGGGTTCCATACTTGCTGTTTGTCGCACTATATATAATTCACTTTACATATAAATGCTTTTTGGAATGCTCAAACCTCTTATTCAAATACATAAAGTTTTGAAAGATCAAATTTTGATAATGAACAAGTACATAAAAATAAACAAAACTTTTTTGATAAATGTGCACCCTTTTGTTTTTGGTAACTATCCAACATACAATGCAGACTGACGCCTTCATGCTTCTTTAACATAAACCTATTAAATTTAGCATTTTTTGACAAAATTTCAATAGGTTTGGAGATTTTAAGTCAAACATTTTAAAATTAATTTAGATTGCAAACAACCGATAGAGAATCAAAATTTCCATTAAGTCGGTACAAAACATTCTCTAGCGATTTTGTCCACAAGAAAATAAAAATTTTCCATGGTGGGTCACGACTTCCACTGATGAGTGGACTTAGACCCAGCACATCCGCCGATTTTCTATCCAACTTGGAACGTTATATGTTGCCGGTCAAGATCTTGAACGTTGTTTTTTTTAGGTTCTCTGTGCTTCTTATAATTTTAAATGCGCATTTGAAATTCTCAAAAAATTACTTTTTCTCATTTTATGTGGAATTTTTAGTTATATTGCTAATGCTTACAATTAATGATAACTAACAAAAATAACTGCTCATGTATATTGTTTTTAACACAAAAGTTCACAAAACATGAATTTTCAAAATATAAAACTAATTTCCAGAAAAATAATTTTTACAATTAAATATAACTTGAATTATTTACGCATACATATAGTGTGCTCCAATCACTAGTTTATATGAATAACAAAACATAGGTTAGGATTGATTTTTGATGGTAACGCAGGTATCCAAATCAAATTAAAATCCAAATATAAAATGAATTAATATTTCCATTTGTATGTCTCCAAGGATTTTCCCCACAAGCACGGAAGGATTTTCCACGCTGTCTTTCCCCTCCACCACGTTAACAATTTTTTTTCCACGAAGACTTGAAGTCGTCGTCCTTTATCACCTTTGTATGGTTCCTTCCTATTTCCCACAAACACAGAATGGTGAAGTGATGCTTTTTATAAGAGTATAAATGAGGCCACCCATCTGCGCTTACTATATCAAATAAACCAATAATACCAAAGAAATCCAATGGAGCATCATCTTCTTTGTACTTTTTCATCTTTACTACTACTCTTCTTATTCAGTTCTATTCCTATAACCAGCCAATTCCTAATTGGCAGCAGCAAACAAGCTCATAATTATTCAAATGTCTCCTGCGTTGACAATGAACGACAAACTCTTCTTCAATTCAAGCATGAGTTGATAGATGGATCAAATCGTCTGTCATCTTGGATTGGAGAAAGCTGTTGTTCATGGGAAGGTATTAGTTGCCACAAAACCATTGGTAGTGTTTTGAAACTTGATCTACGCAATACGGTGCCATTTTATGATTCTGATGATGGTTATCATTGCACAAATTGCTTGGGAGGCCAATTGAGTCCATCTTTGGTCAATTTGACCAATTTGAGATACTTGGACCTGAGCTCAAATAATTTTTCAGGAATCCAAGTTCCCGCATTTCTTGGATTGTTGAAAAACTTGAGATACCTCAATCTCGCAAGCGCAGGATTTGATGGTGAAATTCCCCGTCATTTAGGAAATCTCTCGCATTTACGGTATTTAGATCTTGGATATTCAGGTTTCTCATTGAGCACTAAGGATCTCGGATGGGTTGCTGGGCTCTCTTCTCTAGAAGGCCTAGTCCTGTCCACGGTGAGCGTTATAGACGCTCGAGATGGGTTACAATCAATTAACATGCTTCCTTCACTAACAACACTAGACTTAAATGGTTGTGGTCTTTTCATCCATCCTCATCTTTCACATGTCAATTTCACATCTCTTGCTTTCCTTGATCTCATCGTAAATAATTTCAACAACATGGTCCCTTCTTGGCTCTGTAATCTTACTGGCCTCCATGATCTTCGTTTTGGTAATAATAATCTTTATGATCCAATTCATGGCCTGTTTGACCAAATGACCTCTCTAGTTTATCTCGATCTATCTCCAAACCGCTTTGATGCTTCAACGTTGAAATCACTTTGTAATGCAAGCAGTCTTACTTATTTGGATCTGAGTGATAATAATTTGCAAAGGTCAATAGCAAGTGAAATAGGCCAACTTATAAATCTTACTTATTTGGATCTGAGCGGCAATAATATGCAAGGGTCAATACCAAGTGAAATAGGTCAGCTTCCAAAACTAACAAGGCTATTATTGTCATCTAATAAATTAAATGGTACCATACCAATCAATCTTGGGCAGCTGACGAAGCTACAAGATTTTGACGTTGGAGACAATTCATTGACCGGGGTCCTATCTGAAGACCATTTTGCGAAACTACGAGAGCTGAAGTCACTGGACCTAACTGGAAACTCACTTGCTCTGAACGTGAGCTCCTCATGGATTCCTCCTTTTCAACTCCGTGAAATTCAGATGCAATCCATCATAGTGGGACCTAGGTTTCCAGCTTGGCTTCGGACACAGAAGGGGCTTGAGGTTTTAGACATACGGAAAGCGAGCATTTCAGATGCCATACCCAACTGGTTTCTCTCTAAAAACAAATCGTCCACTGTGCGCAGCTGGTTATATCTTTCACAAAATTTTCTTACTGGACATATTCCGCAGCTTCATCATGCGCTGAGCATTCTCTCTCTGAATGATAACCGTTTCACAGCTACTATCCCTGAAGATTTGTGCAAGTTGGAAAATTTATATATTCTGGATCTATCCAACAATCTTCTGTCCGGAAGAGTTCCTCTGTGTCTAGGAAACTTGCGAGACCTGAAGCTCCTAAAGTTGGCAAATAACAGTCTATCCGGTCAAATTCCGATTTCACTGGGTAACTTGTAGCAACTTTATGCTCTGCATTTGAATGGAAATAAATTCGTTGGAAAGCTCCCGTCATCAATGCAGCTTCTGAGCACTTTGGTAAGTTTTGATCTCGGTAACAATGGACTAAATGATATTATACCAGCTTGGATTGGGGAAAGGTTATCAAATTTAAGGATTCTAAGATTTCAGTCAAATAACTTCCATGAACCTATTTCTGATACAATCTACCAACTCTCAGGTCTTCGAGTTCTAAACCTAGCACATAATAACTTGAGTGGATTTATTCCTCACTGCTTTAACAACATTAGTGCCATGATGGTATCAGGGCCAGATGGACTTTACGACATTTATGGACAAGATAGCCTTCAAGACATTAAGGGAGGAAGAGAAGATGAGTTTGACTCAGGGGACCTTCGGCTTCTTAGATCCGTAAGCCTCTCAGCAAATAATTTAGTTGGCGAGATCCCTGATGGGTTAATGGAGCTGGTTCAATTGCAAGTTTTGAATCTTTCACAAAATCATTTGACTGGAAGGATCCCCAAGAAGATTGGCAACTTGAAGCAACTTGAAACATTTGATCTTTCAATGAATGCACTCTCCGGTGCAATCCCTGAAAGCTTATCTGATTTGTACTCATTGAACTCTCTGAATTTGTCACACAATAAATTTTCAGGGCCAATACCATCAGGAAATCAACTTCAGACCTTGACCGATCCATCCATCTATGAAGGAAACAGTGGACTCTGTGGCAAACCGCTCCCAAACAGTTGCTGGGAACACAAATTGCCTACCAAAAATAGGCCTATTGATGATGATGAAGTCCATGGCGAGTCTGATTGGTCTTGGTTTTATGCTGGAATAGGACCGGGTTTTGTTGTCGGGCTTTTGGGAGTTCTGGGAATCCTTCTCTTCAAGAAGTCATGGCGCTATGCATACTTCAAGTTTATAGAAAGCGTCTGTGACAAAATCTGGGTAAAGACTACTCGCCTGAGGAGGAATTTCCGTTGAGTAAGTTCCTATCAAAGCACTTATACTGTATTTTTCATATCACACACTAAGGAGCCACAATATCCGTAGCATACTATCTTTGATAACTTATTCTTTTTGCTTTTATATGTTGATTGTAGAGAACTACTTAGAACTTAACATTGATAATTTGACGAATTATTGTAATTTGTAATTTGTTTTTTCCAAATATTTCTGAAGATTTTTTTTATGCATCCCAACTTGACCAATTCTATCCACTAAGAAAATGAATGCCTATCTAGTACTTTTTTTGTCCAAACAAAGAAGCTTAATAAATTATATTAATAAAAAAATAACGTAGCAATTGTAACATAAAGTAGTAGATGCCTGTGACCAATTAACTAAATCAAGATGATTCTAACCTCAAATCAATAGCATTCCAAGGAATTTTTTCCCAATAAAATATCGTTTGATTGGAAACCATATTTCCTTTCCTTACCTTTTGAAAATTTTGATCCCAAAACAAGATAGCAAAACCTTTCTCTCTTTCTACTAGCAATTGTTTCAACTCTCTCAAAAGTTTGAATTGTAATAATTCTTTTATATTATTCATGCCTACATTACATTCTCTTATGTTTCATTAAAGTCGATATTACGAGAATCTCATCAATTTTTTTTTGTTTACGACCAATTATAAAGATAATTATTTTACTGTTAGCATTTGAATGGAATAAATATTCTATGTCGAACAATTTTGATTGTTTGTCTTGTTCACCGATCTAATTTTCTGTCAACGGTTTTATGCTTTAGAAGAATTCTGTAGGAGTTTAGGCTAATAGTTGATGTAGTTATTTAATTTCTAATTGGTTTTCAATCTAGCTTTTCTCTGAAAAACTCTTACAAACTACTAATTAATGTTTTTAGGTACTTTTGAGCCATTGATTATTCTAGATGAATAAATTTTTATATTCATGAACTGTTGATATATATTTTGCCCTTGAAATTGGCACTTTGCTAGAGAAAATTTAGTAATATTGGTACTTTGTTATTTTCCAATCTGCTAGGCCCACAATCATTCAAGTGCTTGCTGCTGCTGTTGTGGCCCTCAGAATAAGCAATTTCTTCTAGGTGATTTGAGAAGCAGTAATAGTTTCACTGTTTTTTTCTGTATGGTTATATTTTGAGTACTAGCTGTTTTTCAGGTTTTTTTTGGCATCTGCTGATGTAATATGAAAAATTAGACGTCCTTTTATTTGCTATGAATTGTATGTCAATAAAAGTTATAATAGTTTGCCTAAGAAATTTTAGTATTTTGTTGTGCCTGACAAGAGACTTCCATAAACTAAAAAATTATGCAGAATAATTAAAACATATGCTTGACTCCATGTATACTTATAATAAGGTACTTGCCATGATATCGCTGTTGGCTTTGCAATTACTGCTTCTCACTACAACAGAGTTGGTCGAGGCTACCAAAAACATTGTAGCCATAGACTCAAAAATCGTGGTCTTTAATAATTAACTACGAAAAAATATCTTAGCCAAAATCGTCACGATATCCACGTCGCAAAAGGTATTAGATGACAATTTTCCAAAATCGTAGTCAAAAGTTTAATTATTTCCTATGTTTCCCATTTTTGTAGCCCAAAAGATTATCTTTTATGACGAAATTGAATGTCGGCAAAGATATTTATTTTCATAGCAAAAAAAAACAAAACTTAGATTTTGCCTTTAGCTCCACCGATTTTCCAACAAAAATCTTATTTTCAACTATGAATTTTTCGTAGCCAAATTACTTTGATATTGCTACAATTTTTTCGTAGCCAATTATGATAACTTTTTGCTACACAAATGTTTGGTATTTTTGAGGTTGTTTTTGTTTGGGTATTATTATAACATTTTAGTTGAAAATTTTGTTTTCAAAAAATCACCAATCCAAACAGAGCAATTTCCAGAAGAAATAGTGTTTATATTTTGGATTATGCATTTGTTTAAGTAAATTAGTGGCAATACAGAAAATCAATCTTGAATTGACATCTTCAATTTCACAATTCATTAGGTATGATCAATTGATGTGTTAGTAGCTAGAATTTATTAATTTAATTCCTAATCTTTAATCAAAATTGTCTTCACAATTTCAATGCCAATCAAAATTGTCTTGTTTCTATTTTCATAACGCAGAAACAAAAGATGCCCATAATCTTATTACTATAAAAATCTAAGTGCTCAAATGCTGAGCATAAGGCCCCATTGAACCATATATAACTAACTCAAGAACAACTTTTGAAATGATCTACTTTCTCATGTTTCTTCTGCAGATCGAGTATAATGAAAATAATTTAAGATGAATATTAACAAGTAATTATTGTACACTCGAAATAAGAGATCTAGAACAATAAAATTTTTTTTATGTAAATCAACAATGCATTCAAAGTTATTGATCATTGCTGCCCAGCAATGAGTCTTTCCAATTCGACAAGCCAATGTGGGAACTAAAACAATCCACTGGCTCGTGTTGTCATATACTTTTGATAGTTCTCTACATTTTAATCTCCAAAACAAGAATCAAAGAGAAAATTCTCAATGTTGGACTACCTGAGCCATCCCCTTAGAAATGTTGCAAGCTGACCCTATAAATTTTATTTGAAAAAGTAGCAAGTTCTGTACAAAAAATAGCAAGTTTTGTTCGAAAATAGAAAGGTTTTGTTAATGATATAGTTAAATTTACTAAAAAAATGGTAAGATTTGTTAATGAAGTCATAAATTTTTTTTAAAAAAAAAAATAGTATGTTTTATATAAAAAAAAATGCTTAGTTTTGGAAAAAAATGGTAATTTTGCTGTAAAATCTAGTAAGATTTGATAGTTAAATAGCAAATTACATTACAATAATAAATAAAAGTTATTTGTTTTGTGCAAAAACTTACTATTAGTTATACCAAATTTTACTATCACAATTTTGTCCCAAGTGAAACCTGCAATAGCAGGATAAAACCTATATGTCGCATCATATTAGCCACTCATTTATAATTATGTATCCATCGAAACCGCGTCCATTTGGGCTTTGTAAACTTTTCAAAGTCTTGTGGTTAACTTCCATGAATTAGATGAATTGCATGATGAAATTGCAGAGAATCTTCGCCCAATTGTATACAATTGATACGTCATTGGGAATTTTTGCTGTCATCCAGACATGGATTGCCCAATAGGGTGGCTTGATGCTAGGAGTTGTTTTCCTTCTAAAATGACCCATATAATTGCCGACATGAACAGATCATTGGTTGAGGCCCCTACAATAAGTGAAAGTATTGGACCACCAAACCGACTACTATTCTAACCCCTTTGAAACGCTTACATGTATTGGACGTCTTGATCTTGGGGGCTATGCATTTAGGAAATTTTCTTTGCTTTTCTTGGTTTGATATTTGCATTCTAGTTTGTTGGTCTATTCTTTTTTTTTTTTAGCTTCATATTCTTTATAATTTAAAAGCAATTAAAATGTTTTACTTATGAAAAACTTTATAATGCCACATTAATGTCAAAGAATGTCTTCCTAGGAGAAAGAAATATAGATTAGCCCAAAGAAGACAAAAAAAAGGGGGAGTTTTATGCTTACATGCCCTTCAAGAGAAACTAATAGAGGTATAATTCACTTTAGGTATAAATGCTTTTTGAGTGCTCAGACCTCTTATTCAACAATATAAACTTTTGAAAGATCAAATTTTGATAATGAATAATTACATTAAAAGAAAAATTCAAAATCTATACAAAACTTTTTTGATAAATGTTCACATTTTTTTTGTAACTATCCAACATGAAATGCAGACTACTGTCCTTCGTGCTTTAGATTTTGTTGTTCTCATCTCATGGAAACCTTATTTATTTGCTTCTTTAACATAGACCTATCAAATTTAAGATATGTGGCAAATTTTCAATAGGTCTGGTGACTTTAAGTCAAACATTTTTAAATTGATTTAGATTGCAAACGTGAGGGTCATAAATCAGAAAATCAATTCCACAACCAACTGATAGAGAATCAAAATTTCCATTAAGTCAGTACAAAATATGGCTCTAAGGATTTTGTCCACAAGAAAATAAAAATTTTCCACGGTGAGTCACGACTTCCATTGACGAGCGGACTTAGATCCAACACATCCGCCAATTTTCTACCCAACTTGGAACGTTATATGCTGCCCAATTTCCATGATCTTGAACGTTGTTTATTTAGGATTTCTTTGCTTCTTATAATTTTAAATGCACATTTGAAATTCTCAAAAAATTACTTTTTCTAGTTTTATGTGGAATTTTTAGTTGTATTGCTAATGCTTACAATGAATGATAACTAACAAAAATAACTGCTCATGTATATTGTTTTTCACACAAAAGTTCATAAAACATGAATTTTCAAAATATAAAACTAATTTCCAGAAAACTAATTTTTACAATTAAATATGGCTTGAATTATTTACGCATACATATAGTGTGCTCCGATCACTAGTTCATATGAATAACAGAACATAGTTAGGATTGATTTTTTTTGGTAACGTCAGTATCCAAATTAAATCAAAATCCAAAAATAAAATGAATTAATATTTCCATTTGTATGTCACCAAGGATTTTCCCCACAAGCACGCAAGGATTTTCCACGCTGTCTTCCCCCTCCACCACGTTAACAAATTTTTTTCCACGAAGACTTGAAGTCGTTGTCCTTTATCACCTTTGTATGGTTCCTTCCTACTTACCACAAACAGAGAATGGTGAAGTGTTGCGTTTTATAAGAGTATAAATGACGCCACCTATCTGCGCTTACTATATCAAATAAACCAATAATACGAAAGAAATCCAATGGAGCATCATCTTCTTTGTACTTTTTCATCTTTCCTATTTCTCTTCTTATTCAGTTATATTCCTATCACTAGCCAGCTCCCATATGGTAGCAGCAGCAAACAAGCTCATAATTATTCGAATGTCTCCTGTGTTGAGAATGAACGGCAAGCTCTTCTTCAATTCAAGCATGGGTTGACAGATGAATCAAATCGTCTTTCATCTTGGGTTGGAGAAAGCTGTTGTTCATGGGAAGGCATTAGTTGCCACAAAACCAGTGGTAGCGTTTTGAAACTTGATCTACGCAACACGTTGCCACCCTATTTTGATGATAATGATTACTTCAAAAATCGCTTGGGAGGCCAATTGAGTCCATCTTTGGTCAATTTGACCAATTTGCGGTACTTGGACCTGAGCTCAAATAATTTTTCAGGAATCCAAGTTCCCGCATTCCTTGGATTGTTGAAAAACTTGAGATACCTCAATCTCTCAAGTGCAGGATTTGATGGTGAAATTCCCCACCATTTAGGAAACCTCTCACATTTACGGTATTTAGATCTTGGGGATTCAGGTTTCTCATTGAGGACTAAGGATCTCGGATGGGTTGCTGGGCTCTCTTCTCTAGAAGGATTAGTTCTGTCCAGTGTGAACCTTACAGCCGCTCGAGATGGGTTACAGTCCATTAACATGCTTCCTTCACTAACAACACTAGACTTGAATGGGTGTGGTCTTTTCATCCATCCTCATCTTTCACATATCAATTTCACATCTCTTGCTTTCCTTGACCTTGGTGAAAATAATTTCAGCAACTACACGGCCCCTCCTTGGCTCCGTAATCTTACTGGCCTCCATGATCTTCGTCTTGGTGGTAATGATCTTTCTGACCCAATTCATGGCCTGTTTGATCAAATGACCTCTCTAGTTTATCTCGATCTATCTTCAAATCGCTTTGATGCATCAACGTTGAAATCACTTTGTAATGCAAGCAGTCTTACTTATTTGGATATGAGGTTTAATAATTTGCAAGGGTCAATACCAAGTGAAATAGGCCAACTTATAAATCTTACTTATTTGGATCTGAGTGGCAATAATTTGCAAGGGTCAATACCAAGTGAAATAGGCCAGCTTTCAAAATTAACAAACCTATCATTGTCTGATAATGAATTAAATGGTACCATACCGATCAATCTTGGGCAGCTGACGAAGCTACAAGCATTTGACGTTGGTGACAATTCATTAACTGGTGTCCTATCTGAAGACCATTTTGCGAAACTCCGAGAGCTGAAGTCACTGGACCTATCTGGAAACTCACTCGCTCTGAACGTGAGCTCCTCGTGGGTTCCTCCTTTTCAACTCCATGAAATTCGGATGGGATCCATCATTGTGGGAGCCAGGTTCCCAGCTTGGCTTCGGACGCAGAAGGAGGTTTGGGAGTTAGACATGCGGAACGCGAGCATTTCAGATGCCATACCCAGCTGGTTTCGAGTGCTTTGTCATAATATTACGTCAGTAGATCTCTCCAGCAACAGCCTAACTGGAAATCCTTTGGAGTTCAAACAATTGAAGCATAGACCAAGCCGTTATCGTTATCGAGAAATATTTCTAAGCTCCAACAAATTTGACGGATCTCTCAAATCGTTGCCGTTGGATATTTCATATTTAGATCTTTCACACAATTTTCTTACTGGACATATTCCGCAGCTTGAAGTTGGTCAAACTTCGGTTGTACAATCTCTCTTACTAAATGATAACCGTTTCACAGGTACTATCCCTGAAGACTTGTGCAAGTCGGAAAATTTATCAGAATTGGATCTATCCAACAATCTTCTGTCCGGAAGTGTTCCTCTGTGTCTAGGAAACTTGCGAGACCTGTGGCTCCTAAACTTGGCAAATAACAGTCTATCCGGTCAAATTCCGAGTTCACTGGGCAACTTGTGGGGACTTCTTGGTCTGCATTTGAATGGAAATAAATTCGTTGGGAAGCTCCCTACCTCAATGCAGAATCTGAGCAATTTGCGAATTCTTGATCTCGGTGACAATGGACTGAAGGATATTATACCAGCTTGGATTGGGGAAAGGTTATCAAATTTAAAGTTTCTAAGATTTCAGTCAAATAACTTCCATGGAGCTATTTCCGATACACTCTGCCAACTCTCACATCTTCGAGTGCTGAACTTAGCACATAATAACTTGAGTGGATTTATTCCTCACTGCTTTAACAACATTAGTGCCATGGTATCAGGGCTAGATGACAATCGTAATAGCAATTTTTCACAAGAAAGCCTTCAAGACATTAAGGGAGGAAGAGAAGTTGAGTATTCACCAGGAAGCCTTCAGTTTGTTAAATCCTTAAGCCTCTCAGCAAATAATTTAGTTGGTGAGATCCCTGATGAGATAATGGAGCTGGTTCAATTGCAAGTTTTGAATCTTTCACAAAATCATTTGACTGGAACGATCCCTGATAAGATTGGCAACTTGAAGCAACTTGAAACACTTGATCTATCAATGAATGAAATCTTCGGTGCAATCCCTGAAAGCTTATCTGATTTGTACTCATTGAACTCTCTCAATTTGTCACACAATAAACTTTCAGGGCCAATACCATCAGGAAATCAGCTTCAAACCTTGACCGATCCATCCATCTATGAAGGAAACAGTGGACTCTGTGGCAAACCGCTCCCAAACAACTGCTGGGAACACAAATTGCCTGCCAAAAATGGGCCTATTGATGATGATGAAGGCCACAGCGAATCTGATTGGTCTTGGTTTTATGCTGGAATAGGACCGGGTTTTGCTGCCGGGCTGTCAGGAGTTTTGGGAATCCTTCTCTTCAAGAAGTCATGGCGCTATGCATATTTCAAGTTTATAGAAAGTGCCTGTGACAAAATCTGGGTAAAGACTACTCGCCCGCGGAGGAATTTCCGTTGAGTAAGTTCCTATAAAAGCACGCATACTCTGTTTTTCGTATCACACGCTAAGGAGCCACAATATCCGTAGCATACTATCTTTGATAATTTGCTCTTTGAAAATTTCACATTTTTGTAGACTTTCCTTCATCTAACTTATTCTTCTTACTTTTATATGCAACCTTCATAAGGATTTATTCATATTGATCGTAGAGAACTAATTAGAACTTAACATTCATAATTTGCAACCTATTGTGATTCGTAATTTGTTTTTTTCCAAATATTTCCAATACAAGAAAATTATAGCTCAATAAGTTTATTTTTTTTTTTCAAACAAAGAATCTTAATAAGTTATATCAACAAAAGAATAGCATAACAATTTAAATAGATAGGAGTATAAAGCTGTAGATGCCTGATACCGAATAGCTTACCAACAAGATTCTAACATCAAATTGGTAGCTTTCAAAGAAATTTTTTTTCCCCAATAACCTATTACATGATTGTAGACCAAAATTTTCATTCCCTTAACTTTTGAAATTTTCGATCCCAAAAAACTTGATAACAAAACTTTATGTGCTTTATGTAGGTTGTACCTTTCTATTGGCAATTGTTTCGACTGTCTCAAAATTTTGAATTCTAATAATTCTCTTCTATTATTCATATTTACATTTTGTTTCCTATGTTTCATTAAATTCCATGTTATGAATTTTATTGAATTTTTTTATTTTCACCTGATTACAATGATAATAGCTCATTGATCTAATTTTCCATCAATAGTTTTATATGCTTTAGAACAGTTCCATACTAGATTAGTTTTCTACCTCCTCCACCACTGCAAGGAGAAAAGATTTGACAATTTGTATATTTCAGACTAGACGGTCTTAACTTTTCATTTATCTTTTTCTTGTAATAAATCTTGAACTTTAATGTTTTTTTTTTTTTTTGAAATTGGCACTTCTCTAGAGAAAATTTATGAACGTTGCTACTTTGTTATCTTTCAGACTATCAGAGTGGCTGCTGCTGTTGTTGTCCAGAGTGCCTCGAGAAGCAATAATAGTTTTGTTGTGTTTTCGTGTATTTAAGCTTCGAGTATTCAGTAGGTGTTTTTCTGTTTTGTTTTGCATCTGAGGATTAGTCCTCTTTCTACAGCTGTGAATTCTATGTCATACCAAAGTTTCAATTGTTTGCTTAAACAAATTTTGGAATTTCGTTTTACCTTCTCTCATTCTCGTCTATGCTCTTGTCCAATGCAAAGATGCATGTCATGTGCCTCCAAAATTAGATAAACGCTAGTTGTGGACACTTCTTGTTTTTCCTGCTAGTCCAACCAACGGTAGCAACGTAGTTTAGAAGAGAAAAATCCAACGCTAGTCGATTAGGCACTTTTTGCGCAAGCTTCATCCATCACCTGTGTTCATGATATTTTCATGCATTTTTCCTATTTTAGATCCCTTTTTTTTTTATCATTTTCTTGCCATTATACCCATTCTTCTATTTACCTTTTTTTATTTTCTATTATTCTCATTTGCATTATCATGACCCCACCAAGGTCGTCTGGGACGTTGCAATTAATGCGATCTCACCAATTAGGAAATTTTGGCCTAATTCGAGAACATAGGTGACCTCCAAGATGTCGAAAACATATTAATGATTAGTTTGGAAAACATGCACTAAATCTCGAAAACATTTGGTTGAACCACACCATTTGAGACAAAAAAAAACCACACAATTTGTTCTGTGAAATCAGAAATAAATGACTAATGGCGCTTAAAGTTAGTGCACAATTGAGAATTGCTAGGACTTGGGCCAAGTCAGAGTCAACCTAGAGTAGGCCCAACCGAAATGATAATATCAAATTCAAATAATTTATATGTTTAATGCTTATCTGTATTCCAAATCCAAAGTACTCAAATTTTGTGAAATAATCGTATGTTTGTTAATAATATTTATCTTGAAGCAATAATCTTTTAGTTACATAATATATCTTTAAAAATGAATACATATAATAACTATTTTAGCTTATAATTTTTTGTTTGATTGGTAAATATAAACATTTTAGAAATATAAATATCTATGATTTTACAAAAAAAAAAAAAAAATTCAAGGTTATCTAATCCCAGCCTGATGTCCATTTTGATAAATGGGTAGAGATGAGCTTGTGCCTATAAGAGTTTTGGATAGGACCAATTTGGGCCTGAAAATGATTTTTCGTTCTTGTTTTGGGGTTAAACTTATCAAAGCCCAGCTAGCTGAGTCCAAATGACATCCTTAACACGGTTTAGCTGTTGTTTGAACAATTGAAAACAGCAGTTTTGGTGTTTCAGAAAAGACAATTTTTTCTGTAAAAAACAAATGTTGTTAACCAACATATTGTTTTTTTTTTGTCCGTTGAATTTTACAAACCAACAAAAGAAAAAACACATAATTGTTACCAAACGGGAAGGTGTTTGTTTTTCAAATTAAACCTTATTTTGCAAAAATATTTTTAATTTCGTTACAAACCAATAGTCAATACATACAATTTAAGAAGAGTTTCCGATAATCCTGCATAATTAATACCAACTACATTACGTGACACTAATCTTAGTTTTATCAGATTAAGTGTCAACTGTGTCAAATTATCTTATGTTAAAATGTCATTGTACTAAAAGTTCTATTTAATTTAGAGGTGGCAAAATGGGCGGGATTTGCTTGGGTTTGAGATGAAACCTAGTCGTATGGATTTGGGTCCAACCTTACCCATATGTGTTTTGGGATTAACTTGGATGGGATCACTTTGGGATGGGTTTAGATTGATCCCGCCCAATACCCAAATCTATTTTCTACATTTTTTTTCTTTAATTCATTTTTAATTTTTTAAATAACTTTAAAATTTTTAATTTATTAAATTTCTTTTAGTCTTATTGTGAATTTATATTTTCATGAATTCATTTTACACTCTAGAATGACTTACCGCCCAATACCCAAATCTATTTTCTACATTTTTTTTCCTTTAATTCATTTTTTATTTTTTAAATAACTTTAATATTTTTGATTTATTAAATTTCTTTTAGTCTTATTGTGAATTTATATTTTTATGAATTCATTTTACACTCTAGAATGATTTACACTCAAGAACGATCAACAATTACTTCAAAAAGACGTAACATTTTGATAAGAATGAATATATCTTCTCCCTCGACAAAACCAAAAGAAAAGTTAAGAGGGTTTAGAATGAATATTTTAATTTTTTCTACTTTTTGTAGCCCAAATGACAAAAGAAAAAGGAAAAGTTGAGAGGGCTTAGAGACCACTCCATCAAAGGCGAGCTCATTTAATCCGTTATGTATTAGATCCACGTTTTTTTCTTTTAATGTTTTTTTGGGTGTTTTTTGTGGTTTTTTTTGTTTGGGGGGGGGGGGGGGGGGGCAATACATAACGGAATTTTATCAGCAGCGTTATATCGCATCTTAGAAAGAATTCAGTTTCTTAAAAATTTATTGCTTCAGTGAATGGAAACGGTCGAAAATTGAAACTCAGCCAATTTATCTATGGTTATTTATTAGCAAAACAAAAACAATTAATATAAGCTAAGATGGGCTCAATTAATGTTGATATACAGCACAAACCGAGCACAAAATTCCTTAATAAGAATCAAAGATGAGGACCACTGCTGTCAATAGAACAGCTCCTTGGATCATCATTTTGATTTTTTACTTGGTTCAGACAGCCCAGGTTTATGCTTGGTTTGATCAATACACAATAGTTATATACAATGCTCTGCGTAACGAGAACTTAGAACTTCATTGCCAATCTAAAGATACTGATTTTGGATGGAAAACTCTACGACCTGGACAAAACTTCAGCTGGACGTTCAAGTTCTGAACAAAACTCCTTGAACGTCCAGCTGAAGTTTTGTTCAGGTCGTAGAGTTTTCCATCCAAAATCAGTATCTTTAGATTGGCAATGAAGTTCTAAGTTCTGATTACGCAGAGCATTGTATATAACTGTTGTGTATTGAGCAAACCAAGCCTAAACCTGGGCTGTCTGAACCAAGTAAAAACTCAAAATGATGACCCAAGGAGCTGTTCTACTGACAGCAGTGTTCCTCATCTTTGATTCTTATTAAGGAATTTCGTGCTCGGTTTGTGCTGTATATATAATTATATTATATATACACACATCAGACATAGTCATGCATCAACATTAATTGAGCCCATCTTAGCTTACAGAGAAGCAAACAGGGTGGCAGACTGTCTAGCAAACGTGGGTGTGTCGGACATCCACCCGCATATCACCATTTACAATCAGCTCAGTGAACTTCCTCGTTTGGCGCGGGGAGAAACTCGGTTAGACAAGGCTGGCGTACCTGCAGTTAGGAGGAGAGGAGTGGCTAGCCCGGTAGGGGGTGGTTACCCGGGTTGACATTGTATTTCTGGGTCCTGCTCTTTCAATTAATAAAGTTTTATTTTAAAAAAAAATTATATTAATTGTTTTTGTTTTGCTAATAAATAACCGTAAATAAATTGGCTGAGTTTCAATTTTCGACCGTTTCCATTCACTGAAGTAATAAATTTTTAAGAAACTTGAATTCTTTCTAATTTCTAAGATGCGATATAACACTGCTGATAAAATTCCGTTATGTATTGGCCCCCTCCACCCACCCCCCCCCCCCAAAAAAAACATTAAAAGAAAAAAAATCCGTTATGTATTAGATCCTCGAAATGTGCTTTATTTTTTGACGTACTTGATACCAACAGTAACAGTTTTGCACTATTTGACTAGCTTAAAATCAATGAAAAAATGGACTGGAACAATGGATACGGAATCAAATTCCACTCCTCGAATGCTCACACATTTTTTGTTAATAAAACTTAAAATATATTAGAAGAGTTCGTTAATCTATGCATAGATGATCCTAAATGGTGATATAAATTACAAAATTTAGTATTAACAACTAACGTGAGAATGAAGCTTCAGACAAAACAAATCTCGAGGACATATTTAACTATTATGACAAATTGAATTATGTAGTAACTACATCTTTTTTGTTGCCAACAGGATCAGACTACTAACAAGGGCTTTCGGCACTGAATAATATCCTACCAAATACTCCCTCCGTCCCGTTTTGTTAGTCTTGGTTTTTTTTTTCACACAGATTAAGAAAGTGTAATTAATTTGGTTGGAAACATAAATTTAGATTAATAATTTCCTAAAATACCCTTATGCTAATCACGAGGAGTGCATTGGAAAAACTCAATGTATTCAATGGAGTGGGTTAGTATTTAATAACAATATATTAATAACAAGATATTTAATAAGGATATTTTAGACAATTTGAAAGATTACTACATTTCTTAATGGGAAAGTGGACTACAATTTGGGACAGACGAAAAAGGAAAACAAGACTATTAAAGTGGGACGGAGGGAGTAGTTAAAAATTAGTTCAAAGACAAGAAACATGAAAAGAAATAAGAGAATGCATGAAAAGGAGAGTTGAATGTTGGAATGGTGAGATTGACATTTTTGTCCCGTGTGAGCTAATTAATTGTGGGTTTATATTTGTCCTCCTCTTGGTTAAGACTTTCTGACTTCGTGCAATGCACGCTCCGGCAACAGTGTATCGCTGTGATATAAAACATTCTCAAGTATGCCACTATTTGATTATGCAACAAAGGCAATACGAGCTTTTTCAATTTCATATGATTTTAACCATTGATTGCACTTTACAATGATCTCAATGTCTCAATCCCTATTAGAAAAAGAAATTCTAAAGTAACTTTTCTTAAACTGTTAGTGTAAATTTTTTTAATTCACTTACACATATAACATGCTGTTACGATTGTTCACACTATCAATGTAATAAAAATTAACCTGAATATATAGTTAATTACCGAATGTCAAAGAGTACATAATTCCATCTAACGAGCGAGTTTCTTATGCAGATTGAGCTTGAATATTAAAAGATTTCAAAGTTACTTTTGATCTTGGCAAAATCTCAGCAAATACACCGTATTACACATGCTTTGCTTACTCTAAGGAGTTCTTTATTTATTTGTTTTTCCATTTTTTGAAATTATAGAGTACCTTCAGGCGACTCCCCTCGAGGGCCTCATCCTTAGGTCCGTATGCTATCTCCGCATTGCCAATTTCCGATGAAGGCCAAAACACCGACGAGAGGAGAAAGTAGTACAAACAGAAAGGCCTATGTTATAGCGAGCTAGGATTGTTAAAAAAAATAATAAATAAAAAGGATAAAAAAAAGTTAGGATCGATTGTCAGTTTTTATTTTTGGAATCCACTGTACAAGAGTTGCAAGTTCATTACTTTATTCCTTGTCATTTTGGGAGTTAGAATTACTTGGGTTCATGATCTTTTTTAGTGCAGGCAATTTCAAATTCTCAATCTTCTTAAACTTTTCACACTTCGTTTCTCGTTAGATTAGATTGAATTAAAACCAAAGATGGCCTTAAAAGTTCAGACATCAACTACAAAAGGAAGGTAGCTCGAGCTGAGAGCTCAATTCAATAGATATCCTTTTCATACATAAAACCATGACAAGAGTTGTTGTTGGTCGAGATTTGATTTATCTGATTCTATGTTATTTTTATTTTTTGAAACCCAATAAAAATGGGGGATGAGAGTGAATTCTCTCTCTATTTTTTACAATGTACATTTAGATGCATAATACATGTCTTTATTTATCAACTAAAACTAGAATTAGTCATATTTAAAATGATCATATCCTAGTTTAATATTGAGTAGGATTCCTGGCGTCACTTTCTCAGTGTCAACTCAATGCCACTCTTAAAATTATGTCAAGTATCCAAAACCTTGTTTTTTGGTTTTTTGGATGCTCTCTAATGGTTAAAACTTCATTCCAGTAGATTTTAGATTTTAGTTATGTTTTTTGGATGGTGTAGCACGTGTTCCAAAGAAGCAAGAAGATCTAATTTCTATGCGTCAAAAGACTCTACAGTCTTTCGTTTTGGATACTTGCTCGTCTTCAGTTGACAATCATCTCTGGATTCAACCTCCAACATTCTGGCCACGGCGTATCCACAACAATCCACTTTCCACCCTGAAAACATTCTTCCAATAGCCAAGTCTTTTCTCTTTCAGCGCCATGAATCAGAGCAAAGCGTCCCCCAACCGCAAAATGCATATAAATACCAGCTCCTCCTCCTCCTCCGGGAAGAGGCAAAAGTTGAAAAACTTGACGACTTAAATCAAAAGCCAGTATTCGGTATTCCAGAACGGAAGAAGAAATTCTTAACCTGATGATCATGTAGATGATGCCATTGATGCTACAGTAGTTGTCAACGAAGCCGAAGATTTTGCAAAGCTGTAGTGGGAGAGAACATTTAGTATTTTTCCAGAAATTATTTGATCCCAAAGTCAAAACTTCTGCATAACTAAGGTTTTCGGTACTAACAGTACTCAATCCCATCCCCACATCCACATGAGTGATGCTTAACACGAGGAAATTCTTAAATTATTATGAAAAAAAAAAGTTTTTCTACAACAGAGGCTATTTATGGGGTGATTTCTAAAATGAGGTGGTTCGCATTTGCTGAATGCGAACTAGCTTAGCTCGCATTCAGCAAATGCGAGCTAACAAAAAGCCAGGTAGCATTTTTTTTTTTAAATAGACCTCGCATTTCTCAAATACGAGGTCCTTTGTCTGTCGGTGAAACATGAAAACCCAGCTCCTTCAACCTCAGTCCTCTCTTTGACTCATTTAACCAAAGAAACAACAAAATTGGGAAATACAAATTGAAGGGAAATTGCATCCCAAATCCGTCATTGAAATCCTCGGAAGTAGCAGCATTCATCAAGAGTGCAGCCGTTGGAGGGAGGGAGTCCAACTCTGGTCATTTTGGAAGCTCTCGTGATAGAACGCTAATTTAGCATTAATTTTGTTATAATTTCCCTTTCTTATTGGATTGGATATTGCATTAATAGACATATTTTGTTTGAATTGTATGTTTAGGGGATGTTTATCCAATTGGAGAAGGAAAGTGCAAAAATAGCAGCTTTTAGAAGATTTTCCTCCAAGTAAGTGTGGACGCGTGAGAAGACATCAAACAAGCTTGGAGTGTGTGGGATTCTATGCAGGGCAGTATCCTAATTCAAGTGGGAGTCGTCATCACAACTGGAAGATGATATTATCTGCCAAGTTTCTAATTAGTAATTGGGTTGGTTTAGGAGACTTTTAAGCACTTTGTTTTGCTATCTTTTAGGAGTTAGTTTTCCTATGGTAGGAGATTTCTTTGGCATCAATCACTACAGATTGTGAGGGAGGAAGTTGATTGCGTTTTAGAAAGCTAGAAAATAGGAAAGGAAGGCCGGATCCCGCGTGATTAAGAGTTGAAGGCAGCAACAAATTCGGTTCTTCTTCTCACGGCAGAAATAAAAAGGGCACAATTGCTTTGTTCTTATGACTTTTTCTTTGGCTAGTTGGCCGATTTGGCCAGGAACAATTTTGTAAGGTTCGAATAGCTCTTTCGCATGGTTGTTCTCCATTAATGGAGGACTAACCTCTTAATTCTAGTGAAGGGGACAACTGAAGACTTGGTTCAACAATTACTGTGAGATCTAATTTATTTTAATTGTTTCCTCCATTTATTGGTATTCATATGTTTCCTGCTTTTAACTGTTATAGCTCTTGTGTATGATTGATTAGTGCACAATAATTAATTATTCATACAGGCTATTTTGCTAAATAGAGGTAATTGAATCCGTAATTGTTCGTTATCTCTATCCCAGTAGCAACTGGCGTAATTGGGTTTATGTCAGGGAAACATACGATCTAATTTAAACAAACCCTCGTAGCGTGTTTGTTAATTAGGATTGGGCCTTTCTAATTATTAATGCAAACCAGAAATTAAATCCTACGGTCGTACCTAGGGTTGTTTTTGGGTTAGGGAAATAGTTAACGGTCGTACCTTAGCTATCGATAAATTAAGGAAGGGTTGGTTGTTTAGCGCGTGCGAGACAACTATAACCACTCTATTAATAAATGTTGGAATTACCTTTGAATCAATGATCAGTTGCATGAACCATTTCTGAAGTATACCCTTGGCTAGAGTTTCTCTTAGTTATTTCTTTTAATTAATTATTTTCTGTATTTAATTTATTTAGTTGTCGTTTAATCCCAAAAACCCCTATTAATCTTGACTTGAAAAGAAATAAATTTCTCGCCAGTCCCTGAGGAGACGACCCTGCTTACCACTGTCTACTAAGTTAGTAAATTCAGTTAAATAATTAATTCAAGTATATCGGATTAAGCAAACTCTTCGGGAACAGGGTGAATCAACTAACCTATTGCACACCTAGAGTCCCTGCTCCAGTACTCGAATTGATTATTGACTGCTTTATGTGGTAGTTAGGTTTTATTTATTATTATTGCACAGGTTCGGCACCTGTCATCTCGCCAGAAAGTTGAAGCCCCAGAAAGCTGCAAAATGGAGACCGGAAAATGTTGAAGCTACAGCCCGCTTTCAGTGAATAAGTTAAGCTTTCTGATGCTATTGTCCAGTGACGGAAGAAGATGCTGAACAGATGCGATTGTCCAGGTAGCATTTAACAGATGCGAGGTAAGTGACCTCGCATTTTTGAAATGCGAGGTCTGGTTTTCTTTTTTCTTTTTTTTTTTTTGGATTCTGTGGGTCGAAAATTCAAGGGGACTTCGCATTCAGCAAATGCGAACTCCTGAGCTCGCATTTGTTGAATGCGAAGACCCCTTGGACGGAATTGTATACTCAAAATGCCTCCTTTGTAGAAATTTTTTAAAATTCATCATAATTTTAGAAATTTCTCTGCTTAACACCTTGTATTTCTTGATTGAAACATCGAACCCCAGGCAGTAATCACTCGAGATAGACCAACTGTGTTTTCCGCTTGGATTGTCATATTTTCAATAACTTTCTTCAAGTCCGAACTGGGATTTCGTTGGGGAAGAGTAATGGTTTCATTCGTAGTAGGGTTCCATATAATGTTGTTGCAACATACTAAGCCTTCAACGGGTTGCCCTAAGATAAATTGATTTGTTTGGAGAATAACCGGTGCAGCAAGAGGAACAACGGATTTGTCTTGTAAATTTACTAGGAAGAAATCATAATTTTTCCTTCTACCATCAATGATTATATCTTGCGAACAAGACTTCCGAACCAAGAGTTTGGTGCCACGCTTATGGGAGCCAACCCGAAAAGCGTCAACGAATTCTTGACCTTCGATCATGCTGCACCAATGCCTTGAAACACACTTGAATCTCATGAGTGATTTTGCTGGAATTTCTTGGAGCACTTGTAGAAGGATCTCTTTTGAAATTGAAATTGGGGTGTCAAGATTCCCCTTAATCCGTTTCATCTTGTCAAGAACTTAATTTTAATGTTTTGTTAAATATTAATGTTGATGTGAAGGTTGCGATATCTATATATACACGACTTGAGGTCATGGCGGTGTTTCTTTCCTTTCCTTTACTGTAAAGGAAAAAAAATATAGAGTTAGGTTGGAATTTATCTTACGTGCTAGCACTTACTATTAACTTAGCAATCGTTTTCTTCTATTTCTTTCCTTTTTACACAAGATTAATCCATAACTTAATAGGTTAGAACTCTTAGGTCTTGACACTTAGAACTAATGTAAACGAAAAAGAAAGTTATTTTTTAGATTGGTGATCAACAAATTCCAATTTTTTGAATGGGAAATACTGTGAGCTCCATCTCACTATGTTATTCACCTCTCCAACTGAAGGAAGTCAAGCATTTAAAGATTTGAGCTTCGCAATTCGGGTAATGTTCCAAGGGATGAGCCTTGAATTAACTTATAATGTGGATTGTTGAGATTTTTTGTCGTTTCAACAACAAAGAACTTCTCCAATTAAATCCACAGGCTCAAAATGAGGGGTTATATATGTTCCAATATAATATCTCTACATGGCTGAACTTGAGTTATATAAGGATTTTACTCTCAACTGGATGTGTTTTCTTATCTGTCATGAACCCTTCAACTTCAAGACAACTAAGGACTAAACTTGCGTTTGATAAAATTAAATTGACAGGGTGTCGAGTCTGTGCAATAATAATTATCTACTCAAGAAAAATACAAATTTTGTATATAGCGGTGAGCAGGGTCGAATCCACAGGGACTGGGGATAATTCGTTTCTTCTAGAGTTCAGTGCATGGGGGATTTTTGAAAAATATAAAATAACTAATTAACTAACTAATGAAACAACTAATAAAAAAAAAGAATAAATCAATAACCAATACGACTCTAGTCAAATGTGCAACTTTTCAGACAGGGTCCATTCAACTGATCATTGATGCAAAGATAATTCAATTACTCATTACTAGATTGGTTATAGTTGTCATACACGCGATGAACAACCAGTCTTTCCTTAATTTCTCGATAATTAAGGTACGACCGTTAACTATTTCTCTAACCAAGAAATAACCCTAGATACTACCGTAGGATTTAATTACTCGATTGCATTAATAATTAGAAAAATCCAATCCTAACCAACAAACACACTACGAGGGTTTGTTTAAGTTGGACCATACGTTTCCCTAACATGAAACTAATCACGTTAGTCGCCACTGGTATTAATCAATTGAACAATTACAGATTCAATCAATTAATTTGGCATTAGATCATTAGGTTAATTCGAATATCGGGCCCTTGACATTCAAATAACATAACAAGCATAAGCAATTAAATCAGGAAACGTACAAATACCAATGAATAAAAGAAATAAATAAAATTAATTCGATCTCACAGATATTTGGAACCGCGCCTTCAAGTTGGCCTTCGACTAGATGAAAGGCTTAGCCACGCCGCATAATTAAATATCCACGTAAATTAATTGACTGCAAAGGCATCAAGTTTTTCACTAGAAAGCAAGGAATAAGGGATGTTTTTCCCGTTGGGGAATATTATCGAACAGTTGGCGTGTGCCTGACAAAGGGAAAAGAAAAGAAAAACTAAAACTGAACTAAAACTATCCTAAAACTAGTGATAAGAGCTCCTGCACGTTTGTTCCCTTTTTAAAGCCAAAAGAAAGATGCCTAATGCTATCTCCAGTGGTCCCCAAGAATTAGCAACAAGCAACTGCTAAAGCTTCCTACGTTTCTTTCCTTCCAAAGCTAAAAATGACTCAATGCTTTCCCGTGGTCCCCGTCGCAGATTCAAAATCAAAGTACAAAAGGCAAGGCCTCTTGGTGTTTCCTCTTTCTCTCGTCTTTCATTGCTCTTAGGACTCTTAGTACTCAAGACACTCCCAATCAACCAAAAGAAATACAAAATCCATCCGTATCACCATGTGGGCCAGGTTTGTGGCTTGTTTGAAGTCTCCATAATTTTCAGAAAGCCCCTCCTTTTTTTGTAGTTTTCTGTTTCACTCCCTGAAATTGAGTCCAATACCAAATTATAAGTAAATATTAAAAATTAAAATAATATTTGGCAAGGATAAAAGGAAAATTAATAATAAAATAACCAATAATTAACACCCTATCAATTCCCTCCACACCTGAATCATGCTTGCCCTCAAGCATGAGAACAGCATTTGAATACCAAAATTTTGACAATGGCTATCGCTCCAACTACCGTATTGCCAAGATACCCAGAAAAATATATATTAAGCATCACAGGTTAAGATCCAAGAAAAACCACCCCGGATAGCTTCCCAACTACCAACTCCTCCAATTTAAAGCAAACTAATCTAAGAAAAAAGAATGGTTGCTCACATTTATCAGCAAACGGTCCAATTATTAACCAAAATCTCGACATTAAGATCACAAATAGGCAAGCTAACTTTTTTTTCCTTTTTTTAAATACTAACACAAACTTCCCTTTACTTTTTTTTTCACATTCTTCCATTTTTCTCTCTCCTTTTTTTTGAATAGTAACAAAAGACTTAGTCTCTAGCTATCGGAACCTTTTGACGCGGACTCCAACATTTGTCAGATGAAGGAGCCCAATTACTCAACCCCCATCGCTATATGACCACGTACTCATAGAAATCACTATCTTTTGACGCAAGAATCGACACTTTAAGTGAAGATCCCCGGTTACTCAATAGTGATAATGACAGGGTGTCGAACCTGTACAATAATAAATACCTACTCGAGAAAAATACAGATTTTGTATATAGCGGTGAGTAGGGTCGAATCCACAGGGACTGGGGATAATTCGTTTCTTCTAGAGTTCAAAGTATGGGGGGTTTTGGATTAAATGCTAACTAAATAAATTAACTGTAGAAAATAATTGATTAAGAGAAATAATTAAGGGAAAACTCTAGCCAAGGGTACACTTCAGAAATGGTTCAGGCACTGATCATTGATTCACAGATAATTCCACATTTATTAATAGATTAGTTATAGTTGTCATGCACGCGATAAACAACCAACCTTTCCTTAATTTCTCGATAGTTAAGGTACGACCGTTAACTATTTCTCTAACCCAAAAACAACCCTAGGTACGACCGTAGGATTTAATTTCTAGATTGCATTAATAATTAGAAAGGCCCAATCCTAACTAACAAACACGCTACGAGGGTTTGTTTAAACTAGATCGTATGCTCCCCTGACATAAATCCAATTACGCCAGTTGCTACTAAGATAGAGATAACGAACAATTACGGATTCAATTACCTCTATTTAGCAAAATAGCCTATATGAATAATTAATTATTGCGCACTAATCAATCATACACAAGAGCTATAATAGTTAAAAGCAGGAAACATATGAATACCAATAAATGGAGGAAACAATTAAAATAAATTCGATCTCACAGTAATTGTTGAACCAAGTCTTCAGTTGTCCCCTTGACTAGAATTAAGAGGTTAGTCCTCCATTAATGCAGGACAACCATGCGAAAGAGCTCCAAAAAGAAAACTAAAACTATGCTTAAAACCTAAACTACAACTTAGCGATTCTTCTTGTCCTACGTTATCCCTATTTAAGAAACAAAAGAAAGATAGACCAAAACTATCTAGGTGGTCCCCACACATGTGGACAAGGCCCCCAAAGTACTTCTTGTTCCAAGTCTCTTTTACGTAGCTTCCTTTGAAGAGCCCAAATGACTTATAGCTTTGTGGTCCCCACCAATCCAAGGGCCCAAGGATTGAAGCCCTTAGAAGTCTGCATTTTTCCATACAAGTCCCTCCTTTTTGGTAATTTTCTGCTTCAATCCCTGAAATTGGGTCCAATACCAAATATAAGTAAATATTAATAATTAAAACAATATTTGGCAAGGATAAAAGGGGAAATTAACAATAAAATTACTAACAATTAACACCCTATCAGATAACTAGCGGAGCACAGCCAACTCTAACCATATAGCACAATAACTAAAAACAACACAAAAATAACAGCAGTCAGCCCCAAATTTCCAAACATGGAGAACCAAAATTAATAATTGGACCAATTCACATGAAAAATGCGAACAATCATTCCCTATGCCTAGAAAAGTTAACCAAAAATTAGAAAAGTCAAGCAATTACTGATATTCACCAGAGAGACGTTCCTGCACTCAACCCCATTAACTTGATACTTTTTTATTACTAAAACTCGGCAATATCAGAATTAGAGACAAAAATCCAACATCAAACTTGGTATTCAAATAAGAACTGACCACTAGGAAAAAAAAAGAAAAGAAAATAAACGAAAAGGAGATAAATATCAAACTAAAAACAAAGGAAAAACACCTAAAATTCGAAAATTGAAAATACTAGCACCCAAACTGACCCCCCCACACCTAAATCACACATTGCCCTTAATGTGATAAATAAACAGTAATAGTAAGTAAAAGAGCAACGGTACTTCCTTAAAATCACAGCGATCATGGCGGGGCCACAACAGTGGGTGAGGCGGGAAATGGTTGAGTTGGGTTGGGGTAGGCTAAGGTCGAGAGGTTCTGGACCTAGAAAAGAACTTTGATCTCACCATTATCGCTAACAGGTAACCCAATCAACAGAAACAAAATTGCCAACATATAGAGGAACAAGTAAATGCAGATCAGTAGAAATAAATATTCTCTAGTGAAGTCAACAATCAACCCAATAAGCACAGGTATCTCCCAATTCAAAAGGGTAGTGCATAATAAATGGCCCACCAAATTAGCAATTTAAAGCCTTGAGCAATTTAAGCCCAACAATTCAATCAGTACCAGAAAACCACTCCAAACAATGTAACAGTTAAACTCCACGGGCAAAGGACGTCCAACCAATTTCACTCAAGCAAACTAGGAGCAATGCGACTGATTAAACAAAGCAACAAATTTCAGCAATTGGACACATATCCACCCAAAATCCTAACAAATGCCCCCAAGAATTCAGCAAGTCCAGTAATAGCAGGTCAGAATTTAGGCAATAATAACTTAGTCACAAGCTCTAAGCTTTCAATCAAGCAGCCAACCAAAGAGAATGAATAAATGTTAAGCAAACTACCACAACCAGTACCACTGGTGTACGCACAGAGAAGAATTAAATCAAACGGCAAACTCAATTCACTAAGAAACCCCAAACAATCACTAAACAGCACTAGAGATGAAAATGGGAAATAATTGGCCAGCAACTCCCAAAGCAACTCCAAACACCTCCCAAATAAATGAAATGTCAGAGGAGCCTTCAAAAATCAAATACCAACAAATGTAACAGAAGCTCCTAAATAGTTCAACGGGAAGGGGAAAATCAAGCAAACCACTTCCTGTTTTTATCCAACAAGAAACCCACTAAAAAGGCACAAATTCCAGCAAATGAGGGTTCAGGGAAAATACTAAACGAGGGGGAAATTTCAATACCTCCACCTGTCAATTTTTGACAGGTGGTGACGGTGCGTGGGGCAGCGATGGGCTGCGCGGCAAGGACGGCAGCAACGGCACTGCGTTGGCGGTGAAGAGAGAGAGAGGCGTCGCGGGAGAGGCGCAGGCGTGTAGCGTGGCTCTGTGGAGGCGCGCGGAGGCAGTCGTACGAGGTGAGAGAGGAACGCGCGATGGCGCGTCAGCTGCGGGAGGGGAGAGTGGCGGCGTGCGCGTTAGGCAGATGGCTCGCAATGGGGGAAGGCCTTTGGAGCTGGTGGTGAGCGAGGTGAGCTGGTGAGATGGTGGCGGGCTGCGTGGACTGGCAGTGGAGCTCGGAGCTTGGCGGCGAACTTTGGAGCTGCTGAAGGTGGTCCGTGAGGTGGAGCTTAGAGCTCGGAGGCGGCGGCGATGGAAGCTGGTCAGCGGCGTGCGCAATGGATAAGAAAGGAAGACTGGTGGCGTCGAAGAGAGTGAGGGAGATGATGGCGGATGAGCTAAAGAAAAGAAGGAAAGGGATACAGGGTAACGGGGAAAAAGAGGAAGAAAAGGGAAAGAAAGAAAGAAAGGAAAGAAAGAAAAGAAGAAAAAGGAAAAAGAAAAGAGAAAAAGAAAAAAGAAAAAAATAAAAGAAAATAAAATGGTTTTGGGGTTTTTTTTCTCAATGTTTTTTTTCAATTTTTTTTCGAATTTAAATTTTCAAAATTTGAATTTTAGAAGAAAAAGAAAAAAATGCCTTTTGAATTTTTGAATTTTCTCAATGTGAAATTTTTAATTTTTTTTTTTGTTTTGGGTCGTCAAACACCGCGTGGGCACGTCAAGATTATAAAACATCCACTGATCTCAGGAGACACAAAAATCGCGTGGGCACGCCAAGATTGGTAACCGTCCACTAACCTCAAGAGACACAAACACCGTGTGGCCACGCCAAGATTGGCAAACGTCCACTGGCCTCATAAGTCACAAACACCGCATGGGCACGCCAAGATTGCTGTCCTGACTACAGTGGAGGAAAACATTAAGACCGACCACAACCTAAATAAGAAACGACATAATTAAAGAATTTAACAACGAAAAACAATAAAATCAATATTTGGGTTGCCTCCCAAAAAGCGCTTTTCTTTAACGTCTTTGGCTAGACATTGTCATGTTTACTCAGGGAGGATAAAATCTTGTGGCTCGTTTCAGTGCTTCATCCTCTATATAGTCCTGATAGCCCTCGTAAATAGAGTAATCTTTCAGCACACGAGTTACGATCTTCCGTGAACTAGTAGATGGCGCCAAACCGGTCAACAATAATCTGGATTCTTCACTCATTCCTCCATCACGCGCATTTATTGGTTCAACATATTTTGCCACTACC
The DNA here is from genome assembly GCF_036785885.1 of Coffea arabica. Lineage (NCBI taxonomy): Eukaryota > Viridiplantae > Streptophyta > Magnoliopsida > Gentianales > Rubiaceae > Coffea > Coffea arabica. The sequence goes on along the minus strand of NC_092331.1, from coordinate 52,395,063 downwards.
GCTCTTAACTTATTCCTGTCATAAAATTTAAAATTTTTTGGTATAATAAAATCAATCTCAATAACAGGATTTGAAGAATAGAAGTCAGGAAAATATTGATTAAGGAATGGAGGAGATGTCACCGCATTTGAAAATTGTTCACTGGATTCATTCATTTGAACGAGTTGATGTTGGGGTCTCATTTCTTGCACTTTAACTTCCTTTTCAATTGCATTTTTAGATCCATTTTTTTGAAACTCTTGGCGTTCCATGTCATTTGTCCGGGTAAATACATCCTCGTCTTTCTTAACGTCGATGATTGTCTGTGAAGGCAATTCTTTATAATTTGAAAGTCTTTCTTGGACTTGGGATTCTAGGCGGTTAAGTGCTATCATCAATTGATTTACTTGAGTTTGCACTTGTCCCCATTGATTCCTTATGCTTTGTAGGTCAGAATTCGTCTTTTGTTGATTAGCAATTAACTGCTTCATCATTTCTTCTAGAGACAGATCTAGCATGGATGATGGTTGTTGAGACTCTTGCTGTTGAAAATCCATCGGCCCGGTTGTATAATTGAAATTGGAATCATCCCACCATCCTTGATCATACCCGTTTGAATAAAGGTTATACCACGTTTGATACTGAGGTGAAAAATCTCCAAAAGTATCTATTGGAACACTTAGGTTATTTTGAAATGTGGGGCATATGTCGGTTGAATAACCTGAGAAAAAATAACTTCCACAATTTGCAACAGCCAATTGATCATTAGAAAAAACATGAGTCTCATAATCCCATTCAGGAATAAAATCCAGTCTATCATCAAAATATGGAATGTTAGCAGCCATCAACTATATACAAAAAAGAATAAGAGGAAAATAAATAAAAAAATGAAAACAAGATGCACTAAAAAAGAAACAAATTAATCTGGCACCAGTCCCCGGCAACGGCGCCAAAAATTGACAGGGTGTCGAACCTGTACAATAATAATTACCTATTCAAGAAAAATACAAATTTTGTATATAACGGTGAGTATGGTCGAATCCACAGGGACTGGGGATAATTCGTTTCTTCTAGAGTTCAGTGCATGGGGAATTTTTGAAAAATATAAAATAACTAATTGACTAACTAATGAAACAACTAATAAAAATAAACAAGAATTAATCAATAACCAATACGACTTTAGTCAAAGGTGCAACTTTTCAGACACGGTCCATTCAACTGATCATCGATGCAAAGATAATTCAATTACTCATTACTAGATTGGTTATAGTTGTCATACACACGATGAACAACCAGTCTTTCCTTAATTTCTCGATAGTTAAGGTACGACCGTTAACTATTTCTCTAACCAAGAAATAACCCTAGGTACGACCGTAGGATTTAGTTACTCGATTGCATTAATAATTAGAAAAACTCAATTCTAACCAACAAACACGCTACGAGGGTTTGTTTAAATTAGATCATACGTTTCCCTAACATGAAACTAATCACGCTAGTCGCCACTGATATTAATCAATTGAAAATTACGGATTCAATCAATTAATTTGGCATTAGATCATTAGATTAATTCGAATATCGGGCCCTTGACATTCAAATAACATAACAAGCATAAGCAATTAAATCAGGAAACGTACAAATACCAATGAATAAAAGAAATAAATAAAATTAATTCGATCTCACAGATATTTGGAACCGCGCCTTCAAGTTGGCTCCGCATAATTAAATATCCACGTAAATTAATTGACTGCAAAGGCATCAAGTTTTTCACTAGAAAACAAGGAATAAGGGATGTTTTTCCCGTTAGGGAATATTATCGAACAGTTGACGTGTGCCTGACAAAGGGAAAAGAAAAGAAAAACTAAAACTGAACTAAAACTATCCTAAAACTAGTGATAAGAGCTCCTGCATGTTTGTTCCCTTTTCAAAGCCAAAGGAAATATGCCTAATGCTATCTCCAGTGGTCCCCACGAATTAGCAACAAGCAACTGCTAAAGCTTTCTACGTTTCTTTCCTTCCAAAGCTAAAAATGACTCAATGCTTTCCCGTGGTCCCCGCCGCAGATTCAAAATCGAAGTACAAAAGGCAAGGCCTCTTGGTGTTTCCTCTTTCTCTCGTCTTTCATTGCTCTTAGGATTCTTAGTACTCAAGACACTCCCAATCAACCAAAAGAAATACAATCCGTCCGTATCACGATGTGGGCCAGATTTGTGGCTTGTTTGAAGTCTCCATTATTTCCAGAAAGCCCCTCCTTTTTTTGTAGTTTTCTGTTTCACTCCCTGAAATTGAGTCCAATACCAAATTATAAGTAAATATTAAAAATTAAAACAATATTTGGCAAGGATAAAAGAGAAATTAACAATAAAATAACCAACAATTAACACCCTATCATAAATCTTGCAATCTAAAATTTGAAATTTAAATTCATTAAATTACTGAATTATTACATACTAAATGTAATATATTTGAGTGCATATCATATTAGTGTCACTTAATTAAATTTAGATATTCTATTTTTTGTTATCAAACTAGTCTGAACATGTTAATATCTATTAAATTTAGATATTCTATTTTTTGTTATCAAACAAGTCTGAACATGTTAATATCTAAAACCATTAAATTCAAGTGTTTTTTCTTTTGTAAGAAACCTTCATTTCATCAAGGATTTGGCACGAAGCGAGATCAGGTTGGCCTTAATTAAAGAATAAAACATTAAATACAGTTGACAATGGGCAATTCTAAGAAAGAGTATGTTTCAAAGCTAATTAAAAACGAAAAAAATGAATATGAAGGAACTAAGGAAAAATAATGAGCTTTGGTATCTAACATTTTGATGGAATTCTTTCCTTGATATAAATTGGGGGTCACATTGCTTCTTAGCATAATGTATTATTTGAATACTCGTAATCTATTATTTACCAATCATTAGTGTAACACCAAAAGTGTCAATCTAAGTCAAAAATAGCAAACTAGAAATTTAGAGGCTGACAGGTGTCAAGTCTATGCAATAATAAATACTTACTCGAGAAAAATACAATTTCTATATATAGTTGTGAGTAGGGTCGAATTCACAGGGATTAGGGATAATTTTGTTTCTTCCAGAGCTCAAAATATCGAGGAATTTTTATAGAAATATGAATAATTAAACAAATCAAATAAAAAGGCCTAACTAATAATTTACTAAAAATGAAACAATAATAAATAAATTCTAGCCAAGAAATAACTTCGGAGATGGTTCGCTCAATTGATCATGGATGCAATAATAATATCATTCACTCACTGATAAACAAATTATAACTGCCAAACAAGCGATGACAATCAACTTCTCTTTACTGTATCAGTGATCAAAGTACGACTGTTAATCACTTCCCTAATTAAGAAATAACCCTACATATGACCGTAGAGTTTAATTCACCAATTGCCGTAAGAATTACAGAAGCCCTGTTCTAATCAAATAACACGCTACGATGGTTATTTTAAATTAGCACATATATTCCCCTGACACAAATCCAATCATGTCAGTCACCACTAATTTAAAGTAATTAAACAATTATAGATTTAACTGCTCTAATTGGTTTTAGGTTATTAGATTAAATTAAATATCGGACGTCCTTGATATTCAAATAAATAATAACAATAAGAAATTAAATCAGAGCACATACGAATACCAGTAAATAAAAGAAATAAAAATAATCAATTCGATCTTATAATTTTAGATGAACCAAATCCTCTGTTTTCTCGACTAAAAAAGAAGTTTAGCTCATCTCCATGGAAAAAGAAGAGAATGTTTCTAATTGTCTATTACAACCGAAAGAAAGAGTATGACTACTAGTCTGCCGCCCCTTCCTAACGAAGATATAAGGAAACGACTAAAGAAGAATGCTGCTAACTAGTCTCCTACTACTACTAAACCACTACTATTGAAAGGAAGCCAAGTTCCAATTGGCCCCAGAATAGTCAAGGCAATTGTTGGCTCCTTTGAGTATTAATCACACGGGCCCTGACTGTTCTATCCTTTTCCTAATTTTTAGCTTTTTGAAACAAAATAAACTTCCTCCTTGAAAAAAGGAACCCTTCACAGATAATGTCAATCGTTTACTAAATAAATAAAAATCTAATTGATAAAGAAAGAAATTTTCTTAGTCTTCAACCTTAGGCCTGCTCGGAATCCAATTTGTATTAAGAAACTTCTACACGTGAATCCCAAATCATTTGGACTTGACATCAATTCTTGTAAAATCACCCCTTTTATCACTTTTTGCTCCACTTCCCTGTAATTAGTACCAAATATCAAATATGAATAGAATCTGCCAATTAAAACAATATTTGGTAAAATAAAATAGGGAAATAATCATAAAATTTATAACAAAATTACAACCTGTCAGAGGCCCAGCAAGAAATAATTATTCTTTGAGGCCAATAAAAATGGAAAAGGAAATGCTCACCTCCGAAAAAGTGTTAGGATCATTTGGGATGATATTTGCAAATTAAGACCTCCTATTCCTAGAACTAGAAGTTTTAGTTGGACTAAATGGTGCAAGTTTGTGTAATTCGTAAATAAAGATTCCTAACATTACGATACTAGTCTAATACTACTTTAGAATACTAATATATGTGTGATCATGATTATGCGTGGACCACATGCTTGTTGGTCATATTATTGCATTACTTCACTCGTGTCCATAAACTTAAAGCTACAATCTATTGTTAATTTTAGACCCATTTAAGGGTCTTATGGCTCAGACTAGAACACTAACGTCTGAAAAACTGCAAACTCCATCTCCCATAATTGGTTGGGTTCTTGTCATTTTCCCTTTCCTAAACCAAACTCTCTATTTCAAGTCTCGATTGACCTTTTAATAGTTATAAAAAAAAAGGCATCAAATTTTAATTATTTAATTCATTTTCATCGTTAAAAGTGATAAACTTAACAACAAAGTCTCATGAATCCAATGGTAAAACTGGACTGAAGAATCAAAATTCAATGCTCTTTATTATTGAAGAACCAATTTGAGATTTGAAATAGATTAGGGGTTAAAAGTTCATGATTGGCTTAGTTTTAGGAGCTCCCAAGGTAATTTATCATTTTATATTTTGTATATCATCTTTTCCACTTTTTTAGGAAAATATCATCATTTTCACCCTTTTTTCTTTGAAAAGAGAATCAGGATGATGCTGCAATATGTTTACTAGTCAAAGAAGAGGTGTGGAAAGTTGGGGGAACAGGAGAAGTAAGTGATTGTGGTCACAAACGGTAGGGAAAGTGTGTTGGATGGACACGTGTAAAGGTCTTTTGTGACCTGGAACTTGAAGACCTGTTGGGCGTTGAAGTTAAGCGGAATGGGAATAGGAAAAGTTAAGGGGATTTCAAAGTGTAAATGTGAATTTAGTTTTATGAAAGAACGTAGAGCTCAATTTACGTTTAATAAAAGAGGATGAAATTCAAGGTATGTTAACATAATTTTTATTTCTTTTTAATTGAAAATAGTTATTTATATTGCATAGTTATATATTTGTTTTTGCACAAGTGACATATTGAAGCATCTTCTCATAATGTACAATTTAGGTGGTTTGTGATGTTATAAGATATTCAATCAAATGTTATTTCTTGTCTTAATTTTAGTTATGACTATGCTACATATTTATTAAATAGACGTACCATTATAATTAAAGTTAATGTTTGATATTTTAGGATGCCATATATTTAAATAGAATAAAATTATTTTGAACATAACATATTAAAATAATTTTGGCACCCCCAAGGAAAAAATCTTGGTTTCGTCACTGTTTAGGAGGAAATTGGGGCCTATTGCTAACAAAAGATTGTGAAAATTTACCTTTATACCCTAATTATTTGAAAAAATCTAATGAACAAATTTTGCAAAAGAAACATTATTTCTTGTCAACAAATTAAGTAACTAATAAAACCACCTGTAATGTTGCTTTAACATATTTAATTTATATTAAATACAAAATCTACTAGTTTTCCTTTCGTAAAAATATAAGTGTAACAGTTTTTCAATTTTAGTTACAAACATTTATGTTTTTTACATAAATGTAATGATTCAAAGTAAAATGCCCATAAATAGCTAGTATTTTGTTGATGTAATGCAAAAAACTCATAAAGAACTGGTATGTTATGGGCACAATCTTTTTTACTTTCACATATTTAAAATTTGTTAAATACAAAATCTACCAGTTTCCCTTTCGTAAAAATATAAGTGTAACAGTTTTTCAATTTTAGTTACAAACATTTACGTATTTTACATAAATGTAATGATTCAGAGTAAAATGCTCTTAAATAGCTAATATTTTGTTGATATAATGCAAAAAACTCATAAAGAGTTGGTATGTTATGGGCGCAATCTTTTTTACTTTCACATATTTAAAATTTGTTAAATACAAAATCTACCAGTTTTCCTTTCGTAAAAATATAAGTGTAACACTTTTTCAATTTTAGTTACAACATTTATGTATTTTACATAAATGTAATGATTCAGAGTAAAATACCCATAAATAGCTAGTATTTTGTTGATGTAATGTAAAAAACCCATAAAGAACTGGTATTTTGGACAAACCCCTCCGTGTTCTCTCTTAGTCATAAAAAAACTTATTTTAAGTTTTGACTTCTTAAGTAAACTGAAATTGGACTGGCATTCCAAAAAAAGGATACATCAGTTCAATTATCTGGATTAGGCAACAAATCAAACGTGAGGGAATTCCCAGCTTTTTTAATTCATTGCATTAGCTCGATTTAACCATCTGTTTTAATCAAGATTCTTTCCTCTCCCTGAATTGTACTGCTGGTTTTACTTAACGTTTCAATCATTAATGAAGTACAAGTTATATTAATAAGCCTCGGCAACCACTAGAAATTAAATCCATGTCATGAAAGATGGTAGATAACCTTGTTAATCATGATGTGAACTGCTAATTTAATTAACAAATTGGAGCAATGTCCACTAATCATTCTTTTTGCAAAAATCTGTTCAACTTGTGAAGGTCTCCGAGCATAAAATATTGCAATAATTGAAATAATATTACTATTATTTTATTTCATGTCTCATTGGTAAGATAACTTACTTTATCTCAAGTGGCATTGCTATGTTTAAATACACGAGTTGTTTCTTCTAGACCTATTTTCAACTGGCATGGTGGGGAGGGAAGAATGGGTTGAATAGTTTGAGAGAAAGAAATATAGGTGAAAAATCTTGAATTCAAACTTCAGTACTTACACTTGAAAAAAAAAACATGACATAGTTGTACCTCCCCAGATAAAATTTCTAACACGGGTTTTTCTTTCTTTTATTTATTTTCTTTTTTGGTTCTTAGCTGATGGAAAAAGACATATATAGTTCCATTTGTGGAAATTGTACAAGTATGCTGACCTTTCTCAAGTGGAAAGTTTGAATTCCTAAAAAGTTTCTCTACCAAAAATATTGCAGATAACACCCATATGAGTGGATTAACATGTTTTTTACTATCTCCTTATAGTTGTTTTTTCTGATTTTAAATATTCTTCTTTAATTAATACTCTTGTGAGATTAGAATAAGACATCCAAAATTGATATGGTGGTGATATAAATTTGAATTTTTTGAACATGTGCTCATTGGACACTCATTAACACACATAAAATTCACCTAACCTATCATGTATATACACATATTAACAATTATTATTTTTCCTTGCATTATATTTTTTCTCTATTTAATCTTACCTAACCTCCCTTGTATTTATTTATTTTTTCTAATTAATCTTATATTTTTAAAAATATAATACTTGAAATATATTTTAACGAGTACCTTATAAGCATCCGTTAGACAAACCGTTTTGAAATTATATTTTTAAAAATATAACACTTAAAATATATTTTAACGAGTACCTTATAAGCATCTGTTAGACAAACCATTTTGAAAATATAAGATTAATTAGGGAAAGTAAATAAATACAAGAGAAGGTAAGCAAGATTAAATAAGAAAAGTATATAAATGCAAGAGAGAATGATTATTGGTAGTATGTTTATATATATGGTAGGTTAGGTGAATATTAAATGGTTTAATGAGTGCCTTAAGAGTAACCATTAGAAAAAAAAATTTCAAAAATATTGCACTTAAAATATATCCTGGTTGGACACCATTAGACACATCCATTTTTTTTTCTTGACATTGTTATATTCTTGGTCTAGCTCAAGGGTGCTTGGATAAAAAATTGTTTGAATTTTTTTAAAGAATAGTACTGTAACATTTTCTGTGATATAATGCATGTTAAAACAAATAAAAAATATATTTGTGATAATTTTTTTTATTTTCAAATAATAAGCTAACAAAACAATGGGTTTGTTTGGATTGACTTGATTTCAGATAAAATAATTTACTTCACAAATTTCAATAATCTTTTTATCTTCCCAATCACCTTTTTATCTCAAATACATCATATCACAAAAAGTGCTACAGTAATTATGTCAAATAAATCATCCAAAAATAACTCCTTTCCAACCAAACTCTGACACTAAGGACAAAATTTTACTTAAAATGGCAGTATTACCTCAAAATTAATGAACATTATTTACCACTCTCCCCCCCTCCCCTTGATTTACTGAAAATGGAAATACTAAAGACACAAGCATCATAAACTTTCAAAATTTTAGAAAAATTGAATTGTAAAACAAAAAAGATACTATGTGATAAATGATTTGCCAAAAAAAAAAAAAACACAACTAAATCATAGATAACCAAAACAAAAATATAAATCTCCAAAAGCCAGTCAAACCTTCAAGAACAGAGAAACTAAGGAAATGGGAAAATAAAAATGGAAAGCTGCTAAAATTCTGAGAGCTTCCAGGTAATTACTAATTACCACGTTGTAATCATTATGCTAATCTTGTTTTGATCGAAGTCACATGGGCCCATTACCCATAAAATTGGGATACCTTTATGGTGGGAACCTGCTTATGGTAGGAAGACGGAGACGTTAAATTGTTGTACAGCGCGTGGAGAGGAAATATACAAGAACCGTCTGCGGATGCAACCAAAAAATACACTGACTTCCATACGAGTTGGGGCAGGAAGTGTTTTTGCATGTTAAAACCAGAGGCATTTATGTATTTGTAAATGTACCCATTACAACTGGAAAAATGTTGCAAATGCCTTGGACAAAAAATGTGCATAAAGAAGGTACCGAAATTTTAAGAAATAATAAATGACTATCGCACACGCGTGGGGATAATAATTTTGAAGAAGGAAAAGTGGAGGTAAACGAAAGGATTCAAGCCTTCATTATATTTATATACATATATAAATTTAGTGACCAAGTGTTCAGCTTAAGTATCCGGGAAAATGGTCCCATGACTATCATTATGGTAAAAAAACTTATTATAATAGGTTATAATAAATTTAGCAACCATTTGATTACCTGTTGGACTTATCCACTTGAATAGAATTATGCGTAAAAATAAGGAAGTAAGTTTGTCATCTAAAATAGTAAGTTAACGTAATAAATTAGTAATTTTTGCAGCCCAAAACGTGAATTGAAAGTATTACGAAACATACTTTTTAAAGAGATAAATTACAATTTTTATCCTCAACATACTTTTGAGGGAGTAAGTTTATTCGAAGTAATAGTATGTTTTTATACATAAATAATCATTTTTACTTATAACATAGTAAATTTCATTAATGACAAAAACATGCTAATTTATGGCAAAAATTCTCTATTATGCTTAAAAAACTTATGCCAAGCCCATATTTTATTGTTATTTAAAATAACACTAAAATGTTTTATTAATGATTAAAACTGAGTACCTTACTTAGTAAGTAATGTTAATATACTTGTATAAATACTTGATCGTATGTGAAAAAATTAGTATTTTTGAAATTTATACATAATTAAATTTTTTCTATTGCAGTTTTAAAAAAAAGTAAGCGAAATTTTTTTTGCGCAGAGCACCAAAATCCACAAGTCAAAATAGTTGGTCTGAAAGGGAAAAATACAGCTGAATAGCATTGTTTAAAGCACCAAATAAATAGATGTAAAATGCTGGTTAAAAACTGGTACTTTGACATATAATAAAGGAAAGTCATAAAAATTAGACCATTTATGGAAAAAGTTTTCATTAATAAAAATTCTAGCTCTTCACGACTTTCTTACCAGTCCTCCAAAGCATGAGCAAAGTGCCAATAATTGAAATAGTAATTTTTCCGATTTATACAGAATTAATTTATTTTTTTGCAAATTAAAAAAATTAATTGAAATTTTTTATCAAAAAGCACATAAGCCAAAAGGATTGGTCTAAAAGAGAAAGGAATAGCAGATATGTACAGTACTTGTATTTCACGTTCGAAGGACTACAGTGCTGTTTTTGACAATACCCCGAAAAATATGTAATGCAAACGGAACCGATTCTTCATTATTTAAAATACCAAATCTGTGATTGTGTTTTACCTGTTATCCATTGGTATTCTAAAGTATCATTTTTTCATCCAATACCACCTCTTTAACACCCGTTTTCCCTTAAAAATTTTATTTATTGGATGAAAAAAAATAAACCTTTTATGCAATAAAACACTAGCTCTTTGTAGTTTTTCTCCATTATAAGAATAGAGTACCCATTTTTTCATAAAAAAATTTATTTATCAGATAAGATAAAAATTAACCCGTTTTTCAATAAAACACTAGTTATTTATGGTTTTCGTCCATTATAAGAACAGAGTACCTATTTATAAAAAAAAAATTTATTGATAGGGTATAATTTTCTCATTTATTTTATTATTAATTTTTCCTATCACCTGACATGATGTGGATTAATTGCTGGATTCTACTCATTTTTAGCATTTTGCATTTATTTCAGGAAATAGAACGAAAATATAATAACAGGTGCCAATTTGACATAAAAAGGAGTCCAGATGATAGAGCTTGTCCCAAGGGCATTTTTGAAAAAAAAGATGTCACGCCCATTTTGGTAATTTCTGCAATGGGATGACGGACGAAGGGCTTCTTCTCCCTGGTGTGCCGCCGCAACTAGAGACGAGAGCAATAGACTAGAATTAGGATGGCAGATGACTAGCTTAGCATACTCTTTTGTGGACTTTTTCCTTTGGACCTTTTTTTTGGCTTTGGACTTACGAATGTCAGGAGCACTTAGCCATTCTTGGCTTTGACCTTTCTTCCTTAGAGGCTTTTAGTAGTTTTTTCCCTTCTCGTGCGGGAGACGAAGTGAAAACTATGAATTGCCTTTTGTAGCTTTTCTATCTATTCAATATTCGGACGAGTTAGATTTTCCAAATTTCAATGGATGATGGCCGCTACTCCCTCTTCAATTTTGTATGGATTCTTCACATCAGATATGAACTAATTTCCTCACTCTAATCAAGGAAAAACGGAGGTTTTGATTCGCCTAAAGATTGCGAGATCGATTTAATTTAATCTTTTCCTTTTATTTATTGGTATTCGCATATTCTTTGATTGCTATGCTTGTGGTTATTTAATTAATTGATTGTCTTGGATCCAGATAATTAATTGATTTGGTAATCTTTTGTCAATTAGGACATTAAATCCGTAATTGTTTAATTGTCCTGGAATAGTGACAACTGGCACGATTAGATTTGTGTCAGGGGGATATGCGGGCTAATCTGAAATAACCCTGGTAGTGAGTTGTTTGGTTAGAATAGAGCTCCTCTAATACGTAAGGCAATTGGGGAATTAAATCTTACGGGCGTACGTGGGATTATTTCCTAATTAGAGCAGTGATTAACGGGCGTATCTTAATCACCGATACAGTAAGGAAGGGTTGACTGCCATCGCTTGTTTGGTAGTTATAACCTATTTATTGATAAATAATTGGGATTGCCTTTGCATCGATGATCAATTAGGTGAACCATTGCTGAAGTTAATCCTTGGCTAGATCATTAATTACTATTACCTTGATTTTAGTGAATTGCCGTTTGATTTTTAGTTGCTTACTTTATTTTATTTTTAAGTGTTTTCTTGTTTTAATTGATTTAGGCCTTTAATTATTGTTACTCTGAGTTCAGTGAATTATTGTTTAATTTCTAGTTAGTTATTTATTTTTATTTTCTTATTTGAATTTATTTGATTGTCATCGTTCCTACAAAATCACCCCTTGTGTTACTTTGGATTTCTTAAGAGACAAATATACCCAATCCCTGAGGATACGACCCTACTTGCCCTATTTACAAATTCATAATTATTTGTGAAAAAAAAACCATCCCATTCGGGTATATCGGATCAAGCAAACTCTTCGGGAACATGGTGAATCAAGTAACCCATTGCACACCTAGAGTCCCTGCTCCAGTACTTGGAATTGGGTTTTGGTCATTTTAACTGGCAATTAGGTTTAATTTTATTATTGTGCAGGCTTCGACAACCTGTCAAATAACAGAGTTGGTATAACAAAATTAGTTTAGTCTACAAATTTATTTTTTTCTGCAGATAGTTCGCGAATATGACATTCAACCACTAAAAAAAAGACATCTATATCTGTCTATATGTATTGCAGAGAGAATTTTAGATAAGGAGCTTTTCAAATTGTCAAAAGTTCGAATACTATTTTATTACAATTTTACATTTCTAAAATTAAGAAATGTTTATCTCACAACTAATCCTTAACTGCTCGTACAAATCCTATAATCATGCTCATGTTTTTCCCACATTTCCCCCACTAACCAATAAATTAAAACTCCCGAATTTTAACTAACAGATAATAACCAACCATGTCAAATTAATATATGTAAATTTCAATTAACATCTCACATTTACTGCTGACTTTACTGATAGTATTAACTAACAGTTATTACTGACATTCACATCTCACACTTACCACATTACTCATAGTAATAATTAACTGTTAATTTAAGATATTCGCAACAGCGAAAGTCACATATCCAAAATTTAGGAGCATGTTGAAATTATAATTTTCACAATTCAATGTATTTTATTGCCATAATATAGTTTACTCTCGGAATCATTCACAAAACTGCTGCACACTAATCCAATTGACCCATTTAATTTGCCATCATATAAATTCAATACAGTGAAAAAATTACGTATCATACATTTTTTCACTAAGGATAAATCTCAGTTACAAACATTTCAGTCAGTGACAAAGCCAAGTTTTTTTTTCTAGAGAGACTAAAATGGGTACTCAGTTTTTATAATGGAGAAAAGTCATAAAGAGTTAGTGTTTTATTGAACAATAGATTTATTTTTATTTCATCCGATAAATAAATTTGTTTATGCAAAAATGGGTGCTCTGTTCTTATAATGGCGGAAAGCCATAAAGAACTAGTGTTTTATTGAAAAATCGAATTTTCATGTATTTTATCCGACAAATAAATTGGTTTATAGAAAAATTGGTGTTAAAGAGGTGGAATTTTTCTAGAGGGGCTGAAATGGATACTCTGTTTTTATAATGGAGGAAAGCCACAAAGAGTTAGTGTTTTATTGAACAATGGATTTATTTTTATTTCATCCGATAAATAAATTTATTTATGCAAAAATGGGTATTCTGTTCTTATAATGGAGGAAAGCCATAAACAGCTACTGTTTTATTCAAAACTGAATTTTCATGTATTTTATCCGATAAATAAATTGGTTTACGGGAAAATTGGTGTTAAAGAGGTGAAATTTTATGGAAAAATGATACTTTACGATACCAATAGATAACAGTTACAACACAATCATAGATTTGACATTTTAAATAGTGAAGAATCGGTTCCGTTTCGATTACATATTTTTCGGGATATTTTTAAAAAATAGCACTATAGTCCTTCGAACATAAACTATAGGTACTGTATATATATGCTATTCTTTTCCCTTTTACACCATTCTTTTGACTTATGTGCTTTCTCATAAAAGATTCTCATTCATTTTTTTAAATGGAAAAAAATTAATGAAATATGTATAATTCGAATAAAATATTATTTTAATTATTGCCATTTTGCTCATACGTTGCAAGACTGATAAGAAAACCGTAAAGCGTTGCTATTTTTTTGAATGATAACTTTTCTCATAAATGGCTTGCTCTTTATGTCTTTCCTTTATTATATGTCAACGCACCTGCTTTTAACGAGCATTTTACATCTAATTTATTTAGTACTGTAAACAATGATATTCAGAATGTTTCTTTCCCCTTTAGACCAAGAACTTTGACTTGTGGATTTTTGTGCTTTAAGAAAAAAGATTTTCGCTTGCCTTTTTTTTAAACTGCAAAAGAAAAAATCAATTTCCCCATAAATCTCAAAAATGCTTATTTATACACATACCAGCAAGTATGTATACAAGTATAATAACTGTATTGACAAGTAACGTACTCAGTTTTAATCAGTAATAATACATTTTTGTGTTATTTCAAATAACTCTAAAATATGGGCTTCGTATAAGTTTTTTAAGCATAATACAATATTATGGCCATAAATTAGCATGTTTTTGTCATTAATCAAATTTACTATGTTACAACTAAAACTCATTATTTCTGTATAAAAACATATTTTTACTTCAAATAAACTTACTCCCTCAAAAGTATATTTGGGATATACTATTGTAATTTATCTCTTTAAAAAGTATGTTTCATATTACTTACAATTTACCTTTTCGACTGCAAAAGTTACTAATTTATTACGCTAACTTACTATTTTGAATGACAAATTTACTCCCTTATTTTTACCCATAATCCTATTCAAGTGGATAGGTTTAACGGGTAATCAAATGGTCGCTAAAATTTTTAGAACCTATTATATCATATCTAAAACTGTGTTGTTTACCGTATCGATAGTTATGGGACCATTTTCCTGGATGCTTAAGCTGAACACTTGGGTACTAAATTTATATATGTATATAAATATAATGAAGGCTTGAATCCTTTCGTTTACCTCCACTTTTCCTTCTTCCAAATTATTATCCCCCACGCGTATGCGATAATCATTTATTATTTCTTAAAATTTCGGTACCTTCTTTACGCACATTTTTTGTCCAAGGCATTTGCAACATTTTTCCATCAGTAATAGGTACATTTGCAAATACATAAATGCCTTTGATTTTAACATGCAATAACACTTTCTGACCCAACTCGTACGGAAGTCAGTGTGCTTTCTGATTGCATCCGCAGACGATTCTCGTATATTTCCTCTTCACGTGCTGTGCAACAATTTAACGTCTCCGTTTGGACTGTATATAACATCAACACGTGTCGCTCTCTGCCGGCCTTCCTACCATAGGCAGGTTCCCACCATAAAGGTTTCCCCCATAATTGGCACGGCATGGCACGGCATCAACTTGTCCTCTCTGCAGTCTGTACTGGACTATTTAAATACATTTCCAGGTGGTTTTCTTCCAGCTGAGTTAGCAAGTGAAAGAACACAGTAGTTGACTTCTTGCAGAGAAATTCTCTCAATCTCTCCTCCTCCAGGCTCCAGGAAGCAAGGACAGACCGGAATTTGAGGTAAAGAATAACTAAATTCAACATCAATGCAGCTTTCTTTAGCTTTCTGTGGCTAGAACGTGGAATTCTTGAACTTCTCCTTGTCCTATTTCTGTTTTTTCTTCATCTTTTCTCTGCCGAAGGACAGGGAGAATCCATAAGGATCACAAAGAAAATGGCATTTCTCAGAATAATGGGTAATTCTTCTCATCCCTGATTATTCAGTACTTTTCTGCTTATTGATTTGTTCATAGGTGCTTTTGGCCCTTCTGCATAAGATATTGCTGATTTCTTGCTCTGTTGGCAGTTCTGTTATGGGCAGATATGCTTGCAACATATGTGATGTGGATAATGCAGACATACTTAACAAATGTTTGGAAACTTGGATTTACTCATGCTGCTAGAATCATGAATATTTACACTGGCCTAACTAAATTTCTGCCATTAGTGCTTTTCATCTTTGTGGATGCTGGCCTTGGTAACTACTGGAATCTGCTCCTCTCAAGTACAGCCTTTTCAATTGTAAGTTCTTCTGCTGGGCAACTATATTTTACCTACTTTCTTCTTCAATTGAACTGAATATACTTGCTAATCTACTGTTAGAGTTCATGATTTAGCCTTTATAGCCCTTGGTTAGCTCGATATTCGCTGGTTATAGTTCCATGATTTAACTTCTATAACCCTTAATAGCTGAATATTCGCCTGTAACAAACTGAAAATACAAAAGTCAGTTCTGCCTATTGATGCAAGAACTTAAATTAATCCAGCTGGTGCAATCTCTTAAAAAGAAAATGTCTTTTGCCGTGATCAATTGCTGGGATTAGATAGGAATCTTCGGTCCCAATGCTAATTTTGTCCCTTTTGAAGTATGCGCGAACATTACTTTAAAAGGGACTTGTGACATTGTTATTCAAGAACATTAGCTAAAGATGATGATTGGCCTTTCTTGAATTAATCATGCCTGCAACTATTGACAGGGTTTGGGATTTCTATCAATGTCAACACCACCAGTTCTACACAAGGCCACAGGGACCAGTAAAGGTTACGAGCCAAATTGCCTTGGTCATACACAAAAGGCCCTCTTTTACACAGCTTTAGCATTGATAGCAGTTGGATTAAGTGGACATGTTGTCTCACTGGTTGCATTCGCAGACAATCAGATTGAAAAGAAGCCAGATGAACCTAAAGTCAACGAGCCGAAGTTTGAACGAAGCTCAAAGTCCTTCCTATACAAGTTCAGGAGAGGGCCTGATGGAAAATTGAAATATATGCCAAACTTACGAACCCCATCTTTCATGGTCAATTATCACAAGAGAAAGAAGCAGCAGCAGCAAGGTGAGAGTACTCCAAAAACTGAAGTTGATATATCACAACTTCAATTCCAACCAATAGAAGCAATGCTGGCCCTTGTGCAAAAAGAGCGAGTGAAACTCCTTGGCGCTTGTTTTATAATCCTTGTCCCTGTTATTGGTTTAATTGCTCTACCATATATAAAACCATGGTCACTTCGGTTTGGTATCCCAGCAATATGTACATTGGTGGCAACCCTTGCATTTCTGCAGGGTACAGGTTCATACAAAGGGGAAAGTAAACCAGATGGAAGTCCAGTAACCAATGTTTTAAGAGTCTTTGTGGCCTCCACACGCAAAATGTTTGAAGATCCTAAGCAATATTCAGAGCTTTATGAGAATCAAGACACCAACACTCCAAAATTGCCTCATACCAAGGGACTACTCAGGTTTGACAAAACTTTTCCACTAGTATTTTGTTCTCTATACATTATTTACCTTCCCAAGATAGATTAACTTGTTTGCTTATAAAAACTTTGTTCCGGTCAATGATCCATTAAAATCCTGAGATGAGGCAAGGTACGGTTAAGATTTGTCATAATTGGCACATTTCTTACAGAATCCGATCTGCAGTGATGTTGTTTTAGTTGTGAATTTTGTTCACGTACACTGGGTCTTGATAGTGGTGCAACAAGTTGCATGGTTGTATGCCAAAGTTAGTAAGAAGCACATCCATGCTGTAACTACCGCCAACCTCTAAATTCATGGAACTCTAGTTTCTCAATCTAAATAGTACCAATGGCTTACAATAGTTTGCGAATATCTAATAGTTCATATGCTTTCCAATCAAATATATACATTGCCAGTGGAAAGGTTTTAGAGTTGTGAAAATTTCATCAGATTTATAATTTTATATTCTCTAAGCTCAATTAGTCAAAATCTGAGTTTATTATATCCTGTTCTATACTTAGAAAGCATGATGCATTTAATTTCCTTAACTTGGCTCTAGCTCATTTTTATATTTTATGCACTTCACTCAGTTTCTTAGACAAGGCTGCCATCCAATTGACGACTGAAATTGAAGAACCAGAAAAGCATAGATTGAGACTGTGCACTCGGACAGAAGTGGAGGAGACAAAAATCATAATCCGCATGATGCCAATTAGGATCACCTTTGTAATTTGTGGTCTCATTACTTCTGTTGGAAACACATACTTCGTAGAGCAAGCAAACCACATGAATTATAAGATTGGAAAACTAAAGTTGCCTAACTCAGTCAATCTGGTGTTCTATGAAATATCAAAGTCACTGATTAAGTTAATTTACACTGCTATTGGAAGGTGCTTAAGAGGAGCACGCAAAGAAAAGTATGCCCCCTCAATTGGCATTGCGCTTGCTACAATCTTCTCAGTGTTATGTTGCATAACTGCTTCTGGAATCGAAACTCGAAGGATACATGTGATCAGAAGTCATGGACTGCTAGATAAACCGGAAGATAAGATCCCTTTGAGTGTGTTTGTGCTTCTTCCACAATAGTTTCTTCTAGCTGGTCTGGACTCGCTCTATGAAAACAATGTTACCCCTTTCTTGACTGATCAGAGTCCTCCTTCGATGAAAAAGTACCTTGTATACCTCAGTCCTGGATTATCTGGGCTAGGAATCGTTGGAAGTGTTTTATCAGTTTATGTTGTAGGTAAAGTTAGTGAAAAAGGGGGAAAAAGGAATTGGTTTCAGTACACATTAAACCAGGTCGCCTGGATCGCTATTATTCGGTGCTTGCTGTCCTGAGTGCTGCAAATTTCATTTGGTTTGTATTCTGGGCTGTATTGTTCCCTCTTAGAGAACCAGGTTCAAATGATGAGAAAGCTGCTGAAAATGATGAAGAAAAGGCTGGAAATAATGATGGAAATGAGGAACAGACTCGAAATCAAGAAAAAGAGGAACCTATTGGAAATAGAGAATGGGTTGACCCTTCTCTGAATTTTGTTAACGATCTTTTGGCTGCTAACATTACACGTTGATATATGGCTTGAGAGCAACATTAACTTGTCTCAAGAAAGTGTTTCCCACTCAAGCTTCATAGGTCTTGTACATGGTTCATACCTTTTATTTTTACTAGTAATAGTTCACGTGCTTTGCACGTTATTGTAATATCTTAAAATATATTATTTTTTAGATACTAAAAATTTTTTATGAAATTTTGATCATCAACATCGTAATATAGTATTTTTATGTTATTTATTTTTTTAAGCTAGTTACTTTTAAAAATTTTATTAAATGAAAAGAGACAGAAAACATTCCAATGTAGTTGACATATCCCTTAGAATTGAATTTGAAATCATGAACGAAACACTATTTGATTTATAACTTGAACTCTAACATATCAAATATTGATAATATCATGTTTTACCAAAAGTATTATATATTCATGACTCTATTGCATATTAGCCACAATCATCAAAATTTTTTATAAACAAAGAATATAATTAAGTTAGAAAAATAAGCATACATGTAATTTGAATTCTTTGTATTATGTTAATTTTATTTTTGTCAATAATAGAGTATAAATGATCTACCACGTAAAGTTTTTTTGGCTTGTACATTCTAACAATTGAAATTTTATAGATAGAGATAGTTGGGGTTTTTCTATTTTCCTTTTCTTTTATTCATGTTTTTAGCACAATCCAATGCGAAGCAAGAGCAACAAGTCTACTTTTTTCATATGAGGACAATATTTTTTATTTTAATATTAGTTTTTTTGATGATCATGAAATTGGAATGAGAATTGTGGCTAATTAATTATTTTAATATTATTTTTTTGTATATTGCAGTGTTTTAGTTTTTATTTGCCAACTTTTAATCCATAACCGCTATCATTATTATTACTTATTGGAGAGCATTAAATCTGTCTAATTACAATTCTCACCATAAACGAAATTTACTTAATTTTAAAGCTTTTCATTTCATAATCGCTTCCATTATTCACTAATATTGCAATACAATAAATATATGTAATCATTAGAAAAATAATGGTATTTTGGATATCACCAAAAACAATTTGGATATCATTTTCATTTTATATTTACTCTTATTATAATCCTTATTTTATCATTGGAGATAGTTTCTGACTTGATGGATGGATTTGGTTTGCTCAAACCAATACAAATGAAGCATTACTATATTATTGTCAATAACAATGTTTGTCTTCCCTGGACATCAGCGATTTGGATGTTGTCTTTGGTATTATTTGAATTGTATTTTAGCTTTTTAATTCATTTGCTATTTACTTTATGTCATTTTATAAATAGTTTTCAATTTTATTTCAGTTTTTCTTGTTTTGATCAGTTGCTATTAATGATAATAGTGGTTTGTATGGTGCTATTTTAGATTTCTTTTTTCTAGTTTAATACTGCTATTTCAGTTATAAAGGTGTCATCATATTTTGTATATTGAAATTTCATTGGGTGCAACATGAAAAATTCTTCATATTGGTAAAAGTGCATAATTGTAAAATTTACTTGTGATATTTGTGTGAGGATATACAGATGAATAAGGGTTTTCTTGTCATTGTATGTTTCTCCATTTCTAGAGAGTATCTATTTTTTGAAATTGAATTTTTTTAATAATCTCAACTAATGACTAATGAGGAATTTTTCATGCTTCAATTAAGAAATTTTGATACATATAATAATAGGAGATGGAGTCCAAGGGTAGGCAAATAATTTTTAATGAGGAATTTTTAATTATAATTACCAATACCATTAAAATGTAATCAATTGGAGTGTTTTATTTCTTTTAATTAGTGCCACATTAAAATGCAATAATTCTAATTAAAAGGCATGAGGGTAATTTAGGAATAACAAAAACTAAGATAAAAAAGTGCTTACACTTGCACTACCCAATACCAACATTCATACTTTTTATATAGTAATGATAATGATTTTTTTCTTCTCTAGAGGATGATTATGCAGAAATTCCTTTTTAGATTAGTTGAAGGATTTTTGTTGTTCATATCGATTTCACTCCATCATCCTATTAGAGGCAAAGTTACCTTTATTGTTATCTGATGTACAACTTTTGTATCTACCAGAGAAGAGAGAGAGATTATCTATCTTAATTTTGTCTTGTGTCAGCAATTATTTTCACTTAATTTGGTCATCTGCAGCTCAAATTCGAAGCAATACCAACATTTGTCTTACTTCGATGAAACTGCCCAACCACTAGGCTTCGATGATTGTGATTTGTGTTCTGATTGTCATCTGTGATGGATTAACACTTCGAAGTGTTTGTGTTAAGCTTAAAGTAAGTTTGATCCACCTTCATGGTGCTGACGGTTGCATTATCATATCAGAACCGAGCCAGGACAAACTACTGGATTCTTTGAAAACCGCTTTTCCACTATGTAGAGCATTTTGGAGGGATGAAGTGATCACTGTCCAGGAGGAGATGACACTGCATTGCAGAAGGATTTACTGTAGAAACAAAAAGGTGTTTAGAAATTGTGTTCAAGGAGTATTCGATGGACGTTAATTGAGTCAAGCTATAGTAATTACAACTGAAGAAATTTCTCAAGGCTGGATAAAAGCATGTAATGATCTCTAATACAAATTATGCATGGATAAACCCGAGAACAGCAGGTTTGGCAAAAGAACCTGTAACAACCAAAAACACAAAATTGAGAAAATATTCCTCTCTATTAATGGTGTGCATAGCAGCAACAGTTTTTTATTACAGAGAGAGAGAGAGAGAGAGAGGCAAGATGTTTAGATGCAATTACGTCACTAGTTTACCTTCAATGTAGATATGAAAGATCAACGTGGAATTTTAGATGTAGACTTCAAGCTGATCATTTTCTAAATCAGTCTGCTCTCTGAATCAGCTTGACAGAATCCTTGGCAGAGGGACTGCACCCCCTCATCTCAATAACCTCTAGTGTTGGAATTTCTCCAAAACCTGAAGGGATTCTTGAAGGTGTTTACATCTGTGCAATACAATTTGCTCAAGACTGGGAAGATGCTTACTAGACACAATCCATGTTATAATGTTCAGCAAATCTAATTTCAAGAACTTCAGGTTTTGGAATTCTCCCTCATTCATTTCCCACTGTTGCCCTTCAAATGCTCTGTCTAATAATTTGAGAACTTCAAGGTTGGGAAGTCTTCCAATGCCTGAGTTTTCATTCCATGGTAGTTGAAAACTTGATGCTATCAACCTTTTGAGATTTGCAGGAAAGCTAAACTTGGAAGGACTATGAACCTTACCAGAGAAGCAAACTTTAAGAGATTCAAGTTGACTCAAACAGCTCAATTCTGGAAAGCTGTTGCAATGATCCCAACATTTTGTAAATATGCATCTGAGTTTCTGCAGCCCAGATAGCCTACCCAACATGATCGTTGAAACATTACTTCCATGATTTAGAGAAGGAGTAGAAATGGTTTTCAAATTACTCGTTCCAAAGGGGTTTTTATCAAAAGATTCTTGACTGTAGTGCTGGAAACGGAAAAAAGCACTGATGATATGAATATGCCTCAATCTTTCCATATCCCAAATAGCCTCCAGTAGAATCACCTCACCAATTGCTTCTTTCACAATCAAACTTTCAAGATTGCAGAGATTAGCAATTTCTGATGGGATTTCTTTTGTACAAAACCGGGGAGCCAAGTACCTTAGCTCAACCAGCTCTGCTATCAGGACCAGATCATGAGTGTTGGCGCAACCCTCAATGGGAACATTCCTAAATCTAATACTTTAAGAAGTCTGAATTTGGATTCTAGAAATGGAGTTCATGATATTTCTAAGATTCGTGATGTACTGTTCAAAAAAACATTGTTCAAGAATTATATGTTGCATAACATTTGTCGAAAAATAGGTCCTGTTTCTTCCCAGGGTCAAGCTGCTTTGAAACCAGTGGTGTATTTGATACTCTATCTATTGGTTAATGTTGTCTTTGCTACTTCCTTATCCATGAAATTATTCCAATATCCTAATTTTGGGCAATGACTGAAAATCCTCTTTTATTCTGAAATTCTAGTAGTGACCATCAAAATAGTAATCCAATAATTGACTAAATCTTCTATAACTTTTTTAGAGATGACTGAAGTATCCATAATTTTTCACTACACAGCTTGCAATAAAGTTGGCCAACACAAAATTTCAGCACTGGATAGTGTGCACCATATTTTGAGATATCTTGTATACTCATAGTATGATTGAAGTTCAACCAGTAGCCGCAAATTAGCAAGAAATAGGGCCAATGTGCTGTCATTACAAAGATTTTTGGATAGGGTGTCGAAATGGTGGATAACACTGATGCGTACCAGAAAACACACACACACACACTCACTCACTCATGCTTCCAGAGAGATTTTATTTTATTTTATTTATTAAATTATGGGATGAACTTCATATTTTACCAAATTCTATTGTCTTCTTTCCATCATGTCCTTTGCTATAGAAGTGTTTCATGTAATCTGACCAGGGAACGTCTTTGTAAATCGGCTTCTCTCCATTCTTCAGGACTTCTGGCAAAGGACCAACAACTCCTCCAGCTTTAGGAGAAGCAAAGATAGGCACAGAAACCCTGTTTTTTGCTGCATTAGGAATCACACAATGCTCGATGCTCTTATATCGATCGTTGCTCGCAATTTGCAACTTGTCGCCTAGGATCCATTGACCAGCTCTTGTTGCTCGAACGTAGAGACCGCCCACATCATCTTGAAGAAGGATAGTGATGCTCGAAATATCAGAATGAGGGCCAACTCCATAACTCAATTCTGGGTTCGGACAGATAGAGTAGTGATTAAGGCTGAGTGTACAGGCTCCCGTCAGGAGAGATTCTTTTTCTTCATCAAACTCCTCCACATTCAGTCCCTTCAGCAGCACTTCCATTAGCCCACTTTATGTGTTCCAAAACTTGATCTCTATGAAATAAATTAGAGTGTGTATTTAGACCGAATTGCTGGACAAGATTCTATGTGTCAACAAATCAGAAGAGTCAAATCAAACAGGAACAAGAGAGTCGAATCAAACAGAGGTGGTCTAGATGGCTAATTTTACAAGGAAAATATCAAGATTACAGATGCTGTAAGTTACAGACGTCTACAAATCATTGACAGCGTTTCTAATGTAAATCAATCTCAATATAATCTTAACCTTGTATCTAAATTTTAGGTATACCTGTCCCTGAAAAAGTGAACACTCTCTTGATTTTTCAAAAATATCAGGCTTTTCCGTTGTCTTTGTGATTTTGAAAATTAGAGCTTCGGTGATTCAACTATTGTTCTATTTTATTTTTCCAATAAATTTCTTATCCGATTGATTTTTTTTTTATTATCAAAAGATATTGCTTCTTTTTAACGAACCTATACATACGGTCATTGCTCACCACTTGGCTAATGAAGAAAAGCCAAAATTAGGTATGAGAAAAACTCCTAACTTATTTGCTTACTTGGAAACTGGAGGCCATAAATTTGTACTCTCATCTCCTGGCACATAAAAATGTATCAGAACATCTTTCCACTCCAGAACCATTTCTACTGAAGGACTGTGGCTAGTGCTCAACTGCACTGTGGGAGTAGGAGAATTTTCCTTGAGATACTTCCTCCTATCCTCAGTTGGCAACTGAAAGAACTTGTGAGCAGCCTCCTTGACATTGTCAAGAACCTCAAGTGGAATCCCATGATTGACGATTTGGAAGAAACCCCACTTGGATGCAGCCTCACAGATGGAGGCTGCAACTTTCGGGTCATCCCAATTGGATACATCAATCACTGGTATTGACTCATCATCCACTACTTGATTCTTGTCCAGTCTTTCTTCTGGGGGTTGGACGTATTGCCTCGGAACGGTTTTGAGGTCTATTTCTGAAAGGCCCTTGACCCCATTGCCTTGTTTTACAACAAAGTCTGTGAGATCATTAGGATCAGATAGGGATGATGATGACATTTCAGAACCAGCAAAGCTGTAGAGCTCTCTGATCAAAGAGAATCTGAATGTTCAGTTTGTCGATTTGGCAATGGCCAATGGAACAGCGCAAGGCTATTTAATGCAGTTCAGATCAGTAATTAGGCTGAGGAAATTAAGTATTGCAATTTAATTAGCTAGTTTTATATAGACCGTCGCCTTAATTTCTGGCCGGCTTGAGCTAGTAGGAATTGAAAACTTCAATATGCTTCTGCAGCACATAATGTCAAAAATGCAATTACAAATATTGGAATAGCTTACAGGTGTTCTGAAACCAAACGTAACCATGTTTGCAGTTTAGACTCAAGTAAAGTTTGCTTATTTGAAAAGTAACTACATATAAGGATTCAATCAATCCATGGAAGGGTAAGTAACGTCATATGGCAACTATCTTCTAAGTTTATCTTGCTGATATTTTTCTGATCCTAAATTATATAGGATGGATCCAACAAAAGCTACCTTGTGTGCTATTCTAGCAACTAATGAAGTTCATAACAGTAGCAAACATGTGTATATGCATCAAAGCAACAAGATATATATATATATATATATATATATAATCTATTAATATAAATTTTTAACCACCAAACTATTTTATGCATTTATAAAACCCTATTATCAAGAACTACAAACAACTCATTTGTACTTGTACAAACGAGGTATAATCTGGTATATGGAGCAAAATAAGAATTCAAATAACTGAAAAGAAAGTATGAAGATTTTGAATAACCAAAACAATGGACATAAGCCTCATCTCCTTGAAACCTATATGTTTTATGTATCCATTTTTTTTTATCATTTCAGAAAAAACTCTATCAGGTTGAAATGGTCAAAAGATGCACTAGATGCTAAGATTTTAAAATTAGATTCAAAGAAGCAAAGAGATAATCAACAATGGAAACACGCACACACATGTGTGTGTGTGTGTGTCATATTTTCAAACCTTCCTTTTCTTTTATATTTTTCCACTAACCACTACTTTTTTTTTTTTTGGTCTTTTCATTAAAAAAAATGGGGCTCAACTCAATAAATACATACAATTTAAGAAGAGTTTCCTACTATTCCGATAATCCTGCATAACTAATACCAACTACATTAAGTGACACTAAACTTAGTTTTATTAGATTAAGCGTCAACTGTGTCAAATTATCTAATGTTAAAACGTCATTGTACTAAATGTTCTATTTAATTAAAAAAAATTTCTTTTTTCTTGGATGATGGGAACAACAATGCATGAATATCTTGTTAAAGATATGATCCAAAATTCAGTACTAGCAGTTATTATAATTATTTTAATCATCAATAGTGCCGACCCTTCTAGGCATGATTAATTCAGAATTGTCTCGCAGTATTACTTTCTTTTTGACCTTTTGAAACTAACTGTCTCTTATGATGCATTTTGTCATAAAAGTTGCTACTGGTCAGTAGACTTTGGTCCATTCTCAGACTCCCAGTTGGATAGGTAGGCGGCAACTTTTGAACGGTCATAGTTAGATACATAGCCATGGTCCTAGCAGATGCTAAAAATGCAATACTTCCACCTCAAAAGTAAACTGCAAAATATATCAATAACCTCTTTGGTCATTCATGCATCAATTCAACCTTTCCTTGCTCTTTCATTCAATAGCTATGATCTTAAATCCAACCAACCACTATTTAAGTGCACAAACAATCACGAGTTAAAACACAAGTGGCTCTTTCTCCAATGGAGACATGCCTAGGCTGAAATATAGCCAAATTCCTTTCTCCAATTGCGGCAACTTTTGAATGGTCATAGTTAGATACATAGCCATGGTCCTAGCAGATGCTAAAAATGCAATACTTCCACGATTCCACCTCAAAAGGAAACTGCAAAATATATCAATAACCTCTTTGGTCGTTCATGCATCAATTCAACCTTTCCTTGGTCCTTCATTCAATAGCTATGATCTTAAGCAAGAAAATTTTCTCCAACCAACCAACCACTATTTAAGTACACAAACAATCACGAGTTAAAACACAAATGGCTCTTTCTCCAATGGAGCGTCATCTTCTTTGTAATTCTTCATCTTTACTTCTACTCTTCTTATTCAGTTCTTTTCCTATCACTAGCCAATTCCCATTTGGTAGCAGCAAACAAGCTTATCACCATTCAAATGTCACTTGTATTGAAAGTGAATGACGTGCCCTTCTTCAACTCAAACATGGATTGAAAGATGAATTAAATCGTCTGTCATCTTGGATTGGAGAAGGTTGTTGTTCATGGGAAGGAGTTGGTTGCCACAAAATCAGTGGTAGTGTTTTGAAACTTGATCTACACGGTACAATGTATGATGATTATCACTGCACAAATTGCTTGGGAGGCCAATTAAGTCCATCTTTGGTCAATTTGACCAATTTGCGATACTTGGACATGAGCTCAAATGATTTTTCAGGAATCCAAGTTCCTGCATTCTTGGGATTGTTGAAAAACTTGAGATACCTCAATCTCTCAAGTGCAGGATTTGATGGTGAAATTCCCCACCATTTAGGAAACCTCTCACATTTACGGTATTTAGATCTTGGGTGGAATTCATTGAGCACTAAGGATCTCGGGTGGATTGCTGGGCTCTCTTCTCTAGAAGGTCTAGTCCTGTCTAAGTTGAACCTTGCAGCCGCTCAAGATGGATTATAGTCAATTAACATGCTTCTTTCACTAACAACACTAGACTTGAATGGTTGTGATCTCTTCATCCATCCTCATCTTTCACATGTCAATTTCACATCTCTTGCTTTCCTTGATCTCAGTGGAAATAATTTCAACAACTACATGGCCCCTCCTTGGCTCCGTAATCTTACTGGCCTCCATGATCTTCGTCTTGTTGGTACTAATCTTTTTGATTCAATTCATGATCTATTTGACCATATGACCTCTCTCGTTCATCTCGATCTATCTTCAAACCACTTTTGTAATGCAAGCAGTCTTACTTATTTGGATCTGAGTTTTAATAATTTGCAAGGGTCAATACCAAGTGAAATAGGCCAACTTATAAATCTTACTTATTTGGATCTGAGTCACAATAATGTGCAAGGGTCAATACCAAGTGAAATAAGGCCGCTTTCAAAATTAACTAACCTATCATTGTCTGGTAACAGCTTAAATGGTACCATACCGACCAATCTTGGGCAGCTAACGAAGCTACAAGCATTTGACGTTGGTTACAATTCAGTAACTGGTGTCCTATCTGAAGACCATTTTGCGAAACTCCGAGAGCTGAAGTCACTGGGCCTATCCGTAAACTCACTCGCGCTGAACGTGAGCTCCTCGTGGGTTCCTCCTTTTCAACTCCATGAAATTCGGATGGGATCCATCATTGTGGGACCCAGGTTTCCAGCTTGGCTTCGGACGCAGAAGGAGGTTGAGGAGTTAGACATGCGGAACGCGAGCATTTCAGATACCATACCCAGCTGGTTTCGAGTGCTTTGTCATAATATTACGTCATTAGATCTCTCCAGCAACAGCCTAACTGGAAATCCTTTGGAGTTCAAATCTTTTCCGCAGCTTGAAGATTTAGATCTTTCACACAATTTTCTTACTGGACATATTCCGCAGCTTCAACATGCGCTGGTGGTTCTCGCACTAAATGATAACCGTTTCACAGGTATGGACAAATTTAAATATTCGACAAATAGTCAAATAGTTTCCGTTGATATTTCATATTATCCTTTTCGAGAAATATCTCTGAGCTCTAACAAATTGGACGGATCTCTCAAATCGTTTCCGTTGGATATTTCATTTTTTGGATCTTTCACACAATTTTCACAAATTCCGCTGTGGTCTCTCTTTCTGAATGATAACCGTTTCACAGGTACTATCCCTGAAGACTTGTGCAAGTTGGAATATTTAGAATCTCTAGATCTATCCAACAATCATCTGTCCGGAAGAGTTCCTCTGTGTCTAGGAAACTTGCGAGACCTGCAGTACCTATTCTTGGAAAATAACAGTCTATCCGGTCAAATTCCGAGTTCACTGGGTAACTTGTTGCAACTTTCTTATCTGCATTTGAATGGAAATAAATTCGTTGGGAAGCTCCCTGCCTCGATGCAGCATCTGAGCAATTTGCTAATTCTTGATCTCGGTGACAATGGACTGAAGGATACTATACCAGCTTGGATTGGGGATAGGTTATCAAAGTTAAAGTTTCTAAGATTTCAGTCAAATAACTTCCATGGACCCATTTCCGATACACTCTGCCAACTCTCACATCTTCAAGTGCTGAACTTAGCACATAATAACTTGAGTGGATTTATTCCTCGCTGCTTTAACAACATTACTGCCATGGTATCAGGTCTAGATGGAGGTTACACCATTGATTCAGTAGAAAGCCTTCAAGACATTAAGGGAGGAAGAGAAGTTCAGTATTCACAAGACAGCCTTCGGCTTGTTAATTCCGTAAGCCTCTCAGCAAATAATTTAGTTGGCGAGATCCCTGATGAGATAATGGAACTGGTTCAATTGCAAGTTTTGAATCTTTCACAAAATCATTTGACTGGAAGGATCCCCAAGAAGATTGGCAACTTGAAGCAACTTGAAACACTTGATCTATCAATGAATGAACTCTTCGGTGCAATCCCTGAAAGCTTATCTGATTTGTACTCATTGAACTCTCTCAATTTGTCACACAATAAACTTTCAGGGCCAATACCATCAGGAAATCAGCTTCAAACCTTGACCGATCCATCCATCTATGAAGGAAACAGTGGACTCTGTGGCAAACCGCTCCCAAACAACTGCTGGGAACACAAATTGCCTACCAAAAATGGGCCTATTGATGATGATGAAGGCCACAGGGAATCTGATTGGTCTTGGTTTTATGCTGGAATAGGACCGGGTTTTGCTGCCGGGCTGTCAGGAGTTTTGGGAATCCTTCTCTTCAAGAAGTCATGGCGCTATGCATACTTCAAGTTTATAGAAAGTGCCTGTGACAAAATCTGGGTAAAGACTACTCGCCCGCGGAGGAATTTCCGTTGAGTAAGTTCCTATAAAAGCACTCATACTCTGTTTTTCGTATCACACACTAAGGAGCCACAATGTCCGTAGCATACTATCTTTGATAATTTGCTCTTTGAAAATTTCACATTTTTGTTGACATTCCTTCATCTAACTTATTCTTTTTGCTTTTATATGCTGATCGTAGAGAACTAATTAGAACTTAACATTCATAATTTGCAACCTATTTTGATTCGTAATTTGTTTTTTCCAAATATTTCTGAGGATTTATTTTATGCGCCTGTCCAATACAAGAAAATTATAGCTCAATAAGTTTGTTTTTTTTTTTCAAACAAAGAATCTTAATAAGTTATATCAACAAAAGAATAGCATACCAATTTTAATAGACAGGAGTACAAAGTAGTAGATGCCTGATACCAAATAGCTTACCAACAAGATTCTAACATCAAATTGGTAGCTTTCAAAGAAATTTTTTTTCCCAATAACCTATTACATGATTGTAGACCAAAATTTTCATTCCCTTAACTTTTGAAATTTTCGATCCCAAAAAACTTGATAACAAAACTTTATGTGCTTTCTATTGGCAATTGTTTCAACTGTCTCAAAATTTTGAATTCTAATAATTCTCTTCTATTATTCATATTTACATTTTGTTTCCTATGTTTCATTAAATTCCATGTTATGAATTTTATTGAATTTTTTTTAGTTACACCTGATTACAAAGATAATAGCTCATTGATCTAATGTCCATCAATAGTTTTATATGCTTTAGAACAGTTCCATACTAGATTAGTTTTCTACCTCCTCCACCACTGCAAGGAGTAAAGATTTGACAAGTTGTGTATTTCAGACTAGAAAGTTATAAATCTTGAACTTTAATTTTTTTTTTTTTTTGAAATTGGCACTTCACTAGAGAAGATTTATTAACTTTGGTACTTTGTTATCTTTCAATTTGGTAGGCCTACGACTATCAGAGTGGTTGCTGCTGCTGTTGTCCAGGGTGCCTCGAGAACCCAATAGTAGTTTAGTTGTGTTTTCGTGTATTTAAGCTTCGAGTATTCAGTGTTTTTCTGTTTTGTTTTGCATCTCAAGATGTAATCTGAGGATTAGTCCTCTTTCAACAGCTGTGAATTCTATGTCAAACGGTATGAGACCCTGGACAAACGGTAGTAAATCCTTTAGAAACATAGAATAACTTAATAATCTTTATCAATGATTCGCAATTCATAAATAATTGAACATGCATCCTCTTTAGTGTTCCACAATCTCTTTCCCTCTACCAACCTGGACACAACGCAGACAAGCACATAAACAAGCATATATATGTGTGTGTATGTGTGTATATATATATATATATATATATATATATATATATCATGAGAATCACTTGTATATTTATTGTAGATACCTACTCTTTCCAGGGCATTTTAATGGTGGATTTTTCTAACAGAAAACTAATTATTCCATGTATTTTATGATTTTTTATCACGAGAATACTTACGCTGTTACCTGCATTTGGTTTTTCCACTTCCCTTTTTCGTTTATCATGTTCCTATTTCATATTAGTGCTTTATATTTATATTTATGTTTATGGAATGTTGATTTACTTATGCAAATAAAAATTAAAAACGTATCTATTCAAATGTGGAATTTTACACCTTACCACCCCAAATAAAAATACAAAGCAATAGATGTTATTTGTGATGGTAAAAGCATAGATGTGTTTCCCACCTTTTTTGATCGGAGGTTGTAAATCTACTTCATAATTACCATGAAACAATTTTCTTTGTTTCAAGAATTTATCTTTGTGAGAGGAAATATATGTACCAATGAATTTAGATTTGTATTGCTGAAAGTCACGCTTTTACAGCCTGGTAATGCGAATTGTACTACCTCCTGGAGAAAATCTTATCAGGCGATATCAAATAACTCTTTTGCAAATAAAATTATGTTTGACAATAAAAATGATTTACCTCCAACTTTATAAACTAAAGCAATTTGCTCAATTACCACAAATCTCGTCATTAAAATTCACAATTGTACACACCATTGATGAGGGTCATAATACTTCAAAGTTCAACTACCACACAAAACCTGCATGGTTTTTAAAAAAATAACAAGAAAAACAGAGGGGTGGGTTGAGCTCCGGGGGCACTAGGATACATAAACCAATCGATAGTATAGGTAGTTTCTAAATGTTTTTCTGAGAGATTATTTGTAGATTAATATTTTAATATTGAGTGAGCTATAACTTTCCTTTTTTCATAAGTGTAGGCTATATGCAAACTACATGTATCAAAAGATTATTTTGTTTTGAATACAATTTAAAGTATACTTGCTAAAAAAAAATATGTGTTTGGAATTGGTCGGTTTACTGTTAAAATATATGGATCTACATCTTCTAAAGGATGATAAATCTCTAATTTTTATAATATGATAAGAGTGTTCAATTTGACTTTCACAATATTAGATATTTTGGTTGAAAATATTTGGGCTTTATGGTTAATTAGCTAATTAAGATTGCAAGTATACTATTGTCAATTTGTAACCTTTAATTGGGCCATGTTCTCTTATCGAACTAACCAGGGAAATAGGTAAGATTTTGGAAATCTCAAGGGTCTAGGTGTACTATGAGAATTCTAAGGAAAGGTTTCCAAATTATCCCTAGAAGCTAATGGTATTTTTTTTTTGAACCTATTTTTTAGTAAGTCAAGGTCCTAACTTGACTCCTATTTACATCCCCTTTCATCTTACTACCCAACCGAACTGTCCTCCCTAGTATATTTTCTTTGAATCATTGACTCAATCATTCTTCTAATTTTCATGATTTCGGGCAAAAAAGGAGAGGAGGTCAACAATTTTTAGGCAGCCATTGCCTTTTAATTTGTAGGGTTTTTCATTAAAAAATAAAAAAGGATAAGCGTACGGTCAATTCTCCACTCATATGAGGAGGCCACCAAGCCACTCAACCTCAACTTCCCTGTTCATATGGCCAACTCTTTACTTCGCCCGGTACTTGTAGAGGTGTCAAAATGGGTGATTTTGATGGGTTTAGATTGGGTAAAATGGGTAATGGATATAAGTGAGTCAACACATTTATACCCATTTAATTATATGGGTATAAATGGGTAAGTCAAAAAATGAATTGGATAACCCAATTACCCATTCATAACTCATTTATTTTAACTTTTTTGTAAATTTATTTAAATTCATTTTTGCAAACTAAGTTATCAATTTATACCATCCTTTGCACTCACCATTAGTTTTAAATATTTATTTATAATGCTCAATAAACCTAATTATCAATTTTTTTCCCATATGTACTCTATGTCGCAAAATTGCATATTATTTAATAATTAAATAATAAGAATATAAAATTTTGAACTAAGTACTACAAAAGTTAACATAAAAACTTAATCAAAAAATTTTGAACTTCTAGCATTTTTTCGTGTGTAAATTTAAAATTTCATTTTGGAGAAATAAGAAAAGAGACTAAAACTTGTCATAAATTGGTAATGGTGAGAAAAGAGCAAGTTAATGGGTGGGGGAAGTGAGGAGATTTGTGGGAAGACAATTCTAAATTGGTTAATTGGGTTTGATGGATTACCCAATAATACCCATTTAATACCCATATGCAAAAATTTAACATACCCATACCCATCTATTGATGGATTACCCAATAATATCTATTTAATAAATAGGTATTATTGGGTAACCCATTTATACCCATATACAAAAATTTAACATACACATATCCATCTATTCATGGGCGGGTATGGATAAATTTAGTTAAATGGGTTTGTTTAACAACTATAGGTACGTGTCTATTATAAATTCAGCTATACTTTCATGAATATATCAAAGACGTCCAAGAATTTCCATGAATATGAGCACAGCCCTGGTGGCTTTCAAGATGTTTAGAGAGCACCCAATTGTTGGAGATGCTGTTGCTACTGCATTGACCCGTTGTATTCTCCTCTATACCACTCCATTCTGGACAATGATTTATAATAGGGGGCTTCTTGATCAGGTACGCAGGGCATTGCAATCATTTTGTTTTTAATTTTTGAAAAATAGTTGCGAAGGAGGAGGAATTGAAATGGCAAGAATCTAAGCCTTGTTCACAAACGAGAATCCATGCCACACTTTCAATCATTGAACATTAAAGACATTTAAACTGATTAAAAGGTTACAATGTATCAAAAGTTTCTAAAGAAAGGGCCATTTTAAAGCACTACTTTTGTATTGAGAAAAAGAGAAAAGAGCGAAGGAAATTTTTTCATTATTCTTTGGAGTTTTCCTTTCTAGAATACTTACGGGAAGCTTCTGCATATTAGCATGGGGCTAGTTTTCATGCTTTGCTGGCCACTGTTCAGGTAATTTAAATTTACGTACTAACAAAGTAGAGGGAAAAAAAAGAAAAGAAAAGAGGCCACTCTTATTTGCTTGAGAATAGAAATGGCGTTTAATTTAATTTATTATGATTTTTGACAGTTCTGGTAATCAAGGAGGGTTTTTAGCAGCTACGGTTCCTGGTTTCAACGCTTTCAAATTGCTTCTTTTGGGACTCGAAATGCGGAAAGATGAGAAGGCTGTTAAGTTGATGAGCGGATTGGGAGATCACTATAGGTTCTGGCACCTTAACAAAATGTACTAGAACACTAAACCAGATTACGTAAAGGACATTAATTTTCTAATCCCACACTCAACTTCTATTCCATCCTACTCTAGAGAGATGGGGAATCCAATTAAATTGTATAACGGACTACAGAGAAGGCCCATCCATACCAAACGGGTACATTAGCACACCCATTATATTATTTTTACTTAGAGTTGGCAAAATGGGCGGGATGGGCGGGATTTGCTTGGGTTTGAGATGGAACCGAGTCATATGGGTTTGGGCCCAACCTTACCCATATGTGTTTTGGGACTAACTTGGGCGGGATCATTTTGGGATGGGTTTAGATTGATCCCGCCCAATACCCAAATCCATTTTCTACATATTTTTTTTCCTTTAATTCATTTTTTATTTTTATATAATTTTAATATTTTTGATTTATTAAATTTCTTTTAGTTTTATTAAATAAACATGCAAGTGCTTTATACTCAAGATTCCCACCAAAAATTGGATTAACAAATAAAGGAAAAGATAGATATACAACCATATTCCAACATATATCAAGATGGCCAAGGTCCTTAGGATGTTGAATATTTATCCTTATCATTGTCCAAGGATGACAGGTCTAAACTAACTGAAATGTTGGAAATTCTTGTGGATAATGACTAGGAAGACTACTAGATTATATTCGCTGGTATAACTATAAAAATTGTTAAAGATAATTTTTGAATCTAAGATTCCGTTTGGATTGACTTTTTTTTCAAAAAATAAGTTTTTCAAATACAATGTTACAGTAATATACAATAACTCAAGAAACATCCCATCCATATTAATATATCAAATATTTCAAAAAAATTTTATAGTAAATATTTTTCATATACACTGCTACAATAAAATATTTCAAAAACACCTACCAAAAACAGCTAATCCAAACGGAGCCCTTGCCATTTGAGCCCAATGGGTACCCAAGTATTTCCCATCCTTTCCCATTCATTAATGGGTATAGTTGGGATGTGTCCCAACTTAAACCCAATACCAAATTATAATACCCATCCCGCCCAAAGTTCCTTTGGGCATGGGTAGCCCATTGGGACTTGGGACAAATTGCCAGCTCTATTTTTACTGTAGGAGTTGGGGTTTGACTCCAACCTACGAGCTAAAGAAGGATCTTATATCCTTTCTGGTTGCCGATTTACTTTTGACAAGTTGATTTAATACATTTCCCGTCAAGACTATACATCGTGATTAACAGCCTTTAGTGCAGTTTTGTGCAGCATTTTATAACAGCCATATAAAAGACAGGTTGAATATTAGGGCTAATTGCAATATGCACCTTTAAACCATGCATTTTTCTCTCTAAATTATCAATTTGTGGCATGTAATTGTCCACATCAATAAGTTGAAGCCAATTTTGATTTTCTAAGTGTTTTTGAATGCAACGACTATAACACACCTAATTATTTTTCTTTTTTTTTATATAAAATATGTGAGAAGTTTCGAACTCGAGACCTTTCACTTACACTCCCTCCTTCTGATCTATCCAACCAATCGCTTTTCCCTTATAACACACCTTATTTGCTTTTGTTTATCGAAGTACTTTTATTCATTTATGGGTACTATGTCTGTTTAAGCAAAAAATATCTATCTAATTTGTTGGATTTGAAATAACCAATATGCTACAAACTGATGGTGTAAGATACTTTAATGCTACAATCGAAAGCTAAAAGTAAAAAGCACTTGTGATAGTTTGTGGGTACATATAACAATTAAACATTGATAATATAATCAACACGAGGAAAGTCATATAAATTGTGCGATATAATTCTATAGTAGCAAATTAAGACAAAACTGAATTTGATCCAAACACATATCAATGTTGGCTTAATCAACTCTATCATAACGATATGTTCAATCAGTATTTTCCTGATTTAACAGGCTTTGAATGTTGTGTGTGGAGGTTCCAAGGCTTGAAAATTATGCAACTCTGACCATTAGGATTTACAAAATGCTTCTACATATAAACATGATTCTTGTCAACTTCCAGTGCAAAAAGCGTAGTTGAACTTTTCTTCAATATTTGTAAACCAACTTATCCAACTTACCTGTTGCTAGCTGGTTCCCAGGTTTACAGGTTTGATCAACCAAGTTAAATAATTATTTGCTTTGAGAAGATTAAAATATCATTTTTGCTTTTTAACTTTGAAAAAGTACAAAAGATAGTTATTGTAAACTTTGATTAAAGTGTATTGACATGTTTTTAACTTTGACATATTTATTTCAAGTAAAATCAACTGTTAAAAGGCAATAAAAACTAAGCAGCACAAAATTTCCATATTGTCTTCTTCACCAATTGCTTAATGATTGAAAACCTCTACATCTTTCAATGCCTTCATAAACTGAGCTTGGCTAATTGTTTCATTCAGGCAAATTCTCAAGGCATCATTTTATTACCTTACCGCAATCTCCTTAGCCTGTGTTGTTTATTGGAGAACTCTCCCGTGGCTGTTGCGGCAGTATGCAACCTTTGTGCTGGAGACGATACTATTCTTTGATCCATTCTCATTTTCTTTAACCACATTATCAAGTCAAATCCATTGTTTCTTGCTTGTATGCTTTTTTCTTATTTCTTGTTTTTCCCCCCGTAAAATAAAAACAAGAACCAGTGTCTACCTGGTATTTGGATTTTGTATTCTTATCCTGCTCCAGGTATAGCTCCTATTGTGGGGAGGCTTTTCGGGAGCCTGAAATTACCATACAACAAAAACAAATCCATTGCTGGAACTTTTTCAATGGTAGCAGCTAGTTTCTTAGCATCCATCTGGTAATTCCTGCTTTGTCTTGATACCAAATATCAAAACTTGATGTACAGTACTCTGACAAAAAATGGTTGCGCAACAGGTACGTGCACTATTTCTCGATATTTGGGTACCTTCAAGAAAGCTGGAAAATGGTATACAAATTCTTTGTGGTGTCTCTTGTTGCTGGGCTAGTGGAATCTCATCCTATCAGCACAAAACTTGATGACAATTTGACAGTTCCCCTTGCTTCGACTGCAGGTAAACAAGAGGGATTCATCAAGGCCATCTGAGGATGTCATTGGTGCTGCCAAATGATGTTATTGAAGGCATGTGTTAATTAGTTTAGTTAAACATGCATTTGTAAAATTATTTGTGTCAATTAATTCGGTCAAAGCTAAACTCAATGGTCCAAACTTCTCCAAGGTCTTTGATTTTTTGGCATATCTAAATTTATCTGTATTGAATTCTGAAAGAACAGCAAGTCTTGGTTTGTTAAAGTGTTAGGATGTTATTCGTCATAGTTTTTTTTTTTTTTTTTTTTTTTTAACTTTGACAGTTTCCTCTTGTCTATATTGAAATTCAATGGATTTGAAAATGAGAAGTTCTAGGGCAAAATTTTAAAACAATAATTGAAAGCAAATTTGGATTGGGAGGGCCACATGATTTTTTTTCCTTTTTTTTTTAAAATTAGCTCGATCGACACATGCAGGGATTGATTTGAACAAGACCGGCAAATTGTTCAGATAATAATCATGTAGAAAAAACTACCTCATGAATGTCTACATCAATGATTTAGTTCCAACTTACCAACTGGAAAACCATACAGCGACCATGAATTAGAGAATGGAGATACATTCCATCCCAAAAAATTTTTTTTTTTTTTTTTTGAGAATATATGCAAAGATTTTCAGCAAAGTTCATTCTATCCGCATGCTTCTTGTTAAGTTCAAGGATATAAATCTGTCTACAATGAAACCAACAATTATGTTTTTATTGCAGTACTTAATAACATTTGAGTTCCATCTTTTTTATTCCAATGACATTTATAAGTTTCTTCACCCTTTTTACCAACAATTGATGATCAATATCCATGAAATTGGTAACAAGAAATGCCTAAACATTCACTAAGGCCTCCGATAGTAAGCAATTACGGTATAACCAGTCTGGGCAAAGGTGAAGGCAAAAAGAAACATTGAACCTATTACAGATATACTTGCCCATGGATTCTTAAAGTAAGTCCTAACAAGATTGGCTCTCCAACGAACCCAAGGTCTACTGCAGTATTTGATAACCTTCTTTTCGACCACGTAAACTGAGCTATTATCTCTGGTTAGTGAGTTGAATAAATCAGCAACAACTTCATCCTTACCAAGAGAATTTTGGATGATCCCACAAGAGCGAAGGAGACTAATGTCCTTGGAATCTCGGATGATATTGTTCATGAAAGCAAGATAGTTAGTCACTTCTCTGCCTGCCCCGACGTGTAAACGCTCGAAAGCCAATAGGTTGAGAAAGAATGTTTCAGTAATATTATCCACAACAATTACAGGAATCTTGAGGGTGACGCAGAAAACACCCTTGTAGAATCTTATGTCCTGGAGACTTGTACTTCTGCTTCTTTGAATTTGGATTCCTGCTTCGTGAAGCTCTGTTGCAGATGGAATTGTCTTCTCAAGAACCCAACTTGGCCATATTTTTCCACGTAGATGACTGGCATCGGAAGGCAAGAGCAAAACCCTGTGACAAATATCTAATACATGCAAGGATTTGTCTATGGATTTGTGGCGACTGTAACTGTCGAGATTGTAGAGGCGAAACAACAGCTTGTTGACATAATCCTCTGCCTATATGCAACATGAAGATCAATTGCTCAAAAGTTGATGTACTCAGAGCTAGACTTGCATATATAGAGTATGATAATCTAACGTATTCGTTCAAATCAGCGATTTGAGATAACACAGTAACATGTTATAAAAGTCGCAGAAACGCAAATAATGAGAAGGAAAATGATGTAAGCCTGTACTGTTTATATACCTTTGTTACTAATACTTTGCAAAATTATGGTAATTTAGAATAAATTAGTGCTTCCTTTAGGGTATGCACTATCCAAATTAATAGTGTAAGGTGTGAAGTGATAACAATTGATAAATTTATGGTGTAATTTTATTCAAAAATATAAGTTAAAAGAGTGTAAAGTGAGAACTGATAACAGTTTGTTGGTGCAAAGTAGAATTAATCCAAGAGAGGAGACCTGAGTATTAGAGGCACCTTCAGCTGCAACAAGCCGATGAAGAACCAGCATGGGCAGCTGATTTTCAATCATGAGCATGTCACGCATAATATCTGGCATGACGTAGACGATTCCATGATTGCTGAAATGGGATCGCTTTCAGCATAGCCCTCCATGCTTCGAGTGAATATCCTCAAGATCTCTAGCATAAAACAGCCATCAAGAATCATAAGTTGAAGGAACCTTTCTGTATCTTCACGCCAATGATTATCCAATGATTGATATGCAGCCCGTAGATCATCTACTACTATATTTAAGCATTCAATATAAACCATAATAGGTTTCCGGAATCTCCTGAGGAAGTGAAGAAGAGCTCTGTCCTTGTGTTCTTCCATTGGCTTTAAATTAGCATGGCCATGGTAACAAGGGCCAAAAGAAACAACTTGAGGTGTGTAAGCGTTCCTGTTCAGCTTAATAATGGAGGCTGGCAATCGATAAACAGACAGCCGCTTCCACCGTTCATTCTCCGAATAAATATCAACTTCATGCATAACTCTGTGATCCAGTTCAATTATCCATCTCCTAATTTTTTCATGCGGCTCAACTATCCAGCTGTTGTCACTCATTTTCTTCAACCAAGATTGAAGGTTGATTTTGAGCCAGGACAATTCTTGCTCTCAGAACACTTGAGCTATCATTGAAGTGCTGTATGAAATACACAGAGTCTCTTAAAATTTTAAAATCTCTTTTCTATGGGAAGAAGTTTGGTATCAATCTCTGACGCAACAGGGGGCGCATCATCTTGATTTCGGGCTGTTCTAGATGCTTTTCTAAATCATAACTCAAGTTGATTTGTACAATAGAGTCTTGTGTAAAAATACCAAAGAATTGTGCTTTGCTCCAAAGCAAACTAACCCCTCTTCGGTCTATTGAAATCAAGAAAAGAATAAGTTCTATCAGAGTAACTTTTATGAACCATCGTCAAGAACATGTTAGAGTACTATTAAGTAATGTTGATTTAGTATAGATTTAAATGGATCCCATATTCCTTTCTTGCGCATGTGTAATAATCTTTATTCTGTACTTCTTCAGTCTAATTCTTGAATCTTGATGAAAGCACATGCAAAATGGATATTTCCCCGTCAGTTTCTTTGCAAAACAGCAAGTAATTGTGTCCCTTTCCTGTAGCCTAAAATCTCTGGAATTTTTTTAGAGGTCCTTCTGAGCATGTCTTCCACATTCCTTTCGTACCAGCTCTTTGACCTGGGATCAACCATTGATTCCATTCTTTCAATTCCAAAACAGCCGATTTTCTCCAGCACTGTCCTCATCTCTTGACAGAAGCTGCACATATAGGCAAATTGCATGAATCAATTTATATGGATGCTTTGCTCCTCCCGTATAAATCAACAAATCACTGGTTTAACCAGTAAGCCAGTTGGTCGAACCAACACTACGTTAATTTTTTATTACATCATCAAAGTTGACAAACGGAATAAAAATCAGCAAAAAGATATTGTTACAATGTTTCGATTGATATCTAATATACTACTATATTAAAAGTAAAAGTATCATGACTTGTAGCATTATAGAGTGTAGGCACTTTTTTTTTATCTTAGTTTTTATTATGTCTATATTATCCTCCCGTGTTTCAATTAGAGTTATTACATTTTAATTGTGGCAGCAATTAAGGATATAAAACATTCCAAATGATTAGATCTCAATATTGTTGGTAATTAAAATTAAAAAAAACTCCCTATTAAAACTATTTACTAATCCTTGCATTCCATCTTCAATTCTTCTGTGCATCAAAGTTTCTTATCCAAAGCAATTTCTTACTCGAAATAGAGTGACCAACTATATTAGCCGCAATTTTAATATCGTAAAAAATATGAGTATCAAGAAAATAGATGCTATTAGAATAGAAGAAAAAAGATAAAAAGAAAAGAGTCCATATTCATTTGAAGAATCTTGATATGGATATGACAAGACATATGCATAATTATGTGGTGTTTATCAATATGAAGAAATACAAAAACAAAACCAAAATAAAAGAATCCAACTATTTCTAATAATTGAATTTCAGTTGACAACTAAATAGCCAATCTAAGATAATTGAGCTGTCTAAATCATTTACATTCTTTGTTAACCTAAATAACACTTACAGCTCATTTGGAAGGGCAAATTTGGTGAGAAAGGAAAGAATTACTAAGGGAAGTTGAATTTTTCTGACATTTGGAATTTTGGATGGGAAAGAATTGAAAAGAAAATGAAGAATATCATATCCCTTTCAAGACAGAAAAGCTATCCGCCCAAAACTGGGCAGAAAACGAGAGAAATGAAGTGGGTCAAGTACGTGAAATATTTCATATACCAATTTTACCTTGAAAGGTTACAATATAACTATGTAACCTAATAGAATATTCATTTAAATTCAAGATTTAAGGGCCTTTATGTAAAGCACGATGTTTTCTTTCTATTTTTCTTCACTCCCAAACAAAGGAAAATTACATCATTCTCTTTGTCCTCAAAAACTTCCAAATAATAGGAAAGATATTACAATCTTTTCTACTCTATTGTTTTCTTTTCTAACTTAAGATTTCTCTTCTTTTCTTTTCTTTCCTAAATTCCCAAACTAGCTATTAGAAAAAATGTAAATAATTCAAATTCAACAATGCACTTCACATTATTCAATTCAAATTATAAAAAATTAAAAAGTTCAACTAGAAAGATATAAACTAAAATAATTAAATATTCATACAAAGTTGGATATAAGCACGGTTCATATATTTTACTCTTAAATGATTACTTCATTCTAACTATACAATTGCACTTTGGTTGTCTTAGCAAGAAAAAAAAATAACATTCAAAATGTTATGGCAAATAACATTAAAAATGTTGATACAAATTTTTTTTATTTGTTAAAATTTACTGATTTCATTAGAAACATATTCATGAGTATTATTTTCAAGTCAAAAAAGGCGCATCTAGACTCTAGTTGGAAAATGAGCTTATGGAAGGGATAAGTGTGCCAAAAACAATTAGAATGACAAAATTTAACAAGCCAATTCATTTACTCTAATACCCCTCTGGAAATTAATTTTATTGTTTAAGTCTTTACTTTACTAATAATTATGAATTCTGTTTGCTAAGTTCACACTTGACATGTGTACATATATTTTTAGTTTAACATCTTTTATCCTCGATTAAAAAATACAATATTATGATGTAATGGTAAAATAGTATGAGTATACAACAATTTTGGTGAAACATGACCATATTAAATTTTTTTTTATCAAGGTTGAATCCATAATTTACCAAAAAGCTCAAAATAAATTCAAAAATCAATAGATCAAAGAGTTTGAATCTAGATAGTCTTTGTAACAACGATTGCTTAAAGAAATTGAAAATATAAAATACTCTATTATGAGGTAAATAATCAAATTTTACAAAAAAAAAATTATATAAAAGATGCTATATTTAAATTAATATAATCACGTGCAAAGTAAGTGAACTATTACCGGTAATAATAAGGTACTGAGCCTGAATCGTCTTTTTTATTTATACTCAGGTTTTATCACTAAATAGTTAGGTGTCACGTCTGTGTATGCCTCGTAAAAAGGAAATTTAATGAATTAAAATTCATTATGAAGTGCACACTAGGTGGAGTGACTAATAAAAATGACGCATTTTT
Organism: Coffea arabica; assembly: GCF_036785885.1. Taxonomy (NCBI): domain Eukaryota; kingdom Viridiplantae; phylum Streptophyta; class Magnoliopsida; order Gentianales; family Rubiaceae; genus Coffea; species Coffea arabica. Next base: position 52,352,093 of record NC_092331.1, on the reverse strand, counting down.
TTCCTTATCTGACACTGACTAATTATTGTTACCCATTTATACTAAGGCGTTGACATATCATGTAAATACATTTTGTACAAAAAAGGACATCTCACACATGCATTATGATATTCTCATAATTGATACACTTAGGTATAAATAGATTAAAAAGAAAAAGAAACTATTATGTTGCCTTCATCGATTGTCTTCATATCATACCATTTCCATTGATTTTTCCCTTGAGTTATTAACTAAATTTTACAATTTCGTATTGAAAAAAGGCTATGAGGTGTGAAACTTAGCCAAGATGAGGTTTGAACAATTCAACTGATCAAGATCACTAGACAAAAATGTATAATCACCTCAACTAAATCACAAGAAAAAGAATAAAGTATTTCTGATTCAAACCAAGGGATCCTATAAACAATTTCGGGATAGCTTCTGCATAAAATTCAAAATCTACAAGAGGACTCTCCAAGACTCTCCAAGCCTATGGTTTCTCCAAGTCCAAACCTCATAATTAGTCTTCTGCATTTTACTTCCTGGGATCGTATGACCAATGGACCTGACCTCCACCACAGTAGATATCTTACCAAAAATCTATATATTAACACAAAACTATATATACAAAATTTAGGTCAATTTGGATATCCCTTTGGATATGTGGACATTTCCTGGTCTGATCAAGAACATAAGTTCAACAAGGAGAACTTGACATGCAAGCAAATTTTTCCTTTCTCCAAATCCAATTTAGCTCCTGTCACCAACCAATGTCCTGGATTATCCTGAGGCCCTTTACACAATTGTGAAGTGTCTACAAACTTCAACAGCTTTTGTGTTTGCACTGGCACCGGCGGCCCTGTCGGATAAACCGCAGAATCCACCACAACGGCGGGCATTTTCTCCTTATCCAAAGTACCGGAAATCGACGTGCTTATGGCTGAGAAAATGCTCCACTTGATGGAGTTTTCCGATGGACATTGCATCCAATTTGATTGAACAACACAACAATTTGAGACCTTTGAGTATAACAGTCGAAGATGTAGCACTGTTTTTGATGATTCTTTCTTAACATGGATTTGTGCCCCGGTAACAATGAATGCTTCGTCTGTTTTGGTAGCCCATTTTGGATCATATCTCACAGGGGCTGTGCATATATGTGAAAATTTTTTCGATTGAACTGCTTCCATATATCGATCATCCGTGATTTCTTCTGTTCCTCGCCATGTTAGAGGGTCATTGATCTTGTCTTGGAATAATACTGGAGCATTTGATAAGTGTTGCAGATGTATTGCTAACCTGATAAAAGTCCAATTTTTGTTAAATAAGAATGCTAGCCAATTTTATTAATATAATTTCAAGATTGATCACCTGTCAATGCAAATAAAAATTTTTGAAAAAAAAAAAGCAAGAATAAAAATTAATGTTTATTAAGTTGTATATATAGTTTTGTTTAATATGAAAATCAATAAACTGTTGCACAAAAAAACGCATACAAAAAGATGAATTTGTGACATAATGTACAATGAATCATAACGAAAAAAACACTAAGTAATTGATAACTTGGATATAAAGAATCTAAAAACTTAAAACATTAGTAATAAGTTGTTTCTTCTAATTCACCAGGAAAAAATATAACCATTATTATTATTATTTGTCAGAAACCACATTTGAGAAGCCAGAAGCCAAGAATACTTGGTGTTTGATGTTGGCAGGGAATTTGATCCCTCAACCAGCACCCCAAGAGAGACTTAAAGGTTCTCCTGGTTTAGGAAAAACAGATAACCATTAAAAAAAAATGATTGAAGTCTGCATGCTTTATCCATCTATCATTTTAGTGAAGTTCTAAAATTAAAATTGACCACAGTTTGCTTTTTTTTTTTTTTTTTTTTAACTAAATACAACCTCTTTGTCTAGGCTAACAAATACAACTTCATTCATTAGTGCATATATTCACCAATATTGAGATTGTCAAGCAATACCTGTTGCATTTCATACCCTCCAGGTACAACCGCATTCCCGTTACCGGTCTCTTTCCAACTATAACCTACAGCAAAATTGTCCCATTAATTCATATACAAATTATAATCACCAATGAATCTATTTAGTATACGGTTATTCCTTTGATAACAAGAACATGAGTTATATATTATAATATAGATTAACTTTTTATATACTGGCAACATAATAATTTTTTTATAGTAACAGTTTCAGATATATGCCATAAGTGCATGATTTGAATTTTAAATTTGAATTCATATTATATGTCATGATCTAAATCTGCTATTACAAATAAAATTATGCACTGACAATGTATAAAAAGGTTATCTTTATAATATTTATATTTACTAAAAGGAGAAAAAGATAAAAATAATTACCTTAGAGGTGTTGACATAGAGCTTAGGGCCCATGAAGTTGAAATGCAGAGTGGGGTTTTGTCGAGCCTTGTTTCTTGTTGGCCCAAGAGGAAGATCATTGTGAACTGGAGCCCACATTTTGTGGGCTTGGAAGTCCAGAAAGTACTGCAAATCATTAATTGGTGGTTTATCTGCAGATCATGCATATACAACACCAGTTATTCACTAATGACTTCAAGCCCAATGGAGTGGAAGCTTTTATACTTTTATTTGTATTCTTCTCCTCTTCTTCTTTTTTCTATGTGGAAAAAGATCCATTTTCAATTTCATTTTGTCGTTGAATATATAATTATAACACAACCCATGATTTATGCAGTTTTCTCAATTACAACACAAAATTATCTATTATAAATTACTAATTCATTTTTTTATGAATTACTAATTCATGCATGTCAAAGAATTAAATTAAAAGTATGCAAAAGCTAACATATACATGTAATAAAATTAACTTACAACGAAGATAGAGGTTGATGGCATGTGACAAGAAGCCCTTGCCAGGCACACCTTTGAGCAGAGAGGTGATGGGAATGAAATTGAAATGGATTGCATCTGGCATTGATGGAACTGTTAGAATCCACTCACAATGAGTACTAGTAGAAGTATCACCACCCCTTTTTGAGCATATAACTGTTATTCCCTGCAGAATATATTCATATCACAGGTTGGAAACATAATTTAATCAAATAGTGTATTCATTTCTTAGGGTCTGTTTGATAATATAAAAAAGTGCTGAATCTGAATTTTTTCAGACATTCAGATGTTTTGAGTGTTTGATAAATGAAATCTATTTGTTGAACTTGTTAAACAGTGCTGAACCTATGTGTATTTTTTTCAGCACAAGAATCCTAACTGAATGCTTAATTCTGATAAGAATCAATAGAATTTATTTCAGCTACCTTATCTTATCTACCAAATCTACCCTTGTTTATTAATTATGTTCAAAATTTTTATCTAATTAAACAACATAATATTCTCTATCTAACAATTTTTAATTTCTCTTTTCTCCCTTTTTAATGACTTTTATATCTTCTCCATGCTCCTCATATAATATATTTCATATTTTATGTTAATTTGATTTAAAAATAAATATTGTCATTTTCATACCTAACAATTTTAAACTAATTAAATCATAGATTCTATTTCTTTTTTGAATGAAAGGATATAAGGGCAAAATTGTCAAATTAAATTTATTAAGCATTTAGCTATAAATATTTATCAAATAGTATAAATAGGTTTAGAATTAAAATTCAGACATTCATATATATTTTTTCAGTGCTTAAAATTCAGCAAATTAATTGTTTCAGTATTCAGATTTCAGAATTCAAACTTCAGAATTCAGATTCAGTTTTATCAAACGGAACCTTAGTCTTTTGATCTTTAACAGCCAAATGAGAACACTGCTGTTTGTGTGTTTTTTCTTTTGTAAAATACCCTGAATTTGATTTTCTTTAATAGTAATAGTTTAAAAGTTCCTAAGATATTAGAAAACTACAATTTTGGGCTCTTAGCTTTTCAGTTTTCTAAGTTAATGTGTCACATTTCCTTCGATTGTTAATTGAGTCTTTCAATCGTCTCTAATGCACTGAATTATTCAGTAATGAGGTATATGAGATGGAGGGACCAACTAATTTACTAACTTTTGAGAAACTAAATTTCTCTAAATTTAAAGGGACCAGACTAAAGATAACCTCAGATTTCAGAACTAAAGCTCCAAAGGTTCATTTTTGTTCTTAATATACTAAAACTTTCCTTAGTGTGTCGCATTTTTTCAATCATTCTTTTTTTTTAATCCTCTCATCTTTCTTATTCCTAACTGTCAGGTTCGGATCATGAATCTGACCGTGAAAAAGAATCTAAGAGTTTTCTCCTGTTACACTCATATTTCGGACCATGCTCATCAGACTCTAATAATTTTTTGTTCCAAGACCAGTCAGACAATTCAATGTTATATAACCTTGAGAAACCACCACATTAGCTGCCTTATGGAGTCTTGAAGAATTCAAATACCTGATTGTTCATTTAAGATCTTGAGAATTCACTTCTTTCTAGCAAAATTGTGAGTGATCCTTGAAGAAAATAGTCATGGGAATAGAGTGCAATTTTGGAAAAAAAATTATAAATTGCTTCCCAGACCTGAAGTTTCTAGGAATACTAACTAAATTTACCATTTAAGCATTAAGATTCACCAAAGGTCAAATATTCACATGGTAACATGAATTCTTGGACCAAGTGTACCCCATTCCCCATAAAAGATCACAACCACCGAGTTGACCAATCAGTGGAAGAGTTGACATGGCACAATTATTAGGGACATAAAAATGGTATACTGTTTAGATTATTTTTTCTTTATTCTTGATGCCTAAATATTTTGGCATCAAACATTAGATTACTCGATCATTAATTTCAACAACAGCAACCCAATATGTAGATATGAATGAACAAGAAATATCACTGAATGATGAACCGAACCTACATCTTTCGTTGTGATTGATGAGAAGCTGTTGAAGGGGTTAGGATGTGGATCGAACACATTGAAAGCCTGAGGTGCCTGTATTCAGAGTACCATGTTAAATTAATAGATGATTATTAGTGAAAACTAGACAAATTACAAGATTTTCACCATGAAAACTAGACATCTTATTTTTTTCCCCTCCTTTTTTAAAGAAGATCAATCATGATTAAGTAAAACGTCTTACCATCTGAACTACACTTCATTGTTATGAAAACCAGATATCTATCGAATATTACTTCCAAATATAAAAGCTATGCAAGAGTGCTGTTTGATCAAAAACATTAAGAAAAAAAAAAAACTGTCTTCATGTTTTTATAAGAGGGTAATACGGAGTTACCTAGCTTGATGGTAAGGTAATTTTTGTTTTTAACCAAGAAAAATATCAAGATGGAGGAAGTGAGAAATTAGTTTTTGAGCAAATTTAAGAAACCTTTTGTTTTTGTTCTCTGGTTTTCAATTGATGAGGAGAGAAGCTGCATGCCCCAGTGAACAGCTGATCTCCAAGAACATCCAAGTGGCTCTTGAGTTGAGATGGTTCCAAATTAGAAGATTTGTCTTGTCTTACTAGCACCACGTCTTGCCCACCTATGCTTAGTCCCACAATAATGTGGGTACCATATTTCTCAATAAATCTGTCAAACATCAACAATTAATCATTATAATTACTTATAAACTGTCATCAATATCTCAATTAAGTGTCATAACCTTCCATTGTTGTACAATATCGTCAATGATTTTATTCACTTTTTTTTAAAAATAAAAAAAGAAAAAGTAGAGGTTTTAATCACTTTTAGACACGATAAAAATAGCATCTACCAGCCAAATGCAAGTCATTTCTCCTGGCCAAATTTAGTTGTCCTTTTTTTTCCTCTTGGATTTGGACGTTGGAGGGGAAAATAGTCATAATTGATATTATCATGTTAGACAAAATGTTGACCAAATTCATAACGATGTTTAGAGGATGTTTTGTGATTTGCAGCTATTTTCATTGATCGACGTACCTTTTTTTTAATTAATTTTCTGTAGCAAATATTTAATTCTTTATCCCAAATCTTTTACCAAATTTCAACCAAGGAAGCAAATTTCAAAGTTGTTGAATTTTTACCAAATCTAACTCTTGACCATTGCAGAAGCTATCTTCAGGTCATTGTTAGCAAATACAAGAAGAGGCAGAATAATCGCCTCATTCATTAATTTCTTGTAAACGAGATGAACTGATTAAAGGTCTCTCCCCTGTGGAAAATTATAGCCACCAGATTTTTAGCATGTGTACCAAAAGCCCTGGCTGGCTGCTATCCAGCCTATCATGTTGAGAAAGCAACTTGTGGTATTCGCCGTCGATTTTGCTGACTTTATGGGTGGATTCTACGTGGAATATTCTTGATCTCCCCAGAAAAAAAGGAAGAGGAATTTTGTAATAGATGTTGATGACTTAATTGGAAGGACTATATACCCAATTATAAATTGAAAAAGTATACATTAATTGTGTGCATATATGTTAGTTGTGGTGCAACAAAGGCACGTATATTTTATTTGTGTAAAAGTTTTTTTTTTTTCAACAACCGAAATTACTGGAAAAGTTTATTGACTTGGTCAAGTTTAGCTATTTGCATGAATACCTGCCATTTTAGGTCAACTTTTTTTTGAGTGTGGATGAGGTAAAGGTGTGGTGTCAGACACCAACCAAACCATGCCAAATATTGCCCATTTAACTGCCAATTAACTTTTGACCAAAAAAAAAAAAAACTGCCAATTAACTACACATTACTATCAATTTTCTTGTGCCCATTCTTCCATTGGTAAACTAATAAATGCCCTTTTGCTCCATTTTGGTGGATGAGAGAGCCAAAATATTAAATTCATTATCTAAAGTTGATATTGATATTTGTGCACCTTTCAAAGTAGTACATATACATTTATATTTGACAAGAAATTTGGAAGAGAAACTTTTATCCTACACTAAAATTGTACTTATTGACCAAAAAAAAAACTAAATTTGTACTGCCATCTTATTGGTAAGTTATTGTTTAGCCCCATCAAAATAATTTACACCCCTCTCCACCAAAATGGCCCTTTTTCTTCTTCTTTTTTTTTTTTCTTTTTTGCTTGCTTTTCTCATTATTGCAGGGATTGGATGGGGTATGCTATGTTAACTAGATAGCAAGCAGTTTGCAGAAAATAATGCATAAAAATTTAAGGATAATGCCAGATTTTTAAGATTTCATAGTTATGCTTCATGTTCAAGAACCACAAAAACATGAAAAAACAGGCTAGCGTGTAACACTGATGCAGAAGTGTAAGGATTATTACCTTGCAAGAGCAGCTGGATCCCAGGTGGAAGGAACAGCATTCCGGACTTCGTCAGCAAGAACAAGAGGATACCGATCAATGTGGACATTGAAGAGTATAATGAAATAGCCATCAAGGCCTAAACACTTTGTATTTGCTGCATCTGTTGCCCATGAGCCACTCTGGAATCCAAACATTGAGTTGAACATCCCTGATGGTACTTTTCCAGGAACTGAGGATTTCTGGTTGAAAAACTCTGACATCTGCAACAATTTTGTTGAAACCAGGAATTCTAGTAAAACCAAAAATTTTAATACTCTGGTCCGAACACGCTTATCTTCAGAGTTCTGACAAAATCTGATGAAATCAATAACAAGAAGAAGAAGAATTACCTGGCTAAAATCAAGGATATCGGATTGATATCGAGTTCGATCACCTTTATCACACTTGATATCAATTGAGACATCTCTGAAGGCTCCAAATCCCGGTACAAGAAGTTCTGTCGTCTCCCTTTCATTAAGCCAAACCAGCCTTTCTTTTCCCTTGCAATATTTCAGTCGAAAATCAGATGTTATATCGAATCCTTTGCCCAAACTGTTAAGAGCCCTTTCCACGATTCCTTCTGTCATTTCTCGTTCTGCCCTTTTGTTTTCTATATGGAAATCAAGTTCTTGATGCTTCCAAGCATTAATTGATGAGGAGAGGGAGAAAGATAGAGAGAGAGAGGGAGAGAAAAAAATAATGTTCAAGTTTAGAAAATATTTTAAGCTGCTGAGGAATAGAAGAAAGCCGTTGAATTTGAGAATGTTGATGAGTTAATATATAGTTTCCTTATATTATTATTCAGCACAAAGTAGGCTGGAAAATGTAAAGAGTTGAATAAAAGACAAGACTTGGTAAGAGAAAGATACCAGTAGGAAATTAGGAAATTTCATTCCCTTTGTTGTTTTCTTGTATACATGGCTGGCCCAGCAACAAACTTTGACTGCTCGGTCTAGATGTGTATAGTGTGTAAGATTCTATTAGCATTCTTGGCTTCACACAGATATCAAAAGGGCAAGAGACGGTTGAAACAGCGAAAGGGATGACTGGTTAACTTGCATAGATCTTTTTTAGTTTGAGATTTCATGCATCTGCATAGCAATGTGAACGTGAATTTGAAGGATTACCGTGTATTCCCCAACTTTTAGCCAGAATTATATGCATATGTTTTTCCGTATAAAGTTTGGAGTCTTACTTGAACTAAAAGAAGAAGAATTATATACATGTGAAGTTAATCAAACTCATGTATGTTCATACAAATTAGTGAATACGTGTTACACATGATAGCTCGATTAAAAAGGATGAAATTGTTGTAATCTAAAACTCGTCTCTCAAGTTTAACTTTTGTTTTTCTACTTGGTCGAGTATTTAAAGAATAGTTTTAACATATGGATCAATTCAATACGTCTTAATTTGAGTGAGACAATATATAACCAACACATTTAAGCAAGAAAATACAGAGGTTTTCTTACGCACTAAAGTAAATTTTTTCCTGTTCTATTTTAATTTCCTGAAACAAATGGAGCTGGACTTTGACCTAAAAAGTTCGGGTCTAAAAAGCTGACGTGCGGTCCAAAAAAGGAAGTGAAATCTCAAAACTTGCTGGTTTTTAAAAGCTGCGAAGAATATGTCAATATTGTTCAATTATGCCAGTTGATTAAACAGGGCTAAAGATTTTTTTTTTTTTTGTCAGTAACGATGTATTTGCATAACCTACTCTATCATAATCTAGGGGGAGGGGGAGCCTAAGGAGGCTGCTGTAGGGGTTAGTGGGTGTACAGACCCAACTAGATCAAGGAAGTGCTATGGTACAACCCTTAGATTTTTTTCGCTGCTGGTGAAGTTCGAACCCTCACTTACAGCCCAAGGAGGGAAATCCCTCCCTGGTGGCCACTAGAGGTGGCAAATCAACCCACTTAATTAAATTTACCCATACCCGCCCATGAATAGATGGGTATGGGTATCTTAAATTTTTATATATGGGTGTAAATGGGTTATCCAATAATACCCATTTATTAAATGGGTATTATTGGATAACCCATCAAACCCAATTAACCCATTTAGAATTCTCTTCCTCCCAAGTCTCTTCTTTTCCTCCACCTATTTTTTTTTCAAATTTTTCATTTTGTCATGATGTTAACTACTTTTGTTTTATTATTATTATTATTATTATTATCATTTGTTGATTTTATCTTATTATTTTATTTTCTCTAAGTTTGTTAACTTGCTCATTTTTCAGCATTACTAATTTATGATAAATTTTAGCCTATTTTCTTATCTTTCTAAAATGAAATTTTAAATTTATATATGAAAAAAATGTTAGGGGTTCAAAATTTTTGGATTAAATTTTTATATTAATTTTTATAGTACTTAGTTCAAATTTTTATATTCTTATTATTCAATTATTAAATAATAGGTAATTTTGTGACATAGAGTATAAATGAAAAAAAATTGGTAATTAAGTTTATTAAACATTATAAATAAATATTTAAAACTAATGATGGGTACAAAGAGTGGTATAAATTGATAACTTAGTTTGCAAAAATGAATTTAAATGAGTTTACAAAAAGTTAAAATAAATGGGTTATAAATGGGTAATTGGGTTACTCAATTCATTTTTTGACTTACCCATTTATACCCATCTAATTAAATGGGTATAAATGAGTTGAGTCACTTATACCCATTACCCATTTTACCCAACCCAAACCCGTCCAAGTCACCCATTTTGACACCTCTAGTGGCCACTGAGCCATTGCCCAGTGGTTGCTAAAGATTATTATTTGCTTGATACATATGAACTTGGTCCAGAAAAGGAGTATAGGGATTTTGAAAATTTTGACTAACAAAAATACTTACTAAGTTCGTTCCTTTCTTGATTACACAATTTGAAAAGTTCGCAAACATACATGGAAAAATGTGGTTTGAAAAGCCAAATTTCGTTAAAATTTTGAGAATGAGGTATTCAATTTGATTAGCATTACTTAGCATTATTTAAAGGGAGAAAAGGACAACATGGCCAAAGAATGTTAAGCGAAAAAAAAAAAAAAAAACAGAAACTGTATGGTCCCAAAATGTTGCAAAAATTGTAGTCCTTCAATAATAAGATGATGTCAGTTCTCCTTTTAAGTTTAAAGATTATTACAACAATCAATTTTTCATCTTCGTTGTGTCCCTTAATTACCACTCATTACAAGCTAAAATGAGACATTTCAACCTCTAAGTTATTCAATTTATCTTACTTAAGTAAAATTATTGACAGAAGTAAGGCAGGTTTTATATTTTAAGTGAGATAAATGTGATACTTTTAAGAATAAAGTAGGACAGGTTTAATAATTTAGAAACTAAAATGCGTCAGGTTTTATATTTTAGGTACTAAAATGTTATAAATTTTATACTTTACGTACTAAAGTGTTTCATTTTACAGTTTAGAAATCAAAGTGAGTATAATTAAGGGTGCAAAGTAGAATTAGCCCTTCATCCAGTCATCCAACTAGGCCTGTCAATGGGCCGGGTCTAGACCCGAACCCGGCCCGGATCCGTGAAATTATTGCGGGTATGGGTAGGGATTTAATTCCATTACCCAGACTCGGATCCGGATCCGTTTTGTCAAACAAAAAAATGGGTCGGATACGGAATATAGTATTCCGACCCGTATTAGACCCGGATCCGAATATAAATGGATTAATAATTTAAAATATGTATATTTATCAATATAAATGGCTTATTATCCTCTCTAACTATTGTAATGAATAATATTGGGTTTTGTCTAAGAAGCACTCAGTCTCAAATTTTAAAAACTTGAAGATAAATTAGCGCAGTGTTTAAATGTTAGGTCTTTTAAATGTGAATGTGTACATTTACACAGCAATCTTAGTGCAAATTGAGTACACTAACAAGTGATGAATAGGCATCCATTAAAGATAAAATATAAAGAATTGGTGCAAATATATGTATATGGTTAAAAAACTAGCAGCTGATTTTACTAGCAAATCGGAAAACATTCCCTTTCTATCAAGAGCTTTGCTTGCACGGAACTAATGAGGAAGCGGATTATTAGTTTATGTCAAATTATTAGGCATTGTTGTTATAGACTCAAGATACCTTGTCTTTTGGGAAAATGCCGCAGGAGAAGCATTAATAATAGACCTCAAGATTAAAGGGAAACAAAGGGTTGTTGTAGGCTAGTTTAAATTAATCCAAAACATTCTCCATGGATGGAAAATAAAGATTTTCTTCAGCACCTGGTCCAATTGGCCTTCCTGAGGATGATCTTGTTGTCCTAAATGCTTGTAACTTGCAAAATTAGGTGGTCCGTTCATTCAAATAATCAAACTTTTAACTTTTATTGATGGACACTAGTGTTTAGCTTCGTTATAGAAAGTTTCAGTCAATACACGTCATTTTTAATTGGGTATTTACTTCGCATTCAAAATAAAAATATAGAGCTAATACGGGAATATCTGAATCTACACTTTTAAACAACGATTTGATTAATGAGCGATTAATGGATACTCATTTAAAAAAAAAAAACATCATGTGTTATTTTATTTTATTTTATTTTTTTTGAAAAAAGGTGCAGTATATTTGGGAAAGTATCTTAATTCTGAAGGTGTAATAGCTGTGATTGTATATATTCACATAGTAATTTAAGTGTATATTTTTCCATTTTGTTTGAACTCAAAATTCTCCCTTTTATGTGTGAACTCAATATAGTATTACACTGTGAGTGGCCAGAAATAAATGCAATGTTTGAAAATAAAACATAAGTCATTTCCCATTTGCTTTGAAAATAAAACATAAGTCTGCTGCAAAATGATATACTCCATGAATATAACAATGATATATATTCTACCTTCTGACTAAAAACACAAATAGAGCTAAATGACGGGCTCATTAAACTTCTAATAAAATCAATTTATGATTGACTATGAAAACATTTGACGAAAAACAACTGGCGCCATAAGATTCAAGAAGCAGATTAATCCGTCACTATTTTGAAGTTCTTTTTTCTTTTTCTTTTTGTATTTCATTCTCATGCACTTTAAAAATACAACATCATAGTGCAGTACGATAATTTCAAACAAGTAATCTTTCCTATTCATTTGGATTACCAAAAAGTAAGTCATGGTCTTCCCCCAAAAACAAAAAAAAAAAGTCATGGTCTTGCTAGTTAATTAAAGGGGTTTAAACATGACTGTTAATTTGTACAGATAAGAGTAATTAATGGATGATTTGAACGTTCAATTAGACAGAACTGCTTAAGTCAATGGGGACTTGCAAGACTGAATCATTCAAATCGCCCAATGAGGTGGAAACTGCGCGTATCTTCTCCAGCCGACACATCGTTTCAAATTTGAGAAATTACTTCTCCTTATTTATTTGTCTAAATTATATTTTCAACACAAATTTCCAATGATATAGTCTAAAGCTATGACATATATAGGTTTCTTACACGACACGTACCAATCTTATGTTGAATTTCAATTATGAATAATACTAGTTTATATTAAGTCGTTGTAGAATAGTCGTAAAATATTACCTCATAGTTTAAATGAAATAGTACAAATTTGACATTCTTGAATTTTAGCGTATTGTCTCACCATGCACCACAATGGTAGTATCGTGAAAGTGTTGAAATTTCTGATTTAGAATATTATCGTATTTGCATGGCCTTACCAAAATATGATTATTGCTTTCTCCGTCTAGATTTTATTCAGTTCAACTAAATAATTTTGAGATCATATAACCTATAACTAGTGCTTCTTTTCTTTTTTTATTTTTATTTTTTTTTTATAGTGAAGAAGTCTGGGGGTTAGGAGACATGTATACGGGGCAGATGTTAAAAAAAAAAAATGCAAGAAGACACAATTTAGTTCAATTGAAGCACGTAGAGAAAAACTTTTGAACGTTTTAGTTTCTTTGATTTGAATTATATTGTTGTTAGTATATGTATCAAAAAGATTGAAAACTAACAAATTAGTAGACGTTGTTAAAAATTTTAAGGTGACTCAAAATTTGGTATTCGTGTTTTACTGAAAAGAAAGAAAGGATAATTAAAGACATAGCTTTTTTTCTTTCTTTCTTTTTTGGGTAGCTAAAACGTAGGTAGTATATTATCACAAAGCAGTAATTAGGAAACAAATTTGGAACATAGGAGGAGTTACTATAAGATAAGTAATCCAGGGATAAACAGACAACAAAACTTTCTGAATCTAAGTAGTAAGAAAGCTTTCCATGATCTCAAAGAACCCATTGCAACCCTGATCAGAGCTCTAGCATGATTATGCATGTCAAATTGCAAGAAAATGAAAGGTAAGATTTATTACATGCCAAAAAAATGTCTCAAATTCTAATCATTCATCACTAATTTTTCTTCTTAAATAATACTCCAATAGAAAGCTGTTGTACACTAGGGGGCAAAAATTAACACATGTGAAGTTGTTGTTTCTACACGCTAACAAAACCAAAATCCTAAGTATTTTTCAACGCAAGGGCTCAATTGCATCCATACACACAAGGAAAATACAAGCTGTAATAGGATGAAGTCGTTGCTGTTTTCTTTTGTATTTTAAAGATTTCTCAATTGCTTCTTTATCCACACAAAGAAGGACGCGGATCGAATGGACATTGAGTGATGTATTCACATTAAGCTCCTGGAGTGAAGGTGACAGGAAGAAGAATGTACCAAAAAGAAAGAATGTGGAAGAAACAAAGAAGTGTGAAAGCAAGAATTCAAGAAGAGAGTCAATCCAAAAACTCTTCAGTATTACTCGGTGGTAAACTATTACACTTGATATATGCCAGAATTATTGCAACTTGGAGTCTTCAATTTTGTTGCGTGTTGGAAATGGGATAGAGACATATTGATAAGGACATCGACAGTGGTGGTGCTTTCAAGGCCTAGGTGGAACTTAAGGAATTTGGTCACTATTGATAGGAAAAATCAATATGGCTTCCCTCAGGCATCAACCAGCATGACTAGTCAGATCAGATACTAGAATATATGGGTTCTATTGCAATTTGTTATACTTTTAACTTATATAATAAGTTCAGTTTAATTTTATATTAGTGTTTGTCCCATTATTTTTTAGTAAGTTATAATCTATGAATATTAATCCAACGTACTTGTAATCTTTTTTGAATAAAATGAACTAGTATTGCTTGTGAAATTTATTTTAAAAAGTTATTTTATATGAATTACTTTTATATTAAAAAAAAGCTTTTGATCTTTCAAATATTTTTTCTATGGGATTATAGTTAACAACTGCTACAATGCTTATGGATAATTGTATTCCCATATAATTAGGTGGCTAAATATAAACTTAATTTTGAAAAAAATTAGTTTCACTGATGATGTTATTTTTACTGAATGTCATTTGTGAGAGAAAAAAGAAAAATGAATAGGAGAAAAATGGGGAAGTGTGGCGTTTTTGACATTCTATAGAGTGACATGAAATTTTAACACCAAAAGTTGCTCATAATTTATATATATACTAGTGTTAAGGATACACTTAATGTTTGTGCACTCTAGAAATAATAAAAATGAATTAAGTTTATATAAGTTTTGTTTTTTACACAAATAAAATTTATATAATTTTTTAGGTTATAGTAATTTGGTAGTTATGATACATAGGTGATTTTTTTTTTGTTACCCTCCCACCCCTCCCCACACTTCCTACCCCCAACTGTAGACATAGAATTCGAGCCCTAAACTTAACAGTGAAGAAAATTCTAACAGCCCTCTCATAACCAATGGGGTTGACCCCGTGGTTACTTAACGCTGTTATGAGTGATTATGTTAGCAAAAGCAATGATTTGGTAGACCTAGTTTATGGCCTCATCCACAGATCTAGTGGTTCGTGTCAAAATTTGGGCCACTGGGCATAGTAGACCAGGTCTAATCAATTTTTTGCCAAATATGAATAGCTGAGTTACAGTAAAAATAAGTTTTTTTTTTTTTTTGTACATGAAGTCTATATAGTTGAAGGTATTTACTTAAAGTGTAGTATTTTATTTTGTTTACCAAGATAATCATTATCAGAATTTATTTTGCATATTTTTTTGTTTAATCAGCTTATTTTCTAATGTTTGGGTAATTATACTAATTGTAGTCATTATAGTTTAATTTTCTGGGAAAAAAAATAATCATTCTAGTGAACCAATACTATAACTAACTGCTGCTCCCAAAAAAAAAAAAAAAGTTAACTGCTAGTGTACTTAACCTGTTATGTGGATGGATTCATGAAACAAATTTTCAAACATGTAAAACCAGTCAAAACAATCATTTATGCCCTTACAATAGCAAGAACAGTCACAGTTGACTCTTATTTTTGCTGGTCATATTTATTTAATCATCTTCATAATCAAATCATTTCTCTTTATTTAAACAAAAATTTCACATTTGCTGTGTTAAAAAAAAAACTTTCAAACTTTGGTCCTGTTTTTAATTGTTAAATTTGCAATATCATTCAAATTAGAGCTCTTCACAAGTCAATTAAATCAATATGCCTTTTTAATCGGTCACTGTTGCATCACGGGAGGACTAATTCGAGTGACTAGATCACATCTCAAAAGAAAAAGGACAAAGCCAGCTCGGCTTGACCAAAATTTTCTGGTGCTCTAAGGAAGCCTTTGGCATAGGCTAAAGGCAAACCCGATAGTGTCACCGAGAGCAAGTCAATAGGCCCATTAGTACAAAATAATATCTAACCTTTGACTAGTCACGAGTCGAAGAAGTCTTGATTTAGAAATTAAAATTGACATTTCAAAATTTAAAATTTTTGGGTTATAATTTCTCGGTCCTCTCTCTGCTTCTTAAATCGCATTCCTTTTTCGCTAAATTTTCTTTTAAAAGTAATACTCATGCGCGAAGGCATACACGTGTATATACATCGTGATTAATATTTCCTTACGGGGCCCGACTAATCCCCTGCGGCCCGGGTCCGGCGCTCCAACCCGACCCAAGCACGATAAGTGCGCGGAGGAATCCAGCAGAGCAGAAACTCGTTTTTGGGACCAAGTGGTCACCAGTGGGAGGTGCTACCGCTGGACCATTCACGCGGAGGCATTCTCAAATTATATATTGATAGACAATTTGTAAGATTCATTATGAATAGCAAAAAACTGTTTTGTTACAGATCCCGAACTTAGAATAGAGTAACGATTACAATTAACATCATTCTAAACCCTTTTTTTCCCTTTAATCAGTAAAGGATAGAAAAAAATTTTATTCGATATGGCAGTGGCTCAACATGTTGTGAGTTCAAAGAAATTAGCTTATTTTAACTTCTGAAAGACAAATGCTGAAATTTGTAAACACAGACAATAATAGTTATGAGTCCGTGAACTCCTGATGTTATGGTGATGTAACTGATGTTCCCGTAGCTTGTGGTTATATTTTGATTTCATTGTAAAGCATTCCAAATATGATTCGTTTACGAATTGCCCAACAATTAAAAAGTGGAAAAGGTCAAAATTGAATTCTTCAACACTAGGGGTATGTTTTCAAGTGCATTTAATTTCATTATTGGCTACCAAAAAGTTCAACTGTCTTTTTAATTTTTTGGAAGAATGAGCGAACATGGTCTTAGACAATGATGGATAAAGAATCATTACAAGTTTGAAAGACTAACTAAATTACTCAATATTTGAATCAAGTTCGATTTGATAAGAATTTGTTTGACTTTGATTCATTTTTTGTTCCCTAAACATTTGAGTTCGATTTGGGTGGTACGAGAGAAGGAAGTATAATTGAGAGATCCTAGATTTAAGATCTTTCAGTTACACAAAAAAGATTATATATATATATATATATATATATATATATATATTTATAGACACACACACACACATACAGACAAATTCAAGTTGCTCGAGCTCAATTCAATAAATATTTATTTGAAATCAACTCAAATCTTAAACTCATTAAAATAAACAAATAAATTTGAACACTATCGTTTATGCCCTAGCAGTTATAACCCTTGTGTAAGCATTAGATTTGTCAAATTAAAGGATTCTATAACTGGGCTAAACAGGATGGACGCTGGTAGTTTAGCCCAATTCTACTGGGATTGACATTTAGGTGAGACTGAGCCGAAGGAGAAAATGCTTCCGGTTTTCTGATTTTACTCAGCTTGAAGTGTGATGAAGCTGGGCCCAGTCCATTATATAACAGCAATTTTAGCAGTTAATTATTGGGAAAATCTCTTAAACATCACTCATATTTTACAAAATAATGGTTTTCATCCCTTACTTTTAAAAGTGTAATATTACGTTCCTTACAAATTTACATTGATCAAATTCGGTTCCTACCTAGATTTCCGACTAGTTTTTAGTCAGAATCCATCACGTGCCTTGCACGTGATTATTTTTTAGGGGCAAAATTATCAAATCAAATTTTACATGATTCAATCCATAGTCCTTCACATTTCACAAAATGAATTTTTTCATCCCTCACATTTCATAAAATAAATTTGTTATCCCTCATTGACCATGTGTATGAATAATTTTTTTAATCCACGTATGTATATATTTGATTTCATTTGAATAATACGAATAGTATGTAATATATTTCTATTTGATTTTACCTAAATAGATTAATTGTAATTGTACACATGCTATTTAATAGATATATACATGGGTTTAAAACTAATAATTTTATTTTAAACCCATGTATATATCTATTTGATTTCACCATGTGAATTTGTTCAAAATTTGTGGGCTTTTCTCTTTTAGTAATAATTCATTTATTGAGTTGTCTACTAAGGGTATTTAATTAATGGGTTCTAACTCGAATTATATAGTCATGCTATCGAATTGCGGTTTAAATCTGAAGTTTCTACTCGCAACCTTTGAAGACCAACAATTGAATTATTTGCCTTGTGATTGTCCTAAAATTTGAAAGTGTCAATTACTTACTTCTTTTTGTCATACTTTTCCTTTGATTTTTTTGTCCAAATCTAATTTGATATAAACACTCGACAATGTTCAAATTATTTGATTTCATCTAAATAGACTAAGTAGTTGTACATATGCTATTCGTATTATTCAAGTGAAATTAAATAGATACATACATGGATTTAGAAAAAACTATTCATATACATGATTAATGAGGGATTAAAAAATTCATTTTGTAAAATGTGAATGATGAAAAAATTCATTTTGTGAAATGTGAGGGACAAAAAAATTCATTTTGTGAAATATGAGGGACTTTGGATAGAATTATGTAAAATTAATTGGACAAATTTGCCCTTAAAAAATAATCACGTGCAAGGCACGTGATGGATTCCGACAAAAAACTAGTCGGAAACCTAGGTAGGGACCAAATTTGATTAAAATGAATTTGTAAGGGACGTAAACACTTTTAAAAATGAGGGACAAGAAAAGTCATTTTACAAAATGTGAGGGACGTTTTGAACTGTGAGGACTTGCAAATTCCTTATATTTTTCGTAAAAAAATTCCCTTTTATTTGGAAATTATTCTTTTATACTAGCCCTACTACCCAATCACTCTACAATAAGTGCAAATGAATATAGAAGTAAGAGTTTTCTCTTTTCGTTTTCAAGTTAGCGCGAATTAGGGTTTTCACGTTTTTTTCGTAGTGTGATTATTTGGTACGGAGTGAGGATCAAATTTGGTAGGTAAGAGTGACTTTTGGATGAGAAAATATTATATGATTAGAAGTGATAATAATAAGTTAGTGATTATAAGATAAAAACCCTAGTATATGCGATTTAAGGAAAATCGGCTCGGACCGACGGATATCGATCACTACCGATTGAACCCACCACTTGACCACCACTTCCCTACCACCACATACCCTTGATATTTTTGTAAAATATCTCCCTCATCCTCAGCCACATAACCGAAATATGTGGCCAAAATGCAAGGAAAAGAAAACAAAATTTTAGTTGGTTTTGGTGATGACAAGTGTCAACCACCTATGGTTCCTTGACCAACCTTTTGTCTTGCCTTCTTATCTTCCATTTGAGCTCATTCTTCCTCATTTTTTTTCTGGTCAGTCGAGAGCAAGGAGAGGGAGGAGAGTGAAGAGAGTTTTCAATCTTCAACATTGAATCCAACCTTTTTAGTGCAAACAAGAAAAGCTAAACCGATCAATCACTAGTTTGGAAGCTTGGAAAGCTTAAGGAACAAAAAATTTCAAGGAAAGGTGGAGGATCATTCTTGCAAGCTCTTGTTTTGAGGTATAATGGCTGATCAACCTTTCTTTCTCCATTAATCATGATTAAGTTGGGTATTAATGTTAGTATTGTACTTGTGATGCTTGTTCCAAGTGATTTTGATGATTAGATGGATGACTTTTGAGTTAGGGTTTCTTGTGGGTTAGGTGTTGTATGATGTATCTATATGGTATATAATCTTGTAAAGGAGAAAGTAGTGGTGGTTTTAAGGTAAAAATGTGAATTATAGCTTGATGTAGCAAAATTCCAGATTTCTGGAAATTGTAGCTTCAGTTCTGCCCGGTTCCATTTCAGTATGTTAGAGGCTGAATTAGGCTTAGTATAAAACATGAAAATTGTATATAATGATATTTTATAGTTGCTTACAAAATTTCAACTCAATCGGAGCAACGTAGCCTATGAAAAGACAAAAATACCCCTGACTCTCATAGGTTTAGTCCAATGGACAATTTTGATATTTCGCAATACTAACCGTGTCTGTTCACCATGATCCGTACTGATTTAGCATTTTCCCAAAACATGAAAGTTGTAGTGCTATGTCGTAAATTTCCAACATCCTTGGAATCACCTTTATTGGACTTCGGTAGCTTGAGTTATTGTCATTTACGTATAGTGCGGTTAAGTAGCCCGAGTGTGAGATTCAGGTTCTATAATTTGAAATTTTGACCTAGCTACACTACGAACTGGACCGAGTGATCTTCATCAAAGTTGTAGCTCTCTTCATCAAAGTTGTAGCTCTCTGCCTTAGCTTCGAAATGGTATAAGTTTCACCCTAATCCGATAAGCGTAGCTCCGGTTGTGTCCGTTACGCAAAACAACGTCAAATCTGCCTTTTGTTTCCTAACTTAAACTTCAGTTCCGCACATGTTCTTAGCTTGATTTTGTACTTGTATGACCTTGAGCCTATTGGACGGCTAATGAAATGAGATTATGTTGTGTGTAACTTTGGGTTGATTGAGGAAAAGAATGAAGCCATAAATGGCTGGAAAATAGGTAAATACAAAGGGCGTGCTGCCCAAATTTACGCTCGAAAACTAGGTAAATATGCTTGCGACTTGAGTAAGGTTTGAGAGCGAATGCCACTTGAACCATCTAGGATATTGCACCTTCTTTTATCGAGATATATAAGTTAGAACTTGGCCGACCTTGTACTCTTGAAAAAAATGAAATTTATGACTAATAGAAATATTTTTTCGCCATTTCGTCGACCCAAATGGTATTTCAAAGTATAGTTGTTTCCAAGTTTGAAAAATTTAAGAGCGAGCATGAGTTTACAAATATTCTACAAATAATTTTCAATTATGTGATTCTCGTTAAACGAAACGTTTAAGTTTCGAACCTTAATTACTTTCAAAAGCTCTTAAACAATGTTTTATCGCAGATTTGAACTCCACACACACGGAGTAATACCCGAACGTAACTTGTAAAGGCACCGCATCTTTTGGTGAGTGCTTCCAAATATCTGGTTGAACTGGACACTTGTTTTAATACTTGATCCATGAAAATACATGATACGAAATTTATTGATCGGACAAGGGTGTACTTTATCGCACTTGCCTTAATATGATATCTACTTGTTTATTGTTGCAATTAACTTGATATACTTGTACTTGATTTGTAAGTGTGGAGCGGCAGTATGTACCATACTCTATCCGAGTGGGAGGTGCCTCTCATTCCCGTCTCCATACTTTTATTTTAATTCAGTCGATTGGAGTGTTACCTCATCGACTTTTTTGGGGACCCCAAACCCCACTGGCTAGTTAATCGAGTCGAGCCGGCAAGGGTTTGGTCGATTAGATAACGAACCATGGGTAGTTAGTGATGTCGAGTGTAGTGTTATCTCCTCGACTAATCGGTATACTCGAGTATTACCACCAATATTTATTGAGGATTTTAGGCCCAGTAGGGGGTGTGAATGGTGGACGGAGAGTAGTGTAAGTGGTGCTCTACTGGATTGGTTACTTACTTGAAGGTTGACGGAATGTCAACTATTACTTGATCAAACTCTGGTGATGCAATGGGAATTTGGCTCCTGAGAGCCATCCGTATCCTTATACTTTGGAGTGATTATTGTTTATTGGATTATTGTTTCTTTTGAAAAACTTTTACACTCGCTCACTTTGAGATTTGCTACTTGAAGTATTATTGCTCACTTTTATGAACTATTCATGCTCATTACTTTGCTACGCGATACTTGCATTTTTAAATAAGGGTTAACTTGCTATTTGGAATCTCACTGGGTTTTTAGCTCATTCCACGTCATTTGTTTTCCTTACAGGGGGTACGAGCGAGGCGTGAGACGTATACCGACTAGCGTAGTCTAGTTATTTTGACTTTTGATATTGTACTCACGCTAGTACCCGACTAGGGTTGATTGTACTCGAATTGTAAAAATTTTGAAGTATTTTGGTGTGTAGAAGTTTTGTATCTGATTTTGAGTATCAATGTATATATTAAGTTGAAGTGACTGTGTTGTTTATTTTCTATGGATGTGCGTTATTTTTTTTCTTGAACTATGAGTGAGTGAGTCCTGACGAGAGCTGGACAGGCGGTCCGCTAAATCCTAGGGTACGCCCAGGGGGAGGTGGGGCCGTCACATGAACGATTTTTCCTTAATTATTTTTCCTTGTTCAGAAGATTAATCCATATTATATATGTACCTGTTTTGCTTAGGTTTTTCAGCTAATTGATACTTACAATGAATGAAGTATAGGAAGAATTTTAATATGGCTCTTTTGATTCTCAAGATATTGAAGAAGCAATTTAGCTGATGAACTAGCATTCATATTTATCTATGCACTATTTGCTACCATCTTTATTTTGTATGTGAAGTTTTATGGTCATCTGCGTCTCAAGAATAATTTTACTTATAAAATATTTTCTTTGGAAATTATTCTTTTTATATGAAAATAAAAATCACAATACATACAAATATGTTGATACCCATGAAATTGCTAATATTTGGAACTTTTGATCTTGCTTAGCAATCATCTGTGTATTAATATTACCTTTTGATCAAACTCGTTCCAAGAAAAAAAAATAATAATAATAAATGAATAAAAAGGAACTATGAGACCTTCCAACCAATCTCCAATTTGGAGGTCATTGAAATTTTTACCATGTCTATTATCATTTTTTCATACTATACTGCATTAAATGAATTTAGTAAGGGCAAGTTTGATAATATTGAAGTATGGAAATAAAATTAAAAAAAAAACTTCATTTTCTATTCACAAAAGTCAGTATAATGAGGCACGAAATACTATTATTGTATTATAGTGCAAAGAACAACTTTGACAGATTTTCAGAAGCATTTTCAAAAAAAAAAAAAATGCCCTGGATTTTAACAGAGGCAGCAAATGGCAAGATTTCTTGCATTCCACGATAAACAAACTTTTATTACCAATAGAAAAAATACACGAACTTTTTATGATTTATAATGCAAAATGGTGTTATACCATAAATAAAAAGTAGCAAAGACCAAAAGAACAAATCAAACAGTATAGAAGAAATTCCTACATGGATTTTCAAACGAAGCAGTATTAGTACAAAAAATCACACAACAGAAGTAACATTAAAATCTTACAAAGAAATAACATTAAAATCTTATAAATAATAAACAATAAGAAAGGGACGGGCGTCGGGAGGAAACAAAATATTCTACTTCAATCTACTAATTTCCCGCAACTACAAACTTAGAACTCCAGGTCCTTAAATAGAGAAACATAACCACAAATCCTATTCTAATTATTGTTGGGATATCAAGTGTGAATCAATGTCCCACATCGGAAAGAGATGAGTAGTATGAGGAGCATATAAGTGGGAATGATCCATAGATCCAATGGCTTAAGGTTTTGGGTTGAATGTGGTGTCAAATCCATGGTTGTGGTTCCCATTCTAACTCATGGTTAAATTCTCCCCGAATTTGGCACTCTCAAAGCCCAACAAGTGATATCAGAGCCGATGGTTCGGCTGGGCAGTGACTCCAGAGTAAAAAGCCAGTGGGAGTGGTAAGAGCGGGGAAAAAAAAATCATGCAGACCTGCAGTGAGGCAAGGGCATGTGGGCTCTTGAGCAAGAATCGTACACTCCAAATTGAAGTGGGCTTGATGGAGTGGATGGGTTAGGGAGAGAAGTCCGATGTGGAAGAGATTCACAATTGAGGGGGAGATTGTTGGGATATCAAGTGTGAATCAATGTCCCACATCGAAAAGAGATGAGTAGAATAAGGAACATATAAGTGGGAATGATCCATAGATCCAATGCCTTAAGGTTTTGGGTTGAATGTGGTGTCAAACCCATGGTTGTGATTTCCATTCTAACTCATGGTTAAATTCTCCCTGAGTTTGGCTCTCTCAAAGCCCAACAATTATAATACCAAAACATGACTCAACTCTATTTCCTAAACCAAGTGTAACACCAAATCCAATATAGTTACCAAATAACAAATCAATTTCTAAAATTATTAAAATTCTAAACATGCTCGGTTTAAAATATGTCATCAAGTAGCATAGATTTCGCCCGTCTTCAACCTCTATCCAATATTGTCTAATGTTTACCCCATCTGAGAGATTTCATCTGCAGCCTCCCAGAAACCATATCAATACGCAAGAGATCATATCTACTACAAGAGGTACACAAATGAAAGGGTAAAGAAAGCTCTCAAGGCAATGAAAAAGCACCAGAAAGAAAATTTTGTTTCTTCCATTGTTGTTTGAGACATTGCATTTAGCTCCAATAGCTGTCATTGATCCTCATTTTGAGCAAATAGCACAAAGGCAAATATGACCACCGCTGGAAACAAGAAAAGTAGCACTCCTCAATGAAAGTCTAAAAACAAACAAAATAAATCAGTGCACGTTTTCCATTTCATATGTACAACTTTCTCAGATGATGATCAAGCACTAGCTGAGGAAAAAACTAAGAACAAGGGAAAAACAAAAAAGCACCGTTGTGCAGCTTCTCTTAGTCTATTCTTAATTTACAGGTGCTAGTGGAAAACATAAAAAGTACTCCTACAAACGAAACAAGCACGATTGAGCAATTGAGCCTCCATGACAGATTGCATCATGTGTTGCCCTTTAAAGCCCGTAGGGTTCTAAAGCGGCACCATCTGCTCTGCAACTGAGGCCAAGCCCTGCATCAATCTTACAATTTCAGCCGTATCATCAAGATAATATTTTGCCTTGCTGGGTTTTCGACCAACAGTACATGCAAAGACTTCTGCAGTTGGAGCTATAGATGTTCCTGCCACAGAGTTCGTGATGACTTCAAACATGTCTTCATCAGATCTGTCGTCTCCAATACACAGAACGAAATCTGGAGAAATTCCTCTCTCTTGCATGGAGGAGAGTAGGCGTTTGGCTACAAGACCCTTGCTCACACCCTGCAAACAAGCATGCAGCAAACTCCATTAAACAAGAAAGCTCGACAATGTTTAATCTCCTCAAAAATCAGAACGCGCAGAATTTTTTGCCAACGAGTAATTTGGAAAGAATATCCAGCAAAGCTTAACATAGGATGACAGTCCTTGGACTATTGTTCTGTTGGTTGACGACAAATGTTCAGTTTCTTTTCCTTGTCCTTAGAAGGAAAGAAAAACCGCATGTCCACTAGCAAAAAAATGATAACTCAATACCCATAGAAAACATGATAATGCAATGGCATGTCGCACTTATATGTCTCGAAAAAGAGAACCTACTTTTTGCCTGTCCCAGGTGAAAATGGCAATACTTGCAAGCTTGGATCTGTTAAGTTCTTTGAGGTTAAGATGCGATCACAGAAATGACTCTAATCCAGGAAGAAGATGGAGACATAATTTTAGTTGAAAAGTGCAGGAAATAAATATAAAAGCATAGTTGTTCTTTCTATCTCATGAATCATGGAGAGGTAATTGATTTGCAGTTGCTAATCTGTATAAAACCTTAGGAAATTAGGCTCAAAAATGTTTGTTCTTCTCGATTTCCAAATGAATTCAACCAACAACATTAACAACTGGTAATGCTACAAAGCCATTTAACATAGACCAGTAAATATAAATTTGCATTGAAGACATAAGAGTTGCACAATAGAATCATTTTCATTGAAGAAATAAGAGCTATCCAGTAGAAACAACAGACGAAACTATATGTACCTGTGGCTTAACTTCAACAATGTTCTGACCACTCTTGACCGTAACAGGCTCATTGGCAAGGACACTTTCAAGATGATCAAGAAGTTCTTTTGCTTGACAGGATCCAAAATCTGGATCTGCATCTTCATAACACCATACCATCGCAGTCTCGTTGATTTCAATTACTGATCCATCAGTTGTTTCTGTGTAAAGTTTCATAACAGGCTCTGCAATCTGTTTCCACCCACATTCCACTGTTGGTACGCAAGTTTCCCACTCCTCATCTCTCCTAATCCTTAAAATGGAAAAACAAATCACAAGGTTCAACAAATAAATTATTTATCTGACCAATGTCAATGTGAAGTGGAATTGTACTTAAAACAATCATCAATACATACCTCAGGAAATGGCCATGTTCTGCTGCAAGTCCAAGCTTTTGACAAGATGAAAACCATTCTTCTAGCTTGTTTCGACTTCTAGCACTGACAATGAAAACCGTGTTGTTCTTATCTCTGCACAACGTATTCAGGATTTCAATCGTTTTAGAGCTAGGCTTCTTATCAATTGAATTCTGAGGCATCAAAGTGCCATCATAATCCAGAAGGATGGCCCGAATTGTTGTCCTTTTGTAAGCTGAAACTATATGCTCCATTAACAACTTCCTGAAATTTGGATCCAGCGCCACCACCCTAAAACTTAAGCCAAATCCAATACCCCAGCATCTCCGCCTTACATGATCCTTACATGTTCTACCCAAATCCTGCAGAAAACTACGAGCCCAATAGCCTACATCATGTGTGCTTACATACTTGTAGTGTTTCTCATGCCTCAGCCGTTTTTCTGGTTCAGCCATAACAAGAGCAGAGTCCATAGCTTCAGCAACTGCATCAATGTTCCAAGGGTTAACTCTGATTGCTCCACTCAGGGATGGCGAGCACCCTATGAACTCTGAGACAACTAACATGCTCTTTTTTGGACTGGAAGGTTTCAATCCTAAAACTTCATCTAGTTTTTCATTTCCTTGTCGGCTAATTATGTATTCATACGGAATGAGATTCATTCCATCCCTAACTGCTGTGACCAAACAACACTCAGCAACTACATAATAAGCAACCCTTTCATAGAACTTCAGTGGCTGGTCGATCAAGATAACTGGTTCATATCCTGGCTGCCCAAATGCCTCATTAATTCTCTTAACAGTTGAGTAAGTTTCTTCCTGAACTTCCTTCACATCTTTCCCTTTCCCCCTTGCTGGATTGGCTATCTGCACCAAAACAACCTTCCCTTGCTTCTCTGGATGTTGCTGCAACAGTTGTTCCATCGCCAATAACTTCAAACTGATGCCTTTAAATATGTCCATGTCATCAACCCCAAGCAACATTGTCCTCCCCTTATCTTGAAACTGCTTAATAAGCTCAGCAACTTTTACCTCCGTCTCTCTTAAACTCAAGACTGACTGAAGCTGCGCCATATGAATACCAACTGGAAGAATCTTGATACTCACAGTCCGCCCGTAATATTCAAGGCCTATGTAACCCCTTTTAGATTCATAAGATAGGCCTAGCATTCGACTGCAACAGGAGAGGAAATGCCTTGCATAGTCAAAAGTATGGAACCCAATCAAATCTGAGTTCAGTAGAGCTCGCAAAATTTCTTCCCTTATGGGCAAGGTCTTGTATATCTCTGATGAAGGAAATGGACTATGTAGAAAAAACCCGAGCTTCACCCTATTGAACCTCTTCCTCAGGAAGGTGGGCAGAATCATCAAATGATAATCATGGACCCATACAAAATCATCTTCAGGATTAATCACTTCCATTATCCTATCAGCAAAAATCTTATTAACTGAAACATAAGCCTGCCATAATGAGCGATTAAACCTGCCACCAAGATCTGGTGACAAGGGCAGCATATAGTGGAACAACGGCCACAGCTGCTGTTTACAGAACCCATGATAGTACCTGCTAAACAGATCGGGTGGGATAAAAGTCGGAACACACTTAAATGTCTCAAGGAGTATCTGCGAGACCTCATCTTGCTCATTTGGATGAATATCCTCCTTGAGACACCCCACATATATGACCTCAAGGTCATCATCACCCAAACCATCCTTCAACTGGAGAAGAAGTGAATTATCATCCCAATTGAAAGTCCATCCCTTACTACTATCACTTTTTCTCTGAGCTCTTATGGGAAGCTGGTTGGCCACAATAATTATCCTATCCTTTTGAGCTGATGATGATGGGTCAGAACACACACTGTCTGAAGCATCATCATCCAGATCAGACATGATACCGGCTACCGTCATAATTCGTGGAATCCTCCGGCTAATACTTCCTAAAGACGGTGCCGGAGCCTCTCCGGAGGCGAGCTCCAAGAGGTTTGAGTATGACCTTGAGACCATTTTCTGTTTTAACCCTTCACTTTTCACTATCTAACTAAACCAATTAACAAACCAAAACCTTATTTGTCTATCCAAAAACCACCTAAACATAGAGAAAAGTACCCCCTTAACTTAAAAGCTTCCTAGCTCAACCAATTCCTCCCAAAAATCAAGAAACCAAACTTCCCACTTTACTCTTCTTAAACCAAGCAACAAATAAAGATTACAGCTCAGAAGCGTGCAAGAAACTATTTAAAAAAGTGATCTTTAACATGTAAATCAAGCTATGAAAGTAATATTTCCTACCTAAACAAAAGTCCCTCATCAAACAAATATAAGTGGAAAGCAACAGAATAGATTCAGATCAAAACAGAGCTAAGAATATAACGAAAAAAAAAAACAAGCAGCTGTTTCAAGAATATGACTGATAATTACCAGACCAGCCAGTAACCAATCAGCAAGAGCTAGATAAAGATTTGAAACCAAGAAACTGGCAAAGGACACAGCATTAATGAGAATTCAAGAGTAGTTTCAAGAAATTTTACCAGTTTTTGACACTTGAATCCCAAAAGGTGAAGGCCCTTAAGTAGAAAAATGAAATGAAAAGGGCAGAAGACAGCTAACAAACTATTCTTTTTGTTATCTTTATTATGGGTGGAGTTCCCTTAAAGCTTGTTATATACACTGCCCCACTATCCAGTGTCCACTGTAACTGGTGTACATAGTTTGTTGATATTTAATAATCTTCAACTTTCTTCCAGCTAATGAATCATATTTTTTTTTTTGTAAAAAAAAAAAATGAATCATACATTTTTGCAAAATTTAGCCCTTTTATGTTATACTACTTTTGTATTCCAAATCTTAGAATCTTGTTTGTCCATGGGATGATTGTTTTAAACCTTGAGCAAGTGTTCAAAAATAAGGTGTAAATTTGCATAACAGTCAAATTTCTAGAGTTCGAAGTGAAAATTTGATAAAAATTACTTTGAGGGAGTAATTCATTCATTGAAATATCATATCAATCTCGTTTTAAAAAATACATAATTTGATATTTACATAATTTTTCGTTACTTTTCACAGTCTCAGTATAATACCATAACCTTTTCCTTTCTCCATTGTTCTTCTAGAGAAAGCAATAGATAAGCTTTCAAATGATGAAAGGCTAGGCTAATGAGGTCAAATTAAAAGATACTTAATGGATGGATAATATAAATTAGTGGTGCCTTATTCAAATAATTTTTTTTTTTTTTTTTTTTGTAATTTGTAAAGAGCCTATGGGATAAAGATATTGGAGGTTAGAGTCTCAGATGCAAATAGTCAATTAAAAGGAAAAGAATTAAAAAGTGCCCAATGGTACACCTTGACCTATCACTGAGCAACTTAATTGTGCACTCCGGAACCAATCATTACCCTTAGTGTTGAAGAATAATTTTAAAATTTTTTTTTTTTGATGTAACTAATAATGAATTTGGGTTTTTCAATTGGATTTTTTTTTTAAAAAGAAACCAAAAAAAATTACACTATATGGGATTTTGTTTCACTTGAGGTTAGAGCTCACATTCTCAAGTTCAAGATTGAGAAGGTATATATTCCTGCATGCCTAATTTTAGTGGGCACAACAATTAATGGACCAACTTACTTGTACTTAGAGTGGTGACAAAAGCTGAAGTGACTATTATTCTTCCCACCACTTCTTGGTCTAGTTAGGTTTGGAGCTAGAAGTGCTTCTTTAATTATGCTGGGGTTTTTCACTTAATTGGTTTGTGCATTCCTCTTTCAGTTGCAGAAATGCCACAAAAAATGTCTTCCTCTTTTAAATTATAAATTTGTTTTGTTTGTAAGTGTCATATTTGGAATATATATAAGTATGATTCTTGTCATATATAGGATACAATTTACTACTTTTATTTAAGAATTTCGTCCATGATTTGCCTTTTCTATTTTTTTTTTTTTTTTGTAGTCCTAGCGCTAGCTGACTAATCTAAAATTGCTCTATTTTTAAATGCAAACCTAAACTATCCCTAAAGCTAGTTTTGCTACAGACCTTTGCAATTCTTTGACAGCTAAACCATAGAAAAGGTCATATTCTTTTTTTTTTTTTTGGGTCATAGGAAAGGTCATATTCAAATCAACGTATATGAACTATCGTCGGGCTTTGCAAACAGCTGTATGCCCAAGTTTTATATTAGCAAATGGACAGCATAACCCTATCCGATTGATAATACATACAAAATTACACCATATTATCCCTGCATACTTATATGTTTTTATTATATATATAGTGTACCATCTCTTTTCTTGCTTAGGTAGTCATTTATTTATTTTTAAATTAGATTTTTTTAATCTTTTTTCTAGAAAGAAAGAGATGAGATTTAAGAAGTTAAAATCTAAAATAGTTAGCTCTCAAGGTCTCAACCTTAGCCACTAGATCAAGAACTCCTTATCTATTTTTAAATTGGATCCGTTAGGCACTCATATTCAAAAAAAAGAATCATTATTATTCTTTTCCAATTTTCAACATCCAGGTTAAGAAAACCTAAAGAAAAAAGAGTAAATATACAACTTTAACAATGCACTTAAAGCGTAAGAAATCTAAGGCTGAATTCTTTGATTTCTTTTTTTTTTTTTTGGGTCTTTACCCCTTGTCTAGTAAATCTCAATTGCCCCTACTCTTTTGTAAATAAAAATCACAATTTTCACTTGCATTATTTAATAATACAAATAAATTACTAAATACTAAAAAAATATATAAATAAAAAGTTTCGAATCCGACCTTTCCCACCTACACTCTCGAAAAAATGTTACTAGGTCAAGTTGGCATGGTTGAGATTTGTGATATCTCAAAATATCAAGTGTACAGTAATGGGATGGCAGTGCCATCGAACTAGAAAGATCTTATCCACTGGAGCCTTGTAGAGGTCGAAAACGAGGTGAGGGACAGGGTCCCACATAACAGATTGAAGAGGTTGTCCCAAAATGCTTGTACTCTTTGGTACCACCTTGAACTAAAATTTAAAAAAAAAAAAAAAGGACGTGGCAACCTAATCCTGTCAAATGAGCTTCTGTACCGTACGTGGCAACCCAGGGGGCTCTCATGAACACGAGACCTTCCCTTGGATTATGTGTAGTCAGTAGTCAAGGCGTTGATAGCACCGTAACAGCTGATCCAATCCATGTCCTGTGGGTTTGACCAATTTTTCAGCTTTTATCATAAACCTTGGGAAGCTACATTATATTGTGTTTTTTCTTTTTTTTTTCCCTTTTTTTTTATTTTCCTAGTTTACGTAAAGAAAAAAATTGAAATCAAGACTCAATTGAAAGGTTTTATTCTTGTTACTGCAGAAATTTTCATGAGTCCCCATTATGAAGGAGGTACTGTTATGTTTCTCTTTACATTTCAATTTATCTCCGAGTAAATTTTTGCAATATGTTATTAAAAATTGAAATGGTATATTGGTTCTACAAAGTTTTTCAAGATAGATTTATTTTCAAAAAGAATTTAGTGGCTTCAAAAAGTACTCTTCTGCTTTAAGCAAGCAAGAAATTAAATTTCAAAAGAAAATAGAACACCTCATCAAATTTTCTAGTATTAAATCTCCAAATTTAATCTGTTAAAAATCAAAGAACAACCTCTAGGCAAGGAAATATTCAAGAATTAATGGTCATGGATTTTTTTCGGTTTTTTTCCTCTTTTATTTAGTTTTGATAAACTTTAACTTGGATATTTCATTCACGCAAAACAGTGAAGTGAATTTACCAATTAAGCAAATGGATCGCTTTGCATGCAATATATGCAAGAACTATATAAATACTCAAAAGAATCACAAAATATTCGTTTTTTAGGTTGTTGTCATCAACTTTTCATCACCAATTAGTAGCCGATTGAAAGATACTACTGTTGAACAGCTACTGCATGGATTATGCATGGCATCTTCTTGTTCATGGTGCTTAGGTAAGTTGTCAGGCGGCGGAGCAAAAGCAAGAGATTTAATTTTCTCTTAGTCGAAGTGACATTTTTTGAGTTATCTATTTCTTTTTCTATTTTAGGGAGAGCTTATTGAGGTATATTCTTTTGTTTTTCCATTATGTACATTCCGCCTTCTCTATTGCCTTTCGTGTTTAATCTGTTTATTATTGGAACCCTAATAACTAGATAATTGTAACAACCTCATCTTTGGCCTATGATTTATAAGGAAAATTTGGAGCGCTAGTATAGTATACATTTTGCTAACTAAGAAGTTTAAGGGATTTTCTTCAACATGACATCAAAAATTAAAGAAGATCTATTTAGTTTAGGGTTAAAAACAGAACATTAACGGAGATTTTACAGTATCGTTCGTTAATTGGATATAA
Organism: Coffea arabica; assembly: GCF_036785885.1. Classification (NCBI taxonomy): domain Eukaryota; kingdom Viridiplantae; phylum Streptophyta; class Magnoliopsida; order Gentianales; family Rubiaceae; genus Coffea; species Coffea arabica. Next base: position 52,319,806 of record NC_092331.1, on the reverse strand, counting down.
TCTTGTTAGGCGATCGACTAAATTAATGCTAAATTAGAGATATATTTATATTAAATGGGTAATAAGGTACTCTAGATTGTAGAATTTCCAATTGCATCTTGAGGGGTCAATGTAACACAAGGAAAGCTTTCTCTTTTAGATGTTTGTTTTGAGATATTAATATTTCTCACTGAAATAAGCTAAACTTGATTTTAGATGGTAGAATATGCGAGAAAGATTCTTTTGTTTTTATTTAGTCTTTCATTTTCAAAGAAAGCCAAAAAGAATATTTTGAGAGAATAATTCCTGGATGTCATAGAGCTAGTTAATTTGGGAGGTGGAACCGGCCAAGATATCGTATAAGTACCTTGTTTTCATCCTCTCATGAGTTCCATCACAAGAATATTTACTTATATATGTTATTAAGTTATCAAGATACAACCTACAAAAGAGAAGACACAAATTTTATTGTCATAGGCTCTTTGACTTATTTGTCTGGCTGTGGCTGGCAACCTGCTTCGATTTTTATTTTTTTACTTGTTAGGAAGTTTCTATTAATTGATGTGGTGGGTCACGACTTAGATCGGATAAGATAAAATTAGATTTGCTATCAATTTTTGTTGGATGCACGAGGGCACGAACATTGATGATTTTTGTTTTTTGATAGACAAATATCACAAATCTAGGGCTTCCAATTAGCCACTCTCCTCCCTCTACTTTTTATCTTTAACATTTTTTCCCTCTCTTCTTTCTCTATTGTTTTACTTTTTCCTTCCTTTGAAAAATCTCAAACAATAGAAAAATTATTTTGTTTGGATAGTGTTTTATTTGCCAAATTTTATTTATTTGCATCATTAACACATTTTTCAATCAACTTGTTATCTCACATATATCACGACAATTAAATAAGTGTTACAGTATTTTTTTTCTTCACAAAATTACCCTAGATAAACTACTATCCAAACGTATGTCCACTTTTTTTTCCACCATCCAAAATTTCTTTGGAATATTGATCTTCACTTTTTGACTAGTTAACTAACCTAAAAATATCCATTGTCTTCTATTTTCTGGTATGCAATGAAGAAAAAACAAAAGTATTAGTATGTTTGAAACTAATACAAGATAGAATTAATGTGCATGGCCACTAAGGAAGACCTACTTTCGATGGAAGTTTTACAAAGATTTACAAATGAAAGACAATCTGATGGCAAAAGTTTCCCAGAAAGATAGCAGTTAGGTACATATATAAGACAGCCATATAGGAAGGTCTAATCTTGCAGTTAGAACAAGAATTTTATCGTCTTCCTCACTTTTCTTTCATTGCTTCGTCATTTCTAACCCAATCGATCTGCTTTTGAAAACTTTAGATAGGAAAAGAAGAAGACGATTGGAGACAAATTATACTTGGATAGTACAAAGTTAAAAAAAGAGAAGGAAAAGGTAAGGGGCCTTATTAGTTGCTGGTGGCGGCTAGCAACTGGCTGACTTGTAAAAGAGCAAAATATCCAGATTAACTGAAACTGATTTAGGACGACACTTTGCATCTAACAACTCTATACAACAAATATCGGCCGACAAAGACACATCGGCAATAATAGCTTTAGGCTTTGAGCCGTCTTCCACTTGAAGCACATCTATAGCTTTTAAGACGTTGGCATATGATGGTTTTTGTTTTGTGTTTGGTAAGAAAAGGTCAAGAAATAGGGTTTAAAGGTTATCTCCTTCCAAGATCACGACAACTTGTCCATATATTTATGAGTGATTCAAACATTATTGTTGTTAGAGATCGCTTACCAACAACGTACATATGTTATTCACAAGACTCAGAATCCAAACTTCTCTTATCAACAAGAGATTGCTGTTTACGAGTATTATTGGTCGTGCCAATTCTCGTTGGTGATATGGTGGTTGATTTTGAGCTTTGGCAACACTATAGGGTGCATTCTGTGCTAGGTATTGTTGAATGAGTGGTAAATAGGATGCATTCTATGTTGAACGAAAATAGGATGTATTCGTATGTTCGAATTCTGCTGTTAATAGGAGAATTATGTTAATGAACGATTTGTAGGAATTTCTGTAAATGACTTATATTTTGAGGGCACGTTCTAACCCGTAATTGTGACCAGAATAAAAGGCATCCAAACTTTTTTCTAAAAAAAAAAAAAGATTGGAAAATTGAGATGAGTTTAAGATGCATGAGCAGTAGTTTACAATATTTTTATTTTCTTTGATATTAATATTTTAAAAGCATAAATAGTGATTCCCTACTTACTCCTTTAATCGCTCGATCCTATTTGACGTGAATGTTTGCTACACAAGAAAGATCAATTTTTTTTCCAAGAACCCGTAATTGTGACTAGAATAAAAGGCATCCAAACTTTTTTCTAAAAAAAAAAAGGATTGGAAAATTGAGATGAGTTTAAGATGCATGAGCAGTAGTTTACAATATTTTTATTTTCTTTGATATTAATATTTTAAAAGCATAAATAGTGATTCCCTACTTACTCCTTTAACCGCTCGATCCTATTTGACATGAATGTTTGCTATACAAGAAAGATCAATTTTTTTTCCAAGAAATTTTCCCTACCATTGAAGCCTGCACAACTTGTAGAATTTTGTATTACAATTCTAGGTGAGTGATTGCTTTTACTATTAGTCGTCAATTACACACAATTTGTACTTAAGTTTAAAAACATATGTCCTACCTAGACGTGCACACAAAGAAGAATTACTTTCATTTTCTTTCACTTTCTCGTAAATAGATTTCACTTGCGAAATGTGTGTCGCTATTCAAATAGAGTGGTAGAGAAGTCAAACATGTTTTTGGAAAGACTTTTGAAACAAGAAAAATTCTAAGAGTTCAATTTAGAGAAGCCATTATGACTAAATGCTTGAAATGAAGTTTTCTTATGCTAAATTAATGTGTTTTACAAGATAAATAATGTGACTGATTACCAACCAGTCAAACGCTTTTAGTCTAGTTTATCATTTGGGTGAGCCACTAATTTTGTGCCCCTAGCCATCTTTCATTACATTTTTTTTTTAATCTTTCCTAACAGGAAAAAGATGAAATTTAATAAGGAAGGGAAACAGAAATATAAATCAAAAACCTCTAAATCCTGAAATATCAATTTTAGCCACTAGGCCAAGGCTTCCTCAGCAACTTTCACAAGTTGTTAACTTTATGATAAAATAACTTAACATATGGCCTGGATATGTATAGATAAATAAAAGCAATTCATTAGACAACTTTCTAGTATAGCTAAATTAGACAACTTTTTTATATAACTTATTAAGTAGAAATAAAAAAAAAAGGTTGAATTTACAGATATTTTGTGACATAAAAAATGATTGAAATATGTTTACTATATAATTTATTTTTGAAAATATCCTTTAGATAACTGAAATAGAGCATAAGGGGATGGGTTAAAAGGAAAAAGGGGGGAAAAAAGGGGAAAAAGACAAAAAAAAAAAAAAAAAAAGCAGTTTGTTGTTGTGGCATTGACCATTCAGATGAGAGGAGATACGTCATCGCTTCGTGTGTGTTCCACGAGGTACGTGGGCCCCACAAGACAAATGGTTTCCCAGGCTTGTGAATTAATTAATTAAGCATGACGATTATTAGTGGATAAGCTTGAGAAAAAGTGACCCAGTGCCTCCTATTAGGTGCCCATTAATACAAGTACAAGTGTCCATTCCTTTCGTCTTACCTTATTGTTTTAGGATTTTTTTTTTTTGATTAGGTAAAAGGACAAAGCAGCAGTCTTTGTCTACATTATCTTGTCAATTAAGTTCTTGAGCACCCCATGTAGCTAGAAGATATCCAATAGTGCAAAACATTTTTTTTTTTTTTTGGTTAAGATAAGATAAAATACTTCCTTCTTGTATCAAGTTGTCCCGTGCTTTTCCAACTTGAGATTTATGTGTTATTGAAAATCACAAAAAAGGATGAAATCACGTAAATATGCCAAAACTACTTTTGAGTCTAAAGGAATATATAAAACTAAAGAAAGATAAATGACCTAATACTACATTTAGTAAAATCTTGATGAGATGACCCCAACATATAAAAATGTAAATTCTTTTGGAAAATAGTTTGGGGATTGACTTCGATACAATATTTGGACAATTATCGATTTACTTGATTTAATTTGAATTTATTTCTGCGTGCAACTTGTATCTAGCATGGAATGAACTGTCTACATTTTCTTATCTTTCAAAATAGATTTTAATTTATTTGTAATAATGAATGGAGATTTCCCTAAATTACACTCTTTTTTCTCTCTCTCTTTTTTTTTTTAATTTCTAAACAGAGAAGAGATGAGATTTAAGAAATGGGAAGCGGGAGGGAAACTTTGTAAATTACACAATTAATTTATCAAATAACTATAATTCCTAATATTGAACTTTAAGAAATTCGAGCTCATGAATCAAGAACGCTTATCAAACAATACTATATTGCATGTCAATTTGTGTTACATTTCTAAAAATAAACTGAGGGAAAACCAAAGACGATGAATATGCCTTTTTCAAAGTAATAAAAAAGCCCCATTATAATCTTCTAAGTTTGGAATATTTTAATTTTTGCAAGACCCTATTTTCTTCTGCTGATGTTTGTAATGGTGACTTATGTATAACTAGCGATGGTATATTGTTTTCTTTTATGATACACAAATGGAAATGTTGGCTAGCTAACTTAGCCGATATAGTGAGGAAAAATTATGCTCATATCATAATAATTTGTATTTTACAAATTCTCACGACACCTATGTAGCAATACTATTGGTAATTTAGGGGCACGTCGTCAACAGAACCAGTTTACAGGGCATCATTCTATAATAAACCAGAAAAGTTTGTAAAACATTTCATATTTTCAGATTTATTCTTTTATAAAGAAAATGGAAAAGAAAGCCAACTGTAGGTCTTAATTTTTCTTTTCTTTTTCGTGTTAAGTTCTATATCTGCATTTCAACCAAAAAAAAACTGTTCATTTAGGAAAGAGGAGCAGCCACCCCACCCCCCCCCCCCCAAGGTGGGAACTCAACATGATGGATGATGGAATCAAGATAAGTATTTTGATTTAGCACTTACACTGGCCATGGGTATCCGATTCACCCTGGTCAATTGAGGGTTAGCTGGTAGTTTTTGTCCTTTTGGAGGTAATTTTGAGTACAGACTACAAATGAGACAACAAAAGTATATGAGTGTATTTAGAATAATGCGTACTAATTACTAGTGTCCATTAAAAATTTTCCAAAATTTATAAGGTGGAAGCAAATGATCTACTAAAGATTGGCTAAAAGATCTTGCAGGAAGAGATAAGTACTGTATAGAAAAGATGAACATTAAACCAACTCCATCCTAGTTTTTGATATTTTGTTTGTTTTGTTTTATGTGTCAAAATATCTTCTCTATAGATTCGGTCACTATTGCAAGTAGTTGCCATTCTCTGTTCTTATTATATGTTTCTTCTGTCATCCTATGTGTTTTTTTTTTTTTTTTTGGAAAAAAAATTCTCTGATGGGATTCAACAAGCCCTACTTCAATACGGAACTTATTATCTGAATACAAATATACTTTTGTTAGATATCAATTTTTGTGTTTCGGCAGTTATTTTTACATTATTTGTTAACATATATTTTTAATTAATTTTTTACTTTATATTTATTAAATTATTACAATTTTTTTTTCCAAAAACTTGAGAAAATAGCAATCCAAACAGACCGTAACACTTGAGATTCTTCTCATTGAATGCTGTTTGTGGACTTGTTATGAACAAACATTTCTTTTCTTTTTTTTTTTGGTTAAGAAAATGTTGAATTAAAAAAAAATGTTCTTTCCACTTGAGACACAGAATAGCATCTGAAATCCACTTGAAACAGTGATGCCTCATAAACTAGAAACCAATATTAAAATGCAATTACAGGATAAGTATGAGCAAGCTTTGACTGAATATTTTATTTTGAGCAAAAGGATGTTTTATATTTATCGGTCCCACAAATATGCCGGCCACATGAATCTAATTTTACACAAAATCCAAAGTGCAATGTTTCAACTTGTTGATAGACAAAGCAGAAGCAGACATGGTCAACGTAGACTTTAGGATCTATTCTCGTTTAGATATTTATTTATTCTCATTGGAGACGTGAATCATAATATTAAATTATAGGAGAGAAGAGTCTAGAATTCTAGTTTCATATCGTCCTCAAGCTCCAAATCAATAAGCAATAAGGATGCTTATAATTATTCTAATGTATAGTTCTCAAATAGCCCTAGGCAACAAAAGTATGAGATCAGTCGAGTTTTATTGCAACAAAAAAGGAAAAGCAAACGGTTGAGGAAAGGAGTGTAAGTGAAAACTCTCGAGTTTGAACCCTCTCACTTATACTATAAAATAATAATATTTTTTTCGACAATTACTTATAATAGACGCGTGACGAAGTTGATAAAACATGTTGAAATCATGTTGAATTCTATTTTAAGTTTAGGGAATATTAATATCTACTGTTAGTTTAAACGTTAACTCCCAAAAAGAGACTCTATTAGTTGCTTTTTTACTAAAATGAGTTTAGTGTCAATATTGTCTATTCATCCATTAATAAAATTGAAGAATAAAACATCTAAAGCAATCGTACCAAAATTCGTTCACCTAGCATTCAAGATGGTCAAGAAAAGAGATGCTTGCATCAGGCGTTCAAAAATGTAAATAATGGAGTCACTTCGGTGAGTTGTAAGGTTTTTTTTTGGGGGGGGAGAGGGGGGTCGGGTGGGTTAGTTAATTAAACAAAAGTGGTTGTGAAATATTGGATATTTGACTTGTAATATACGCAAAAATACGAAGAGTTTTGATACACCTATCATTTCCACTAATATGCAAAAGTACGGCTACACCTTATACGATTATACCAAGGCAATGTTGACTCGCCTTGAAAAAATCCTACAAAGTGATTCATCCTATGGCTTAACCTAATTGCTATAGATATGTGTTGCATATTTATTGTTGAGGCCTCCAATTTAGTTTTTTTACTAAGCGAGGATGGAACTTAAGAAGCGGGAAGAGGGTAAGAAAATTTGAACCCAAAATTTTTAATTTTTGGGGTTTAAATCTTAGCTATTAGACTAAAACTTCTTCGACCCTTTTTTTTTTTCCTAATATTAGATGAAGGTCTTTGTAAAGAATAAAAATTGTGGTTGAATTAGCACGACACGCAAACTTTGCATGACCATGTAGGTGAGAAAATACAAATTCGATGGTTTAGGACTTTTTAAGCACCGGTAACATTTACGCTTTGTTGAAGAAACTTTTTTAACACAAAGCTTTAGCAAATCAACAATTTACTCTCTCCAATATTTCAGGTGTTGAAACCTTGGATTCACCAAAAACCATTATTATAATCGGTTATGCTAAAGTAAATAATGAATATTCCTAAAGAAATAAACATCTTTTGCACACAATATCATGAACGAAAAGGAACGAACCATTGCTTACTAATTAAAGAGATGAGGCATATCTTCCTTTTTTTAATTTTTTTGACTTTCTATTTCCCACTTTAGAAAATTATGGTGAATAATACTGTATATATTTTGACCTATCCATGAAAGTAACACCAAATGTAATCAATTCCATCTGAGTTTGTGACCTTTTGCACATGCGATGGGCTAAGTATCAAAATGGACCCCTAAAACAAAAAGGGATATGAGTGACTCATTCCACTATAAGAGTAGATGGTTTTCATACCCAAAAATCACTAACAATGGCATATATTTGGTGGATGATGAAGCATTTGTACAGCATGAAATAGTTCCCATCTTGGAAGAGAGGGCACATTTGGGTTAGGGTTTTTGAGATGGAACAAGGAATTAGTGGAAGTTTTATTTGTCTATACTGGAAAATTACATTAACTCATGGGCTGTAAATGGGATCAGGGCTCTCAACAATCTCCATTTTCGATCGCATCTAATGATGTAGATAGAGTTTAAGAAAAATAAATAAATTTTAGATAATAAATGCAAATACAAGCAATCAAATGTATAGGAAAGGTACTATTTACATGCAATTTCTTCACTTCTTGAAAAAAAAAAATGTGCCCAGAAAATAATCTAAACCATGTGAATTTGAAATGGACAAATTTTCATCATAAACGAAAAGGAAGATGGAATTGCTCAACAAATAGCCAAATTGTCTTGCTGTTGACGTCTATATATAACAAAAAAAACATAGGAATGGATGTGAATTTTTTTGCACTTCTGAAGAAAATTTGATCCTGTTGCTCTATCCTGTGGACAGTGGCTCAGGGCCTCGTGTTTGGGCTTTGAAGCTCTTCTATATTTTTTCCGTTATTGTAATTTTCCTCATCTGTTGTAGATAGGTCCTGATTCAGTCTCAATTCTTGAAATTATCACATTTGGTTCCTTATATTTTTCGACCTTATGAGATTGAATATTTTAATTTTGACACCTTGCTTTTGATTTTACAGTCAAATTTGAAGAGATGATAGGGGACAAATAGCAAGTACCAACCTGCTGAATGGCCTCAAAACTCTTGAGAATTGTCTTCATATACCACAGGATCTCCTTGGCCTTGGAAATGAAAAAATGGAAAAAAAATTTGGAGTATTTTAGTTGTCATTATTTTGTTGAGGGATGGTGCGGTGTTATTGAGAGGCTATTTAGGAAAGCCCAGCAGGAATGTGTAACACTGTCATTTTAAGAGAAGATTAATGTGCTTGGGATTTTTCAGACTAATTCAATTAGCTTTTGTTTGGCTGAGAAGAAAACAAGAAAGATTTGGAGCACAAGTGCAAGTTATATGTATATATATATGGATTAATCTTTCCTACACTGACAGTGTATATATATATATATATATATTGGCATTGTCAATTATTTTTCCTATGGCAAGTGTAATATTGAAATTCTCAAGGAGCCAAATGAAATTGTTAGAAACCTCAGGGTAGATTTCTGAAATTATCTAACATAACAATGTAGACAACTAGTACAAGTGACCCAAGTCTTCTCTAATTTTGGAGACTACTGCTTGAGCACAACCAAACTCCTTTTGGGCTGGCACTATCTATATACCCTGCCTATTATCAACATTTGAACTATGACAAAAGTAATCTAATTCACCACTCATTAACCTCACACGGAATTATTCTTCTAATATGGTCTAATGCTAACTTTCTAAAGTAGAGGTATGAATGCAGAAAAAAGGAAGAAAGTTGCTCAGAGAAGAAATCTTTCTTATGCCTAATGCTATTGGGACAGCATCAAGGAATTATGACCAAGCAAACCATCCAACTATGCTGTAGCAATTGCACTATTAATAAAATTCATGTAAAATATCATGTCAGCTAAGCCATGATGCGCCTACACAATGTAACACCATCTCCTACAGGAACCTGAGAGATCTCAACTCGCGGATCCGAGGCTATATAGTTGTTGAATTGTATGATGGCTTTTCTGTTGACAGTGGATCTTTCGTGCATTTCAATTTCTTCACTGACAACATATCCACCGTATAGAGTATTATCGTAAGCGATAATTCCTCCAATCTTCACCAGCTTTATTAGTTGTTCATGGTACTGGATGTAGCTTGGCTTGTCTGCATCCACAAATGCAAAGTCGAATGTTGCTTCACTAGCTTCCTGCATGAGCATGTTAGCCTCAAGATCAGCAACTATCGAAGTGGCTTACATCATCAGTTCTCCATGTTTCTAACACTACTGAATATCCATATTGAAGTAAAACTAAGAACAGAAGCAATAAGAGAAAAGTTCAAACTTTCTTAGATCATTTGCATTCTCTTGAGAGGTAGAAATCAAGATTTCCATATCGAGTTGAGTCGGGTAGCTTTGTCATGTGCAGAGGCTTCAAAGTCCATCACTTACCAGTCAAATAGAAATCCAGAGCTGCTAGTTAAATCAGACCAATCTACTATATTCTTGGTATTATGGTTTTTTAGAATGAAAAAGTATCAGTTTTATCTAGACTTTCAAGGGAACCTACTAGTGGTTACTTTATAGTGCACTTTTTCCAGAAAAATCTGAAGGGAGCTTCTGGCAAATGCTGCATACTCACATTGTTCAACAAATCATTTAGAGCAGAAATGCCATCTGATTTGATGAATTTGATTTTGTTCTCCACACCAGCTTTCTTGATGAATTTCAGACCAACTTCAAATGCTCCTTGATCAGGGTCTATTGCAACTATCTGCTTGATATAAGCAAACGAATGCAGTATTTCAAGATTTGCATCAATTTATTTGTAATCAGTTGTACAGAATAATACCACATTCTAAAATTCTACTTATGTTTATTTGCAACAGAATATGGTTAGCTATGTCTAAAGTTCTACTTATTTTTTATTTGCAGCAGAATATGGTTAGCTATGTCTAAAGTTCTACTTATTTTTTATTTGCAACACAATATGGTTAGCTATGTACCTGGCCATCATCAGGAAGTGCAAGAGCAGTAGTAAGAAGAGAATAGCCAGTAAAAACACCAATCTCCAGTGTCTTCTTGGCATTCATTACTTTCAAAAACATAGACAGGAAGAGCCCCTCATCAGGTGGCACACCTATAATAGCCCTGCAATACAAGATCAGTATAAATGTTCCTTTCAAATAAGCATCATGCATCCCATCTATGCAACTTTGCAAGATCAACTCTGGTTCCAGGCCTACAATTGCTGATTGACATTTTGGAGCAAACAATTCTGCATCAGTATAAATTGGTCTAGCAGTGTAACCAATCAAGAACTTTTGGAGCAATAGAATGCTCGCTAGGTACTTTATGTCTTTTTATTTATTAACGAAGTAAAGAAAAGAGCAAAACGTAATTTAATCATCATGCTTCATAGCAGAAGCAGAATTGGAACAGCCAAAAGATCTTAAGTCATGAAAAAGTTTGATTACCAGCATTTCTTCCATTAAGCGTTATGGTATTTTCGGTCCTGGACATCAGTAAAGGACAAGACAGGTGGTTTCCAAGGTTGACTACATAAACATTGTAGTTTCATTTTCTCAAACTACGCTCATAGAGTTCATACAGCCATGTGCTTGCAAATCTTCATGATTGGCTAACTCGATATTGGTTCGGTCTACCTCTTCTTCCAGGTTTTCCTTCAATGTGTAATCATCCTAACTGGTTAAACTGTATATAGATCTTCCTTGAGTACTTCCACACAATAAGAAGCAACTTTTTCTTACTTCCCCTTCAAGATAATGCTATTTTTACCGCATAATGGATAACAGCCATTTTTTTTTCAGCGAAACGTGTAGCTTCCATTTTAGCTGTCAGATATGTACAAAAATGCTGAAGAAAATTTGAAGCTTGATAATTTGGAAACCAACTAAGCTGACTAAAATATCATATAGATATGATCAAAATCAAGGACTTCTCCAAAGCTTTCCTATTGTCTTCAAGGGATCGGTATATCAGCGTAGATTTAAGCTTGAAGCAGGACCAAGTTTCTTTTCTACAGCTTTATCTAGACTTATCATTCCAAAAAGCAAAGAAGCAATATTAAAAACTGGAAAGCTTATTGGTTTCTATACTGCAAATTCATGACACAGGAAAGGAATTCCAAGATACATATTTTTGAAACTTCATAGTCATTTGCAAAGCTTTAAGAAATCACTGAAAGGCCTTTGTGTTACTTTTCTGAGCTGGAAGAAGAAAGGTATCTGAGCTGAAAATTAGAAGTTAAGAAGTCCTGTCAGTATCAGGAGTTCACATTACCTGGCACCATATTTCCTGGCAGTCTCTTCTCTTAGCTCCTTCAGTTGTTCATGCTCTCTTGGGTATGTGCTAGTATTCAAGATGTACTGCACATAAGCAGAATCAACAAGGCAATTAAATAGTGAATGCATGCTTGGACAGAAGGCACTTGTGCATAGTGAACAAATTCATCTCAAGTCGTCATCAAATTTATAGATTCCTTCAACGGGGTTATTCATGCAAATATTACCTTTTCTTTGTTTAGAATCTAAAAAATATTGTTGCTCTAAAGCAGTTCCAAATTTATAGTAAGTGCACTTCTTTTTCCCTTTGCTTCCCAAAAACAAACTCTACTCCATGGCTGGGTTTTTCTACAAAGAATAATTCTCTTCCCACAACCACAAGTCAGTTTCCAAATAGGAGGCATTCTTCTAAAAAGAAAAATTTCCCTCCCACAACCACAAATCAGTTTTCAGTTCTGAGGCAAAAAATCACCTTCGGAGGTTTTCAGAGCATCCAAATTTATTTCAAACGCCCATCCCAGAAATCTTCAAAAATTGTCAAAACTACAGAGAAGGCGGCAAGATTGCCTAATCAAATCATGCCTCTCCCAACGCAGTTCGAGCCAGCAGTTAAGAATCAGCTGCCCAAAGATCATGATCAAGGATTGAATCAAGTCATTAGGTCACAATTGGACAACTCGCAGGCCAGAAACCTTATTTGCTGAAAATTATCATCTGGTTTGTACTAGAAAAAAAAATTATCATCTGGTCTCGCAGGTTTTCTTCAGGAATTTGAAGGAACACCACCAATAGGTGAATTTTGCCTCAAATTGAGCTGGTACTTTTCAATTTGAGAGAAAGCACAGGACTGCAGTGTTGAAATGGCACTGGAAACAACCAAAATTCCAGCCCAAGACAGAAAGCGTATGAAGACAACCTCAATTAACTAATAAGGCATAATTTCCTAATCCTGAAGCGTACTCCAACTGACTAATTCCAGATCAAAGTACATCTATAAGAAATTCAGCTTAGTTTCCTAACCTAAATCAGCTGGGAACAGGCAGAATCTTAATTCTGAAAAAAGAGATTTTTCCACACCCAAACAACAAAAAGAAAAAAAAATTCTAAAGCAGAGGGAACTTTCGTTCTTTAAACTGACATCTTCTTATTTTCCATCTTAGCAATCTAGGCCGTTCATCTTTAATTCTTTATGCAATCGGGTATATTATCAGTCCCTTATAAACTCTTTCTTGCAAGTTTACTTACTCAACTGACTCATGTAAGCTGATGAAAAATGTCTCTGCTGAACTCACTCGTGAGCAACACAGATAAACAAACATATATAAGACCATAACAAAAATATTTAACCAATTACACCCAAAAAAAAGACAGGGAGAGGAAGAGTGAAATTGAAAAAAAAAAAAAAGGGATTCAACACAAGAACTCAAAATTTTGGAAACTTATGAGCTGGTTAACAGACAACAGAGAAAAATAATACTAGTAAAAAAAAAGATTAGATTCAAGTGTTAATGGGAGAGGAGGACTGACCTTCTGGAGGGCCTCACTCTGGAGAATTGTCTTCACTTTAGAACCTCCTTCCTTGGCCATGATACTGCAGATGAATTCAGGAGATTTTGTAACGTGCAGAAATGCCTCTTAGCTTTATTCAGCCCAGAAGACGGTGGGGCTATTGGCATATAAGGATATTAATCCGAAGTTTCCGATGTCACATCCTCGAGAATATTGTATACATGCATATTTATCAAGGGTGTTACAGCTAGGGGTGTTTCGGGAATCGAGCCGCTCGCGAGCCGGCTCGATTTCGATTTCGAGTTTGAGTTCAAAAACATTAAACTCGTTGGCTCGTGAGCTCAATTATATATATATATATTTTTTTATTTTTTATTTTAATAGTAAAATTACATATATATTCCTAATATTTTATTATTTGTTAAAAAAATTATTATTTTATTTATTTTTAAAAATAAATATTTATTTTTTATTTTTTAAAAATAAAATAATAATAATTATTTTTTTATTTTTTAAGCTCGAGCTCGACTCGAATTTGACTCGAGCTCGAGCTCGAGCTTGATATTTTGAGCTCGTCGAGCTCGAGCTCGAGCTCGAGCTTCACAAAATTAACTCGAGCTCGGCTCGATTAGCCAAAACTCGATTCGAGCTTGACTCGTTTGCACCCCTAGTTACAGCACACCGAAGAAATTGTCAAACATTAGGATCATGCACGCAGCAGCATGGGCCGTTTACAAACAGGATTGAGACGCGATAATGCAACACATTAAGGGTTAAGAGCATTACACATGATCTCTGTTATATTAGGGGCGTAAATTAATCAAGCTGCTCAACTTGGATTCACAAGTAACTCGATCAAAAAGTTCGACTCAAATTCGGTATTGAGATACACTGAATTTGATAAGTTGAGTTCGAGTAAAAAAAATCAAAACTTGAATACTTATTGAGCCTTATCAAATAGTATATTTATAATAGGACATGTCTGATGGATGTTCATAGGACATGCGTTAAGATATATTTTAAGTGTTATATATTTTGAAATGTAAGATTAATTAAAGAAAGTAAGTAAATATAAGAAAGAGTAGGTAAGATTAAATTAAAAAAAGTATATAAATGTGAGAGAGTAATAATTGTGGTGTCATATTTTTGGAAGTATAAGATTAATTAGGAAAAGTAAATAAATACAAGAGAAAGTAGGTAAAATTAAATAGAAAAAGGTATATAAATACAGGAGAGTAATAGTAATTGTTAGTGTATGTATACACATAGTAGGTTAGATGAATGTTAAGTGTGTTAATAAATGTCCTATGCATACTGATTAGAAAAACCTTTATAATATAATTTATAATTATTTATTATAAAATTATAAAATTTATTAAAAAATCAAGCTTAAAACCTGAATTGAACTCGATTTGGTCAAGTTTGAAGTTGAGATCGAGTAAGGTAAAATAAATTTGAACTCGAGCTCACTTTGAAGATTTCGACAAAATTGAGTTCGGGTTCGATTTCAAATATTTTTACTTGAGTCAAGTCAAATAATGGACTATCAGACCCGACTCAGCTCTGTAGTAACCTTGATTAGATTAAGTGGTGAAGCCCAGAAAAGGCTCTACAGCTAATACGGCATGCGAAAGTGTTTTGACCCTTGACATGCTTGTTTTGTTTGTGTCTGTTCTTGAAGCTACTTCATAACCTTCAGCCCAACAAGTGGGCCTTTTTCATGTAGGCCTCTCGACTTGGAGTGCGTTTCATGTAGGGCATAGTGAACTTTACCCCTCAATTCCAATGCCCCATTAAGGAGTTTATGCTTTATGGAGTCTAGTCAATGAATACTTTAGTATTTAAATTTGTTTATTTATTTTAATAAGGTTGAACTTATATTTAAATTTGACTTTGCTTATTTATTAAGTTGTAGTAAAACGAGCTTTTTATCGAATAATTTAACCTTTTTTGACATGTAAATTTCAAGTTATATTGAACAAAATTTGAATTAAAATTAAAATTTCATCAAAAACAAAATACTATTTGTAATTGAAATTAACCAATTAAACTTGAACGACCTTTTTTTCAACTCATGAGTTGAGCTCGATTCAATTATACAGTAGTTTTATTCATCTACCAATTGCATTGCAAACAACTTGCTAGACAAATTCCAAAGAAACACGATTTTTAAAAAAAGAAGAAAAAGCGGATTACGTTTAGATATTTTCCACCGTCAATGTTTCCCGTTAACGCACCAATCAGAATGCACCTTCCGCAGAATCTGCACCGTGCCCTCTTTGACGCCCTTTTTGAGTTTCTGTCAATCAAAACACTGTACATTCCCCCTTTTCCTATACATGACCTCTCTTTCCCAGAGACTTCTGTGGAGTGAGGACCACGCTTTTGAAAGAGACGCACCTCAAACTGACTACATTCCTAGCCCCTTTCTCAAGTCTTTTAAACCCACTTATAAATTAGTATAATTCAAGGGATTCAGGTACTTGGTCTCGAATTCGATTCAAAAGAGGAAACTATTGGAATCCCACTTCCAAGATTGGATTTTAAGACCAAAATTCATCTGGGTTTTTCTTCTTAGGTCGTATTGTCGAGTGGGTCCAATTCACAAAAGTGGAATTCCGTAGAAGAAGGTTGATTTTTGGGACCAAAATTGAAGTGGGTTTGTCTTCTTAGTGCTATAATTGAAGGGGTCTGTTCAAAAGTGAAAGTTTCATCGAGAAAAGTTGATTTTGTTGGTTTATTTTTTATCCGTTTTTCTGTAGTCGGGATTATGGTGAAATCTTTGGAGAATGGCTCATCAGTGGCTCCATTTTTGTTGAAAATTTATGAGATGGTGAGCGATGAATCAACCGATGAGTTGATTTCGTGGAGTCAAACACATAGCAATAGCTTTATCATATGGGATGTCTCTAGGTTCTCTTCTGAATTGCTTCCAAAGCACTTCAAGCACAGCAATTTTTCCAGCTTCGTTCGCCAACTGAACATATATGTGAGTTATCTCTGCAAAGTATCATTAATTTTTTGGTTTTCCGAGTGAGAATTTGCCGAAGGATTATGTTTTTTTTTATGCTTATTGTGCTAATTGCGTAGATGCCTTTTTGAATTTTGGTTTGTTGGTTCTTGATAATCTACGAAATGAGCTTATTATTTCGGTTTATTGGAATTTTGTTGATTAGGATATGAGTGGCTGAAGTTTCTTTCTTTTGATTTTGATGAGTAGCTAGTACTTAAGACGGTGATTCTGGAATTATGTTAGTTGAAGATGTGTCTCTGTCAAGTTGAGAACAGATTGTAGTGGATTGTTCTTCCTACAATGATATCGTAGTTGTAAAAAGAGAACCTAATACAGATGGTCTGGAAATATTTTGGTAAGATGCATTTACATGTGCATTAAGTTAAAAATAATCTGTTTCCAGAAGGAATTTGGTTTCTTCATGACATGAATGTCCTTTCTTGCTATCATGCTTGCGAATATCTAAGATATTTTCTTTGTGAAACTTAATGATTCCTGAATTTTCCATTACCTCATTCCAAGCGGCTGTCTCTGCAATTCATTACCGATCAAAAAGGTGCCTGTTTGTGGGTCGATAAAGATTAACAAATAGCTAGCTGCCTAACCTCATAACTGGAAACAGCATATTCTGGCATTCATTTTATTGAATTAATATCTTTTAACAGGCTTTAGAAACAAAAGATGGGCATGAAATTTTAATTCATTTCAATCTAGTGTTTTTCCTTTTCTTTGCCAGTTAGGTGATTAATGGAGATGGTTCAATATTCTCCTTTTCTACATCCTATGCTAGGATAGCATAAAAGATTATCCATGTTCGGTATGTTGCTGTGATTCCTGTGACTGGAATGCAATTATTCATCTTGGACAGGTTTAGATATGATGAATATTGAATACTGTTCCTTGTTGTGTCTATTCATTCCATGGCCTTAAAATAGCAGAGCTTGTCAACTGAATTTGTATTGTCCTTGCTTATGATTTATTTTTCTAACTTGTATCTTGTGTGAGTTTACAATGATAGTGGATCACCTTGTCCTTGGAAAGTTGAATCGGGTTAATGTTTCAAGGTTCATCCATTCTATGCCATATTTTGGCACTCTCTTTCTGCATACAGAACTTTATCTTTTATTTAGATGGTGAATGGATTAGAATACAGAGTACAATATGGTTGCATCATATCTTGCCTCAAAAGAATAGCTATGAAAGATAATTCTTCTGAAGTTTATCTTAAAGGACTTTCCAAGTTAGAAAGTTACAACAACTACTCCTAAATAATGGTTCAATGCATTTCATTGTGGTAGTTAAACTAATGATTGTGGCAAAGTTTGCAATTAGAATTTTTTTTCATTGTGTACAACATTGTCTGCCCATTTGTTCGAGTTTAGATGTTGCTCTGGAACTACTTGGACTATGTATATTTTAGATGAATAGGTGTTTGATTTCTTTCTGCAAGGTGTTATAAGGAGATATAGGACTCCCTAAATGTCATGTTTATCCTTATCAAGTGTTAATTTTACTATGGAGAGTAATGTGATGTGTCTTGATGTATATTCCTTCTTAATTTAGTGTCAATATTGCCTATTCATCTATTAATATAATTGAAGAATAAAACATCTAAGGCAATTCGTACCAAAATTCGTTCACCTAGCATTCAAGATGGTCAAGAAAAGAGATGCTTGTATCAAGCGTTCCAAAATGTAAATAATGGAGTCACTTCGGTGAGTTGGGTTAGTTAATTTAACAAAAGTGATTGTGAAATATTGGATATTTGACTTGTAATATACTAGTTAGAGAATATATGCTGCACCACATAAAGGATTAGATTGAATGATACAGAAAGAGGGAATGTAAGTGAGAGTTTTGAATTCTACACCTATCATTTCCACTAATATGCAAAAATACGGCTACACCTTATACGATTATACCAAGGCACTGTTGACTCGCCTTGAAAAAATCCTACAAAGTGATTCATCCTATGGCTTAACCTAATTGCTATAGGTATGTGTGGCATATTTATTGTTGAGGCCTCCAATTTAGTTTTTTTACTAAGAGAGGATGGAACTTAAGAAGCGGAAAGAGGGTAAGAAAATTTGAATCCAAAACCTTTAATTTTTGGGGTTTAAATCTTAGCCGTTAGACTAAAACTTCGTCGACCGTTTTTTTTTTTCCTAATATTAGATGAAGGTCTTTGTAAAGAATAAAAATTGTGGTTGAATTAGCACGACACGCAAACTTTGCATGACCATGTAGGTGAGAAAATACAAATTCGATGGTTTAGGACTTTTTAAGCACCGGTAACATTTACGCTTTGTTGAAGAAACTTTTTTAACACAAAGCTTTAGCAAATCAACAATTTACTCTCTCCAATATTTCAGGTGTTGAAACCTTGGATTCACCAAAAACCATTATTATAATTGGTTATGCTAAGTAAATAATGAATATTCCTAAAGAAATAAACATCTTTTGCACACAATATCATGAACGAAAAGTAACGAACCGTTGCTTACTAATTAAAGAGATGGGGCATATCTTCCTCTTTTTTTAATTTTTTTGACTTTCTATTTCCCACTTTAGAAAATTATGGTGAATAATACTGTATATATTTTGACCTATCCATGAAAGTAACACCAAATGTAATCAATTCCATCTGAGT
Organism: Coffea arabica; assembly: GCF_036785885.1. NCBI lineage: Eukaryota > Viridiplantae > Streptophyta > Magnoliopsida > Gentianales > Rubiaceae > Coffea > Coffea arabica. The sequence continues at coordinate 52,300,912 of NC_092331.1, read as the reverse complement.
TTGTGACCTTTTGCACATGCGATGGGCTAAGTATCAAAATGGACCCCTAAAACAAAAAGGGATATGAGTGACTCATTACACTATAAGAGTAGATGGTTTTCATACCCAAAAATCACTAACAATGGCATATATTTGGTGGATGATGAAGCATTTGTACAGCATGAAATAGTTCCCATCTTGGAAGAGAGGGCACATTTGGGTTAGGGTTTTTGAGATGGAACAAGGAATTAGTGGAAGTTTTATTTGTCTATACTGGAAAATTACATTAACTCATGGGCTGTAAATGGGATCAGGGCTCTCAACAATCTCCATTTTCGATCGCATCTAATGATGTAGATAGAGTTTAAGAAAAATAAATAAATTTAAGATAATAAATGCAAATACAAGCAATCAAATGTATAGGAAAGGTACTATTTACATGCAATTTCTTCACTTCTTGAAAAAAAAAAATGTGCCCAGAAAATAATCTAAACCATGTGAATTTGAAATGGACAAATTTTCACCATAAACGAAAAGGAAGATGGAATTGCCCAACAAATAGCCAAATTGTCTTGCTGTTGACGTCTATATATAACAAAAAAAACATAGGAATGGATGTGAATTTTTTTGCACTTCTGAAGAAAATTTGATCCTGTTGCTCTATCCTGTGGACAGTGGCTCAGGGCCTCGTGTTTGGGCTTTGAAGCTCTTCTATATTTTTTCCGTCAAGAGCTAAAATTGTAATTTTCCTCAGCTGCTGCGCGATTCTTGAAATTATCACATTTGGTTCTTCATATTTTTCGACCTTATGAGATTGAATATTTTAATTTTGATACATTGCTTTTGATTTTACAGTCAAATTTGAAGAGATGATAGGGGGGACAAATAGCAAGTACCAACCTCCTGAATGGCCTCAAAACTCTTGAGAATTGTCTTCATATATCACAGGATCTCCTTGGCCTTGGAAATGAAAAATGGAGAAACAAAATTGGAGTATCTATTTATGAGCAATTAGGAATGGTCATTATTTGGAGCACAAGTGCAAGTCATTTTCTTTTTTTTTTTTGGCATTGTCAATTCTTTTTCCTATTGCAAGTGTAATATTGAAATTCTCAAGAAACCAAATGAAACTGCTAGAAAGAAACCTCAGGATAGATTTCTGATATTATCTAACATAATAATGCAGACAACTAATACAAGTGACCCAAGTCTTCTCTAAATTTTGGAGGCTAGTGCATGAGCAACCAAACTCCTTTTGGGCTGGCACTAGCTATACCCTGCCTAGTATCAACATTTGAACTACGACAAAGGTGATCTAATTCACCACTCATTAACCTCACACGGAAGTATTCTTCTGATATGGTCTAATGGTAGCTTCCTAATGTAGAGGCATGAATGCAGAAAAAAAAAAAGGAAGAAAGTTGTTCAGAGAAGAAATCTTTCTTATGCCTAATGCTATTGGGACAACATCAAGTAATTATGACCAAGCAAACCATCCAAGTAAGCTGTAGCAATTGCACTACTAATAAAATTCATGTAAGATGTCATGTCAGCTAGGCGATGATGCGCCTACACAATGTAACACCATCTCCTATAGGAACCTGAGAGATCTCAACTCGAGGATCCGAGGCTATATAGTTGTTGAATTGTATGATGGCTTTTCTGTTGACAGTGGATCTTTCGTGCATTTCAATTTCTTCACTGACAACATATCCACCGTATAGAGTGTTATCGTAAGCGATAATTCCTCCAATCTTCACCAGCTTTATTAGTTGTTCATGGTACTGGATGTAGCTTGGCTTGTCTGCATCCACAAATGCAAAGTCGAATGTTGCTTCACTAGCTTCCTGCATGAACATGTTAGCCTCAAGATCAGCAACTATCGAAGTGGCTTACATCATCAGTTCTCCATGTTTCTAACACTACTGAATATCCATATTGAAGTAAAACTAAGAACAGAAGCAATAAGAGAAAAGTTCAAACTTTCTTAGATCATTTGCATTCTCTTGAGAGGTAGAAATCAAGATTTCCATATCGAGTTGAGTCGGGTAGCTTTGTCATGTGCAGAGGCTTCAAAGTCCATCACTTACCAGTCAAATAGAAATCCAGAGCTGCTAGTTAAATCAGACCAATCTACTATATTCTTGGTATTATGGTTTTTTAGAATGAAAAAGTATCAGTTTTATCTAGACTTTCAAGGGAACCTACTAGTGGTTACTTTATAGTGCACTTTTTCCAGAAAAATCTGAAGGGAGCTTCTGGCAAATGCTGCATACTCACATTGTTCAACAAATCATTTAGAGCAGAAATGCCATCTGATTTGATGAATTTGATTTTGTTCTCCACACCAGCTTTCTTGATGAATTTCAGACCAACTTCAAATGCTCCTTGATCAGGGTCTATTGCAACTATCTGCTTGATATAAGCAAACGAATGCAGTATTTCAAGATTTGCATCAATTTATTTGTAATCAGTTGTACAGAATAATACCACATTCTAAAATTCTACTTATGTTTATTTGCAACAGAATATGGTTAGCTATGTCTAAAGTTCTACTTATTTTTTATTTGCAGCAGAATATGGTTAGCTATGTCTAAAGTTCTACTTATTTTTTATTTGCAACACAATATGGTTAGCTATGTACCTGGCCATCATCAGGAAGTGCAAGAGCAGTAGTAAGAAGAGAATAGCCAGTAAAAACACCAATCTCCAGTGTCTTCTTGGCATTCATTACTTTCAAAAACATAGACAGGAAGAGCCCCTCATCAGGTGGCACACCTATAATAGCCCTGCAATACAAGATCAGTATAAATGTTCCTTTCAAATAAGCATCATGCATCCCATCTATGCAACTTTGCAAGATCAACTCTGGTTCCAGGCCTACAATTGCTGATTGACATTTTGGAGCAAACAATTCTGCATCAGTATAAATTGGTCTAGCAGTGTAACCAATCAAGAACTTTTGGAGCAATAGAATGCTCGCTAGGTACTTTATGTCTTTTTATTTATTAACGAAGTAAAGAAAAGAGCAAAACGTAATTTAATCATCATGCTTCATAGCAGAAGCAGAATTGGAACAGCCAAAAGATCTTAAGTCATGAAAAAGTTTGATTACCAGCATTTCTTCCATTAAGCGTTATGGTATTTTCGGTCCTGGACATCAGTAAAGGACAAGACAGGTGGTTTCCAAGGTTGACTACATAAACATTGTAGTTTCATTTTCTCAAACTACGCTCATAGAGTTCATACAGCCATGTGCTTGCAAATCTTCATGATTGGCTAACTCGATATTGGTTCGGTCTACCTCTTCTTCCAGGTTTTCCTTCAATGTGTAATCATCCTAACTGGTTAAACTGTATATAGATCTTCCTTGAGTACTTCCACACAATAAGAAGCAACTTTTTCTTACTTCCCCTTCAAGATAATGCTATTTTTACCGCATAATGGATAACAGCCATTTTTTTTTCAGCGAAACGTGTAGCTTCCATTTTAGCTGTCAGATATGTACAAAAATGCTGAAGAAAATTTGAAGCTTGATAATTTGGAAACCAACTAAGCTGACTAAAATATCATATAGATATGATCAAAATCAAGGACTTCTCCAAAGCTTTCCTATTGTCTTCAAGGGATCGGTATATCAGCGTAGATTTAAGCTTGAAGCAGGACCAAGTTTCTTTTCTACAGCTTTATCTAGACTTATCATTCCAAAAAGCAAAGAAGCAATATTAAAAACTGGAAAGCTTATTGGTTTCTATACTGCAAATTCATGACACAGGAAAGGAATTCCAAGATACATATTTTTGAAACTTCATAGTCATTTGCAAAGCTTTAAGAAATCACTGAAAGGCCTTTGTGTTACTTTTCTGAGCTGGAAGAAGAAAGGTATCTGAGCTGAAAATTAGAAGTTAAGAAGTCCTGTCAGTATCAGGAGTTCACATTACCTGGCACCATATTTCCTGGCAGTCTCTTCTCTTAGCTCCTTCAGTTGTTCATGCTCTCTTGGGTATGTGCTAGTATTCAAGATGTACTGCACATAAGCAGAATCAACAAGGCAATTAAATAGTGAATGCATGCTTGGACAGAAGGCACTTGTGCATAGTGAACAAATTCATCTCAAGTCGTCATCAAATTTATAGATTCCTTCAACGGGGTTATTCATGCAAATATTACCTTTTCTTTGTTTAGAATCTAAAAAATATTGTTGCTCTAAAGCAGTTCCAAATTTATAGTAAGTGCACTTCTTTTTCCCTTTGCTTCCCAAAAACAAACTCTACTCCATGGCTGGGTTTTTCTACAAAGAATAATTCTCTTCCCACAACCACAAGTCAGTTTCCAAATAGGAGGCATTCTTCTAAAAAGAAAAATTTCCCTCCCACAACCACAAATCAGTTTTCAGTTCTGAGGCAAAAAATCACCTTCGGAGGTTTTCAGAGCATCCAAATTTATTTCAAACGCCCATCCCAGAAATCTTCAAAAATTGTCAAAACTACAGAGAAGGCGGCAAGATTGCCTAATCAAATCATGCCTCTCCCAACGCAGTTCGAGCCAGCAGTTAAGAATCAGCTGCCCAAAGATCATGATCAAGGATTGAATCAAGTCATTAGGTCACAATTGGACAACTCGCAGGCCAGAAACCTTATTTGCTGAAAATTATCATCTGGTTTGTACTAGAAAAAAAAATTATCATCTGGTCTCGCAGGTTTTCTTCAGGAATTTGAAGGAACACCACCAATAGGTGAATTTTGCCTCAAATTGAGCTGGTACTTTTCAATTTGAGAGAAAGCACAGGACTGCAGTGTTGAAATGGCACTGGAAACAACCAAAATTCCAGCCCAAGACAGAAAGCGTATGAAGACAACCTCAATTAACTAATAAGGCATAATTTCCTAATCCTGAAGCGTACTCCAACTGACTAATTCCAGATCAAAGTACATCTATAAGAAATTCAGCTTAGTTTCCTAACCTAAATCAGCTGGGAACAGGCAGAATCTTAATTCTGAAAAAAGAGATTTTTCCACACCCAAACAACAAAAAGAAAAAAAAATTCTAAAGCAGAGGGAACTTTCGTTCTTTAAACTGACATCTTCTTATTTTCCATCTTAGCAATCTAGGCCGTTCATCTTTAATTCTTTATGCAATCGGGTATATTATCAGTCCCTTATAAACTCTTTCTTGCAAGTTTACTTACTCAACTGACTCATGTAAGCTGATGAAAAATGTCTCTGCTGAACTCACTCGTGAGCAACACAGATAAACAAACATATATAAGACCATAACAAAAATATTTAACCAATTACACCCAAAAAAAAGACAGGGAGAGGAAGAGTGAAATTGAAAAAAAAAAAAAAAAAAAAGGGATTCAACACAAGAACTCAAAATTTTGGAAACTTATGAGCTGGTTAACAGACAACAGAGAAAAATAATACTAGTAAAAAAAAAGATTAGATTCAAGTGTTAATGGGAGAGGAGGACTGACCTTCTGGAGGGCCTCACTCTGGAGAATTGTCTTCACTTTAGAACCTCCTTCCTTGGCCATGATACTGAAGATGAATTCAGGAGATTTTGTAACGTGCAGAAATGCCTCTTAGCTTTATTCAGCCCAGAAGACGGTGGGGCTATTGGCATATAAGGATATTAATCCGAAGTTTCCGATGTCACATCCTCGAGAATATTGTATACATGCATATTTATCAAGGGTGTTACAGCTAGGGGTGTTTCGCGAATCGAGCCGCTCGCGATTCGGCTCGAATACGAGTTCGACTCAAACTCGATATTCGAGCTAATTAAGTCGATTTCGAGTTCGGGTTCGAGTTCAAAAACATTAAACTCGTTGGCTCGCGAGCTCAATTATATATATATATATATTTTTTTATTTTTTATTTTAATAGTAAAATTACATATATATTCCTAATATTTTATTATTTGTTAAAAAAATTATTATTTTATTTATTTTTAAAAATAAATATTTATTTTTTATTTTTTAAAAATAAAATAATAATAATTATTTTTTTATTTTTTAAGCTCGAAGCTCGACTCGAATTTGACTCGAGCTCGAGCTCGAGCTTGATATTTTGAGCTCCTCGAGCTCGAGCTCGAGTTCGAGCTTCACAAAATTAACTTGAGCTCGGCTCGATTAGTCAAAGTTCGACTCGAGTTTGACTCGTTTGCACCCCTAGTTACAGCACACCGAAGAAATTGTCAAACATTAGGATCATGCACGCAGCAGCATGGGCCGTTTACAAACAGGATTGAGACGCGATAATGCAACACATTAAGGGTTAAGAGCATTACACATGATCTCTGTTATATTAGGGGCGTAAATTAATCAAGCTGCTCAACTTGGATTCACAAGTAACTCGATCAAAAAGTTCGACTCAAATTCGGTATTGAGATACACTGAATTTGATAAGTTGAGTTCGAGTAAAAAAAATCAAAACTTGAATACTTATTGAGCCTTATCAAATAGTATATTTATAATAGGACATGTCTGATGGATGTTCATAGGACATGCGTTAAGATATATTTTAAGTGTTATATATTTTGAAATGTAAGATTAATTAAAGAAAGTAAGTAAATATAAGAAAGAGTAGGTAAGATTAAATAAAAAAAAGTATATAAATGTGAGAGAGTAATAATTGTGGTGTCATATTTTTGGAAGTATAAGATTAATTAGGAAAAGTAAATAAATACAAGAGAAAGTAGGTAAAATTAAATAGAAAAAGGTATATAAATACAGGAGAGTAATAGTAATTGTTAGTGTATGTATACACATAGTAGGTTAGATGAATGTTAAGTGTGTTAATAAATGTCCTATGCATACTGATTAGAAAAACCTTTATAATATAATTTATAATTATTTATTATAAAATTATAAAATTTATTAAAAAATCAAGCTTAAAACTTGAATTGAACTCGATTTGGTTCGATTGAGTTCGATTTGGTCAAGTTTGAAGTTGAGATCGAGTAAGGTAAAATAAATTTGAACTCGAGCTCACTTTGAAGATTTCGACAAAATTGAGTTCGGGTTCGATTTCAAATATTTTTACTTGAGTCAAGTCAAATAATGGACTATCAGACCCGACTCAGCTCTGTAGTAACCTTGATTAGATTAAGTGGTGAAGCCCAGAAAAGGCTCTACAGCTAATAAGGCATGCGAAAGTGTTTTGACCCTTGACATCTTGTTTTGTTTGCGTCTGTTCTTGAAGCTACTTCATAACCTTCAGCCCAACAAGTGGGCCTTTTTCATGTAGGCCTCTCGACTTGGGGTGGGTTTCATGTAGGGCATAGTGAACTTTACCCCTCAATTCCAATGCCCCATTAAGGAGTTTATGCTTTATGGAGTCTAGTCAATGAATACTTTAGTATTTAAATTTGTTTATTTATTTTAATAAGGTTGAACTTATATTTAAATTTGACTTTGCTTATTTATTAAGTTGTAGTAAAACGAGCTTTTTATCGAATAATTTAACCTTTTTTGACATGTAAATTTCAAGTTATATTGAACAAAATTTGAATTAAAATTAAAATTTCATCAAAAACAAAATACTATTTGTAATTGAAATTAACCAATTAAACTTGAACGACCTTTTTTTCAACTCATGAGTTGAGCTCGATTCAATTATAGAGTAGTTTTATTCATCTACCAATTGCATTGCAAACAACTTGCTAGACAAATTCCAAAGAAACACGCTTTTAAAAAAAAAGAAGAAAAAGCGGATTACGTTTAGATATTTTCCACCGTCAATGTTCCCGTTAACGCACCAATCAGAATGCACCTTCAGCAGAATCTGCACCGTGCCCTCTTTTACGCCCTTTTTGAGTTTCTGTCAATCAAAACACTGTACATTCCCCTTTTCCAATACATGACCTCACTTTCCCAGAGACTTCTGTGGAGCGAGGACCACGCTTTTGAAAGAGGCGCACCTCAAACTGACTACATTCCTAGCCCCTTTCTCAAGTCTTTTAAACCCACTTATAAATTAGTATAATTCAAGGGATTCAGGTACTTGGTCTCGAATTCGATTCAAAAGAGGAAACTATTGGAATCCCACTTCCAAGATTGGATTTTAAGACCAAAATTCATCTGGGTTTTTCTTCTTAGGTCGTATTGTCGAGTGGGTCCAATTCACAAAAGTGGAATTCCGTAGAAGAAGGTTGATTTTTGGGACCAAAATTGAAGTGGGTTTGTCTTCTTAGTGCTATAATTGAAGGGGGTCTGTTCAAAAGTGAAAGTTTCATCGAGAAAAGTTGATTTTGTTGGTTTATTTTTTATCCGTTTTTCTGTAGTCGGGATTATGGTGAAATCTTTGGAGAATGGCTCATCAGTGGCTCCATTTTTGTTGAAAATTTATGAGATGGTGAGCGATGAATCAACCGATGAGTTGATTTCGTGGAGTCAAACACATAGCAATAGCTTTATCATATGGGATGTCTCTAGGTTCTCTTCTGAATTGCTTCCAAAGCACTTCAAGCACAGCAATTTTTCCAGCTTCGTTCGCCAACTGAACATATATGTGAGTTTATCTCTGCGAAGTATCATTAATTTTTTGGTTTTCCGAGTGAGAATTTGCCTATGGATTATGTTGTTCCTTATGCTTATTGTGCTAATTGCGTAGATGCCTTTTTGAATTTTGGTTTGTTTGTTCTTGATAATCTACGAAATGAGCTTATTATTTCGGTTTATTGGAAATTTGTTGATTAGGATATGAGTGGCTGAAGTTTCTTTCTTTGGATTTTGATGAGTAGCTAGTACTTAGACGGTGATTCTGGAATTATGTTAGTTGAAAATGTGCCTCTGTCAAGTTGAGAGCAGATTGTAGTGGATTGTTCTTCCTACAATGATATAGTAGTTATAAAAAGAGAACCTAATACAGATGGTCTGGAAATATTTTGGTAAGATGCATTTACATGTGCATTAAGTTAAAAAAAATCTGTTTCCAGAAAGAATTTGGTTTCTTCATGACATGAATGTCCTTTCTTGCTATCATGCTTGCGAATATCTAAGATCATGTTCTTTGTGAAACTTAATGATTCCTGAAGTCTCCGTTACCTCGTTCCAAGCGGCTGTCTCTGCAATTCATTACCGATCAAAAAGGTGCCTGTTTGTGGGTCGATAAAGATTAACAAATAGCTAGCTGCCTAACCTCATAACTGGAAACAGCATATTCTGGCATTCATTTTATTGAATTAATAGCTCTTAACAGGCTTTAGAAACAAAAGATGGGCATGAAATTTGAATTCATATCAATCTAGTGTTTTTCCTTTTCTTTGCCAGTTAGGTGATTAATGGAGATGGTTCAATATTCTCCTTTTCTACATCCTATGCTATGATAGCATAAAAAATTATCCATGTTTGTTATGTTGCTGTGATTCCTGTAACTGGAATGCAATTATTCATCTTGGAGAGGTTTAGATGTGATGAATATTGTTCCTTGTTGTGTCTATTCCTTCCATGGCCTTAAAATAGCAGAGCTTGTCAACTGAATTTGTATTGTCCTTTATGATTTATTTTTCTAACTTGTATCTCGTGTGAGTTTACAATGATAGTGGATCGCCTTGTCCTTGGAAAGTTGAATCGGGTTAATGTTTCAAGGTTCATCCATTCTATGCCATATTTTGGCACCCTCTTTCTGCATTCAGAACTTTATCTTTTATTTAGATGGTGAATGGATTAGAATACAAAGTACAATATTGTTGCATCATATCTTGCCCCAAAAGAATAGCTATGAAAGATAATTCTTCTGAAGTTTATCTTAAAGGACTTTCCAAGTTAGAAAGTTACAACAACTACTCCTAAATAATGGTTCAATGCATTTCATTGTGGTAGTTAAACTAATGATTGTGGCAAAGTTTGCAATTAGAATTTTTTTTTAATGTGTGCAACATTGTCTGGCCATTTGTTCAAGTTTAGATGTTGCTCTGGAACTACTTGGACTATGTATATTTTAGATGAATAGGTGTTTGATTTCTTTCTGCAAGGTGTTATAAGGAGATATAGGACTTCCTAAATGTTATGTTTATCCTTATCAAGTGTTAATTTTATTGTGGAGAGTAATGTGATCTGAGTGTCTTGACGTATTTTCCTGCTTAATTTAGTAATGGGTTGAGACCAGAAGCTTCTGGTTGAACAATCAATGTCATTTAAAGATCAAACTTTTGTGCCTTCAACTAAGCTGAGGATGTTGAAGCTAAAGTAATATGTTCTGTCCTGGCCATTGAGGGACTACTGGGTTCATTTGTCGACATTCAAGTGCATAGAGTTGGCAAGCTGCAAAATGCTGTGACCAGCAAGGCGGTTCCCATTTAGGGTGCTTATCTCTAGTTATGAGTGGTAGCTTGTCAATTAAGGTAGGAACATGTTTTAATTTGCACATAGCTCACTATCTGATGGTAAACATCTTGTTGCAGTCCATAAAGATGGTTTGCTTTCAAACATGGATAGAAGTAATATCTGAAGTTTCTATATTTGATTTCTTGAAGCAACAAGGACAATTTGAAAAAGGACAGACCATTTGTGGATGCGTGCTTGAAATTGAAAACTGACACAGTGCTAATTTCTTGTCATTAAATGTGACTTGTGGGACATCTTTTGAAGTTTTACCTTGTTATTGATTAAAAAAAAAAAAATTATCTACATACTTATGAGAGTCTGCTGAACTTAGGGTTTCCATAAATCTGATACTGATCGCTGGGAGTTCTCAAATGATGAGTTTGTTAAAGGCCAAAGGCATCTACTGAAGAATATCGTTAGAAGAAAGCAGACTCCAGCACAAGCGCAGAGGAAATCTTCCCAGCAGAAGGATGCTGATCCAGGTGCATCTGAAGAAGATAGGAGAACTGCACTGAGGAAGGAAGTTGAAACTCTGAAGATTGATAAGAATACGCTCATGCAAGAACTGATAAAGCTGAAGCAACACCAGCAGACCTCACAGAGTAAGCTGGTACTTGTAAGAGATCAATTAAAAGGTATGGAGAAGAATCAACAACAAATGCTCTCATTTATAGTGATGGTCATGCAAAACCCTGGATTTTTCATCCAGTTGCTGCAACCAAAAGAGAACAATTGGCGCGCAGCTGAAACTGGTATGCACAAATTTAGTACAGTTGATGATGACTGTGAACCTTTATCTTCTGATGGAGCAATCATAAGGTATCAGCTTCCTGCAAATGAGCCTTCAGAGCCTCCCTGCATCGCCCCAAGTTCTAGTTCAGAAAAACCAGTGGAGCTCGATCTTTCTGATGAAATAAGAGATCTCCTCTTGAGTGTGGATTTCACACCATTACCGTTGGATGAGAAGATGCTTTCTCTGGAAAACCATGGACCTCTTGTTCTTCCGGATTCACCTGGTGGTGACTTTCTGATGGACCAACTCCTTTTATCATGTCCACTTGCAGAGTCTAAAGACACTGATGAGCCTGATTCTGAAGTTTATCTAGATACTGGAATGGACATAGAGTCAGCATTCCAGGCACAGGAATCTAATAAACTCAAAAGTCCGAAGGATGGATCGAATCAGAATAGATGGGTTGATACAACAGGAATACGCAAACAACTGGATAACCTTGAAAGCTTGGACTTTTTGACTGTGTAAATGGGCTCTCTGAATTCCTGAAGCCCGCTGCAAATGTTATTATTCGCTATATGCTAATGCTGTATAAATCAATTGAGATTTACGGCTAATTTTGCTTTTCCTTTTCTTAATACCACATAAGATTCTGGTTTATCATCCTTTATTGCTGGGTATTGTCAAAGAAAAATTAAGTGTGTTTTGTTAAATATGGCCTACTTGGTATAAGCTGTTATACATCATTTCAGAAACGACCATTTTCGTTTCTGAAAATTTACAGAATCTAATCTTTCTGCTTGCTTTTGCAGCAAATTACTTGGGTAGCTTTGTCATATAAAATTTTCCAGTCTAAACATGATGCACGCTGTTAGGTGTCAAGTGCACTGCTAAAAATGCTTCGTTTACAGGTCCTGTAGTTTTGCACGTTAATGTAGCAGGATCAAGATTTGTATTCTTTCGATTATGGTTCTGAGCTGGGAGGAGAGGAAATGGGGCAATAAACTTCTACCAAAATCCTTGGGACTTGAAGAGTCTTAAATCTAAACCATTAGACTGCAGAGCAAATGAGCCGAGTTTCGATCTAATTAAGTCGAGTTTCAACATAATTTTACAAAACTCGAACTCGAGCTCGAGTTCAACGAGGTTAAAATGTCAATCTCGAGCTTAACTTTGACTTAAATTTGAGTCAAGCTCGAGTTCGAGCTTAAAAAAAATTAAAAAAAATTATTTTATTTTTAAAAATAAATAAAATAATAATTTTTCTTAACAAATAATAAAATTTTAAGAATATATATGTAATTTTACTATTAAAAAAATATATAACCGAATTTGAGTTAACTCGCAATCTAACGAACTTAAAATTTTTGAACTCGAGTTCGACTTGATCAGTTTGAATTCGATTTGAGCTCGGACTCAAGCCGATCGCGATTGATTCATAAGCGGCTTGTTTCATTTGCAACCCTAGACTGCATTACCGATCAATCCTGCGGAGGTTTATGCGTTTAAGCTCCATAACAAACCTGTTGGATTTTGTTAATGATTGAAGGAAAAGCTCATAACAGATTTATCAAATTCTTGAAAATAAACAAGTAACATATATGTTATTCTTCAAACTAGGCTACAGTTCTACACAAGGATAAGGAGATGGCTATCCTTGAACAGCTTTGGCCATGCCAAAAGCAGCAGCAGATGCAACAGCTCCAATCAAAGCGGTTTGCAGAGCACTTCTGATGGGATTATTTCCAGTAAAGTAGCCCTTAGCAAACCCAAAGACAAATAAGGCTATTAATGTTATGGCAACAGATGCCAAAACGGCCCTGCTTGCAACTGGGATGAAAATGTAAGGAATAAGAGGGACAATTCCACCAACAACGTAGGAAATAGCAATGGTAAATGCGCTTTGCAGTGCTCTTCTTGGATCTGGCTTCTCCAATCCGAGTTCAAATCTGCATTTTGCTTGAAATTTTAATAGCTTGACTCGTAAAACGCCAATCAAATTCTTGGAGAATAAAAGCAAGAATCTTGAACGCAGAAATAATACCCTTAAAGAAAAAAGTGTACCCGTGCTTAGGAAAGTCATACTTCTGTTTAGACAAGTGTTTGTTACTCTAAATGGTTAATTCACCTCATTAAAAAGTAAAACTATTGTGTTTTCTCAAACTCAGTCTTGGTGCCTAATATGGGTGGTTACCATACCTCCAAAATGTCTCTATATAATATGGTTTCGAGTATATCGACCTCCATTTGACCCCAAAAAAAAACAAAAACAAAAACAAAAACAAAATCCTTAACCTAGTCAATTCAAGAAACTTATCTAGTGGTGAAACAGAAAGGGACATTAATGGACTAGGTTCTACTTAGTTTCTTTGTTGCTCTTTCAAACAAATTGTTTCTCGGAATTGTTATACTCAGGAAGAATAGAGTTGATTGCCACTAAATAACAACAAAACCAAAAAACATTTTAGTTCTTAAATTGCAAAGTTAAAGTAAATTATTCCCTATAGTTGTGACATGCACCATTCGAATCCTCTTATATTTGAGAAATTGTCAAGAAAATTGTTTTGGTGTTAGTCTCAATTTTTGATCTGCGGTTTGGTTTATGCAAATCACATTGGACTCTATTTATTTATTTATTTTGTCACATTATGGATTCATTCTACTTGTAGGAAAATGTTAGCCCTGTAACATTTCATGAACAAATTTGTTTCTTTTTTATCTTGTAAAAAATTCTGACAAAAATATATGAGAAATTGATGATTTTTTTTTTGGTGGTTATCCTTGTAACATGTGGCGCTTTTATGTCATGCATGTCAAAGTTAAACTTACTTCATCATGAAATCAAGCCAGGCTTGTGGGTTCTTCCTCAGAGCGTTCACCACTGGCTTATATTCATGGGGCTCAATTCCATACCTGGACAATATCTCTGCGACCTCTGCTGCTTCTGCATTGTTGATTTATCCATGAAATGGAGACAGTAAATATCGTTGGTTGATTAAGAGTAAAAATCCATTCAAAAAAAAAAATCAAAACTCAAACCTGTATCTGGTACAGCAATGATCTCTTCCTCTTCCCTTTTGAGTTCTCTCATGTAGTGGTCAGCCTCACTTTTTGCAGCAAGATAACTAAATACATATGAAAAATTAGCACTTCAATTGAAGTTATGTGGTAAAAATTGCATAAAATTGACACCAAACTATATACAAGTTTCATATCCATCTGTGTGTTGTGTATCTAAATGCATGATGCACCTGTTGAAATTGGTATACATCTTTGGCCATATTCTTCATGCCCTATGCCAATGGCCAGCCCAGTTGGGTAGGGATTACATGCTTTTTTTTTTTTTATAAATGTTTTTCATTAATATGTAAAGGAAAAGAAAAACCCAAGAATTATACATAAAAAGAAAGAGAAATGAAGAAAGAAGGAAGAAATATTCTCAGTCCATCCTAGAACAGTACCTAACTGACAGGAAAATATTCAGTGCATCCATTGCATCTTATTGGTCTACCAATATACGAGCCTATGCATGTAAGAATCAGTCCTATTTGACTGTTTCTGCAGCATAATTTTCGTTACTATTTGGACCAAACTTTATTTTGTGAGGAAATTAGATGTGGAAACAAATCAAGAATCGAAAAAGGAAATAGAAATCACCCTCCTAGTCCCATGGAAATGGCTCCAGCAGCAACCTCAGCAATGCCAGCAGTGAGAATGATGGATGATGAAGCATTAGCACCAGACAATCCAGCAGCCAGAGCAAAAGGGACTGTTAGGCCATCAGAAACACCAATAATCATGTCACGAACAATTTCTCCAGCTGTGAAATGGTTCTCCTTGTGTTCATCCAGCAATAATTTCTCTTGTTCTCCAGCCATTTATTGCACTAGTTTTTCGTGAAAAGGACCAAAAAAACCCAAGAAATATTTTCTCTTTATGAGAAAGAAACAAGAAATTGATGAGAGCAAGACAAGAAGAAATGAAGTTAATGGTATATATATATATACATATATTGTCTTGGTACTTCTTAGGTAGTACTATGTAGGAAGAAAGAAGAAGTCCTGGCTGTTTAGTTTTGTTTCCACATTAAGATAGAATGCCCCGATTCCATAAAAGTGAAAGTTTGCGTTCTCAAGTTTAGAAAGTTTTCCTCTTTGCTTTTCTTGTTTGTCTCATCCCTTTTACCTTTCATCCAAGCAATACAAGGTTTTGCCACTTTTAAACAAAAGAAAAAAAAATGAGAGAAGATAAATCTTGCAATTTATTTATTCTTTCCTTTTTTTCTGTCTTTATTTTGATATTAAATTTTTTTATCCCATCCCATTTTTCCCCTTTGAGATTCAGATTGATAGGAACATTAAAAGGCATAGAATACATGAGTTTTAGTGACTCTCACATGCTTAAAAGAATTGGAATATTCTTATTTGAGGAGTCGTATTTTATAGCATTACTGGAAATGAGCATAAATTGCTGCTTTTGGATTTAGCTTTTTAACTATTCTATGCTATATTCTTCATGCTGAAATCTATGGTTTGGTATCGTGATGAAAAAAACTATGGTCTCCTGCGAACGGCGCGGATAGGTCCAATTGAGGTACGTCCAAAGTTGGTTCAAGAACGGCACAGAAAGCTTCACACAGTTCACACACTAGGCGCACACCCACCACACGCCTTACCCACCTTTTGACAACGCAAAAGTTAGTACTTAACAATTTGCAAGTACTAATAAATAGTACTCATATACGAACTCAATTTCGCTTTAGGGCCCTCTAGTTTGGGGATAGTCATACTTTACTACCTTAGATTTTTAAAATATGCAATGTGTGTGCCCCATCCGTCTTGCGAGGTTTGAACTCTTAATTCCAGGAAGATATATTGCCGAAAGCATCTTTGGCCATAATATGTTTCATTTGCTGAATTTAAACAATAGGTAATTTTTAGACTGTTATTTATGTATTTATGAATTTCCTTGCAAATCACAGGCAAAGTTAATTGAAGTCTTTGTTCAACACATAAACATATGTTTTCAATTTGGAATAACTTATCTATTAAAAGATAAATTAAAAAAAAGCCTCGTGAGTTCATGTTGCTTTTCTAATAATAAATAAAAAAATAGAAGCTTTGGATCCACCTCTTCAAAGATTTAGGTTCCAATATTAGAAGAGAAATTTAGAATAAAAGAAATGATGGATAAATTATTTGAGATATTTTTACTGTAGCACTTTTTGTGATGTAATGTATGTGAGATAAAAAGGTAATTGGGAAGATAAAAAGGTGTGTTAGAAATTGTAATGATGATGTAAGCAAATAAATTTTGACAAGTAATCCTCAATTAGTGTCTGAATTGCTTTTTTTCGCTTAAAAGGTTTGTCCGATCTATGATATATCATTCATGGAATTTGACAAAATCTATCTATTTAATAGCACCTTAGGATAATATAACCTTAAAATAAAAGTGAAGGGCGAGATTTAAACATGAAAAAGTTTGTAGAAAGCATAATAAGAAGAGATGAAACAATTGGCCAACAGCTAGCTACCAAGATAAAGCAAAGCATGTAAATTGTAATAGTAATTCAAGGGCAGTTAGCTCATTTTGTTCTCTTTTTCTAAAGGACTTGGTAGTCGAGATGTTTGATTGGTCTTTTCAGAGAGGGCGAAGTGTATACTTTTGAAACTCAAGAGAGTAATGTAATAATATCCCAAAGTATTTAGGGTTTCAATGTAATTAACTCTACAAGGAATCTATAGCGTGATCAAATTTTTGTATTCCACTTCTTGGCTCACTAAACAAAGCAGAAAAATCCATTGTAAGTTTCGTCTTTTCTCTGAATGCTTCCTCATGGGATGTCCCTTTACCCTGGTGGCCTCAATTTTGGGATGTCCAAAATGTGTATAATAGGAAAAGGATGCCTTTCATTGAAGGGGAAAAGGACACGGAATATTATTAGCTATGTAATTCATTTTGATAATGAGAAGATTCTATGGGCTTCTTCTTTTTTTTTTTTTTTTGGTGGGAGCACAAAGATTCCAAGGTTGGATATACTGGATTGGTATATTTGGATGTGAAGGGAGGATTTAATGGATGAAGAAACTATCTTTGTCCCATTTTATTCATCTAAAATAACAAAGGAAAAAAAATGAAGAAGGAAGGATTATTATTATTCAAGTCCAATGATATAACCAGCAAAAGTTTAAATTACTAAGCATATGAGTTTATAGAGATACCACGTAAGAATTCACTAACCTCTACTTGAGTTTATCAAATTAAAATTTTATTACTCGATAAATTTGTCCATTTTTTTTTTAGTAAAAAATTTATTTATTTTGTGTGAAAGGATTGGCTAAGGTTGATTTAGTTTCGGGATAGCTGAGTTTGGAATGGGCCTGACGTGCCTTGGGTAGATATGGGCTCACCATTGGATATGCCAGTAGGAGATATGAGCCCATTTTCACATCTACCCTAGCTCATACGTTTGTTTCACACACAAAGGCCTCATGCGCATAAGGTCGACTTTATTGGAAAATTCCATTAGTTATATGACGTTACAAAAATAATTTATTTCCTAGAAAGTCCAAAATTCTACGTATAGATCTTTTTGTGACTTTAAGTATTTTCTTCACCTTTTTGCTGATAGGGTACATACCCTAGCATCCTTGTAAATTTTTCCCGGTCTACAAAAATAGCCCAATCTTGGGGCACAATGATTATCTTGAGAACAAATGCAAAGGCCCTCCAAAGCACAGCCATCCTTGTCTATGGTGATCCCATTTTTCAACCCAAGAACTTGGTCTGTCCATTCACTAGAAAACAGCCCATTTGGGTCATAATTTTCTTTGACCTTCATGAATTCAGTGACATTTCTATATTTCTTGATTGCCCCAAGAAAAGCAACATTTCTATTCTTTCCCCAGTGTGGCAACCCTCCATACTTGAACATAGCAATTTGCTCTATCTCTTCAAGAATGTCTTCATAAAGCCTAGGCTTGTTTGGATCTTTGCTTCTGTAGTATGTGATATCAAAGTCTATCCCATCTTCCTGTTTTCCCAAATGAGCACTTGAAGCTTTGACATACCTCATTAAGATGCCATTGTAAATGTCTATGCCACACAAGGCCTTAGGCACCAAATTGACTAGATTTTGTACGTCTTCAATGAAACCCTTGACTTTTGAGAACCCTATACTAAATGTTGTTTGGTGAAAAAATAAGCCTTTAACTCTAGGGTCCCATGGACAAGCTGTGATCAATGCATCTTGAATTCCATTAAGACAGCTGCCTGATGCCTGCAGACGATTTTGATATCCAACTATTGGATATCCCTTGAATATAATACCTAGCATATGTATCAGAAAGTCATTGGTCAATGCTGGATTTTATTTTATTTTTTGTGAACATGAAGCAAAGATACAAGCATTGTAAGAAAATAACGTATTGACATATTTCGTTTGACTAAATCTTTTATATATTGACAGTTTATACACTTGAGGGTTTAATATATGTTATATATGTAAAATTTAGTGTTTAAATTTAAATACAAATAATATGACATGCATTTAAACTCGTCAATATATGCACCACTGACAGTATAGGAAAGATTAATCCATTTTGTTAAGTATTTTGCTTAATTATAATCATAATTATTATGTCACCAACTGAAATGGCAATCCCATTAAATTTGTAATGCATATACTTTTCTCTCTAGTTGATTAATTAGTTTATTTTAAACACTATATAATACTCGGATGATAGTTTATTTGTAGGCTGATGGTACTAAAACATTTACATTGAGTAGATTGGAATTTACTAAGGATCTCTGACATGTTGACCAATTCAGGCTAGCCAAATTCTGCACTCCATAGAGTGTTAGCTTACGTATTTATGAACTGGGTACTACGGTGGTTGGTATTTCTTGTCTTGGGGCTATTGATGTGGGCTGCAATTTCATGAATGGGACAAAAGCTCTAAACCTTCCTATTTGATCTTAAATCGAAATCCAAAAAAAGTATAAAGTTTGAGAGTGATTGTTTAATATGTACTCTTCTAAACTTTTTTTTTTTCCTGTTGGATTTATTCTAAAAGGCATGTACCCCTATGAACTAGCATATTTTGTCCGGAAATGAAGAGGTCAACAAAACATAAGTTTCAAGAAATCAACAACTCTGACGAAAACAAAGAAGAAAAAAACCAATGTGACATCAGGTTTTTAGCAAAAGGAAAACCATTATCACTTTGTCGGTGTATTCATGTAACTTACTGCCGAAAGCAATTGCATGGGTCAGGTGACAGATTGACATACAAATACAGTCAAGTCAAGCATAGTCATACACACACAAACCAACAGAAAACAGAACCTAAACAGAAACCAATTGTAAACTTAACATGGTTGTGACTTGAAATTTGTAGACATAGACATAATCAAATTATTAATTTTATGACAAAGAAATTTGGGAAGACAGGTGCGTTTTGATTAGCTTTTTTTTTGGGTGTTTTAGAAAAAATTTTCTGCAACAGAGTTTTTATAATATATTTTGAAATATTTTTAAAAATATTTTGAAATATTTAAGAGTAGAAGAATTTTTAGAATATATTTTGAGATATTTTTTAAATATTAAAAAAAATTAGATTACTTTTTAGAATACCTTTTAAAATACTTTTTAAAAATTTTAATAGTATTTAAAAAACTAATTTTTGAAAAACTCAGCAATCCAAACAGAGACAGCTGAAAAATTTTACTATTAGCCACTATTAAACATGATTTATCTGCATGCAATGATACTGAATTGCATTAATTATGAGATGTGATTAGACCATATTTCAACATGGCAATCTGCTAGTTTTGTACATGTAATAAAGTTGGTGCAGGGGGAACATGTTTGAGCTGTGAAGTCACTTTCCCATTAAATTCCAGATGAAAGACAACCACATAGATGAACAGTTTGAGAAGAATAAATACCATCGTTGGTGTACCCATATGCAGTCGCTTTTAATGTAAATATTGTTGTTGCCGCATTTAAGCATATCCCATTTGCATCATTTGTTGATTCTTGAATCTCCTCTGCATGGTTAAAGTTCACTAGTATAACAACGGATAACATTGAACAATAGATCATTTTCAACATCAGTAAAAGCTCGTTTTGATAAATAAATAAGTCAAATTTAAATAAAATTTCAAATTTACTAGAATAATCAAATAACCTTGAACACTACGGTATCCTATCCGATTTGACTAAAATCTTTTACACTCCTAAACCTAATCCCTGAAAATTGCTTTATTTTTTTCAGAAAAAGTATATAATTATCAACTTCCCTGAAAATTATTGGATTCTTTATTTTTTTTTTCCTTCAAAAAATGTATAGAAAATAAAAGGGTAGAGAAATAATAAATGAATTATTCAAAGAAAAGTTTGGCTGGACCTGTGGATCTAACTGCTGCGACAACAAGTGAAGGAGTGGAGCGAAAGCCAGTGAAATCATTAAGGCCATTTCCCAGGGTGTTGGTGGCAACTCGATCATCAACCCTATAAATCACCTTTTTTTGACTTGGATGCCAACTAACATCTGCAAACTCATGCTGATATCCAAAGCTTAATGCTTGATCTCCAAGACTTGAATCATTCTTCTCTAAGAAGGTGATAGATCGTTTGAACATTGGTTGAAGCTTCAAAGTTACCTGCAATTGCAATAATTTTTTTAAGCACCATTATTATTAAACTAATAACTTAAAGTAACACTCGTTCTTGTTTCCAGATAGGATGAATTATTTTACTAGTAACATAAGCTATTCTCGTACTGTTGCATCAAAAATCTAAAATTTTACTGGTCCAAAATTATACCAATTCATAACCGTACTTGATTCGAATCAAGACTATAAGCATTACAAAAAGCGCATAGACTTTTTGCATATCATTAAATAACAATGCCTTAATTTGCAACTTTTTTACAAAGTTCAAATTAGTAGTAATTGATTCTTAATACCATGATGTTCCTTTCATCGAGCCATAGGTTCATATAACTAGTGGCTTCAACAGGTTCATAGTTGAATGGATATCCATTTCCGAAATGAGTCTTGCACTACTTGTCTTGGATGAGAGGTCACACTTCACTTGTGATTTACCAAACAAGTTTGATTTTGTTTCTAACCTCTACCCCCTATATCAAAAGCCCTACACATGATGATGGCCCCTCCAATCCCCAAGGCCTTTTTTGAAAACATATTTTTCAATTATTTTTTTACTTCATATGAATCAAATCGCTATAATAAATTTTCTATAAAAAATCTAGAAAAATGCAATCCAAACAAGGTGTTACCTTAAATGCAGTCACTTTTGCAGGGAGGAGAAACAAAGATGCAGACAAAAATGAAAACTAGTACCAACCTAAGTACCTGTGAAATTACTCCAAGAACTCCGAGAGAAACTTTTGCTGCATTGAGCTCAGGATTATCACTCTCAAGTATCCTCACTTTTGCATAACCTTCCTCAGGTCCAGCGGGTGTGACAATCCGAAGCTGAACAACATAGTCATGGACAGCACTGCCCAAACCCCATAAAGAGCTGCCATGAGCCCCCGTGCCCAACATTCCACCAACTGTTAAGCCCCACCAGTACGGTGCATAAGGCAAGGCCAGCCCCACCTCGGCCGCCTTGCTAATCAGCTCCCTGAGAGTCATCCCACTTCCAACAGTCATCGTCATGCTCGATTTATCGACATTAATGGTTTGATCAAGGTTTTTCGTGCTTATCAGAAGGCCATTCTCGCCATCAGGACACGCCAACTTGGGAATACTGTGGGAAGTTGAAGTCGCCACCTTCATTTTTCTGTTTAGTAAAGCTGCATTTGCTACTATTGAGACTAGCTCAGCTTCTGTTGAAGGGTAGACAACTTCGGCTGCTCGACAAATGATCCGATCAGGGAAGGACCCATAAGTGTTGATTACGGTGCAGTTGAAGGTTTTATTTGAACATCTTATTGGATCTTGAGGTGGGCTACTTTCGGCCGTGAAAATAAGGATTGACAAAATAATGTTTGATATCCCAATTTTCATGAAAATGGTCTTATCAGAATATAGTTTGGACATGTTTTCAGGTCCTACGAGTGAGGAGAAGGGGAAGACTTGAGGGTGATGAAACAAAAGCTTTGTATTAGGCAAATTTATAGGCGTATTGAAGGAGTACTTACCAAGCTTGATAAATTACACATTGAATAAAGAGAAATATTTATCGTATTCCACTTTTTGTTAATCATATTTTCACTTTCATTTTTATCATATGACTTTCATTGTATGATAAGATAAGTATTGAAAGTCTGATTAATAAAAAGTAAAATGTGATTAACATTTTCCTTCAACAAATGATGGATTGTGACAAGAAAAATAGCAAAAATAGGGGGCCTTTATTAATTCTTGAAAATAACTCGTTGACTTTGGAGGTATTCATGAATTTACTAGGTCGGCAAGGATAGTGGTACAGAAATCCAGGATTTTTGATCCACGAAAAGCGCAACACATGTTATCATAATGTCTGGAGACGACATCACGAGTATTTTCCCCTTTCGTTTTCCGAACTTGACCTTGATTAATCATCCATTCGATTGATGCATTTTTGAGAATCTTGATGTTCATACGAATCAGAAAGTAAGTTCTGAGCTCATTTTCATCTAGTGCTAAAATTTATTAGTGAATTTTTTTTTGTTTTATTATTTTTCTTCCAAGTAGAGATCGAAAATTGAGTAAACTTGAAAGGAAATAATACTTGTAGAATTTGACATCAAAAGCGTAAAGTCATTGGCTTTGGAGGTAGTTGGATGGGACCTCACGAGTACCATTTCAAATTAATTTATCCTTAAGGTGTAAATACGGTAGAATAGGGTGTAAATAAATTTAGATAAGTTGTAAATAAATTGAATATAATATAAAAAAATTTTGAAATAACCATTTTATCCTGAAATAATTTGGAAGTAAGGACAGCAGCATAAACATTTGGTTTTCGTCAGCCAAATTATCACTTTGTCAAGAATTGTAGCTAGCACATTATTACCAAGCGGGAGAACTGGTTAAAAACAATTCCTTGTTTTCAACTCAATTGACAAAGGTTACAAAGTTAAGATGAGTCAAAAGGAGCAATTTCAAAATTGTTATCTACTATAAATTAGTTAGAAAAACCATGCCAAGGACTATTGACCTAAAACTTGACAACATTGGAAATGTATTTATATTTAAAAAAGATAAATTAATTCAGACTTATTAGTGCAGATACTACTAATATAGTAAGATTGAATATATACACACATAACACTAATACCTATTTTATGTATATGCATATAGGTGTATTCACGTCAACCCTTATTTAGTAGTGCTTCTAATCAACATATAACGTGTTTTGCAGCCCAACTAAAACCCCACAGACAATACACGAAACAACTTGGGAAAGATCACTTTTTGCTATTTTCGTTTTTTGGGTCAAAGTCTTCCATGAGTCTTCAAAATTTTGTCAAGAAAATTACCCCAAGTTCTTTGTTTTAAGCAATACTGTTGATTTCATAGACTTGA
This sequence comes from Coffea arabica, assembly GCF_036785885.1. Taxonomy (NCBI): domain Eukaryota; kingdom Viridiplantae; phylum Streptophyta; class Magnoliopsida; order Gentianales; family Rubiaceae; genus Coffea; species Coffea arabica. Next base: position 52,277,324 of record NC_092331.1, on the reverse strand, counting down.
CTTCATAGATGTTAGTAATAATTGCACATTCCGTTCTTCTCCTTGCCTGTTGGTTTTATTTCAACTTTCACGAATTCATCATCTGATATTACGCTAAAGGTTGTAGTACCAAAGAAATTTTCATGCAAAAATTCATGGGCTGTCGACCCCTGGCCAGCCGCGTCAACCGTGCATCACATGAAGCAAAATCATCACATCTTTGAGTGGACTACAACTAATGACTGCAGATGGTAGGACGAATAATAAGAATGCATCTTAGTTTCTTATGTAAAGTGGAAGCAAAATATATACAAATGGAGTCGGCAACAACAGCTGGAATGATGATAGAAGAAGCAAGAAATTCTTCCAACTATACTTGTACATGTGTTAATTACAGGCATGCCTAACTCTGCAAGAAGGTGGAATTCTGGTGTGGGCATGGGAGAATGTAACACTTCATCCTGCTCATACCATATCGTCTATAAACTTTTATCACGTTCCACTGCTGAAATCCCACAAACCCTCTTCTGACATTTATGCCAATATTACTAGATTTAGGGCGGTGACGAGCACTAGAGTTGGGATCTAGTGATGGTCTTGATAGAATGGGCATGGTAGCCCCTGATGTACCCGAGGTTTGAATCTTTTGATTAATAAAAGTGGAAAATCTGCCTACAACATTTTCTTTTAAAAAAATTCCATGCCATTAGAGTACAAAATAAGCACACAAAACTGGTGGGGTCCATCGTAAAATTTTAATCTTTTCTCCATCGCCTGAAGACAAGAATATACAACCACCTTGTTTTGATTCAATGGCCACCAAAAAAGGATTAAATCTCTCTTTGAACTGTTGGTCGGAGATTCGAATCTCATCTATAGTAAACAAAATCTAAAAGAGGTGTTAGAGCATCCTTTTGGTCTAATTAGATCTGTATACCTGCTAATCCTTTACACAGTTTTTTTAAATTCCCCCTCTCTCTATTCTAAAATATATTAGATTATAAGAATGTTGCGTCAAAAAAAAAATGAAGAAGACAAGAATATATAGAGCCCAAATTTTAGGTAGTGCCCTTAGGATGCATGCCTCGAATTGAAAAACCCATAAACAAAAAAAGCATACACTTCCTCCATCCCATTTTAATAATCCTTTTTTTTCCATACAATTTAAGAAAAGTTAATTAACCTTATTGAAAAAATAAATTTAGCTTACTATCTTTCTAAAATATCCTTACATTAAATGGAATATGACTAATTAGTTTTGCATTAAATAGTTAGGTTATATTCAATACTAACTTGCATTAAATAAAGATATTTTAAAGAAATTTAAAGTTATCTATATTCTTCAATTGAAAATGAACTATAATTTGGGACGGATAAAAAAAAAAGACCTCTTAAATTGGGACGGAGGAGCACTTGTTTCAACAAATTTTGTGAACATATTAAACTCAACGGATGATGTTGGATGATGTTGTAGTGGGGTGTAGTCACATTCCATGCTGTTACTTGCTCCCAAATGTCCATTGCAATTGTTAAGTTTACCACAATCTCCGGTGGGTTGTTTTGGATAGTGAGCACAATTACAGTTGTCCCTGTACATTAACCTCGATCCATCGCGTGTGAGCCTAATTAAGGTGGTACCCTTCATAAAGTCAAATTGGTGCTGGTTTTTTTAAGCACTATCAACAACGTTTTGTCTGGACTCTAGCATATCCATCGTTTTATCGAGTTTCATTGCTAGAGGGCTATAATGGCTTGTAGACTTGCAAAAGAATCTTTTGTTTTTGGTGTGATGTCAATCTGATCAGCCACCAAGTTAGACAATGAAAGATTTTCTGATGTGCTCAAATTCAATCCCCAAAACCAATTGTTCAAAGTAATCACTTATAAACAATTGGAATCAATTGGTAAAGTTAAATATAATTCCTGCTGTATGCTAAATATAATTCCTGTTGGTAGGCGAAACATATAAATCACCATATAAGCTCTTCAAGGCCTGCGGCACCTGAATTGAGGCTCCCCTCCTGCCAAAGTTTTTTGCATCAATAGAAAGAAAAAAAAAACAGTTCCATTTTCCATCAACTGTTTTCGAATTTATGTCATCTCAAAAAAGGGGGCTTCAAAAGTTTTGGTCAGGCCGGCCTACTAGCGTACTAATGTAAACATTTACCACCATTTACGGTATATCACAAAATGATACATCACCTCTGACCACTATTATCAATTGTCCAAATTTGAAATGGGAATATCTCGAACGTGAAGCCTACATATTTATTGGTAATAATTAATTTAGGTAAATTCTGGTCACCATCATGAGTCAGGACATACTTCTGAAACTACGAGTCACTTATAGAGATTCTTACAAACCATTCATTGATACTGTTTTCATATCTGCAACATAATTCAAAGATATATATATATATTAAAAAATGATTCATTCTTATTAATTGAATCAACTTGTGTGGACATTATTCTTCGTATGTTCCATTATTCTTAGGACCTTTGAAGCGTATATTCTCCGGAGTCTTAGCTTCCGGTCAATTTCTTCTGATAGCGCCGGTAGGTTCTAGTAATCCAAAACGTATATATTTTATGAAAAGCCACTTTTAGCGACAAACAATTTTCCCATAGCCAATTGAATAAGTTCAAGAATACTAAAAAGTTTCTTTACATGTTGGACGCAATTGACACATTCACCATCGTTTGAAATGGACCAAAAGCTCCATACTTAGGGGGTTGGTGAATCTTTTTCTGTTTAATTTGGTTTAATTTGGGTTTTGCAAAAAAAAAAAATGTAAGTTAAATTTGTAATGGCCAACCAATACTTAATCTTTATAATTTTGTTTGTTTCAGTAAGTACAGTTGCTAAATGAATTTTCTTAAATAGTCAAAATATATTACGATTGTCATATATTTGTATAGTAAATCTAAAAACTAATCAAGCGTGGTAGAGCAATTTAATAATAATTTTTTTTTTCGATAAACGGACGTGTTCGTGTTTTAAGAAACTTCCATACTGAATGAATTGAAGATCAAATAGTTAAGGACTAAAAAGTAGAAAATGAGAAATTATTGGAGTATATATCATATTCAGCAATAGTTTAAGGGGTTCAAGGTTAACTCATACAAAATACTTGAGCGCTGCACTAGTGCACATCTCATCTAGAAAATATAAAATATTAAGCATGCGGCTTCAAGATGCAATAGCAAATCATGCTAGTTACCAAAAAAAAATTATGGATCTTTTACGACCTTTATTCTATATATTATGTTGCCATGAGTCCTTCATAATATTCTATTTTAACTCAATTTTTTAAAGGTTCCCATAAATATTGAAAAGATAAAAAAACAATATACAATAGACTTAAAACTAAAATATAACAAAATCACATAACCATTTCTATTGTACTTTTTAATTTTTGTTATATATATATTTTTTGATCTATTGTGTTTTTTTTTCACTTGTAGTAGTTATGGGAAGTTTGAAACTTAAGGAAAAAATAATTAAAATGAAAATTTATGAATAACACATGAAAACATAATATAACTAGTTTTGTACCCATTCGTTGAATGGGAATTGTCCAAAAATAATAAATTATTTAGTGTAGTTCATAAAAATATTTTCATAAATTACAAATTTATTGTATAATCTAATATAACCTTTCTTAAATAAATTGTTATTCAAAAATAGTCTTATAATGTAAATTTAAACATCTAATTCAGTGATTAATAATTCTAAATGCAAAAAAAAAAAATCGACAACATGATGACATTCAAAAACTTGAAAATAGGGAAGATCAAATCTTGGCTGATCTTTTGTAAACAAAAGAATGGTCAACCCATTACCAAAACATCAATTTTGGTACTTAATATAAATGGCTTAAAGATTAATGTGAAAAGAAAAGAAGCTGAATGAAATATTAATAAAAGATAAGAATTCAGAATCAATCAAGTCACAGGAACATAGCAACCTTCTAAATCTGTTCATGGCTAATAGAAACCAAAACGAAAACATAAGATGTATTTTGCTATTAAGTCAATAACATAAAAAATCTAAATAGTCTGATGTATATTCCATAATGTGAACTGCTGTATGACAATGAACTTGATGCCTTGCCATTTATGTAATCAATGACACCTGCTTGTTCTTTGGAAGTTTTCTATCAAAGTCTAAAAAAAAAACATTGAAAACTGCACAAAATTTTTTTAACCCCAAAAACCTAGAAAATAAAAAAAATTAATACGTTGTTGAAGACAATTAATAAATTGTCAAAAGCAATTAAAAAATCATGTGAAAACACATAGTTTAAAAGGCCACTTTTAAATCACTAACCAAACAAGCAATATGTGTTCTACTTGAATTGAAGAGTGAATCCATAAATTGAAATAACAAATTAATTACAAAAACCTTGCCAGAAATAAAAACCAAACTGTAACTTTTGAAGACTTAGAAAATTCAAATTCAATGACCTAGCTATGAAAAAGGTGTAGGAAATTACAGACCACATACATCGAGCATAAACAAAGTCAAAATGTTGTCCTTGCATTGAAGGGAATAAAAACGAAGTTCCAAATCCGGTCCTTGCATTGGAAAAAAAAAATTTCCAAAAACATTGTGGAAAAGTGTAAACATCTGCATTGCTTGATAAAGTGATGAGTAATAGATCGATAACCATATATATGAGTACAAATGTAGAGCATCTTCGATATCGATAATCTGATAAAGATAATCTAATATTTGAATGATATTTCGAACTTTTGAAGTGAAGATGAGAGAGAGTTAAAAACATAATTCAAAATTATTTATACTAATCTCCTGGAAATTTAGGCTTGACGATTAGGGTTAAGGGAAAAAAAGGTGAGAGAATGGAAGAGATAATTATAGAAGGATTATCTAGAATTGTAAAGTCAAGAGAAAAAAGAGGGATAGAATAGCGTAGGTTATTAGAGGATTAACTCATAGAGCGCATTGCACCTACTTGCTATGTCGATAAGCCACGTAGGAAAGAGATAAACTAAAAGAATAAGGATGAGAATGAGACATTATTATATATATATATATATATATATATATATATATATATATATATATATATATATATATATATATGATTTATTAAGAATCCTATTAGGAAATTACTTGCCGTCTCGTGAAGCCACATAGGAAAGAGAAAACATGAAGGGATAAGAATGAGAATAAAACTTTATTATATATATATATATATATGGTATGGGATAGAAAGTGAGATAGAACAGAAGATCAATTGAACTTAATAATTAATAGAAAGATAAACGACCCGAATGGAAGATCCTTCACTATACTAATCCCATCTTTCCTAATGGATCATACAACTATTTTACCTTAAAAAACTCACTAGCACTCTTATATTTCTTGATTGCCCCAAGAAAAGCCATATTTTTGCTTTTCCCTCAATGTGGCAACCTTGCACATTTAAACAAGGCTATTTGATCAATCTCTTCAAGAATGTCTTGATAGATGCTGGGGGGCATTGGATCCTTACTTCTATAGTAAAGCTTACCGAATTCTATAACATCTTCATCTTTACCCAAATAAGCAGTTGAAATAGTGATATGTCTCACATGGATACCATTATAGAGGTCCAGGCCACAGAAAGCCTCAGGTTGCAAAGCAACAAATTTCTTCACATTTTCAATGATGTCCTTAATCTTGGACCAGCTGATGCTGATTGCAGTATCCAAGTAGTATAAGCCCATAAATCTAGGGTCCGAAGGGCATGGTCTGGGGTATCTAGGAATGTACCAGATGATTGAAGGCAGATGTGTGAATCATAACCTAATTATGTTGACTCATTTAAATCGGATCATTAATAATCGGATATGCAATGAACTTTGAATGGGTTTAAATGGATACTCAATTTAACTCATTTCTTAAATGGGTTAATTCATTTTGATCCATTATTAAATATGTATAAATAAATTTACTCAATTATATCCATTATCCTATTATAACCTGCACAAATCCGTTTGAATCATCTATTTTAACACGTCTAATTGAAGGTGATTGCTACAGCCTACCACAGGGCAGCCATTGAAAACCACACCAAACGATAACATCACACGTATATTGCAGATTTTCCGCCACAGGACATTTTGGTTTTCCAATCTTAATCTTTATTAGTCATCCGTTCGATGGATACATTTTTGAGAATGTTGATGTTCATACGAATAAGAAAATAAGTTTCGAGCTCATTTTCATCTAGTGTTAAAATTTTTACTGAGAACTTTTTCGTTTTATTGCTTTGCTTCCATGTAGAGATTGAAGATTGATTAAACATGAAAAGACATAATCCTTGTAGAATTTGGATCTGTTATTTAAATGGATGGATTTCTCAATCACAACTTAGAAAAATAATTTGAATTATCATTTCAAAGAACACAATCCGACATAATTGTTGGCTCTGTGAAACTGTGAAAGCATTTGTTCCTACTTCAACAGAAAATGGCAAATTATGGAAGCTATTGCCCATTTCGGAAGATATGAAGATGACATACGCTATGATTTTAAAAGCTACAAACTGCTTTTAACTACTAATTTTTTGTAAGTTTATCATTATCTTATAACATTATTCCTGATTTATAGATATTTTTTCGATTATTTAAAATCTAAGCGATTTAATTAACGTTAAAGAAAGTGTTCAAAATTATCACGTCTATCAGCTAACTACTGTTCTATGCGACTAATAAACAAAAATGTTGATTAATAATACTGGACGATTTCCAGCAATATGATTAATAATATTGATTTATGTTTTATCAAAAAAATAAACAAAAATCTTAAAGTATAATGTAAAAAAATTTAAAATAACCATTTTAACCTAAAATGGATTATTAAGACACCGAATTCTCGGAGATAAGTACTGCAGCATAAAACGTTGGTTTATGTTAGTCAAGTTGAGCATAGTCAACTTTTTATTTTGCCTGTGTCATAAATACAATTTTTATTCAACTTTTTTTTTATCTTTTCAACTGCTATCTTTTTATCTCATATATGTTATAGATAAAAAAATATTATAATAATTATTTTAAATAATATTTTAAATAATTTTCTATTCAGACACGCTTCTAGTTAGCATATTATTGCAAACTGGACAAGTAACCTGAGCAAAGCATATAACGTCTTCCGCAGCCCATCTAAAAGCCCACGAATAAAATGCAGAAACAGCGAATGAGCCTTTTTTGTTTTGGCTATTTTCGTTTTTCCTCAAAATCCTCTTGAGTATTCAAAATTTTGTCAGGAAAATTACTCCAAGATCTTTGTTTTAAGCCATATTAAATTGATTGTTTCTGTTGATTAATTTCATAGAATCGACCAATAGATCTTAGTAATAATTGTACATTGCCTTCTTTTCAAAGCTTGATTTTAACTTTCTCAATTCATCATCTGATACTATGCCAAATTAAAGCTTGTAGTACCAAAGCCATTTTCATGCAGAAATTCATGGGCTGCCCCCTGGCCAGCCAGATCAACCGTGCACCATATGGTCCAAAATCATCACTTCTTTGAGTGGATTCTAATCAATTACTGTGGATTGGTAGCACAAATAATAACAACGCGTCTTTGTTTCTTATGTAAAGTGGACGCAAAATATATTCAATTGTAGTCGGCAATAACAGCTGGAATGATGGAAGAAGCAAGAAATTCCTCCAACTCTTCTTGTACATGTGTTAATTAAAGACAAGCCTAGCTCCATAATCAATACGTGGAGAAATGTTCTTCCTTAAACCATAAATAAAAAAGCATGCACTTGTTTCAGCAAATTTCACGAACATATTAAACTCCAATGGATGATATTGTTGTGGTGGGGGTGGAGTGACATTCCACGCTGTTACTCCCAATTGTCCATTGCCAATTGTTAACACTTTCGTTTTCCATAATCTTCAATGGATAGTTTTGGATATATAGTGGCCACGATTGCAGCTGTCCATTTACAATAAGCACGTACGATCCACTTGCATGTGACACTAATTAAGGTGGCATCCTTAATAGAAGTCAAGGTGATGCTGTGTCCTTTGAGCATTCACCATTTCCTGCCAAGAGTTGAGACCATGATCCATCATTTTATTGAGTTTCATTGCTAAAGGGCTGTAGTGGCTTGTAGACTTACAAAAGAATCTTAGTCTTTGGTGTGACGTTAATCTGATCAGCCATTTGCTATAAGCTCCTCTAGCGCCTGAGGCAATTCAGAATTGGGGCTCCCCTGTTCCCAAAATTTTTTGTATCAATAAAAGAAAAGAAGAAAAGAAAACAGTTCCATTTTCCATCAACTATTTTCAAAGTTATGGCATCACAAAGATGGGGCTTCAAAAGTTTTGGTTAGGGCCGGCCTACTAGCATACTAATCTAAACATTTAACACCATTTGCTATATACCAAAAATGTTGTTTCATTACCTCTATTCACTAATATCAATTGTCCAAATTTAAAATGAGAATATCTTGATTGTGAACCCTACGTGTGTTCCAATTAATTAGGACCTTTGAGGCCTATATTCTCCATAGACTTAGCTTCCGCCAATGACAGGTTGTCGAGCCTGTGCAATAATAATTACCTACTCAAGAAAAATACAGATTTTGTATATAGCGGTGAGTAGGGTCGAATCCACAGGGATTGGGGATAACTTATTTCTTTTAGAGTTCGAAGTATGGGGGTTTTTTGGAGAATATAAAATAACTAATTAACTAACTAATAAAACAACTAATAGAAATAAATAGAAATTAATCAATAATCAATATGACTCTAGCCAAAGGTACAACTTTTCAGACACGGTCCATGCAACTGATCATCGACGCAAAGATAATTCAATTATTCATTAATATATTGGTTATAGTTGCCATACACGCGATGAACAACCAACCTTTCCTTAATTTCTCGATAGTTAAGGTACGACCGTTAACTATTTTTCTAACCAAGAAATAACCTTAGGTACGACCATAGGATTTAATTACTTGACTGCATTAATAATTAGAAAAACCCAACCCTAACCAACAAACATGCTACGAGAGTTTGTTTAAGTTAGATCATACGTTTCCCTACCATGAAACCAATCACGCTAGTCGCCACTGATATTAATCAATTGAACAATTACGGATTCAATCAATTAATTTGGCATTAGATCATTAGGTTAATTCGAATATCGGGCCCTTGACATTCAAATAACATAACAAGCATAAGCAATTAAATCAGGAAACGTACAAATACCAATGAATAAAAGAAATAAATAATATTAATTCGATCTCACAGATATTTGGAACCGCGCCTTCAAATTGACCTTCGACTAGAAAATAAGAATTTAGTTCTTCATTGTTCAGGAAGTTCTCAACGTGATACTATCCCCTCCGGACCCAGACATGCGGCTCATTAGCCTCCAATATATATAACTACGTGACTAGTCTCCTAACCGAATAAGAAGAGAAAAAGAATAAGGCAACCACCCATTGTTCCTAATCTAAACAATTGCCTAACTTCTCTCGGTGGTCCTCACAAATTAGTAACAAGGCTGCCGAATTACTCCTTGTTTTAAGCCTCTGTACGTTTCTTTCTTCTTAAAAGCCCAACATGACTAATGCTTCATACTCCGTGGTCCCCGCCGAATTGAGTGAAAGGTTACCAGAAGTCAAACTCTGCCCAATTCCCTTATTGTTTCCTATTGACCTTCGTACTCCAATCTCCCAATCAGCAAAGGACATGCAATCCCTTCGTAGCACCATGTGGGCCCGGTTGTTTGAAGTCTCCATTGTCTCCCGAAAGTCCCTCCTATTTTGTGCTTTTCTGTTCCACTCCCTGAAATTGAGTCCAATACCAAATATAAGTAAATATTAATAATTAAAACAATATTTGGCAAGGATAAATGGGAAAATTAACAATAAAATAACCAACAATTAACACCCTGTCAATTCCTCCCACACCTAAATCATGTTTGCCCTCAAGCATGAGAATAGCAATTGACCACCAAAATTTGATAATGGCTATTGCTCCAACTACCGTATTGCCAAGATATCCAGAAAAACATATATCAAGCATCACAAGTTAAGATCCAAGAAAAATCACTCTGGTTAGCTTCCTAACCACCAACTCCTCCAATTTAAAGCAAACTAATCTAAGGAAAAAGGAATGGTTGCTCACATTTATCAGCAAATGGTCCAACTATTAATCCAAATCTCAACATTAACCCATAGATCGGTAAGCTGACTTTAGACACACACTTACACAACCTTCACCTTTTTTTATCACGCTTTTCTATTTTTCTCTTTTTTTTCTCTTTTTTTCTTTTTTTTTTGAATAACAAAAGACTTAGTCTATAGCCCTTAGAGCCTTTTGACGCGAACTCCAACATTTGATAGATGGAGGAGCCCGGTTACTCAGCTCCAATCGCTACGGGATCACACACTCATAGCAATTACTACATTTTGACGCGAGAATCGACACTTTAGGTGAAGATCCCTGGTTACTCAGTAGTAATAACTAGCGGAGTACAGTCACCTCTTATTTACAATCATATAGCACAATAACTAAAAATAACATAAAAATAACAGCAGCCAGTCTCAAATTCCAAACATGGAGAACTAAAATTAATAATTGAACCAATTCACATGAAGAATGCCAACAATCATTCCCTATGCCTAGAAAAGTTAACCAAAAATTGGAAAAGTTAAGCAAGTATTGATATTCACTAAAGAGATATTCCTGAACTCAACCACATCAACTTGATATCCTTTTATTACTAAAACTTGGCAATAGCAGAATTAGAGACAACAATCCAGTATCAAAACTTGGTATTCATATAAAACTGATCACTAGAAAGAAAAAGAAACGAAAATAAATGAATGATAGGCAAAAACTAACTAAAAATAAAGGAAAAACCCCTAGAAACTAAAAATAAAAATACTAGCACTACAACGATCTCCCCCCACACCTAAATGACACATTGCCCTCAATGTGATAATGTAAAAGTAGAAGGAAGGTGAGGGGCAGCAATACTTCCCTGAAGTCATCAAAATAGGGGCGGTTCAGGTGAAAATTATGGATCAACTCGCATTTGGAGCTGGTGCCATTCATGGCTTTACCATGGACTCTAGATATCACTCTAAGCAATAAGAGACTACAATTGCCAACAAATAATGGAAGCCAAAAATTCAAAACAATAACAATTTTAAAGCCAACCCAACGAATAAAATGCACAATTCAACCACCCAGAGGACATACAAATACCCCAACACGTATAGCAATGACAATCAATAAGCACTTGCGGTCCCAATGTAGTCAATTTCAGGATCAATGCAGTCCAAAAGTGCAACAAATGCTCCAAAGATGTAGGACTTGAATTTAAGAGGCAGAGTACCCCAAGTAGGTTAATTAGGCACAATCGATCAGTAATAAGCAAAGGAAGAGACACAGTAGCCTTCCAATTCAACAAACAGACGCAGAAAGTACCCCACCATACCAGAGCACAACTCCTAACAATGCATCAAAACAGCAGGTCGAACAAACTAGGAGCTGTGCTAGTGTCTTAATAAATCAACAACTCTCAGCAAATAGACACAATTCTACCCAAAATCGCAACAACTACCACCAATTGGACAGTTGATTGCACACTCAATCCAACCAAAAGTTCTAGCAACAGCATATCAGAATTGGAGCAACAACTTAATGACAAGAACTTGAATTTTCAAACAAGCAAGCATCTCCAAATGTAAGCAACAACTATAGTCAAAAGACCCCACCAGTACCACTGGTGGGCACATAAGGAAGAATTAAATCAAATATGATCGATCGATGGCAGGAGCGCCCAAATTCAATCAACAACAAGTAATCCAGACAAACAAAAGCAAAAGAGAAACACAAGAAAAGGGGCCAGATATCGATCAAACAAAAAGCCATTGCCCACCGTGAATAGAAAAACACTAAAAAGCAAAAGGTACTGGTAAACCATAGAGGGAAGAAGGGACCGGACACCGTTGGTGGCAGCGGGACTGAGCGCTTGGGGTAGCACGGCAGCGTTTAGGGCAGGTCGTGGGAGGAAGAAAAAGTCGTGCGATGGAACAAGAGGCTGCTGCAGAGGTGGGAGCGAGCTGGGAGGTCGTGGCGCGCAGCTGGTTAGCGGCGTGCAGCTATGCGAGGCGCGGGAGCTAGCGGTGACGTGTGCTGGTCAGCTAAGGAGGAGATGGGCGGCGCTCGACTGTCGCGTGGCTGCGACTTCTGGCTGGAGCTACTGGCGGCGCGCGAGCTTTATGGATGGACGCGAGGGGATCTGGGGTGGTCGAGCGCAGGTGAGTGAGGTGGAGCGGCGTGTGGCTTGGGTCTCGGTCGAAGAAGAAAAGAAAAGAAGAAGAAAAAGGAAGCGGGGAAGAAGAGGAAGAAAAGGGAAAGAAAGAAAGAAAAAAGAAAAAAGAAAAACAAGAAAAGAAAAAAGAGAATAAAATATTTTTGGGGGGTTTTTTTTTCAATGTTTTTTTTTTCAAAATTTTTTTTTTCGAATTTAAATTTTCAAAATCTGAATTTTTGAAGGAAAAAAAATGTTTTTTTTCTTTTTTTCTTTTTTTTTTCAATGTGAATTTTTAAATTTTTTTTAATTCATTTTTGGGTTTTCAAACACCGCGTGGACACGCTAAGATTATAAAACGTCCACTGACCATGAGACTTGAATTTAGACGTTTAACGCGTGCCCTCCTCGCGTAGGCACGCCAAGATTACCTATTTTGGTCATAGTGAGGAAACATCAAGAGTGATTAGTACCCAAGTGAGAAACGACATATTTAAGAAATTGAACACAAAAATAACAAAATCAACAATTGGGTTGCCTCTCAAAAAGCGCCTTTCTTTAATGTCTTTGGCTAGACATGCTATGCTTGTTCACGGAGGATAATTTTGTAACTTGCTTCAATGCTTCATCTTCAATGTGATCCTGGTAACCCTCATAGATGGAGTAATCTTTGAGCACACGAGCTACAGTCTTCCATGGACTAGTTGATGGCGCCAAATAATCAAGCATTGATCGCAATTTTTCATTCACTCCATCAAGAGCATTCGACGGTTCAAGATATTTGACCATAACTACTCTTAACTCATTCCTGCCATGAGACTCAAGAACTTCCGATATAACAAAATCAATCTCATTAACAGAAATTATAGAGTAAGAGTCAGGAGAATATAGATTAAGGGATGGAGGGGGTGTCAACACATTTGATGATTGTTCACTGGATTCTTTCATTTGAATGGGTTGCGGTTGGGGTTCCATTTCTTCCTTTTCGGCTTCTTTTTCAACTGCATCTGCAGATCTCTCATTTTGACACTCTTACATCTCCTCATCACTAGTCAAGCAAATTGCACTCTCATTTTCTTCAAAATCAACAATGGTTTTCGAGGGCAATTCTTCAATTTGAGAAGCCAATCGATTTATTCTAGATGTCAATAGACATATTTGATCTGCCAGATTACTCATTGCATCATTCATCATCCCATTTCTCATTTGTGTCTCCTGTTGGAATTGATATGTATTAGTAGCTATTGATTCAACTATTTCTTCAAGAGACATACCTGACATAGATGATGATTCTTGAGACTCATACTGCTGAAAATTCATTGGCCCTGTTGTATAATTATAACTGGAGTTATCCCACCATTCTTGATCATACCCGTTTGGATTAGAGTTATACCACGTTTGAGACCAGGGTGAAAAATCTCCATAATTATTGAGTGGGACACTCAGATTATCTTGATATTCGGGGCACATACCGGTTGAATGATCCCTGGCATAACAAATTTTACAGGTTGCAGCAGCCATTCTTTCTCTAATAGAGTTTAGTGCCTCTGAATATGCAAACTTAGCAAAAAAACAAGCCTCATTGCCTTCCCTGGAAATAAAATCCAGTCTATCACCAAAATACGGAGTGTTAGAAGCCATAAACTATATAAAAAAATAAGAGAAAAATAAAAAAAATAAAAACAAGATGAACTCAAAAAGAAACAAACTAATCTGGCACCAGTCCCCAGTAACGGCGCAAAAAATTGACAGGTTGTCGAGCCTGTGCAATAATAATTACCTATTCAAGAAAAATACAGATTTTGTATATAGCGGTGAGTAGGGTCGAATCCACAGGGATTGGGGATAACTTATTTCTTTTAGAGTTCGAAGTATGGGGGTTTTTTGGAGAATATAAAATAACTAATTAACTAACTAATAAAACAACTAATAGAAATAAATAGAAATTAATCAATAACCAATATGACTCTAGTCAAAGGTACAACTTTTCAGACACGGTCCATGTAACTGATCATCGACGCAAAGATAATTCAATTACTCATTAATAGATTGGTTATAGTTGCCATACACGCGATGAACAACCAGCCTTTCCTTAATTCTCGATAGTTAAGGTACGACCGTTAACTATTTTTCTAACCAAGAAATAACTTAGGTACGACCATAGGATTTAATTACTTGACTGCATTAATAATTAGAAAAACCCAACCCTAACCAACAAACATGCTACGAGAGTTTGTTTAAGTTAGATCATACGTTTCCCTAACATGAAACCAATCACGCTAGTCGCCACTGGTATTAATCAATTGAACAATTACGGATTCAATCAATTAATTTGGCATTAGATCATTAGGTTAATTCAAATATCGGGCCCTTGACATTCAAATAACATAACAAGCATAAGCAATTAAATCAGAAAACGTACAAATACCAATGAATAAAAGAAATAAATAATATTAATTCGATCTCACAGATATTTGGAACCGCGCCTTCAAATTGACCTTCGACTAGAAAATAAGAATTTAGTTCTTCATTGTTCAGAAAGTTCTCAACGTGATACTATCCCCTCCGGACCCAGACATGCGGCTCATTAGCCTCCAATGTATATAACTACGTGACTAGTCTCCTAACCGAATAAGAAGAGAAAAAGAATAAGGCAACCACCCATTGTTCCTAATCTAAACAATTGCCTAACTTCTCTCGGTGGTCCCCACAAATTAGTAACAAGGCTGCCGAATTACTCCTTGTTTTAAGCCTCTGTACGTTTCTTTCTTCTTAAAAGCCCAACATGACTAATGCTTCATACTCCGTGGTCCCCGCCGAATTGAGTGAAAGGTTACCAGAAGTCAAACTCTGCCCAATTCCCTTATTGTTTCCTATTGACCTTCGTACTCCAATCTCCCAATCAGCAAAGGACATGCAATCCCTTTGTAGCACCATGTGGGCCCGGTTGTTTGAAGTCTCCATTGTCTCCCGAAAATCCCTCCTATTTTGTGCTTTTCTGTTCCACTCCCTAAAATTGAGTCCAATACCAAATATAAGTAAATATTAATAATTAAAACAATATTTGGTAAGGATAAAAGGGGAAATTAACAA
This sequence comes from Coffea arabica, assembly GCF_036785885.1. Classification (NCBI taxonomy): domain Eukaryota; kingdom Viridiplantae; phylum Streptophyta; class Magnoliopsida; order Gentianales; family Rubiaceae; genus Coffea; species Coffea arabica. The sequence continues at coordinate 52,261,954 of NC_092331.1, read as the reverse complement.
TAAAATAACCAACAATTAACACCCTATCAGCCAATTTCTTCTTGTAGCTCGAGTGGGTTCAAATGATCCAAAAAAAAAAAAAAGGATTAACCTAAAAGCTACTTTTAGGGACAACAATTTGCCCATAGTCAATTGAGTAAGTTAAAGAATACTAAAAGGTTTCTTTACACATTGGACGCAATTGATACATTGTTAAAAATGGATCAAAAGCTCTTGCATTTAGGGGTTCGATGAAGGGACAATTGCACCAATCGTCCCTTACATATCACTTATGTAAAAATTTAGTATCTCAGAATGAAAAGGAGCAAATTTAGTCCCTAACAAATAAAAATAATTACCTTTGGTCCCTTTTCACTTTTTTGAGCGAATTTTAGCTGGAATAAGTCATGCCCATATCACATGCCCAATTTTCAAAGGGTCCAAAGGTGATGGTTTTTTATTTTTATTTATTTATTTTTCTAAGTGGGAGGTTTTAAAAACAGAATCTTCTATTTATAATCCCTCTCACCTTATTATCCAATTCAATCCTCCCTGTGATTAGAGGTGTCAAAATGGGTGATTTTGGCGGATTTGGATTGGGTAAAATGGGTAATGGGGTAAGTGAGTCAAAAAAAGAATTGGGTAACCCAATTACCCATTTATAACCAATTTATTTTAACTTTTTGTAAACTCATTTAAATTCATTTTTGCAAATTAAGTTATCAATTTATACCGCTCTTTGTACCCATCATTAGTTTTAAATATTTACATATAATGCTCAATAAGCCCAATTACCAATTTTTTTCCATTTATACTCTATGTCGCAAAATTACATATTATTTAATAATTGAATAATAAGAATATAAAAATTTGAACTAAGTACTATAAAAGTTAATATAAAAACTTAATCCAAAAATTTTGAACCCCTAACATTTTTTTCATATACAAATTTAAAATTTCATTTTAGAAAGATAAGAAAAGAGGCTAAAACTTATCATAAATTGGTAATGCTGAAAAATGAGTAAGTTAACAAATTAAGAGAAAATAAAATAATAAGATAAAACCAACAAATAATAATAATAATGAAACAAAAGTAGTTAACATCATGACAAAATAAAAAATCTTAAAAAAAATGGATGGAGAAAGAGAAGAGACTTGGGGGAAGAGAATTTTAAATGGGTTAATTGAGTTTGATGGATTACCCAATAATATCCATTTAATAAATGGGTATTATTGGGTAACCTATTCAATGGATATTATTGGGTAACCCATTTATACCCATATACAAAAATTTAAGATACCCAAACCCATCTATTCATGAGCGGATATGGGTAAATTTAGTTAAGTGGGTTGGTTTGCCACCTATACCTGTGATGGTTCCTTAGTTAAGGGTGAGCCCTATATCAATTTATCGGATTTAGAAAGGATGCAACAAAAATTCCTAAGACAGAGGAGGATAAATGCTCAATGAATCATACTTTCGCAACAAATTCAAGAAATGTAGACCGGTTATAGTTTTTTGATGAAGAATTAAGATAATAAATTATGAACAAATGCTAGATTTCACTATTCAAATTATATGCCTTCATTCAATTAATCTCTGTTCATTGCAACTTATGCATTACTTCAGTAAATTATACCAAATAATACTTCACCAACAATTTATTCTGTCCATTCAACAGCAAAGAGCCCTGAAGAAATACATAATTAATTTTTGGACCTTAAAAAATTCTGTATCATTCTGGCACTTGTAGAATGCCACAAGAAAGCCAAATTGCAATAGTGGAGTCAATGACTTTAGCAGCCCACAATGTTTCATTAACAGAAAACCAACAGAAAGATCTACACCATAGTAAGGTTGGAAGGAAAAAGCTTCGTCTTGTTCTCTTCTCCGCCGCCCCCTCCCCCGCCGGGGGATAGGCCTAAAATCTCACATAAGTAATTGACTTTTTGTTATGGAGAAGATTAATAATTTTTTACCATAGACAGTCATCTGTCCACAAAAATATTTGCCTCTAGTAAACTATGAGATTTTTTATTCAATTCTCAAGCTCTTCCACATCCATTCCTCCTTAATTGGGTTGGCGTCTCTTTTGCTCCTTCTTCTTCTTCTTTTTTAAAGTCTCCACATAATTTCTCGTAGTTTAGCCAACTAAAGGTTGGATGGCATGGGGGAAGTTTTCTTTTCACTTTTGAGTACTTTTAAGAATCTATCTTCGGTTCTCCATTTTATTTCATAATGAAGATTTTATGATCTTCAAAACCATGGTTACACCAAACCTTTTTTTTAAACTTCAAATTCATAATGGAGAAAATCCTTTGAATTTTTTCCCACAGTGTTTTTTTTGGGGAGGGGCTAGCATCAGGATACATCTGGCTGTTGTCAATATATTGTTTCTTCAATTAGCTAGCATAGGGACTATTGTTTCAACTTATTTATATGCAGAGGTTTTGTTTGTCCACATATCAATGTGCATCTCTCTTAATTCAAAATATAAAAATGCAAAATTCTTCAAAATGTTAGCCATGCCTAAGATGAACTTTCATAAGAAATTTCAACTGCAACAAAAAAAAACTATATTAAAATATTTGATCATTTGCTCCACAATTTTTTAACTCAGTGGTAGTCCTCCTGCGGGACTAATTTCTCCTATACTTCTTTGATCTGATGAAATTAAAGTTTCAGCTTCGAATCATTGTTTTGTATCGATTCCAAGAAGCATAGGACGGTTTGAGAGATAATCATGTTGTTTAATCTGCAACTACTTTTCAAATTCCATACTGCTAAGGTTACACTGTTGGTTTCTTGGATGATGAAGTTGTAGGAGAGAGCGATGTTGTCTAAAATCGTATAGCTGCAGCGTAAATCATATCCCAATTGGCAATGGCTGCATATGGATCATGGGTTTTCAAATAATGGTATTTCTTCTCAACCCTATATTTAGCTTCTCTAAAGTTAAAATCAAATACTTCATCCATATATACAATTATAAGAGTAATGTTTGACCAAAAAAAAAAAATTGTAGTCATGAAACGGTACGTAAAATCTTTATGGCTTTGTTTGTTTTAGTGATTGCAAATGCATAGTTATGTAAATGAATTTTCTTAAATAGTCAAAATATATTATCATCGGTGTCTATTTGTTAGAAAATCTAAAACTAACTAAGCATGGTGAAGTAAATTTATAACAATGTGTTGTTGATGAAAGGACCTATCCGTGTTTCAAGAAACTTCCATACTGAATAAATTGAAGATAAAAAAATTTAAGGACTAAAAAGTAGAAACGAGAAGTTGTGAGAGTAAATATCATATTCAGTAAAAGTTCAAGGGCTTCAAGGGTACCTCGTGCAAAGTACTTGGCGCTGCCCACCACCAAAATGTAGAAATTAAGCATAAGATGCAACGGCAAATCATACAAGTTACTCAGAAAAATTATGGATCTTTTGTGGTACTTCCTTTACCTCTTCTTGTTCTACATTCTATTTTGTTGCCGTAAGTCCTTTATAAATATTCCATTCTAACTCAACTTTTTTCTAAAGTTCCCATGAATATTGACAAGATAAAAAACAAAATACAATAGATAAAAATGTAAAATATAACAAATTTATGTAACCAGTTTTGTTGTATTTTTATTTTTCTATATATATATATATGGTGTATTTGAGTTTTTAACCTTATTCAAACTCAAAGGAAAAAAAGAATTAAAATAGGATATTTCTGAATAACACATGACAACATTCAAAAGATTGGACAAGGAGTGGCATAGAATAGAAGATCCATGAATTGTAATAACTTATACAAAGATAAGTAATTTTACTGAACTTTTGGATCTGGGCTTAAAAAAAAAAAGAACTTTTTGAGCTTAATCTCTGTATACTTAATGTAAACTGACTTATAACAAGTTTACTACAAAGAAAATTGTACATAGTGAGGGACTGAATAGACTCAATTAGGGACGTGCAGACTGATGAAATCCAATTGTCCACTTAAGGGAGCAAATTACAACATAATTTCCTTAAAGAATAATTTAATATTTCTAAGACCAGTCATACCCATCTTCATATGACAAATGAACACAAACCCTAGCTTCTTGATAAACTTTTCCTGGTCGACAAAAGTATCCCTTTTGTGGGGCACAATGAACATCCTCCGAGCATATGCATAATCCTTCTAAGGCACAATTTTCCTTCACTATACTAATCCCATCTTTCACTTCAAGAATTTGGTCTGTCCATTCATTGGAAAACAACCCTAAAGGATCATACAACATTTTTACTTTCAAAAACTCACTAGCACTCTTATACTTCTTGATTGCCCCGATAAAAGCCATATTTTTGTTTTTCCCCCAATGTGGCAACCCTCCATATTTAAATAATGCTAGTTGCTCTATCTCTTCAAGGATGTCTTGATAGATTCTTGGGGACATTGGATCCTTACTTCTATAGTAAATCATGTCGAATTCTACAACATCTTCATCTTTACCCAAGTAAGCAGTTGAAGCAGTGACATATCTCATGAGGATACCAATATAGAGGTCTAGGCCACAGAAAGCCTCAGGTTGCAAAGCAACAAGTTTCTTCACATCTTCAATGAAGTCCTTAGTCTTGGACAAGCTGATGCTGATTGCAGTATAGAAGAAGTATAAGCCCTTAATTCTAGGGTCCCAAGGGCATGATGTTGCCAATGCATCTTCTAGGCTGTCTAGGCATGTACCAGATGATTGAAGCTGGTTGTTATAGCCTACCACAGGGTAGCCATTGAAAGCCATACCTGTATCAAGACCAGTCTTGGTTTATGTTGTTCTCATATCTTTCTATAATCCCTATCTTTGGCTCTTGATTTTATTCTCTTGGTATAGTCAATTTTTCTTAGCTAAATTTTAGTCCTTAATTTAACGGCAAGCTATAATTTGGTGCATCATGTTTATACTAGGTATTACATTTTCTAAAATGTGGACGATAATGATCATATAGTTTGATAATGTTCCAATAATATTCAATCTAAAAAGTTACTTGCTTTGGAATATTTTGTACAAACAATCTTTAAGGCGTTTGTTGAATTACAGGATAATACATTTGCAGTTGACCCACACACCCAGGCAAACAAATTATTTCGTATATAAAGTTAGATGACTTGACCGTCCTTTATCGTTTATTGGCTATATATTCTACCATGTCAAATACTACTACTATTTTGCTGAAAATTTAGAAAAACAAAAAGCAAACATTACTCTTTTACTGGTATACATGGATAAAGCGTCTGCAATAAATTTTCTTTTGTTATTTGAGGGGTTGGAGGAATTATGTGACTTGAATGGAATAAAAGCTAAAGATAGGATTGAGAGGAAATACCATCATTAGTCAACCCATATGCTGCCACTGCCAGTTGGGATAGAGTTTGTGCTGCTGTTGCACATTTCCCTACAACATCACTTGTGGACTCTTGACTCTCTCCTATTCAACAACAAAGAAACCAACAATTAATAATATGGTCTTAAAATCAGATTATTATTGCTGATTAAACAATAATGTTAGTTATCTCAGACCGCAGTAAAAAGTTTACAAAATAATGTTAATAATGCTAATAAGAATATGCTTACCATTTCTAGTCAATCCATATGCAGCCATCTCCATTGGGGATGTGCAAACTGACCCAGTTACGCATTCCCTACCAACACTTGTACCCCTGGATTCTTGACTTTCCTCTGTTAATATAACAAAAAGAAAGCAATAACAGATCCATTGTAGTTTACATTAATTGAAAAATAAAATAGGTTTCACATGGTCTAGTCAAATGATTAATCTTAAAACCAACCTAAGCTTCTTGCCATGGCAAGATATTGTGAAGGGACAGACCGAAAAGCCGCAATATCATAAACACCATTTCCAGGAGTGCCTGAGGAGACTCTATCATCAATACGATAGACAACCTTGCTTTGACTTGGGTACCACGTTAAATCTGCAAATTCGTGTTGTCTGCCGAAGGTGGACACTTGATCTGCTAAGTCTGAATCATTTTTCTCTAGAAGGGTGATAGACCTCTTAAACATTGGTTGCAGTTGAAGAGTCACCTGCCATGTTATATCTTTTTGTTAGTCTTGTACTCTTATCGCTTGGATCAAAGGTTACTCTTATCGCTTGGATCAAAGGTCATTCTGTTCCTTTCCTTAAAAAAAAAAAAAAATGGGGCAAATGAAGAATATGGATCTGAAATATGCATTGGAGTATATGATCAACTTCATAAGGTACCTGGGAAATCACTCCAAGAACACCAAGGGATACTCTAGCAGCATCAAGCTCAGGGTCACCGTTTTGCAGCGTTCGAACTTTTGCATAACCTTCATCAGGGCCTGCAGGTGTTACAATCCGAATTTGAATCACAAAATCATGAACTGCACTACCCGATTCACCCCACAGTGAGCTTCCATGGGCACCCGTGCCCAAAATTCCACCGACAGTTACACCCCACCAATATGGGACATAAGGTATAGCTAATCCAGCCATGGCACTTTCATTGATCAGCTGCCTTAGTAACATTCCAGGCTCAACTGTTATGGTCATCGCTGATTTGTCGATATTCAGGGTCCGGTTGAGGTCCTTGGTGCTAATAATCAGGCCATTTTCTCCCTCAGGGCATATAAGTTTAGGTATACTGTGTGATGTTGAGGTTGCTACTTTCATTTTTCTCCGCAGAAAAGTTGCATTTGCTACAATCGAAATCAGCTCTTCTTCTGTTGTTGGATAAACAACTTCGGCTGCATGACATATGCTTCGATCTGGGAATGTAGCGTAAGAATTTGTGATGGTGCAATTTGTGTTGCCGGATGAACATCTTATGTGATCTTCTGGAGGAGTACTTCTGACCAAAAGAATTGTGAAGCTAATAATGATCATATATGCTAAGAGGATTTGCCATTGAATTTGCTTATGAAAGTGCATGGCTGAAATTTTGAAGAACTCTGCAAATATTCTTGACCTGTGACAGAGTTGGATTGATATGTGGAGAAACTTAGAAACGTAACCTTTGTAGATAAACAAAATTGACAACAACCAGAGCACCCGTTGACGAACATGTCTAGTTTGGCCATGAAAGTCAAAATCCTTTTCAATTATTGTTTTGCATCCTTGTCATTGGTTTCACCCAATATAAAATATCAATGATTGAATTAGAGATCTTAATTTAAATATTATATCTTCTTCCTGCTTTTAAGGTCCCACCCCCTCTCTCATGATTCCATCAGCCCTTCATAAGTTTTATCGTGGTCAACTTAACTATTGATCATTGGCCAATAAATAAACTCCAAATATATAATCATTTACTTTGTTTACTAATTCATGTTGTACTCTGGCCGCCTAGACCATTCACTAGCTGGTCTACGTATAGATATATATATATTAGACTGTAAAAATATCCTCCTCCACCCTGCCCTGCTAAACGATCAGGTTAACCAATCAGCATGACAACTTTGACTGGAAAACTACGAATCAGGTTAACCCATCAGCATGACAACTTTGACTGAAAAACTGCTTTCTAGTAAAAAATTTTGCCCTTTTTGTTCACTTTATTCTTGTGATATTGTTTTGATATTTTCCCTCGAACTTCTCATTTTATCCTTGTGTTGTCAAAAGAATTTAAAAAAACATCAATGTTCTTAAGTTGTGATGTTAAAGTGAAAACCAAAATATCAATGTTCTAAAATCGCTTTTTATAGATGAACCCGGATAAAGTTATCTTTTCCCTCCCAAATGTACATGAACCAAAAAATAAAAGAAAAAAAATCCTCAATTGGGTTTGAAGTCACTGCTCATTGGGGGATGGCAGCAATTGACTTTAGATTATTTGCAGCTCAACCACCAACTAAAGATTTGGAATATTTTCTGGAGTTCCAGGCCCATGAATTTTCGGCTCCATTTCACCATAATGAGTCGATTGGCCCAACCTGAACAAGGCTCTACATAATCCTCCTCTACATTCAACTCCACGGGCCCTAAATTCTATGTCAAAACTATTAAGGTAATGATTTCGTCCTTCTCTTTTATTAATTACTATCGATAAATAAATAAAATGACAACTCATGTGAATGTTGGATAAAGGGCCTCACAAGAAGCAAATTTTGTCTAGTTCGTGTAGTTATTAGGATCACTAGGTGAGGCACACTTATGTACACGTGTATTTTAGGAAAAAGTAAATAATGAAAAAGATATAGAATAACAAACTAGTTAGAGTAAAAGAATTAATTATAGAATAATGGGATTTTTTTTTAATTGAAGTTAGCAGGAAGACTTGGATATGTATAGTAGTGCTGGATAAGTACAGAACTTAGAAGTAGCAATTATGTCAACATGGACGGTTTGGTGTATGCGATGGCAATATAATACTTCGTCATGTAAGGACAAAATTGAAATAACAAATAATGACAAATTTTTTTAACACAAATTATAACTATTTGGCAAAAAAAAAAAATCTTGAAAATACTTGCAAAACCTCTAATATTAAATTGCACATAATTAGTAACATAATTTAAGAGTAATTACATTTATCAAACAATTTTACAATCTCTAGTTGCTAGAGGGGGGGATGAATTGGATGGTAAGAGGGAACGGAGTACAAATAAGAGGTCCTGGGTTCAAGGCTTTCTATTTACATTAAAATAAAAAAATACAATAAAAATAAAATAAAGTAAGAAAATCTTTAGTTGGTATGTTTGATCAAACAATGTTACAATGGCGCAATAGCGTAGTTTGTTTACGATTGGGAAGTTTTAAAGAAGTTGACGGTTGGTTTTTTTCTTCTTTGCTTTTGCAGATAGAAAACCGTATTTTAGGAAAATCAAAGCAATTGAGAATTGTTCACAGTAAATTTTGAGGTAAATAGGGTCTTAAACTTAGCAATTCAGCTGTTTAATTTTTATACAAGATATTGGGCAACTCCTTTTTTCTTTTAAATGCGTTTATGAGCATCAAAGGCAAGTGGGTTGAAGATGGCATTGAAATTGTGAAGACAATTTTGGTTAAAGAATGGGAGTCAAATTATGTTCTACTGAATTGTGAAATTTGAGAAATGAAAACAAATAAAATGAATTCAAGATTGACAAATCGATAATCCAAAATATAAGAACTATTTTTCTGGAAATCATTTTGCTTACCTTACTATTTTCCATTATTAACCAAACCATCAAGAATTCAGCATTTCTAAGGAATTTACTCACCGAACAAAAAGCTTCGATACAGAAGCAGTAATTGCAAAGCCAACAGCGATATCATCTTATTATAAATTGCATGTGTTTTAATTATTCTGCATAATTTTGTTTAGTTTATGGAAGTCTCTTGTCAGGCAAACCAAAATAATAAATTTTTTTAGGCAAACTATTATAACTTTAATTGACATACAATTCATAGCAAATAAAAGGAGGTCTAATTTTCATATTACATCCGCAGAAGAAATACAGTGAAACTACTTCTCAAATCACCTTGAAGAGATTGCTCATTCTGAGAGCCAAACAACAGCAGCTGCAAGCACTCGAATGATTGTGGGCCTATCAGATTGGAAGATAACAAAGTACTAATATTAGTAAAGTGCCAATTTCTTTTATAGCCAACCAAAAAAAAGAGATATATATGAAAAGTCAACATATTTATCAGCGTTACATGAATATAAAAATTTATTCATCTAGAATAATCACTGGTTCAATCTAGAATAAAAATTTATTCCGTTCAAATAAACAATCTAAATTGTTCGACATTGAATATTTATTTCGTTCAAATGCTAACAGTAAAATAATTATCTTTATAATCGGTCATAAATAAAAAAAATCAATGAGATTCTTATAATATCGATTTTAATGAAACATAAGAAAATGTAATGTAAGTATGAATAATATAAGAGAATTATTAGATTTCAAACTTTTGAGAGAGTTGAAACAATTGCTAGTAGAAAGAGAGAAAGGTTTTTGGATCAAAATTTTCAAAAGGTAAGGAAAGGAAATATTGGGTTTCCAATCACACAATAGTTCATTGGGGAAAAAATTCCTTCGAAAGCTATTGATTTGATGTTAGAATCTGCTACTTTACGTTACAATTGCTACGTTATTCTTTGTTTGGAAGAAAAAAAAACTTATTAAGCTCTATCATTTTCTTATTGGATAGAATTGGGCAAGTTGGGGTGCTTAACACAAATATTTAGAAATATTTGAAAAAACAAATTACAAATCACAATAATTTTGCAAATTATCAATGTTAAGTTCTAATTAGTTCTAAAAAGAATAAGTTAGATGAAGGAATGTCTACAAAAATGTGAAATTTTCAAAGAGCAATTTATCAAAGACAGCATGCTACGGATTAGTGTGTGGTATGAAAAACAGAGTATAAGTGCTTTTATAGGAACTTACTCAACGGAACTTCCTCCTCAGGCGAGTAGTCTTTACCCAGATTTTGTCACAGGCACTTTCTACAAACTTGAAGTATGCATAGCGCCATGACTTCTTGAAGAGAAGGATTCCCAGAACTCCCAAGAGCCCGACAGCAAAACCCGGTCCTATTCCAGCATAAAACCAAGACCAATCAGATTCGCTGTGGCCTTCATCATCATCAATAGGCCCATTTTTGGTAGGCAATTTGTGTTCCCAGCAGCTGTTTGGGAGCGGTTTGCCACAGAGTCCACTGTTTCCTTCATAGATGGATGGATCGGTCAAGGTCTGAAGCTGATTTCCTGATGGTATTGGCCCTGAAAGTTTATTGTGTGACAAATTCAGAGAGTTCAATGAGTACAAATCAGATAAGCTTTCGGGGATTGCACCGAAGAGTGCATTCATTGATAGATCGAGTGTTTCAATTCGCTTCAAGTTGCCAATCTTATCAGGGATCTTTCCAGTCAAATAATTTTGTGAAAGATTCAAAAATTGCAATTGAACCAGCTCCATTATCTCATCCGGGATCTCGCCAACTAAATTATTTGCTGAGAGGCTTAAGGATTCAACAAACCGAAGGCTACTTAGGTAATACTCAAGTTCTCTTCCTCCCTTAATGTCTTCAAGCCTTTCTTGTGAATCAACGCGGCCATGTCCATGTAGCCCTGATACCATGGCACTAATGTTGTTAAAGCAGTGAGGAATAAATCCACTCAAGTTATTATGTGCTAAATTTTCTTCCCTTTCCCCAATCCAAGCTGGTATAATATCCGTCAGTCCATTGTCACCGATATCAAGAGCTGTCAAATTTCTCAGATGCTGCATTGAGGCAGGGAGCTTTCCAACGAATTTATTTCCATTCAAATGCAGAGAAAGAAGTCGCCACAAGTTACCCAGTGAACTCGGAATTTGACCGGATAGATTGTTGTTTGCCAAGTTTAGGCCCATCAGGAATTGCAAGTTTCCTAGACACAGAGGAACTCTTCCGGATAGAAGATTGTTGGATAGATCCAATTCTGATAAATTTTCCAACTTGCACAAGCCTTCCGGGATGGTACCTATGAAACGGTTATCATTTAGTAAGAGAGTATGTACAACCGAAGTTTGACCAACTTCAAGCTGCGGAATATGTCCAGTAAGAAAATTGTGTGAAAGATCTAAAACTGAAATATCCAACGGAAACGATTTGAGAGATCCGTCCAATTTGTTGGAGCTTAGAGATATATCTCGATAACGATAACGACTTGGTCTATGCTTCAATTGTTTGAATTCCAAAGGATTTCCAGTTAGGCTGTTGCTGGAGAGATCTAATGACGTAATATTATGACAAAGCACTCGAAACCAGCTGGGTATGGCATCTGAAATGCTCGCGTTCCGCATGTCTAACACCCAAACCTCCTTCTGCGTCCGAAGCCAAGCTGGGAACCTGGGTCCCACAATGATGGATCCCATCCAAATTTCATGGAGTTGAAAAGGAGGAACCCACGAGGAGCTCACGTTCAGAGCGAGTGAGTTTCCAGTTAGGTCCAGTGACTTCAGCTCTCCGAGTTTTGCAAAATGGTCTTCAGATAGGACCCCAGCTAATGAATTGTCACCAACGTCAAAATCTTGTAGCTTCGTCAGCTGCCAAAGATCGGTCGGTATGGTACCATTTAATTTATTAAAGTGCAATAATAGGATTGTTAATTTTGAAAGCTGGCCTATTTCACTTGGTATTGACCCTTGCAAATCATTACTACTCAGATCCAAATAAGTAAGATTTATAAGTTGGCCTATTTCACTTGGTATTGACCCTTGCACATTATTAAAACTCAGATCCAAATAAGTAAGACTGCTTGCATTACAAAGTGATTTCAACATTGAAGCATCAAAGCGGTTTGAAGATAGATCTAGATGAACTAGAGAGGTCATTTGATCAAACAGACCATGAATTGGATCAGAAAGATTATTATGACCAAGACGAAAATCATGGAGGCCAGTAAGATTATGGAGCCAAGGAGGGGCCGTGTAGTTGCTGAAATTATTTCCACTGAGATCAAGGAAAGCAAGAGATGTGAAATTGACATGTGAAAGATGAGGATGGATGAAAAGACCACAACTATCCAAGTCTAGCATTGTTAGTGAAGGTAGCATGTTAATGGACTGTAACCCATCTCGAGCGGCTGTAAGGTTCACATTGGACAGGACTAGGCCTTCTAGAGAAGAGAGCCCAGCAACCCATCCGAGATCCTTAGTCCTCAACCAATTCCACCTAAGATCCAAATACCGTAAATGTGAGAGGTTTCCTAAATGGTAGGGAATTTCACCATCAAATCCAGCATTTGAGAGATTGAGGTATCTCAAGTTTTTCAACAATCCAAGGAATGCGGGAACTTGGAATGTTGAAAAATTATTCACACTCAAATCCAAGTATTGCAAATCGGTCAAATTGACCAAAGATGGAGTTAATTGGCCTCCCAAGCAATTTGTGCAGTGATAATCCTCATCAGAATAGAGTGGCACCATATTGCGAAGATCAAGTTTCAAAACACTGCCGGTGATTTTGTGGCAACCAACTCCTTCCCATGAACAACAAGCTTCTCCAATCCAAGAAGATAGACGATTTGATTCATCTATCAACCCATGCTTGAATAAAAGAAGAGCTTGTCGTTCATTCTCAATACACGAGACATTCGCATAATTATGAGCTTGTTTGCTGCTTCCAAAAGTGAATTGGCTGGTTACAGGAATAGAACTGAATAAGAAGAGTAGTAGTAAAGATGAAGAAGCACAAAGAAGATGATGCTCCATTGGATTTCTTTGCTATTATTGGTTTATTTGATATGGGAAGTTCAGATGGCCAGGTGGCCTTATTTATACACTTACAAAAAGCATCACTTCAATGTTCTGTGTTTGTAGGAAGTAGGATGGAACCATACAAAGCTGATAATGGTTTGCAATCTATACGATAAGGAACTTAACCATTTTCTTTTATGACAATTACAACTATACAGACATGGGGGACAGAATTAGTTTTTTTGGGAAGAATTGATAGTTATATTAGTCACAACTCTACGCATGACTAAATGGCAATTATTCCTTAAACAAACAAGTTCATAGCTTCGTTTATATGTTACATGATTGTAATCACACCTTTCTCAGTTTGTGTCCATTTTAATTAGATGATTAGGAATGTTTACAAATGGAAAAAAGCAAAAATACTATATTTTTTTAATATCTGAATTCTGACATCTGCAACACGTATAAGCAGGTCCCCAAAAAAATTTACTGAAAAGATGAGGGTTGCACACTTTATTTCATTATAATATTCGCCTAATAAAAATGCATTTGTCCCCTCAAACAAAATGGTAAATCATTATGCTAGCTGCATGGTATAACTCCAATGTATTAGCACAAGTGACACGCAGTCAAATCCCAAAAAAAAAAAAAAAAGGAATTTTTTGTTGGACAAAATCACCTCATTTTATTGATTATCAGAAAACTCTGTTCTGTGCTATTTAGAATATCTAACAAATGATTAATATCTAACTTTGTGAAAGTTTTTATTCCTACTATTGTTCAGTTCTTATTAAACTTCGAGTAAGCATCTGATCTAATCGAATTTGGCTGATGAAAAGAAAAGTAATTGGCTGGAAATATTAGTGGAATAGTACTATAGAAATGCTCCGCAGGAATAGTACTATAGTAATTAGCGTAGAAAATGCACTGACCCCCTAAACGATGCAACCCTGCTTAGACAGATATCCATCATTATCTAAAATTACCAGTTGATACACGAAATAATGCAAAATCTTGTACCAAAATATGTAGATAATATGACAATAATATGTACTTGAATATTTATCAAAAAAGTTTTGTATAGATTTTGAATATTTTTTTATGTACTTGTTCATTATCAAAATTTGATCTTTCAAAAGTTTATAATGTCGAATAAGAGGTTTGAGCATTCAAAAAGTATTTATACCTAAAGTGAATTATATATAGTGCGACAAACAGTTTAATTGGATGACCTCTGATAGTTTCTCTTGAAGGACATGTTCTTTCTCCAAGGAAGACATTCTTTGACATTCATGTGGCATTATAAATCATAAGTAAAACATTTTAGTTGCTTTTAAATTATAAAGAAGATGAAGCTAAAAAAAAAAAAAAGAATAGACCAACAACCAAGAAAAACAAAGAAAAATTCCTAAATGCATAGCCTTCAAGATCAAGACGTCCACATATAGCGTTTCAAAGGGGTTGGAATAGTAGGTTTGGTGGTCCAATACTTTCACTTATTGTAGGGGCCTCAACCAACTTGCTATTTTTGTACAGAACTTGCTACTTTTTCAAACAAAATTTATGACTTTGCTAATAAATTTTAACATTTTTTCATGTACAATATACCAGTAAAGATCTAAATAATGATAAAATTGATTACTACTGCCAAATGAGAATTGGCTGGAGACTTGAATAAGAATTGAATAAGAACAGTAGCAGTAAACACGAATATAAATACCAAGAAGATGCACCATTGGATGTTTTTTGGTACCGGATATTTGATAAAGCTAGCTCAGATGGGTGAGTCATTTAAATGCTAGTAGAAATTGCTGATAAAGACGACTACATAAAAGTCTTCATGGAAAGTTGATAGCTTGCTCTCTAGAGTGATGTATATATTTCGTTTTTCATCACAATTATCAGTATGAACCAGTCCATCGATGACTTAGAACAGGAATCGTTGTCAGGTTAACCGTCTTGAACGATTTTTGTTAATATATTAAATAACAAGTTAGGTAGTCAATGAAGGTCCCCAGTTGGTTTTCTAGATTTGCATAATATCATCCGTTCCTCAATCAAAGTACACCTTTGGGATTCTAGATAAAGAAAAAGCAAAACAAGTGTGCTTACTTTTATGGCTTTGGAAAAAAAAAAAATCCTTGGAGACATATTCTAGATTCAATTAATGGAAATGTTCATTCCCTATCAGTTGGTTGATTTACTGATTTACGCTACCACAGAATTTCCACCCTCTTTTTTGCAATTTAAATTAATACAAAATGTTTGATAGACAATCACCAAACCAATTGAAAATTTGTCAAATGGGAATAATAAATATTTTGGCGTTTGAACCATTTTCATCTTTAAAGTTTCCTTGAAGACATGTTTAGACCTAACAGATTCAAATTTTTATCAATTCTATATAATTGACGACAAATCAAATAATTTGGATACCAAAAAAAAAAAAGAGCTTGGCAAATAATGAATTAAGTTTTTGTACACTATTAGTGTAAATATTTTTTACACTAGCAGTTGTAGATGTATGCTACTTTTGAAAAAACTGAATTTCAAATTTAAAATTAAATTCTGTAGCATATATCCAATATAACTTATGCATACACAGGCCGTGCATAAAAAAATTACAACTTATGTAAAGTATCTTTATTCGCCCATCTCATATTTTTTCTCATTTAGTCCTTTTCCTTTTTCTCGAACACAAAGTAATTTTTATTAATAATTTTAGTTTCTTCCACCATCAAATCCAGCAGCGCTAAAGGGTGTGACCAAAATTTCAACTGGTCTCTTGAAAAAAAAAAGCGCGATCTTTACTTTCTTCCCATTTGTTTTCATTTTTAAATATGTCTCTCATCATCATCATCATCATCATCATCATCATCATCATCATCATCATCATCATCATCATCATTTGTTTTCACGTTCTTCAACAATTCCTTCCACTACGGATTGGGTTACCAAATTAAATTTCATCATAATGGTTTCGATGCCTCTGGCCTTATACCCTCCTTCTCCTTATTCATATTAATTCTTGGGCTTGGATAATTGAAGAATTACAACCAATAATGTGCATCAATAAATTTATTTATTTATGTAAATGCAAGATTTTGGTTTAGTGGATTATAATTTATAGCTTTTTTGTTTCCCTGGTCAGTCATGCAAGTGAATTTTTTTTTGGGTGCAAGTAAATGATTAAGTATTTTTTTATTAGAAAGTTTTATTTATTTTTAAGAAAATTTTGACAGAGTTTTCTGGTCCTGAGTCGTGACTCAGCATCCGAAATTCTGACGCCAGAGGAATGTTTATTAAACAAATTTGGTTTTAAGGAAAAAGATTCCCCCTTTGGAGCTTTTCTGAATATTGTGGTTTAATCCCCGCATGGTTTTAAAATTGATTTCTGATTTATGTTTGCTAGATAAACAAATTTTGATCCTCTCTTTCGAAGTTAAATTAACATGGGAGTTTCCTACAAGAAATCAGCAAATCAATTGAATATTTGTCAAATATTTTAAGCTTTTTTTTCCTTATAAAATTACAAGTAACCCACAATGGTGGGAGTAAACTAAATGATTACAATCCAACAATATAACAAAAATTACATTATTAATAAATACTAATAAAGTTTCTAAATGCATCTGATGCTTCTACAGCTGTTTCTCTTAACGATCACTCACAGTTTTGCTGGAGATAAGTGAATCATTCAAATCTTGAGTGAATATTCTGGTGTTTGAATTCTTCAGAACTCCATAAGGCAGCTACAGTGGTGGTTCCTTAAGGTTTAACCGTTGTGCATTTCTAAGGTAGCTGTTCGAAGCACAGCTCACAAAATACGGGACAAGTATAATATGTGATATTACTCAGTGTTTTAAAAACCAGACCGGAGCCAAGGCCGGTTCCCATTCTTTGCTTTCCAGTGTCGGACAAATGTAGTTATAGTCAGTGTTTTAAAAATTGGATCGGACCAGCCGATTCGACTGGTCGGATCCCGAATCGGCCTTGGCTCTGGTCCAGTTCATGCTTTGGGTTAATTATACTTAAAACCGGATTGAACCGTTGAACCGACGGGTTTTTTGTTTTTTTCTATTAACTTGAAAAAAAAATTTAAAAAATATGTTTTCTTTAACCCTAAAAACTAATTATTAAATGCTATATTCACTCACTTTCTTCTTATTTTTTTGCCTCTTATCAAGTTTGTATTTTTATTTTCTATTTTCTTGACTTCCTCCAAATTCAAAACTTCTTTTTTTCTTAAGTTGCAATATCTAAATATCAAAATTTTTGAGTTTTATTTAACATTATTTTTTTGGTAAATTCAATTAAGATTGAGATGAAATTTATTTGTTTTAACTTATAATTTAAAAAATTTATTTGTAAAAATCCAACTTCTTTGAAAATATTAATTTTTCATCATATAAAGTCTTAAATTAGTCCAATACATGTCTTATTTTGTGCATATATATTTATATAAATTATTTTAAAAAAAATTCATTGAACCAGGGTTGAACCGGTCCGACCAATTGAATCTTGACCCGAACACCTCATCGGTTCAATTAACGGTCTGAGTTTTAAAACGTTGGTTATGGTTCACTTTCCATATGCAAGGCAAATACCAAATTGCGGCCCGTTAGTGTATTTATTCAACTCCTTAAGTCATTTCTTCGTGATGAACTAATTCAAGCTTGTATTTACCTTTGGAATTACATTTTCATTTCTTCTTCTTTTAGTTTTTTTTCCTTTTGGTACATTTTTTTCCCTGTTTAGCTGTTTTTCTTATTTACTAATGCATTCACACAAAATTGAAATACTAATGCATCGGATTGGAATTTAGTCGGATAGGTTCACGTATACATGTGTTGAAAGCTTGCGTTGCTGCTGAGACATTGGGCTCATTGAAGTCCCTAAAATACCCCTTTTGGGTTTCTCGATTAGGAGCATGATGGAAATTATGCAGTGGCGCCGCCTGCTGAGTTCCTTGATTGGAACTGAAATATAAGTTTAAGGATTAAATTGGCTACAAATAATATATAGGGACTAAATCGACAAAAAATAAAAGTTTAGGGACTAAATTGGCCATTTTCCCTAATTAGAGGTACCAAATATATTGAATTTAGATTAAGAGCAGGGTGACAGTCAGAATTCCACAATCAATTAGGCGCCAAAAGTTGTATACATTTTGGATAATTGTGGCACTTGTTGTCTTGATAATAAGACATTACAATAATTCTTATTTAAGCGTTTGTATACACAGAAAGTGTGTAAAACAATGGAGGAAAAGAAAAAGAAAAAAGGAAAGGAAAGGCAACATCAGAAAAGGCCTTAAAACTAAATAAAGTCACTCGTATTTTTCGCCGATGTGGATCCGGACAGGGATCCACTTCCGGCACCGGATCAAACTATCGCCAAATTTCCAAAGTTAGCCAGCTTAACAGATGATGCTGTGTTCTTTATGGAACCAGCGTTAGTTGGCCAAAGAGTTTTTTTGGTCCTATTGACAGCTTTAAGCTTCTCAATCAAACAATGACGCTTTGCGTAACAAAACGGAAAAAGCTAGAATAAGCTAATTTATTATGGTCATACTAATACTTCCTTAGCTTCAATTTTTTTGTCACATTTCGGGAATTTAACTTTTAAAAAATAGTGTTTTGATTGTGATTTTTATACTTTTCTTTCCAATCTTACTCTCCAAAATTCAAAAGTTGAATATGAATGTAATATGCATATTACTCTCCAAAGAAGGGATAATATAGGGAAAAGAGGTTATCCTGCAAAATTGTCAAAACTAATAGGATAGTAGACAAATGATGTTTAAATTTAAAATTTAATAGAATTGTAGGCAAGCATGCTCATAGTTTAAGGATTAAAGTAGGATGAATTTCATATTTTATAGATTAAAGTAGTTTCCAATATTAAAATCTAAGAACTAAAGTGGGATAGATTTCATACTTTAAAAAATAAAGTGTCCAATAATAGTGGATATGGAGTGTTGAAGGATTGTTCATGGATATGAAGAAAAGTGTTGCAATTGAGAACTATCATTTATCCTTTTCTGCAAGTGAGATTGGAAATGGTCAGAATACCTTTTTTTGGTATGATATTTGGCACCCGTTGGAGCGTTTGCATCTCAAATTTTCTGAACATTTGCTGCATAATTTAAGGTTAACCAAGGATTCAAAGGTGGCGGAATTCATTGATTGGGATAGATGGAAGCGGCCCTCTGGGAGAAGATGTTCACAAGAGATCAAGGAACAGTGTTAATCAACTGCTGTCTCCTTGTTACAAAATTTACATAGGGATGATCATGTAAGCTGGACTGAAACCTTTAGGGAAAAATCCACTTTTCGTCCCTAAAATTTGAGTTAGGGACACATTTCGTCTCCAAACTTTTAGACGCACCACATTTAGTATATGAATTAATTATTTTTTGCCACATTTAGTTCAAAAACAGTAAATTGCTTAATTTGGATGGAGAAAGTCATGTGTTTTGCACGTGGCCGTTCAGTAAAAACAATTTTTCAATTAAAATCAATGGCCACGTCAGCCTTCTCCATTCAAATTGAATATTTTACCTTTTTTGAACTAAATGTGGTCCAAAATAATTAATTTATATATTAAATGTGGTGAGTCTAAAAGTTTGGAAACAAAATGTGTCCTTAGCTCAAAGTTTAAGGGTCAAAAGTGGATTTTTCCCGAAACTTTAACTGGTGAGCTTAATATTAAATATGCATTTAAACAGTTTATTGAATCTGGAAACAGGATGCAGTGGTATACATTAGTGTGGGGGAAAGGTTTTATCCCAGGATATGCATTTATTTTGTGGCTGGCGGTCAGACATCGATTAAACACTAAAGCAAGGCAGAGAAATTGGGGAATTGCTGTATCTTCCTTCTACTTGTGTTTTCTGTGATGTAGATGATGAAACACTAGAACATTTGGCTTTTGAATGTGACTTCAGCCGTAGTTTTTGGGGCAAGACTCAAAAGTTGTGCTTATTGTATAGGGAAAATTTGGTACGGCAAGAAGTATATTGGTGGAGCAAGCGTAATACATCTAATTCTTTTTGTCACAAGTTGAGGAGGTTAGCTCTATCAGCGACCCAGCATCATCTTTGGCAGGCAAGGAATCAAATGGTGTTTCAGCAGGTTAGACTATCTAGTGTGCAGGTTGTGACTAGGATGCTATTCGATTGATATTTGTTTCATGGTATAAGATACCGAGGATTCAGGAGAACTGGGATTTAGTTCTTGACCAAAGCCATCTTAGTTAGCTTACTTGTTTCCGCATTGCTTTTCTTTACTTCATTTGAAGAGTGTATGGTACTAGTCTTAATTGATGTAAATAAGAGGAGTTTCCTCCAGTGTAAAACTTCATGTCTTGATCATTGGAAATGTTAGAATTTTGCTCAGAAAAAAAAGGGTATCCAATAATGAAGTTTAAGAACTAAAGTGAAAGTACTCTATACTGTAAGAGTTCAAAGTAAAATTTAGTCATTTATTATTACATAAATTCATATTCCATTAAAAATGCAAGAATCTTATTGTCTACAAGAAATGAGATACATTTTTATGATGATAAACGAGTACAAACCCTTGCATCGATGTAAACTTTTCCTGGTCGACAAAAGTAACCTTTCTGTGGGGCACAATGGCTATCTTGTGAGCATATGCATAATCCTTCTAAAGCACAACCATCCTTCATAATAGTAATCCCATCTTTTATTCCAAGAATTTGGTCTGTCCACTCATTAGAAAACAGCCCTAAAGGATCATACAATTGTTTGACCTTCAAAAATTCGGTAGCATTTTGGTACTTGTTAATTGCCCCAACAAACGCCAAATTCCTATTTTTGCCCCAGTGTGGTAGCCCTCCATATTTAATCACTGCCATTTGCTCTATTTCTTCAAGGATGTCTTCATACAGTCTTGGGGCCATTGGATCCTTGCTTCTATAGTATGTTATATCAAAGTCCAGAGCGTCTTCTTGCTTTCCCAAATAAGCACTTGAAGCTGTAACATATCTTATGAGGAAACCATCGTAAAGATCTACACCACACAACGCTCGAGGCTGCAAAGCAGCCAGCTTTTGCACATCTTGTATGAAATCTTTGACTTTTGATAAGCCAATGCTAAATCCATTTTGGAAATAATATAGACCCTTAACTCTAGGATCCCAAGGGCAGGCAGTTATTAATCCATCCTGTGGGCTATCAAGGCAGGAACCAGATGATTGGAGGCGATTGTTGTACCCTACGACAGGATAGCCCTTAAACATTGAACCTGTAACGCATTAATTAGAAGAGACCTTTGTAAGTTAAGGGAAACAAATATTCTCTTTCCAAACATAATTTTCACTTTTGGAATCTAGCTAGATTGAAGACTAAAAGATCATGCCTTGCTGTTGCATCTTGCATTTCCTTGAAAGTGTAGACATTAATCAAACGTCTCATGTCAGTTTTGACCTAACTTTTTAGAGTTCATAATTGACTAAGTCTTCGCATTCATTCGTGTTGTACACTCTATTTTCTTTATGAGAACATTTGAACGGAGAAACTAGACATTAATCAAATGTCTCATGTCTTGCATCTTGCATTTATTTGAAAGTGTAGACATTAATCAGACGTCTCGTGTCAGTTTTGGCCTAACTTTTTACAGTTTAGTATTGACTAAGTTTTCACATTCATTCGTGTTGTACACTCTATCTTCTTTATAAAAATATTTGTTTGGATAGAGTATTATTTGAAATATTATTTGGAATAATTACTGTAGCACTTTTTGTAATATGATGTATGTGAGATAAAAAGATAGATTAGAAATATAAAAAGGTGGATAGAAAAATATGTTTATGATGCAAGCGAAATATTATTTGAAAAAACATGCTATCCAAACACTAGTTAGCAAACAACTGTGATAATACTTCCATTGTGCTTCAAATGTTTGGATGATGATTTGGGTTAAATTGGTATTTATTAAGCTTTTAAGCTTAAAACATTGATACAAGAAACTGGTCTACCCCAATGCAAAGCAATTATGAATCCGATAAATTAATATGCAAAGTTCTGGGGATAGTCCTGTTTTGATACTTACACAAAATACCACACGAATGAAAAAAAAAAGAAAGAAAGAAAAAGGCCGTGGAGTTATTACTAATTTGATTGTTTATACGATGAAAAACTTTTGTCTTGATCATTGAAAAAAAAAAGAAAACAAAGAACAATTGATTACAAAATTTAAACAGTAGATTTTGGACAAATATATACCGTCGTTTGTCAATCCATATGCAGCGTTTGTCAATATAGATGTGGTTATGCCTCCATTTATGCATTTCCCAACAGCATCACGTATGGATTCTTGAGTCTCCTCTATTCAAAATTAAACCAAGAAAGCCAGAAATAGAACTTCAATTAATACATGCCCATTAAAACTACAAGTATCATTCAGCAAACTTATGTTGACTTAACCTACCTGCTGTTCTTATTAGTGCTAGAAAGAGTGAAGGTGTAGATCGAAATCCCATAAAATCATAAAGACCATTTCCGGTGGTGTTGGAGGGGACTCGATCATCAATCCGATAAACTACCTTGTGTTGGCTTGGGTACCATGTGAAATCTGCAAACTCATGCTGTCTGCCGAAGGTGGAGGCTTGATCTCCGAAGTCTGAATCATTTTTCTGAACATATGTGATTGATCTCTTGAATAACGGTTGCAGTTGTAGAGTCACCTGAATAACGGTTTTTTCTTTCTTTTTTTCGTTACATTTCTTCCGTAAAAAAAATATAGGTCAGAAAAGAATTAATAAAGCATAAAGTTTCACTTTTCTTCTAGAACTTTTTCGAGTACGTAGTCCATAAAATGGCAATCTCTCTCTCTCTCTCTCCACCCTTTTTCTGTGTTTTAGTACAAGAAAAAAATTTAAGTCTTGCAGGGCAAAGCAGGAAAGAGAAGGCCTTGAGTTTTGAACTAGAGACTCCACGGTCACTACAGACTTGATAACTTTTCTGTTCCTCTGGAAACAATCTAGATTTGCATGGACTGTTAATGACAATGTTTAATCAGATGAAGGAAAATCTACAATTTCCAACTTGTTTGGTGACGAGATAGGAGAGCATACAGAGGATACATCTTTTTCTTCCCTAGCAGTGGCGAAACCAAAGGTTGAGATTTGAGGCAAGACTAATAAAGATATGTATTTGCTTTATAAGCTGCAAGAAAAAAACGGATGCGTTGCATCAAATCATAATTTATACCTGTGAGATAACTCCAAGAACTCCAAGCGAGACTCTAGCAGCATTAAGCTCAGGATCACCATTTCTCAGCTTTCGAACTTTTGCATAACCCTCATCAGGGCCAGCAGGCGTAACAATCCTGAGCTGAATCACATAATCATGAACAGCACTCCCCAAGCCCCATAATGTGCTTCCATGTGCACCCGTGCCCAACATTCCACCAACAGTTAAACCCCACCAATATGGAGCATAAGGTAGAGCAAGCCCCGCAGCAGCACTGGCATTGATCAGCTGCCTTAGGGTCACCCCAGGCTCAACTGTGATAGTCATGGCTGATTTGTCAACATTTACTGTTCTATTCAGGTACTTGGTGCTAATGATAATCCCTGACAGGTGCCGAACCTGTGCAATAATAAATACCTACTCGAGAAAAATACAGATTTTGTATATAGCGGTGAGTAGGGTCGAATCCACAGGGACTGGGGGCAATTCGTTTCTTCTAGAGTCCAAAGTATGGGGGGTTTTGGATTAAATGCTAACTAAATAAATTAACTGCAGAAAATAATTAATTAAAAGAAATGATTGGGGAAACTCTAGCCAAGGGTACACTTCAGAAATGATTCAGGCACTGATCATTGATTCACAGATAATTCCACATTTATTAATAGATTAGTTATAGTTGTCATGCACGCGATAAACAACCAACCCTTCCTTAATTTGTCGATAGCCAAGGTACGACCGTTGACTATTTCTCTAATCAGGAAACAACCCTAGGTACGACCGTAGGATTTAATTTCTAGATTTGCATTAATAATTAGAAAGGCCCAATCCTAACTAACAAACACGCTACGAGGGTTCGTTTAAGTTAGATCGTATGTTCCCCTGTCATAAACCCAATTACGCCAGTTGCTACCGAGATAGGGATAACGAACAATTACGGATTCAATTACCCCTATTTAGCAAAATAGCCTATATGAATAATTAAATATTGCGCATCTATTCAATCACTCACACGAGCTATAACAATTAAAAGCAGGAAACATATAAATACCAATAAATTAAGGAAGCAATTAAAATAAATTAGATCTCACAGTAATTGTTGAACCAAATCTTTAGTTGTCCCCTTGACTAGAAAAGCTTAACCACGCCTCATGAGAAAATCTCCCCGTTGGGGAATATTGTCGAACACCTGGCGTGTGTCAGAGGCCAGTCTAAGGAAAGAAAGAAAAGAAACTAAAACTAAACTAAAACTAAAGCCCTAGATATATCCCTTGCTTCTGTACGTTGTCCCCTTTTAAAGCAACAAAAGAAAAATGACTAAAAGCTATCTAGGTGGTCCCCACACATGTGGACAAAGCCTCCCAAGTACTTCTTGTTCCAAGTCTCTCTACGTTGCTTTCTTTGAAGCCCAAATGACCAAATGCCTTTCACTAACTTGTGGTCCCCCACCAATTCAAGGGCCCAAGGATTGAAGCCCTTAGAAATCTCTATATTTTTCATAAAGTCCCTCCTTTTTGGTAGTTTTCTGTTTCATTCCTGAAATTGATTCCAAATACCAAATATGAGTAAATATCAGCAATTAACACAATATTTGTCAGGGATAGAAGGGAAAATTAATAATAAAAATACTAACAAATTATACCCTATCAATCCCATTTTCACCGCCTGGACACATGAGCTTAGGAATACTATGCGATGTTGTGGTTGCAACCTTCATTTTTCTCTGTAATGACGTTGCATTTGCCACAATTGAAATCAGCTCTTGCTCAGATTTAGGGTACATTGCTTCAGCTGCACGACATATACTTCGATCAGGAAACGTCGCATAGGTGTTTGTGATCGTGCAATTTGTGTTTCCTGATGAACATTTTATGTGATCTTCTGGGGGTGTACAGCCAACCAAACAAACTGTCAAGCAAATCCAATATGTCACCACAAATTGAATCTTAGCCATTGTTTCAAAATAGAAAGAATGAAGTAAAATTTCTTGATCGCAAGGAAGGGATACAAGTTCATAGGAAGATTAATTTCCAACTCTGGGGAATTGCATTAATGGCTAAGTAGGGTGAGTGGTTGGAAAGCTAGTTAGTTGAACAAGTAATGTACAACTAGGATTATTTTAATCAGTTTTGAATCATTGAAAAACATGGGGCTTTAAAATTTTTATGGTTTAATGTGAATAAATTCCCATGATTCTACGTAATCATGAAGCTTATCTAAGTTTTGCATCAAAAAATGGAACACGTAATCACACGTGCTATGACTACAACAATTTTCTACGGCTTCAATATGCATTGCATACTAGCCAAGACAGATACTTATGAAAGCAGCTTATATGAATAGCATATTTTTTGTCTTCTTTTTTCTTTTATTTTTGGCCATATCCAATTTTCTTGGTTTATAGAAAGGGATGCAGGTTCATAGGTAGATTAATTTCCAACGCCAGTATATATCTATATATTTTACCGTCAGCAATTGTATTATTGGCTAAGTAGGGTAAGAAAATAAGTTGAACAAGTGATGTACAACTAGAATTGCGTCAATTGACCGAATTTGAAGTTCGAAATATGGGGCACAAATAATTTTCTAATTTCTAATTAGATTGAAATCCTAATGATTCTGTATAAAATTATTATCAGAAACCGGATAGGAGTTGTGCTGAATAAAATGGAAAATAATGTGGGAACCATTTCCATTTCCATGCAATTTGGGTATTGGTGGCAACGCTTTTCTACCGAATTTGATGTGCTACGCAAGGCAGAACCGATCAAAGGAGCTTCCTATAATTCTTTCATTAATGCATTTCGCTTTGATTATTTGGCCTATACATACTTCTTGCTCCAGTTTTTTTTCCCTTCCAAAATAAATTTGCTTCTAAATATTTTCATGCTCACCTGATACTAGGGGTGAGCAAATTTGGCACGTACCAAATTCATACCCGAATTCAAACTCAATTTGGTAATTTAAAATCGGATATTTGGTAATTTGGTACAAAAGCGATATTTACTTAATTCACCGAATTCTAATATGGTATGAAATAGGTAATGAGATTATGAATTTGATAATAACCGATTTCGAATTCAAATTCGGTAAAATGAAATAGGCTACAGTATTACCGCATTAGAATGCCAAATTAGTTTATAAAATTATATAATATATAGATAAATGCTATTTAGCATTAGTATGTAATACTAATATATTATTATATTATATAGGTAAATGCTGTTAATAATAGTTAGTATATGGTATTATCATATACTTTTGATAATCATAATATATAATGATGTACAATATACTATTTTAGTATTTGTTAATTGTTATATGATTATAATAATACAAATATACAACAATACATAACATAACTATAATACTTATTATTTTATACACGGCTAGAATTAGATAATAATTAATAAGTAGAGGTATAATACTAAATATTAAACAATAAATATAATTAGTAACTAGAATTTAGATATTCATAATTTGGTATATCATTCATGTTTGAATTATTGATATTTGAATGCGTAACTTGTAACTTGCAAGTATTAATGTGCTCTAAAATTATATTACATATTTAACATAAAAATTCATATTCTATATTCACTAATCTTAAGGCTTTAAGCATAGACAAAACAACTAAGCAGTCTAAGTGAATGCATATGAATTGTGAATCAATGTATTTTTGTATTGGCTTTCACTATTAAAAGCAAATTAAGTGATTTGCATATTTTTCCAAAAAAGCTATATAAGAAATAAGAATAAATGTAAGTATAACGTATTACATACTTTGTAATTTAAAAGTAAATAAGTGACATTGTATATACAACTACACAATAACATAAGTAAGTAAATAAGTTGTATTTTGATTTGAATAAATTATAAGTTTGTAAGTTAGTAACTTATCACTAATTATTGTAAATTATAAGTTTGTAACTAATATCATTTATCACTAATCATTGTAATTTGTAAGTTTGTAACTAATATTACTTATTATTAATAATTGTAAATTATAAATTTGTAAATTAATCATTGAATTCGGTTAACCCGAATTCATTACTGTTTCCAAATTCAAATTTGAAATTGAAATGAATTCAAGTGTATCCAATTCGAATTTGAAAGCGGTTTAAATTTCTGTAAGTCTAATAACCGAATTTACTGAATTCATATACCCGAATTACCGAATATGCACCGTTTGCTCACCCCTACCTGATACCAGTTTACATTCCTTCTATGACTCCTGCAAGTGGCTTGTGAATTTTGAAATGGATTGAGTTGATCAGAAGAAGGAATAGAAGAAAAGAGAGATGAGAGTAAGAGCTGAAGAGAGAAAGAAAGAGAGATCATGAGAATCTGAGATTTTATTGAGTAGTAAGAAGATTACAGATGAATTCCTCGATGATCCTCACATTCATTGTAGATGTTTATTTATACAATTACTAGCTTCAAGCTCAGGAGACAATCAGCTAACTAACTCTCTTCTTCTCCAACCGACTTCAGTCTGTTATAACCAATTCTTGCCTTGTGGTCCCCTCCATTTGATTTCGGTTGCTGACTTCCCTGATGATCACTCCATTAGAAATTCTTTAAAAATATTACAAGCGCTTTTTCTTTAGAGTTTCGAAACATTAGCGCAAAGTGTTATCAAGATAACTTCATCATCTTATTTTATAGGAAATTCATCCATTGTCATTTGCACTCTATAAAGGGTACTGAAATTAGGCTAATAGAAAGCGAATCTAAATCACAACTCGAAAAGCAAATTCTCATTATTCATCACAAGTGTTCATCCCTCAAATTCTACACCAAAAACACTTTGTTTGCGTATTCATCTATTGAAATTTCTTGTAAGATACAAAACTCAAATATTTATAATAGGTACAAGTTATGACTTTCCTCCCAATTCATATCATAGAGTAGGCTTTTGATTTTCTAAAATTTAATGTTCTTAACTTTAAAAAGTATCAAGGTTTTAACTCGATAACCCGATAAATATTAACTACTTTTTAAGTTAGAATATACAATTATTTTTTTATTTAATTTAATTTAATTTTTTTTAAAAAGAATTTTTTTATTTTTGCAAAAAAGGAACTAATTTTTTTTTCTTTTAAAGCTTTATTAACAATTAGTTAAATGCAAGAAAAAGTAAATTCTTAAAGGTACTAATTGGTTTTTTCCTTAAAGCTTTAGTAACAATTAGCTAAATGTTAAAAAATTATTATATAGTAAAAAAAAGAAATTTTTTATGTAAGGAAATATTACTTGGAAACAATTCTAATTCCTAATGAATTCTTCTCTCATACAAACAAAGAATTTGGAATTTCAAATAAATTCCGTATCAATTCTATGCATTTTCCAAACGAAAGAATTGAAATGACTTGGAATTCCAATTCATAGAATTCCAATTCTATAGAATTTCAATTCTAATTCAATTCTAATTCTGTAGAACCAAACGTACCCTTAGGCTAAATTATTTGAACATTTTATGCCACCCTATGAGGTGCAGAGCCAAGCAAACAAGTTTTTAGGCAAACCTAATATGTGATCATCACAAATTTAATCTCACAACATTTCATCTTAGCCATTTTTCAAAGTAGAGTAGATGATGCAAATTTTCTTATTTTTCACTTGTAAATTCATTTCGAACACCACAAATATGGGCGATGACATTAATGGCTATGTAGGGTCAGAAGTTGGAAAGGTAGTTGAACAAGTAATGTACAACTAGGATAATGTTTTTTAGTCGATTTTGAAACATGAAACATGGGGCACAAATAACTTTTTCTTTCCCACTAGAGGCAAGTTGAGGTGGACTTGCAAGCAATGTTTTAAAAACTGGAGCGTTAATTGAACCGGTGACGTGAAAGGGTCGAGATTCAACCGGTCGGACCGGTTCAACCTCGATTCAATGAATTTAAAAAAAAATAATTTATATAAATATTATGCACAAAATAAGACATGTAATGGACTAATTTAATACATTATATGATGAAAAGTTTACTATTTTTGAATAACTTGATTTTTTAAAAATAAAAAATTTAAATTATAAGTTAAAACAAATAAATTTCATTTCAATTTCAATTATATCTACCAAAAAAATCTTAGATCTAACCCAAAAATATCATAATATTTTAAAATTATACAAAATTCATGTCTTTGAGAATTTAGATTTTGTGAACTAAAATTTTAATTTACGTTTTGGGATTTAGAGATTGCAATTTAAAAAAGGAATTTTGGAGTTCGAAAGAAGTCAAAAGAATCGAAAATAGAAATGCAAACTTGATAAGAAATAAAAAATGAGATAAAAGTGAGTGGTTGTGGCATTAAATAATTTGGGTTAAAGAAAAATAATTCTTTTTTAACCTTTTTCAATTTAATGGACAAAAATAAAATTAAAAGATGGAAGAAAACATCAATAAATTAAAAATAAAGTGGTTTGATTAAAAAGAGAGTGACAAAAAAAAAGAGGAGAGAGAGAGAGAGAGAGTGTGTGTGTGTGTGTGTGTGTGTGTGTGTGTGTGTTGAAGATTAAAAAGAAAGAGCCATGAGATGATTAGATTTTGTAAAAAAAATGAAAAAAAGAAATATGAGTTTTTGTTTTATATAAATAAGTTATCAAAACAAAACTAATAAGATGTGATGGTGCAATGGTTACTACATTGGTCGTTTATTACAAAGGTCTTGAATTCAAATCTTGATAGTTGCATTTTGCAAAACGAAAAAAAAAAAAAAAGGAAAATCTCGAAAACCGGAAACCGCCGGTTCGGAGGTTTCCACGATTTAACCGATTTTTGACCGATTTTCTAACCTGGTCAACTATAGCATAGAACCGGACCAGAGCCATGGCCAACTATAGCATAGAACCGGTTCGCGGTCCAACCGGTCGAACCGACCGATCCGGTCCGGTTTTCAAAACACTGCTTGCAAGTGTTGGTCACTTTAATTAAAGCTGGTTCTTTAGCTAAGTGGCCTTTGAACGCAGATTTGGTTCATGTTTTTCGCGAAACTAATGCAACGGTAGACACTCTTTCAAGACTGAATTTGGGATTGGATGCTATGTTTATTTCGGTGGCGGATCTTCCAACGATAGTTCGTGCCTCCGTTAATATAAATGCTTATTTTTTAAAAAAAATATAAATGAGAAATTGTTGAATTTTGATAAGCTCATTTTGGACCCTGAAGCCCAATGAAGTAAAAGGGCCGAATTTGAGCCATAATATTTCAAAACCCAAATCGATTAAACCTGAAACTAGTTGTAATGTTTTATTTACTAAGTCTAAACTTGGCTATTTCAGAACCCAACCCATTAGGCTCAATTGACATGCCTAAAGATACGTTATATATGGCATTAGTGAAATTTTCCTAATTAATCAGGTGACTCTGGTTGAAAATTTTTACAAGGAATATTTTTAATTCTCCTAGAGTGATTATAGGCCATATTTTCAATTACACTCTCTACAAAAGTGTCTTAAATTACATTAACGCAAAAAAAAAAGTTTAACCTTATCAGAAAAATTAGTACACTGGAGTCATCCATAACTAAACGCTTATTCCACCAAAATATAGGATAAACATTTGGCTGATGTTTATTCTCCGATTTCTCAAGAAAAACTAGGAATGCTCATTCCATGATAAGCAAATTTTAGATCGTGGAAAAGAACACAAAATCAAACAAAAGAAAAGGATTTAAAAACTATATGGAGCGCTATTAATATTTCCCTATGTTTATCATGGTTTTAAATATAATGAAGCTTTTGTGTGCAAATGAAATAAGTGAAAATAATAAATTATGTTAAATTTATTGTACGAAACTAGACACTCCATATGAATAGAAATCGTTCTTTATTAAACATAATTTTAATAATAAGGCAAATAATATTAGTGCTCTTACAAAAATTTCAGACACTCCATTACTTAGAATTTTTTTAGGAGTGTCAATATAATTTGCCTTTTAATTATTGCTACCCTGAGTAGATAATTATTTTTCAGCCAAACATTTTTTTTAGAACTATGTATGCTCTATTGGTCTGTTCCTCAACTTATGATAAACATCCCGTATACCAGCCTTAAGAAATATACGTATAGCAGCCCACCTAGAGTGCATAAAAGACATTAGCTCGATGTTTAGAACATGCTCATTTGATAGTCAGCTTGGAAATGGTAGGATTAATAGACTCAGTTATAAACTGAGTAAGAAAGCAATGCATGTCCACTTTGATGAGGAGTTTCTTGATTCTCAGTGTCTTAGTACACTTTTGTAAAGTCTAAATTTGAGCCCTTGCTCATATATTGTAATGTTCCTCTTATTAGAAATAAATACTTCTATCGTTTCCGAAAAAAAATATATGTATTGCATGCTTTCCCGTAACTCCTCAATTCTCATATAGTACGATCACAAACTATCATCGTTTCACACAAAATTATGACTAGAGCAATACAAAAGTTATTGTTGGAAAAAACATGCACAAACATTTTCTTTCTTTTTGGAGAGCAAGATCCTCAAACATAACCAAAAATATCAAGCATAAAGTTGAAAGGACCTGCCAATTATTCTAGACTCACTTGTAATGTAAAATACATTTAACTGGCAAATGATCTAAATATTTAGAATGACAAATGAGTATGAACCCGAGTACAAACCCTTGCCTCTTCCTGGTCTGCAAAAGTATCCCTTCTTTGGGCCACAATGGCTGTCCTCTGAGCATATACATAATCCTTCTAGTGCACAATGTTAAGGATCGAACTAAATGAATAGAAAGGTATCTGAGGTAGGAGAGGGAAAAAAGAGGGAAGGGATTGGGATTGAGATTGAGATCAGAAATAGGGGAGAGGGAATAGAGAGGGAAAGGAAAGATTTGAATTGATTCAGAAAGAGATTGGAAACAACGTATTACATGCCTTCTCTGCAATTGCAGATGAATTACTTATACAAATCTAAGCAAGAAACAGCCTGCTAGTAACTAACTACTTTTCCCGCCAAATAACTACCCTTCATTCTGTTATACCAATTGCTACCACGTGACTCCCCTTCATGCTATCACATTTCTGGTACTGCTGACTCACCTTAGTCATGGCAATTTGGACTGATTCCAGGCCATAACAATACCTCCCCCTAAAAACAATCCTAGTCTCTAGGATTGACTGATTGGGAAAGAAGGAAATTGAGCATGAATGAATGCCCGATCCTCCCAAGTGGCTTCCTCAGTTTCCATGTTCTCCCACTGCACCAACACCTGTTCGACCTCTTGTCCCTTTCTAAGGATTGTCCTCTGGTCAAGAACTGCTGAGGGGGCAACACCAAACTCTCCATCATCATTCAGGGTAGGCAAGGCAGTGCTGAGTTGAGCCCCCTTTGGTGACTTTTTGAGTAAGGAGACATGGAAAACAGGATGTAGGGCTGATCCTGCTGGTAACTTCAATCTATAAGCTATAGTCCCCATCTTTTGCTCTACCTGGTAAGGCCCATAGTACTTAGCCGCCAGTTTAATGTTCCTCCTTACAGCTACAGAAGTTTGTCTGTAAGGCTGAAGTTTCAAATAAGCCCATTCTCCTACTTCGAATTCCCTATCACTCCTCCCTGTATCTGCCAATTGCTTCATCCTGTTCTGAGCTTTTAACAGATTTTCCTTGAGCAAGGAGTTCCAGCCCACTCGTTCTTGTGCCCAGTCCACCACAGCAGCTACTAACGTGCTATCAGGCCTCAGGTTCATCTGAGTAGGCTTGTAGCCATACAAAGCCTGAAAGGGAGACATTTGTAAGCTATTATGATGGTTAGTGTTGTACCACCATTCTGCTGCAGGTAGCCATTTCCTCCATTTACTTGGTTGATACATACACATACTTCTCAGGTAGTTTTCCACACACCTATTCACCCTCTCAGTCTGCCCATCAGATTGAGGGTGATAAGCAGAAGATAGATTTAATTCAGTGCCCAGCATTTTGAAGAGTTCTTGCCAGAACAAGCTAGTGAAAGCCTTGTCTCTATCAGAGACAATATGTGTTGGTAGGCCATGCAACCTAAAAATCTGATCAAAGAATGCCTCTGCCACACTCTTAGCAGTATAATGAGAAGTCATTGGAATAAAATGGGCGTACTTAGTGAACCTGTCCACCACCACGTAGATCACATTACAACCAAAAGATTTAGGCAAACCTTCTATGAAATCCATGGAGATTTGTTGCCAAGCTTGCTCTGGAATGGCCAATGGCTGCAGCAGTCCTGGATAAGCACAATTTTCATTTTTACTTCTCTTGCAGACATCACAATTCTGTACATACTGTTCAACCTCCTTTTTCATTCCAGGCCAGTATAGGTAGCTTTTGATCCTCTGATAAGTACCATGATTTCCAGAGTGTCCCCCAAAACTAGAATCATGAAAACAGGAGACCAACCTTTGTCTTAATCCAGAATCTGCTCCTACCCACACCCTTCCTTTGAATCTTAGAATCCCCTGGTTATAAGAGTAATCTGGTAATGCATCAGCTCCCATAGCCAACTTCAGCAGCACCTCCTTGGCCATCGCATCACTATTATAGCTCTCAGCTACCCTGGTCAACCATTGAGGCTTGATGGTAGTGATAGTATGCACAGACGCATTTGTTGTGTTCTCCAAATCTCCCCTCCTTGACAAGGCATCAGCAACTATATTATCCTTCCCTTTTTTGTATTGAATCTCATAATCCATCCCCATAAGTTTAACCAGCCACTTTTGTTGGAGAGAAGTGTTAATTTTCTGATCCAGTAAGTATTTGAGACTCTCATGATCAGTTTTGATAATGAAGTGGTGCCCCATCAAGTAATGTTTCCATTTGTGAACTGCAGTGATGAGTGATAGGAGCTCCTTCTCATAGGTAGACCTGGCCTGATTAGTTTGTCCCAATACTTGGCTGTAGTAAGCTATTGGCCTACCCTGTTGCATTAGAACAGCACCAATGGCCATCTGACTGGCGTCAGTTTCCAACAGAAATGGCTTTGAGAAGTCAGGTAATGCCAACACTGGTGTTTCACTCATTGCCAACTTCAATTGTTGGAATGCAGTGTCTGCAGCAGTACTCCATGCAAATTGATCCTTTTTTAGCAGTTCAGTAAGAGGCTTAGCAATCTCCCCATACCCCTTAACAAACCTCCTATAGTACCCTGTCAAGCCCAAGAATCCTCTGAGAGCCTTTACACAGGAGGGCGTTGGCCAGGACAGCATAGCCTCCACCTTGGATGGATCAGTTTTCACCCCTGCACTAGTAATTATGTGTCCCAGATACTCCACTTGGTCTTGACCAAAAGAGCACTTAGATATCTTTGCAAACAGGAGTGTTGTCTCAGGGTTTCCAAAACTATGGATAAATGGTGTAGGTGACTCTTGTAGTCTGGACTATAGATTAAAATGTCATCAAAGAACACAAGAACAAATTTTCTGATATATGGTTCAAAGACAGAGTTCATTAGTGCTTGAAAGGTGGCTGGGGCGTTTGTTAGACCAAATGGCATGACAAGGAACTCATATAGACCAGAATGAGTCCTAAAGGCAGTTTTATGGATGTCATCAGATTTCATTTTGATTTGGTGGTAACCTGATCTCAGATCAATTTTAGAAAAGACCTTGGCTCCATGTAGTTCATCCAGTAAATCATCTATAATAGGTATAGGGAATTTATCTTTAATAGTGAGGTTGTTCAATTGCCTATAGTCAATACAGAGCCTCCAACTCCCATCTTTCTTCTTTACTAGAAGAGCAGGTGATGCAAAAGGGCTATGGCTAACTTGTATAAGGCCAGAGTTCAACATATCTTTCACCTGTCTGTCAATCTCATTTTTTTGTACATGGGGGTATCGGTAGGGAGGAATTTTGAAAGGTTGGGCATCTGGTTTGAGGGGAATTTGGTGATCATGGCATCTATTTGGGGGAAGGGTGTTTGGTTCTGCAAAAACATCATCATACTTGGCCAACAACTTAGTAAGAGAATCTGGTTCAGAAATTACCTGTAAGTTGTGAATCTTCACCATACACGATTGCTGCAATGCCTTCCTGATCTTATGTCTGACATATTTGTGAGCAGGGGCACCTTGCTGCATCCTCACGTTTGCATTGTTGGAGTCTCCTTTTAGCACCACTTGCTCCCCTCCTTTTTCAAAAGACAGTTTCAACTTCTTGAAATCAAAAGTAATGGGACTGTAGGACTTCATCCAATCAACTCCAAGGATCAGGTCATAAGGCTCTAGGTCCATGACAAATACATCATGTGTAAATATATGACCCTGCATGTCCCACTGCATTCCTGGAATCCACTGGTCACAATGCAACTCTTTGCCATCAGTAATCTTGACCTTAAAAGGCCTATGCTTCTGCACAGTTTCTGGGTACAACTGAGCCACTGACCTCTTGATAAAACAATTGGTACTCCCTCCATCCAGTAGGATTGTCAGCTGACGATCCTTGTACTGCCCCTGCATTTTGATGACACTAGAAGATAATTCCCCTGTCATTGCATGCAGGGTCAACATCACATCCTGCTCCTGCTGGTTCCCCATGTACTCAATAATTTCCTCTTCTTCTGTTGTTTGATCTGCCTCACATTTTTCCTCATCTTCTATTAACATCATGTGGATCCCCTTGCTCTTACAAGAGTGTCCGGGAGTAAATTTGTCTCCACACCTAAAGCATAAGTTGTGCTCCTTCTTGTATTGGAATTCAGTAGGAGAAATCTTCCTAAAAACTTGCTGTGAATTGGACTTCCTGCTGTAGTCCGTTGGTGGAGTACTAACCTGCCTTGCTCCTGGATCCTGGATCCCCTGCGTTCCTTTGGAGAGACCATAGGAGCCTGAGTGTAATGTACTCCTGAGTGTGGTCCTGCTGAACTTGTGAACAAGCTCCAAATGGTGCTCCTGCCATCTGGCCATCTCAAAGGCAGCCTGCAGAGTGTCTGGCCTATGCATCTTCACAGCAGACTTAATTTCCCCCCTCAGTCCACTTAGGAAACTAGCAATGTAGTAAGATTCAGTTAGTTCTGGCACCTGGATCATTACAATGGACCTCAGCTCTTCAAACTTCTCCTGATAAGCCAAAACAGTGGATGTTTGGCTAAGTTTGCTGAACTCCTCCACCGCATCTGCTTCCCCCACAGTGTTGAACCTTCTACATACTTCCAAACTGAAATCCTTCCAATAAACTACTCCTCGATTTTTTTTTGAAATTCTGATACCAGAGGTCTGCTTTGCCTTCTAAGTGTAATTCCACCAAGTCAATCTGCTGTTCTTCAGGAGTGCGAAACAGGTGGAAGAACTTTTCACACTTCCTGATCCATTCCTTGGGACTACGGCCATCAAATCTGGGGAAATCCAGCCTGGGAACCCCCATGGGCCAATGCTGACCCTCTTTGCCAGATGAACTGCCAAATTCACCATGCCGGACATTTTGAACTCCAGCAGCTCGATGATTAGGAGTTCGATCTGCAGAACCAGTAGGACTTCCCAATATACCCTTGTCACCCTGCAAACTCCTCAAAATTGAGCTAATTTGATTACTCACAAAGTTTTTCAGTTCTGTATTATTGGCCTCCATTAATGCTCGCATCTCCCTCTGATTTGTCTCCATTCTTTCTTCCATGACTTGCTTGTCTGCAACCATGGAGTCAAGGACTGCTTGGATTCGGATATCTTGTTTCCTGAGTTGCTCCTCAAAGCTTTTCATTCGAGTACCTTCAGCCATGTTTGTCAGTGAATTGGAGCTCGCAATCCAAGGATCGCAAGCTCTGATACCACTGTTAAGGATCGAACTAAATGAATAGAAAGGTATCTGAGGTAGGAGAGGGAAAAAAGAGGGAAGGGATTGAGATTGAGATCAGAAATAGGGGAGAGGGAATAGAGAGGGAAAGGAAAGATTTGAATTGATTCAGAAAGAGATTGGAAACAACGTATTACATGCCTTCTCTGCAATTGCAGATGAATTACTTATACAAAGCTAAGCAAGAAACAGCCTGCTAGTAACTAACTACTTTTCCCGCCAAATAACTACCCTTCATTCTGTTATACCAATTGCTACCACGTGACTCCCCTTCATGCTATCACATTTCTGGTACTGCTGACTCACCTTAGTCATGGCAATTTGGACTGATTCCAGGCCATAACACACAACCCTCCTTCACTGTGGTAACTCCATCTTTCAGTCCAAGAATTTGGTCTGACCACTCATTGGAGAACAACGCCAAAGGATCATACAGTTGTTTGACCTTCAAAAACTCACCAGCATTCTTGTACTTGTTGATAGGGTATAATTTGTTAGTAATTTTATTATTGATTTCCCCTTCTATTCCGGACAAATATTGTGTTAATTGCTGATATTTACTCATATTTGGTATTTGGAATCAATTTCAGGAGTGAAGCAGAAAATTACCAAAAAGGAGGGACTTGTATGAAAAGTGCAGACTTCTAAGGGCTTCAACCTTTGGGCCCTTGAATTGGTGGGGACCACAAGCTAATGCAAGGCATTTAGTCATTTGGGCTTTTTAAAGAAAGCAACGTAGAGAGACTTGGAACAACAAGTACTTTGGAGGCTTTGTCCACATGTGTGGGGACCACAGGAAAGAGCTTTTAGGCTTCTTTCTTTTGGCTTTTTAATGGAAGACGTACAGAAGCAAAAGGGGAACCCTAGTTTTAGTGTAGTTTTTAGTTTAGTTTTAGTTTCCTTTCTTTCTTTCTTTTCACTGGCCTCTGACACACGCCAGGTGTTTGACAATATTCCCCAACGGGAAAAACACCATTTATCCTTTGCAATCCATTAATTCGTGTGGTGATTTAATTATGCGGCGTGGCTAAGCCTTCCTTCTAGTCAAGGGGACAACTGACGATTTGGTTCGACAATTACTGTGAGATCGAATCTGTTTTAATTATTTTCTTCATTTATTGGTATTTGCATGTTCCTTGATTTTAATTGCTATGGCCTTGTGTATGATTGATTAGTGCGCAATAATTAATTATTCATATAGGCTATTTTTGCTAAATAGGGGTAATTGAATTCGTAATTGTTCGTTATCTCTATCTCAGTAGCAACTGGCGTAATTGGGTTTATGTCAGGGGAATAAACGATCTAACTTAAACAAACCCTCGTAGCGTGTTTGTTAGTTAGGATTAGGCTTTTCTAATTATTAATGCAATCTAGAAATTAAATCTTACGGTAATACCTGGGGTTGTTTTTGGGTTAGAGAAATAGCTAACGGTCGTACCTTAGCTATCGATAAATTAAGGAAAGGTTGGTTGTTTATCGCGTGCATGACAACTATAACCAATCTATTAATAAAAGTTGGAATTATCTGCGAATCAATGATCAGTGCATGAACCATTTCTGAAGTGTACCCTTAGCTAGAGCTTCTCTTAATTATTTCTCTGAATTAATTACTTTCTGCATTTAATTTGTTTAATTGGCATTTAATCTCAAAACCCCCTATGCTTTGAACTCTAGAAGAAACGAACTATCCCCAGTCCATGTGGATTCGATCCTGCTCACCGCTATATACAAAATCTGTATTTTTCTTGAGTAGGTAATTATTATTGCACAGGTTCGGCACCTGTCACTTGTTAATCACGTTAAGGAAAACCAAGTCCCTATTTTTACCCCAGTGAGGCAATCCTCCGTATTTAAACAGTGCCATCTGCTCTATCTCTTCAAGAATATCTTCATAAATTCTTGGGGACATTGGGTCCTTGCTTCTATAGTAAGAGATATCAAACTCTATTGAATCTTCTTCCTTCCCCAAGTAAGCACTTGAACGAGTAACATATCTAGCCAGGAAACGTAAATAAAGGTCAACACCACACAAGCCCTCAGGCTGCAAAGCAACAAGTTTTTTCACGTCTTGAATGAAATCCTTAGCTTTGGACAAGCTAATGCTGATTGCAGTTGAGAAAAAGTAGAGACCGTTAACGCTGGGGTCCCAAGAGCAAGCTGTTAATAATCCATCTTCAGGGCTATCAAGGCAGCTACCTCCTGATTGCAAGCGATTGTTATATCCTACCACAGGGTAGCCCGTAAATAAGGTACCTGTGAGATTTAGAGATTAACTTCTGATCACTAAGATCAATTTCCAAAATCATATTAGCATTTAGCAATCTACACAAACAAAAAGAACATTTTTGAGCTTTGTTTTATTTATATATTTTCTTCAATGTCATCTTCTTTCAGAGTTTCAGATGGAAGGACCGAAAATCTTCAACTTATGCTTACCTTTTACCATGTAATTTGTTAAAAGGTATTAAATCGTGGCTTTATTATTAACATATTAATTTAGGATTTCAATTTAGAGTAATTGCACTGTTGGCACAAATTTAGAAGACACATACAGTGAAGGAAGCAATTTAGAGTAATTGCACTGTTGGCACTGTTTACAGGAGGTTTTGAGAGGCAGGAGGTCTTTCCTCAACTTTGATTAAAAAATTTTTATTTTCGCTCTCCTGCAAAACTATCAGCCAACAAATACTTATAGGCTGCACTTGGATTGAGGGATTTGATGAATGATTTAAAATCTTTTTAAATTCCTTTACTTTTTTTTAAGTTAGAGGTTTCAAATCTAAAACCATCTACTTACAATCCCTCCTACTTTACCTCCCAACCAACTCTCTAGTTGGTTTATTTATATAGGAGGTATTTAGATTTGTAAATTATCAATTATTTTAGTATTTAAAATGTATTTTATTAATTGGTATATTACAAACTCAAATGCCTATTAAACAATTCAAATAACTAAAATGATTTGGATGGATTTCAAATCCTTTGTCAAAATTTT
Source organism: Coffea arabica (assembly GCF_036785885.1). Lineage (NCBI taxonomy): Eukaryota > Viridiplantae > Streptophyta > Magnoliopsida > Gentianales > Rubiaceae > Coffea > Coffea arabica. The sequence continues at coordinate 52,221,809 of NC_092331.1, read as the reverse complement.
CAATTCAAACGAAGTAATATAGAAGATGACATAAGAAATACCATAGCACTGAGATCTTCTAGTTCGGAAAAACACAAGAGGAAACTATCTAAATTCTAAAAAGCAATGTAGTACTACACTAGATCTAGACAACCGAGCTAAAGAATGAGGAAATTAAACTGCCAAAGAACTATGGCAACATGGGCTATCCTGCTGGGCATTCTATGTCAAAATTTAACCTTGCGACCGAGTAAATACTCAATGACACTTATTAGATATAAATAAATCAATTAATCTTGGTTTCAAATATTCAACATGTATTCTACTCTATTATTCGTAATGGTTATATTTTCTAGTAAGAGACATCCTCTAGATCTCATTTAAGTTCATTAAAATATTATTCAACATGCAACAATAAAAAAGAAAGGATAAAGAAGAATACCATCATTTTTAAATCCAAATCCAAGAGTTTTTGACAAGGACGTTATTAGTGCTCCACTTATACATTTCCCTGCTGCGTCACCTGTGGCTATCCTCTATTAAGGGAAACAAAGAAAGAGAAAAAGAAAAAGAAGAAGAAGAAAAAGCATTAATTCCTTGTTGCTGTTAATCTAACATATTCAAATAAATTTTCAAACTCTTGTCTGCGGAAATCTTGCTCCAAACCAACCTGTGCCTCTTAAAACTGCCAGAGCAAGAGAAGGATAAGAGCGATGTCGTATAGGATCAAAGGCACCATTTCCTGGAATGTTGGAGGGCACTCTATCTTCAATTCGATAAAACACCTTATGTTGACTTGGGCACCAACTGAAGTCTGCAAACTCGTGTTGTTTGCCAAAGATAACCACTTGATCTTCTAGGTCTGAATCACTCTTCTCTTCATAGGTGATAGACCTCTTGAATAATGGTTGCAGTTGAAGAGTCACCTGGCAGTCATATTTTTGTTACAGACATGAAGTTGCCCTTTGACCGCTGGAAAATACTTCCCCATCCACACGAGTCCATATATATATATATATATATATATATGTTACTCCTGGTCTAGACCTACTAGTTACTTCTGAAATCCATCTTTTACAGTCCTAAGTTAAGGCAAGGGTTGACCAAGGGTTTTGGGTTTGGGTTGTATACATGGTTTGCGGTCACGTCGCAGTTTCGCATCCGTCGCGGCATATCGGTTGAAGATCGAGTAATATGCACATTATAGTATATAAAAAGTTCAAAAAATCTGAAAAAATTACTAAAAATAGAAAATACCATAAAAAGTACAATTATCAAATTAAATTTACTAAATACTTACATTATCATATATAGTTACTAATTATTAAATAAAATAATGTTGTCATTACCATAAGGGGCTATAGCATTAGCAATAAATGATTTTAGAATCAAGTGTGCGTTTTAATCCTATTTTATATGAGATTAAAAATTATATATAAGAATAAAATCATCATACCTTACATAATACAATACAAATCTCAGTACACAAAAAAAGTAGTAGTGTTTAGTTCAACACAATAAAAGAAACAAATACCTATCAAATAATATTATGAAATACAAAGACATAAAGAAGCAAGCATTTTCACCATATTTTCAATAAACATTTTCATCCTACATTGATCCACTGCAGTGCCCAGATCATTGATCTCAATTTTCTAAAATAAAAAAATAATAAATATCACTGAAATATTAAAATTAATGAATTATGTACAAATATCTAAATATCACATCTGATACTAAATTCAAAAAAAAATTAAAATTGATAAGTTATTTTGAAAGAAGATGCGGACCTTTTGGCTGATGCTTGAATTTAAGATTAGGAGTCAAATCTCTTAATTACTTGGGCCAAACTTAGACTTTAAGTACTTCTAATTTTTCCTTCTATTTTTTTCCCTATCTCTGGCTCCGGTACAAAAGCCCAACTTCTCCACTATTTAGTGTTGTTCCTCTCAGATTTAGCCATCCCTTTCTTCATTTTTTTTTTTCAATTTCCCTTTCGCCTTTTTTTCTCCTCCTTCACAGCCAGACGATGAAGAAATTGAAGAACCCCTTCAGCTCCAGATTTAGCCAGCTGTCACCTTCATTCTTTCTTTCGCTTTCCCTTTCCCTCTGTTGTCTCCTTGCCTCTCTACCATCACCCTCTGTTTTTCTCCTCTCCTTCCTTCACAGCCGGACGATGAAGAAATTGAGGAACCCCTTCATCTCGCTTCTCCAAATAATCACTCCAGATACTCCAAATAACCCTTCATCATTTGTTTGTACATTTTATGAACAAATAATCAATCGCAGTGAATTTATTAGCAAGATTTAGTTCCTTGTCTACGAGACGACTTTGGAATGGTATTAAATATATTTTTCACTATCTCCAAGGAACAAATGATATTGGTTTATTTTATTCAAATAAATCTAAGTTTGGTAATGCTGATGCTGGATATTTATCTGACCCACATAAAGCAAGATCTCAAACTGGTTAGTTATTTACATGTGGCGGTACTGCTATTTCTTGGCGATCTACAAATCAATCATTAGCTGCCATTTCATCGAATTATGCTGAAATAATAGCAATTCATGAGGCCAATCGAGAATGTGTTTGGTTAAAATCAATGATCCACTACATTCGGAAGAGTTGTGGGTTATTCTTTGATAAAAAAAATCCTCCAACTATATTATATGAAGATAATGCAGCTTGTATAACTCAATTGAAAGGAGGATATATTACAGGAGATAGGAAGAAATATATTTCACCAAAATTCTTCTTTATTCATGATTTACAAAAGAATGGTGAAATTATGTGCAATAAATCTAAGTAGATAATAATTTGGCAAATTTATTTATCAAGGCATTGTCAACTGCAACATTGAAAAATTGGTGAAGAATATTGGAATACATTGCTAAAAGATCTCAAATGATGTTTTACATCAGGAGGAGAAATTAATACATAATAATAATGTACTTTTTTTCCTTTACTAGGGTTTTTATTCCATTGGATTTTTCCCTCGTAAGGTTTTGATGAAACATATTCTTTGTATAATGGATATCCAAGGAGGAGTGTTATAAAATAATTAAATATGTAATTGTTCATTTATATTCTCGAAAAGATTGATCCATGAATCCTCCACAAGATTCACTGGTACATTGGATGAATCATTTCAATTCATTTTTGGAATTATTCAATTGATGTATTTGAAGTACTAAATTCATGTATAAGTGTTTAATAGGATTCATGTACCTTTAATATTGTATTATCTATACATAGAGATATCCTAACCTCTCTTTGTAACAGGAACAAGAAGAACCTGTGATCAGTTGAAATAATAATGAAATGGTTCTCTATTCTCTCTCTTCTACTTCTTTTTCTAATATTTCAATCGCTATTTTAGTAGTTTATTTTATTAGTTTCACAACATTGGAGACATATTCTAGATTCCACCCTCTTTTTTTGCAATTTAAATTAATGTAAAATGTTTGATAGAAAATCAGCAAACCAGTTGAAAATTTGTCAAATGGGAATAACAAATGTTTTGGGGTTTGAGAAGACATGTTTAGACCTGACAGTTTCAAATTTTCATCAATTCTGTATAATTGTCGACAAATCAAATAATTTGGATACCAAAAAAAAAGAACTTTGCAAATAATGAATTAAGTTTTTCTACACTGTCGGTGTAAATTTTTTTTTCATTTTTAAATATGACTCTCCTTCTTTTTTTTTTTTTTTGTTTTCCCGTTCTTCAACAATTCCTTCCACTACGGATGAGGTTACCAAATTGAATTTCATCAAAAAGGTTTCGGTACCTTTGGCCTTGTACCCTCCTTCTCCTTATTCATATTAATTCTTGGGGTTGGATAATTGAAGAATTACAGCGACTAATTAATATGCATCAATAAATTTATTTATTTATATAAATGCAAGATTTTTGGTTAGTGGATTATAATTTATAGCTTTTTTGTTGCCCCCTGGTCAGCCATGCAAGTAAACGTTTTTTTTTTTTTTTGGCGCACGTAAGCGATTAAGTAGTTACCTAATGACAACATAGTAAAAGCAATCTACTTGAGATGCAAAAGAACCTCAAGGGGTAAATTATGATTAAACAACCTCAAGGGGCTAATTCCTAATATAATATAATTGCCTATCCTTTGTGTTCTTCACGTGCTGGGAGGGTTTGTATTTTGGTGGTAGAGAGAATAATATAAGACAACATTTTTCTTAAAAAAAAAAAAAAAAGAATGCCAATTTAGAATATTTATGTGAAATTTGTGTCTTTTCAAAGATTTTGTTACCAAAACAATAAACACAAGAGGGGTTAGTGTAATTGTTGAATTTAGAGGGGCGCTAGGTGAAATCTTCAGAAACCATAGAAGAAGTTTCAAAAAATTACCCCCTTTTTATTCACTCTATCGTTTTGATATTGTTTAAATATTTCCCCTCGAACTTCTATTTTTCCAATAGTCTCCCTCTACTTTAATTGTGTTGTTCGTATTTATCCTCATATCCTCATAACTGGAAATTCAATGCAAAAGGTGACAATTGAAAGACAAAATCAACATTCTAGAGTAGAATCTGGCATTATATGTTAGCCTATTTGAAAAGCTGAGAGGCCAACATTGCAGTTTTCTAGTTTCTAAGGAACTTCCCAGTGCTAGTAACAAATAGAAATACAGGGTATTGTTTGTCAAAAGAATTTGCAGAAACATAAATGTCCTTAAGTTGTGGTGTTAAAGTAAAGACCAAACAAAACAATGATATGACTAATATAAGGTTTGATCAAATTGTTTTCTTAAACTTTAATATGGATAATAATTTGCGGGGAACAGCAATTGTATGATCATAACAGGGTGGTGATTCTTCAACCTCATCCCTCTGCCTCTCTTCTCAATGGTGTACCTAGCAAGGGCTTCTTGTCACATGCCATCAATCTCTATCTTACTATAAGCTAATTTATTACATTTATATGTCGCTTTAAGTTAGCTTATTTTATTTCTATAAAATTTTTTGAATCAATAATGTACAAATTTTGTGGCAATTTGGAGGAAATGGAGAATGAGTATTTAATGTGAGAGAATAATTAAGTTCACGTTGTGTTGCATGAAAAAAAAAAAGGTCAGGTTGTGTTCCAAATTAAAGAACTGCATAATATCGACATACGACTTGAACAACAGAAACAAACTAATAGATAGTCCACCTCCTTAATTTCACAAACTCTCATGTTTGTGTCTATCACTTAAAAATGTTGTTACTTAAGCCTGCTTTTTATAGGTGGATTTTATTAAAACTACCTTTTACCTCCCAATTGAACATGGACCAAAAAATACAAAAAAAAAAAAATCCTCAATTGGGTGGAAGTCATTGCTCATAGGGAATGGCAGCAATTGACTTTACATGATTTGCAGATAAACCACCAACAAATGATGCGGAAAATATTCTGGACTTCCAGGCCTATGAATTCTCGGCTCCATTTCACCGAAATCCGTCACTTGGCCCAACCTGAACAAGGCTCCACATAATCCTACTCTGCAACACTCAATTTCACGGGCCCTAAGCTCTGTGTCAATACGACTCAGGAAATCATTTTGTCCTTCTTTTTTTATTAATTAGTGTAGATATAATTAGTGTAGATAAATAGATAAAATGGTAACCCATGTAAATGTTGGATAACTGGCCTCACAAGTAGAAAATTTGTCTAGTTCGTGTAATTATTAGAATCACTGGGTGAGACACACACTCTATGTGTGCGTATATTTTAGGAAAAAGTAAATAGTGAAAAAGATATAAAATAACAAACTAGTTAGAGCAAAAGAATTAATTATAGAGTATTGGGATTTTTTTAATTGAAGTTAGATATATATAATAGTAGTGGATAAGTACAGAACTTAGAAGTCGCAGTTATGTCAACATGGATGGTATGTAGTATGAGATGGCAATATAATACTTCATCATGCAAGTAGAAAATGGGAATAACAAATAATGATAGAATTTTTAATACAGATTACAACTATTTGGCAAAAAACTCTTGAAAATACTTGCAAAACCTCTTATATTAAATTGCGCATAATTAGTAACATAATTTTAGAGTAATTACATTTATCAAACAGTGATACAATCTCTAGTTGCTAGAAGGGGGGAGGGATGGTGATACGTTGAAATTTGATATTAAATTTATGATTAATTTTCCCTTTATTCTTGTCAAATATTATTTTAATTGTCAGATTCTGCTTATATTTTTTGTTTTGTGTTAATTATAGGGCGTTGGAGCGAAAATGGCTAAAAAGGGGCAATTTTCTTGAAATTAGTCATCAAGCGCGAGTTTGCAAAGTCAAGATGGAGTTTACCTAGGGAGTTAGGCAAAGAGCCAAATACTAGGAAATTGTCATTTTTCTTAGATGTTTTTATTAAGGGAACAATTAGGATTATTTTTGAAGTTTCCTTTTTCAATTAGAATTCTATTTTTCGGTTAGCCAAGTAGAAACCGAATTGGGGGTGCTAAAAAAGGTCAAGGGGTCTTGTGACTGGCACTCACGGAAAAAAGGCAGAAAGCTTTAGCCGCCTTCATCGTTTTTTCTTTTTCTTATGTTTTGGACATTATTGGATGGTTATGGAAAACACTTCAATCAATTCGTATTGTTCAATCGTGATGATGTGCAACTAAATTCTCTTTTTCTAGTTGAAGAATAACAAAGGGTTTGGTTCATCAATATCTATGAGATCTAATCATTTTTATCAATTTATTTTATTCATTAATATTTGTATGTCTTCTGATTTAATTTCTCATGGTTGTTAGTTGTTTGAATATCCAAGGCGCCTGATATTTAATTCGACCCAACGAATTATTGTCAAATAGGACAGTTAAATCTGTAATTGTTTAATTATCTTAAATTAGTGACAACTAATGTGATTGGGATCATGTTAGGGAGACATACGATCTAAATTAAATAAACCTTGGTAGTGTGTTTGTTAATTAGAATAGGGCTTTTTTGGTTTTTAATGTAATCAAGAAATTAAATTCTATGGGCATATCTAGAGTTATTTTTTGATTAAAGAAGTAGTTAACAAACGTACCTTAACTATTGAGACACTAAGAAAAAGTTGGTCGTTTATGTTTATTAGCGAATAATTGAAATAATTATTGTATCGATAATCAATCATTTGAACCACTCCTGGAGTTATTTCCTTGGCTAGAGTTCGTTTATCCTTGAATTAAGTTTAACTTGTTTGAATTTAATTATTTTTAATTTGCATTGATTATTGATTTTCATTTTCAATTGTCCAAACTCCCCCAATTAATTCTCATTTGGAAAGAAACAAAATTTTCTCCTAATCCCTTTGAAGATGACGTTACTTGCCATTGTACTTATTTACAACTTTGAGAGTAGGATTTTATTATTGCACAGATCCAACACCTATTAGATAGATTGGGTGATAAGAAAAAGGGAGTACAAATAAGAGATTCTGGATTCAAGACTTTCTACTTACACTAAAATAAAAAAAATACACTAAAAATAAAACAAAGTAAGAAAATCTCTAGTTACCATGCTTGATCACATAATACTACAGAAGCACAACAGCGTAATTTGTTTACGGTGGGAAGTTCTGAAGAAGTCAACGGTTGATTTTTTTCATCTCTGCATTTGTAGATAGAAAAGCATATTTTAGGAAAATCAAAGTAACATTTTGCTAATCTTATTTGGGTTTGTTTATGTAAGCATTAAAATATGAGAGTTAATTGTGATTCTCGATGCCTATTGCTAGCTTTTGCAATTATGTTATACGTCAAAGGGGTTACGTGAAATTAATTTCATAGAACAATACTTTTGTATAAAATTCTATGGATCTTTGCACCGATTGAGTACAATTGATTTGCAGAAAAACGTGAGAAAGTCACTTCAAAAAGTAGTTCTTGAACATTTTTTTTCTTCTGAAACGATAGGAATTATATTGATAAATTCATAACTTTACATTTGTAGAGCAATGGCTCCAAGAGACTATTCAAAAGTGTTAGACACCTTGAGAATTATTCCATTCCTCATCACCACAAATGCCAACTGCATAAGTACTAACAACTTTACTTATATTGTCATTTGCTATATCTAAACAAAATGAGCATTTTTGAAATAAAGAGTTTAAATTGTTGATGTCATCTATCAGAGTTGCCAATCTAATATCTTTGGTTTTCCTGGACATCAATGATGATAGAAGCTGCTTCTGGGGGATATGGACCTTAAGTTCTATCTAATTCTTTCCTCTAGCCTTGATCAAAGCTACTCTTACTCAAGCTCACAAGCAACCGCGCTGTTTGTGAGGTTTCAAAAATTTTCCCCTTTTTTATTCACTTTATCCTTGTGATATTGTTTTAATATTTTCCCTTGAACTTCTCATTTTTCCAATGGTCTCCCTCTACTTTAATTGTGTTGTTCGTATTTATCCTCATAATTGGAAATTCAATGCAAAAGGTCACAATTGAAAGACAAAATTAATATTCTAGAGTAGAAACATCAATGTTTTCTAATTTCTAAGGAACTTATATACCAGTAACAAATAGAAATAATGGGTATTGTTTGTCAAAAGAATTTGCAGAAACATCAATGTTCTTAAGTTGTGGTGTTAAAGTAAAGACCAAAATATCAATGTACTAAAGTTGCTTTTTATAGGTGAACTCGAATAAAATTACCTTTTACCTCCCAATCGTACATGGACCAAAAAAAAAAAAAAATCCTCAATTGGGTTTGAAGTTATTCCTCATTGGGGAATGGCAGCAATTGACTTTAGATGATTTGCAGCTAAACCACCAACCACAGATTTGGAATATTTTCTTGAACTCCAGGCCCATGAATTTTTGGCTCCATTTTACCATAATGAGTTGATTGGCCCAACCTGAACAAGGCTCTACATAATCCTACTCTACATTAAACTCCACGAGCCCTAAGCTCTATGTCAAAACTACTAAGGTAATCATTTCATCCTTCTCTTTTATTAATTATTACTATCGATAAATAAATAAAATGGCAACTCATGTAAATGTTGGATAATGGCCTCACAAGTAGCAAATTTTGTCTAGTTCATACTAGTGCGTGTAATTATTAGGATCGCTAGGTAAGGCACAATCTATGTACACATGTATTTTAGGAAAAAGTAAATAATGAAAAAGATATAGAATCTTTGGTTAAAAATACTCTTGAAAATACTTGCAAAACCTCTGATATTAAATTGCGCATAATTAGTAACATAATCTTAGAGTAATTACATTTTATCAAACAGCGATACAATCTTTGGTTACTAGAAGAAGGAAGAGGGATGGATTGGATGGTAGATCCTGGGTTCAAGACTTTCTACTTACGTTAAAATAAAAAAATACAATAAAAATAAAATAAAGTAAGAAAATCTCTAGTTACTATGTTTGATCAAACAATGTTACAATGGCTCAACAGCGTAGTTTGTTTATGATGGGAAATTTTAAAGAAGTTGACGGTTGGTTTTTTTCTTCTTTGCTTTTGTAGATAGAAAAGCATATTTTAGGAAAATCAAAGCAATTGAGAATTGTTCATAGTAAATTTTGAGGTAAATAGGGTCTTAAACTTAGCAATTCAGCTGTTAAATTTTTATACAAGATATTGGGCAACTCCTTTTTTCTTTTAAACGCGTTTATGAGCATCAAAAACAAGTGGGTTGAAGATGACAGTGAAATTGTGAAGACAATTTTGGTTAAAGAATGGGAGTCAAATTATGTTCTACTGAATTGTGAAATTTGAGAAATGAAAACAAATAAAGTGAATTCAAGATTGATTTCTGTATTGCTGCATATTTTCCTTGACAAATCGATAATCCAAAATATAAGAACTATTTTTCTGGAAATCATTTTGCTTACCAAACCATCAAGAATTCAGCATTTCTAAGGAATTGCAAAGCCAACAGCAAAACATGGAGTTAAGCATATGTTTTAATTATTCTGCATAATTTTGTTTAGTTTATGGAAGTCTCTTGTCAGGCAAAACAAAATAATAAAATTTTTTAGTCAAACTATTGTAACTTTTATTGACATAGAATTCGTAGCAAATAAAAGGAGGTCTAATTTTCATATTACATCAGCAGAAATTGCCCACAAAATATAATCATACAAAAATACAGTAAAACTACAACTGCTTCTCAAATCACCTAGAAGAAATTGCTCATTCTGAGAGCCAAACAACAGCAGCAGCAAGCGCTTGAATGATTGTGGGCCTATCAGATTGGAAGATAACAAAGTACTAATATTAGTAAATTTTCTCCAGCAAAGTGCCAATTTCATCTATAACCAACCAAAAAAAAAAAGAGATATTTATGAAAAGGCAACATTGTCTGGTCTAAAATATAAAAATTGCCAAATCTTTATTCCTTGCAGTGGTGGAGGAGGTAGAAAACTAATCTAGGAAGGGCAAAATATATATCAGCATTACATGAATATAAAAATTTATTCATCTAGAATAATCACTGGTTCAAAAGTGCCTAAAAAACATTAATTAGTAGTTTGTAAGAGTTTTTGGGAGAAAAGCTAGATTGTAAACCAATTAGAAATTAAATAACTACATCAGTGAATTCTTCTGAAGCATAAAACCGTTGACACAAAATTAGATCAGTGAACTAATCGGTCAATCTAAATTGTTCGACATCGAATATTTATTCCGTTAAAATGCTAACAGTAAAATAATTATATTTGTAATCGGTCATAAATAAAAAAATCAATGATATTTGTAATATCGATTTTAATGAAACATAAGAAATTGTAATGTAAGTATGAATAATATAAGAGAATTATTAGATTTCAAAACTTTTGGGAGAGTTGAAACAATTGCTAGTAGAAAGAGAGAAAGGTTTTGCTATCTAATTTTTGGATCAAAATTTTCAAAAGGTAAGGAAAGGAAATATTTGGTTTCCAATCACATAATAGTTCATTGGGGAAAAAATTCCTTCGAAAGCTATTGATTTGATGTTAGAATCGCCTTGGTTTAGTTAGTCTACTACTTTACGTTACAATTGCAACGTTATTCTTTGTTTGGAAGAAAAAAAAAGTTATTAAGCTCTATCATTTTCTTACTGGATAGAATTGGGCAAGTTGGGATGCATAACACAAATATTTAGAAATATTTGGAAAAACAAATTACAAATCACAATAATTTTGCAAATTATCAATGTTAAGTTCTAATTAGTTCTAAAAAGAATAAGTTAGATGAAGGAATGTCTACAAAAATGTGAAATTTTCAAAGAGCAATTTATCAAAGACAGCATGCTACGGATTAGTGTGTGATATGAGAAACAGAGTATAAGTGCTTTTATAGGAACTTACTCAACGGAACTTCCTCCTCAGGCGAGTAGTCTTTACCCAGATTTTGTCGCAGGCACTTTCTATAAACTTGAAGTATGCATAGCGCCATGACTTCTTGAAGAGAAGGATTCCCAGAACTCCCAAGAGCCCGACAGCAAAACCCGGTCCTATTCCAGCATAAAACCAAGACCAATCAGATTCGCCGTGGCCTTCATCCTCATCATCAATAGGCCCATTTTTGGTAGGCAATTTGTGTTCCCAGCAGCTGTTTGGGAGCGGTTTGCCGCAGAGTCCACTGTTTCCTTCATAGATGGATGGATCGGTCAAGGTCTGAAGCTGATTTCCTGATGGTATTGGCCCTGAAAGTTTATTGTGTGACAAATTCAGAGAGTTCAATGAGTACAAATCAGATAAGCTTTCAGGGATTGCACCGAAGAGTGCATTCATTGATAGATCGAGTGTTTCAATTTGCTTCAAGTTGCCAATCTTATCAGGGATCTTTCCAGTCAAATGATTTTGTGAAAGATTCAAAACTTGCAATTGAACCAGCTCCATTATCTCATCAGGGATCTCACCAACTAAATTATTTGCTGAGAGGCTTACGGAATTAACAAAGAAAAGGCTCAATGCGTAATACTCAACTTCTCTTCCTCCCTTAATGTCTTCAAGCCTTTCTGGTTCATCAATGCCGCCATCTCCATGTAGCCCTGATACCATGGCACTAATGTTGTTAAAGCAGCGAGGAATAAATCCACTCAAGTTATTATGTGCTAAGTTCAGCACTCGAAGATGTGAGAGTTGGCAGAGTGTATCGGAAATAGGTCCGTGGAAGTTATTTGACTGAAATCTTAGAAACCATAAATTTGATAACCTTTCCCCAATCCAAGCTGGTATAATATCCTTCAGTCCATTGTCACCGAGATCAAGAGTTTGCAAATTTCTCAGATGCTGCATTGAGGCAGGGAGCTTCCCAACCAATTTGTTTCCATTCAAATGCAGAGCATCAAGTCGCCGCAAGTTACCCAGTGAACTTGGAATTTGACCGGATAGACTGTTATTTGCCAAGTTTAGGACCCACAGGTCTCGCAAGTTTCCTAGACACAGAGGAACACTTCCGGACAGAAGATTGTTGGATAGATCCAATTCTGATAAAGATTCCCACTTGCACAAGTTTTCAGGGATAGTACCTGTGAAACGGTTATCATTCAGATAGAGAGACGACAGCGCAGGTACAACCGTTTGACCAACTTCAAGCTGCGGAATATGTCCAGTAAGAAAATTGTGTGAAAGATCTAAACCTGAAATATCCAACGGAAATGATTTGAGAGATCCATCAAATTTGTTGGAGCTTAGAGATAGCTGTCGATAACGATAACGACTTGGTCTATGCTTCAATTGTTTGAACTCCAAAGGATTTCCAGTTAGGCTGTTGCTGGAGAGATCTACTGACGTAATATTATGACAAAGCACTCGAAACCAGCTGGGTATGGCATCTGCAATGCTCGCGTTCCGCATGTCTAACTCCTCAACCTCCTTCTGCGTCCGAAGCCAAGCTGGAAACCTGGGTCCCACAATGATGGATCGCATCTGAATTTCATGGAGTTGAAAAGGAGGAACCCACGAGGAGCTCACGTTCAGAGCGAGCGAGTTTCCTGTTAGGCCCAGTGACTTCAGCTCTCGGAGTTTCGCAAAATGGTCTTCAGATAGGACCCCAGTTAATGAATTGTCTCCAACTTCAAAATCTCGTAGCTTCGTCAGTTGCCAAAGATTGGTCGGTATGGTACCATTTAATTTATTAAAGGACAATAATAGGTTTGTTAATTTTGAAAGCTGGCCTATTTCACTTGGTATTGACCCTTGCAAATCATTACTACTCAGATCCAAATAAGTAAGATTTATAAGTTGGCCTATTTCACTTGGTATTGACCCTTGCACATTATTAAAACTCAGATCCAAATAAGTAAGATTGCTTGCTTTACAAAGTGATTTCAACGTTGAAACATCAAAGCGGTTTGAAGATAGATCTAGATGAACTAGAGAGGTCATTTGGTGAAACAGGCCATGAATTGGATCAGAAAGATTATTATGACCAAGACGAAAATCATGGAGGCCAGTAAGATTATGGAGCCAAGGAGGGACCGTGTAGTTGTTGAAATTATTTTCACTGAGATCAAGGAAAATAAGAGATGTGAAATTGACATGTGAAAGATGAGGATGGATGAAAAGACCACAACTATCCAAGTCTAGCATTGTTAGTGAAGGTAGCATGTTAATTGACTGTAACCCATCTTGAGTGGATGTAAGGTTCAACTGGGACAGGACTAGGCCTTTTAGAGAAGAGAGCCCAGCAACCCACCCGAGATCCTTAGTCCTCAACCAATTACTTACTGGGGAGGAACTTGAATATCCAAGATCCAAATACTGTAAATGCGAGAGGTTTCCTAAACGGTGGGGAATTTCACCACCAAATCCTGCGCTTGAGAGATTGAGGTATCTCAAGTTTTTCAACAATCCAAGGAATGCGGGAACTTGGATTCCTGAAAAATAATTCAAGCTCAAGTCCAAGTATCGCAAATCGGTCAAATTGACCAAAGATGGACTTAAATGGCCTCCCAATTGATTTTTGAGGTAATCATCATAATCAGAATAGGGTGGCACCGTATTGCGTAGATCAAGTTTCAAAACACTACCAGTGATTTTGTGGCAACTAATGCCTTCCCATGAGCAACATCCTTCTCCAATCCAAGAAGACAGACGATTTGATTCATCTATCAACCCATGCTTGAATAGAAGAAGAGCTTGTCGTTCATTCTCAATACACGAGACATTCGCATAATTATGAGCTTGTTTGCTGCTGCCAAAAGTGAATTGGTTGGTTACAAGAATAGAACTGAATAAGAAGAGTAGCAGTAAAGATGAAGAAGCACAAAGAAGATGATGCTCCATTGGATCTCTTTGCTATTATTGGTTTATTTGATATGGGAAGTTCAGATGGCCAGGTGGCCTTATTTATACACTTACAAAAAGCATCACTTCAATGTTCTGTGTTTGTAGGAAGTAGGATGGAACCATACAAAGGTGATAAAATGACGACGACTTGAAGTCTTCGTGGAAAAAAATTTGTTAACGTGGTGGAGGGGAAAGACGGTGTGGAAAATCCTTGCGTGCTTGTGGGGAAAATCCTTGGTGATATACAAATGTAAATATTAATTCATTTTTATTTGGATTTTAATTTGATTTGGATACCTACGTCACCACAGAAAATCAATCCTAACCTATTTTTTGTTATTCATATTAACTACTGATCGGGACACATTGTATGTGTTTATAAATAATTCAAGTTATGTTTAGTTGTAAAAATTAGTTTTACACTTTGAAAATTTATGTTTTATGAACTTTTGTGTGAAAAACAATAAACACGAGTAGTTAATTTTTTAATATCTGAATTCTGACTTCTGCAACATGTATTTGCTGAAAAGATGAGAGTTGCACACTTTATTTCATTATAATATTCGCCTAATAAAAATGCATTTGTCCCCTCAAACAAAATGATAAATCATTATGCTAGCTGTATGGTATAACTCCAATGTAGTAGCACAAGTGACACGCAGTCAAATCCCAAAAAAGGAATAATTTGGGTTTGCCAGCACTAAGCTGAAAAGGGCAAAAGGAAAATGTGGATTCTAATATTTAATTTGGCTTCTTATCCATAAGCCACATAGTAAGGGATAAATGATAATTAAGTCTAGATTTTTTGTATGCATCATTTGGGTGTATATTACTTTAGAGTTCAGACCTTGACTGCGTGTCGTGTCATATA